>NW_026138059.1:20877500-23288750 GCF_025592945.1 Manacus candei | reverse complement strand
AGTAACTATCACACAAAATCGCCAAGGCAGCATGCCATTATCTACTAAGACAGTGATGTGGCATCATTCACTGATATTCCATAAGAAAGCTATTCTTATTATTTTTGAAAATCAACTTACTTGAAGAACTAACTTAAAATAAAATTAAAGTTAGTCCTTAACAAGCTGAGCAGCAGAATTCTAATTTTAGATTTATAAATAAACACAAGTAAAAGCATACTAAATTAATTCAATCACGAAAACAGTGAGACACCACAGCTATGTCCCTAAAGTTGAAAGCCACAGTTCAGTTCCTTGGGGTTTCAAGGATTCAGATCCATATTTCAACCACCACACCCCAGATGTTCTTTGCAGGACGACTCTCCACTACTCCTGTTGAAGCTGAAGTACTTTAAGAAAAGCACACAGAGTGGGGGAGAGGAAGGACATGGGGAAACCACAGAGAACCTGACTCCCAGTACAGTGGTTACATTTTTGCTTAGATGAGCTGAGCTCCAGAACAGGCCTGCACTTTGCATGCAATTTTTAAAAGGGTAAAGAAGGTAAAAAGTATCATTCTTAAACAAAATCCACTTATAAGATATTCTATCCTGTGTTTAGAAAGACAAGATTGCATTTCACTATGTAATACAACTTCCATTCAACTGTTAAAAAAAAGTTAGTCTTTGTGTACATGCACGTACATATGGATTTCTTTTTTTCAAATACTTTTTCACTTAACTGTGTACCCCTTAACTGAAGTTTGACTGCCAGCGTAAAAATGCTTCCCTTTAGTACTTTCCTCATCATTCACATTCCATTGCCCTGGTCATGTTACAAAAATTTCTACAATTCACAGTATTCTGTAGCATAGAAAAATTCATAGGATACACAGAACTTGTACATGTGGCCCTAAAATACTAGACTTCATTGTATCATCTTTTGAAAGACTTTATTAGGTATTATTCACTACTTGGAAGACCTGCCCCTCGCTCAAAAGAACTAAAAAATATGACGATGACACAAGCATCATCATAACTTGTTTTAAGCAAACATACTAACAATGGTCTGTATCAGAAAGTAAATTTTCTTGCTTTCAGAAAGAATTTTCTAAGCCAAGGTTATTGATGCAGAATGCTGAAATGTAGCTGTGTAGCAGTGAACAGTACCATAAGAGCTTCACAATTCTTGGCAGAACAAAGCTAAAACAAAAGGACATAAGCAGCACAACAGGGAACCAAGAAGTAATTGAGGACTGATTCTCTCATGTGACTCCATGGAAGATCCTCCCAGAAACACACCCTGAAAACTCTAGCCTGGAGTGATTTCAGAGGTGCACAGCATGGTGGGCTCTTAAGATGCTCAAAAAACATTTGTAACATAAGTCATCAGTACAACCTCTGGTACGTGAAAGGCTCAAGTATTTCACTGTATATTACTGTTTGATGCTATTCACACTGATAACATAGTGGAACTCTTATATTTCTCCATAAAAATTGATTTTAAAATATTTGTGTTTATTATCAGTTTAGATATTATCATTTTATTATTAGCTCCTCTAATGCCCAAGACTGTGCATCTGTTTTACTTTCAATTTTACTTATTCATTGAGTACTTATATTTTTCTAAACTCTATCTGCAAAATGTAAAGTAGTTAGGGAGATTAACTTTAGCCTTCAATCTCTGCCCACCATCATCACAGCACAAAGAATTTTCTTGTGTTCAAGTTTCAGTGGAAGATTTGAGAAAACTAAGTGTTAAGATACATTACTGAATTACTTTCTTCTTGACATGGAGGGAATAGGATAAAAAAGACCATGTTACCTTAGAACGAGACTTCCCATTTTCTCCATAGGAAGACATATCTTTTATTGCTTCAGGTGGCATGTAATTCATTGTCCCAACCTAGTCATAAAAAGGTAAAACCATTCCTTTAAGTGAAGCATGCATTAAACTGAACTCACTTAATAAAAACTTAATTTTTGTCCCAAAACACTGAAGAGCATATTAAAAATTTGTTTCTATTACAGCTGAAGGCCATTGTTATTCTGTTCAATAAAAACATGTAAAAATCCATATACATGAATATTTATATACACATATAAAACCATTCAGCATAAAATTTCAATATTAATTGAAGTTATTACAATAATCAAAATTATCAGCAGGTACTATAGCACTTTACAGAAAAGTGCATGTGGATTTTCCAAAAGTATTTCACCTGAGAATCTTTAATGATGCTTGTCACATCTGGCTGCATTTGGTTGGCAATGCCAAAGTCAATTAGTTTTAACATTCCATCAACTATCAGAAAGTTTGCTGGTTTCAGATCACTGTGAATAATGCCTGTAAAAAAAATTTAAAGTAAATCCAGGTTTAGTCAATCCAAGATATATAATGGCGTTTTCTATTCTGAATTCCCATAACTCTTGCACAGAGAGAAGGTGCAGATCAGCTTTAACCAGCCAAAACCAAATTATTCTCTGCAGATTCCTTAAAATGCTTCCATTTCTTTTTAAACAGTTACAACTTCTGTGAGTTTACACTTTTAATTATTACTTATTCAAATCTGCAGGAACTCCAAAACTGCTCCAAGAGATTTGAGTTGCAGTTCCCTTCAGTTCAGGACAGGCCCTCCAGCTCTGTGTGCACGCTGCTGCACCAAAATTCTGCTCTGGAGCAATTCAGTGGCCTGTAGCTTTCTCTCAAATAATTAGCTAAGCAGGTACTCTAAATAAAAGAATATTATTGCTTAGTCTAACCATTCACTGAGGAGTACACGTGACTGACTTCTCAAATGACTGACTTATATAACTTAAGAATTTTGGTTATTATCTACATAATTAACCAATCCATCTTGATATTTTACAAAACGGTTTGTTTCAAAGACATCACATGTATGTATGTAGCCTGAATTTTAGTAGGTTTTGCTGTTTGCCACATCACTGAATGTTCTAGTGCTGAAAAGAAGCGATGATCTCTGCTATATGCACTAGTCTTCACTCTTTTCTTAAATAGGAAAAGGATCCAAATCTGCCCTCTCCTTTATGTTATTCAGCCAAACAGAATACGGATGTATACACTTCAATGACATAGGTAAAGATGAAAGGAAGGACTGAAAAACTAAGAAGAAGCTGACACATTGTCAAAGTAAAGATGACAATGCTGCGTATTAGCTGCCATTAATGTCAAAGCTTCTTTTGGATAGAATGAGTGGCTAGAATTTGAATCTAATGGAGAACAAGTAGAATTTGGAGTATACACTGTAGTACAATACAGAAAATATTTTCTGGTTGTTGTAAGGAAACAAAAAGCATTACACAAATGGTGTTATTTGTAGATCCCCCTTGAGTTAGCGAAGTCTGCCTGGCATCAAGATTTACCTTTGTCTTTTGTTTCACTGATTTTTTTTTTCCACAATACAGTAAATACCCATCTTTGAACATCACTAACTTTATACCAATATTAAGAACAATACCACCTCCAAAATTAGAACACATTCATATTTTCGGCCACATAAGCTATACAGATACCGAGAATTATTTAAGAATACCATATTCATGGATTGTGTGAACAGCTTCCAGCATATTTTTCCAATAGCTCTTTCGTTCCAATGGATCAATGTTTTTTTTCTTCTTAAGCCAGCTATTGAGATCGATATTTCCACACTCCATTACCATGTAGATATGTTGATCAGTAATTTCACTAAAAAAAAATATATATACTTATGTTAAAAGTTAAGGAAATATCTTTTTATAGAAAGACACTGGCTAAACAAAACTAGTGTTTACTCACTAGCCATAAAGGCGAATGATCTTATCACTATGTTGCTGCAGTTTACTCAAATGAGCAATTTCATTCTTATAGCTCTGAACAGTCTGTTGATCAGCTTCCTCTAAATTCACATATTTGACAGCATACAGCTGCTTCTTGTCATTCAGTACTTGAAACACCTGCAAAACAGCATCAGTTAATAACTTCATACATTCCTAGTTCTGATTTACTATGGTCCTTGATCTCAGCACAGTCAGAATATCAAAAGAAAAAGTGTACCTTTTCAAAAGGAAGAAGCAATGCAAAGCAGTTCACACAAGTCAGCAGGAAGAAGGAAAAAAAAATCAATAAAGAAGGCACCACTTACAAAAGAAACAATCCTCTACCAGAAACCATCTTGGTGCCACATTGTATTTCACTAGATGTAGTACATCACAAGTCTGAAGTGTTCCTAACATGAAGATTACAAAATTACACTTCCCAGAGATACAGGTTTGATCTGCCAGTGCACATTCATTTTGTCATACCAAGATCATTTAGAGGTTAGACCACATGGTACATAAGAGGCTGCAGGCACCAAATCTGTTCAGTCTTAGAATGAGAAGGGTACAAGGAATCTTACTGTTGTCTTCAGGTATTTAAAGGGAAGGTATGAAAAAGACTCCTCAGGAATCACTGAAGTACGAGATGCAACAGACACAGCTAACAAGAAAAATTACAGTTAAATATCTGGACATTTTTTCACCGCCATGTAGTCCAACAGGAAAACAGCTTGTCCAGAAAAGTTGTGAAATTTTCATCCTAAGCAATACTCAAGACTTAAATGCAAAAAACCATGAGGTCCAACAAAGGTTGTGAGATGAGCAGCCTGCTCTATTTTGGCCTTGCTTTAAGCAGACTATTAGACAAAGTGACACGCAGAGGCCCCTGCCAGGCTACCCCATTCTACAACTGTACACTGCCAACACAGAAAGCTCTTCTTTCTAGAGGTCTCTGCTGACTGGAAGCTGGCTAATAGTATTCCAGTTTACAAGAAGGGCATGAGGGAAGACCCAGGAAACTACAGACCTGCTAGCCTAACTTCAGTTTCCAGAAAAGTTACAGAGAATTTCATCCTGGGTACTTCTTAAAGGCATTTAAAGGACAATGCAATGATCAGGCACAGTTAACATGGGTTCACAAAGGGAAAGATCTCTAACTAATTTGATGCCTTTGGAACAGATCTTCCCAGAAGCTCTGCAAAGGCACATGGAGGACAGGGAGGTGATTTGAAAGAGGTAGTACAGCTTTACCAAGGGCAAGTCCTGCCTGACCAACTCAGTGGTCTTCTGTAACAGAAGGACTACATCAGTGGACTCGGGAAGAGCTACAGATGTCATCTATCTGGACTTCTGTAAAGCCTTGGACACAGTCCTCCACAGCAAAACTGCTTATGTTGTTAAGAAAATAAAGAATTGTAACAAAACCAAGAGATTTTGGCAAAATTATTTCCCAAGCTCCCATGAGCCCAGATTTCCTTATAAAAAGCTGCTCACTCACCACTTCAGACATAGCTACAACTCTGCTTCTCACACAAGTTACACAAATAGTGAGAGATGATCTTTTCACTTCAGGAACTCTCAATCAACCTTACAAGTCACTCATTTCTCAACCATGTTAATACATTGCCCTTAATTACAGCCCCTCACATTAGGACATACATAATCTTACAGCACATCTTACAACAGAAGAGCTGATTTTATTAGGAATTTTAATGCTCACTCTACCATAGAAATTATCTTCAAAAGCAAAAAGTCTAAATAAAACAGCAAATTTCTAGACTCTCTGGGTCAAACACTTTGTACATGTTAGTACCATGCACTCATTATGTGAGTTTACAATACAACTACTACTGTGTCAACAAGTGATTGCCTAAAAGGATAAAGGAGCATCTTACCTTACTTGAGCCTCCACTACCTATTTGCTTTAACACTGTATAAACTTTTCCTTTGATGGCAAGACATTCGTGTGAAGGTAAAGAAGCTGGAACCTGTGTACATACAGAAAAGGTTAGAAATAACTACTGGTGTACATGCAACAGAACTTAGTAGAGGTTCTATTGTTTATTAAGTTAAAATGCTTTAAGTTGTCTTGGTCTTTCTGAACAGGATAAAACTGCTTGCAAGCAGTAAAGCTAAACTTTAAATGAAAGCTAAAAGATCCCTAAAACAAAAGTATTTATATAATGATCATCACTTGGAACATAACACCACTGAACTCTTGCAAAAGATACCAATGCTCTTCACAACAGAAATCAAGGAAAGGATGTTCTTTAACAAGGCTTCCCAGACCATTAGAAACACCTCCCTCTTCACATATATTGTCAGAAACTAGATTATCTAAGAGACTTTCAGTTCCTGCATGCAATTGAGAGCTGTACTCAAACCATCTACTATTTTATTTTAAAGTAACTACTAGCCAGGAGATTTCAGTGTTGTGAAGCTGAAACAGCCTGTCTTGCCCATATCTGCTATACCAAGCCATAGAAAGGTCTCAAGTTTTGTTTATTAATTTATTAATACTTATCCTCCAGTAGAAAGCTTAAACCTATCCCCTAGTTTTATCTACAGCTGGGAAGATTCCTACCTGAATGTGCAGCACATGTAAGGTAACCCATTTTTACATGATCTCAGGCCACAACAAATGCATCCAAATTCGTGAAATCTAACAAAATGGAGGAGACATGCACGTCTTTGGGTTTTTTACCTCCCTCAGACTCATGGTTTTCAACACACATTGCTTCTCTTTATTGGTACTGCACTGTAGTGGGTAGTAGCACTACAAAAGCACAGCGGAACAAAAATAGAGACTCTAGTTCTTGTCTCTGTCATTAAGTAGGATCTGAAAAGGCTTAGGTTGCAGACATAAAGGCTTCAGGATTTTGACACAACTGAACTGATTTTTCAAGAGCTGACTTATTTCATCTAGATTCAGACATACACATGAAGAAAGTTATTTTGAGAATAAGTAATACAGATTACTTCCCATTACACATCCAGAAAGATGAGTAGTAATTTTAGATTAAAAAAATATATATATACATTTTACTTAAAGTAGTCCCCAATGAAAATATGTATTTAAAAAAGACAGAAGACAGTCTAAAATTGTTACCTGCAAGCCAGTTTGATTTTGAAACGGAGTTGATGGAGTATGTGGTAGATAATAAGGAAACTGGCTGTAGGGAGTAGAAATTTGACTTCCTGGTAGAAAATTGTTCTTTACAACTGGTGTGCTGAAACTAAAGAAAATTATGAACAATATCTGCACTTAGTTTTATTTTTTAAAGATTATTTTAACAACAAAGTTGAAATCTTCAGTGCTTCTTGCAAGTTAAACCCTATTGACTAGCAAGAGCACAAGCCTCCACTACATACAATAATTAGCATTAAGACCACATCACCTTCAAATCAAGAAGTTCTTTAGAAGTAAACTGAAACTATAACACACTTAGAAAATACTTTTTAAAACACTAACTAAATCCCCATCTTCAGACACTAGCTGGCACTTCCCAGCAACTGAAACATGAAAGCACTCTAAGACTAGAAGAGCTGACCACAAGACAGTTTGAGCCACACATAGTTCTCTCCAGCATATTGTTTTTTATTTAAAACCTTTTTAGATTACCTTTTTTTTAGGTAAGCATATTGAGACAGACAACTTCAAAAATCCTCACATGATTTCCTTAAGAACTTTAGCTCATACTGCATGTGAGCAGAAAGATTATGTATTTAAGAAAATGAAAGATCAAAAGAAATCCTATGGGTTTTTCATTTGTTCCCTCAATGTGTCTGACATCTATTTACTTATATTACCAAATATACTTTATTTTTCCCCACAGTATTTACTGAAAGTGATGCCAAGAACAGAACTGGAAAAGAATATATATGCCTAGAATTTTTTTGTAGAGTAAAATCCCAAAAGTTAAAATAAAAAAAAAGGACAAAACCAGTCAAAAGGATGGTTCTCATTGAACACAGAAGCACTCAGCCATTCTGCATATTTACCATGTGTATACATACTGCATGTAATGAGAATTTTTAAAATTTCTGTATTATTAAAGTTTGAAAGAAGCAAAACCAAACTATTCAAGGGCTACTTTTATCAAGTTCCTTCATGAGATGATGTACTTCATTCCCTACATATATTCTAAATTCTACAGCTACAGAGACAGGTCCTACCAACAAGAACAGTGCTTACTCAGCATACAACTTTGACCTAAATGATTCATCCCAGAGACTTATGAAAATAGTAAGTAATCATATAATTATAAAGATTTGCCAACATAGGCATAGGGGTTTATGCACAATTTAAGATCACATAGATAAGTTAGGAAATACTAGCATTTGTTTAAGTGCTTAATTCTGCAAGCCTCTAGATTCCTTACAGTATTTTTAAAAACCCTCAGACACTTGCATCATGGGAACTAGACTGATACAGAGCTATCAAGCTAGAAGGCTTGTCAGTCAAAAAAAAAGTCATCTAAAAGAAAGCATTACATAGTAGGGGTCAGAGAAAGGTAAATGCTCTACTCACAGATGTGATGGTGTACATACAAATACTGAGAAGCTGACAGAGAAGGCAAAGGTCCCTAAATACGACCTGAATCTCAAAGTCAGGCACTTCACAGAAGCACATGGAATGTTTGCTATCTGAACAGAAAAACTTAAGAAACCCCATTAAAACCTGCTTAAGTCTTTCGAGAGACCACCTACCCTTCATGAGCATGGAGCTCAGAGACATGGCTTACCAGGCCATATAGTCATGAGACGTGGTGCTTGGTGTTCCCCGAACATGTGATGGATCACTTCTCTTAGAAACAGGATCTGGTGGTGATAATCCTTTTGAAATGGGATGACCAGACTGTTCAAGGTTCATTGGTTTTCTCTACAAAGGACAAAGCAAGCTTTTAATTTCTTTAATTTCTTCAACACGTGAAGGTTGGTGCTACATGCACGACATATTCCTGTTACTTTACCTCTCTATAGCAGCTTTTCTGTGACGCTTCTTGAACTGGCCATTTTTTTCTGGTGCTAACACAGTTTAGTTTAATCTGATCTAACTGCTTTCTAGATTCTTGCTGTTGACTTTCCAGTCTCTTGGACTCTAGTATTTTCTGCTCCTGACACTGAACTTTATTTTCTGGAAAGAAAAACCACAATAGATTATTAAAAAGACTAGATATTTCATACTTGAAACAGATTCTAACAGATTTATCCCACAGTTTCTAGAACAATTTTACCCCATTTTCTAGATCAAAATAAACAGATGATTTACTGGAATCAGACACTAAAAAATATTATTATAATCTTCAGGATTCATATTCAGTTCAGTGTACAAACCTGGCAACTTTCTTCAAAACCTTAAGATACTACTGTGACAGTACCAGATACCACTGTTTCCTTCACCAACACACAGAATATGATTATGTTAACAATTTGTACCACAACATCCTGGAGCACTGAGCAGGTTTATAAAGCACTGAAGATAAGCTTATTGCAACATTTCCAGATAGAAGTCTGTTACTTGTGACAATAGGCAGCCTATAACACAGTGCAATGACTGAAGCCAGAAGCCTAAAGGGACGTGGCATGCTCCACCTCATGATTCTTTTTGCAGAGGTAACAGGACATTGCATTGGTGGGAGATTACAGGGCAAGCTGCAAACAGCACAGCCTAAGCGTGTCCCTTCACAGGCTTGTTCAGTTTTATTTTCAAATGACTAGAAAACAGCACCCCATGATGAGCAGTTGAGTGCACTTCAGCTGGAAGCTTGAATGAAGCACAAACAGAGAAAGTATGACCTGAACCCGAAAACTGTTCCCAATCCAAGTCAGTTAGAAATATTTCAATAGGAGGTTGAGGGGACACTGAACTTGAAGATCACTATTTTTCAAATGAAATATTTTTTTTTTCCTACAATACATACGTACATATACATAATCCTAAATCCAACTCTTACAACATTAGACATTTTCACCTAATTTCTTCAGCAGGATCAGAAAGCCACTTTAGGGAACTAGATTTCTGATGAAACGCTGAAGTAGCAAGTAACTGTAAAAGATCAGTACAAGCATTCCATATTGCATGGTGCTGGTGGAAAATCATTAGCAGCAACCTTCTGAACTTTTCTAGCCCTGAAATACTTGCTATAAATCTGAGTTGGTCATAAAATTTCCCAGAAAGATCACAATGTAAGGTGGTCTCTTTGCCAACCGTATTTGTATGTCATAAGGTGACTTCACACAATAATCCAAATCTATGCATTAGATAACCCAACATCTACTGAAGTATTCATTTCCACAATAAACCAAACTGCCTCTTTTTAAAAGAACTTTAAAATAATTCCCCAAAAGTATGTTAATAATGCAGTAAATATCTCAGTCATTCAAATGATAGTAGAACTTAGATTTCTTTAAAGGATTAAAATTCTAAAAATGATAGTACAGTTAAGGTTGAATCAACCTGTTTAAAGCAAAAGCATTTACAGTAATTAAAAATGTTAATAGTACATTTGATTGACACTGAAATTTAATAAGCCTCTAAAGAGTACACATTTTTTTAGTACAAGTGTCATTCTTTCAAACAAATGGACTCCTGCAATATAATTTAACAAACTGGATTGCACTGAGTATAAGGAAAAAAAAAGGTGAAAATAATTCAGGATTTTTTGCAGGATATAGGAAAAAAAAGGGCAATTTGCCTTTTGACAAAGTGCTTTAATACTTTTGAGAATCCTCATAAGAAAGTAACTATGACATTAAATTACTTAATGTACACTTAGCCCAAAGATTAAGATGTATGCCTATGTTGTGATAAAACTCAGGTGAGGAAAACACAGTATTACACAAGTTAATGCTCAAAGTGACATAAATTTAAAATTTATAAGTAAATGTGCATGGGGCAGTGAAGCTGACCAAAGACAACAGACACTTAACAGATGAAACCAAGAAAAACACAAGAAAGGGCTGACTAAAGTAGAAATAAGTAACTCAAATACATGAACAATCCTAAAATAAGAAAATAGTCTCCAATACATAAACAGCAGCAGAAAAAGCTACCTAGAGTTTCACAGACAGAAAGAAGAGTGCTGAAAACAACAGATAGTGCAGATATTCTGCATTCATAGAGAATTGTAGGAGTTTTGCACCTTCTTAAGTGAAAGACAATGTCTCACCTTTTTAAGCTTACTTTAGCCAAAACCATCTCAAGATTAAGCTTCAACAAACCAAGTTAGATCTATAGCATCTATAGGGTAAACTAGGAGCATACACAAGAAAAGTCATAGGAAAAGCAAACCTGTCTCCAAAAAAACCCACCAAAATTAAAAACTAAACAGACCTTTCAAGGATTTTATAGTCCTTCATTTGAATTTTTCTAACTTTTTTCTTTGTAATATAAATTAGCACTGTAATTTGACACTCCTGACACCACTCTCAGGTTGGCAAATCTTAAGCTTGCACTGTTGCTATTTTGATGCCTATTTCTTATATGTATTGCAAGAGGTAAGGAAATAGTGAATTAGCACTATACATTGGCATTTTACATGAAGCCCAGCACTCCAGTTTTAGACAGTGTCACAGCTGGGATTTTTGTGGGCTTTGGGGTTATATTTTTCCCAAAACTATCACAGATACCATGCAAAAGCCAAATTTTAATTAAATAATCTAATTCCAATCAGATCAACTTCTGCTTTTTGAAAAACATTTTATTTAGCAATTTATTTATTAATTTTATTTAGAATTTTTTTAAAAAATACAGGACAGCATATTCTCAATGCTTCTTCTATTTCAAACTACTCACACATCTCATTAATAGTTACCTTCTCTTTTCCTCACAAGACTGGTATCCACTTCGGGTTTGAGAGTTACAGTTGAATTGTTAGCAGTTTCTAAGCTGTCCTCATTCAACAGCTGCAACTGTAAGGAAGCTTTTTCTTGTAAGGACTGAAGAACATAAAAAGCATCTTAAAAGCATCAAAGAACTCAAGAGTAGTATCCAAAAGACGTTTTCTTATGGTAATTAAATGAGAGATGCGTCACAAAGCATCTTTAAATATGCTTCAGAAAACACTGATGCTACTTTGAAATACATCAACCCTCTGAATTTCCATAATCCAGTTTCTGTAATGAAGGCCCAAATGCTTTCTATTCTGGAATTTTCTTCTGGGAAATGAGGATATGGGACATGAAAATGCAAGGTTATAGCTGAAAACTAACCTCTATCAAAAGCCATAATTTACAGCTCCACAAAGCACTTAAAAACTCAGTTAAATGGAATTCATTACATGGAGTACTTCTCATGCTAAAACTTGTGACAACATCTGAAAGAGCTCCCATAGTCAAGTTAAAATCTGCTTATCCCCTCTTCACAAATCATATAATGATTTCTAACACTATCCCATCAGAGGTACTGTTTAGAGAAAGCTCTTTCTTAATGCCTGATTAGGCATAATAGTTTTCAAATTTAAAAGCCAAAATGAAGGTTTCTATCTACTACTCATTACTCAACAAAGGAAGTTATACCTTCTTTCTTTCTTGAATTGAAAAAGGTGTTGTTGTATCTTTCTTTCTAATACCACAGGACAGCCAGAATGAGTTCCTTATACATATTTTAAAGATATTTAAGTTACCTGTAAGTCTCCCAGGTCATATGAATCACACCCATCAGATTTTGGTTCCGATGGTGGAAGAGGCGCAACAAAGGCGGTACATTTGGAGCTGGACGTCTGCCTATTGAAGTAACATTGTTAATTACAACACACGCCAGCATACAGTGGCCTTTTTGTGAACTAGATGAAAAAGGCAGTTGTGTGAAGACATTTGGCTACAAGCTTCAAATATACAGAAAAGCAGGTCTACTCTAATACAGAAGTGAGAAACAATACAAAGAAGTCTGTTAAAAATGAGGATTTAAAAATATTTTGAAAGTTACAAGACTATCTTTTATCTAATTTTAAAAACTGGAATATGCAAAGATGAAGATATTTTGAACAAAATTTATTTTTGCCTGAATCTCCATTTCTTTTGACCCTGCTGATTAGTTGGAACAAGTAATTTATCTTTGTATGCTTTCATACAAGGAATCTGAGTAGTAAGATCAGAAGTAGGTTATACTGCCATATCTCTTGCAACTATAATGACTATTTGACTAGTATCTTCAGGTCAATTTTAACCTTCTTAGCATTTGACATTTCCATTAACCAATAAACCAATCTTGATAAGGAGTATTAAAATCTGTTGTGCTGTAGTAAACCAAACAACCATACCTCTTCATAACACTAGCTGTAAGTGGGATGACATCTGAATTCTCCACATCATCACCATCATCACACAGCAGTTGAACAGGAACCCTCCCAAATGGGCAAGTCTAAGAGCAAATGGAATGCTATCAGGTGCGTAAAGCAGAATGAAGAGTTGAAGATTTTTAAGAAAACATTACATGTTCTACCTGGTTAGATTTGTTTAGTGGTCTCAATGGATTGTGATAATTAACTAGAGCACCAAGTTCCTGGGACTTTTCTTCCCTGAAGAAAAAAAAAAAAATCACACAAAATAAACACAAAACCAAACAAACAACACTGTAGTGTGCATGTTTGGTTTTGGTTTAAATTACGTTTTAAGAAATTAAATAAGAAATCAAGACATTACCCAGAAAAAAGTTTGTTAAGAGTAGAAGAATTTTCACCAGAATCATTCCTTTTTATGCTTCTGTGATTTCCAACTATATTCTGAAGCCCAGACTCCTGTGTGCTTGATACTGTAAGGAAAATAGTTAGAATCGTTCAGATTAAGACACTTGAGAATAATCCCTAATTCATATCAGGTAAATTCAACTGAATTGTTCTAAGCAATTATTTGGGTTAAATTAAATCAGTTGATTTCATTGATAGCAAATTTGAGAGTGGTTTTATGAGCTGTGTGAGGTCAGGGAATATCAAGCATTCAGCTCATTCACCAGCCCCATGTTAATCCAGTAGAAAATCTTGCTTGGTTATTGAAGTTCTGGCAAAAGTTATATGAAATTGCACATTAATCTTATAATGAAGTGTCAATTCAACTCCTGCTTACATTACTAATGAGTTTTGTGAAAATAAAACATATACTGAATTTTTATCTCTAAATAACTCAGCTACGATTTAGCATTTTACAAAAATACCTAATGTTACAAGCTCATGTAGGTGAAAAACTAAATAAGCCTACACTTGCCCCAAAGTTCACTGCTTCCTAATTGGCACACAGGGTTTTGCCATGTGTTCTCTCAGAGGCATTCCCTCAGCTAAAATGGAACAGGACAGAAAATAAAATTGATTAAAAACTAGTACTATATCTGAATATTACAACTGTTCCTAAATGTTTGAGTTTCTCCCTGTGCCCAACTAGCATTTCACTCAGAGGTTGGTTCAATAGGAGACAGGCAAATCTCAAACCACACTTGTGAAAATATATCCCTAAGGAAATTACATTCTGTCCTTATACAATGCAAAAACATGGAAGTGTTTGACAACACTCTTGGAAGAGTTAGCTACACACACTTCAGTATTTAAGTCAAACCACGTGTTTTGTTCAATTCCACTCCAAACAAATTTATCTCCTGAAAACTTCAATAGATAACTATTCCCTTATTGAATTATATACCCAGCAATCAGGATCAGTTATGTTTTACGATATAGCCAAGCACTTTAGTACTGATAAACACATAGGTTTTGTCCGTATGTAAAATAAAGTTGAAATGGATTATTTTTCCCAGATTTGACTTCACTGAAATGACCACCAGCACTTCCTCAGTGTGTCAGAAGATACACCTCCAAGTAATCTATCTGTATGGTTCAGTCTGTATGCTTCAGTTCTATTTCTTCTCTACCAAGAGCAGCTCTTATTTCACACTTCCAGCTGTAAGCCTCTATTACAAACTACAAATATGTAATGACAGTCAGAGGAACACCCTCTGCAGAATTACAGAACCCACTATCCCATGGCCACTGGGAACTACTATCACTGCACTGAAGATAAAAAAGAGTACTGATGGAGTAAGATTGATAAGATAAATAAATATATCTGTTTATTAGACAATAGCAGATTCTGAGTTCTTATCTGGAAGGGAAAAACACTACAGATTTTTTTCCAATCTAATATTACAATAGGTATAAACTCAACTAATATTTTAAGAAACTGCAGTTACCTGCTAAATTCTCCTTGTCCTCATCTGAAAGTAACTGCTTTTTTTTCAAATGAAAGTTTTGCAGAGCGGTTTCCAACATTTCTAGTGGAACAGCAGAGTACTCCACAGCTTTCTGAAGGATCTGCTTACACTTCTTCTCATTTTCTAAGTAGTAAGAAACACAGAGTTAGAAATCAAGTAAGTGAAAAACAATTACACCAGGGCAATGTTGTTTTTTAATGAGCTGGTTATATTCATGCTATCTTATATATACATCATTCTATGAAGCCATTGTTCATGAGGCACTTCTCCCCTTACATATTCACTTTAAGGATACTGCCTGGAACAAGTTAAAAGTGAATCATGTAAGTCAATTTTTCACATTAAGTTGAACACCACGTCACAAAATATGCATTTTCAGTACTTTTTAGTGTTACAGGAACTGTAAGGAAGTACAAAATATTCTAAAATCCACTTTTTCTGTAGTATCGGCAAGGAAATACAACTTTTATGAACTCCCATTTAGATCTGACCACACAAAAATTTTATTACATATATAAAACATCTTTAGTGCACTTAATAGAAACCAAATTTAAAAGCAGCTATTAAATAAAACATCACTACTCCAGGCAGCACTACAGTTAAGAAAAGAGGAGTGAAAAACCAAAGATACGGTTTCATTACAATTTTAGACATTACTAAATGCCATAAGCAGATAACATTGAAGAGAGCTGGGAGGGAAAAGGGAGTGTTTTAATAAAACATATCAGAAGCCGTCAATTTACACGTATGCATACAACCATTAAAAAAAGTAAAAGTCAAATAAGGAAAGAAGAGTAGTGCAACCATAATATGTTCCCTGGTTTAAAGAGCATCAGTGCAAAATGATGCAATATTTTGTTACAGCTGTCAATGCCCCTGAAATCTCAAATGCTGTTCTTCCTCAATCTCAAAGCAGCAGAACATCAGCCACTTTGTTCTTACCGGTACCACATACATTTATACTTAATTATTTCTAATATTATATAGTAGCATATTTAAGAGCACCATGTCTCCAGCACTCAAAACCCCACCAGTAACTCAAGTTAGATGTCAATGCTGCCTGCAGTTCAGGTTGGGGGAACTGCAGTGTATGTATTAAGAACTCATGCTTTAAGTAACCTATTTTAAGAATACTAAATGGGTGATGTCAGACACCAAAACAAGGAAACACCAAAATTAGATTGGCTATGCTTCCATTTAAATCTATTTTGTGCTTATTTGTTGTAACTTGGTTTTTAACCATATAGTCAAACACTGTTTTTTCTCGCAAATCATTAGCAAGTGCATGGGCTTTAAGAATCCTTAACCAGCATTCTGTGGTTCTACCTTTGGCTATATTTAGTAACCACACATTGCTTCAACAAGACCTGCTACTCGAAAGTAATTCCTCCTATTATTATATGTCTCATTGAGTAAGAAAGAGCGTGACACCAACACCCGTGTGAAAAATTAACTGCTTCATCCCCCTTAACAGATGAGGATCCAAAGCACAAAAGTAAAGTCAGAAGTATTTCTGAGTTTCAATCAGTCCACTTTGCCACATACCAAAAGCCTGATTCATCCACCTTAGCATAACATTTTACATAGCCAAAAGCAGAGTTTTATCTACGGTTACGAGTTCTGACCAATTCACAGCAAATTTTGCTTCAAGTATACTACCCAAGTCACCCAAGTAAGGACAAGACAGATCATCATCTGACCTATTTAAATGAAATGGTAGTTAGTATTTAAGTAACAAAAAAACCCCCAAACCAAAATGGCACTCCATTTTCGGACCATCAATATTCAATTATTAAGAAATCGACATCAATTTGCCAACTCTGATTTCATAACAACTTGAGCTTTATCTGGAGCAAAACTGTGAGCCAAGGAAGTGAATGTACAACTAACTTTTCATTCTTAATGCAAAGGGAAATACTGACAGGTGTGCCAAAGCACTGCTGAAATGACTGGGATGAGGAGGCAACAAAGCACTACTCTCCTCCTTTCCCTCTGGCCTAAGCTGGACACACTCAGTGAAAAAGGAAGGGCCCTCTTAAGTAACACTGTACAAATCACATGTTCCGTTAATCCTCTTTGAAGCACCCAGCAGGGACACTACAGCTTCATACACATTTCCAAGTGACACCTAGATCAGCTCAAGGGTAACAGATACAAATCAGAGAGCACACTGGAGATACAAAGCCAATCATAACTGGTTTATTTCCTTTGGGATTAGGACTTCATTTTACGTTAACTACTTGCTGTCAAAGTAAGATAAACTATTGCATGAAAACATCCCACAGCTACAGGATGAATTTAGTCACTGGTAACCTGTAGCAATATTTCTACACTTAAATTACACAATAGGTTTTATTACACTTATTTAACAATATCTTTATTATTGCAGTATTAGTGTCTTATTATCTGTTTAAATAAACATACAGTGCTCACTAAGCAAATTATTAGCTACACTAAGCAACAATTAGCTTATTTAATACTGTTTAGAAGTTCAATACCACAAGATTATATTAGAACAAGACTGGTCAGATAACTGATTTATGTGAAACAGAGAGACTGTAATTTCAAGTCACAATATGCAAATTTTTGTCTTCTCCCCATCCTGTAGAGTCATATTCAGTAAACTTCCTCCATCAATTATTTTACATAGCATGTATTTGAGGAGGGTTTCCACAGACTGTCCTGCTCCATTACAAATAAACTTATCAGTTAAGAAAAACTGGAAGATGTGAGAGGATAAATGAGTATCTATTATTGATTTTAACAAAATGGTTCTGTGTCATGGGACACCTTTGAACATCTAAATTGTATCCTAAAATACAGTTAAAAAATAGTACTGGAGTGAAAAATTTATAGAGAAAACCACTACCAGTGGAAAATAAACAGAAGTAAATGAAGAGAAATAAAAATGTAAAATGTATTCAGAATCCAGTGTGTAGAATAGGCAGATTAATTTCATTTAATTATTTATTGTAGCTAAGTTTGGGGAGTTCTCATACTAGGCAGTATACAACAGCTTGCATGATACAAAAAAAAAAAAAACAAAAAAAAACCAAACAAACAAAGAAAAACAAATCACAAAAAAAAAAATTAAGATATATCCACCAAGCCTTTTCTTTTCAAATAAGAAAACAGTTTTAATGGGATGTGCTTGTCTTTCTGTATAGAGCAAGATGTTAAAGGAAGAAATAAACAGGGTGACAGAGATCACTGTTCAAATCACCCATGGAAGGAAAAGAAACCCAAAAATACCCTACCGGCAGGCAACACAGCCTTGCTACCAAGTACCAGGCAACCAAACTGCACATTGATAGTGTATTCTGGTTTAATAAAAAACATATCAAGAATCTACAGTTGCTGTTTGGAAGAAGACAGAATTTGTTCCATAAGCAAACAAAGTATCTAAAGGGAAATCATCACCCAAATTTGAGCATCGCTCTTCAATGCAGCAACAGCCTTATTCAAAAACCTTCCACTGCAAGATCTAAGCTAAAAAAAGAGAAAATACTGACAGTTTTCGTCTTGTTTGAAAGTTATTTCTAAAAAGGAGAAAACACTATCATGAACAGTGTGCATATTTTCATTCAAAAATGAACCCACATTCTCAATAAATTTCATTCAAAAAAAGAAAATCCAACTTTTTTTCCTTTCTGATTTAATACTTACCAGTTTCCTTCCAAATAATGTAACAGAGAAGAAGTTGATGACAACAAAACCTAGAATAACACAGAACAGCAACACCAAACAAGTTTTTTTACACACCTTGTGATAGCTCAAACTGTGCAAAAGCCACGTGCACAAAAGCAAATTTCTTGCAGTTCAGTCTGGCCAGATGAAATTGGTCCCGTGCCTCCTCTGGATCCTGAAGACTGTAAAGACAGCATATTAATAGTTATAAAAGGTGAAGAGCTTGAGAAACAAGTTCCATGTGCTGAATAATGGCTTTAGATAACTCTGGAAAAACAAACCATCTATAGCTAAAGATTTTCCTCTCCTTTAGAACAATCAGCGTACTACAAATACACAACAAACCTTAGAAAGCTAATAATTGAAATACATAAAGCTGAACCTTTCAAAAAATCCAGAAAATGTTCAAACCCAGAAGAGAAAGCTGAAGGACTCATTCCTTGTTACTGCTTATATAATGCCTCAAAATATGCTGATATTTTCCCTTGGAGCACCCACTAACCAGTACAGAACACCCACCTGTAGCCCTTCCAGAGAAACATCACCATTCTTGTAGACACAACTACTCCTATACAAGGAGGTTGCAAGGCAGAGGACAAGGAGATTGCTTTAGGAATACCAAGAATGCAAAAATGTATCATATTAATCAAGTCAGAAGAAACATTATATACACTACTAGTTATAGCCTGCAGCAATTCCTTACATAAAATCAATATTGAACTACAAACTTCTGCTAGAGGTTGAGCTGTTCTACAATGAAGAGCCTCTGCAACTGTACCCAAACAGTCAGATTCCCTTAGCAGAGATGTAGGTCATTGAAAGAAGTTATTTCTGCAGGTACATCTAAAATACCATAGGACCAGAAAACCAGGACACAATGAGAGCATTTATCCAATAACCACCTCTATTAAGGGTTCTGTGGGAACACCAACTCCTTACCAGATGTAGGTAACTCAGTTTTCCCCCTACTCCTAGACAACACAGTCTCATCAGTGAAATTCGGTAGCACAATGTGGATTAAGTCTATTTTCTGCAGACATGCCAGAAGAAGCAGTGGCAAGCATGGTATACTTCAAAATGTAGAGACTAAGCCACAAAGTCCAGATAAGATATTTCACACTGCATAGTTTGTTCATTTTCACCAAATTTTAATCCTAGTTTTACATTCAGCTATAGATTGCTAAGTAGGATAGTGCTCACACACAGTACACCAACATTTAAATATTCTAGAAGAACTACAGCCTACGTTAATACTAATCAAGATACAAAAGGCCTAAACCTACCTCACTATGAAATAACAAATTAACCTTATGTTTCAACAAACTCACTCTCCCTTTTTAATATTATTAAAAAAAAGAGCATAACACTTTTACTAGCAACATCCATAATCAAGAGATAAAGGAATTCTTTTCAAAATTCCACCTGCCTCAACAGGTAAGCAAAGGTACCACTTAAAAGTGGGAAGAGGAAAAGATTTATGATAATGATTCAAAATAAAAGTACAGAAAAATACAACATGAAAAACAAAAGAGAACGTATTTTCAGCAGAATTCTGTGGAATTAAGAATGAGATAATCTATCATAGTTTAGGCATGTTACCAGACTCCAGTAAGTTTAGTGAACTCATCTCTGATCACCCAAAGCAATAAGACAGGCATGGAACAACCCATCTACAGGCAGTCTGAGCCAAAGAAATAAGGCTGTAACATGAATTACATTCACTTTCCAAGATTATGTTAAAATTTAAGTTCCAATAGAAAGCAGTAACAGTTTGGATAGCAATACAAAGAACAAGACCCAATGCACTAGCAATAGGCATCAAGTGCCACACACTTGGTGGCACTGTGCTATAGTCAGAAGCATTATGTGAGAGCAGGCCTGGCATGATTAATGTACAATACAGATGAGACACAGATGCACTGTTTGCCTTTGACTATTTCAGAGTACATTCAAAGGTTCTTCAGACAACCTTACTATCATAATTGGTCAAAAGGTACTGGCAAAGCAGACTGCAGCTAGAGAAGATACCAGGACAATAAAGGTCCAGTGCCAAGAATGGAATAATCCAATTTCACACCTACTCATTGGGTGGAGAAAGACTTGGGGGTGATGGTTGATGAAAAACTCAGCATGAGCTGGCAACGTTCACTCACAGCCTAGAAAGCCAAATGTATCCTGGGCTACATCAAAAGCAGTGTGGCCAGCAGGTCAAAAGAGGTGATTCTCCCCATCTACTCCACTCTTGTGAGACCCCACCTTAAACAATGTGTTCAGCTTCGGGACCCCCAGCATAAGGATATGGATCTGTTGGCAAGAGTCCAGACAAGGGTCAGTGCAGCACTAAATCTGATGAGAAACTTGTTTAAACATGTCTTAAAATGGCTTTTGGTAGTCTCTTTGCAAACACGTGTTTCTTCTTCCCAACACCCCCCACAGCAACTGTTATCTCCCATGCAGGAATGTCCTGGGAAGGTGTCCTAAGGTGTTTCCCATTGGACCTTGTTAACCCCTTCCTGTGATTGGGTGTTTCTGTAAACCCCTTGAAACTTCTAATTGGTTACTTTGTGAATCCTCCTAAACCCTATAAATGTAACATCCCCAACAATAAACTCTCTCTTGCCTCCTCTCCATGCCGGTGTGCTGTCTCTGTGCCTGCCATGGAACTACGTGGGTGCTGGGGGGAGGAGAGGGCACCTCTCCCCTCCAGGCTTGGGGCCTGAGAAACCCCTGGCGCTGGAGTTCCCTTTCCCCATCCCTCAAGACGTCAGAATGGTTCTTCAGATGGAGATGGAACTAGAACTGGGCTCCCCCACGTCGTGGGTGGGGAAAGGGATCCAGAAGGCCAGAAAGACAATTAGACAGCTGGAGCACCTCTCCTCTCAAGAGAGGCTGAGAACATCGGGGCTGTTCAGCCTGGAGAAGAGAAGGTTGCATGGAGACCTCATAGCAACCTTTCAGTATCTGGAGGGGGGCTATAGAGCAGTCGAAGAGGGGCACTTCACCAGGAACTGTAGTGATAGCACAAGGAATAATGGGTACAAACTGAAAGAGGGGAAATTTAGGCTACATATTGGGAAGAAATTCTGTACTATGAGGGTGGGTAAGATACTGGAACAGGTTGCCCAAGGAGGTTGTGGATGCCCCAACCCTGGAAGTGTTCAAAGCCAGGTCGAATGACACCTTAAGCAACATGGTCTAGTGGGAGGCGTCCCTGCCCATGACAGAAGGGGTTGGAACTAAGTGATCTTTAACATCCCTTCCAACCCTTAACATTCTATGATTCTATGATCAAAGAAAATGTTGATAGCAATAGACACCAAAATCTCAAACTACTGCCACTGATGCTGACTTTCTTTTCCACCTTGTTTAGATGGAACATGTGGGGGAACAGCAAGCAGAACTCTATTGAAAAGCATATTTCTTCTCCCACCAAGGGCAGCATCATCAGAGCACCTATTAGTGTTGCTTTATTTGCAATAGCTAAAAAAATAAACCAGAAGCACTCTAGGAAGTCATGAGATGACAGGATTTTCTTTGACAGGAGCTAAAACCAAGCACAGACAAAATACATAGTGCTAGACAAACTGACACATTAACATACATATTAACTGGACATATTATCTGACAGCACCTTCAGTTTTACTTTCTGCAATACAACACACAGAATACTGAACTCTTATGTACACCTTAGAAGTATTTGCTTTTCAGCCATGTTCTAAGGATCAAGTGGAAATAGATCCAAGTGACTAGGGAAATAATCTTTCTGAACTTAAACTCTCCTATAACGAGATAAAAGATGTGACTGGATAAGAGCTTCCAATTTCTATTCTGGAAAAGAAATTCCACAAAGTATGATCCAGAAGTCTATGTTACACAGTTTCTGTTCTGAGGAAAAGTAATTAACATTTAAACAAGAATGCTATCTCTCAGTATCTTTGGAGTCTTTCTGGAAGAGATTCCTTATTCCAATTACACATAAACACCTTACTTCTTCAAGATACTAAGGTTTCACAAGAAGGCCACTATTCAGTTCTGTTTGTTTCTCAACAGGGGATTCAACAGATTACTTCCACTGTACGCTTTTAGTAAACAGTGATGCAGCAAGACCCATGTAAATGACAGTACAAAGAGTAGAAATTATACAGGAAGACAAAGCCACATGCCAAAAAGTCAAATAGAGGAAGGACATACAAGAAAAAGACTAGCCATGTTCACTGGAAGACTACCTGCTAAGCAATAATTGTTATATTGCTGCAATATTCAACTACAGTTCTTCATCAAAACATTTGCTGTAATGATATTTCAAGATATTTCAGAAGAACCCCTTATGGAAAAAAATCACATTATAACCCTGCCCTAAATTACGTCTGAACACATCTGAACAACCACACTGTTCAAGTCTGGACTGAATAAAGCAATAAATGACTACAATCAAAATTAATTTTCCAAGTATGGAAGTACAGAACAATGTTCTGAGACATTCTTCCTATCCTAACCTAGCTAATTTAATTTAACTGCGCTGAGTACTAGCAAGGGAGAAAGCATAGTAGTATAAAACTGAAAAAACATAGTCTCCTGCTTTTTCCCATGTACCTTACATATAGAACCAAGAAAAAAGAAAGTATTAACACCTCTAAATCAAACAGCTCCAAACAATCTTTGTATATGCTTATTAGCATATACAAAAAATGCAAGCACTGTGGAGACAACTGATAAGCTGACTCACCAAAGCTGCTCAGTTTCAAACAGCCAATAAGAAGACATACACACTCAAAGATAATTTGTTGCAGAAACCACTTACAAAACAAGGTATTTTTGTCATAATTCAAGCACAGAACAATGAGTTCTTATATTGAAAATTTATACTTACGCTTTCAACTCAGCAAATCTCACAAGGATGCGAGCATAGCTCTCATCTTCACTGTACTTTTCTGCAGGCAATGCAGTCACCGCTTGACTGTAACGACCAATGAGTCTATTCAGTAGGCTAACATCCATCTGAGGAACACCCTTTTTCTCTAGTCTAAGCAAAAAACACAGCCAATCTTCTGGATTATTTGCTGTCATCATTATTTGATTAACAGTTCCAGAGTTATCTGACATAAAAACAAAAAATGATTGATTAAAAAGGCAAATATGAATGGAAGAAAATACTATCCCACAAGACAATTACTGATTTTATTTTTTAAACAAGATTAGAGCAACGCAGTTAAGAAACAAAGAGGAACAAAATTTACTCTGTGGTCCTTAATACTGAATGCTAAATCTTTTCACTCAGTCTAAGTTAAGATCTGTTGCCAGAATGACAAAAGAATAACAAAACCAAATACCTGTTGTATCAGCTGAGATTTTAGTACAGTTAAGCTCATCTGTGATATTGTCTTCATTTCTGTATTTGTTTTTCAAGTTTCTAACTCTATTCATGATTGATGCAATTTGCGGCAATCCTCTTTCACTTAGGTCCGCCTCCTCCATCTGCAGACACAAGGTTAAAAAAAACAGGGAAGTTACTAAAGAACCCTATTGTAGCTCACCTTCACTGGAATTACCATGGGAAAGCCTCTCCTGTATAATTTGCAGCTTGAGACTCAAGTACATTATGTCACAAATATTCTATCTATTAAGCCTTTTGTCATGGTAGTTTTAAGAGTAAACCCCTTCACAGAAGACAACTTTGATGAACAAAAAGAATTGGTTCTTAACTGATCCACCCAAATCCTAGTCCATGTTACACAGTAGCCCTTACCAGTAAGGTACATTCAGTGTTTGAACAAAATGGGGGGTAGGATGGATTGCCTGAAATAGTTTTGAGTCTATTGCATTAAAGTACATCCTGAACCTGTAGATTAGGCTGGCTAAGGGACAGTCCTCCTCCCAGCTATACACTCCTACTACCTCACTTGAATAAACTGCAACAGAATGAGCACTTCAGACTTCACAGTGACCTGGTTCAGGGACAAATCCCAACAGAAAACTACATAAAAAGCGGGAAGAGCTTTTACCATTTTGCTTGATGTTTCTTCTGCTTTCTCAACTGTGTCAGCATATGGACAAGGGGAAGGAAAGGCAAGAAGGACAGACTTTCATTTGATGGCATCCATAAGGCTGGGTTAGAGTACCTTAGATGTGTCACCTCTCACACACACACCTCCCTTAAAGAAGCATTTTTCATAGGGAAAGAAAATTCAACACTATAAAATTGAAATTTTAACAATATTATTTTTTTCCATCACAGATATAACTTACGTAGAAATAACTTTCAAGACATAAGAGATACTTACCACTCATTTTAGTATTAGTTTCGCTCAGTAACAGACATGATATTTTTTATTTAGCATAATAAATGTATAACTGATATAAAGAATATCAGTTCATTCTTGTTATATCTCAATTTTAACATTATCCATCTCTGAAGCAGCACTTATTGACGTGTGGTACACTTATTTATGCCACTTAGCTCCTAAATCAAGCATTTTTAAATCGTTCCTTGTCCTAGTTCTCTTTTGCTGTTGCAAAATTTTACCACCTAGATGTCTATCCAAAATGATTCATTCTAAGAGATTACACAAATAAAGACAAATCGCTGAAAACAAGTGAACCAGTAGGGATATATAACAAATTACTATACCACATTGCTTGTAATAAATAATATTCAACTTTTTTATTAATTCTGACAGACAGCTGAAATGTCTGCTTTATATTAAGAAATATAATTCACTCAGAAACTAAAACTGATGATGGAGGGGAGAGCTAGCCAGAAGACAGTAATCAGAAGATGAGAAAAGTTGGGTGGAGAATGGGTTGAGATCAGCCCTGAAAAAAAGGACTTGGGAGTGTTGGTGGTCAAGAAGCTCAATGTGACCCAGCAGGGTGCACTTGCAGCCCAGAAAGTCAACTGTATGCTGGGCTGCATCACAAGAAGTTTGGCTGGCAGGCTGAGGAAGATGATTCTCTCCCTCTACTCTGCTCTCATGAGACCCCCACCTGAAATACTGTGGCCAGCAGCTCTGGGACCCCAACATAAGAAGGACATAAACTTACTGGAGCAGATCCAGAGGAGGGCACTGAAGACGATGTGGTGGTGCATCCCCCTTCCCAGGCCACACTATGATCTCAGAATACCTTTGATCAGAATGCACTATGATCAGAGGGCTGGAGCACCTCTGCTATGAAAACAGTAGGAAAGAGCTGGGTTGTTCAGCCTGAAGAACAGAAGTCTCTGGAGAGACCTTATTGCAGCTTTCCAGTACCTAAAAGGGCCTACAAGAAAGTTGGAGAAGGACCTTTTACAAGAGCCTGTAGTGGCAGGATAAAGGGGAATGGCTTCAAAGAGAGATGGTAGTTTAGATTAGATATTAGGAAGAAATTCTTTACTATGAGAGTGGTGAGATACTAGAACATGTTGTTCATCCACATGTTGTGGATGCCCCATCCCTGGAAGTGTTCAAGGCCAGGTGAAATTGGGCTCTGAGCAACCTGGTCTAGTGGAAGGTGTCCCTGCCCATGGCATCCCCCCTTCCAACTCAAACCATTCTATGATTCTATGAAACAAAGATATAAAAAGCCTGTGAAAAGCCTGTGCAGATAGATATATGTGCAGGCTGGGAGAACTCTAAGGCAAACATGAACTTTGTCAACTAGTATAAAGTGTGTACACGTAATTGGAATAATTTGAGGCTTACAAAAGGAAATAATAGGAACATTAAGACAAAACTATGTATGGTTAACTTTCCTATAGTGTCTCTGTTCAGGAAGAGCACTCTTGTGCATATTTCCAAAAGAATAAGTTATATTACGTTTTCAAAAGTCACAATAGCATCGCTGACATGGGTGGCAGCTTGCTAACAAAAAAAGATAGTTTTCCTCACTGATAGGTATGCTATACAAACCTCTCTGTATGCCTACTTTTGACTCCCAAATTTGTTCACTATAATTAATCTGAACACTAACTTAGAAAGCTTCAGTGCAGTTAAAATTGTGTTGGAGCAGTGTGAACAAAATTGGCTGGGAATGGGCAAAGTCAAAGATGAATACTCAACTCCAAACCTCTGCTCTCATGGTTAGCAGTGAAGACAGACAAATATTTGAAAGTTACCACTGTTTTTACATATGAAGTAAAGGAAACGATTCTGCTTAGGCTTACCCAGAATTATTCATTAAGGCTGTGATGAGACAGGGATGAACTACACATCTCTGCTTGAAGACATTTCAGGATAAATAAATTTTATCAGTAAGAAAACAAATACATACCTTGAAAGATAACCTGTTCATCTACAGCCTTAGTTTGCACAGTTTGTGACAGTAAGAGGACCTAGGGATTGTCTCACCACAAGGATGGAGAGTCACGATCTTGAAAGTGTAACAGAAGTGTGAAAAGATATTACGACAAAAAAGGAATGTCTGCCAGACACAGGATTCTTTCTAAAGAACAAACTAACTAGGTAAGAGCTTAGAAGTTCCTACCTAATTACAAAACAGGGTGGGATGCACACAGGTTTCTTGTGGCGCATTGAAAAAGAAAGAATGTTGGCAAAAAGATGAAAAAACAAAGTTAAGGTAACAGTGAGTATCATTGAACTTGGTATTTTGGAAAAATTAGAAGATTTTTTCTGAGTCTTTTGAAAGAGTAACTTAGCTATCATATGGTAATTTAAATCTAGATTTGCAGTTTGTAACATGTCTAAAATGTAAGAAGTGTTATGCTCCTCACTCTCAAGTCTCAATTAATATATCATAGTGCAGTGGTACTCAGGAGGGATCTGTTGACTATAAGGGTGACAGATTCAGATCAACACGGACTAGCAAAGACACAGCAAATTAAACTATACTGAAATTATAATTGTCCAACACTACATTAGAAGACTTGAGAGCTCCACCAATCAATAAATGCTGAAAACCACTGTTACAGTAAAACACCTGTTGGGGATACATGGAAAGTTTGCAGGTTTTTTTCTGCACAGCTAGTGAAAGGAAAAAAAAAATTCAGTAATTTAAACAGATGCAGCACAATCAAGCTTTTTCATAATTTAAACACCTTCCCAGTTTACATCCCCTTCCAGTCACAATAATATATTTATATTCTAAAAACCATTAACATAAGTTTCTATATTCCTTACCATCTATGCACATCTGGCAATCTATTACAGAGATGCAGTTACTTCCCTTTTTGGTTACAATCAAAATTTTTTACACTGATCACAGCTTTTCCAACATCAACATTCCATGCCCCTAATGATCACGAGAACTGTAATATTAAAAACTGGTGAATGAAGTGCATATCCAGGGGATTTGACTTTCTGATTACTGGGAAGCTGGGCCCAGAAACAGGGAAGGTAATGCACTTGGGACAAATTAAATAGGTTCAAAGAAAGAGTAAGTTTAGTTTTACAGTGAATTGTTGGTCATTGTTCCTTTGGTACTCGGGTATAAAAGGTCGACGAAAAGTTGCCGGAAGGCTCAGAAACATTAGATCTACTTTTAGACGAATTATTGATAGAGAAAGAATTGAATGGGATAAATTAAGTTCATTCACCTCTGACCCCACTATTTAAAAAAGAAACCAGGCACCACTCTCAGGAATTCTGACAATTAATTTTTAGAGCATTAGTCACTACAAGATGGCATTATTTTAAGAGCACCACTCAGCTTTCCACAAGCAGAGATCATAAATCAGAAAGATTATTGTGCTTATAGAGCTTGCTTATCTAGCAATAGTAGCCATATTTCATGTTCATCCTGTACTAGAAATGGCACACCAAGAATATTAAGCCTGCTCTTGTCTATATAGAAGTTTTGCAGGTTCAAAGTACAGTTTCTTTGTGTGAACTCCAAGACTTAATCTGGCAAAAGCACGATCTATGAAGATGTCTTAGCACCTTAAGAGTCTGGAGAGACATTTAAGACCTAACTTGAATATTTTTGCAGAAAAGTAAAAAATGCACTAAGTTCTGAAAATGGTCCCTTCCTTTACAAAATGAAATATTTTCAGTGGTCTAAGTAAAGCAGAAGCAAGCATCCCCCCAAATATAGCTGCAAGTAAGACCTGTACAGAAAAAAATAATTATGAAAGCTAGAGACTATATGCTAAATAGTAGTATCTGAAATACAATTTTTATTTCTCTGAGCTGAGACAAAAAAAAAGCTCTCCTCATTTATCTTCAAAAAGAAATTATTAATTCATTATTAATTATTCAATGTAATTTTCAATACTTGTTTGGAACTTCCTTTAATATCTGTTTCTCCCTAAGAGTCAACTTAGGCTGTTCTGAGAGTGGGTCTGTAGACTGCCCCATCTTCTGGAGATCATGCTGCTAAAAATTATGTACGTGATTACTATAGCAAAGACTGTCCACGTGCCATTCTAAAGATGACAATTATTCATTTCATAAGGAAAATTTTGGCACACACTGCAGTTTTGCCTTTTGAAAATACAGTAGAAAGGACTACGGGGAATCAGATACTCCAATCTCCTCTTTGTGGGTGAGAATATCCTTAGAGATCTGTCCTTGAACACTACCCATTCCCTCCAAGTATAGGTGAAGTCAGATTCTCCATAACCTGAAGCACCAAGATAACCAAAAGAAAGTTACTTCATGTTCAGTAATACCTCAACCTCTCATTACAACTGTAATTGCTAACAATACCCAGATGGATTTTGTTTTTTTAAACAGACTATATTTTCCTCACTGTGATGGTTTCACTCTAGGCCTTCCTGGAGACCAGCTTATAACCAGGAAGGAACTAGGAAAGTGATCACGGAAGTATTCCATGCTATTCCTTTACGTAACTTGAGGTATAAATAAAGCCAGCAGGAGGGACCTCGCTCTCTTCCTTTCCGGCGAGGTTTGAGAACCGTGGGTCCCTGTCTCGGTCTGGCTTATCTGGAGCCGAGGCCTACAGTGACTGCTGTTATCTGCCACGCGTGAGGGGAGAGCGCTGGGCCGTGTCCAGCCATCCTGCCTGTTCGAAGGGAAGTGGTGAGATTTTTGCTAGTTTGCCTTCAGCTGGTTGGTTGACTTGCTCGGTCTTTGCCCCTTTTTGTCCTTCTCCCTTCTCCCTCCCCCTCTTCCCTTTTTGGGGAGCTGTTTGGGATTTCTGGAGTTGTGGTGTGTGGTATTCTCGTTGTGTATATCTGTCTCATATGTAAAATATATATATGTATATATTTTTGCTATAGCTTTGGCTGCTTGGGTCGTTTTCTTTTCTCTTCCCTCTCTGGGAAGCAGGTCCCTATTGTCCAGTTTCAGGGGGCTTGGCAGGAAGCCAGCTTGAAACTTGCACAACATTTTTGGTGTCAGAAGTGGGATATTTTGGTCAAGTTTGGCTTGTTTTGATAAACGTTTTCCGGGAAGACAGCCAAGCTCGGTGTTGTGTTGCAAACCAATCTATTGTTTTGGGAACAGGTCTGGGAACACTGCCAGAGTCTGGGAAAGCAGCCAAGAAAACTTTGTTTATATAAACAAAGGGTTATTTTGGGATCAAGAAGAAATAATAACAAAAACAATAGCTGTTTCATTAATTTGCCTTATTATTCTAGCCATCTTTATACCTGTTTTAGGCTACCCTATAGGGAGACGTCCAGACCTTGAGGATGGATGGAACGAATTGCTTCCATTCTTTAATTTTGACATCAAAGGTTTGGTAAAGGGGATCCCCATGGTTAGAATCGGCTCTAATTACTATATAAATTTTGTTGCAACAGTACTGTCATTGATAAAGGTACTGGAAGTGCTCCTTAAACTTGGAAGAATGGTGTTGTATTGCTTTCCCTCTTGTAGGAAAGATCACGCCTCAAAGGGACTCGCTGGAACTTTGGAAAGGGCTGCAGACAGGCCAGTCCCCGGGTGGCATGGAGATTGGGGAGATTTCGGTAGATTAGTAGGACATGTGTCACCCCCCATTAATTGGGAGTTCACACCAGAACAAATGTTTGATTCTGGTGAGATGGCCCACTGTTTGGCAGAAGGGTGTTTTTCCTACAAAGATCCGAATATGCAATTCTCCGCTTTGTGCTGGGGCCTGGCTAATGCTTATCGAGCTGCCATAGACCACCTTCAAAAGGTTAAGGTCGACACAGAAACCCAAACCACGCCACTTGAAACCAGTGATGTCCTATTAGGTCCACAGAAGTTGGGGTCCAAACACAACTTGAAGTCAATGCCGTTTCTACTAAATCCACTAGAACCGGGACTCAAGCTAAGAACAGGAAAGTCATCATTGCCCGTATTAAGAAGAAGAAGACGTGGGTAAGGGAGATCAAGGAACTTACGGACCCATCTCCGCAACCAGAACGCACAGAAGAAAGAGAAGAAGAAGAAGAAAAAGGAACAGAAGAACCTATCCAATCCACACAAGACGCAATGGACGAAGGAGCGGCAGCAATGGGAGAAGGAGCAACAGCAAGAGATGAAGGCGCGACGGCGAGAGAGGAAGAAGTGGCTGTGACTGAGGAAGGAGCGATTGGAGGAGAAGAAGCAGCTGCCAGAGAGGAAGAAACGGTTACACGGGAAGGAGTACGTCCAAAAGAACTAGGGGCACGCCCAAAGGAATATAGAGCAGTATCAAGAGAAAAGAAAGCAACAGTACAAACGGCCGGTGGTATATTGTTGCTTGATGATTTATATCCTGACTACACATTCAGTGTTACAAAAGATGCAAAGAAGGAGCCAAAGCATCCCCCTCAATCAGAGGGAGAATTATTCCTACCCCTTCAGACCCAACCTTCTCCTGGAGGTGTGAATGATTGGAGGAGGAAGCCCTTATCTCAGCACACGAAAGATTACTCACTACCTCCACCCGCTGGGTATCACGAACGGCGTAGGAGTCCATCCCCACGGTATGAACAGTGTAGAAGTCCAACTCCGCGGCGTGAATGGCGTAGAAGTCCATCTCCATGCCACGAACGATATAGAAGCTTATCCCCACGGCATGCCCAGTCCCCACCTCCACATGAGAGATATAGGGAGGAGGTGGGAGCAGTCCCACGTAGGAGCGGAAGAGTAAAGAGAGAGGTGGAAAAGATTCTACGTGGGAGAGATGGACAAGAAATAATGCAAGAAAGTGAAATTACACAATCACTGACCACAAGAGAGCTTCGAGATTTACGGAGAGATTATATGCGTTTGCCTGGTGAAGAAGCCCTCACCTGGCTGATGCGATGTTGGGACGAGGGAGCTGATAGTCATATAATTGAAGGTGATGAAGCACAACAATTGGGATCCATTGCTCGAGACCCTGTGATAGAGCAAGAAATGGGAAGGGAGAAAATGGCGTCCAGTCTTTGGCTCCGAATCCTCCACACGGTGAGAGTGAAATACCCATTTAAGGAGTCCCTGAAGAGTTCTTCAAGAAGGTGGAGGACTGAAGAAGAAGGTATCCAATACCTACGGGAATTGGCCATGCTGGAGATCATCTATTCTGATCCAGATTATTATGACATCCAAGTTCCTGAGAATGTTCCCTGCACGCAACCAATGTGGAAAAAGGTAATTCAAGGTGCCCCTAAACCATATATTTCCTGCTTGATACCCGTATATAATCCAAAGATGGAGGAACCAAGCGTGGACACTATGTGTGCTTGGATAAGAACCATAGAGGAAAATATGGAAGACTCCTTCGATCCCCTGTACCGACGCACCTACGATAGGGAAAGAATGGAGAGAGATTATGAATATTCCAGATATGAAGACGACCTTAGAGACAGAGAGGACAGAAGGTATAGAGATTACAGAGAAAGGCCAATGGGAAGATCACGGCGGGATCAACAAAGACGACCTCGGCTTAGACCTCAATCCTGGTCTCGATCTCGCTCACGATCCCTGTCATTCACACGTCGAAGGAAAGAGAACTCTAAGCGTCGGTCACGTAACCAACTATGGGCATACCTTCGTAGTAAAGGACAAAACATGAAGAAGTGGGATGGTGAACCCACTTCTAAGCTTGAAGCCAGAGTGAGGGAGTTGAAGCGAAAGGACACTGACAAGAAAGTTGTCTATGTAGTAGATGGAGACTTCTTAGAAGAGAAACTGCGATCGCTGAGGCACAAGGAGATGGAGGTCCACTTCGACAACGGCAAAAAGTCTAAGAAGTCAAAGTCAGACTCTGACGACGAATGCTCTGATCAAGACCAATAGAGGGGCCCTGCCTTCTGCCAGGAGAAGGAAAGGGACCAAGAAGATAACCAAGTTTACTGGGCTGTGTGGGTTCGATGGCCTGGCACATTGGATCCTCAGAGATACCAGGCCTTGATAGATACTGGAGCCCAGTATACTTTAATGCCTTCGGAGCATAAGAGTACCGAGACTGTTTCTGTTTCTGGAGTGACAGGAGGGTCTCAAGAATTGTCAGTAGTAGAGGTGGACATGAGCTTGACGGGAGACCAACGGGAAAAGCATCCCATTGTGACGGGGTCAGAAGCCCCTTGCATCCTTGGTATGGACTACCTAAGAAGAGGATACTTCAAGGACCCGAAAGGGTACCGGTGGGCTTTTGGTATAGCCACGGTGATTGAAGAGGAGTCCAAGCAATTGTCTGCCCTTCCTGGCCTTTCAGAAGACCCTTCCATTGTAGGATTACTGCGAGTTAAAGATCAGGAAGTGCCAATAGCCACAACAACTGTACACAGACGACAGTATCGGACAAACCGAGATGCTGTGATCCCTATCCACAAAATGATCCGAAAGTTGGAGAGCCAAGGGGTGGTCAGCAGAACCCATTCACCCTTCAACAGCCCCATCTGGCCTGTGTGTAAGTCTGATGGAGAGTGGAGACTGACTGTAGACTATCATGGCTTAAATGAAGTTACGCCACCGTTGAGTGCTGCCGTGCCAGATATGTTGGAGCTCCAGTACGAGTTGGAGTCCAAGACAGCAAAGTGGTACGCCACCATCGACATTGCCAACGCGTTTTTCTCCATTCCTTTAGCGGCAGAGTGCAGGCCACAGTTTGCTTTCACCTGGAGGGGCATTCAATACACCTGGAATCGACTGCCCCAGGGGTGGAAACACCGTCCAACCATCTGTCATGGACTGATCCAGGTCACACTAGAGAAGGGTAAGGCTCCCCAACACATCCAGTACATTGATGACATCATTGTATAGGGGGATACAGCAGAAGAAGTTTTCAAAAAAGGACAGAAGATCATCCAGATTCTCCTCGAGGCCGGTTTCGCTATCAAGAAGAGCAAAGTCAAGGGACCTGCCCGAGAGATCCAATTCCTAGGGGTGAAATGGCAAGATGGACGACGCCAGATACCAACAGACATAATCAACAAGATTGTAGCAATGGCTCCACCCACAAACAAGAAAGAAACCCAAGCTTTTCTGGGAGCAACAGGTTTCTGGAGGATGCATATCCCAGAATACAGTCAGATTGTGAGCCCTCTTTACTTTGTGACCCGTAAAAAGAACAATTTCTAGTGGGGTCCTGAGCAACAACAAGCTTTCAGGCAGATCAAGCAAGAAATTGCACATGCCATGGCTCTTGGACTAGTCAGAACGGGACCAGATGTAAAGAATGTACTCTACACTGCAGCTGGAGATAAAGGTCCCTCCTGGAGCCTCTGGCAAAAGGTGCCTGGCGAGATGCGAGGGCGACCACTGGGTTTCTGGAGCCGAAGCTACAGGGGTTCTGAGGTCAATTACACCCCTGTGGAAAAGGAAATCTTAGCAGCATATGAAGGTATACGAGCAGTTTCAGAGGTAATTGGCACCAAAGCACAGCTCTTCCTGGCACCCCGATTACCCGTCTTGAGCTGGATGTTCAAAGGGAAGGTGCCCCCTACACATCACGCCACCGATGCCACGTGGAGCAAGTGGATCGCTTTGATTACGCAACGTGTCCGAATCGGGAACTCGAATCGCCCTGGCATTTTGGAAATCATAACCAATTGGCCTGAAGGTGGGAACTTCAGTCTGGCAGAAGAAGAGCCAGTGAGCCGAGCTGAAGAAGCTCCGCCATTTGATCAGCTGCCAGATGAAGAAAGGCGATATGCCCTTTTCACTGATGGTTCTTGCCGTATTGTAGGAAGGAACTGGAAGTGGAAAGTATCCTTTGGAATCCCACCCGATGAGTGGCAGAAGCCACCAAGGGTCAAGGCGAGTCGAGTCAATTTGCAGAACTCAAAGCCGTCCAATTGGCCCTGGACATTGCTGAACGAGAAGGTTGGCCGAGACTCTACCTCTACACAGACTCGTGGATGATAGCCAATGCCCTATGGGGATGGTTAGACCAATGAAAGAAGATGAACTGGAGGTGTGGAGGAAAACCCATCTGGGCTGCTGACTTGTGGCAGGACATTGCTGCCAGAGTGAAGAGTCTGAATGTGAGAGTCCACCATGTAGATGCCCATGTGTCCAAGAAGCGAGCTAATGAAGAACACAATAACAACAGAGAAGCGGACCGAGCTGCACAGATAGGGGTGTCACAAGTAGACCTAGACTGGCAGCAGAAGGGAGAGCTGTTTCTGGCTCGATGGGCCCATGATGCTTGTGGTCATCAGGGCCGAGATGCCACCCACAGATGGGCACAAGACCGAGGGGTGGATTTAACCATGGATATCATTTCTGAAGTTATCCATGATTGTGAGACTTGTGCCGCTATTAAGCAGGTGAAAAGACTGAAGCCCCTGTGGTATGGTGGACGATGGGATAAGTATAAGTATGGAGAGGCATGGCAGGTTGATTATATCAAACTGCCACAGACCCGCCAAGGTAAGTGCTATGTACTTACCATGGTGGAAGGAACAATGGGATGGTTAGAGACTTTTTCAGTGTCCCACACAACGGCCCAGAATACCATTTTGGGCCTTGAAAAGCAAGTCCTGTGGAGACATGGGACCCCAGAATGTATTGAGTCGGACAATGGGACTCATTTCAAAAATGAATTAGTCACCACTTGGGCGAGGGAACATGGTATCGAATGGGTGTACCACATTCCCTATCACGCACCAGCTGCTGGGAAGGTTGAGAGATATAACGGACTGTTGAAGATGACTCTAAAGTCGCTAGGTGAAGGAACTTATAAAAACTGGGACAAAAACTTAGCCAAGGCTACCTGGCTAGTTAACACCAGGGCTTCTGTCAATCGAGCTGGCCCTGCACAGGCAGAATCCCTTCATATTGTTGATGGAGATAAAGTTCCAGCAATCCATTTGAGGGGAATGCTAGGAAAAGCTGTTTGGGTTCCCCCTGCCTCAGACCAAGACAAACCCATTCGTGGGATTGTCTTTGCTCAAGGGCCAGGATATACGTGGTGGATAATGAGGAAGGATGGAGTCATCCAGTGTGCCTCAAGGAAATTTAGCCTTGGGGAAAAACTAATTGTATGTCCTGAGTTGTGTTTTTACAGGAAGCCAGTCACCAGATGAGAGAGAGAGACCTGAACTAAGCTGATGCTGGTATCCAGTGATGAAACAGCCATAAATCAGAACTGTAATTGTGATTGAGGAGACCAAAGATCTGGACTGAACTGAACTGACATCGGTATTGATTTTCCAACGACGAGACAACTGCGCCGAGAGACCAACAAGAACTATATATATATATATGTATATGTGTATATATTTATATGCGCAGGATATAGATGAACACAATATACAGGTGTTACGTAAAGGAATAGTATGGAATAAGGGGTGGAGAATGTGGTGGTTTCACTCTAGGCCTTCCTGGAGACCAGCTTATAACCAGGAAGGAACTAGGAAAGTGATCACGGAAGTATTCCATGCTATTCCTTTACGTAACTTGAGGTATAAATAAAGCCAGCAGGAGGGACCTCGCTCTCTTCCTTTCCGGCGAGGTTCGAGAACCGTGCGTCCCTGTCTCGGTCTGGCTTATCTGGAGCCGAGGCCTACAGCGACTGCTGTTATCTACCACGCATGACGGGAGAGCGCTGGGCCGTGTCCAGCCATCCTGCCTGTTCGAAGGGAAGTGGTGAGATTTTTGCTAGTTTGCCTTCAGTTGGCTGGTTGACTTGCTCGGTCTTTGCCCCTTTTTGTCCTCCTCCCTTCTCCCTCCCCCTCTTCCCTTTTTGGGGAGTTGTTTGGGATTTCTGGAGTTGTGGTGTGTGGTATTCTCGTTGTGTGTATCTGTCTCATATGTAAAATATATATATGTATATATTTTTGCTATAGCTTTGGCTGTTTGGGTCGTTTTCTTTTCTCTTCCCTCTCTGGGAAGCAGGTCCCTGTTGTCGAGTTTCGGGGGTTTGGTGGGAAGCCAGCTCGAAACTTGCACACTCACCAATGTCAAAGGTTCATTATTCCTGCAGTTATAGCTTGCCAAATACAGTAGACAAAAAGAAAAATAAATTTCCACATAAATTTGATTTAAAGTCGCAACAGTATGCATCAAACTTACATTTCCAGTGTGCTGCTTAACTGCTCAAGGTTCAATGTGCACTACTATGGAGAAAATCTTTCCTGAAGAATGGATATGCCTTGTGTAGTGGTTTGGACTTTGTTTTCCCCCAGAGGCTAAGAAAAGTGGTAGACCCCAAGGGGTGGAAACCCCTGGAAGTTTTGAAGTTCTGTCCAATGGGCGCTCCTGCAAAAATGTAAACATATCACAAGCTCACCGGAAGAGATGAGTTGTAGTTTGGTTGTTGGAGAGGTGGCCATGTTGTAGAGCCACGAGGTAGGGGCTCTGAGCCCCTTGGGCCCTCTGGGGTCCCCCCCAGCCCCAGATGGGGGGACTTCAGAGACTTGGAACAGTGTTAGACTGGGCTAAGTGTTTGTAGTTTGTTGGGAGATGTTTCTCTCCACCCTGGGCAGTGGAGACAGAGCAGAAAGCAGAGATGCAGCGTCCAGAGACTGGCTAAGAGCCAGGACAGATAAGAACCTGAACCAGAGGAGCAGCAGGAACAACATGCAGCACCACAGAGAAGACTCCTGGAAGGAGAGCCGAGGAGAAAGAGAGCCAGCAGCTGAGAGACAGAGTTCTGGGGGTAAGACTGATACCAGATTTCCCAAAACTCCCTTGGAGACCCTCTTGGAGAAGAGGGAGATGGACTCCTATTAAGGAGAAGAGTTTTAGACATGCAGCACCGGAGAGAGAGAGAGAGAGAGGAGCTAAGAAGCTCAAAAGACATCCTGGAGCTGGACCGGGATGGCCAGATGGAATGCAGGGGGAGTTGACCTTGGCTCCCCCCCGCCTCGCACTGCTGCCACGGTGGCAGCCTGAGAGACAGGGCACAGAGGTCCTGCAAGTTTGAATCTCCTGGAGATACCAGACCGTCACGGAGACCCCCCTGTGTCTTTGTGATATGACGTGGTGAAACGACCTTGTCTGGGGTTACGAAGCCCACGGAAGACCCCTTTGCCTGCGTCAAGGGGGCCGAGGGAGCTTGGATACCTCCCTCATGAGTGCTGGCAGAAATCCAGCTATCAGCTGCTGCATGTGGAGAGGACAGACAGATCGCTGCCTTAGAAGATGCTGCTGCTTAAGGACTGGAAGGGATCTGTCCTTCTTTCCCTCCTGGACTTTTATTTGGAGGAGAGAAGAGATCTGATCCATTGTAAATACATATGTCATGGTAGAGATAGTTGTGATTGTGTGTATTATGGGATATGGTATTTATTTGTACAGTCATTGTAATATATTCCCTTTCCCCCACTTTTTGTCTGGAAAAACCCATCTCACATTAGGTTGAGATGTGGGAGGGGGAATAGAGCTAGGGAATTGGATTTCGGGGCTATCTCAAACCATGACACCTTGTCAAAAAGGTAAGGTGGATGAGGGTCAGACTACCTCAGATGATCCCATGAGACCCAAGAAAGGCAGCTCTCCAATCCTGAAGAAGTGCCTGTGTTTCAGAAATTGAATAGTTAGACATTGAAAAGTAAATGAATCAGTACACCCTGTAATCTTGCCTCATGCTTATGACATCCCAGAAACAGAGTTTTCATTAAATCAGTAAAAATATTCCTATATAGCAATAAAAACAGAACAAAAAAGCTTGAAGATTACTTTGTGAATGAGGGCAAGCACTTCTAAATGTATCAGCTTGTTATGATGTTTGGAGATTAAAAAAATACACTAATGGCATATTTGCCTGTGTATTGTCATGATTTGCCAGTAGTCTTTCTACTCATGCCAAAGTTCAACCACAAGCAAGTATTCAGAGTTTCCTTTTTTTCTTAATCTGTTGCACAACTACCTTTAAAGAAAGCATTTGCCATCAATTTCACTGGGCTGTGTGTTCAAAATCTGAAAGACAGCAAAGACCTAAAACAGCCACAGGCTGTTACACACACACTCAACAGGAACTGAGCTTCCAACTGCAACAACTACACTGCAGCACACCCAAGATCCAGAGACAAAGTTAGGGACAGGGAACCAAGAAATGGAGAATATGTATGTAAAGATCAGGAAGATACAGAACTACCTCTAAATACAGTGTAGTAGTTTCAACCCCTCACACAGACCCACTAAACAAGGAGCCAAAAGACATACTAAAAAGCCATATACATTGCAAATGGATGAAGTGGTAGTACAGGTTAGTCATATGATTTCATGTGTAACACACTCAAAAATATTTATTGAGTAAAAAAAAGAAGTAATAGCATCCAGTCTTGAAACAGTTTCACTATTTGTTCAGTTTCCAAATGAAGCTCCAAATGCAGTTTCTCACCAAATGCAAATTTTAAGAAAGTACAAAAACACTTTTTAGTTATTGAACAAAAAGGTACACTGTTCTTACCCCTGGAATCCACTGATATTTTGCATTTGTCTATCCAAGGAAGTATAGAGGGCAGTAAGAATTTTAACCAAGTGTCCAAGAGTTTATTTACCTGGCTTTTATCCTCCAAGTGAACTGATCAGCCTAGTAAAAGAAATTAACATTATCCTATTACTTATATTTTCTTTATATGTTCACAGCATTGTAGCTACACCACTACCTTAAGTATTTGTTTAGCTTTGTTCATATGGCCTGATTAAAACATCTACTATTGTCAAGATACTACATGATGAAGAACTTCAAGGACTTAAGTCCTCTATGTAGAGGAGGTGAAATGACACCTTTTCCTCAAAATCAGGAACTTTAGCCATGCATATGTTTTCTGACACCCTCTCCCCCCCCCCCCCCCACTATCCTTCCCTTCCTATCACAAACAAACAAGAGAAAACTCACCGTGGCCACCTTTTTCTACAGTATTTCCATTATTCTGTTTGCATATTCCAGTAATCATTTACTAGTGCTCATCACTTAAGCAAAGGTACATATTCCTGCATGTAGTACAGGAAATCCTGTCTGTTACAGGAAGCAGAACTATCTCCAAGTGCAGTTACAACAACATCACATAAATACACTACAGTATTATCAAGGACCCTTCCTGAACATCAGGGTCTATTATATGGACATTTCAGTGTTTAGAAGTTCCTGCCTCCAGGATCTTATCACCTTGGTTCAAAGCAAGAATGGGAACATGCTAGAACAACATACAACCATCTCCAGAAACACACAGCATCCATCCAGTTATCAAATAGTGTTCTGTGGATATTACATCAGAAGCTAGTATTTATTAATGATGTGAAGGAGCAGTCTTTACACTGCTGAATGTCTTTAAAAAACCCATGGGAGCCACGAAAGCAGAAGACCTTGTTAAACCATACAAGCTTTTAGGCTAAATTCTAAAGAGCAAATTAAAATGGTAAGCATATGAAAGAAATCCTTCAACTTTTCCTTGCTTCAGACAGATGTTAAAAACTGGTTATAAGAAAGAGACAAGCTAAATTCTTCCATAAGCAGTCACCAAAACATGACTTCAAATGAGCAGAAAAGCCCTCCAAATCCTCTCCAACTTCAACTTCCCTCATACCACATATATACCATGATCCCACATACCACCCTGATCCCAAGACTGGATTCTACAAGGTATTAATTAGCTCCCCACCTAGATAGCGTTGATAACTCACTTCTACTGCAACCACTACAAGAAGCCTCTCCTTAATTCAGCAACTATTTCCCAAAATACACAGAATCGTGGTGTTTCTGAAGCATCTACTCAGGCTTTAAAAAAAAAAACCTACACAAGTATATAGTCTATCTTTGATTTTGTTTGCAAGTCCTAAATAAGGATTTTCTTAAAAGGAAAACAAAACCACCCAATGCTAAGAGAAAACACCATCGATTTAAAAAAAATTAGTAACACTACCTATGAAAAGAAATAGGAAAGCATTAAATTCTAACGTCGGACACAGAAAACATAAAACTCGAATATGCAAAACAGGGCTGGTCAGGGAGAGGCTTAGCAGCAGCGCGGCAGGTGATGCCCCGCGGTATAAACAAAGGCCGCGGGCAGAAGCGATGCGGGAAGGGAACAGACACACCAGATTTCCTTGCCCGCAGGGCCGCAGCCCCAGGGTGTGCCGCGGAGCCCGGCCCTGCCCGGTGCCTCTGCAGCCCCACCGATATATCAGCACCGCCGCTGTCCCGCGGCCCGGCCGCCCTCAGCCCCCTGCTGCGCTCCCCGGCCCGGCCCGGCCCGGCTCTTATACCTCTCCGCCGGCTTGTCTGCTCTTACCCCCCCACTGCCCGGCCCGGCCGGTCATACCTTGCTTTGCTCTGCTGTGCTTTGCTCTGCTGTGCCCTGCTCTGCTCGGCCCAGCCCGGCCGTCCTTCCCCGCGGCCGAGAGTTGCGCGCGCCGCTCTCCGTTCGAATGTGACCACCGCCCCTAGAGCGCTCTTCCCATTGGTCAGAGCGGGGGGAAGCGAGCGCTGATTGGCCACGGGAGGGAAACACGCTCCCCCATTGGAGGAGAGAGGCCGCGCGCCCCCGCCCGCCCCGGCGCCTTGTGGGGTCCGAGCGGGAGAGGTTCGTGCGCAGGCGCGTTAGGGACGGAGAGGTTTTGGGTGCAAAGCGCAGGGCACGGAAAGGAGTTAGCTGGAGCGTATTGAACTATGTGTCTGAGAAAGCTTTCCTCTTTTAGCGATGGCAGGTTATATTTTGAAGCTTCATTAGCTGTAACAGAACAGCGGCGTTGTGTGTCCTGACCAGCTCCTTAAGGTGACGTCTCTACCTTTTCCTCCGAGGAATCCTTCATAAGCCGATCCCGTATCTGCAGTGTGCCTAAGGGTGCTAAAAGCAGCTCCTTCTCTGAGCTGTCCCGTTCTTCTTGGATTATAGTAATGCAGACGCACTAAGTAGAACAATTCGGCCTCTCTGGTTTGCATTCTGGTTGTACACAATAATTATTGTATTCTTTACGTGGGTCCTCTGATGCTTACAGTATTTTCAATATTACACTTATAATATTTTCAAGATTGATAGTACACTATAAAAACCAGTGAAATGTGTGTTTATGCTTTATTGATTCGATTGGTTGCTAATCATTAGCTTTCCATAAACACCACATATGATGTATTGATAATGTGATACCTACACTGGTATTTAACTGAAGTTTATCTTATTCCTCTTTATTTATCTAGATTTTAAGTATCTTGTCTAATCTAGTGATATAAGATCACTCTACAGTCAACAAAAAGAGACTTTTCAGCAGAGAAATTGAGTCCAAACACCTAATTTAGAATGTAATGGAGGATCCCATGGAATGCAGTGTTTCTATACTAAGCCTAGAGTAATTCTTACTTTCATCTGAGGTTGCTTGAGATATTTTTTCAGCATTGCCTTACCCCTCCTTGCATATGCACATTTTTGGTCGGTTTTTGGGGGGTTTTAGTAAGAAATATAGAACAATAGTTTTATCAGAGGATCTTCTCCCATGGCGTTTCTTTGATTACTGATGCATGTTTTGTGACTGGTCTTGGGAAGTAAACTTTTCTTCTGTATTGATGGACACATTCAATCCATAAAATAAAGAGAAGCATTGTACCTGTGTTTCTCTGTGTTGTCTGATAAAATTCTTTTGCTGAAAGTCTGCAAAATGAACAGATTTGCATGCACACAAAGTACTCATGTAGAAACTGGCCAATCAACAGATTCCAAATGAGAAGTGTCAATAAGAAGTGTTTAAGCTGTTCATGTCAGAAGGATACCTCAGGGATTGGCTCTATCCATGACGTATTATATTGGTGGTTTAAAATGTTTTCCTTAAACTTGATACAAAGATGGTGTTAAGGCTGCAGGCAAATAATTGGGCTGTTGACCAGGTCCTGGTTGGAGGTTAGGTAGACTGAGAGGAGATGGAAATCCAGAGAATTTAATGAGAAATTGCTGAACACAACACTGTGAGCAGCTGATCAAAGCGACAGATCACACTGTGAAAATTGGCTGGATCTCACATGTGGTTATGGAGAAATTGTGTGAGGGACAGCTAAACTTGAAAGTATTTGAAGTGGAATATTTTGAAAAAGTCATCTTTTGTGAAGTACATACAACAAGAAGAGCACCTATATAACCACATCAAGAATACCACCGCCACTGAAGTATGAGATCACATGATTTGAATGTAAATTTATCAAAACTGGGACCAGTGGAGAAGAAGGAATTAGAAGCACGTTCTGTATTTGGAGGAGACTGGGACAGAGAAAAGGAGGTGCAAGGACAATGCAAAAAGCTGAGAAATAGGAAAAGCGGTGATGTCCTGATTTGTGCCATTCTTAAACAATGACAGGTGATAAGCTCTGGAAAGAAATGCATACTTTTTTTTTTCACAGTTAAGCTAAGACTTGTGGTACAGTATGTTACATTTAGCATAACTTACTCTGATTATTAGTAGAGCTACTAAATGAAAATTTATAAACTGTGCTAAGAAGAGATCGAGCTGGGTAATCCAATGATACTTTCTACCTTGAGCACTGTGGAATCCAGGGGACTCAGGAGAGATGTATCTCTGGTGTTCAAGAATTGATCAACATTCTTTATCAGTTGGAATGTATGGGTCTCGCAGAGTTTCTTAACAACATCTTCTTCCTGGGGAATCAGAATCTTCTTAACCCTGGTATAACTATTTCTTGTTCTCACATTTTCTGTTCTTTTTTTGTTCTTCTCTTTCTCTTTGCTGCTTAAGAAATCTTGCTCTCAAATAATGTTCAAAATCTATCAGACGAGTTGCTTTAACTGGATATAAACGTCTGCGGTTGTCAAAAGACAGCTAGCAGTTGCACAGGAGAGAGATATGGAGAAGATCATAGAATCATTTAGGTTGGAAAAGACCTTTAAGATCAAGTCCAACCGGTAACCAAGCACTGCCAAGTTCACCACTAAACCATGTCCCTAAGTGCCACATTGTCCCGGTTTTGGCTGGGGAAGTGTTAATTCTCTTCCTAGTAGCTAGTACAGTGCTGTGTTTTGGATTTAGTAGGAGAATCATGTTGATAACACACTGATGTTTCAGCTGTTGCTCAGTAATGCTTACCCTAAGTTAAGAACTTTGCAGTTTCCAATGCTCTGCTAGTGAGCAGGTGCACAAGAAGCTGGGAGGGAGCATGGCCAGGACAGCTGAGCTGAACTGCCCAAAGGGATATTCCACACCTGAGAGCATCATGCCCAGTATATAAAGTGGGAGGAGTTGGCTGGGAGGGCTGGATCAGTGCTCAGGGATGGGATGGGCATTGGTCAGCAGGTGGTGAGCAACCATATTTTGCATCAATTGGTTCTCTTAGATTTTATTTCTATTTTATTGTCATATCTCTTGTTTTCATTACAATTATTATTATTATTTTATTATATTTCAATTAATAAACTGCTCTTATCCCAACCCATGGGTTTTATTTTTTTTTCCCCAGTTCTACTCGTACCACTGAGGCTGGGGTGGGGGGTGGTGATGAGCAACAGCTGTGAGGTGCTTGGTTGCTATCCAGGGTTAAACCCTGACTGTCCTTAACAGTTCTTTTTGGCTCCCAACATGAGGCATGATGTCTTGAGATAATGACAAATCTGACTAGAATGCATTAGAATAATTTCATTATAAGCATTTGTTATGTTAGTTTAATAGTCTCTGATCACAATATTGATTTATTTGCTCTCAAAGTTGGTGTGCTTGTTCTCAAAGTTGCATTTTGTAATACTTTACTTGCAGTATATCACCCATAGGAACCAGGCTATGATTATCATGTTGCTGTACTCTGTAATGCTGGCTTATGATATGATAGAATTGCTGGTTGTGAAATTAATCTGGTATTTGTTCTCAGCATTGCTGTCATCACTGTACTTTGAGAGCCATCTATTGGAAGCTATTAATAACTATAACCTTTTACCTTTCCTTGGAGGGCCCATGCCTACCAAGCCCTGTTCATCCCTATTCAGTACCCTTCAGGGGAAGAGAAAGTCTCTGGATCAGAAAAAAAAAATAACAGACACCATCGTTACCCCAACCCCAATGACAGACACTGCGGCCAATCCAACCCCTGTGACTGCCACTGCAGCTGAACCTGAGAACCAACCCATGCTGGTATCAGCTGCCCCTATACACAAGAAGAAATGAACATGAAAGCTCACTTAGTAAAGAAGGACAAAGCAGAGTTACCACAAGAACAGGAGGAAAAGGAAGAACGAGAGGTAACCACTTGATCCCTATCCCTGAGTGATGTATGCAAAGATTTCAGCTGTCATCCAGATGAGCACATTGTCACCTGGCTGCTCTGATGCTGGGATAATGGGTTCAATGGTCTAGAGTTAGAGGGTAAGGAAGCAGCTGTCTACCTTACCAGGTCTCTTAGAGGACCCTTCTGTTGTGGTGTTGCTGAAGGCTGAAGAACAGCAGGTGCTGATCAGTACCATTGCAGTGTATCTGCAGCAATATTGCACCGAGACTCCCTGATTCCCATCCATAAGCTGATTTGTCAGCTGGAGAGCCAAGGAGTGGTCAGCAGGACTCACCCTTTAATAGCCCCATGTGGCCAGTGTGAAAGTCTAACAGAGAATGGAGACTAAGAATAGACTATTGTGGCCTGAATGAAGTCATACCACCACTGAATGCTGCTATACTGGACATGCTGGAACTTCAATATGAACCAGAGTCCAAGGCAGCCAACAGGTATGTCACAACTAATGCATTTTTCTCAGTCCCCTGTCAGCAGAGTGCAGGACACAGTTAATTTTCACTTGCAGGGGCGTCCAGTACACCTGGACTCAACTGCCCCAGGAGTGGAAACACAGCCCTACCATCTGCCATGGACTGATCCAGGCTGCACTGGAACAGGGCAAAGCTCCAGAACACCTACAATACATGATGATAAATAATTGAAATTATGGAAAGTGGCTTGGTGAGCACCTCTTCCAGCTCCCTCAGTATCCTCATGTGGATCCCATCCAGCCCCATAGACTTGTGCATGTCTAATTGGTGTAGCAGTTGCTGTTTCCCCTTGGATTATGGGGGCTTCATTCTGCTCCTGGTCGCTGTGTTCTAGCTTGGGAGGCTGGGTACCTGGAGAACAACTGGTTTTACTATTGAAGACTGAAGCAAAGGAGGCATTAAGTACCTCAGCCTTTTCTTTATCCCTTGTCACTATGTTCCCACCTCATCCAGTAAAGAATGGAGAATATGAGGAAGAACTTCTGTACTGTGCAGGTGACTACCACTGGAACAGATTGCCCAGAGAGGTTGTGGAGTCTCCCTCAGTGAAGATATTCAGGAACAGTCGATGCAATCCAGTGCAATGTGCTCTATGACAACCCTGCTTGAGCAGGGAGGCTGATCCAGATGATCTACTGTGGTCTCTTCCAGCCTTACCTATTCTGTGAGATTCTGTGAGATTTTCCTCAGCCCTCCTTTTGTTGATGAATTTATGGAAACATTTTTATTGTCTTTTATGTCAATAACCATATTAAGTTCTAGTTGGGCTTTGGGCTTCTAATTTTCTCCCTGCATAACCTCATGACATCTCTGTAGTCTTCCAAAACTGCCTGCCCCTTCTTCCAAAGGTGATACACTCTCTTTTTTACCCTGATTTCCAGCCAAAGGTCTCTGTTTGGCCTGGCCAGACTTCCCTGCTGGCTCATCTTTCAGCACTTGGAGATGGCCTGCTCCTATTTGTTCCTGCTTGAAGAATGTCCAGCCTTCCTGGACTCCTTTGCCCTCAGGATTGCTCCCAAGCCCGTCAACCAGGCTCCTAAACAGGCCGAAGTCTGCCCTTTGGATGTCCAAGGTAGCCATTATGCTGACCCCCTTACTTCTACAAAAATTGAAAAATAGGGTTAGTTATACTTCTTTTTTATATGTATTATATATATATATATATGTATATATTCTTTCATAATAAAGACACATTTTCACTCATGTAGTGGTGCGTGTCTGATTGTTCATTATTAAAAGATAACTGCTAGCATTAGGCTTCTAGCTATTACTTAAGAAAAAAGTAGGGTACGGTTAATTTTTCCTCTGAACTATCTGAAAGGTGGATAACTAGGCAAAGCTGGTGATCCGTGTTCCCTTTGCAGCCAGCACAGGGGAGACTGTCTAACCCTGCAACCTTTCAAACTGCAGATGAGGTGAGAGACTCTCTGGAGGTATCTTTCTTCCTTTCAGCTGACTATTGAGAGAATATCTACAGCCGTCTTTGTCTAAATGTGTAACTTGCACTCAATTAAATAAGGTAAAATGAATTCTTTCTAAACTGCTTCATTCCACAGGCAGTACCATTTGTCCTCATTCTGTCCTCTGCTGTATCTCCTAACCAAATTTGTTACTAGATTCCTGCTTTCATGGATACACTTTTTCACTGAGTGATCTGTATTTCATTTAAGTTAAAAACTAGATGTCTTTAATTCAGTTGATCACCTGCTTTCCAGGTTTTTAACTTACACCCCTGGGAAGTAACAAGGCAGCCTGTACATCTCAATGATGAATTGCTAATGCAGTCCAGATATCCATTTTCATCCTATCAGTGCCTGTTCATTTTCAGATGCTTTCCTGTGCATCGCCATCTCATCAGAATGCCTTGAAAGCATCTGAGAATTTTGTATTTGGCACATATGTAAGGCTGAGAAGTATTATTCACATCTTATATTGTAAAACTAAGTTGCGGGAAAGTAAGTGGCATACCTTACATCATACAGGATGCCCAAAACACATCTGTTGATCAACCCCAGAGATCTCAATAGCAATTCAAGCACACTATGAACTTTCTCATTTGAGGATTTCCTTAGTACTCAATAGCTGCACTAATCTTTGAGGAAAAGCGTATTATTAGATATAGCCACTTCAAGCAGTGATAATTGTAGACGTATTATAGTGTCAGCTTCTACAGATTGGCACAGAGTACAACAAACAGTAGATGATTGCTCATCTGCATACTGGATAATTACTAATCTGCCATGGACAACTTTTCAGCTGGAGTTCCCCTGTGCTTTGTTTCTGTTATCTGGCCAGTACAATATATGTAGGAGGCCACACAGGAAATCCGTGATGATATGAGAGTTGTGGTACCTCCAGTAGGAGGATAATACCCAGCTGTACACATTGATTTGATTTCATCAGATCCAGCTGGTGTTGTTCAGCAGCTTATTTCATATATGACCAAACTGAGTTACAAATTTATGTGGGCTGGAAATAACTGGAAAAGAACAGAGTTGAGAAATTGTAAAAAGGCACTTGTGCAGGTTCACAGCTTTGGGTCATGCTGGCTCCATAGGTTCTGTTGGATGTCCATGTAAAAAGAACAGAAGACAACATATTTTTTATATATATCTGTCAGAAATTTCCTTTTGAGAGTCTATTTTATGCAGCTAAGCATAGTACAGTTCCCATATCTACTGCACTACACTTTATATCAGTGCATTCTTGAATATTTCTAAAAATGTTAGCTAGTATGTATTAACTATTAATAAAACCTTTTAAACTTGCTACACTGGCTGGTACTCAGTTCCTTAGTGAAACTTTAAATCAGACTTTTGACGTCTAAAACTGACTACTACTTCTGTGATTAAAACTTTGGCAAAAGCAGTCAGTTTAGGCCAATTATCAGATAGTCACAAATTAGAATCTTTTCTGCCTACATTCTGGTCCAGTTGGACATGGAAGGAATCCAGTTCAGAAAAGACACAGTTGTACTGGGAAAGTCCTCTGACACCTGCCTGGAAAGTGCACAGAGTTCCTCTGCCCAGCCTTTAGACTGCATGTGGTTTCTATGTGATTAGCTTAAGTGCAACCAGAGAAACTTGAACCTATTTTTGCCTCTCCCTTAGAAAGCTCTGCAATTTACTTTTTAATGAAAATAAGGGGTGTGGTCAGGGAGATATAACCTGTGAATGCCATCCAGTTTAAGAAATCCGAGACTTGAGTTCGTTCAACATCTGTTCTTAACATCATTCCTCATAAATGACTGAATTGAGACTTTGCTGTTGTTAGGTTTTGGAGAAAATGCTTAAAATATCAGAAAGACCGAGTAAAAGTAGTTTTATTTGGGCAGCTCGAAGTAGTAAATTTAAGTATGTGCATGAGTGAAAGATGCATTTGTTTGCAATACCAGATCAGGGCTTAAAGTTATTATTACAACATATTACCATTGTTCACTGCATTATTAGAGTGTTTCAGTGAGCAGGTGGCCATAACGCAATAATGTGTATCAGTCATTTTAACATGTACCTTTCAAAAGAGCTGTAATAGACACCTAAACAGCAATCAACATTATAGCTGTAATATGACCCACATGTTATGATATCAGACACTTCTTGTTTCAGCATCTAAAAAAAAAAGACTAATACCAAACCACTTTTGTTTATTGCCAGATCGTAGGACTCTGCAGAGAAAATAGGGTAAAGATTTGTATCTGCTAATTCCTGAGTCCATGTGGCTGTGTGGGGTCTTCAGAAGGCTGGGAGATCTATAAAATGTTGGTCGTGGTGCTCCACAGACTTTGTTAACTCCTGAGATCACTGAAACTGTTAAAAGTCTCCTTTGGTAACTACCACAACCAGTGAAAGCAAGAAAAGATACTGCATATAATTGTGAATTTTGTCCTGAAAAAGTGATGTCAAGATCTAGATTTGGGTAACCTAAATGATACTCTTATCCAGAAGGACATGAAGTGACTTCTAAATATTTAGCCAAGAAGTCATTTCTTATCAGGCTAGTTTCATATGCAGCTTCATAAGCCAATGTTACTGTGATATTTAGTAACAGAAAAAAATTCTAAAACAAATAAACAAAACCAACAAAAACAGAAGGGTTGATTTTTCCAAAATCATCTACTGGGAAAAAGAGTAGAATTAGAGAATTAGAGAACTGGAAAGTCTTTGAGGATAACTACATCCGAGAAGGCACAGTCAAGGTCCTTAACAAGCTTAAACAGAGTCTTCAGACAACAAATCCAACATATAGAAATATTTGCTCTGCCCCTCAGGGGTAATTATGACCCTATTTCTATGCCACCTGTTACTTGCCAGCTGCTTCTTTTCCTAGCATTCCTTTTCAACAATTTTATGAAAACTGACCTGACAAAAAGCTAGTAGGGAAAAGGCTTGTGTTTTCTTTATGTCTTCCACTGTGTTACTGACATGTAGCTAGGGTTTAGAACTTTGCTTTTTTTTCTTCTTCTTCATCTATGAAAAGTGATGATAATAATGGATTTGTAATCATTGCAGTTCCTCATGTGAAAGATAGTATTATAAATATGTAAATTCAGTTACTGTTATTGTTGCATATATAATAATAATAATATATTTGTACTGGAACAAAGTGTCACCTCATGACTAGAAGAAGTAGGGTTCAAAATCTATTTAAGTATCCAATCATTAATACTCCACCCTCTGAATTATCAATGCATCCAAACAATGTATCATTATGCCACGGAGATTGCACTTCTGACCTATCTTCATTAATGACCTTAAGACGGAAGTAAATAAAATAGTAGTGAAATTGGTAAGTGAATGGGAGGAGTTGGAATATAAGTAAAATAAAACAACCTTAGAAAAATACAAAATAAAACCAGAATGGAAAACAAAATTATAAAAAAAAACAAAAACAAAAACAAAAACAAAACAAAAAAAAAACAAACAAAAAAAAAACACAACAACAAACCTGTAAGCATTCAAAAAGAACTAAGAACTAAGTGGGCAATCAGTAAGGCTGCAAGGGAAGTATAGGTGATGTTACACAAGAGCTTAATATGTCATAACTGCCCCCCAAAGCAATTGCCATTTTAAGCAATTGAACTCTGACAGAGTTCTCATGAATCTTGCTTTTCGCCCCTTACCTGATTTCTCCCTCTTTTGTTGGTGGTCATCACTTTCATAATGCAGATAAAGAATGCAGTGCACTTCTTTAATCCCAGTGAAAGCAGGATGCTCCACTGAGGTAATGCACCTCAAATACATGTTCTTTTTGAGGCAGTGGGATGGAGTATTTCAGACTGATTCACCCCTTTTCTAGAAGCATGACCAAAATGTTCAAGGCCAATTACTCTCAAAATCATCTCCTATCCCTGGAAATGGGTAAATTGTTTTCTACCTTGACAGTTTTCACTGTTTTTGCTGATAATAATGAGAAAACAACTCAAATTATAATAACATGCAGCACTTGACATTTGTCTCACACTCAGCATTAGTGGAAGACTCCAATGACACAAAGCATTCATCTGCTTATTTCACCAGGAGATTTTCCTATGTTAGATGAACTCTGAGCATGCACAAACCACAACGATACAAGAAATTAATGACCTGCTAATGAAGAAGCCTGACATTTCAGCCAGGATGGCAGGGACATGATTTCAAATATCTTTGCTGCCAGAATTAGCAGAGAGATCAGATTCAGATTTTCTGATCTTCTTTTTCTTTGCAGCCCTGGACAGATTGCGTCAAAAGCATATGGCAGCTCCTGATCACCACCTCATCACAAAGTTATTATGTTATCACAAACTTACTTACAAATTGGAAAGAGTTTAGAAAAACATTTAAAAATGTAGGCAGTTAGTAAAAAATTGCATAGGGACAAAATTCAACTAATTTTATTTATGAAACCAGACAAGAAGTAAGAATGTATCCTACCATAACATTCAGATGGACTGATATTTAAAATTACATGCAGTAGCAACAGATTCTCGTACGATAGATAGGTCAACTTTGTGTTGCATCATGTCGTTAATTGTCTTGAGCACTCTTTGGATGTACATTGTAATTACTATCCATCAGTAGTGTTGAGAAAGAGAAGCCTGTTGTTTCCAACCATATAGGAAATAGGGATTAATCAGACTTTGCCAGGGAGAAAGACAGAACCCGAGATACAAACTGTCTGTTGCAGTCTTAGAAAAATACCTGCTTGTGGATACTACTTAGGCTAAAGTTACATAGATAGTTTTTTAATCACTAATACAGACAAATAATCTCATCAACACTCTCCACAAAAGGCACAGTGTAGAAACTCTTTTCTTTCATTGTCTCTGCTATGAAATTATTTCCCTCAATTTATTTTCTTCAAAAGAGTCAGTAATTCCCTGGAGCTGAATTTTGTGGTTTGATTTTTAATGTTTCAAGAAAATCACTAATATTTCCTCTGCAAGTTTTTAAAATGTGATAGGTTTTAAATTAAGGCTTCTTTTCTTTTTAATGAAAAAAGAAAACTTTGGTCAACTGAAGATAAGTGTTTAACGGAAGTGAATGTTTCTTTGGCTGTTTTTGAGATACCTTCCAGTACACAGAAGTAAAGAGCTTTTTTATTTTCATGAGACCATGTAAACAGTGAAGAATGGTATGATTTGAAATATGAGGAATTGTTTCCATTGATGGAATTAAAAAACCGTTTTTAAACTTCAGCAAAAGAGAAGCAAACTGAAGTTTTAGAACAGACTCAAAATTGATTGAAATGTTGTTTCTGTAAAGCATGAAGGAAATCAAAATTGAAGCTGAAGGAAAATGTCATAGAATCGTAGATTGTTTAGGTTGGAAAAGACCTTTAAGATCATTGAGTCCAACCATTACCAGCACTGCCAAGTCCACCATTAAACCATGTCCCTAAATACCATATCTACATGCCTTTCAAATACGTCCAGGGATGGTGACACTACTACTTCCCTGGCAGTCTGTTCCAATGCCTGACCACCCTTTTGGTAAAGAAATTTTCATCAGTATCCAATGTAAACCTCCCTGGTGCAATTTGAGACTGTTTCCTATTGTCCTATCACTTGTTAATTGGGAGAAGAGGCTGAATACTAAGTAAGAGAAAGAACAGGAAGGTATCCTCCTCTCTTGAGAGGGCTATGGGTGGTCTTCTCTGTGACACTCCAAGAGATACGCATTTCAGTCCCTTTCTTCAATCTGTCCCTTCTTTGAAATTATGAATTTGATTAAATTTTCTTATAATTGCTCTCATTAAAGGCATCAATTTATGGTATTTGCAATGCAGCTTCCTGCTATGAGCACAGTTTTACCACAGAATATTACTCAGTCACTGATTGTTTAAATTATCTGTGACTGTGATCTGACATCCAGTTCTCAGGATGTACTGCTGAATGCGAGTTTCTAGGTGTCTTTCCAAAGCAATGGTTTTAAGGACTTAGCAGCACTGCCAGTCTAGTCCTCAGTACTAAGTTATTAAAAAGGGCTAAAATTGTGATGTTGTCCCACAAAAAGAACTGACTTTTTTAGCTGAAAATGTGATTCAAGATGACACAGCAAAGCAAAGCGAGTGAAAGTTGTTACTAGGCAGATCGCCCAGGACGGAGCCTCGGGAGATATTTAGAAGAGAAAAAACGGATCTAAGCCTGCCAAACATGAGGTACATTTTAAGATCTTATTACTAGAAATAAATATGTAACTGATTTTTATCACAGCTGTAAATACCAGCATGAGTGCCAAAAGATCCACCTCAGGACATCCTTGTTAGAGCTCTTAATTTAACTCATGTTAAATGAGCTAACCTGGTTATTGAAAGCAGTCCAAGAGCAGGAACAGAGAACAACATGGGCTCCCACACTGAGAACTGTTGCGCTGAGAAGCCATGCACTATCCTGCATGGTTCTCCATGCTGTCACTGTTACTTCTGGTACCCAAATAGCATCTTTTTAAGGAATACCTATGATATATAGCATGGTACAGACTACTGCTTGATAGAAGGTGTTGCTTTCTCCATAAGAATCTGACTAATTTAAGAGATGATGATAATTTTGTACAGAGCCAGTTCCTCTTTTGTGTCCTGACAGGTTTGAAAGGTGGTTGATAATGAAAAATCAGGTTATTTCCCTGGGAATCAGATCTTGCAGGCTGAGCTGTGCACTTCTCTAATTGATGGGATGAAGCAGAAAATTAGGGAAGGAACCATGGTTTCAGTAGCAGACAGTACTTTTGTTAACTCACTGCAGCAACATCTCCTCCCAAGGTTTCTTCAGGAAGGAGGTTACTCAAAAATTAACCCATAGATTAACGGCACAAAGGAACCAACCACCAAGAGTGATTTAATCAAAGGTATGAGAGTTGAAATTATCAATTAGCAAATGTCCAGACACACAATACTGATAAAAAAACCCAACAAACTATTAGAAGGCTTTGTCCCCCCTGCTTTCCACTGTGTGTGTGAGTAGCATGAATAGACATGTACGAGTTAGGTTTAATCCAGTAAGCAGAGGTAACATAGCAGTCAAGACATGGCAGTACAGTGTGGGCCAGTAACCAGTGTATTTTGTATTCACTGTATAACCCTGACTACTGCTGATGTTATGATTATCAGCGCTGTGGTTAACTGATCTAGCCAGAGGACAGCCCACACAGTGGTACTTACCAATGCTGCTGTCCACCCCTTTTGTGGGTAAACATGTGGACAGGCCAGTGGAGGCAGTGGATTATGCTACCAAGAGGTTTCCTGTGGTTACTTGCCAAGGTAACCCCAGGCTCAGTGCAAGGGCTGACCTACTTCTGGTAATCTTGCAGCAACACTTGTTTTCATTGTGCATGAAATAAATACCCAGAGGTAAGACAAGACAAAACAAAACTTATTTTTAAAAGCAAAGACGTGAATAAACAGTTATTCCATCCTTAAGAGTACATCACAAGAGGATTTGTCCCCAGGGAGAAAAATGCAAGAGTAATGGAAGAGGGATCATCATGGCACTGCACATTTCTGATGCTGTCTAGTGGAGAAACAGTTGTCCAGTTTATTACTTTATGCCCTGAGAAGTTGAAATTCAAGATCATGGCACTTGAAGACCATAGGCACTTACAGACCTTAAGACCATTGTCTTAACACAGCTGATACTAAATCCTTCAAAACTGGAGTACAGTCACATTTAGACCCTACCTGTGTGGGCCTAAACTTGATTATTGACTACAGTAATCACTTAGTAGGACATTGGCACTCTAGCCTCACTCTTGCTGAAGAGGTTCCTTATGCCGCTGTAGCTATGTGGTACTCCAGTGTATGTTTATGTAGACTCTGCATGAAAACTAGTTTGAAAAGCTTGTTCCTGACTGCAGTAGCAAGAAGGGAATTTAATTATGATGAAATGAAATATCTTGATTGTCAAAAAGGAAGATCCCATAAAGCCAAGAAGCAATGCAAGGTCTGTCTTCCAAATAGAGAATCCAGTCAGGAACCCTTCAAGTTTAACACTGTTTGAAGAATTATGTTGGAAACTTTAAGCTATTAATATCTTTAATCCCAGTGGATGTTTAGAAAGTACTGAACCCATTGAAGATTGCCTGAGTGTTCAACAAGGTAGCAGCAGAGATAAAGGACAGAGCTAGAGGAAAAATGTGCAGAGGAAGTAACTGAGATATGTTAGAATTAGCAATTAATCTGACCTATCAATGAGTGATACAAAGGAAAGTGCATGGCATCTGAGTTCCTGATTTATTGCATTTCTTCACCAAAAAAACCACAACCACCTTAAAAAAATGTGCCTAGTTCTCACTCAACATTAGACAGACATAGCAAAATTTTCTCACATATGAAACATTATACTCCATGTTGATTGTTTAATTGGAATCTGAATTCCCATGTCTAAAAATACCACAATGCTTTATACTAGCTGTCCAGAAGACTGGCAGGGCAACCAATAACATCAGATTTGGGTTTGCCCTAGTCTTTATCTTGCATGTCTTTTGATAAGAATCCATATGTGGTCACATTAATACCACGAAGGTAAATTGAAGAGATGAATGTATCAGCTAGTTACTGTGGGTTAAGGTAGGATCTGAATTTAGCATAATTGCCTGTGTTACCATGCATTACTGTCTGGTTTAATCTCCAAAGAACATGGTAAATAGATCACTTCTTAGTGAGCTCACTTTTACCACAAGGTGAGAGTAGACACATAGGGAGATACTGATGAGTAGCTGACATATGGGAACTTCAGATCTCTAGATTACTGCTGGCCATCTGTTGTCAAACTTGCTGTTCTGTTCTTGAACCACCACAATACCTACTGGAGGGAGAAGGCAATCCGGGAGATTTCTGGAGTGCACTGATTTCAATTTCCTGGTATAGTTGGTCAAAGAGCCAATGAAGGGACATGCTCTGCTGGATCTGATAGTTACAAACAAGGGTGTGGGAAGGTTGAGGGTAGGCTTGGCTGCAGCGTCCACGGGATGATGAAGTTCCAGACCCAAGGAACAAGGAAAAAGCAGGATCACAACCCTTTTGAAGATTGGATTGACATTTGCTTGCTTACAGTCCTCAGTAACCTGCTCCATTGCCATTACCTTCCAAAGACTAATAGTGTCTTTGCAGTGACATTGGCCAGTATTTGTGGGTGCATCCCATCAGGTCCAATGCATCTCTCCAGTTTATTTAAATAGTCCCTAACAGGATCCTCCTCCACCAAGAGAAAGTCTTCTTTGCTACAGAACCTTGATGTATCTTGGAAAACTCTGAGATTTATATGGATTTTCAGGACAGAAAACTTAAAACTATGATGGTATTGCAAAAGCAAATTATTCAATTCTCATGTATAAAAATCAGGTGGTTAGTGAGTAGGAGCTCAGACATGATTTTACTTTCACATGGTGCTGGTGAGTCTCATATTAGTCAAGAGCAAAGAATCCTCATCTCAAAAAATGAGTCTTTAATTTTAAAAAAAGTCACAAAAATATCTCACACCTGAACGAAATTCCTTTCTAGTTATTTAAAGAGGGGGAAAATATGTTTGAGAGATAGCTTGGTTGCTGTTTCTATTGTTGCTGGGAGCAAAAAGTGGCTGTTACAGTGGTCTCTAGTAGGAAAAAGTTCCAAGGAACTAGTGTCTGGAAGATGGAACTGGAGACAAAGCACAGCACTGAGCACAAGCACTGAAGTAAAGCTTTCAAGAGGATTTGTGAATAATCATCTTTGAATCAAATTTACTCTGAAAGAATGTTTTTGTCAAAAGTTTATTTGTCTCAATACAAAGGTGATCCAATGAAATGCATTAGTGGTGATATATCAGCACAGATGTAAATTTCACAGTCCTGTCTGACTTAAAACTATGAAATAATTAATTACAAAGGTCCTGACTGAGTTTGAGGCCAAAACCAATGTCAGACTTCAAAAAGTACTGTCTGTGCTGATGGGCATGGTTGATGCTGTACCTCTGAAGAATACCAGTCAGGCGGAGGTATTATCTCTGGTTGCTGTCAAGGCACGAACAGCACAATTAGATGGAAACTAAAAACATGTCGTGCATGAAAGATAGATCAGAAAAAGCAATCTAGTAAAACATGAGTTCATTTCATCAGAAGGAGAAGAGATCCCACTAAACACTGAACATTTTGAAACTCCTACTCATCAGTGTTTCAATATAATTTTTGTACAAATGAAGTTACCATGAAATTACATCCATTTTTTGTCATCTTGGAATAATTATTTGTGTATGTACATTGCTCTACATTTTAAAAAATGCAACATGGACTATGGGATTAATTTTGTTGTAAATAAACTTCCCAGAACTATAAAATGCATTGTCATGTTTATTAGTTACATTTTGCTTCCTAAATGACTTGCCATATGCTGAGTGACTGAGTTGCATTGCTGTATAGGAGGTGTAATTCATATGACACGAGTATTTTGGGGAACTCTTTTTTGCATCACAACCCGTTTTCACCACTATGCATCTTAGTCTCATGTCTTCTCTGGTCCATCTGTTTAAATGGTGAATTTGCTAAAGATAGCTTTAAAATGAGACTTCTGAGAGGTAGTTCTCTCAGATATGACCTTTCTGTCGAACAGAAAATACATAATAGTTGCAAGACTTACACAGCTTTTTGTGGAATAACGTATTTATCAAAATTTTTTTTCATAAGAAGCAATAAGGAAGAAGAAAGTAAGCTACATTACAGAACTGTAGAATTCCAGAACTCCAGAACAGTTCCAAAGCAATAAACTGAATATTCACCTATGGTCCCTTTTTAACATACTTCTAAGAAAGGTGGTTGTAGTGCACTCATAAGAGAAGCTACAATTAGATTTACCTGTGCACTTCCTCTCAGATGGTGGAACAGTTCAAAAAGGCCGAGCTCCCGTCACAGTTGAATAATGCTGAAAAGACTCAACATCAATGAGACCCCATATGCAAACGTTTTGGTGATTTAACAAGATTCTGAAAGTCATCATAATGGAACTGTAATAGCACACCTTGTCCTTAAGGTAAAAAATATATAGACGCCTATAATAACACGTGGAATCCTGAGGCCTGGTCCAATAACTTCACCATTAGTTCATCTTTTTTTCCTTTTTCCACACTGAATTCTCATCAGCTTTCCATGACACACATATCTGAGGCCTCTATCACTTGGCATTATTTTGGAAGTACTATATTCATGTCTTCTCAAACAATCCCATCCTCTTTGAGAGAATTCCTTCCCAAGTCCACGTTATAAAATTATACTCTTATTCTCTCTGACTTCTTATCATTTTTCCCAAACAGAAACATCCATCCATTTCCTTACCTGCATTTGTCTTCTTATTTGCATACAGGTGCAGCTCTACTGCCACATGTTTCACTCCTGTTCTTTTTTAAATGACTTTGTTAGAGTAGCACTGTACTGTAAAAGCCTAAGAAGATAAGGGGCTAATGTGTATGTCTCAAATACTGATAACCAGATAGCTATGGAGCGAGCCAAGGGTTGTTGATAAGAACATTCTGTGAGAAAGAATGGGATGTGGCTGGACAAGGGGCCATATGGAGGTAGGGCAGCACTTTTCTGGGACAAACATCCTTCTTCTGGCTCTTGGAGTTAAGCACAACACAGTCCAACAGAAGCACAGGAATGAGGTCCAGAAGCAGGCATGGACTGTTGACCAAAGGCCAGTGGAACGCGGGGATTAAGACCACCAAAGATTCCCCCAAACCCCTCTGAACCATTTCCAGAAAAGTCTGGAAAAATGAACTGTTCATGATAACTAATTTGCATAGGAAGTGAGAAACTTAGTTCCAGGGCAGGGAAACTTCTCTGTAAAAATGTACCACCATGAAGTCTGGGAGGTAAGTTTTTGTAGACTCTCTGACTTTTGTTTTTCCTTTCTGATCATGAGGATCTACAAATGTGGTGTGCTCCCTTTCCCTAGGGGTCAGATGCCACACATACAAAGTCAGGCCTTGAAATTATACTTCTGGTTATGGGAAAATTCTTCAAATATCCCTGAAATAGCAGCTGTCTGGAATAGGACTTTCCAAGAGTCAATAAGGTTATTGGTGGTACTCAACCACATGTTATTTGCCCATCAAATGAACACATGGAAAGTGAAGTGCTGAGGCTGCTATTCCATCATTCTCAAGTGGTACTCAACATGAGTATGTGTACATATCATAGAATCACAGAATAATATAATGGTTTGGCTTGGACGGGGACTTGGAAGATCATCTAATTCCAACTCCCTGCCATGGGCAGGGACACATTCCACTAGACCAGGTTTCTCAGAGCCCCATCCAACCTGAACACCTCCAGGGATATAAGAAGTATCAGCAAAGGTATATATTGTCACATTGTTAAAGAAGTATGATGTTTGCTTTTTGGGACAACAGAAACTTTACTCCCTTACTGACAAGGTAATCATAAAGCATGTGATTTTACAGTTGCTGCAAGGAATCCCATTGACCTGCTCCTAGCATGGTGCCTGGTGACTGCAGGATGATGGAAGAATGTGCAGGGTGAAGTGAAAATGTCAATGTGGAGGGAAATACCTGGGTTCCATCCTGGCCATGTCTTTGCAGTATTCTGCAGCTTACATAGCAAGCATTTACACACTACCCATGTTATCTTCTCATTATCTGAGAAGATAATGGCAGGCTCTGATTGCATACGTTATCTCCATACATACTCAGCTTGTAAATCTGGCACACAGAAACAGAAATCCTATCTCCTCCCTCTAAGGCTAAGGGGAGGCAATCAGGGAAAATGAGGGATGCATCCTGCTCCCACATCCCTTATTGCAGGGTGACGTGGCTTAGGAATGAAGGAATGCCAGGCAACCGTGGGTCGTGTGTGGTATGGATATCCACTCTTCTGTTAAGGACTGATTTGATGTTGTGCATCAGAGACTTCTGGTTTTATAGACTGTACCTATAAGAAAAGTTTGGGGTGGAACAACATGTTTGTCCTTAAATTTCCAAGCACATTATCAGAGTTTAAGAGTAGCTAGCCAATATATCAACAAAATCAAATATATATGCAAAACCAGAAGTATATGCTGAACAACAGAAAATATTTTTAAGAGAAGTAGTAGAAAATGTCTTCTTCTTTTCTAGGCAAATAAAGCCTAGTTAGGATTTGTTATCAACATGACATGCATCTATTCCTATTTGGAATAATATGCATTTGGAAGTCTGCTCTGAAGCAGTCTGGGCCAAAATAAACAAACAGTTCTCTGTTAAGAATTTATTTTTCTCTATTAGTTAGTAAAGACCTTTAATAACTGGGAAAATGTAAGGAGGATTTGCTAGGGAAAATAATAATAAAACATAGTATGGCATCATGATTGTGTTACCAGAAATGGTTTCACTATTGCTTCACACTCAGTAGGCCCTGGAACACATTAGTAACGGAAACTGAAAACAAGCAAACTATGGAAAGATAAGCATAATTCCATCTGTTAATGCAAAGGAGATTTCTTCATTAGTCACTGTTGTGACTCAATAGTGTATTATGAACTGCAACATGTGTTAGGGAGGTTGCCATTGAAAACAAGCAGTCACTAGCCCCTGGTTGACCACTGCAATTCCCCCAGTATGAAGTAGTCTGAGGTGTCCCTTGACAGCTACAGGGAAAATTTAGACAAGCATGAAAAGAAACTGAACTATGACAGGAATTCCAAAAAACAAATTGTTTCACATGTCTTTCCACACCCCTCTCAGTCAGAAAAAGCTTGCTGAGAAATGGCAAAAGCCAAAGACTGTAACTGTACTGGGTTCCACAGTCTATCCATTTGGGACAATTTTTCAGTGTTAGTTAATCTGTCTCAGTCTGCTGCTAGGTTAGAGCTACAAAAATATCAGAAGAGGTGGGTACTCTTCCTTAGTATAGCTATATCTCTTATATTTCTGCTGATTACAAAGACGGATCTTCACAGAATACGCTGAGTTGGAAGGGACCCACAAGGATCATCAAGATCAACTCTTAAGTAAATGGCCCATATATGGATTGAACCCACAACCTTGGCATTATTAGCACCATGCTTTAACCAACTGAGCTAACTAATTGACAGATTAAAAGAGCCTCTACTTGTATGTTTAAATCACTTCTCTTCCATCCTACATAGTTTCCCAGGGATAGGGAAAAAAAGAGAAGTGGTGCAAGAGAGATGCTCCTTCTTCCATCTTTACACAAAGATAAATACAATCCATAGCTGTAAAACAGTAGTAAATCCAGTGTGTAAAGCTGGATACTGCAACGAAATTCAGGAGTGTCTTGCTGTTCTATTACAACTCACCCATGACAACAGCAAAAACGATCAGTGGACCTTTTTCCAGCCATACATTCTCTAAGACATTTCCACAGCTCTTACTTAGTCCAGCACTTGTAGCGTTCAGCAGAACACCTTCTAGTTCATGACCCGGATAGCAGCAGGAAAGGTGACTTGGCATTTTGTTGCATGGCATAACTGATGAACTGTGTAGCAAATGGAGAGGGACAGATGGAAATAGAAAGTGAAACATTGTGCAAATGTCAACTCATTAGGAAGTTATCCAGTACATAGAAGAGTGACAGGCTAAAAAAAGCAGGGAGAATAAAAACATGTGTGAATAATATTTTGAGACTAATTTAGCAACATTTGAAGTACCCATGTGTTTGCTGCTTCCATATGGCAAAGCAGAGAGTTAACTGCACAGGATTTGTCCTGCAGCTCTGGTGATAAACACACTGATGACAGTAGGTTCATACAGGCAAATAAGTGCTGGACAAGAATGGCAGTAGGGGAATGAAGCTAGGAGGGGAGAGGAGTGGTGTGGGGAAAAATATACAGCAAATCTGTATTGAAGACAAGCTCAGGAGTAGTAACATGAAGCCCACTGAAGGTGTGAACAAAACCTCGCATCAGTAGATACCTATGTTCCCAATAATAAGTTGGCAGCAGGGAATGTTCATGTTCCTGAAATGAAATCAGCTACACTAGCAAACTCCTAAAATACTCCCAGTCCTGCTTTCAGCCTGAACCAACTAGTTTTGTTCCCAGCTGTTCTGAAACCTTGCCAAGGGACTGTAACCCAAACACTCTCAGCCTGTCTTTATAGGAGAGGTGCTCCATCCCTTTAATCATTCTTATGGCTCTCCTCTGGACCCGCTCCTGTGCTAAGGACCTCAGGGCTAGACACAGGTGGGGGCTCTTGAGAAGGAAGTAGAGGGACAGAATCACCTCCCTTGACCAGTTGGTAACACTTTTTTGATGCAACCCAGGATACGGTTGGTTTCCTAGGCTGCAAGTGCACCTTGTCAACTCATGTCCAGCCTCTCATCCACCAGTACTCCCTAGTCCTTCTCGTCAGAGCTGCTGTCAAATTGTGTGTCTTTGCTGAAAGATTGGATTCTGCAGAATCAAAATAAATGAATCATACAGACACAAAAATATGTCAAGTATGTGGAACAGGTATTTGACCCTTGCCCTGTCGTTCTGTCCTTGGTCTGGCTATATCTATACCAAGCTTAGTGTATGACTGATGTGAACTCATCAGGAATTACCTTGTGCACACCACACCTCAACCTATTTACTGTGAATAGGGCGGAAGCGAGCATATGTTTGTATTGATTTGGAAACCACACCTTATGATTACCTTATCTTTGGGCTATGATTGTGAGACATCCTCTGGTATTTACATTTATGCCACTGGTTTTCTGTGCAACCTGGGACAACTTATTTAAACATGCTATGGCTGCATTTCTTCATCTCTAAATTGGGGGCAATTCTTTCCTCATGAGATTGTTATAAAGCCACACTAATTGATGTTTATAAACAGAGGATATCCTGGGGTGAATGAGATAGATACATGAAAAATATTCCTATTATTCATATTGGGACAGCACATTCTGCTTGTATGTACATAGAGAATAAACCATCTCAGAATGGGTGAAGTGTACTTAAATGATACATAAGAGTAGTCACCTAACACCTTCTAGTCACTGTTCTAGACTCTATATATTATTGATAGACACAGAAAACCTTAGGCAATTACTTTTTTTATCTAAGGGTGGTAGAATACATCTTCCTTATCTAGGGCAGTAGAACACATCTTCCTCTGCAAGTGTCTGTTTCTCCCCACTGGCTATGAAACCTGGAGTAGTTCATAGAAAATATGCAGGTGTGCAAAGGAAAGGGACATTAAGCACAGACTTACCACTTTGATCAATCAACTGCTACTATTTATTACTTATTCATAAGAATGATAGGGCTAAAATATCACCTCTTCTGCACCTACCATACCCTTTAAATCAAGTTGGACAGCCTCATAAAAGTCATACAAGTGTGTATCCAGCTTTATCATTGTACATGTGGGTTGTTGCTACACTGTGCTATTAAGTGTACAGACAAGACGCAGGAGAATCACCTGGAAACTCTGGAAACTCCAAGTCCTGCAGGCATGAGCTCAGGTTTCTTCATTGAATGCATGGCAAGCCCTAAACCCAGAAACTGAATACGCAGCAAGAATCTATTTAAACTTAACATCAAAGCTGAGCTCACGTTTGGAAAAAGGAGAGGAGGAGTAGGAAGAGCTGAAGGAGGTAGCATCACCTCAGGTACCTATTTAAACATCAGTAAGATCAGTGATTCTTTGTTATAGCTCACTATACCTATACAGGAATAATTTCATGGCAGCCTCTACCCAGAGCATGGCCCAGAGGTCATTTTCCCTAGCCTTCCCTCCCATGGCCGAAGCATTTTTCATACAGGCATGTCAGAGTGTTTTGAAACTGCCAAAATCTCACTTGCCTATAAAATATTTTTATCCAAGCCTATGTTGCAAGGCCTTTATGGCAAGGGCTGTGTTCTGCTGTAGGTGTAAGTGATTTCTAGGCATAAGGGTAGTTTCTAGTTGCTATACCATTACAGATAATTGCTCCATAACCTTCACAAGAATGAAAGTAAAGCCAGTTGGTCTCTATCTCCCCAGCTCTTCCACCTTGTCCTTCTGGAAGATGGGTGTGGCATTTGCTTCTGCAGTCATTGGGAACTTCTGATCACTGCAACCTCTTGAAGAGATAGAGAACAGCCTTGCAGTGATATCAGCCATGCATCCTGCTTGGCTCTGTATTTAAGTTGCTTAAGAAATCCCTAACTCAGTCTTCCCCTGACACTGGTTGCATTCCACCAAACACATGGGAAGCCTGAGAACAGATGTTGCTAGTAAAAACTGGGGAATAAAAACCTCAGCCTTTCTGTCTCCTTCATCACTAGCTTTCCTGTCCACTTGGCCTTAGTCTTCCTCTTTCTACTTTCCTTCCAAGAGAAGCCCTTCCTTCACCAATTTTTACTCTCGCTAAACTTTGGATTTCCTAATTCAATCACTGCAGACTTGGGCATTCCTTCTGTATTCCTTCTGAGCAGCCTATCTGTTCTTCCATCTCCCATAGGCTTCCTTTTTCCATCTAAGCCCTGCAGGAGTTCCCCATTTAGCTAGTCTGGCCTCCTTACCCATGCACTGTGTCCTGTGATTCTTCTTGTGCTTTGAGACTCACTCTCCTGGGCTCCTTTGTCTTTCAAAGAAGGAGCTCCTGGGAACTAGCACACCAAGAATCCCTCTGAAGTCCTCTCTTTTGCAGTTCAGAGTTGATATCGCTACTCCTCTCTTTTGCTTTCCATCTTCAAATCCGATCACTAACTATGTCTAGACCAAAAAAGCCCAGTGCTTTTGTTATTAGAATAAGCTAGGCAGAAATAAAACCAAATTTTATTATTCAGCAAGCTAATTTTAAAAAAAATTATCTTGACATTTATTATTAAATTGATTCTCAGAATATGTTAATAGAACTATTATACTGTGTTTTTTTAGGGCAACATCTTTGGCCTCCCTCACATTTGCCACTTTCTCAGTGAAAAGGCGAGTAGTATATTTCTGTTGACGTAAACAACACAACATAGTTGTTTGTAAAGACTCGCTGAATTCCAGAGAGTCCTGTTCATTTGTACAAGCTGAGGATCTGTTCCAACTGTTGGTTCGTGAATTCTTGAAGTAATTTAGATACAGAGTTATTCTTCTCTGTCCATGAGCACCTCTGTTCCTGTGAGTTTGGGGCAGGTATTACACTATTTGGATGGTCTTTGTCATTTAGGCATACTTTAATTCTGCATCTAACAGATAGATCATCTTCCAGTGTCAGGCTTCCCAGGTTTTGGTTTTACGCATTTTGCTCTATTACATAGGTAAGACATAAGATTTTGAGACAAGACCTCAGGCAAAATAAAAATTTGTGGCTAGACGCGGAGTTGATAAAATGTGCACACAGAATAAAATGAGCATAGTTTGTGCACCTACTCTTATCCAATAGCGGTCTTTTAAAAAACATGACAGTTTAAGGTCTCACCTTCCCTTTTGGGAGTCCATTTAGCTGCCGTGTAGAGCTGCAACTCTTACCTTGGGGACAGGTGACTTCATTCCCACCAGAGCTTTGTAATCCTGGTAAAATCTTCCTGAGTATTAATTGCCTCTTGAGCTAAGAATGGATGGCTCAGCAGCTAACACCAGGCCCAGTGCCACAACACCCTGTAATGGGCAGCGCAAATCCCAGCAGGAAGCATAGTACGCCTACACAGCAGTCCTCCCTGGGGATTTCCCTGCCTATATACAGGAGGGAGAAATGGATGCATGGCAACTTGGGCCAAGTGTGGACAGGAGGTTATAGATGATACTAGCAAGGTCCTTTACAAAGCAATGACTCTTTTTCTGATTTCAACAACTAAATATTCATATGTTGTGTTATCATTTTCTGCTCCTTTCTTTTTCGTTCTCTTCAAATATCATCGCGTTATACACACATACATACACATTACTGCTATAAAATTTTCTATTGAGAACCCTGCCAACTGAAAGCTTTAAAGCAGTCGCTGCATGAAAACTTACAAGAAAATTCTCATACGCTTTGTAAGAAATTTAGAATTTCACTATACAGCGTAGGAAATGCTACGTTTTATATGTATCTCTCTTGCCTATAACTACCTAGTGGATTTTCAGGTTCATTCCAAATAGGCTCATGCTCTAATCGATCATGTCTGAATACGGCATTGGAAAGACCAGTGAACCACAGGTTTATACCATTGAGTGGCCAAGACTTAGCTAACCTGGGGGAGATCCCAAAATTTTTGCTCTCTTCCATTCCAAAGAGCTGGAACTGGTATCACTTTTCTCTAGGCTTGGTTTTACCATACATAAAGTGAAGGTAATACTGCCAGCTTATCTCAGTAGGGCTATATGGCTAACTTACTGTTTATAAAATGTTTAACCCTGTGGCAAATACTTCCACATGATCTTCCGAGGATAAGTCAACACAAGCCTATAATGAGGATTGGCACTCAGGTTGTCCATCAAGAGTGTACAGATCTACAGAATACCCCCCTGGCAGAGTGAAAGGTGGAGCGTGCACCAGGTCGCACCAGTTCAGAGGCCGAGAGGCTGACGCAGCCTTTATGTAACTCCTTTACCACAATTTCATCCTCCACACACCATACAGATAAAGGGGATGGCCAGCACCATTGTTACCACCCATACTCACACAGTTACAGCCAGGGACAGCATAATAGCACTCAACTTGCTCAATCAACGCCCTTCCACCTAACTATATTGCTATAAGCGGCTTCTGTAGGGGACTATGCCCTACATTTCAGGCCATTACTAGCGCAGAAGCAAAGGTGCAAGATCATCCCTACAAACAGCTACACGCCTTCAGGAGGCTGACACACCCAGTGAAGTGGGTGCAGTAGCAGTGACACACACCTGTGGAAAAGACGATTTGGTAGTTAGCGACGTGCTGCAGATCTGACTATACATGTTGCTGTCATTTCAACACAGTGCCCTCAAAACATCAGCCCGTAGTTTAGCATCGTCGTTCTCCAGCATGTACACATATGAAGCCCTCATTGCAAAAGCGTGCTTGCCACACCTCGCAAATGATAGATGCTGTGACAGATATCACTGCAGATAAAAATCTCAGCTGTGTAAAAGTATGAGAAACAGTGTAAGAAAAGTATCAGTAAGGCAGAATGAGATGGTATACATACAGGTTTTTATAATCCTCATGTCTGTGAAACACTCCTTTTTAAAAGGAAGCTGAAACATGGGTGAAGCTATGAACATGTGAGTGTACAACACATCTCATACACTGTATATGCACATTAGCTTCTTGGTTAGTGACAACTCCCACAGAGGAACTAATTATAAATTTATCTCTCAGATTGGGGCTGGGAAACACTGAAATAATGGCTCCTCCTCTGGACCAGTACTGAACAGCAGTAGTTTAAGATGGATGTAGCCCAGCCACTGCAGGCCAGTGCTTCAAGTCTTTGTCCAGATTGCAGTAAATGGGCTTAGTTCTACAGTTTAAAACCTGTAAACATAATGATCCGGAGTCAAACCACAGTTAATTAGCTTGGGAGTAAAGCCTGACATGGCTTGGGAGAAAGCTGCCCACCACTTCCCTGGTCTTCTACTTGGGACCAAATTTGCATGCAGAAAGATGAAGAAGAAATGTTAATATGTATAGTGAGTCCTGTGGAAACAAAAGGTGCATTCACTTTGCCACTTGGAATGTTGGATCTGGCCCTTGAGCATTTAAACCAGGATATTAACCACACTTTAATTCCGATATTTCAGACAGAGCCACAGCAAAAATGGCTGATTTTCAAAACATGAAGTTGACACAGACGAGAAATCCAATTCAGTGCTGATGCTGACAGATGCAAGTGAGGTGGAAGCTAGTGGGAACTTACATCAAAGGTAAGTTTTGGCCAAAGCCTGCACTGAGAATTAACAGCTCTGGATACTTTCTGATGCATCATTCCAATATATTTGGTTTGGAAAAAAAGTATTTTGATGTAGCTAAGTGTACAAAACGGCAGATGGAATCTAGCAGACAGGTTAGAAGACAAATAGTAGGATCTTTTTTAGCTCCTACGGAAGACTCCCTGTGCAAAAGCTGTGTAATCCGTGTGTGCCTGAGTTACCCCACCTCAAATTATGGAGTTAACAATATGTTACGTAATAAACAAAAAAAATTAATTAATGCTGAAAGACACTTCGTTGGTTTTAATGTTATTATTTTTAAAAATTATGGTTGTATTAAAAAAGTGTCTTTTAAACTTGTATAGTATAAAGCTGCCTTAAATCAGCCTCTGTATTGAAGCAGATAGCAGTTGTGCTATTGCATATGAATACACTTGAGCCTGTACTTGTTGATTCAAAGATCAGATAAGCTTTTTTTGGCTCAGCTAGCAGTCTTTATAAGGCATATCAGCTCGAAAGCTTTAATGCAAGGAGCATATCAACTGGACAGGCTGTGCAAGAAAATCCCATGCACTGCAAATGAAGGTGCTATTTTATTTCATAGTTTTCCTTCTTGAGACATTGATGGAAACAAATGAAAAAATATGATAGTTCAACAGTTAATCAAAACACATTTCTAAAGTTAAGGTATTTTGAACATTTAAATTTGGTTGTGCTTAACACATATAATACTTTATATGCCTTCCTTACTGGTAAGTGAATAGGTTGTCCCTTACCACATGGTGTAACATTTAGATCTGTCAAATGCTTTGATTCAAGCACCGTTATGCTTTCCCACCAGAAACGTTGCTGATTGTGGTGATTCTCTTTGTAGCAAGGCAGAGTTCTTTTACGGCTGTTTTTGTCTTTTGGTGAGCTGTCTGGAGGGATCACTGGTGGCAACATACAAAGTTCTGCCTGCTTTCTTCCTACTACTCTTCATAAATATTACCAAACACACCTGTCTTACATTTTTCCCCTTACAGCAATTTCACTGCTAACCTGAAGCGAAACCTGAGTGGGAATACTTTCAACTAGTGCAGAAGCATCTGCTGATTCATCAAACATTATGATAGAGTATGATTCACTGAAATTAATGAATATGTGTGTTTTTATAAGCATTACTGAAGGCGCTGGTCATCCGGAATTTGAAAAATTTCTATCACTATTCATTTGTTTCATGAAGAAGCAGAATATGGCTTGAAACAATTCTGAAATGAGATATAATTGGGTTTTTTTTACCAAAAGATCTGGAAGAAATACAAACAGTTTGTATGTGGAATGGGAACTGTGAGGAGACCTTCCTTGAGGCAGGTTGTCCCACAACTTCCTGTTACCTTCTGCACCCTTCCTGAAGCACACAGACTTACCTGCTGCCAGCACAAACACCCTGGAGAGCTGGCCAAAGGGACAGAGCGCAGTTGGGAATACATGTGTGCATTCCTCTGGGGTCAGCTGCCACAGGTCTGCCTTTTCCTAGAAGAAATTTGCCCATCTGAGATGTCCAGGTTTTAGAAACATGTAGATTACCAGGTAGAAGATGACAACACTAATTAACATATTGAAAAATCATCTTTTTCTGACTACCATGCTCCATTCTTGGAGAATGCTTTGATACTATGCCTTTGGATGCCTTTCTCCTTCTGGTCTCTTTAAGTAGAAGACATGGTCTCAGCATTTTTAGATCCACCACATCTTGCTGGGTGCACAAATGTAGGAAAGTAGCTGGAATGTGTTTGGAAGCCCCCAGACACAGACCTAATCTTAAAAGCATGTCCATATACTTGCAGGTTGAAAGTTAAACTAATGAAAATAGTTTGTCATAGATTTCAGCACATTTTTTACAGGCAATCTCAAAGCACAAAGGAAGTTACTCTGGTTAGATTGTTCATCTTCTCCCCATTGTCCAACCTCTCCAGCTCAGTTGCGACTCTTCTCAAGGCTTATTTGCTCTGTAAAATTATCTATGTACAATCATACAGCCAGTATAAAGGATTTAGTTGCAATCAAGGAAAGTTATTTAATCTGAAATAGATGAAACAGTAAATTGGATTGTATAAACATTTTATACACAATAATTATTGGTGTCAATTGTGCAAAAAAGTCTTCCACAGAATAAATAAGTAAACATTTTAATACAGAAGTTAGCATATCTAGGCTATTAACTATAAACAGGAATATATATTAATATTGATAATATGTCTTGTTCCTTTTTTGTTCTTTGGTAGGTAGACTGGATCTTCACTCCTTGTGTTGGTGGCACTCTCTTTAGACCGCATCTTGCCCAACAAAGGCAGTGAAGTGCAATCCTTTGTCATGTTGATTCATTCAGTAGCCCATTCCGTTTCAAGCAAATGGCCATACACCAATTTGAGGATTATGACTCAGTCTTCTGGTTTCCCTGTGTTTCAGACAATACTAACCACAATTAAGATTCTAAATGTCCAACAATACACTGCAGTGGTTTCTCCTAAAGGAGGCACGGGAACCACAGCTAACACTACACTGTCTGCCCGCAACTTGGGAAGCAGGATGCCCTACCCAGTGACAGATCCGTTTCAGAACTCTCACCAGACCTTCTGCCATGATCAGTGCCATCAAAATAAAGCGTAATTCAAGTCAGCGTAATTCATGAAGAGTTTTAAATGACGCTTCTCACGTGAGAGAACTAGTAGTTGTCCATACATCCCTGTGAGATAGCCTTGCTTTGCTCCAACTTTCAGGCGGCATTGGGATAAGCTGGACTTCCCTCTCCATCCAGGGGTTGACATAGCTCCTCTTCTTTTCCCGGTGGAGGTGATTCCTGCTCCCAAACACCTGGTTTTGGTGCAGCAGCTCTGTGGAGTACCTAGTGATGGCCAGTGTGCCTCTCCTGTCCATAGGGCTGGGATCGCAGCAGCCAGGGCAGTCCAGGAGCTAAGCAGATGGTGACTCACCCAGGAGGAGGAGTGTGAGCTGTGCTCAACAAGACCAAGTGACAAGTGACAAAGGTGCTGGTGCACTGGAGAAGGGAGAGGTAAATACCATCTGATCTGCTATCTGCTGTGAGGAAAGCTCACAACTCGGGTGGAGCAGGTCCCCTCCTGCCCCTCAGTGGGCAAACCGATCCCGGGGGTGTCATGCAGCCATCCACACTATGCAGAGTGTGGAGAGGGAGGGTGAGAGACAAGCTGGCAGGAGGAGATAAGAAGCAAAGGGTGTGAGCAGCAGCTGGTGCCCTCACACCAGGAAGGGGGTTCGTTGGGGCTGAAACGCAGGGTGCCGAATGGATGCTCCTTCTGCTGTAGCACCCAGGAACGCTCTGGGCAGGGAAAACCTCTCTGCACCATGGAGCGAACATACAGGTCTTGGTGTAGCAGATGAGGGGAGAGCGTGGATGGCGCCTGGAGGAGGCTGGTCAGGGAAGTGCCACCAGCCGGTGGGGCAGGGAGGTAGCGAGGTCCCGTTGCCGTTGCTGGTGTTATCCGTGCTGGGAGGAGAAGGGACTCTAGCGGAGGCTCCTTGCAGAAGCAGAAGAGCCGATACTTCGGTGCGCACGAATGGATGTAACGCGAGCGTGGCGAGCGCCGGTGCCTCGGCATGTCCGTCAGGAGCGAGTGAGGGGGGGAAGAGAGAAGGAAAATCCAAACTGCTACAAAGCGAACAGGAAGAAAGGCAGTAAGAACTGTCTGAATTTTTTTTTTTTTTTTTTCCCCGTCTGGTGAAAAAATAACCAAACCAAATCCTATTTGAAAATAAAAAGCCCAGTTAAGTCAAGAAGCTCCCCTTCGCCGCCCCGCACGCTCGGTGAGGGAGGAGCGGGGTCCCCGCGCCGCCCGCACCTGCTCGCGCCGAGGCGCCTGCGCGGCCGGGCCGTGCGGGGCCGTGCGGCCGCGCACCCCGCGGGCGCCGCCGGCGGGCAGCGGGACGGCGGCCACGTGACGCCGCCGCTCGGCTCCCTGCGCTCGGCTCCGCACCGCGCCGGGCGCTGCGCACCGAGCTGCGGAGCCGCCGCCGCCCCCCGCCTCCGCGCCCTCCGCCCTGCCCGCGGGGCACGGGAGCCGGTGACGGGAGCGAGGCGGAGTCTGGAGGGAAGATACCGAGAGATAGAGATTTAAATCACATCCCCGGCTGTAGAAGGGGCAGCAGCAGCAGCAGCCCCGGCGCAGAGGTACGGACGCACGCGCCGAGACAGGTCTGCCGGCTCCGCCGCTGCTGCTGCTGCTCATCATGGGTGCCGCCGCCGCCGAGCCCCCCAGCGCCATGGGCCTCGTGTCCAGCGTGGTGAACGACACCCTCGAGTTCTACCGCTGGACCTGGAGCATCCGAGGTAACGCGCCAGGGCGGCCCCGGCCCCGCCATCGCCGTGCCCGGCGCCCCCCGCCCGCTGCCACTGATGCGCAGCGGCTCAAAATGGCTCCGTCTCCGGGGAGACGCGGAGGGCGCTCCGGCTCCCCGGGACCCCCCGCACCCGCCTCTCCTCCTCGCCCTCCTGGGTGAGCTTGGGTGCTTCGTTTGTTTATCCGCCGTAATCCCCGGTAAGGGCCCGGGGTGCGCGGGGCATCGCGTCGTGGCAAGGTGAGGGTGTCCCTCGGGCACCCGTGGGCTGGACGGAGCGAAATCCGCTTCCCAGAGCCGTGGCTCCTCTGGTTCCCTCTCGCCGCGGTATGCCTTGGGGGGGTCATACGGGAATCTGATGTCGGAGGTAAGCGAGGCCCTCCGGTACTTCGTGCCGGAGCTCAGACGGCCTCCGGGTTCTGCGGCAGGTGCCGTGCCGGCAGAAGCCCCGTGCCGGCATCGCGTGGAGTTAAGCAAACGAAATGAGGAAACGATTATTACCGTCAATGCTGAAGCTTTTTGTTTTATATTAAGTGTGTTTGGTTCAGTTTTGCCGTTTTTCATTTTTAATATGCTCCATTTCTGTAATTGCACTCCACGACTGCAATGTGGAAGATGCTGAAGGAAGAGAGAATGTCTTGGAATATGGAGAAATGTGAAAAAGCAGCTTTCAGTGTTGGAACAGTAAACGAGGTGGTAATTTGCTGCAATGACTAGTAGCTCTGGAGGTGTTATTGGTCAGCGTGAATGGCTCTGTCTCGTTGGTCAAATGAAAGGAGTTGCAGCTTTCATAGCTCATATTGTGAGTAGGCATGGGCAGTTGACAGAAGGATCACTTCTCTGGATGTTTTCCTCATTTTTTTAGTTGTCCACACAGTGATGAGGTCTAGGCTATTTTGATTTAAACCTAAAAACACATAGAGCGAAACCAGAGTGAATGCAACTATGGACGTGTTTTATGGCAGTGTGATGAGTGGAAATGTGGGGCCTTCATTACAGACGGGGAGCTCACTGCATCAGCACTCTTTGCTTTTCCAACCCCCTCCTTTCTGCCATCTGTCAGATAATAAATTAATTTTATGTTATAGATGGAAGGAGCTCACTTTTTTCCACAATTTGCCTTCCCATAATGTAGGTGTTTTGCCATATTTTAAAAATTAAGCCTACACGCGTATTCTTCTTTTCTGTATTTAACAACTGCCAGAATACGAGAGCAAATAAAAATGCTTGCAGCAGCACTGCATTGTAATTTACCAGTGTTTGCTCTCTTTCTCTGCCTCTTGCAACATACCATTGTTTGTAGACTGCCAGGTAATGTGTGAAAGAGATGCTGTTCTAGCCAATCAGTAGCATTTTCAGATGGATATAAAAATAGATGTGAGTACAAAGTTGATATCCTTATGGATTACTTGATTTCTTTGGAAAAAATACTTCAACTTCTGATATGTTTCCTGAACTTCAAACATGTTAAGTCTGTACACAGACCATGTTCGTTGTAAGCAAAAATGATGAGAGAAAAACTAAAAAAAAAAGGAGGGGGATGGAAAAGCAAGTAAATGTAAAGAATGTAACAATAATGTAACTGACAGTGATACTACATATAGAGCAAACTTTCATTTCTTCTCCTCTTTGCAGAATGTTAAGTAGTAGTAGGGTGACTACATTTTGATGGCAACTAAAATATGCTTAAGTCTTATTAATTTTCTAGTGCAGAATTTTAAATTTTTGCTCTAAGTTCGGTAGTGTTGCTGTTAACACAGGATTCCATTGTAATGAAATAATCAGTCCTATTTTGTGTAGGAGGTGGAGCGTTTCTTGTTCAAATTCTGAATTTCAGCAGGTTCCTGCAAGGCTAGTTTTGGACAGAGCAGAAAAACATACTACAGTGCTTTATACCCAGTAGTACATAAACCAAGGTCCTGAAGGGATTACGGTCAGATATGGATAGGCAAAACATGTAATGTCTCACATTGTAGTCACAAGGTAGCTCTGGATAAGAAAATGTCATTCATGAGGCAATGCTGTGTAGCTTTTCAGTGAAATAATTTCTTAACACATTACGTTCCACTCAATTTGCTGCTTTTCTGCATGTGTCTTTGTTCAGACAAAAATAATTGTCTCCATTTGCCATGTCTGAGTGAATATATAGCATCCTTCCAGTACCTAAAGACAGGTGACAGGAGAGGTGGATAGGGAGCTTTTACAAGGCCATGTAGTGATAGGACAAGGGGTAATGGATTCAAACTGGAAGAGGGCAGGTTTAGATTAGATATTAGGAATTCTTTACTGTGAGGGTGATGAGGTGCTGGAACAGGTTGCCCAGAGAAGTTGTGGATGTATCATCCCTGGAAGTGTTCAAGACCGGTTGGATGGGGCTTTGAAAGTCTAATGGAAGGTGTCTCTGCCCGCTGTCAGGGTGGTTGGAACTAGCTGATATTTAAGGATCTTTCCAACCCAAACCATTTTATGATATGTTCAAATCATGAATTCAGCACTGTTATGTGAATTCATGCAATTCACCTTTGTGTCAAGAGCTATGACAGTGATATTGCTCAACAGAAAACTTAAATTATGGCATGCAAGACCATTGCCTAATGTTCAATATCATTAAATAAAAGACTATACCACGCAGCAAAGTTGCTCAACGAATGATGCTATGCAATAGCATTACACAATAAATCATACTGAAACACTACTACACAGCAAAATTACACAACAAAATGTGAAGAAATTTTATTCCCACTACGACTCCTACACTTATTCTCTCCAGTTCCCACTTCCATTTTTTATTGGACACCCATCTGTCTTTAGCCCTGTTCTTAGTATTCAGCAGGATTGTCCTGCCAGCAGGTGTTTTCTCCTGCTGCCTCAGACTCCTGTGATGAGACTTGTGTAGAACTGTGCCAGAATGTCCCACTGAGTTTTGTGCTGCTTTATTTTTGCACATTAAGGATTTGATCTTTTTCCTCCCCTGCTCTGTACTATTTAAAAGCAACTGACCTTTTCTGAGACTAAAAAGAACCCTGAAAGGGTTCTTTATGATGAACCTAACTGGATTTTGTTTGAATGATGTCACAGGTTTTTTTTCAGCATTAAGCATGCTGTCTAAAGCTGGTTTGTTTGTGGTTTTGGTTTTTTGGAGGTTTTTTTTAGATCTTGCATTTGGGAATAATATTAGTGTTCTGTGCCATTTTCCCCATATATATTATCAAGTACATTTTCAGCCTTACATTAATGTTTTTACTTGTTCATTTGTTGAAAAATTATTTTTTTTCTCTCCTTACTTGACTATGTCTAAAAATCTATTGTAGCTGTATATTCACCTAGGAGGCTGAAGGATATAATTTAGGAAGCCATAAACTTCAAGGAGAGATACAAAGGTCAAAAACATGGTCTTGGTAGTCATCAGAAGGAAAAAAAAAAAGGTGGTCGGAAGAATAGTTACTATCAGGAAGGATGATCTAGGAATTCCATGCCCTTATTTCTGTAAGGGCATGGGACTGGTTCCATGTAATAGCTAGGGCAGGGCTTCCTTCTTTCTCTCAGCTCGAGTAGCTGGTTGAGGTGAGATCTGCCAGGAAGGATTTAGGATATGATTAGATGACTGAGCAAGTGATTTTCAGGGAGGTTCCAGACTGTGTCCAGGGGAACTATTAAGATAATAACTCAGGACACAATCCAGGAAAGAAGAATGTGGAAATTTCAAAACTTGGGTGAAGAGACCACTGACAGTTGGGAAGGGGGAATAGGAGACTGTGGCTTGAAAAGGAGATTTGTGAAACGCTGTACAAAAAGATTTATTTAGAGGAACTAGTTAATTTGAATGTATTGAGCTAAAGAGCAGAAGGCTTTACTGACTTTGGGTGAGAATGATTGTTCTTGGAGCTCAGAGTTTAAGGAGGCAGGGCCATCCCGGGCCAGCTGGGACTACTTTGGAACAGCAACTATTTACAGCTGTTGCAGTTAATAAGATTACAGACTTTTTCCGTCAGTAGGAAAGGAGACAGGAGAAAGATGCAAACTTTCACTTTAGTGGTAGGGTAGTCTTCTATGTAGCATCTTGTTCAGGAACAATATCAGTTGTAGTTTTTATCAGTTGGGTCAGGAGCATAAGACAGCGAGGACGGAAAACATGTGAAATTTACAGCTGCTTGCCTGAAGAGTGAATCAGTGGAACAGCTTTCATGGGAATACAGATTGCCATAAAAACTTTTGCCAGGAAGATCTTTAAGAATGCCCAAGAAGTTCAGGTACATTTTCTTTTTCAGTCCAGGGAACAGAACTGGAACAAAACTTGTTTCTTCTTCCCTCATTCATTTCCCCATGGAGAAACCAACTATGGCCAAAGGATCCTGAATGTTTATGCTTGAGGAAGGCTCATTGGGGTGGTTAGCAGAACACTCTGAGTGAAAGTAGTCCCTTGTATTTGAGGATTTGTGCCAAAGCTGGAGGCAAGTAGAATCCCAGTGAAAGTTCCTCAGAAAGTGATGATGGGGGGAGAGAGAATGGTGAGATGAAGGTACAAGAAGCCTATTTCACAGAAACAAAGCAGAATGTATTCCTAAGCTTTTGGATGGATGGCTGAGCATTAGACTTGGTGATTTGGAATGGTGACTTGGTGATTTTTGATACTTGTCTTGCAGATACAATTTTCTTGGGAAAAATTTCTCAAGGGAACAGTTTTTTCCATCTGTGACTGTGACAGGGTAAAACACAAGGATTAGACAGGAACACACCAAAAACTGGAGAAGCCGTGTAAATGGGCTTGGCTGCCTTGTGGCATAAACACAAAGAAAAAAACCTGTGGCATAACCAGCCCTCAGAGAAATTGATTACAGAAGTAAAGAATGTTAAAGACTAGATCATATGAGTCTGCTTTCAACCAAACTGAGCAATAGGAGCATCCCAGTTTATTTGGTTTGTTTCACATTTAATTGCTTGTCAGTGGAGGGAGGTGATGAAAAAATTATTTATTAGTGACGAAAAAACAGCTGTTGGTATTGAAGACAATTTGCTGGGTGTTTGAGGGAAATACCACCCACATTTCATCACCAGGAGATTTTATCATATTACAGCACTTGAAAGACATAATCAGAACTAAACAGATACCAAGCATCTTTGGAAATGAAAACATCATTCAGAAAAGTACATTACTGAAATGGAAACGTCTGCTTAGAGATTTTGGATCACCAGGCTTCAGGAACTCGATTATGAGGGAGTAGCATGAAGCGAAGTTAACATTGTGGATGAGGAGCTGAGTTGTGAGTGGAAAACTTCTCTTTCCTAAAACGAAGGAGAAATTGTGGGGACCACCTGCTCAGCTTGAGCAAAGACACTAAACAGAAAAAAGCCTTCAAAGAGCACCAGCAGGAATGTGATACATAATTCCGTTTGAACACTCATCAACACAATCCAAAAGCAAAAGGAAACGTGTAGACAAAATCACAAGAACATAATTTTCGGAAATTCATTTTAAGGCTGTGTAGGTAGTGTGTCTTGAAATCTTTGAAGGAAATCAGATATTATAAATACTCCTAAAGGAGAATCCATGGAAAAAGATGGGAAAACAGCTTTATGCAGAATTTAACCAAACTGATTGCATGACCTTAGTACCTATTGCAGAAGGCCAAATAACTAGAAGCTTAAAATTGTGGCACACGGTAAATTGCTGTTGTGGAGTTCTCAGTAAATCATGTTTCTTAGCTGAGGCTGCATGCCATTAGTGAGGTGCAAATCGATATGTGGTCCTGGAGCCACATACTACAACCAGAGGTGAAAAATCCTTGAGCAGTTGAAACAGCTGTGGCATGAAGCAAATTCCACTAGTTGCGTAAATTGATCAAGAATAGTGTCAGAACTCTTGCTTGTAAGGTAGCTTCTCTAGTTGGAGTAACTTGACTAGAAGTTGATTGTAGTAGTCACTGTATTTATTCTGTGCTCAGTGTGATGAGACATGTAGCAGGGCTATGGTTATAGCTATGGCAGACCAAAAGAGGTTGTATTCAAGGCAGCTGTGCTGTACTGTCCTGTGCAACCAGGGAAGATTGTCAAAGGCTGCATAAAGACAATTAGTAGAGGAAGGTGTAGGAAGCATAGGATGTAGTTCCTTTTAAGGTCTTGTAGATCAGGAGCCATGAGGAATGGGTGAGGCAAAACTCCACTTTTTCCTTTGCCAGTCCAGACAGGTTTTTGGAGTTACTTGATTCACATGGATTAAGAGAGCACTTAGATAAAAGGTGAATGAATGAAAAGGCTCTAAGTGTATATGGAGACAACTTTGAGAGGAAGAATTGGCTAGGATGCAAGATGAAGGGAAGAGAAAAGGCTGTTGTGTGTACTGAAGAGTTTTTTGAGGTAAGGCAAGTGGGGTTGAATGAATGCCTGAATGGCCTGAAAAACTGGAGCTACATGAGAGTTTATTTATCTAAAAAGAATTGGCCATTAAAAGAATGAGACCTTTGGCTTTTAAAGATTGTTGGTATGACTGGAGTGTGCCTGGAGAAGTTGGCACATTGTGATTTAAAGGACATATCTGATCCATGAGGTAGGACTTCTCTGACTAGTAAATATATGACAGGGCTTTGCTTTCTCAAGCTGTATTTGGAAACTAAATTTTAGCTACCATTGTATTTCATAAGGAACTCTTTGAGTGGGACTGTCTGACTGAGATTTTTTTTTAGGAGGATGTCGATGCTGAGTATATAGTTACCAGGTCTCATTTAGGTGACAAGTGGGTACAAGCATACTCAATGTTGTCAAGACTCAAGTGCTTCTGAGCATCTGAACTTCAAGGTCTTGTGGCAAATGAAGGCAGCTCTGAAATTCAGGCTTGCAGAGATCTAAGTGTCAGCTCTGTTGGGATTTTGAGTACTACACCCTAGATTGTAGACTAAGCAATAAGTAGCTGGAAGGCAAACCTGGATGATTTGAGTGTGGCATGGTTTGTATTAACACCCTCTGTGTGTGCTTGGATCTCAAGATAAGCATGAGCTAGTTTATCTTTCTCTCATGAAAGGTGAGGGGGAATAAGCTACCTCAGTTTGGCTTGCAGTTTTGCCATCAAGTTGATTAGAGGCATGGAGCGCCTCTCCTATGAGGAAAGGCTAAGTGAATTGGGATTGTTCAGCCTGGAAAAGAGAAGGCTTTGGGGTGACCTAATTGTGTCCTTCCAGTATCTGAAAGGAGACTACAAGAAAGATGGAGAGAAACTTTTTACAAGAGCATGTAGTGACAGGATAAGGGGGAATGGCTTCAAACTGAAAGAGAATAGGTTTAGATTAGATGTTAGGAAAAAATTCTTTACTGTGAGTGTGGTGAGGCACTGGAACAGATTGTCCAGAGAAGCTGTGAATGCCCCATCCTTGGGAGTGTTCAAGGCCAGGTTGAGTGGGGCTCTGAGCAGCCTAGTCTAGTGTAAGATGGCCCCGTCCATGGCAGGGGGGTTAGAACTAGATGATCTTTAAGGTCCCTTCCAACTCAGTCTGTTCCGTGATTCTGTAACGTATTTAAGAAGAGAAAAAAAAATGGCGCGGAAGTAATTACAGCCAGAGAAGAAAGGAGTGAGAATATGTGAGACAAACCACTCTGCAGACACTGAGGTCAGTGAAGGAGGGGGAGGAGGTACTTCAGGTGCCAGAGCAGAGCTTCCCCTGCAGCCCATGGGAAAAACCATCATGAGGCAGTCTGTGCTCCTGCAGCCCATGGAGGTCCACAGGGCAGCAGAGATCCACCTGCAGCCTGTGGAGGAGTCTCATGCCAGAGCAAGTGGATGCCTTAAGAAGGCTGTGGCCCTGTGGGAAGCCCATGCTGGACAGGTTACTGGCAGGACTTGCAGTTGCAGACCCTTAGAGAGCAGCCTGCTCCTGAAGGACTGCACCCTTTGGAAGGGACCCACACTGGATCAGTTTGTGAAGACCTGCAATCTGTGGGAAGGACTCAGGCTGGAGAAGTTTGTGAAGAACTGTTTCCTGTAGGAGCGACCCCATGCTGGAGCAGGGGAAGGACTCCTCCTTCTGAGGAGGAAGCAGCATTAGAAACAACATTTGATGAACTGACTGTAACCCCCATTCCCTGTGTCTCTGTGCAACTGGCAGGGAAGAGGCAGAGAATCAGGAAGGAGCAGAGGGGTTGGGGAAAGTTGTTTGTGAGATTTATTTTACTTCTCATTATACTACTCAGATTTTGATTGGTAATAAATTCAGCTAATTACCGCAAGTCAAGTCTGTTTTGACCATGACAGTAATCTGTGATCTCTCTGTGTCCTTATCTCAACTCATGAGCCCTTTCTTCTGTTTTCTCTCCCCTGTTCAGCTGAGGAGGGGAGTGATTGAGTGGCTTCGGTGGGTACCTGGTCCCCAGCCAGGGTCAAACCACTGCATTCCTATTTCATTTCATCCATCCCCCTCCCACATGTACTCCTCTCTTTCAACATAATCATGAACTCTTGACTGTTTGGTTTGTTTCTGTCACATCTTCCTATTGTTTTTATCTCTTTCGGCTGTATCTTAAAGTGTCTTCCTCCAGCTCTTGTATATGTTATGCTTAGTTTACATGTTTGACCATGGTGTTTCGGGTTTTTTTATCTGCTTATAGACATCTCCTTGTTTCCCTCTCCCAATTATAACCAATATGAGAGGTTGTTTTATTTCTTTCTGAATGCTCACAGAATGTTGCTGGAAGAAGGGAATTCATCAACCATATCTTTTACTTTTTCTATTAAGCCAGGAAATCTTATCTCTCTAGCCAATATTTTATGCCCTTCTATTCTTAGAGTATCATTGTAACACATTGTCTTTAAGATACTCTAAAGAAAAAAAAGGAAGTAGGAAATACAGCTGTTAAATTGAGTAGCTCAGCTTTAAATAGGAGACTTCATAACCATATTTTTTGTTTGCATTTAATATTTAGTGGTTTGCCGAGAACAGATGTGCACAATAGAAGTTCTCACACACAGAGTACCACTTTGATATTTAGGTCTGATTTTCTTCTATACTGTCTAATCTCTGTATTGGTGATCCATGAATTTTCGATCAAGAGTGAAACTTTATTTCAGAAACCATTAGAGAAGCTTAGATTTAGGGACCATGTGTTACCGTGGAAGTGAGGAGACTTAGTTGTGGCAGTTGTTGGGGCATGGACATTATGTAGCTGCCAAACTGATGATTTTGCTACTGTATACTTAGCGAAAGATTCAGACACTGATCATTCTTTTCACCATCTTTGGGTTAAAAACATTTTGGCATTCAGTTCATGTTTTGAAAATCAACATTTCAAAATTAGTCTCTTTTTATGCTGTTGGTTTCTTCACCCCTAATTTGTCATTAACAAAGATGTTAAAGGCATGTTGAGGAATTAAGTTCTAAATGTTTAGAGAGTTGTTTTTCTTCGGAGGCTTTGACTGATGTATTTGTGTTAGGCTCACAGAAGACCTAATGTATCCCACAACTGTAAGAAATACTTCTACCTCTGAACTTTGAAGAGCTAATGCATTTCAATAACTCCTTTTGTAGTTTTTAATCAAAACAAAATTCCCTCTTCATTCATCCTTCTGTAAAACCAAAGTGATGAGCATTCTTGTGGTGATGCAAACAGAAAAAACAGGTAGTTTATCAGAGACATTTCTGTGCAACTTATTGCAAATTTTCTCCAGTAGCTTTCTTCTATTTTGAGGTAGATTTCACTTGCCGCTGCTGGTTTACATACATGCTCGAAACTGCATCTACAAGTGTCTAAATATTCATCTGCAGCCCTAAATTATTCTGTGTTACAAGAGCAGCAATGTAAGTTGTTTATGTTTGCAGTGGAGTTAAGCATCACTATCCTTCCACTGTGTTAGCACATCAGCAAGACGTGTATCAGTGCTCAATTTACTGTCTCGTGTATGCTGAGTATGTAACACATGTCTCTACAGTGGATAAGGCCTTGCAGAGTTATTATTAAACTGTTGTTAATAATCCTTCACATTTTTCAAGGATTAGATTTAAACTGAGGAAATCTAATAAAAATATCTGTTTATGGAGAAGATAATCATATTCTATGGTCATCCCCTTCAGCATTATAAAATCCTAGATGGACCAATAGCCTAATCTGCTATTGCAACATTGAATATGCATAAATCCTGTGTTTGTGTTGCTGCTTATTGATACCCCTACAACTGTTCTCATAGGACCAAAACTCAACGCTTTTCTGTGCAGTAATGACGTCTCCAGTTTGAGGTCTGAGAAATAGTTTTGGCAGAAACCAGAGAAGAGTGAGTAAAAGTTTCAGTAAGGAAATCACTGTAGAAGGAAAGTTTTATGCAGTACTTTTATTGCTTTAGAACTACATAGACATGGACAGGATCATGAAGTCTGCAACTAGTTTATAAAACTGCATCTTGTGCCTGGATTGGGGATTTTTTTTGTTTTCTTCTGTTTATTCTGTAACATACAATGTTTAAGAAAAGGCATACAGGTATTACTGCACTGGGAATGCATCTTGCATTTGTGATGTTTGGAAAAGTAAGATTTGACAAACAGAAGCCCTCAAGGCATGAAGCATTCTTCTATCTTCCAAATCTTACGTAAGCTTCAATGAGGATTATATTTTTATTATTCCCTGAAACAGAGCATTTGCATTGTCCCCACAAGTAGTCATAATCAATGGAAGAGATAAATATAATTTGAGCAAAGTAATCTCTTTAGACTTGAAAATCCTCAGACTCGATGTTAAATAGCTGTGTCTCTTGAACTTCATAATAATTCCATTATTATTCTTGTCTTGAAACAAGTAGGTTCTGTAATTGCTATATACAGGTGCAAAGAAAATATGGTATTAATGATTGAATGATGGGAGTCCTGAGATGACTAGAATGCTAGTTAGAATAATGGGAAGGGTAGATAAAATACATCTGGCCTTTTAACAGCAAGGCATTCCTGTTACTTTATGGAAGTTTATGAAACATGCATATTACACAGATGTTCATTAGCTGCAGGAGATATTGTTCTTAGCTGTGTGGCATTTTGATTTTATGTTTTAGTATATAGCTTTAAGGAAGACTAAGTGGTCGATTACAAAGCCCTGAAATTCAAAACAAAGCCACAACTGGTTATAGGTCATACCTGTTAGTCTTGTCTTGCAGTCCTTTTGGTGCTGGGACTGGTGTCTCTCATTTCTGAGTGCAGCGGGATTCATACATCTTTGCAAACTTAGAATCTGTGGGCTTCGTTGTTTTGATTTTCAGAGTAAGTGCTTTCGTTATTAATTGTGCTTCAGGCTGAATATTCTTATTCTTGCACCTTAGCTTTGTGTTTCATGGCTTGCTTTGCCATAAAATTTTGATGTCTCTTGTTCTTGACCCAAACAAGTTAGTTTGTTCTTAACTAGTTAAAGCTTGAGGACATAACTCAGCTATTTCCACTCATTATTCAAGATCAAAGTAAACTTGCTTTCTCTGTATTGTTCTGTTCTGTATTAAAAAAATAATTACTTAAACCAGGTCACCTGTTATGCTTTTTTGTTCCAGGTTTTGGGAACCTTTATCCATCCTGTGCATGTCATCCTTAGCTTTACCAGTAACACACATAGGACTTTATGTGAGGGTGATGAGGCACTGGAACAGGTTGCTCAGGGAAGTTGTGGATGCCCCATCCCTGGAAGTGTTCAGGACCAGGTTGGATGGGACTCTGAGCAACCCAGTCTGGTGAAAGGTGTCCCTGTCCATGGTGGTGGTTGAAACTATGTGATTTTTAAGGTCTCTTCAGTTTAGCAGAGAAAAGTATAATAAACTAATTAAAGTTTAATCCTAATTCCTTTGGATTTAGAGAGCAAATTTATGCAGTGGGTCTAGTTAACATTTTACAGCAAGCTGCTATATGTTCTACTGGGCTTTCCACCTCTGAAAAGACATAAGCTAAACCAGGAAATTCTTCTAAGTAAGATTGCTTAGCTAATATATGTGTTAAGGGAAGTTTCATGGCCTTTGTTTGTAAATGATGCTGGATTCTTCCTGAATTAGGCACAGGTATCTTTGACCCTGTCAGACTCCTTAGAAATATCCATAGGGCCAGAAGACTGCAGACATTGTCAAGTGTGATAGGTAAGAAAGAAGCTTAAACTGGACATTTCTTGTGTCCCAGTTGTTTTGCTTTCCTGTAGCAATCTGTCTGCACAATCCTGCCTCGGAGGACATAGAGAATTTTTCTGACTGAAACAATGATGAGGCTATAGGCATGTAATCTTAGTTCATGTGATAACTTCAATCTACTGTCATAGGATTTCTCATAAATAAACTTGATACACTGAGATAATTAGCAACATGACAAGAGGAAATGACCTCAAACTATGCCAGGGGAGTGTCACTTTGGACATCAGGAGGAATTTTTTCACAGAAAGGGTGGTCAGACATGGGAAAGGGCTGCCCAGGGAAGTGGTAGAGTCAGCATCTCTTGAAGTGTTCAAGAAAAAACTGTATGTGGCACTTAGTGCTATGGTTTAGTTGACACAGTGTTCAGTCAAAGATTGGACTCAATGATCCTGGAGGTATTTTTCAAACTTAATGATTCTATAATTCTGTGAATTGAGGATTAGGGTGCAATATGTGCAATGAATAATCAACATCAAAGCAGGTAAGTTAATTTAAACACTAAAGATGTTTAAAAGAATAATTAATTTTGGGCCATATGAACTGGTCTATTAAAATCATAATAAATAAGTGCATAGAAATTTTTAACATCTATAGATGTTCAATCCAAAAATATATGGCCTCTCAATTTTTACTCTGCAGTGGTGCTTCTCTATCAGTCTTCAGTCTCAAGCAGTGCAGCCCATATAGTTAGTCACATACTGTTATAAAGGCTAAGCTTCAGCTGTTTTTGTTCCATTTGTACATTCTGAGATATTAGTCAAAGACTGAGGGTTTTTTCTTGGAATCTCTACAAACTGGTAACAGTAAATGTACTTCTAAATTGTTCTGATACGTTCATCATCATCATCATCAGTTTAAAAGCCTAGGGTCTAATCAGGTAGATGCTTTTTCAAGTTTACTTTCAACTGAGCCAGTCTGCAGTGGTTGTGTAGCCACAGTGAACCTTGTATTCACTTGTAAATATTTACATGACTGAAACAGTATTTTTAATACAAATGGAGAAAGAGAAGTATGCTGTATAGAGTATTATCTGTAGCTAGAAAGAAAAGGGGAGAATGAGACAATAAAGTACTGCAAAACGATCTTCTGTGAAAGCTTTGTAAACATTTTAAGGTGTGTAAAGTTTTGTTTCTCATGTTTTCTTATACAGGTTTTCATTTTGAAAGAGCCTTCAATTACAGTGCTACTGTAACTAACAAGACATGGGAAATTCTTAGATAATTAAAATATTGTAGTTCATAGAACAGTGCTCCAACTAACTAATATTGGGTTGCCTTCCTCATATTGTGGAATTTAAAATTTCACTCATTTAAGGAAATCTTTCTTAAGCTTGAGGTTGGGCTTTGAGAGGACTTCTTCTAAAGTAAACAGCGTGATCTGCAGAGAACTCTCACAGAACTACTTTTAAACAGTTGCCATTATTTCTGCAGTGTCTTTGGAAATGTAATCGGACAGATGGATGTGCTGGATTGGCACTGTAAGTGTCTTTGCGCTGAGAATAGTATCAATAGCTATTAATAACTTCAAAAGTCTCTCCAGATAAATTAGTGAGTAGTGACCTTATAGCTAAGGAATGCATAGTAAAAGTAAAAATAAAGACTATCCAAGTTTTGATTTTTGAATCTAACATGAATGCAGGGAATCTCAAAAATCATGTATTTTAGTAATGTAATATTTTCCCCTAAAACGAGTATTAAAAGCAGAGATAGTCACCATTGTCCTGTTTCAGAATTTCTCTTGGTGAATGTCAGAATGACTGTGCTATACATTTGTTTGCTTATTTTTAAAATTTGAACTTCTAGAGGAAAGGAAAAAAAAATTGATCATAGGCTAAGTAGTATGCAGGAAATTGAATCATCTAAAATCCTTTCTGTTGAAAAGGAAATTCTAAACCACATTTAACAGCAGTGTTTGTGTATTGAAACAATTACATTATGTTTCACAGAAGTTCCTTGCGATTTTAGTACTAACCATCACTGCAACCTTACATATTGAAATACATCTTCATTTGACATCTATATTTCAGTATAGGTTAATTATGTTCTCTTTGGACATTATCGGGCAGGATATTCAGTGCTTTTCACTGGTCCTGCTCTCGTTCTTCCTTTGAAAGAAAGAATCAGAGGATTTATGTGTGTATTTCTTGTTAATTTCCCCATGTAAATATTTCCATCCTGCAAAAGTAGGTACCTCAGGGCAATTTTAATCATTTTTACATATATATATATATATGTATATATATACACACACACATATACATACGTGCATACATAATAAGTTATTGTGTTTCTTGTCCTTGAAAGGTGAAACTTTAAAATATATTTACACTAAATGACAGAAAACCTTGTGTATATAAACATTTCATACTGTTTCCTTACACGACAGTAATTTTCTATCAGGAACAAGTTAGCAGATGCCCTATTCTACATTGGATTCATGTTTGCTATAAAGTGCAACTCTAAGTATTTGTTCTAAAACTTTTCCCACCCTACCAAAACAGAACTGTACTACAGGCTGTGCCATTGCAGCAGACATTTTATTTGTGATCGAATTAGAATCTGGGTCTTGGGATTTGAAAGACAAACGCATTAATCCCCTGAAAGATTCAGTCAATCTCTGTCAATTCTAATCAGGTAAAGGCATTGGTCATTTTGCTTCAAAGCAGCTGGAGGGATTTTTTTAAATCAGGGAGCTGGCCTTTTTATTTCAAGCTTATTTCATCTTGCAGGTAAAAATGTCCCTATTGCATGTGAAATAGTGAAGGATTTAATACACTCATATGTCCCCTGAAGCTATCAGAGTGCTTTCTAATTTGCAGAATCTTTTGTGGTCATCAGCACCAGCTACTAAGTAGGACACAAAATTCTGCTGGTTTTGCTAAAACAAGGTGGGGATGGAAGGGAGGAAGGTGTTGGAGTAGCTTGCGATGTTTATCACTAAGCAGATGACTTAAGAGGGTGAATTTATCTTGGTTTGGAAGAGAGTATATGAAAAGAAGTTTGGAGCAAGGGTCTGCAGGTTACTGTGGGTTTTGTGTAGAACATGGACAAGGAGGCTTGCTGGGTAAACTGAAATGAAATTGATTTTGGAATATCTTCTGTGCAATAAGAATGATTCGTGGAGCTGATTTTAAATGCAACAATTTACTTTGCATTATTCAGGAGAGGTCTTGTGATAAAAAAGTTCTGGAATGAATAGTAGCATGTTTTCTGATGCCACAGTACTAGTAAAAAATACTCATATGCAGAGTCTCCTAGATTTCTTTAAAATAAATGTAAGGTCATGTTAGTTAGCACAGCAGGAATTAGAATAAAGTTTTTCCTGTAGATACGTTTCTGTTTTGGCCAGGATGTACTCTAGAACTGAATTGCCTACCCTCTCATACAGGCATTTTGTGTTTGAAGTGTAATTAATTGTCCTAGAAGAAGTCAGGCCTCCAGAATAGCAGTCGGATGCCCTGGGCAATGTGTTATGAGATCTGTATCAGTAATCTATGTTTTTCTTGCAAATACTTAAAGACTTGTCTCTGAGATGTGGCTCCAAAAACCCTTTGTGGAGGGAAAGTACCAGGCTGAAACCATGGTATGGAGGAGTAATGGCAGCTTTTCAGGTGCTCTTATGTTGTTGTCAGAATTAGTGAAATACATCTCTGGGTTTTTTCCAGTGAAGTTCTTCAATTTGTAGTACTTGTGGAAAGGAGGTGAAAGAATTGTTTACAGTGCTGATGAGGTATGAGGCAAAGCCTAGTTACTGCTGGGCTCTAATATAAGTTGTCCATTTGTTTTTCCTTTCACCCTCTAGTGAATCCTTATTCTTCCATCTTTGTCTTCTGCCATAAAAAGAAATCTGGAATAGGTCATGGTTTTCCTGTTTCAGCAGTGGGTGGTAACATTCAACTCCTGGGTAAAATTACAATCTATCTTTTCCCTTTTTTACATTTCTTTGTATTGCCACTTCAGCATTTAAGATACCATGAAACACTATGTTATAAAATAGAAGACAGATTCTCTTATGTGTCTTTGCCTCTTTATTCTCTTTATATTGCTTACTGCAAGAAAACTGGGAAAGCAACTGTGTCTCTTCCTCACCTGCTATTAACTCTGTGCACACTACAATGAAGTGAGATGTGGATTTGATTGAGACATGACACACAGACTATTCCCAGAGCTGCTTCCTAACTGACACCTTTCTTCTTGCTTCATGATGAGTCTTTGTCTATTAATTTGTATCAGATAGATTATGAGGTTCTTCATTTCTTTTTTTAATAGTGTTATCTTTTATTTTTAAATTCAGATTGGTAGAACAATTGCTAAAATCAAGCAGGAACTAAAGTGTAAGGGATATAACTGTGTAATAATTGGAATGCATCAGTGATTTCTGCTTTAGTAGGTGGTATTCTGTCTGGTTCCAGGAACTTGCTGAAAAGTTAAGAGTCTTCTCTCACTTTGTTCGGTTCTGTTTCCACTGCCTGTGTTTCTACAACCAGTCTTCTCTTTTTTTTTTTTGCACTCCTCCCTGTACTCTTTGCTCTGTCTTGCCCTTGGCTTCTGTTGGTGGCTGTGGCTGCAACACTGAATCCCATCATTCTGGCAGTGTCAGTCATGCTGGAGGTTTCTATGCAATTAGGATGAATTCTTTCTTCCGGTATTAACAGCCGTAATGGAAGCAGCTAGGCTGGTTTCTCTTTCTTCTTTTCCACTTCTTTTTAGACCTCCTGGTATCTTACTTTGAATGTGCAGCTCAGTTATTGTTAAATCATCTGGATATAAGAATTAGTGTTCTGTGTGCTCTCTTTCTGTAGTTCATAATACTTGTTGTTTAAGAGAAATAGAGGGTCTCATGAAATCTGCTCCTAAAATGAGGTTCTAATTTATGATCTTAAGGACAACAAAGGAAATGAGAAAGAAGTGTAGGAGAAGTAATGGCAGTGCTGTTCTTTACTTTCCTCATTGCATTAGAGTTCCTCATTTTCAAGATAAGTAGAGTTTTCTAACTTACTGGTTAGTATGCCTGGGATTAGGAATTAATTTTTGGTATAGGGATTTTTCCTCTGTCTTTGAGTTCTCTAAAAGAAACTTGTCCTCTAAGTAAGCATGTGGGCAACTGCATTTGTGAGTTTGCCCACAAATGACTGAGGGCACGTGTTTTAGATGTCTGAGCTTCCCAAGGAGCCCTGTGATGTGATTTCCATATGAACTATGACTAGCCTAAGCAACTGGAAAGTATTCCAGTTAATATCAGAGCTGTGCAGTATCTGAAGTTCTGATAGTTATGGAGTATTTACCTTTTATGTCTTGCTACAACTTGAGATTAGCTTGCAGGGCACAGAGGACACAGACGACACATGGGACGACACGGGCGCTGAGTAAGGAGGTGTCATTGTAGTCTCGCTTCCTTTCTCTAGCAGAGCCATCTTCTAATCCTACATGTCACTGGTTCATCAGGCTAAGAGCGTTTTTTTGATACTGATCCAGAACTTAATACAGCATATTCTGGGCTCTGAAATATGTGTAATGTAACTCTGAATCCCGTGAGTGGCTGAAGCAGACTATAAATAAAACCTTTGTTTCCCATATGGCAGCACAGATTAACTAGAACCATCCCTTTAAACTCTTCTATTTAATTGTTTTCCAGTACCATTGATAGTATTCTGTTTGAAACATGAGACTGACCTACATCAAATAGCCAAAGTTCTTGGTTATCATCATAACACCTGTATAAAATTAATAGGAGGCTTTTTAGTGCCTAATTTTAAACTAATAAAAACTACTGGTTTTATCAGTATTTTCCCAAATTTGTGTATCTTTCATTTGCAGTGGTGTTGCATATTTGATTATGTTGCCACTGCAGTCACTGTTCATCATAAGCAAACTGGGTTTGGGGGGATTAGTGGGTTGAGTCGTGTTTGTGCTCATGTGATACTGTTTGCTTTACTGTTTTGGATTGTAGAACTGGACAACAGAGCTTAAATAACATAATGAATCTCTGTGTGAGGTAATATGATATAGTGTGTTTTTTAAAAAAACTATTTTCTTTAACCTTCCTAGAAAGAATGAGTGCATTGTGTTTCTACCAGCTGATGCAGCTATTCCAGGAGAGAATAATATGTAACAAATTCAATACTTAAAGTGATGATGAAATATATTTTATTCAGACCTTGTTGACTCCTTCTGTTTGCTTCACCCCCTCAGACAAACGTGTTGATGATTGGCCCTTGATGCAGTCTCCATTTCCAACACTGACTATAAGCACTATTTATCTCCTCACTGTCTGGCTGGGCCCCAAATGGATGAAGACGAGAGAGCCCTTCCAGTTACGCTTCCTGTTGGTTGTTTACAACTTTGGAATGGTTCTGCTCAACTTCTTCATTTTCAAAGAGGTGTGTATGCCCTCCTGCAAGAGGGAATTCTTATTGAGGTTTGAGGATGTCTGCAGGTTGCAAAATGAAAATAATTATTTTGCATATTTATGATGTCTATTGAGAGTGAATGTTTTGCACAGACTTTTAAAGATGGCTTTGTCTTTGGGAGTATTTCTATAGCTAGGTACTGTCTGTTTGAGAATAAATGCAGTAAATGAGTCTATAGAGAGAATTTGTGTACTAGCTATTCCAAGTTCTTCCTAGACTTATGTTAGTCTAAATACTGGACAGAATAAGTAAAATCTATAGAGATTTAACACTTGTAACTGATTTTTTTTTTCTTTTTAATAATCCTAAAGGGTGTTAGAATGCATCTTGTTAGAAATTGAGCTGTTTGTTCTTGCCTTCAGCGTGTTTATCATTTTTAGAAATTCAACTGTCCATTACCTGTAGTGAGGAAAACTGTCTTGTTTGTACATTATCTTTTATAATAAGAGTAAAAATTAAGTGAACTATATCTCTAAATAAAAATAAAAGGATAGAGTCTTCTACTACTTGGTTTGAAATGTTCAGAATGTGCTAATTCTAATAAATTTCTGTGTTGCTGCATTTTTCCTTTGGATTTCTGTACAGAGGAAATGAGTAGTAACAATGCAATGGACCAACTCTGTAGTAGTAGCTAACTGGGATTACTTAACTGTTTGGTAATTATTATTCAAGGATAGCTGTACAGAATATGGCTGATGCTAAGTTAATTCTGCTATGACTGCTCACGTGGTTCAAGAGGCGTCTTCCTGGAAGACCTCGGATCATAGTTTTGCAAAATTTGTTTCCAGAAGTAAGCAAATGAACAGAGTAGTTAAAATTACAGCATTCAAGAACTTTCTGGCTGGCCTGTTCTGTACTTTTGCCAAGAAAGCATGGTATAGCTGATGGTGATATGCATATTGACCCTTTCCAAAAGCTTCTATAATAAGAGCATTTAACTGATTTCAGCTTCTTTTTAAGACATGGTTCAGTAAAATTTTAGCCATCACAGCTCAGTCATCATTTTGTCTAAATTATTTCCTTGGACTATTCAACTAAGTAATTAAGTACTACAGGTACAACAGAATTTAATGCTGACACCCAAGGATAGTTGTGGGAAGAGATTAAATCCAATCATCTTGGCAGGTTAAAACTGAAACTCCTCTGAAATGAATTCTGCGGTGTTACTGCCATCCCTGACTTTTAAATTGATTTATTTTATCCATAAGCTGAATTATACCAAACTTATAGTCAAATGGTTTTCAAACCTATGTTGCTTATAGGGTAACATGTTTGTGGCATTTCCAAGTCACTGAATTTGTGGCATTTCCAAGTCACTGAATTTGTGGCATTTCCAAGTCACTGAATTTGTGGCATTTCCAAGTCACTGAATTTGTGGCATTTCCAAGTCACTGAATTAACACAAAAATGAATGGGACTGCAAATACATATTTGCTGCTGCTATGCTGAAAGCTCATAGTTTTAGACAGAGAGGTTCTAGTTTCCTGCTCTCTCAAATGTAGGTTGTTATTCAGTGAATGTTAAGGCTATGGATACAGCATTTACAGGAAGTGTCTTTTCTTGATCTTAAGAGACTGATAGGAGGAAGCTGTTCAAGTTTCAGTTGATCCCTTTACGAGGCAACTTCTCCTTCCATCTACATGAGGTTTACAATACCACTGTGCCACTGTTGTAATTCACATGAGTTTTAATGGAATTGTTATGAGTAAAATGATGCAGTTTGTATTTTGTGAATGACTGTAAAGCTTCCAGACAATGCTAAGAACAGAAATTGAATGTGAAAGGCCTTTAAATGCTATTTAAATAACCATCCTGTTGGCAAGCTGTTTCGTTCATCTGTGGTAACTTACATTAAATAGTAAGTCCAGAAAGCACTGTGAGGATGTCTAGTCCAGCACTTCCATATGTTGGATTCAAATGCAGGTTCATATTTGGAGACAGTTTTGCTCAGAACATGCAGAAGTCCCTGTATGTGGGGATGTATAGACCCTATGTTGCCACAAAATCAGGACTTTCTTATTCTACTTTGAGGCAGTCTGGTGAAGTCAATTTACTGCCTTTTGCTAAGGTAACCTTGGCCAAGTTACCCAGTAGGTTGCAGTAGAGATTGGTTGATTTCTATAACAGTGTGGGCTAAACTTCCCTTGTTCTTCCTTAATAGTATCAAATGTCCTCACGCCTGTGTGGGACCACACTGGAGAGTAGTGATGTTACAGCAGTTTGTAAATGGACTTAGAGGATGCAGAAGTATGTTTTCTAGAATAATTTCTGTGGACAGTTCTTTCATTTACTTACGTTAAAAGACATGTGCAGCAAATATGTCCAGAGCTTCACAGGCTTTTGTATACTGGGGTGTTTTTTCTGGATAACACTTGTCTCTGCATCTGACTGCACTCCTAGTGCTGTGTGCAAGATGAGACACCAAAGTAAACTCAAGTTCAGTTCAAATAAGATGGAAGTCAGGTTAGTGGTAAGAGTAGTCAGTGCCTACCCATCCTTTTTTTTTACCATCTTTTTCTCTCACCCTTCTCTACTTTTACAACTCCCAATTTACAGGTTATGTCTGCTCTGCTGCTCTCTCTCTTTGATCCATAACAGGGTGGAATTACCTGGCTTTAAACAGTCTTGGATCATAACATTTATGAATGTCAAGATTAGAAATATTGTTTGAATTTTGTACAGCTCTAGACAAGAGTACTTCTTTCCAATGGGAACTTGCTCAAGTGTCAAGTTTTTCTTCTCCTGTCCAGGTTTTTGCAATGTTCTTGGTTTGGAGTGACCCTACAGGAACACTTAATGTGTTTTAGGCCATTTCTGTTGGCACAGAATGGGGAATTTTTCTCCATCCATTTTCTCTCAATGTGTTTTGTGGTTGCTCAGCTTTGGCTGTTCAACCTGGGTTTTTTTCTGGATTGTAGTTGGTATGCTGTGTTACGAATTGTAGATCCAAATTATCTAGTCCCTGTCACATAAATAGAGTTCTCTTGAATCCATCCTGGGAATAGTATTTCTGTCAATTGCAGTGAAAGCAGATAGGTGTTTTCTGTCTCCGAAGCTAGAGCCATCAGAAAGAATACTCATGTTTGAATAGCTCAAGGTCATACTGGAATTCGTAGTAATTTGTATGAGGCTGTAATTATCTGGGCAGATACATGCAGGGAGAAATGAGTACTGTCTTTTTAATTATAAGAAAAAAGTAAGTACTGTGTAACAGCTCGTTGTTAGTACTAAATATTGGCTTTCTCCAATAGTATTCTAAGGATCAATAAGGATACTTTAAATATTTCTGTTCAGGTAAGTTTGACGTAGCAGGAAACTTGCTGATAATTTTTATAAATGTGTTTTATGTAGTATCTTTCCACTGATGTATGACTTTAATATTTTCAGCTGTTTTTGTCATCAAGAGCTCGAGGGTACAGCTATGTCTGCCAGACTGTGGATTATTCAGATAATGTTTATGAAGTTAGGGTGAGTATTTCTTTTTTTATATTTGTATATGAATGTGTGTTTTATACAGCACCACATGATAGTTTAAGTCTTGTCTGAAAATAGTGGTTCCACAGTTCTGTTGTCAGCCATGACTGTATCCCGTTATATTTTCACAGACCACTTCAGGTTTGACTACACTGTGCACAGGTTTAATGAAAGTGCATCAGCATATTTGCATTAACTTTCATCTGACTGCTACAAGTAAGGGGAATCTTAGATACTATCCTTGGCTTCATCCACGGTTGTACAATCCAGGATAAACTTTGTGTACATACTTTGGTTCCTAGATCTTGCTGAAGTTTATGATACCAGGGTAACTGCAGTAATGGTGGTGTTTTCTAGGTAGATCAAAGCAAGTAAGATTTGTCAGCATATCCTGTGGTTGCGCTTCACCCATACTGGTGAGGCAGCTTTTTGTCTCCTTTACCCATCTTTGGCTTCATGAGGTCTTGCTGGCTTCTGGCAAATGTATTATCAGTACATTTCATTGTAGAATCTTAGATTTCAAATACGTGAGTTTTGGAAAACATCCAAATTAAAAGTGCAGATGCGTGTTAATTTTTATGTAATGCTGTTGATTAGCTCATGTACCAACCCTTATCTTCCAGCAGAGCTGACACTTGAGAATCTCTCAGCTGTCCTTGCAAGTTTCACTTACGAATTAGAACATTAGGAACTGTAATGAAAGTATGGTATGGTCTAAATACATTTAATGTTTATAGCACCATTGAAAAAATGTTTGTCTACAAGGTAGCTGTTCATGGATAGTATTACTCAAAAGCTTGTGCATGTGGCAAGGCTGATAGTGAGACAGAAAGGTTTGAATCTTACATGTTATGTGTAATGGCTGATATTGCAGAACAGCTCTGTGTGTAGACTTTATTGGCCTTATGGTAGTTGCCAATCTTTCACCTTTGCCAATACTGTGCTCTCACTATTTCAGTCACTAGAATACGACTGTAAATAATTGTTGAAAAACAAGATCTAGCAAAGTATACCAAGTGCTTGAAAGGTTTGAGGTTTTTTTATAGATAAGCAAAATAGAATGCCCATGTATGCAACTGAATGACATTGAGGACTGGTATGATGTACATTAAAGGAATTTTTATATTAATCTGTATTAATGTACAAGAGGTACAACTTTTAGCATGCAAAAGTTCTGTTCTATATCCTCACTTTTAGGTGCACTTGTTTGTGGGAGGCGGTGGACAGGCCAGACCTGCACAAAAGAATTAACATCTGTTCTGTTTGTTGTGACAAGCAGACCATTATTGTATAATGCAATAAATGCAAAATGACCTGCAGAGTGTATTTACAGCATATAATATGTCCAGAAAAGGATTGCTCTAGCAATCTTTGGATTTCCTAACATTTTTTTTTTGTTATTATTATTATTTTTTACAAATTTATTTAAAATATTTAAATAAAATTTATTTCTGAAGTTTTAAGGTCCAGCATATTCAGTTTGCAAGTGAGGGAGTTGAGGAAGCAGGGAAAATTGAGTTCTGTCAAGTTGTTGCAGCAACCGTATAGTACGCTATCAGTCAAGACTCTTACCTTGATAATTTTCTGGTGGTTCTGTGGAATGAATTGTCAATTTAGGTAAATAAGTTGCAAGCAGAAGATTGTTTTCCACAAGTGTACTTTGTCTAACTCAGGAGTCTGGGATACATTTCTGTTCTGCTTTACAGTGTATCATGCTCTGCATTTAGAAGATATGTTGTTGGTTTTTGATGGTGTTGAACAGAAAAGAAACCAAACCCTCAAACCTCCTCAAGATTCTTTTCACCATCGTTTTTCATAATATAAACCTGCAAAAGCAATTTTAAAATGTTTTTGCAGTTTTGTGTTTAGAATAGATGAACATTGTAGCACATCTCTCACATCCTTTTAGTAGCTCTAGGTACTAAATGTCTAGTATCTGTTGGCATCAGGTTTTCCCTGAAGAGAAATGCTACATTGAAGCAGTAGAATTCATTACAAATGCAAGTACTTTATTTATAAGAAAATGAGTAAATAAGTCCTGTATTGCTCAGATAAAGAAGACTGGGACTAACTCCAAGGGAAACAGCACTGAACCCAGAAAGCACTTTGGAACGTGCTCTGGAAAGCAACAGCTTCATGTATGGTTTTATTTTGGGGCTTAGAAATCTGGAACAAATATTGAGAAATGTGAAAGTAATTGCATATGATGGTCTAAATGGCAACATAGAAGCCTTGGTATGACCTCTGTTTCTGTCTTTTTGGGAATGTGCCGCTGTGATGTTGCCATGCAGTGACCCCTTTTGTTCAAAGATCTTGATCAAAATGAGGGATCTAGAAAGCATCCTTTGTCCCTCAAGGGAGTGCAGAGAGCTGGTAAACAGTTCCCAGGAAAAAAGTTTGGCTATCCTGGGTGCCAGAGAATGTCTTTCCTTTCTTCTCTAACCCACACTGTGTGTCAAGACAGTAAGTCAGTGGTGATTTTAAGGGAACAGTGTGAGGGCATGTGGTGGCACTTCGATATAGTTTAGCAACACCAGCAATATGTAACTCACAGATCTCTTAAGTCAGACATAGCCTCTTTGTTTTGCCAGTTTTTAAGGGGTTGTTTTTCCATTAATTTGCCTGTATGTTTTCTTCAATATTATCAAGCTTCTGGTTTTCACTGATGATGAATTATGTAGGTAGTTTACGCATAATGTGAAGGAGCTGGTCCTCCTATTTACTGTTTTGAACCTACCTACACCTGTTAATCTCATTCAGGCTCTCCTGGCTGTTCTACAAGAGGCAATGGACAACTGGAGCAAGCAGGGATGAAAATTAGATTCCACAGTTGTAGAAATAAACTCCTTTGTGATGGATTTATCCTTCTGGGTATAGTAGGTAGCCACCTTACTAACTGCTGGCAGGAAGTTAAATGCATTTTGTTATGAAAAAAATAAAATGTCCGTGGCAGACAAGAAAGAAAAGAGGGAACAAATCTCCAAGAAGGGATTTGGAAGGATCTACTGCTGCATCTTGGAAAAAAAATTTTGGTTATAGCTTAAGAGTCAAAATAATAAATGCGGAGAGGTGAGGTGTTAAATCCACGCTTTGTAGTACTCCCTTGGGAGCTTCAGTATTTGAAGTGAACAATTTCCTAACACTGTCTAACTTAAGGCATGTTTAGTGTCTGTGAGTAGTCCTTTTCCCCCTCTGCTTACATTTGTGTGCCCTTGTTTCCCAGGTCAGGGTTCATCTATTTTATTAGCATTTCTGAAGAGCTAAGAAATGGGAATATGGGGTTGTGTGAACTGGGTCTCTAGTTTTAAGCGTGCTGATTGTAAATCCTGAAGCTGAGCAATGGTTGTCTTCTGTATTGTCATTGTAATCTGCATTGTTTGTATTTATGTCTAGAGCTTGAGTGATTTCCTCTTATGAAAAAAAACCTAATCTTAACTTACATTCTTTTTTCACAGAAGTTAAAAGTGACTTAACAAGTCAAGTCCCGTAAACAAAATTCTGTAACTGGGAAAAGAGTTCTCTTTAAAAGCTACTTTAATTTTTCATATTACTGTGACCTTCCAAGAAGTGCCTGTCCCTTCATACCCCTTGATGGGTAACTATTTCCAACCCACAATGAGGAAGGATGGTGCAGAAACAGAGTCCTGTGTTAAAACAGCCCTCCATTCAAAACCCTGCAGCAGGCAGAGGACATGGGATTGAACCTCTTGTTGACCCCCTTAATCCTAGGCTGTAATGTAATCTTTCTGTGCCATCTGGTGTTTTAACTGACTTAGGTTGGCACATATGAAAATTACCAGAAAAGATACGGTTTGACTAATATTATTCATTACAGGAATGTGCCTTTTTAATGCATGTTTTCTTTTCAACTAAATCTTTTTTTCATACTGTGTTCAAAGAAAGACTACAGGTTAGGTCATGATTTCTGAAGCTTTGCAAAAGAAGTTTAGTAGTAACCACCTGCTCCTGACATAGCTTACATATTAGTATATTGTTCTACTTTATTTCTGCCCTCAGTCACTGATTGCATGCATGGCCTCAAGCAAATGACATGACTTCTGTTTCATTTTGAAAGCATCTGTATAAGCCATTAGAAGCACTGAAATCTACACAAAATCTATCAGGTTTGAGAGTAAATGGTAGTAATATTTGATGATAGTGAGAGAGCAAAGAAGCTGACAGGCAAAAAAATCTACAGGAACACGAAATCAGCAGGTATCATCCTGCAAAGAAATAGTCTGTTCTTTTTTGTTATTGTTCTTAAGTAATAGGAAATATTTTGATCAAAAGTTCGAATTATTTTTATCCAGGGGATGTAATTGCTTTCTGTGCTAGACAGGTGGAATTCAAAAGAAGAGGAATGAGATGTGTTAAGGGACTTGTCCAGGAGCATATACTGATCCTGTGGCATCTTGGGCATGAAACATAAGTGTTTTGTCAGGATTTTTCTCACCTATATTTTACTCTATATCATACAGTAAATTGGGGTTTTGCTTATTGGCTGTTTGATTTATTGTTCCCCCATTTCATTAATAAAAATATACATTTGCTTTATAAAAGATTTTCGGCAGTTTGCGTGTAACTGGCATATTGATTCTATAAAAGTTTCTCGGAAGGGAGGACTTCCAAAGAGCTAAAGTATTGCAGTGCTGGATTTGTCACTTTATGGATATAGTCCAAAGTGTTTGTTGTTAACTTATGAGATGAAAAGATGCTTGTCTTAATTTATTTAAGAGATGCAGCTTTAGCAAAGATCTATAAAAGATGCTGGACTGTTATGCTAATCCATGGGTGTGAGACAAACCTTGATGTGGGTGTTATTAACCACCTGACTACCTGTCCCAGAGGCAGTACTGTACTGGATATTGAGCAATATATGTATGTATATGCATATGGTTCTTGCAGCTTGCTTGTGTGTCTGGGAACTCTGAAATCTGTGAGAGTCACTTTTCTCTTGCTGAGCCTCTCTCCAGCTTTGACAGATATTAGTATCTTTTTGGTATAAAACTGGTAAAATCTACCTCCTCTTCCTGAGATCTGAAGTAAGCTAAATCAAATCCAGTGAGTGAGAAAGGTGTTCATTAAACAATACATTGAAGTCTGCAGTTTGGCAACAGTAAGATTGTGCAGTCCCTTTGGGAAACTGCAGTCTGCAATGCAGATCTGCAGCACTCTTCTCCTGTGCTGCTTTTTTGCTGCTGCTGTAATTTCTCCTAAACTGGTCACCAGTCCAATTGTGGCTGTGAAAAACTTACTCTGATGAGAGATGTGTTCCTTTCCCACTAGTTTGGAGAGGTGGAGGAAAACATCATGCAGGGCTTGTAGCATTGTACAACTCATTCTTCTGATCCCGCTTTCTCTCGCTCCCCTAAACACTATGTGTGTAGTTGGGAAGGAAAGCTACTCTGTGTTAACCTTTTTTTTTCTTCTGTCTCCCCTGGGGACTGAGGAGGTGGTGGGGTTATTTCACACCAGGTTAAGGTAAGAAAGTGTGATTTGTCATCAACTGAGTCCTGAAAGACAAGGCAAACTTCTTACAAATAGGTGTGTTGTGACATTGCCTCTCTCCTCTTGCAGGTCGTACCAATTCCAATTCTTTTTTTTTTTTTCCCATTCTCTATGTGAGTCACCATCTGGGATATGTTCTGGTCCCACCCTTGCATAACAAGCTAGATGACTTACAATGCCAGGAACTAGACTTGTTGCTATGCTTTGGGATCTGGAAGGGAGTCCCTACCACCACCATACTCCCATATCATAGTATGAACAAATTGCTACACAGAGCTTCTGGGCTTCTGGTTTAACAATATCCTGATTTCAGCTGGAAACCATGTTTATGTTGCATCCTGGGCAAAATTCACTGTGATGGGTGGATTAGAAAAAGAATTTTGGGTGTGTAACACTGCCCTGTTGGGTAAATGGTTATATCTGTGCAGTTTTTATGGCTCCTCTAGTCTCATTTCTTCTATTCCCTGAATGGCACAGAGCCACTGGGGGAATGCTGCTTTACAGAGGGAGTTAGTGAGCAGGCCAGAAAAAACTGAGGGAACATTGCTCTAAGGGATGTGAACTCTGTACTACACCTAACTTGTAAGAGTGATTTGGTATCTTTCCACCCATATGCCTGTGGTACTGAAGGTTTCAGTCTTTGCTACTTCATTTTATTGTAATGTTTCTGCCTTATTGTTTTGACCACATCAAAGTGTTGCCTCACTAGTAGGGGAAGCCCTGTGGAAGTCTTCTTTCACAAAGCTTAGGAGAGAGAATGAGGACACAAACTCCCTGTTTAACTGGTAAACTGTTCAGAGATGGCAAAGTTTTTAACTATATTAGCTCTTTTTTTACAGTTGTAATTTGTGAGCAACAGATTCAGAATAATCTACTTCCATGTCCAGAATAGATGAAAGGAGTATTGTTTTTGTTGTTATTCTCATACCGTCAGATGCTTGATGACTCCACCTCAACATTTACCAGGATACGGGGAAAGAAGAAGTATCCTTCTCTTGCAGCACATAGGTGGAGAGAACTTTATTCCATTCAGCTTGAAATCACTAAACTTTTGTATTGTCTCTTTTTCATTGCAGATAGCTGCTGCTTTATGGTGGTATTACGTCTCTAAAGGAATCGAATATTTGGATACAGTATTCTTTATCCTGAGGAAGAAATTTAACCAGATTAGTTTTCTTCATGTCTATCACCATTTCACCATGTTCACCTTGTGGTGGATTGGTATTAAGTGGGTTGCAGGTGGACAAGGTGAGTTCCCTTCCTCCCATACCCTTTTGATGGGGCAGAAGGGAGAATTATTATTGTTTTGGAGCAATGGAAAAAAGTTTTGTAGAACTTGACTTTATAATTTACAAGACTGTTTATTAACACGTACAGTCTGTGGGAAGCATGGGGGAGGAAAAGATAACAGGGCAATAGTCTAATGAATTGCAAAACTTCTTTTCCTCATGGGCATCAATTGCAAACCTGAAGTTCTGCCTTAAAAAGTGTCCTTATTCTCTGTGAATCAGAAAGATGTATATGTCTTGCCTAACTTTAATTTTTGCAGATACAGAGAACTGCAAAATCTAATTATGGGCTACAATCTGTGTGCAAATTTAATGAAATTAACGGAGATGTCATTTTGGCATTGTATCTGAGTTTGAGGTTTGCTTTCTTTTTTATAAAGAGGCTTGTATAAAATTCTGAAACCTTCCCTTGGAGGTGAGCCAATAAATCTGTTAATTCACTTTTAAAACCTATTCATGATGGCACAAGTCTGTAATTCGTTATCAGCCTTTTTTTCCCATTGCTTCTTTTTTAAAACCTCCATCAAATAATTTTATTATTATTTATTGTACTTGCCACATTCTCCCTTGCCTGTATTTGTACCCTTGTTCCTGGTGTTTTGCCATTGTCCCTCTGAAATTACAACTCTGCGAAGCTGAGGATAAAGGAAAAGTGCCATGTTTTGTTTGTAATGTGCTTTGTAGGCTTATGACACTAAAAATAGCATATAGTAAACACAAAATGCCGTATTATAAACACCAAGTTAATATTTTAGGTTTGGCATTTTTGTTGGGTTTTTTTCTGAACCACACTAATACTTAATGCATGGGAGGCTTATGTTCCCATTTACTATAGATATTTTGTACTGAGTGGTCACTTATATTCAAAAGAAGAAATATATAAAATTAATACCTGTGACTATCTTTTAATTTCTCTCAAGTAATCTGCAGAAAGCAGGTACTCAACCAGACAGTTCATGATCTTTATTGGCAACTGCATCTATAAAATAAGTTTATTGGAGACTGGATGGTTACTTGTGGTCTTGCTTAGAAGTTCTCTTGGTGTCTCTCCCTTGTTGCCTTTTCAGAGTTTTCATGCTAAATATCAACAGTTTTCAATATAACCATTGAGACTATTTCCAAATTTCTTTCAAGTTTTGTTCTTGCACTGCTTCTTAGTTTCTAGGTCCTGCAAAAGGAAAAGCAGAGGTTGCTTTTCTGCCTTTATGTAGCACTACTGCATAAATGTGGATAGATGTGTTCTTCTGTTTTCTAGTTGATAGCACATTGCTTACATAGACAGGTCTATTGTAAACTAGACCCTAGTATAACTAATGGGTCTAGACCACATGGATATCTGAGCTGCTTCATGTCAGCAGCTACTGTCTGTGTTGACCTAATCTTAGACATTAGAGCCTTTTTGAGCCTCTCTGTCAGTGTAAGAATACCTTAACAAGATGCAATGTGTGTCTGTTAAATGGCTGCCAATCTTGACAAAGCAAAGAGATCTTAATATAAATGAAACTGTCATCATTTCCAACATGGAACATTCTTGATAATGCTATACTATACACTTATATATTTAAGAATACTGGATATTTTAATGATAAATAAAGAAACTAAAGATGAATAATTTAGGAAAACTCACCTGTCAGTGCCCTTGAAGTTCTTATAACCATAAGTCAAGTTTTACTCTGGTTGATTTTTTTGGCCTATTTAATCAGACTTTCATGTGAGTTTCTTGATTTCTTGCTGAGAAGTGAACTTCGTGCATTTAAATTCAGAATATGATACGTTACATTGTCAAATACAGCTTTTAATAATCTCTTAGCGAAACAGTTGCAGTTATACTACAACAACTGATGTGGAATCAATGTCATTTATGTCTGTTAAACGAAAATCTTATGAAAAGCTTTTACCTAAATAGTTCCATGAAAGGTGTGACATACTACTTGCATGAACAGGTATTTGTGTCAGCATATGTTAGCAGTCAGGTCTGTGCTATACTATTGAATATTTTGAAGATGGAATCCTGGTGTGTCCTGTGCTTTGTAATTTTTACTGTAACATAAATAATAGTAGAAAAGACTTCTCTCTTTCTTCCAAAATTACACGACAATCTTCCCTTCTGTTCCATGACAGCTTTTTTCGGAGCTCAAATGAATGCATTTATTCATGTCATTATGTACATGTATTATGGATTAGCAGCTTGCGGCCCTAAATTTCAGAAGTACCTGTGGTGGAAACGATACTTGACCATACTGCAATTGGTAAGTAAAATTTCTCCCCTTATCTCAAAAGGTATTGCCTCTGAGTGGATTTGCATTTGCAGAGCTTTGGAACACATACTGCTCCTTCCAGAAGTTCTTCTCTGTCTGCCACTGACAGCTCAGCTTAGAATACTTCCCAGAGATGGAAGCATTTATTCAATTTCTAAAAAAATATGCGGCATAGATAAGAGTTGTGTCAGTTAAAGTCTTTCCTGGCTGGTTGTTTCAACTGAATTGCAAAAAACATGTTCAAAAGGTAGAGAAAATCCAGATCTTTTATAATCTTCTCATTTTCCTGTTTCTGAAAACTATGACAGATACTGCAATAAATTTGACGTTCCCGGTCAAGCACAGGTGTGCATGCATGAATGTGACAGCTAAATACAGCTCCCTGCCACCTCCCAGTTTACCAGTTTTCATAACTTAATGCATAGGTGTAAATTGTTGCAGTCAGACCTACAGAATATATCCAGACCTTTTTGATTCTATATTTTCTGTCTTACAGGTGCAGTTCCATGTGACTATTGGCCACACAGCCTTGTCTATTTATATTGATTGTCCTTTCCCTAAATGGATGCACTGGGGTGTCATTTTCTATGCTGTCACCTTCATTTTCCTGTTTGGTAACTTCTACTATCGGACATATAAACTGCCCAAGGAACCTGTAAAGAATGGAAAAATAGCAAATGGTGCTGTTGCAAATGGAGTAAGCAAACCAGAAAATAAAGCAGTGGTGGAAAATGGAAAAAAGCAGAAAAAGGGAAAAGCAAAAGGAGAGTAACTTGATCCAGGCCTTAACCATTGTTGGCAGTGAGAACCTCCGGTTTGGTTTATAAAAGGAAGAAAAAAACACTATGTGTACCAATTAACCTTAGGTTACTGAAGAGCTAGAACACAGATATTTTCATTATTTATGAAGATTGTTTTAAGAACAACACTAAAGTTGAATTTCTATTGTAATTATGTAATTATCATGCATATGGTCTCTGTGTAAACTTGTAGACTGCTGGTGTTGGTGAATGTAAGGAAGAATTGCAGTTGATTCCATGTTTAGCAGTCCAAAAGTTAATATTACCATTGGTAAAGGCAGTTTTGTTGGCACCCACATTTCTTTGGGGGGGAGGGGAAGGAAGTAGCGTTTGGATACTTGTGTTTTCCTTCCAGAAAATTATTAAATTTCAAATTATGATATATTATCTAATCAGAACGTGCAACTTTTCTTGTCCTCCTTGGAGGGTATCTTCAGACACATTATGTGCTGTCAGAACAGTGTTTGAATTTTCAGACATTACTTGATTTAATTGAGTATCTGTTACAGTTTGGTTTTTGTTTTATTTTTTTTTTGTGTGTGGAAATATACCTACCTCTTCATCTGCTGAAAAGAATATTGAACATTAAATAACTGGTTTCTGAAATATGGAGTCTTCTAATCTAAATATCTGTTAACACTAATTCAGAAGAAAATATGATTTCCTGTGGGAGTAAAAGGGATTTTTTGTGGTATTTTTTGATCAAGTCATCAATGACCTTTTTTAATGTAAACTGAAATTTTGGAACAGTACTTTTAGTATAGCTAAATCAAGGAAACACTTTAAGAATGTATCAACATGAAAGAATATATTGTTTGAAGCAATCAGTAAAAGTAGGCTTGCTGCTTGTTTTCCATGACCTGCATTAAACCTGTGGTGCTGACTGATACTGAAAATGGTAAGATAATGTTATGTTGGAAAGAAAACAACAACATGTAATTCCATTTAGAAATGCTGCGTGCATGGGCAGTCATGCTATCTACAAGACCATCACTGTATTGGGAGAGGAATTTGGATTAAAAGTACTAAATACAGCAAACATAAAACGTTGAAAATGCTGTTACTGCTGGATACCTGTCAAAACTCAATTTGTTAGACACTTGCAAAGTATTGCTGGTAGACGGGCCACCATTTTTAGTCAAAACTGCTAAAATAAGGAGAAGCCTTTTAGATGGATGTTCATTTGCATGTTATATAAAGGACTTTTTACTGTTCCTTTTGGGAAGAAAATAGAGAAAGAGTTATTCGCCTTTTGAATACTGTGATTACTAAGAGATGTTTTGAGCTACTCAGCATGCAGTGAGTATAGGACAGGGATGGAATTAGAAACCATGTCCTGGACTCCTGTGTTCCTTGCTCATCACTTTAAGAACTGCGTTGTTGCTGTCCAAAAGCATTCCCCCCAGCCCTGGTCAAAAACATGTTCACAGATAGCAACAACCTTGCATCTGTCAAGTGGCACCATTATTGCAGGAAAAAGTACATGGAGCTGGAGGTGTAAAGTGTGTGACACATTTAATAGATTTTTGCATCTCAATTATCCATTCATCTGTTTATAGTACACAAGCAGGTCACATCTTCTATGTCTCAGGTTTGTCTCTTTTCTCTGTACAAAAAAAATAATCTAAGCCCAAAAAACAGGTCCTAGGAAAAAAATTTGGATATAGTCTGTTGTATTCCAAACTAGTTTGTAATGCTGGAGTTGGTTCAGCTGAAAGGTGGTTCATCCATAAGTGCCACCACTGTGGATTTTATGGCTGAATATAGAATTGTGAAAGAATGTCTCTGCTGAACTGTAATGTATGTGACCATTAAGTTTTTATCTGTTGTGTCTTGTGATTCTTCCAGCCTTTGTGCTGATGCTTTTTGCATTTGCATAACTCTATGTATTTTTGTAGTGTAGCATGAGGAAGAGGGACAGCGATCTATGCTTCCTTCTTGGACAAATGCTACTACTCTTAACCAAGCCAAAATGCTGGCTGACTCGGTAACTTTGGAGTGGCTAAAGGAGTGAATAACTACAAAGCAAATTTACAGCAGACCTGCTACTCCAAGGTAATGGGTGGTGTGAATACACTTACCCTACTGTAAATTCAAGGTAGTTTACCTCACTTTGATTAAAGGGTAGCTTCTTTTTATTTGCCATGGGATGTGAGCAGCTAACTTTCAAATCTGTATCATTCCTTGAATTATGTTAAATTGGTTACATGCTCTATCGTTCTTTGGATAAGCCAGATCAGATAAATTGATACTCTTAGTGTGATCTAGCTCTGTAAGAGCATACTGAGGAGAATTTCAGTACAGGTTCAATTATGTCTTTGCTACACTTTCTAAATTAGGGATTATATCTTGCATAATGGCAGATATTTAAATAACTGAAAGTTAAATCTTTCCTTCCCTCATCACACATGGAAGTGGCTTAAATTGATTAAAACTTGAACCTTATTAGCAGAACTTGAGTAGGAACTTACTGTCAAACTCTGGGGCAATTGTTAACTTCTAAGAAAAAGTGAAAAAGCACATTGTGAGAGTGCATGGGTACATACACGTCATGTTGTCTGGCCCGGTGCATAAAACCAGTTTGAGAGATCGCCATTTCATGGGGGGAAAAAAGTTAATTGCTGGAACACTGCTGTTTTGAGTACATCTTCTGCAATATGACTTTCCTAGCTCTATTAATGATATATTTGATTGTTTGTGTAACTAAAGTCCCGTTACAATCTTGAATATAATGGCCTTATTAAATGTGCATTTTTGTAGGCATGGTCTTGAGTGCAATATTTCTGTTTCTGACTGTGCAGCCAGACTCACAGGATACAGGGCTGAACTTTTACAGCTTTTTCTTTTTCAAAATTTGAGGCAATGATGCACATGTGAGATATTGACAGATTCATTAAAGTCATCTTTGAGTCTAAGGCACCTCAAAATTTTGCCATGAAGGTAATAGAATATATGTATAAATATGTGTATTTGCTATCCACAGAACTGAAATTTAAATTATACAGTCTACTTTGCATGTTTGTTGTTTTGGTTTTTTTTTTCTAAATCCTTCAAATTTATTTAAAAATTAAATTCAAACCATTTGGAACTTTTCTTCTTTTGCCAATGAATGAGATTTTTTTATTATTTTTTTTTTTTGCTAGGAGTTCTGAAGCTCTTGGACCAGAGTATCATAATTATTTGATGCCATACAACACAATTTCATTTAGCCTCATCTCTAGCAGTGGCAGTTGTTGGATTGTTTTAGCACTTTGTCAGTGTAAAATAAACACAAATTATCGATACATGTCTGTATGTATGTGTACACATACATAGTGTATGTGTGTGTGTGTGTGTATATATGTATGGGTTCTTAGCAGATTCTTTCAATATGTGAAGGAAATTATGTTTCTTTAATGTGAAGTTGGCAGGAGCTAAAAGAATGGTTCCTACAGCTTGAGCAGTAAAATTAAGCAGTTTTCTTCCATCCATAGATCCCATATCAATCTTGCAAACATAAATAGTATTTTTCAGTCATTTAGACATAGGATGGCAGACATGGCAGAACCATTTCGCCCAGTGTAATAAATATTTTGAGGCATCAGTTGTAGATTCTGAGGGGAGGGACCTCAATTCAGTGTAGCTGAGGAAATATGCTGGTTTATAGTAGGAATCATTTTAGGAAACAGTATGAGTAACTTGCTGCAGCTAAGTCTTTGAAATGATTGCAATCATATTCTCTGTTTAACAAAACACTTTGAAAAGTAAATCATAGAGTCATAGAACCATTTAGGTTGGAAAAGGCTGTAAAGAAGATCGAGTCCAACTGTTGAATAAATGTTTCTCTGTAGATTCAAAAGCAAGGCCTATTTGAATATGTGACCATCAATTACTTCCAGCTCCAGATCAGGAGAAAAAAGGTGAAGGTAAAATGAAAATGATGCGTATTTTTTTCAGGTTAACCTTGGGGCACATTTCTTCAGAGTAAGCACCTGAACTCCACGTGCTGGGGAGGGAAGGTAAGAAAGGATAAATAGCTTTTGTGCTGCAAGGTCTCAGTCCTAAAATAGCTTATGAACATACTTGCTGTCTCTTAAAAACTCAAGTAAAATTGTTAATGGTGCATAAAGTTAAACCTTGCATGTGGGCTGAGAGTCATAATGTTGAAACAGATATTTAAGATGAGATCTGTTTCAGTTAAAATTGAAGATCATGGGGAGCTTATAAAGTATATGGATAGTGTATTTGTCTTGGTTAGAAGCACAGACTTATCCAATCTGACACCTAAAGCAAGACACCCATGTGACATCTCACTGCACTGTGCTCTGATGCGTTGGCCTCTTTGCTGACATAAGCAGCTGGAGCTCCGTGGGAATCAGTGGGGTGGTTCCCGTTTACCTCAGCAGGGTACGTTGAACCCTCAAGAGTGGAGAAAGTACTTGCTTTCTGCCAATATCCTGGGAGGATAAGGGAAATGTATGGCTCAGGGTATTGCTTTTGCATAAGGTGTTCATGCTTTTGTAAACATTAAAAATAAACATTACTTTTTTCATGCTGTTTGAGTTTGGTTTTATACGTTCCATAGTGTGTTCTTCCGCGTCCCATCTTGCTTTCGGATGCTTGCTAATTTCAGTGTTGTGCAGATCGTATGAGGTAAGATGTTTTGTAGCCCAGAAGTTTGAGAAAAATATTTTTGTGGCACACCCTCCCATTTTAACGTTATGGGGATTACCAAATTTTGAATATTGCCCCCAAAGAGTAGTGTAGTGGCTTTGAAATCACCCTTAGAGAACTGGTTGAAAATAGGATGTCCACTTATACAAAGAAAACCCGTAAGTTTCCTTTTTTGGTCTTGAAAGTACTTGCAGTTAGGAATACAATTAACACGTAGTTTAGCTGTTGTGGGACACTGTGTTGTGTTAATGTGATTTCTCATCCCAGAGAATCTGGAGGACTTTTGGCAGTAGGTACAATTTGTGATTACATGTTGCTGTGTACAGTAAGTTCCTTCAGAGTTAGTTTGCCAATTATGATCTCTGTAATCAACCTCATAATATTGAGTTGCACCCATATTGCAGTCCTTGCACCTAAATGCAAATAGCTACTCCGGATGCCAGGTAGTAGAGAATCAAGTCTGCCATCACAGCAAAATATGGTGTGATCAATTATCTCTTGCATAATTCTCAGCTGTTGCTTCAATCCACTGCTTACATCCTCCCTGGAATCTGAAAATACACTATGTGTTCAGAGCAGGATTTGTCTTTTAGATGATTAATATGTGCTGGAGTTAGGCTCTCTGTCCAGGCGTCTTTTCCGTAATACTTATTCCACACTAGGAATTAAAAATCAGAACACATGATCAAGTTAGATTCATCAGATGATTGGATGGAATAGACTGGATCCTCTGTTTTTCATGTTCAATTTTCTTTGTTGTATCACTTGCTTCTTGAAGACCAGAAAATTGGGGTTGGGGAAAGGGCTTTGTTACCTGTTTCCTTGCTCAGCTCAAAGCACCGGGTGAACGCAGGCTGTAGTCTCAGACACACACGAAGCATGTACTCAAGGACAGCTTTGATGGCAGTACCTTCTATGGACTAGTGCCTTTCAGTGTCTTTTTTTGCTTGAGACTTCTCCTAGGGAACTTCCTGAATGCACACACACTTTTCTGTTGATTGCCTGATGTGTCAGTGACATCACATTTGACTTAATTACAAAGATGCTTATCGATGGGCAAGATTAAGGGTCTTGATCATCCCCATGTCAGTTGTCCAGACCCTGATTAGTGCACACTGGTCTATAGTATTAGAATAGTGCTGGCAGTTCCTGCCAGAGCACTGTGCAAGTCAGTGCAGCTTTGAGGGGAAAAAGCTATTTGCATTTTGACTGTGTATGTGGGAACTGACACGAGCTCATGACATCATCACTGTCTGTCAAATCAGTATCAGGTAGGTTTCAGTCTGCTAAATGAGAAGAAATCTTTGATTCATAGAGTGATTCAAAGATAAGTGTTGTTTGTCCTTATCTTTAAATGGAGAACTGTTATTCTTGCAGTGGTATCACCTTAATTTGTTTCATAAGAAAACCACCTTTATGCTGATATCTTTTGGAGTGTGTTTATGAGAGAAAACTAGAGAAATACAAGAAATAATTTGGGCCAAAAATTAGAGAACATGGTGTAGTTGCTCCTCTAGTTTTTGCCTTTGCCCCTAGATGTTGCAGGAGTTAAATGATTATTTTGACTCTTACTGCTGTGTATTTATTTTTTATAGATACTGTAATTGTATCCAAGTAGTGTACCTGTGCATAAGTACATTGTGAAGTACATAAAAATTTGCTTTGTCTTAAATGACAATGAAGGGAACTATTTATCTAATCACAAATGTTAGTGGTTAAGTAATGACAAACATTGTAGTCCTGCATTGGCAGGACCCACAAATAATTTATCTTTCCTCTTTATTTTCTGATTAATAATCTTCAGAGCTTTGAGGAGCTTCTTGCACTAATACAAAACTCTGGAAAACTGAAAATAGCTGTATAACTGATAAAAAACCTGTTTTTGCTGAGCTCCTACTATTGCTTAGTTTCTTTTTTATAAATGTATTTTCAGGTCAGGTGCTTGCTTACTAATTTATTTCAGAGTGGGATGTATTTCATAGAAAGACTTGTAGTAGTTGCAAGAGAGTAAAATGTTAAAATGAACTCCGGAGTATTTTATAGGCAAGGGTTTCATGTCCATGGCATCATTTGATAAACTGGCTTCATCTCAAATGCTGCTCTTGGACACAGGGCACAGCAGTTGGGGTCCATCTAGCCTACTAGTCATTACTAGACAACAGATTCTCACCTGGACTTGCTTTCCATACATTTGGCAAATGGGGCAGGAGAAGTCCTTGGACCAAAGAGGAATGGTTTTTGCAGTTCTGCCTATTCTCAAAACACCAAACTTGGCTGGACGTGTTGGAACATTTTCTTCTGACAGCATAAGGTACAGAGTTCAAAGAAAATGTGTTTCTGGATTCAGTACTTGTAGAGAGCCTATAATGCTTTTCAGTTTTTAGTTGCTTGACAGAAATCAAATTTGCTGGAAGTGCTCCAATTAAATAGGAAAAACCCCACACCCTTTTAGGATTTATTCAGGAAATGAGACTTTGTTTAGTAGCTAGATTTTTACTGAGAAATTTTCCTTTTTTCCCCTTTGCCCTCTTCAATCACTGTGCATGCCTCTCTGCTCTGCCAGTGTGGCTCCTTGGATAAAGATTGTGATGTGTGTTCAGGGAATAATTTACTGCTGTGATATTTGTCACCAGGGCATGTGAAGTGACTTTTCTTACTGTCTGAAATGCAGAACAGCAGCCGCACAGTCCGAGCAGGTTGAGTAGTAACAGTATTTTGCATTTAATGGTCTCAAAATACCATAACAAAACTGGGTGTTCTGGATACAGTAAGCTAGAAAAAGGAAGAGGTTTTTAGTAAATTTTGTCTTCCTGCTTAATAAAAATGGGGCTACAAGGACAAACTCCAGTTCTGTATTCTATGATATGAAGGTATATAATACATTCATAACCAGAGCTTATGGCTGCAAGAGACAGAGTTTACTGCACTATAAAATCACTTTGTTAGAGATTTTATACTGAGCTACTCTTTTCTGTGATCAGAATTTAATAAAAACCAGATTTTTATATAAATCTGACCTTTGGTTTGGGGTTTTTTTATTTCAAAGTCAGGTAACTAGATAAATATTTTCTTGCACAGGTAAAAATTCTCATCCTGGCTTTTTTATGCTTTTTGGTGTTCTATATGTGAAGTTGTACTTATTTCAGTGAGTATTTTCACTAAGGGCACTCCATGAAGCTAACAGAATTTATAAAAGCACACTTACCATTTAGACCTCACATTGCACACTAAGAAGTTTGGAGAATAATAAAAAAATAAGTACCAAAATCTTTTTTTTTTTTCCTATGTAGTTTTTTTTAATGACTTTACAATGAAGGTATAATTACCTCAGTAAAACACTTGAAGTGGCAATGTATTTTGAACTTACCAGTTCAACTTATCAATTGGGTGCAGCAGATTCCTTACTGAGAAAACCCTGCTTTTGCTGCAGACCAGTGCGTAGGCAGACCTTTTTCATGCTTTCTGACACTTTATTAAATCTACTTTTGATAAGGGATCAGACATGAGACTTTATGTGCAACATCTGTAGCCCAGATTCTCCTGAATGCCTCTGGTTCCACCAGCACTTTGGAATACACCTGTAGTACCATCTTGATAAGCAGTTGGCTTAAGTTATCTGTCTCACAGGTCTACAAAATCTCTTGGATCTGGAAGATGTTGTCTGAAGCCTGTTGAAAACTGTAGAGGTATTGATTTACTAAAATACTTGAACGGAACTATTAGGACAATAGCTTGAATTCCAGATTAAGCAAACCTGTAATTTTTTTCATACTGACTTTTGCAAGGCTCCATATGTGTATGTTTCAGACCATTTTTGGCGATAAGACAGTTTCTCATTCTTTCAACACTTTGAGTCTTTGACTCTGTGAGTCTCTGGTCCTGCCACTGGCTACCAGGGAGCAGCACAGGGCTCTCATCTATTCATGACAAGTACTAGAAGATGGCTGCTCAACTCAATAGGTGACACATTAGGTAGAAGGAATCCATTTACTTTGTTATGTGTTTTGTTTGGAATTTTAACAACTGACTGGAGAGTAAGTGGGTATTTTAATCTGACCTAAATATTCTTGGTATTTTCTTCACATCATATCTAAACGTATGTTTTTCATGGGCAGTTGGAACATGTGCTGGGTTACAAACAGATGCACAAAGCGTTAGTGGTTTCTTGCTTTTGCATTGCAAGGATGCTGAAAATAACGTGTTGTTTTAGCCAGTCAAGTGATTTGGGGCTCTGTTCTCAATTTAATTTTTGGTGTAACAATTTTGGCAGCATGACATCTTGAGGCAATGTAATTCTTTGTTAGAACAGGAGCAGAATGCTGTGCAGTGCCTCCTTCACTGAGCAAATCTCCCATTGTAGGCATAATGCCAGACAGCAAGATTAGCTCTCAACAGCATTGTGACCTGGTGAGCAGTGCGTTCTGGATCTAAATTACAAATTTAAAAGAATTCCATAGAATTAAGAAAATCATTATCAGGTTTTAAAGCCTCAGCTGGAGCCTGTTTCTCTTTGTTACTTAGATAAAATAACCATTACAGTTGTGAAGAGTGCTTTAGAAAAGAGATTAATGATATACTCAATCAGAAATGGTGGTGGACTAATTACTTATGTTTCTTGATTTCTTTTTTTCAGTGATATAATGTTGTCTGAACGTTTTTGCCAGAATTTCAGTTCCTGAAACTGGAAATTTCTGTAGCAGAAGGAGCATGTTATGTTAGCAAGGAATAACCCATCCACACCCAGAGGGATGGCCCTGGCATCCTGTGAAAGTCAAAAGAATTAGAAATCATAGCAATATTTGGCCCTGACCCACTTTTAAAATTACAACATTCTCATCACTCATCAATCCTATTTCTTGGGACTAGTTTGCCTTTGAGGACTTACTGGATTGACTGAGCAGCAATTTAAATAGGTAAGTAAACAGAAGTAACAGATGCTGAATATTTGTTCCAGGTGATTTAGTAGGGAAGTGAACATTCCTGTAGCTGGAAACTCCATCCACTTGCAAAACATTTTCTGGGTGGCAATTGAGTTTAGCAGGTTTGCGCAACCCACAAGCTGTCACCAGATTACACGATGCAGGGACAGATACAGGTGAGTGGTAGTGAAGGCACAGCCAGATGGATGATGTGTTTCACTACAGTGTTTCCTTGGGAAAACTTGGAGCCTTTCCGAACTGCTGATGTTTTCTAAGGAAGAGCTAAGTAATGTTCTGGCATCAATAGGAAGGGCGTTTCTGCAGCTCCACCTCCACGGCTTTAAGACTTTAACTGATGGGCAGTCATAAAATGGTTTTTCTGGTGTCCACATACCGGCAGAAGGAAAAGCTGCTCTTTCAAGAGCTCCTCAACATCAGTAAAAGACCACTCTCAGGTGTTTAGCTTTGGGCTATTTCTTGCCTTAACAGGGAAAGGAGAGCAAAAGAGAAGACCTGTGGTTTATGCGGAATAGCTACTGTGCAAACTGCGGGAGGTTTGTAGGTTTTCCAGTGGTTTATAGGCAAGGGTGGGAGGATTGAACAACCTTTGAGCAGACACCCTTTCTGCAGTGTGGTGTCATGCCTTAACAATAGTATTATCCCTCCTGGCAGCACTATAAAGTGAGGAGATTATTAATTTAACAGTAAAAAGCAGGGTAGGTAATTTGTGTAAATCCTAGCTCTTTGTTAATATTTTTTCAAGAACAAAAAAAAAAGGCATTTACAAAGTGGTTGGAATACTTGGTAAACAACCAGAAACAAGACTTGCAAGAACTTGGGTAAGGATGACTCTCTCCTTTGATCCCGTTCCTTCTGCAGCCATGACAGGCTAACACAGGGCTGGTGCTCTGTCTTCAAGTTCAGTGCAGGACTTGTCATACCAAGGGGCTGGAAATGAGGTGCTAAGGCCACTGCTGCCTCCTGGGGGATGGTGGTATGGAGAAACATCGAGAACTGGCAGAGCTTTTGCTCTCCTGCCCGTCCCCAGAGCACCCTGAATCTTCTCGTGCAGTGAATATGCTGCAACGTGTGATTTGTACCATCACAGCTTTTGCAGTTTCGGGGATAAGAGACTGAATTAGTTTGCGCAGCATTAATAGAAATTGTGCTGAATGCTGAAAGCTAATGCCAAATCCAGTATCTTATTCATTAATAATAAAGTCTTTTTTAATTTGGGATGTAATTAGCTTACATCATAAAAAATTCCTAGATAAGCATTTTCTAACAGCTGAAAAGCAGTCAGATGGAAATATTCATAATTGCTTGACACAGAGCTAAAACAGTTTTTTCTTTAAAAGCTTCTAACACAATAGCAGTTGTGTTAGCCATAAAATCAGAAACTGTTTATTTTTGCTACATCTATCTACATATATACACCCAGACACCCATCCTTCCAAAATCATGGTGTTGCACTTTTCACTTTTATTTCGAAGGTTAATTGTGTTTTACCGCCTCTTCAGTGTATCCAGGCTATTTTCTCTTTTTCTAATGTTAAAATTAAACTAATCTGCTGACGCTGTATTTTTCTACAGCTCTTGTGAAGTAAATTGTAAAACCTCCAGCATCTTTCTGGTGTTATTCATGAGCAGTCCCAAACACACCAGTTTAGCTGTTTGTGTGCAAGTCCTAAAGCCTTTGTCAGCTGCACAAGAACGACTCTTCCTTAGCTTTTACTTTTGCTGAGCCACAGGAGGGAGATTTTTATAATGTCACCGAACTGCTCTGTCCTGCGAGTCTAGAGCACGTGAAATTCGGTGCCGGTGATCAACTGGTTTTGCAAGGTGTTTATATACGTATTTTATCACCCTCTAATGAAAATTAACACTGTGACTGTACCACAGCCATCAACAAAAAAGGCTACAACTAGAAATTGGCCCAATGTTTGAAAAGCCAGCGACAGCTCAGGAATGAGGCTAGTGCCTCCCGCAAAAGGCTCATCCCCTTGGTGGGGTCCAGCTCCTTCACCTTGTCCAGAGGGCAAGTGTCCCTACAGGAGTGGCCATCACCTCTCTGCTCCAACCATTCTCTGTATTTCCCCATTCCCAGACTAACCCTCAGCTCATGCCCATCACTTATGGAAAGGAGTGACCGATCTGGCTCCTACCACAGAGACGCTGGCTTAGGCAGGAAAACATGCCAAAACATCACCAAGCAACAGGGAAACAGGAGCAGGCTTGGTCTTGGTGTCGCCCCGGCTGCCTCTGAAGAGCGCTGGCTGTGCAAGGCAGGCCTGCCCCTTGCCTGCTGACAGCCCTGTGTTATCTCCCCTGCCATCCTTCCCATAGGCTCATTTTGCTTGGTTCTACCAGTGACTCAGTCTATTAAATGGGCGTCATATTTTATTATAAACCAGAGCTGATTAATTACATGCTGTTAGGCAAAAAAAAATGCAGGGCAACTGCAGAGGGGAGTGGTGATGAAATGAAGGTGCAAACAGAAAAGTTGTCACTTCTGGAGAAGGAAAGAAAAGGATTAAGCAGCTAAATGTAACCAGAAGAGCTGCTTTCCCAAGTGGATGTCTCACTGGAGGCATTGGGAAAGCATAGCCTCATGGGCCTGCCACCATGGGAAGCACTGCCACACACCATGCCAACACCCTGCACCTCTCTTTGCAGGGCTGGGGAGTTGTGGACCTCCTTGTACCTCTTCAAAAGTAGTTACTGCCATCTGTGCTAATTAAAAATAAAAGTGGTTATGCTCTTTAGGAAAGATTTTGAAAGTTCTTTGAAATGGTGCACATCTGAGCTGGTGTGGGGGGATCCAAAGGAGGGAGGGTTTGGAACCATGGTGCTTTCTTCCTCTGCCTAGTGGTAAAGCAGGGGGAGGAAGTGCCCACAGATCCTGCCTTTCTGTTTGGGTCAGCATCCTAACTTTGCAGTCTAATCAGAAAAGGGCAAGACTCCTCTTGCCAGGGAGAGACAGAGAGTTCCTGGCAGCTCTGTGTCTCAACTGGCACCTGTGGGGAGGGAGGACACAGCTCCATCCCTTTGCAGGTAAAAGCAAGTGCGAGTGAGGTGAGGAAGACCAGGGAGGATGGTGACTTCCTGCTGCCAACCCTGTCTCTCGGTGTGCAGGCTGGCAATGCCTGTCTTTCAAAAGAAGGCTCTGTGAATACACACTCACACACATAAGAAAACGACTTTTAAAAACAATTTGGGAATTTTGTGTCCAAGACAAAGAGTAAGTGGTGTAGTTTAAGAAGCCAGGAATGTGAGTAGATGAGTGTATGAGTCACTCAAACGGCCTTTTACAAAGGGGAAGGCAGCAGGTATCACACTGAAATTACCATGGGTGGCAGCTCACACCCCTTGAAGAGCTGGCTAAGCCAATTTATTTTTTTGTTATAAGTGCTTGTTGACTGCACCTGAAATCACACGGAAAAAAACCACTTCTGCTTGATCTGTAAAGCAGACTGTCTCTTTGGTGCTTGAGCTGGCACATCCTTGTGTGGTGGGTTGACCCTGTCTGGACACTGTGTACCCACCGAAGCATTTCTCTATGACTGCCCTCCTCAGTTGGGCAAGGCAGAGAAAATGCAACAAACAGCTCATGGGTTGAGATAAAGGCAGGGAGAGATCATTCACCAGTTACTATCACAGACAAAAGAGACTCGACTTGGGGAAATTAGTATAATTTATTGCCAATTAACACCAGAGTACAGTAATGAGAAATAAAAACAAATCTTAAAACAACTTCTCCACACCCCTCCCTTCTTCCATGCTCAGCTTCACCTCTGATATCTCTACCTCCTCCTTCCCAGCAGCACAGGGGCACAGGGAATGGGGACTGCAGTCCCCATCATACATTGTTTCTGCCATTCCTTCCTCCTCAAAGAGAGGACTCCTTACACTTCCTCTGCTCCAGTGTGGGATCCTCCGGGGGCTGCAGGTGGATCTCTGCTCCAGCATGAACCTTCATGGGCTGCAGGGGGACAACTTGCCTCACCATGGTCTTCCCCACAGGCTTCAAGGGAATCTCTACTCTGCCACCTGGAGCACCTCCTTCCCCTGCTTCTTCACTGGCCTTTGTTTCTGCAGAGTTCTTTGTCTCACATATTTTCACTCCTCTCCTCTTTGGCTACAATTTGCTCCCAGGCAGTACCTTTTCCCCTTTCTTAAATCCATTATCCCAGAGGTGCTACCACTGTCACTGATAGGCTCGGCCTTGGCCAGTGGAGCTGGCTGGCATTGTCTCTGTTGGACATGGAGAAAGTTTCTAGCAGCTTCTCACAGAAGCCACCCTTGTAGACCCCTGCTACCAAAACCTTGCTGTGCAAATACAGTGCATCCTGTTTTCCAATGCCATAGGAAACTCTCTGAAGCCTGTGGAGTAAGAGAAAGGGAAAAAATCCTTTCATGCACCACTTAACTCTCAAAACCAAATCCGTGGACTTGCTAGCTCTGGAGAGGCCACACAAGTCTCCTGTGTGGTAGATGTGTACTCACAGAGCATCTCTGAAAAGTCAAGTTTGGTTCCTTAGAAAACCACTTTTAGCTTTTCCTGATGCTGGATAACTTCTTCCTGTGGCCCCAGGTATTTCAGAGCCCTGGCTAAAACACAGCCAGAAATGGCACAGATTATGAATGTATTACTAGCAAATGCAGGTGACTCTGCTTTCAAAACAGCAGTGTTATTGCTGTCTCACCAGAGAGCACAGGTTCTGTGTAACAGAGGAGCCAACAAGGAAAATGTACATCATAGGGCACTGGGTACATGCCTAGGCACCAGCACAGCAACCTGGCATCAATGGAAAACCTTCAAAGTAATTTAAAAAATCATTGGATTAGGGAATATAAAAAAAAAAATGGTTATATGCTTCCTGCAGATTTTTACTTCAGGAAATAAAATAAAAAAGTCCACGTTTTTTCAATAATGTAGTTATGTCTTATATCTCATCCTGTACCCCACTTCTACCTTTTTTTAATACTTTCAGCTATCTTACTATGTGATATACCACATTTTTACATAGAATTATAGAATAATGTAACCTGGGAGATCTCTCTGGTGACCTTCTAGCCCAAACCTGTGCTCAGATCAGGACCACTTTCCAATGACTGAGAAGCTCCTCAGATAACCCCTGCCCATTACTGAAAATGTGTACTTACCAAACACTCACTATTTGGACACTTTGACTAACACAGGGAGAGGGCAGAGGGAGACTGTAGGTGTCCCAACTGTTAGTGAAGAGGGTGGACTAAGAAGGACCTGAAAGAAGAGGTTAGAGAGAGGGTTCAAGGCTCAGCTGGCTCATCTTTTACCTTCCTGTATATAGAGACAGTCTGGTTTTCTTTTAAATCATGACAAACAGACAGCTAGCTACTTGCTGGAAATAATGATGATTCCCAGCAAAAGGCAAAATTCCATCCATCAGGGTAGTTCAGAAATTGAAAATTCAGAATTTGGAATAGGAACAGTGCATATGAGGTCCAGCTCCAGGAGCCATGGCCAAAAGCTCCACAAGAAAAGACATTAGAAAAGGAGATGAACTTACAGCATCCCACCAGGAGAGGTCTAGAAACCTTTTAAGCTGCCAGAGGTACTGTATTTTGTATGAAATATCCAGCAGACCAGCATAGAACTTGTGCTCCTGGTGAGACATGAGACATGCCGAGGGCTTGATGGATATCCCTGAAAAACAGCAGGCAGCACTGATACCCTACTAAGGAGATGGTAGAGAAGAAGTAAAGACAGATAGATAGACATTTTTATTATGCATTTAGAAACAAGTAAGATGCTATTTTCAAGGAAAATGAGAGAAGTGACTTTTTTTAGCTGCTAAGTTGTGAGGATGTTAAAAATCTGTATTAGACATAAACAGGTTTAAGTCTTGCTACATACTCAGGCCTGGAAAATCTGCCTAGGAGATAATTGGCCCACTTATCTTCATTTTGAGAACATCCTGGTGTACCGGGGAAATTCCTGAAGTCTTACAGAGCATTAGCATTAAGCCACTGATAAAAGGCATAAAGATGAGCCTGGTAATTGTACAACATTTAGTCTGACATCAACCCAAGGCAAACTGATGAGACTGCTGACAGAGGGATTGGACTGATAGATGACCACAACAGAAACTAATGCTGCTCACTGTGATGAAGAGGAGGAAGGAACAGTTTGAGGGGTTTTTTTTCCTGCACTTTTTGTCTGCACTCTGTGTAGGCAGATATTTGGTTTTCTGTGAATCTCTTGGTTCAGTGCCATACAACACTTTAGTGAAAAATTTGTAAGTTGTATTAGAAAGAGCAGACAACTCTGGGTGGGCAGGGGAGAAGGGACAAAGTGAGAAACAGCAGAGGGGACACCAAGGTCGGAGGAGGAGAAGGAAGAGGGCAGGGGAGGAGGTACTTCAGGAGCTGAAGAAGATATCCACCACACTGTTGAGGACCCACACTGGAGCAGATTTATCCTGAAGAACTGCAGCCCAGGGAGGACCCCATGCTGGAGCAGGGGAAAAAACATGAGAAGGAAGAAGCAGCAGTTGTGCAGTGACCCCAGCTCCCATTCTCTATCCCCCTGAGGAACCTGGGGAGGAAAGGAGCTAAAAGAGTTGGAAACGAAGCTAAGGCTGTGAAAAGCAGAAGAAAGATATAATATTAATGTTTATCCTTGTTTCTCTCTAAATGAATCTATTTCAATTGGCAACAACTTAAAATATTGTCCCCCTCCCCATCAAGTCTAGTTTGCCTGCAATGGTAACTGGCAAGTTACCAAGGTCCCTGTCCTACCTTGACACAAGACCTGGGATGAAGGGGGGGTGTGTGAGTGAGTGGCTGGAAGGGATTTCGGCTGTCTGTGATGACTAACCTACCCCAATCAGATCATGGGAAACAGAAAGCAAATGCATTAGTTAGTTTAGAAAAAAAACCCACAAATATAGATGATTAATAAAACTAATAAAAAAAGGATAAGGAGGCCAATCATGGGGTCATATTCTTGCTTCTACCAGGAGCCTGTCCTTGGATGCCATATGTTGGGGACCCAATGCCATCTCAGGTCATTCCAAAAACTGAAATTGAGTGCTCTTGGCAGATTGATTTTTCCTTACAGGTATTTTTGCCTTGTATACATCTACGAGATAAAAAAATCAACCAGTTTGTCTTGAAGTATTGATTTTTAATCTTGTTTGCCCTTCATGTTTGATTTAACCAAAGAGAAGGAGCTCTTGTAAGAGTTTGCAACTGTTTCCATGTGCTGTGCTTACTGTGATTCATCCCTTGTGTACCTTAACTATAACCACAAGGCTTTCCGGAGAGCTGCTGCCAAGACTCCAGAGACCAATAAAGACCTGAGATATGTTTTCCAAAATATCCACTAGAGGGTACTCAATGACCTCCTAGTGAAGGCAGGTTTGCGATCTGGTGACTGGGAGAGGAAAGGCAAAAGAAAATGTCTCTGATCCTTGAATTAACAATAGCAGAGCACAGTGCAGCACCAGAAAGCACAGTAAAGAGGATTTTAGGGGAAAGAAATGTTGGATGAACTTAAATCTGTACCACAGCTCCAGTGGCCCCAGACTGCCAGATGGAAATGGGGCAATGGGAAATGGAGGTTTGTTGGCCCTTTCCTGGGGAGTGTGAGCCTGTACCCGGCCCCACTGTGGGACTGGAGTGTGGGGTTGGCTGGAGCCCCAGCACACTGCTGGGGTTTCCTCCTATCTTTCCTACTTTTGCTGTCTGACCTGTGCTAGAAGTAACCTCTGTGCTAGCTGATTTGACATAGCTGAGATTTTCTGGGGAAAAAAATGCATTTTTTTCATATTGCTGGCCATTGAGAGAGTTGATGTGGGATACTGGGTATAACCAACCATCTCATAAAACAACAGTGATTGTTATTCCACAGTGATCACAGTGATCTATTTTTTCTTTTTTGTGAATCACTCATAATCATTTTAAAGAGGCAGCCAATGACTGTCCTTTGTAGGCAGACTAGAAAATGATATAATTTTACCAAGCAAGAAAGTCACAAGCAGAGACTTTATAAACCTGTCAGATCCCCTGGTCACAAATTTCTGCTTGTATTATTATTATTCCTGGCTTTTATTTCCCCATTAAATGCTACAAAGGACATGTAAAATACTAGACAGGGTCTCAGAATGCTGGCCCTGCCAAGGATATACCATTCATCTTTTGCCTTCTGCTTCCAAAAATCAATAATAAGCATCCTATTTCAGTGTTGAAAGAGAAGATTTTTACTATCCAGCAGGACATCTGAATTATTGACCTTGAACGCTAATCAGTATGTTTGAATGTTCTCACCAAGTTTAGAGCTGAGGCTAAAAAAAAAAACTTAATTACATCAGCAGGGGGCACAATTTCTTCAAAATATCATAAGATTATCCAACCGTATGCTGGGTTTTCTTTCTACACAGTGCAGAGCTGCCCTATACTGTTTCTAAAGATCTAATGTGTTTTCTCTCAGTTAACCTGTTCAGTTCCTGAACTGTCCCACAGGGAAACCTCAGATCTTATTAGTAGAATTCATGGTCCTGCAAAGGGACTCTCTGCCCCAGCAGTGGGTCAGTCCTGCAGGGCATTGCTTTTAATCATCCTGGAGTCCTTTTTGTTTCTTTTCCTGAAAGTCCCAGTTTCCTGGGGGCAGCCCAAGCCTTGTCTGCTTTGCCATTAGCCTGCAGTATGCTGAAGAAGAAGTACTGGTTCATATCTGGCGTGGCCATGGGTCATGGACACCAAGCCCAAAGGTCCTGGTGGGCTGCAGGAGACTTGCCTGCACCTCTGAAATCATTCTTAGCAATAAACAAACAGGAAAGCAAAACTGAGGCAAATAGGCCCTGCAGGTGTTTAAAAGACGTGGAGATGTGTCACTAGTCCACTTAGTGGTGGACTTGGCAGTGCTGGGTTAATGGTCAGACTTGATGATCTTAGAGGTCTTTTCCAACTAAATGATTCAATGATTCTGTAGACCAGCAAGCAGCATGTAGGTGAGCAGGTACCACTTCTGGAGGCAGCAAGAAGAAAACCTAGGGGTAGTTACACCAACATGGGGACTGCCACACCAGAGGGGACCCTAGAAAAGACCAGAGAAAGGACTACCCTGCTCAGTGCACCAACTCTGTCAGGAGACTGTACATCCATAGGAAAGGTGTTTAAAAAGAGAGCACATGTAGGGTGTCTGTCCTCTCCCTCCAGAAATCAGTCAGCAGTATTGGGACTTCCTGAGGCGGGATCCAGTCCATGGTGCCTTGTAACCATTAGTGACTTTACTCACAGAAAGGCTGTATTGAGGATGCAAGCAAAGATTTTTATGTTACTTCCCTCCCAGCTCAGTATAGTTATGGCTATTTCATATCTGAACTTGAATCTTGACAAGCTCCCATTTTTGGTCTGGTTTTTATAACTCCGAAAGCTTATCTTTAAAGGCTAGACATTCAAGCTGTTTGGTTTCACAAACCAAAAAGAGAGGTGAATTCATGAAAAAAAATTACTCTTCTGTCTTTAATAAGCAAATCCCAACTAAGAGCTATGAGTATCTTTAAATGCGTGTTTGTCCTTTGCAAACATTCTCCTGAAATGTCTCTACCTGTTCCCAGTATATGTGCTACGTCTCAGTCAGAGCCTCATTTGAGGAGTACTGCTGATGGGGAGAGTACCTGAAAGGGCTGGAGGTAACAGTGGCAAAAATTACCAGTGTTGATTGTGGGCATGGATGAGGGAGCACTGTAAGGACTTGCTCTTAGAAAAGGTACTATAGCTCTCAAGGAAAATTTTAAATGCTAAAATGCTGCAGGTGAAGATCCTCCAGTAGCTTCCCAGTTATTTCCCTACTGCACCTCACCCCCCCCCCCTTTCTTCTACCCCCTCCATTTAACTTGTTCCCCATTATGTCCCACTGCAAATGCTCTACTTAAATACACCTTCAGACTGGATTCAAAACTCAGAGATAAAGCAAAGGTATTATCCACTTTTAGTTCAGGACAATGAAATTTCCCCATTTTTCTAGCAGACTGGCTGGGTGCACTTGCCATTTCTTTACCAGCTGCACCACTGGATGGCTTTCACCTGCTGAATAGGCAGGGCAAAAACAGTGAGCATGCATGAGGTGGTCAGTGGGATGGTGCTCTGGGGCAGAATGCAGTCAGGTCTGAGTGCCCACAGCAGTATGGACAAATGACAAAAGAAGCTGACATATCCTTATTTTTTGTATGTCATCTTGGATACTTGATCCAAAGGCTCATGCCATTTTCACGGGAAATTCCCATTCAGACTCTGCCTCAAGTTCTTGGAAATTTGAGTTCACCTTCAGTCTTTGGTCAATAGAGAAGAGAATTTACTTCTTGGCATCAATGACTGTAGATTTGGGGGCTCGGATTGACTGAATTTGTTTTCTCTTTCTGTAGAAGTTGACAATAAAGACACAACTATGTGAGTCAGTCAAAGTTCAGAACACAGTGTAACCCTAAATGAGTGGTTTGTGGCTTGCAAAGCAACACGTCAGTTATTTCAGTAATTGCACAGTATCCCTTTTTTTCATGCAGATTCCCTGCCTTCAGTTCAGTGCACTTATCTAGGTCTCTAGGTCCCTTTGCTTCAGCACTAGTAGCCTTTCATGTACGTCTCCCCCTTTCTGGCTTTTTGATACCTCAGAAAATAAAATGGGGTTAGTAAGGGGACTGTTTGGGCTTTGTTCCACAAGAGACTGGGTGACAATAAGATATTCCAGTTTCTGCTAAACTGCTGTCAGGAGGAGATCTGCACACTCAAGCAGACTTCCCAGAAGACAAAGTACTTCATCTTGACTGCTTCCCCAGTGAATACACAGATGTGGATTAAGGTACACCCACGTTCTGCTGATCTCAGGCCTAAATCGTGCACTCTGAAGTGGGCACATGTTACTATGACTGCTAGTTGCTAAAAAAACCCTTAGTAATGCAATTGTTTAAAGCTATTAAATGCTGAGGGAAAAAAATATACAAACAACTATTTTCCATTTGGGGAATATTTTCCGACCATATGTAATGAAAAGGCAGAGGAGATAGAAGCCAGGCTGCAAAAATCTCCTTTTTTCTTTCTCCCCAGTCACCCCAACCAATGCATATGCAACTCCCCTTGTGCACACACACGTGCCAGCAACTTCCTTGGAACATGCAGGTTTCTATCTCCTGACTAGTCAAGACCTGCAGAGCAGGCAGAGAGATGCTTATGCCTGCCCACGACCCCTCTGGCCCTTTGCTGTAGACATATAAACAGGTTGACTGGGCTGGATTGCTCAGTAACGTGGTATAAGCCAACTGGAGAAGCAGTGGCCGCAGGAAGAGTTAACTGTCCCATCAGCCAGCATTGGCAACTTACTGTCTGGGTAGTCCCAAGAGGGGAAATAGGGAAGAGTATATACACAAATATAAAACCGATTTTTTAGGTTCATGGTTAAGGAGAGAAACAGATATTCTGTATTTGCTCACCATAAAAACCATACATCTCAAACAATGGATATAACATAAGGAATATTTAGGTGTTCTTGGCAGCTTTTGGACATTTCCTTGTGTCCAGAGCATTGCAGTTACTTCTCTGAGCTGGTTTATGCCAGTGCACAATCTTGTCAAAGGCTGCACAAGCAAACCCCTTGCTGATGTGGCAGCAGGCTGGTCTGCATTAGTGGCTCTTTTGGGAGGCTGCTCAGGGAATGATGTACTTCTGTAAAGGTGGATGATAGGTCAGTTTGTGCTCTGCAGTCCTCCATGACACTGAACAAGTGTTGCAAGCTGAACTGTTCTTTCAAGATGAATGGAAAGCTTTCATTTACCTCCACCCCGAGGAGAAAGTAAGAAGAGATTTTCTCTGTGATCATTTGTTTGCTGGAGCCCATCAGTTTCAACCTCTTGTTTCAAGATGAGGTGACCAAAACTGTCCAAAGCATTTGAATGGCATTTTCTCATTTCTCTATTCCCGTCCTTTCTGTGTTTTGCTGAAGATGCCTAGATCAGAGCCTAGTGTTGGATTGTAGCCCCAAAGGTTGTCAATATTTTCTCCAAAAAAGTCAGATTTCACAGAGAAATGAATAAGGGGACAGGAGAGCTCAACATATTTCTGCGAAGACTCATTATCTCATACTGACAAGAGCCAATTTCTTCCGTCATCTTGTTTCATAAGTGACTTTCTTCTGCCAGTTTTTCCTGGAGTTTCCCTTGTCCAGGAAAGACTGATTTGCCTAAAAAATGCTGTCCGCTGCAAATTATTAACTCGGTGCTCTGTATTTTTAAGGTCTCTAAATGCATTTTAAAATTGTTGACAGATTTGCATTTTTCCAGTCTCTTACCTTTACTAAGACTTTCACCTTTTCTCATTTGCTTCAGTTTGGTTTTCCCCTTGTAAAGTGCTGAAGAAATCTCTTCCATGTAGCCCCTGCTCCTTAGCCAAAATCATAAACGGTGTGTGATGTGTGGGTGGATATATGATTCCTGGTAAATGCTAATGATCATTACAAGATGATCATCATGTAAAATATTTGTGAACTTAGGGACTGGAATAGAAAGTCCATGTCTGTGCTTGAAACCTGCCTGATACCAGTCTTTGGCATAAATATGTACATATACACACATACATACATGTATATACACATTATATATCTTGTGTACCCTTCAAAAGAGGGCTGCTGCATCCAAGCTGTCCATGGAAGCAGTGCTACTGGGAGCAGCAGGGATTAGCCAAGATACTTCCCAGCAATGTCCATGCTTGCTGGGGAGAATAAGCTTATTGAGCTGGAGCAAACTCCAGATTTTGTATCACAGTGCTCAAATCTTTCTCATACCACTCTTAGGTGTCACCTTCATCTGCGATTGCTGCATCTGAGCCACCAATTTGGCAGCTCAGAGCAAGAGCTCTGAGAGCTGGAAACCAAAAGGAGAAGCAGCACAATGGGGAGGGGAGTTCAGCAGGCTGAGTCTCATGGGGACTCCTTTTGTTTTTTGAGTCCTGTGGCAGCACCTCATCTACTCAGATATATTTTGTCCCAATTTTAAAAACTGAGGCTGTTCCTCTGGTGCTCAGCTCATCATACACACCCACTGGGCTAGATTTCTGAAGCAAAACAAGTGATATTACAGCAGAGATGGGTTTCTTGCTCTACTAGATTATGTCGTCATATTGATGTATGGACACCCAGGAATGCATCTGTCTTGATTAACTCATTCCAAGTGGACAATGCTCTCTTTGTTTTCCAACTTCTCAGCAATGCAAGACATTAACTAAAATGTATGGCTCTCTCAAGTGCTATTTTAATTGCATTTCAAGTCCAACGTAAAGGGCTGGCAAATAATAAAACCAAGTATTGTGTCCATTTTGAAATGCTGAGAAATATAGGGGGAACAGACAACTCCTGCAATCAATTTGCTGTCCCACGGTGCTCAGTTCCTGAGCATGCCATTTGTTTGATTAATGGATGTTATTTTTTTTTCTGTAAAAATCAACAATTTTAATATTGTTTTCCATCAGAAACTCTTTGAGCCTTGATGGTGGATTAAGGAGAAACTTCTTCAGCATCTCTCCCATGTGCTGATGAAATCATTAGTCAGAACAGCCTCTCCTGATCTGGGAGGATGGGAGCTGTACCAGACACACTGTGCACATGTGGCTCGGTGTTTGTGACCATATTACTCCATTGCCTGCCCTCTACCTCTACCTCGAGGAATCTCTCGTGGACTTTTCTTCTCACCTTCCTTCTTCCTTCTCTTTTCCTCTTCCCACATATTTTGGAAGGGTGGGCTGTGCAGAAAGCCCATGTACCCACCCAGGGCAGCCTGAGGTGCTGCAGGGGGGCCCAGCTGGCCAGCAAATGGCAAAGGCTCAGTGGCCCATCAGCCACAGTAACAGCATAGAGGTTCACACCTCAAGCTCTCAAATCCAGTGGGATCACTTTCATGGGATCAAAACCCACATTTCCTGTGGTTCTCCTGCCACCCCCTCCTGCCCTACAGACTCCAGGATCCATTGCAGAGGGGATATGTCTACAGGGAGATGAGAAACCCCCAGAGCTGTGTGGTGAGATCTGGATGTCACTGTCATCCCATGCACCCCCTTTCATGGGAATCTCCAAGCAACTTGTCTCATTTCCACTCAGAATTTATCAGCAGTTTTAAACTTTCCCTTCCTGGTCAGTATTGTCTTATCAGGATTTTCTCTTGATAGAGAGATTAAGTAATTTTGTTGCAGTCAAGCAGCTGCATCCTACTTCTGGTCACCACTGACTCCATCAAAAACACCTCCCATCAACATTTCTTCCCACGTGCCAAATTCCTCTCTTAACAGGAAAATCAGAGGAAAATTGTAGGATTGAAAGATCTTCTTAAAGTTTTTTACGTTTTCTTACTAGAGGTACTGAAAATATACATATTTAAAATAAAGGAAGAATTTTCCAATAAGAAAGTCTACTTCTTCCTCTTTGTAGCCCTTGCTTTTCCAGCCTCACTTCTTTTGACTTGGCTGGTGCAAAGCAGCTGGAACCCACCCTCAGCCTCAACCTGTCCTTGTACAAAGGTTTCCTCAGCTGGGGCAAAGCCATTCTCTCTGCTTGCAATTGCAGCGAAGGAAGGCTTGCCAAGCAGTTTCCATTCTGACAAGGAGGTGCTTTTGGCTTTGGGAGGTTCCTGATTGTTTCTGAGCTTTGCTGGAGACTTGGCCCATAACCTTGGGCATAACACATGTGCTGCTGGCATGTCTCAGCTTCAGCTTGCCTTTGTGAACTCAGACCTCAGCCTCTCTCTTCCCCGTTTCCAAAATGCCACTGACAGCATTTCACAGCTTCACGAAGGGATGGTGGTTCACAAAGAATTTCAAGCTGCTAAAGGTTGTAGAGGACAAAGAGGCACATATATTTAAAGGTAGTTTAAAGTCAATATATTTATACACACTTGCAGGGGATGTAGTGTCGTTGTCAGGACAGGCACCACAGTGGGATTTCATGCAGAAAAGCCTTTATTTCATACAAACATGGCCAATTTATAGTCTCCCCTAGCCAGCGTGTTTCACCACCATTGGTGCCCTTACTACATACACATTTTAAGGTTGATTGCTCTGTAGCTTCTGCAACTCAGGGTGACTCAGCAAACAGTCCAGGCTCTCTGGCTATCACAGCTGCCCTGCAGCTCCGTCCTCCCTGTCCACCTTCTCATCTTCATTGTTGACATTCCTTCGCAATTTCACACCTGCAACCCCTCAAATTCGGGGCCCAAGCTGTCCACAGCTCAATTGCCTCCCACAATGTAGTTGTAACAGAAGTTTCCATATCCATGCCTTCCCTGCTTGCATGTGCTGAGCATAGCACACGTCTACCTATTGATCTCATGTCCATATATATAAAAATTAGGGCTCCTAAATCATGGTAGTAGAGGAAATGTTTTTCTTTATTAACTGTTAGCTTCAGAGAGGTCCATTTGGATGCAGTTCACTGCGCCCTCATCAATTTTATAACATTCCTAGGAATACATAGATTAGCCCTGTGTTTAAGAGTGCAGCTGGTATCAAAAATGATGAGCAGATGAAGAGAGAACACTGATTTTGTCAAGAAGAATCTGTGTGATTCGCATATGAGCAGCTGAAATGGGCAGAGCTTGATGCCTGCCATGACATCCCATTACCGAAAGTCAGGAATGCTTATCACACACAAGCTGTGAGCTTAACCCATTTCATGTCAAGCATCTGAATTCTCACACTGGGTCTTCTCATTATCAACATCTGTTGAGTCACAGATCTTGGGATCATTTTGGCAGACCCAATCATTAATTATTTTTTAAAATTTCGTTGAAACAGATACTTCTTTAACTTGCACTGTATAATAGCTTTGCTGCCTATTTCATCACTTGTTTCATAATATTTGGTCTGACCTCACACCTGTTACCTGCTAAAGCTCGTCCCCTCCACAAGTCAGGAGAGCATTCCTGACTCAGACTTCTGATTTATTGAGATTTTCTTGACATCTTTTATCAAGATGAACAAGAGTCAGCTAATCAGAGAAGAGCATGTCCAGTACTTACTAAACAATCTGAATTTGTCTAGTATTCCTTTAAATATTTTAATCAGACGAGTGTGAGGGGGAAGCTTGGTCTCATTAATCAGTATGCTGAAAATGTTCATGGATAAGCTCCTGAGGGAAGAATTGCAGAATGTAGGTTATTTTAAGCAGCATTTGCCTGTCTATGCAGAACTGAAAATGCTTGTGATCTACAACAGTTGACAAATAAAAATTTGAGCAATTACGTGAAGCCAAGAAAACCTATTCTGTGCTGAATTATAAATCATGCTACATGGACAGGTCTGAGGAAGCAACTGCACTGGCTAACAAAAGGCCACACAAGTCTAATTACATAACAATGTCCTCAAATACAACTTTTAATCTCCCCTCAGACCCACATCACTATAAGAAAGAGAAAATCTTGGAATGTTTAATTCACCAAGCATTTAAAATGTATTAAACACACAGGGAGCCTTAAGAACTTAAAACCTGTGCTTTTTTGTGCAAATTAAAGTTAACTCTGAATAAATGTTAGTTTCCCTTTCATATGTTGCCTCTTAACTTAATAACATGTAATCCTAAATCCTTTCCCAGTGCAATGTGCTTGGGCAGGTCTGGTCACACCAGTCAGATATTGATGTCAGGTGCAGTCAAATTGCTTAAGCCTATACTAGATAGATGTATAGGTTTACTGAAAGCACATTTGAGGTCAAAGATTATCCATAACTTATCAGCTGATTTACTTACTGATGACACCAGCCATATTTCCTGCCAGGTTGCCATTTGACAAAGGTTCCCTTTGATGGCTCCCGTTCTGCCCTGTCTCTCAGCACTCCCAGCCCCATGTTATCTCCTCAGTTTTGCCTTCACAGCTTTTGTGGGACCATAAGAGGACCCTGATCTGAGTCTTAGGTGGATCTTCTTTATTGAATTGCTTTTAACCAGATCGATTCCTCAGCATGGTTCACTGTATAGCTCCAGATGCAGAAGTACTGGTATGATTTTCCCACCAGCTGAAAGTACCACTTGTTATCTATTGTAACAATGATTATAGAGTGATGTATAGTGTTTATGAGTTTCAGAAAGAAGTAAATAATTACATAAATAAAGTATAATGGCCTTCACCCAAACGGTTAGCTTGTGTAAATCTGCTCACGTTTGCCTGATTTACAACATTTGAGATTCCAGATCCCCTCTACCTCACTGCACACAAACACAGGACACATAGATGGCATCTGAAAAGAATTGACCATCAGTTATAACCCATATGAAGGTTTTCACAACTATAATTTCAAGCCTGATTTAGAGGCACTTGAAAGAGGCTCTTTAGAATGTGTCTATGGAAGGGAGCAGTTTTTGGGACAGCAGTCATAAACCTTTTAAGCTGACAATAGTTATGCAGTGGAGCATCCTATTTCTGCAGTACCTCTGCTCACTTATGTTTTATCCAGACAAGACCACCACAGGATGAGAAATTATCTTCACAGAAAGAAGCTCCAGGAGCTAACAGGTCAACTTGTAAAAACACACTTTCACACCCAAAGATGGACACTTTTAAATTTGCAGAAACATCTGACATGCTGAACTACAACCAAAATGAAGCATGCATCCAAGCACATTGCCCAAAATTCACACAGGACATTTACTGTGGGGGTGGCTGCAAACAACCCAACCAGCCACAGGGAGGCACTGAGAATGACTTTTTTGGAGCTAGTGGTCATATTTTTCTTAGTAAATGTAAAGGACCATGAAGCTCATTTTCTGGCCTTGTGTTCAAATGACCTGGCAGAGTTCACAGATGACATTCCCCAAATTCCCTCTCCCCACACCTTCCTTTAAGCTTGATGGATAATCATGTGTCAGGATTTGAACCAGTACCTCAGCTTCATTTTTTCTATTCTGACAGACATGTCTTTTGAATATCGAAGAGAACTAAAGAATGAATTAATTAAAGTAATTGAGAACAAGACTGAAAGTATAATTAAGGTCCAAGACATAAGGCAGGAATATTATAATCACCTTGGTACATGCAAAAGTACAAAATGGTTTGTTGGTACAAAAAAAAAAAGTCTCTAGAAAGAATCGAGACCCTTTCTAAAAGGGCACATGGGCTATTGCCTGTGAGATGGTTCTGTGAAAACCTTCCATTTCCACCTGCAGATTTGGGCTGGGCCTCACCACTTTAGCCTCTCCCATGTTGCCTGAGTGATCCTGGACGTTGTTATAACCCACATGAAGGTTTTCACAAGTATAATTTCAAGCCTGATTTAGAGGCACTTGAAAGAGGCTCTTTGGAATGTGTCTATAGAAAGGAGCGGCTTTGGGACAGCTTCTTCTGACCAAAATCAGGACACCTGCCATTGATGAACTGGTGAGTACCATGAGGCCCAAATGGCTCCCCTTCACCTTCATCCCACATAGGCAATGGTAGGATGGCCTGATGGAGAGGAGCCCCTGGATCTGGGAGTTCCTGAGAAGTGCTCCCCATTTCCCACAACAGTGGTCTGAAAACATACACACCTTTTCACTTACACCTGCATTACCACAATGTCAACAGCAAGCTCACATCAGCTTCAAAGAGAGGTAGACTGAGAGACCCTTTTTTAATGCTGTGGTGCTATCCTTTATACCTGTTTATTTCTTTTGAACACACATACACCTTCGGTGGAATTAGTGTTAAGGAATGGCACTATTTCAAACCAGTTAATTAGGTCTTATGACAAGAGCTAGTATTACTTATCTTTAGTCTCAAAGGTCTTCAGGAATCTTAATTTTTAAGCTTCTAAAGCTTGCTGTACTTGCTGGGCAGTGATAAAATGGGCAACAAAACCACAGCTGAAATATTTGGACAGATGAGCTTTTATGTCATACAGCTTTAACGACAAATGATGGAAGTTGGCAGTATGGTTAAAATTAATGGATTTAAGTAAAGTACTAGATTTCTACTTAAATCCCATAGATTTGTTATAAAGCAATACTTGAAACCTCCAGTAGCCTCTTCAAAAATCCCTGTCATAGCCTGACTGTTTATTCATGGGTATTTTATTAAGGATGATGCATGGTATCTTAGTGTTTAGAGACACCAGACCCATGAGAAATATTGTACATATTACAGAAAAGTTTATCACTAGAGATTTTGGGTGAACTGGGGGCACAGAGAGGCTGAAAGTAAGTGTGAGTCAGTGTAATGTGGCATAAAAGCAGAAGCCATGTTCTGCAGCTGCAAAAAAAAAAAATTACTTGTTGCTTTGGTGACATCTTGATATTGAAGTTGTGACCATGAAATTAACTGAGATTTTGGAAGAGAATAACATGGTAGAAAGATAAGAGGATTTTGTGGGCTGCAATTTATTTATTGGAATCTTCATTGCTCAGAACTTACCCTCAAGGTAAGCTAATATTGCATGGAATAATGGTCCACTTAGACTCATCTCAGTTCCTTTGTATACTATGATTTAAAGAACAAAAGCAACATCTGAAAGAGTGTTTTGTTATTGCTGCTCTAACGGAGCTAAAAAAAAATAACATGAAAGAGGTTAGAGATGCTTCTTTCTGAAGTGGCTTTAAGCTGAAAGGACGTAGATTTAGACTGGATATTAGGAAGAAATTCTTTACTCTGAGGGTGGTAAGGCACTGGAACAGGTTGCACAGAGGAGTTGTGGATGCCTCATCCCTGGAAGTTTCCAAGGCCAGATAGGATGGGGCTCTGAGCAACCTGGTCTAGTGAAATGTGTCCTTGCCAATGGCAGAGAATTTGGAACTCGATGTTTAAGGTCCTTCCAACCCAAACCATTCTATGATTCTATGATAAAATAATTCTCTAAATTTACTTTAGCTGCTGTATAAATCTGATTAGTGACGTAATTGCAAAAGCCAGCAAGTTTGATTCAGTGTTAAAAAAAGGCAAGCTTTATTCAGAAAGAAATAACCCTAAAACACATTTTATCAAGATATTGATTATGAAATGTATGTTGATTGTATATCAACCATATTAAGGGAGAAATTTTGAAACGCCTGAAAGGGACCTGTGATTAGTGGCAGCTAATGCATAACCTAGGAGGAGACAGAAAAAGTGAAATGGGACACTTTGTGCTACTGTATGTCTCTTTTTCTCAGCATAACAAACCAATATATATAAGTTGCTGGCCACTTTCCTCCCCTCCAAAAAAACAAACAGATTTTTTCCAACTAGCAGAAAAATGATGTGTGATAATTATAATGTCTATAATCTAGGAATGACCAAACCCACTAATTACTGTACAAGGTATTTCAAGTGCCATCATTTGGGAAATATTATCTTTCTAAATAAGGATGTCTAATTAGATTCTGGCTGTCATTGGGCATCTGTGCCCATAAAACTAAATATTAAAAGCAGGGAAGTGTCTGGAGTCCAAATGAGAGAGGACCCCTAAAGCAAGGATGCAGATGGGTTTCTGGTAAGCAGAGCATTACAGAGCAGGAACACAGCACCACACTTTTACTGGTTTCAGGGTTGCTGTTTTCCATTTGAAGTGTTGTTCCCACTACTCCTCATATATACCCCCTTTACAGAGAGATGGTGATTCACTCCATGTCTCCGATAATACCATGCTATAGTCAAAGTCCGCTATGTCACAAAGGTAAGTTTTCATATCTCCCACAAAGAAAGCGCTGAGTTGATCAGACTTGCAAAAATGTGGGGTGGTCACACCTTGGTCTCTGCAGTTTGAGGATAAAGGGGACATATTCAGACAGCTCATGCCCGGGTGTCTAACCCAACTTGCTCAACTCCTTCCATCAACCATAGCATAGAAAATGGCAATAGAGAGTCTACATCACTCATTGCTATCTTCAACGCTGGCTCTGTTGCAGGTGGTCTGAACAAGTCCCTTTGTGACTACTGGCTGCGTTGTATTTATTTCTCTACTAGTTAATAAAGCAAGATACTTGAATACAGAAAGTTAGGATCTCAGCTCTCCGTAGTTTTGCTTCTTCGTTGTTTGGGATCTTGTTTCAGATGGTGGAGCTGCCATCTCCTGCTATCAAAAATCTAGTTCACTGCTCTCAGCCTGATGAGCAGGCTGCAGGAGTTACAAGGAGGATGGAGATGTCCCCTTTGGTTCCGCTTTGGTGCTGATCCCAGGGTACCAGCAGCTGAGGTTCCAGCTCAGTGCCCGGGATGTTGGAAAGGACAGAGAACGACATCTAGCTAGAGCATCTCGTTCTGACTTCTGGTAGGGCAGGATTTTGCCACTACCTAAGGGATTCAGGGGGGCTCTTGAGTATATACACACTCAAACAAGATTCCCTGAAGTTTCGTTCTCACTTATCCTGCCCCCATGGTGAGCTCACCTCGGGCCAGCCCTTGGGAGGATGCAGTTTGCAATCGAACACTCTGTGCCTCGGGAGGGCTGGAAATCAGGCCTATGGTGTGTCTCTGCTGACACAGGCATGCTTTTAAGGTATGTTAATTAATGTTCGTGAAGCAGGTGCATTATGGGAAATGCCACAGGAAAAAAGTATTAGGAAATTAGCATTTGAGAATCGGGGTTGGCTAGTATGCAGTAAATAAGGTGTGGCTGGTTCTTCCCCAGCTCTGAACCTGGTAGCAGCCCAGTGGGAAAACCAAGCAGGGGCTGGTGATGACCATGCATCAGGGGTCTGGCACAGGTGGCAGTGCTGCCCCAGAGAGGCCACTGGCCCTTCTTGGAGTGCTTTTAATGCAGCTCCCTCTGCCTGTGGCTCTGTGTGTGTGGGGGGGATATTATTACCCATGGAGAAGGAAAGCAAAGCATGCCGACATGAAGGTTGCAACCTCGTAGTCCCCATGAGCCAGGGGACAGGGCCAGATGGTGCTGGAGGTCCACAGAAAGGTCTGGCACTGGGATTTTCTGTATCCCCACTAATATCAGGCCTTTCACACAGCCTTAAGCACTGGAAATTTATTCAAGAGAGAGTAATTTCAGCCTTCATCTTGAAATTATTCTTTTGTTTGCTGAAGGGGTTGAGTGTAGAAATGGATTCCAGAATAGAAATGTATTTCTGTGATGACGAGAGCTTGAGATGAGTTAATCATGCCAGCAGCATACTTTGTACTATTACCCAGCAGCCTTTGTATAACTACCATAGCATCTTATTAGACTTGGAGCTCTCATGGAAATTTGGATACCTAGAACAGTCAAGGAAATGTCACGTAGGTATCTCCAAGCTTTATTTAGAAGGTTAATGTGAAAACCACATTTCAAATCAGTGAGGGGAGAAGGGGGGAAATACTCTAAGTCATGAAAGAACACTGATTTGTTCCCACATGAAGCTCACAGGCAGGGAGACACAGCTTCCCACTGACACCCCAATGCCAGCATAGAGTGGGTGTTAAAGGCACATAAATACCTTTTCAGCAAATGCTCTGGATGGATTTAAATCCAATGAAGCCAGCTTTCAGGAGGAGTGCTGAAAGACCAATAACAAATGATTCTATTAGCATTAATGCAGTCAGCTTGTGCTATTTATAATATAAATATCATCCTAGTATAAAAATTGCCTCATTGGCAGAACAGAGGTAAAATTTCCATTCATCATGTTTTAAAATAGTCTAGTCACACACTATGTACTTGCTAACCATAAATGAAAGTTTTCTTAACATAAAGATGATTAATAATGGACAGGTATCTGTTACGTATTTTCCTACTAATGGAAAACATAAATATTTTGGCCCAAACATAAAACCTCTGATTATATAAAGAAGTGTTTACATTAATCTACTAAATAATTCCTTTTATTCCTGCAGGGATTAGGGCTTTAAAGGCACATAAAGGAAATATGATTATATCTTGTTTACTTGAAGATTGAAACATACTACAAGAGCCATACACGCACTTACATTTTCAGACCATTGTGGCAAACAACTCCAGGGGCTTGAACTGCACCAGTCCAAGCATAAAACCTGACCACTGTCTCCAGTCCTCAAACACCAGCACTGTTTTGATTTGCGATGCTCAGATGATTTTATTATAGAGGATGTCCTTCCAATTTAACCAGCAGAAGAGCAGCCAGAAGGTAAAGGAAAGACCTTTTTCTGGTGCAAGGCCCTGGAAATATCTGGAACATTATGTGTGAAATAATAAAAATATCTCCTTCCCAAAAGCTACACGGGTGTTTGAATTTAGGACTGTACAACAGATGTAACCCCCAAAGAAGAGGTGCCCAACCTCCTGTGCCTGTCCCCAGCACATGTGTTGTACAGGCTCTCACCCAGTCTCCCCACTGCCCAGGGTGACAGTGTTTCCTCTGGGGACCTTATGCACAGCCAGAAAGAGCCTGACCCCATTAAGCTGCTCAGAGTTTTATCTCCAGTCTCATCAATGGGAGGATTTTCAAACCAGCTATTTCCCCACTTGCCTTTTCTGCAAGGTCATACTGACACAACAAACTTGCTCAGAGCCTCTCTGCTGAGCCAAACAGAAGACACAGGTGCTCGCCTGACACACAGAAGTATAGTTTGAAAACCTTGGCTTTCCCAGTTCAACCTGAAACACTCATCCTTGAAAAGTATCTTGTCACTCTGCTTGTTCACTTGGGTGAACCTCCCCACCAGAGTATATACTGCCATGCCTTAGGGACCACTGACACAGAATATGCCCAGTGGAAAGTTAGTGCCATGCCCTGTATGAGGATGAGGAGTTCCTTACATTATGATTCAGACTATCGCATGAAAAATAAATTCCAACATATTAAGTCATTGCAAGTAAGACAGCTGATGTACCTACTTACCTTATCTCATCTCTCTCACATATTTTTTAAATTCTGCTTTGAAAGCAGATGGCTTTCTGCATCCAGTTGGAAGTTATTTCAGGATTTATACTATACGTAATTAGAAAGCCTTTATTTCCCAGTGTAAGTTTATTCATGACCAGTTTGCAACACTTTTTCTTGTGCCCATGGTGTCTGTGCTCAAATAACTCCATTCAGGGAGTCCAGGAGTGATGAGAATGCCATCAGGGACTCTTTTTCTCCCATTTCAACTCATTATTCTCATAAGTAGGGAACAAAATTTTGACAGATACCATGAGTATCATCCAAACTCAGATTGCTCTCACAAATCGCTTGGAATTATTTAGATTTCAGATAACGCTCAGGAACAGTGGACTATTGTTCCAAAATTTGTGTCAGAATAAAACAGCCCTTAAGTCCACTGTCCTGCCCTAGAAGCTGGATGTGAGCAGTGGTGCCATCCTTAACCTACTTGACAGTGACGTTTATGGCTGCTTGCTTGTCCAAATTGCCATGTCTTGTAATTCTGCCTTCTGTGCCACCGAGTCTCCCATTAATTCAAAGGACTCAGCACAACTCAGCAGGACAAGCAAGGCAGCTGGTAACGATGTAAGTAAAAACAGCAGTGAGCAATGCCTACTCTCCATTTTGATCACTCCCTCGTTCCCCCACTCGGTTCTTAGAAGAGGCTCGAGGCTGTGATGAAAACCACCCACTACCAGGCACCATGCCTACATTATAAAAAAGCAGTATGTCACATTCCTCTTGCACCAACGGGGTTGTTCAGAGCCCCCAAACTCAGTGCTGCCCTTCAGGCAGCACAAGGGTGTGCCTGGTGACACCACAGCATTCTTGAAGAGAAGACAGGACCCTGCAGGCAACAGAGCCTCCCTCTGCTGCATCAGCCCTCTGGAGATCTTCCAGGGAACCATTGCAAGAACTGAAGTGGAGTGTGTCAGGGATCTGATCTGCAATTCCCAACTCAAAGATTTGCAAAACCTACTTTATCATGTGGCTTATTATTATGGAAACAAAAAGTAGTTTCAGACTAGTTGTTTTTCATGCCATCATGTCATCCAACACTTCAGATTTTCTACAAGAAGGTTGGCTGGGTTTTCTTTGTTTGCATTCTAAGTTTACATTATATTTATTGTACCAAAAATGTTCTTAATTAAGAGCTTGATATATAATGTCCTTATGCAAAAGTCTTCACTTAAATGTATCTGAAAACAATAAAAGGAGACTAGAGTGTTTTTTAAAGACAGAATTGTCACTGCAAGCACTTTTCAGGAGTATGAGGATGCAAAGCCTTACTCTTCAATAATCTCTCTGGAACAGATTCATCCCTCTAACCTACTATGTAGCCTAGAAAACATTAACTGTGTTGTTGATGTGACTTGTGGACACACTAGAAGCACTACACACATACCCAGGGATTCCTCCACACTTCATAGATGTCTGCACCAGTAACACCTACTGTAGGGATGCAAGGAGAAGAAAAGAAGGGTTGGAATATTAGGAGGTTCAGATACACATGTTCCTGGATAGGATTTTATTATCAGTATAGTCTGACAGAATAAACTTTATAAATGAGAGAGAGAAGGGAGAGGGAAAGTCAGACCGTGACCACAGAAGTGGTGCAGAGGACGCTGCCCTTCCCTGTGCTTGGTTTCCCTTATGAATGAAGAGGACCTGAAAACTCGGAGCTCTTTGCTAAATGCTTGAACCAGGAGATGATTCCAGTCCTGGAATCCTGCCCCAAATTAAATTTCCAGGTCAACATGGCATGGAGATACACGTATTATCTCCAGTGATTATTTAAGGGGAACATGGAACACACACATCCTCAATGCTTCAGTTGCAAGCCTAAGGTATCATACCCTGTGTCTCCCCCTTAGCCAGGTAGGTAGCATCACGTGATTTGCTAGTCTTCTCATCAACAGCGAAAAAAGCTAACATTTATCCTGGAAACAAAATTGTTTGTGCGATTGCCCTGCTTTCCAAAGGTGCTCTTATATGTTCTATGATTAATTCAGCTTAATGTGCAATTTGAAAAAGTAGAGTTGAGTTGTGAAATTTATCCAAAAAAAAGAGAAAAAACTCTGTGCTCTGCACTGAGGATAGTGTATTATCTGCACTGAAGAGGAAAAAAAATTGGTTTAATTGGTTGGTAAGGACAGCTAGGTTTAATTATAAGTCTTCCAGGCAAAAGGAGGTCTAAGCTGCAGAATCACCTCACTTTATAGTGTTGATCTCTGGAAAACAGCTGAAATAACAGTATTTGGAATAAAAATTGGTATTGAAATAGGCACTACAGAGTAAACTTTCCCCTTTTTCTAACTACCTCAGAAATAAGATACTTTAAAAGGCAGTCATTGTCCTTCAAGGAAAGCCAGGCTCCAGCATTGCCATTTCTTTGTGATTTGGCAGAAAGAAACCCTCACAGGAATACCTGGCAAAGCAATCTGACTGTTTTCCAGCAGAGATAACACATGCTAATGGCACAGTGCTCTCAGTGAAATACTGAGAGCAGGTTGTATCCCCTGCTTTTATGAAAGATACCTTTCAATCACACAGCTTACTTTCATGCTGCTTTATCCATAGCAGTCAACTAAAAATCATGTCAAATGGATTAGAAAAATAGATCCAGCCTGAGAAGTGACTTTTTGAGTTATTTGGCCAGAAATGGAAGGTGGAGCTTTAAATGATAACTGAATTTAAGATCTCAAAGTTGTAAATGTAAAAGATGAATGCACTTGGAAAATGGAAAATATTTTGGGGGAATCATCTCTCAGAGGAGGAAGAGAAGAGTGAGTGACCCAGCTAGACTGCAAGTCTGAATGGGTTACCTGAATATGAAAATGGGTGTGGGAGGATACAAATAACAAGTGCCTAAAAGACACTCAAAAAGAGAAAGGGAATTACTCTTTTTCATTTGTCCTTGTTCCTTCAATCTAATTGCCTTTTTACACTGGTTTGCTTGCTGGGCTGTTTCCTTTCCTCAGCAATGTGCCCAGGTGGCCAAGAAAGTCAATGGCATTCTGATTTGTATCAAAAATAGTGTGGCCAGCAGGATCAGAGAAGTGATTGTCCCCCTGTACTCAGCATTGGTGAGGCTGCACCTCAAGTCCAGTTCTGGGCCCTCACTACAAGAAGGACATTGGGGTGCTGGAGAGTTTCCAGAGAAGGGCAACAAAGCTGAAGCATCTGGAGCATGAGTCTTATGAGGAGTGGCTGAGGGAGTTGTGGGTGTTTAGCCTGAAGAAAAGGAGTCTCAGAGGGGACCTTATTGTTCTCTACAGTTGGTCTCCAAGTAACAAGCAATAGGATAAGAGGAAATGGATTCAAGTTGTGCCAAGGCAGGTTTCAATCGGTTATTAAGAAAAATTTCTTTAAAAGGATTGTCAAACATTGGAGCAGGCTGCCTGGGGAAGTGTCAGAGTCACTATCACAGGAGGTCTTTAGAAGATGTATAGCTGTGGCATTTGGGAACACGGTTTAGTGGTGGATTTGGTAGTGCTGGATTAATGGTTGGACTCAATGATCTTAGAGGCCTTTTTCAACCTAAATGATTGTATGACTGATTTTTTTTTTTCTGTTAATTTTCCTCTTGGTGCCAGGAAAGTGGAGCATAGAAATATAAAGATTACTAAAATCAAATGGAAATTTGAATCTGGTAAAGAGTCTGATGAAATCTAGAAGAGAAGTGAAAACACAAACATATAAATAATGTTATATATAAATCTCTATAACATTATATAAACAATGTCATAAATTATATACAGTGTTTGAAAATAGACACCAGTGTGTAGCTTTGGTCATTATAATTAGAAACAGGAAATTATTGAAATGAAGCTATTATCAGAATTCAAATGAACCAGACTCATAGATGTATAATGCTTTCTTTCCAATGGACTTTAAGGAAGAACATCACTAAACATATCAGAACAGTGAAGTGTTTGCAAACAAAGGCCCTTTTACTATGTCAGGACTTAGAAACCAAAATACCAGTAACAACCTCTGCAGATGGTTAAAAATAAATAAATAAATAGCACTAATCCATATGCTTCTGTTCAAATGTGAATCTTCCCGTTTAAACTAACTCAGGGTCAGTAAAAAACAGTGATTCCCATCACACTGGGTTTTTAGGGGAAATCTGTGTCCGTTCTTGATGGGGACCCCGGGTGACTGCAAGGAGTACATGCTAGCACAGCTTGGTCCAACATGTACTGCTGAAGCACTAGAAGGAGAGGACTAGCAACCCCTGAGAAAAAGAGGTTGGAAGGGAGCAGGGATGGTGGTGGGGGACACAATATTAGAAGAGCCAGATGTCTGTTTAAGCATCAGAACTACAGCAGGTGGCTGTTCATGCCTACTGAGACATGCTGAACCTCCCTGGTGTGTACCTGTACAGGTTTTCCCCAGGGGCACCTGTCAGCAGCTGTGCTCTGTAGTGGTGCCTGGGCAAGTTGGCAGAGAGGGAAGAGTTGAACTTTGCTACCAGCACAAACAATTTAGTCTGTTTCTGAAGGTGAACAGGGTAAGACACAGAAATTCTTTTAAATTAGGAAGGGAGTTGTAATTACAGTAAAACTGTTAATCAGTCTTTCACAAATCTTTACCAGATCCAGCTTAAAAATAAACTCCGGCATTCCTGGGTCCCAGTATATGGAAATCTGTCCTCATTCTCCACTACTCATACATGATGGTTGTTCATTTCTGTGTAGAATGAGAAATAGAGTATGACTTCATTTCACAAGAACATTATTTTTTCTTAGGAAAAACCAAGAGGCTCAGTAGGTTAAAAACAACAATCCTTCAAAACATCTTAGACTTTGTGGCTACTTCCTCACCCTCTCAAGAGGTAGTTGGCATCCAAAATCATAATTGTATAATAGACCACCGTCATGCAAAGCTGGACTAAGTAAGTCCTGCTCAAGTCAGGAGCCACTACTCTGTTCCACTATTCCCTTTCTCCAGTTCATTTTCTGCCCCCAATTCTGCCATTGTTCACTAAGGTCCACTGCAAACAGGATTGGGAAGATAAGGACCAGCAACACTCCTGCAGTGTCAACAAACTGAAGTGACTGGGGATGGAAAAACCGTGGAGGGGTAAAAGTGGCCTCAGCCAAAGGCATTTGGGTTGGGAATTTGTCAAGCCAGCATCACAGTGAAAAGAAATGCATCTTGTAGGAAACACTATGAGATGTCAATAAACTCCAGAAGGTCCTTCAAGAGACACAGAAGTGTGGTGGTCATCCATGCCTGATTAGTGCAACACAGACACAGCTGATGGTCTGTTCCCCTGACCTCCTACAAGTGTGAAGTTCATTACTCTGTAATAATGTTTACTCCCTGTAGAAAATGACAAGAAACATAAATACTAGAATGTTTAATTTCATTTTATTTTTTACTTTATTTGCAGGGACAAAACCACTTCAAAGCCAGGAAAAAAAGAGTCCAAACTCAGAAATATTTCTGCAGATAAATTCTGATGCATATGAAGGAAGAAGTTCCAACCATCCTATAGTCTCTTACTTTCATCCTAGAAAAAGACCATATATATTAAGCATAAATGCTGATAACAGTGCATGGAACCTTTAACATGGTAAAAACTTGATGCTTCTGCAGGTTCTTTTAATGGAGTGAGGAGTCATCTCAAACAGTCACACATAAATAACTATCCATAATTTGGTACCAATTTAAAATAAATGAAATGTGTAGTATACTAATAATATAAAATCAATGTAGAAAATCATGCAGAACTAGTGAAAAGAACTAGAATATTCTGTTAAGGTTAAATGCAAATTGTCCCTGTGGCAATACAGCACAGACGGAAAGAGAGGTGGACAGTTAAAGCTCTCCAAAGCCAAATCCAGCAAGGGGCGTGAAGGGCTCCTTCAAGTGTATCTGTGGGAGCAAAAGAAAGGCAGATAAATGTGGGTTTACTGAGGAATTGGACAGGACACCTGGTGACAGCGGACATAGAAAAAGCTAGGCTCGATGCCTTCAGTCTTTCGTCTTTACAGGTAAAACCAGTTGTCAGGAATCACAGGTCCCCAAGACCAGTAGGAAAGTCTGGAGTAAGGGAGACTTAACCTTTGTGAAGGAGAACAAGGTTAGGAAACATTTCAAGGAACTGGACACACCCAAGTCCATGGGGCCTGTTGGGGCACTGACCAACGTCATTGCAAGACCAACCCTGCCCATCTTTGGAAGGCTGTAGCAACTGGGAGAGGATCCTGAGGACTGGAAGAAAGAAAATATCAGTCCTGTTTTCAAGCATTGTAAGAAGGAGGAGTCAGGGAATTACAGGCTCGTGAGACACACCTTTGTCTCTGGGAAGGTGATGGAAAAAGCCAAGGTACTTAATGCCTTCTTTGCCTTCATATTTTCCAGTAGAACCAGGCCTTAGGAATCCCTGGAATTGGATGCGGCTTCCTCCTTGAAGGGAAAAGGAAGTATAAAAGATCTAATACCACACCAAGCAAATTGTCACGAGAGCACCCACATCTGAAATATAAATAAATATTTGAATTAAGGAAATAAAAGGTGGTATAATGAATATTTTCAGTGATAACTTGAACAAGTATGAAAAAAGCATCGTATCACACTATATGTTCAAGACAGAGGCATAATTCTATCCCCCTCCACCCAGCCAGTCCCTAGAATTCACACTCATATTTATATATATATATTTAAAAATATAAATATAATACAATGTATAGGAAACTTTGTGCTTTAAGCCACTCAATAAGTACCATGGAAAAAAAATCCCTGGCCTTTACTTGAATCTAGTGCTATCAGTTTTGCTGAAAAATGCACATTTGGGGGTTTTTCCTCCAAATGTTATTTGCCTCTTGTCAGTTTTGTGAAACTCTCCAAGCTAACAACAGATTATCATCATCATCATCACACCCATATTTCTTCTAAATGCTCATGCAGACGAGATAACCACACATCTCTGATGCAGTGGCAATAATTTTGAGCAGGGTTAACATGCTCCCTTTGCACAGTCTGAGACCTTCTGAAATTTGTATGGACTGAGATGACCCCACTGAGGAAGGTCAGCAAGATCTCAGCCCCTCAGTTCCCAACCAGCTTAGCCAGTAAGCAGATTATGGATGCACTTGGAGAGTTTCTGACTGCTTAACCCAGTGAGAGCCTTTCCATGTTTTGCATTCCCAAGCCCACGTAGATGTGCAGGACTGCAGAGGCCATTGCATCCTTGACATGACAGCGCTCAGTGCTGAACCATTATCTGCCAGAACAGATGGTTAATAAGGAACAGTCCTTATTAGTTTATCACCCAGATTATAAATGATGAACGCTTCTCTGTCACTTCCTAAATCCATACATGTTTCATTGTCATTCACTGTAAAGAGGAAAAGCCAAGTTAACTATGTATCTGTTGACAAATGTTTCACCTTTACCTGCCCCTGTATTAAGAAATGCCTGTTGAACACAAAGATGTTTTTTCACAAAGAAAAGGATGTTCAAAGCCTCATGGAATACGTTTTCTTTATTTTTAGAATAGACAATGTGAATTTTATTTTATTTAGATTTTAGAATGGGTGATAACACTATGATTTTTTCTAGTGACTGATTGCAGTTTATCTATCTAATTATGAGGCTGAAAAATGTAATGGGAAACTCCAACAGCTTGACAGATAACACCTTGGTCGTTTCCAAAGAGTTCCAGCTCTGCCACCCCTCCCTGTGCCCTCCCACGCCATGTGTCACTGTAGTGCAGTTCCTCCCTTCTTTGGCTACTGTCCCAAAGAAGACTTTTGGACTGATGGAGTGTCTGGTGGATTATCCAAGGTGTTTCCTTCAGCATACTGGTGGGCTTCGGATGTGCCCATCAGCTTCAGAACTGTCTATAGGTGTCCATGCTCCTGCCAGTGAACATCCCACATCCTGCTGTTCACTGAATGGTTTAATGCAGCCTTCTTATTTTATTTTTCCCCCATTTCTGCTCTCATTTTTACCACCTTTACCTCCCTTTCTCCACTCAGTCTCCTCCCAGACAAACCACCTTGTAATCCCAGTTTTACTACATCCATTTCCAAATGCCTGACAGTAGTACATACACCATCTCAGCATTAAATGTCATAAACGATATGGTTTCCTAGGCACACCTGCCCTTGTAAGGCTTAATTCCCCAAAAGAGCTTGAATTCCCCTTGAATTATCTGGTTCATACTGGTTCCAGTTGGCTTGTCTTATCTGCTTTCTGAGACACAACATCTTGCTTGTGTCCTGATTCCTCTATTCATCTCCAGGTAAGCTCAAGCACTGTCTTGTCCCATATAAAGCTTCTCCTGTAACATGTTTTTCTCAGTCTGTTTTTTTGTGTTCTCAGCACATCTTACTCTTCCTTTTCTTCCCAGTCACAAGTCATTAGTCTGAATATGTCCTTGGGACACCATCCTGCTTCCTGCAGAGGACATGAACATCGTCTGAATTCTCTGCAACCCACTGCTCTATAGCAATGCTTTCCTGGTGTTGAAAGGACACCCAGTCTGAGCACAGCACCAGTTTGGACACCTCAGCAGGGGTAGGGAAGTGGGGCACATACAACCTCCTATTGACTGAAGACCACACAGAATGTGTCTGGGGCTCAGATCTGCCTGGATCTGTCACTGCTGGAGGTGGGTTGATCTACTTCAAGCTTTAGGCTTGAACAGATGTGCACACTGCTGCTTTGTTTCAAGGAGGAAACAAATTTTCTGGATGATACAGCTTTGGTGAGAATTGACCAAACCTGGGTTTGCCTAAAAAGGGGGTTACAAAACCAAAGCATGAGCCAGTAGTGTGCCCAGGTGGCCAAGAAGGCCAATGGCATCCTGGCCTGTATCAGGAACAGGGTGGCCAGAGGGACCAGGGAAGTGATTCTTCCCCAGTACTCAGCACTAGTGAGGCCACACCTCGAGTACTGTGTCCAGTTCTGGATCCCTCAGTTCAGGAAGGATATTGAGGTGCTGGAGCAGGTCCAGAGAAGAGCAACAAGGCTGGTGAAGGGACTCAAACACAAGTCCTATGAGGAGAGGCTGAGGGAGCTGGGGCTGTTCAGCCTGGAGAAGAGGAGGCTCAGGGGAGACCTCATCACTCTCTACAACTCCCTGAAAGGAGGTTGTAGCCAGGTGGGGGTTGGTCTCTTCTCCCAGGCAATTATCAGAAAGACAAGAGGGCACAGTCTTATGCTGTGCCAGGGGAGGTTTAGGTTAGATATTAGGAAAAAAATTTTTACAGAGAGAGTTCAGACATTGGAATTGGCTGCCCAGGGAAGTGGTGGATTCACCATGGTGGAGGTTTTTAAGATGAGACTGGATGTGGCACTTAGTGCCATAGTCTAGTAACCACAGCAGTGTTGGATCAAGGGTTGGACTTGATGATCTTGAGGTCTTTTCCAACCCGGTCTATTCCATGATTCTGTGATTCTATGATTTTGCCACATTATTTGACATCAGATGGGGTAAATGCAATTTTTCTTTCTAAGTATCAGAGAAGAGCATTTTCTATTGGTAGATGTTTTCCTTGGAGGTGATAAATAATTTATTGTATTAATTTTAGTAGGAACTCAAGCTTTGGGAGACCTCTATTATCCCTGCAGCTGGTCACTTACCTTCTAAGGCACTGGCTACAAATTCAAGACAAGCAAATTTCAAGTGAACCTGAAAATAGCATATTATGATCAGGACAGATGTTGAAAGGGTAGAGGAAAACATAGAAGAAACCTGGGCTTCCTTTGATACAGAAGTGCAACAATCAAACAAGGGTGGTGATCAAAGCACAGATGAACAAGGTTTTATTTCCACTTCTGTAATTTATAAAATACTTTATAAACAGAGTTGGCTGGTGTGAAAGAACTTACTTGCTCCATTGATTTATCTTCCTTCACAACACATGAACCAGATGAAATGCCAGTTGAGCAGAAAAGTTTGAGTAAGTATTGTCCACATAAGATTTTTTTTCTATTATCTGATATTGATAAAGACCTGATTATGTTCTTACCTGATATCAATAAAGATCTGATTATGTTCTCACCAGATCTCTACTTCATAGAAAATGTCTTTAAAGGTTACCACTGCTCGTGTCAGTGACACTGTGCCTATCCTGATCCTTCCTTTGCTGCTGCTGCTGCATCCCCAGTAGCCTTATCAAAAAGGTCCTTCTGTATTGTTTCTAGTTCAGTAATTACTGTGGTAACAAACCACGAACAACAGTAGTATTTGTAGAAGTAGTTGGAAGAAGATTAATTAAAGGTCATTTGGAAAGGAAGATGGTCTCATGCTGTAAAAAAATAATATCAATACCAAGCAGCTGTAACGGCTTTGGAAGGTTTACTTTTGCTTTTAAAGCAGATGTCTGTGTTGTTATTTAATTATGACTAAACTGGAATAGCTGGATGGTATGGGAAATCTGCTGTAAAGGCAGATGTCAGCCAAACTGTTTTAGTTCATACAAAGCATTTGTAAACTCCGGAGGGTTATGGCCCTTTTTAGTTAAACTACAGAGTCTGTAATATGTAGTGCTTATAGTTTATTAAATGCCATTCGTTAAAAGCAACTTATTAGGGAATTTTGAGATTGCCCCATTCCTTTACTCTCTTGTTCTTCCCTCAAGAACAATTAAAGGATGTTCTGCTCCTTTTTGAAGTGTAAAATCAGGCACAACCATGTTAGTACTTTATTAGCAATAAGCATATTTTCAGTGGAAAAGAAATCCAGCCCTTTGCAAAGGGAAGCACACTCATGATGTATTTTTGGGGTTCCGTATTAGCACCCAAAAGGTGGGACCACTGCTGCCCAGGTGGTGCCATGACTGGTGTTTTGCATGTGCTCATGCACTGCTTGGGCTCATGTTAAGACAGCAGAAGGTGAATATTGAAGTCAGTCACTGCATGGTGAGGATCTGTGATTCCAGGGGCTATGAGGAGACACTTCTAGTAGTAGTTGACTTTACTGCCAAATATCCTTCCTTCAGTCACCTTTGTTTTTTGAAGATGTTTATTTGAAGAAGACAATGATATACAGAGCCTATTTATTTGAGATATAGATATGCCAGTTAAAATAAGTATTGAATATTTTCTGAGCTTACATTTGTTGTGATTAATGTAATGCAGATATACAGGTTTGGAGAAAATCTTAAGCACAGCTGAGCCCTTCAAAGTTCTGGTAAGACCAAATCACTTTTCATTTTTTCATTTGGTCTTTCATTTTATACTGAAATCAGGTTTTTTTCAATGAAAGATAACAACTTTTAAAATTACTTCAAACAAACATTTTCTTATTTCCCTTCATCCTCAAAACCTTGCCTCACAGTGTCTATAGCAAAGTTTTGGGTGATTACTGTAGAACAAGCAGGAAGAAAATGTGTCCCTGGAGGTCAGGAAGCTGTGACAGCTGGTGCATTGAAGATGGACATAGAATAAAATATGGAGATTAGTTATCTTTTCCACAGAAGACAGGATTTGGGTTCAGGCTTAAATGCCTGCATCCAAGTAGCCTTCTCTAGATGTCCATTTGCAGTAATGGGAACTTTGATTTCTTGTTCATATGAGAACATTCATTTACTTATTTTAAATGGAGCTAAGCCACATCCCAGGGTTTGCATGCTTTCTAAATTGAAGAAAATGACACAAAGCTAAAGGATGCATTCAATTTATGGACTGTAATTAATGTCAACAGAGTGATGATGCATTTATTCAGTGATAAAGCAAACTGATGAAGTAGGGGCATCAAGAAGGTGTTTGTAGAGTTGCTATGATCTTGATGGAATCCTTAATGTTGAAGGATTGTAATCAATATTTAAACAATTGAAAATGGTGCTACTTAGGTCTAGTGGCTCCTATGACCGTGGTTTGCTTTAACAGAACTTGTGCTTTGGGTGGTTTGGGTTGTAAGAAAGCACATAACTGCTTTCAAAATGTATCTGTTACATCTGTTGGTCCCTGTGCCTATCCCACGGAGCAAGATTGCAGGGGCACCATCGATGGTAAGCTTCTACTTTCTGCAAGTGCTTCTTTGAACCCCGCAACAAGGAGGGCTAACTTTACTCCTCGAATTTTTGGTGAACTTGTGTTACACTACATAATTTCAGTCTCACTGCTCAGTAACAGGTGTAGCAGAAGCAACACATTTTCACAGAGGCCTGTCTAATTGCAGCCTAATTTTCAGCCCGACAACAGCAGCACTGAAATTCCCTGAGGGGTTTTTCCTGTTTCTGTGTGCCTGTGCAAGGAGAGGCATTTCACTCTGCCTCTCCCCCAGAGGAGTAGAGCTCCTGTCAGCCTCAGCAGAACAGCTGCTTCCCTGGAAAAAACACTCCTAGGTACGTACATACTGCTGTGGAAAAATAGCCCTTGTAAAACTGGCTTAAAATTGTATTTTTCACTTTAAAAATGTATATGGTAAATATTTCACTCTGCATATAATTATTAATCTGTATTTCAGCTTTTCTTTAATCTATTTCTAGACAAAATAGGGGTGAAAATAGGACTTTCTATAACCCTGATGAAAGCATCTGTCAACTAACGGGAAAGAAATAAGTACAAGAGACTTGTTAATAAAACAGTAAAACTATCTAGAGACACAGCATTACAACGAGGGAGCTTAGTGCTCTAATTAAACCATCTGCTTTTAAAATTGATTTTCTTTAGCAACCATCTCGAGTTCTGGGGTGTCCCTGCATGGCACTGAGCTGAGCCCATGGACTCATCTCAGTCTTCTCTGGGCAAGCAGGCACTGTCCTCCACACTGGCTGTCTCAGGTGGTGCAAAATGACCCCCAAAGCCTTTGCCCTCATTCAGAAGTGCTCCAGAGAGGTGTCTCATGTGCCAGGGCAGTGGTGTCCGCTGAACTGGGGCCATTTCTGCCTCATCCATATACCTCCTTCATTAGGGCGCATGCTGAAACTGTACCTGACAGCTCCTCATTTGGGGGAATTAGGGAGGAGGAATAAAATAACCTTTCTCCACCCACTGAAGAAATTTCCTAGGTCTGAGGATAGTGGCTACTGGCTGGTTTATAGAGCGAAACAGCAAAGATTTGGGAGTTTTGTTCCAGAGTACAACTGGAAGAACTTTGCAATCTTAAAGCTTTGTGAAGAAGTCAATCCTTGTGCCATCCAGCTCTACTGAAACACCATCAGGAGTCCACCATCCGTTTTATTTTCCACACATAACATGTTTTCACTGCAGATGAACAGTTTTTCTCACTTTCTTTCTTTTTCTTCTTCTTTTTTTTTTTTTGCCTTTTTTGGTTTTGTTTGCCTCATGTCACAGGCATGAGGACCATGCGCATTGGCAACATCTTTCTCCTGAAGATCTTTCATGAATCCAACAAAATAGAATAAGTCTCTGGAAATTTCAACCAGGGATCCACTGCTTGCAAAGGCAAATTGGCAGAAGCCTCTGCAGAAGCAAAGTAGGCAACAGGGGGTTGGCTGGCTGGAGCACTGTTTAGCCAATGTGCAGAGCTGCTGGGAAGCAGTGGCACAGGCTACACATACTGCCTTACCTGACCTCTGGTAAATTCAGAGGGCAAAGCTGTAAGCATGGGAAAAGCTAATTAAATGCAGCACTCAATTAAAATCCCTCTAAAAATGTTTATTAGCTTTGTGCAAAACAGTTTACTCATCCTTATACTATTCTGCTCAGCTTCTTTATGAGGACAGACTGTTCAGGAGTGCTGGAAAACCAAGGTGTAGGATAATTCTGTGGTCCTTGGAAAGTGTTGGTTTGACATGGTCTAAGCAGAGCGATGAGCTGCTGCATGCATGTTCAGCCACCTTGAGAGGAATCATAGAACCACAGAACACCAGGTTGGAAGGGACTTCAGAGATAATCTGGTCCAACATTTTTTGGTAAAAACATGGTCTAGGCAAGCTGGCCCAGCCAAATCTTCAAAGTGTCTAGTGCTGGGGAATCCACTGCTTCCTGGGGAGATCATTCCATTGGCTGATTGTTCCAATTGGGAAAAAAATTTCCTCTTGTGTCGTCAGAATCTCCCCAGGAGTAACTTGTACCACTTACCCCCAGCATTTTCTATGTAATTCCTTTCAAAAAGGGAGTCTCCACCTTCTTCGTAGCCATCCTACAAATACTGGAACATAGAAATAACATCTCCCCTAAGCTTTCTCCTCTTAAGGTTGAAACCCAGCTCTCTCAGCCTTTCCTCATGTGGAGTCCTTCAATCATATTTGTGGCCCTTCTCTGGACTCTCTCCAGCTTGTGCACATCTGGTTCTGCACAGCAGGGACCATAACTGAACACAGCATTCCAGGTGTGGACTGACAAGCACTGAGTGGGATAATGACTCCTTTATCTCTGTTAGTGCTGCCCTTGTTGAGACAGAAGAGGCAGCTCCTTTGCTTGAAGTATTACTGACCACCTCCTGGGGAAAAAGAAGCCAGTCTAGTCCAATGAGCCGCAAACAGGTAAAAATAATCTCTCTAAAGCTTCCTGGAAATGGTATGAATTGCTGTTTCAGCCTTTTCAGTTGTTTTCTGCATCTACAAAAGCTTGGTGTGAGCAGAAAGAATTGGAGAAGGTGGTCTGTCTGTAATAACTTTCATTTTCTTCCCCTTAAGCTGTGCCAAGAAGAGGAGCCTACTGTGAAAATATGTCTCTAAAATTAAAACTAATTTCTCAGGAGCCTCCCTACTTACTTTCTTTAATTTTAAAAGCTGGCTTATCTTGCATTAACAGAAGCTTGAACAACATGTTCTTTACAGGCAGGCATAAAGTATTCATAACACAAACGGATGACAACAGGATTGCACAATGCTCCTGGGCACTCCTCCAACCAGAGGGACTCCATCCGGCCCCCAGCGACAGCGCAGCAGAGCAGAACTCCCAACTTGAAGTAGGGCTTGTACCATATGGCATCTAGCAGCATCCCACAGCCTCCTACCAGCACTCACTCGGCACAGGGTGCCAAGCAGGTGCCCATGGACCCTGGTATTAGAGACATGGGGCTCTGCCAGTGCCTGACCTCCCTCACCTGGTTGAGTAAAGCCCATGGACTTCAGTCACAGTGGGTGACGGCAGCTGCTGGCATGTTCTGTGTGAGGAAACTTCTGTTGCTGCAAATTTGGTCAGCCTCAAATTTTATGTTGGCTGGGGAGAGGAAGACAAGAAAGCACCCACAGAAGACAGCATTGCTGCCGTCTCACGGACAAGAAAAAATGCCATGTCCATGGGTGAAGTGGGTAAAATGCTTAAAGGTAGCACGAGCACCAGTTTGGAAAGCCAGTGAGTGTCAGCTGCGAGCATCTCTGTGCCTGTGAGTGATGCTGGGCCCAGGAAGGCTCACCATACCCTGGGTTTGGTAACTGCATATTGTTTCACAATGTACATACTGTCTGTGCTGTCCTCTAGATGTCAGTGACAGACAGCATATCCCAGCTCCCCACTTCCACCCACACCTCCTCATGGCTGGGCCAAGCTCTTCCCTCTTTTCCTTTTCCTGGCTTCATTGTCTCTGATACAGGACTGACCCTTTGTGGCAGCACCAAAGGAGATGGTCCTCCAAAGCAAGCTGATATGTAAATCTGTGACCTCATTTTTTGAAAAGGTGAATCTCTGATTTTCTCCTGGGTTACCACTCCTTGGCAATACGGTTTGTCCTTTTGCTCTGTTGGATGAGGCCATCCAGATCTCCATGAAAACATGGGCATGCTTTCCCAAAGCAGGTATGCTCTCCTCGGAGGTAAGCAGAGGAGAATTACTGTAGGCCCCTGATCAGGATGGGGAACGCCATGCCAGTGTGTGCTGCTGGTGTTACAGCAGGATCTCACAACAATGGACAGATAAGGAGGTGCAGGAGGAAAAAAAAGTCTATTCAACAATTTCCTATGCTAATGGAGCTGCTGGTAAAATAATTTTCCATCAGAGCCTTTCTCAATGAAAAATGAGGTGGGTGAAAGTATTAAAAAAAAAAAAGTCAATGTACTTTCTTTGGGGCTTCTATCTTTTAAGAAGAATGTAAAAAATAATTTATTTATTACATTGGCTTGTTTTCCATCTTTTTATTCTATAAGGGAAGTGGGGAAGTGGACAATGTTTCTCTAAACATCTCTAATGTAAACATCTTCAGTCAGCACAGTGTGAAGCCCATATTCACTAGAGACCTCATTCTCTAACGTCACCCTCTTTTCATCCCTCCCCCTCTCATTTCCCAGGATGTCAAAAAGGTCTTCAAGAAGGTACAACCATGATTTAGTCTGCCTTTACTAATGCCCTACAGTGTTAAGTGTCTAAGAGCATCATTTGTAAGGACACCACAAGAGTGATTTTTTGGGGCAAATCCAGTGATTTTGGTTTGACGTGCAAAAAAAGCCAGACAGCAGCACTAGACTGGAGGTGAACAAGAGGCAGCAGCAAGAGGAGAAGGAAGAGGGAGATCCTGAGCCCAGTGCAGCACCAGCAGGCAGCATTCAACTGCTAAAAGGCACAAGACAGATTGTGTACAGGCTGGGGGAAAAATGGCCATTGCCCTTATCTTGCTCACCACAGCATACAAACAGGGCCATAACTGCAACAGGCCTCAGGCCCATCATGTACAGGATTTTATGCCAAAGTAACTGCTGTCTGCCAAGGAGAGTCATGTTCCTTGTTCGAATTAGTGGGGAATTAGGATCTGCCTTTACCGATATTTTCTAAAACATATGTCCACCTATTAAACTGAAATAAAATTCTAAAAGGTGATTGGCTACTCATGGTCTTTTCCAGATCTGTATTTTACTCCTGCAGCTGTTGTAAGTTCAAGGACCAGATCCCTGGCTATTGATTTTTCTGACACCTTTGAATTAACTGAAGGTTAACGTCTGTCATGAGAATGTTTAATTCATGTATTTAGCAAGTCCAGTTCTTTCATCTGCCCACACAATATGCCCAGGAAATATGCTAAATTGGAGCAATAACTCAGTCAGGGCTAAAATGGGAAACTGCTAAATGGCAACACTTCTGCCAAGAGACTGAAAGCAAATATCAGAATCATCTCTAATTACAAATTTTGGTAGCTGAAGTAATTTAAGTGCTCATTCTGGACTTGCTTCATGGAGTTACTCCATGCTATTGTATAGAGGGAATCTCCTCTTTCCAGGGATCTCATTTGGCCATGGATGTCAGTGGTGCTGACAGAGAGAGAACTGAACTCTCCACTGGCAGAAGCATAGCTAAGGCAGTAGAGGAAACCAGCTCATCTGACAGGTAATTCCTGTGAGGGAGGCTTTTTAAATGAAAGGACAACAAGGACAATGAAGACAAAAAATAAAGTTCAGCTGAAATTTGGAAGAAAGTTTATTTTTTTGGTACAAGAGAAGCAGGATTTCGAGACAACTTTCCAACTGGTATAGCAGAGCCAAAAAACCCCAAAACAAAACAAAACACCAAAAACAAACAGAAAAACCCCAAACAAAACACACCCACAGGAAAAAAAAAATCAACCCAGACCCAGTGTGGTGCTTTAAGCTGGAATTGGGTAGTTTCATGAAACAGACTCTGTGATGACAGAAACAGCAGAGGACTTGTCTCTCTAACCCAAGAGATCTCCTCTAGGTTGACTATTTAATGCAGACCATGAAATTTGTTGCATTGAAATGCCATCCCCTCTGTAGGTTTCGGCAGGTATAAGTGGGTTTGATGGATACTCACACTTTGGTCAGAGTGAGAATGTTCTTAAGGACATGAAATGGTCACTTAGGGCTTAAGTATTATAGTCCATCTGGAACAGTACTGATGGTACAGCAATTTACCTTAATGACTCAAGAACATATTTCACAGCAATGCTGTATAGCTGTCTTGACCTAAAAGCCCTCTCATGGCTTGAACTCAAATTTATGCCGCTCACAGAAGACATCCGAAAGAAAAAAGCATATCCAATAAAACCATGAAGAAAAACAGAAGATTTAAAGCTATGAAAACCCAAAGAAGAAAACGTGTTGAAGGAAAATTATACCAACGGTAGCAATGATTATCAAGGTCTCATAGTAATAAGACCATTACTTTGGGGGTCAGCAGTGAAAGCCATTATCAGCCATTACGGGGTGCCCCACATCAGGACAGCAGTGGGTTGCAGCACCGGTCAGGCACAGTGCCCGAAGCACTACAGACAGCTCAGCAAGCAGATTCCCTGTCTTTTGGAGATGACATATGGTCATGTCTCTGCTGCAGACAGATGATGTCACCAGAGGACTCAGAAAGAGCTGTTCCCAGCAGAGACAATTATTAGGCAATAGCTGAAAGAGGACAATACGAGTATGTGGCCAAAGGAAGCTGAGGTAGAAAGAATTGGGGTCACACAGCTTTAATCAGAAAATTTACAACGAAATGATAAAAGTTTTGTATTTGAAAACATTAGTGTGTTCATATCATGCTTAAGACTGACTCAGCTTTCTTAGTTCTCACATATGAAAGTCTGGTCAGTACATCATCAATTTTTGCCTCTTCACACCTACATTCTTCCTGCCTCCCCCCATCAGGGATATAAAGCTGTGAAAGGTAAGCATGGTTTGCTGCGTGGCACGGTTAAAGGAGGTAGCACCCGGACTGGAAGAGGTATATGGTCTCTGAGGTTCGAGAGGCACTGAACTAGTGCACTGTTTATTCCTGGTATGTGAAAAATACCTCCTTTCTCAAGCAGCAGGGAGCAGGAAGCATCCCCAGATGGATGCAGGGCTGCTGCAGCATGTGAGGTGTTTTCTGAGAATAGCAGCATCACCATGTAAGGGCTCTTGCTTACAGGGTGCCTACTGGGGCATCCTTGGGGATTGGGACAGGGTGTACAGAGTCTGCCTGCTTCCCCAGACACGAAGAGGTAGGCTCCTCCTGTGCCTACCTACCACTGGCTTTGCATCTGAATGCCTCTAGAGCAGGGATTTTTAAGACACAAATTTTTTTACTTCTGAGTATTTCCCTGGGCTGAGGAGTCATGGTCAGAAGTATGTGCTTTCCCTGGAGAGTGAGGTTCCTCTCCTGAACTAGATGTATGTACTGTGGACAGCTGAACTGGATAGGACAACCAAGCAGCTAGAGAGTGGCACACATTTCCCAAAGACTCTGCTTCTGAACTCCCTGTTTCCAATCTAAAATAATTTCTTTCTTGCCTTCTAAACACAATTTTTCAAGGCTCCAGCTGATCTTTTCTTTAGGGTGCTAATTCCTTAATCCTATAATTTTCTAATGTTTCCCAAATTCGCCAGGGGATTCCATCACATGCAATGGTGGCCTTTAAAGAAATCAATGTATGGAGGACTTGACCCAGAATGTTTGCACCAGGCAACCTGAGGGAGGTCACTTCAGATAAGAGTGTCAAGGGACCTTCAGTGACAGCTTGTTTGAAGTCTATGGAATAAAGAAGGCAAGTCATTCTGGCACCTAAAAGGCAGATCAAGCAAATGAGCAAGTTCAGGAGGACCTTCTCACAGCCCAGACCAACAGCTCTGGGTGAAGACAGACTGGTAGACACACGTGCACATGTGCAAACACAGCAATGACTTTCAAGCACTTTCCCACTGCTGCTCCCCTGGCAGAGAGAGTAGACACAGAGCTGGGAGGATCCCATGGGATGCATGGGAGGATGACTGTGGTAAAGCATCCTGCACCATGCAACCTTTGCCTGCTTACTGCTCTCAGTGTATTCCTCAGCAGCCGGGTAAGAGGAATGTGAGTGTCGTGACTTTACACACAGGCTGTGATGTCACCCGATCAAAGTGACACAGAACATCACTTCCTCTCTGCAAATCAAGAAGCTCCTGCCCACCCCTGCAGCAAAATCTGTCTGCTTCTTCCCACCATGACATAACAGTTGAGCTACTAGAGCTCTGTTCACTTCAGAAAGGTGCTACTGGTCCTCCCTCAGCTGAGGATCCCACTTCAGGCATTTCAGGCTTGCCTTTTCCATCCATACCTCCTGCATTAGAGCAGGTGGCAAAGAAACTTGCTCCAAGGTGCAGAAGTCATAAATAGGCAAAGTTTTCATGGCAGTGCTCACACTAGATAGCGGAAAAGTTTTAGACAGGAACAATAAGGTATTAAAAAATACATACTAGACAGAGAATCGAGAGAAGACTGTAATGACGCAAACCTGTACATTTGGTTAGACACTTACCTGGCAAAACATATTTAATTACCTTCTATGGATTAACAAAGTGGATAGGTAAACCAGGAACTCACATTTCTTTCAGACAATAAAAAGCAGTGAAGATTTTTAGCTCTACCTAGGAGTTAAACTTCAGTGTGCGGAAACTTCCTGGCCCCAATGTCCAAGTCGCCCCAAAGGATCTGTCCTTTATTTCTGTGGTATTTATCAGCTAACACAAGCACAAAAACTGGAAGGCAATAAATCATCCCTTTTTTTCTTCTTTACTACTATTTACCTGAGGAGACCCTAGCACAGCAGGCATTCTGCACATTGCAAAGCCTCTTACAGGATCAGGCCCACCCTTTCCAGGTTAAAAGTTCTGCAGTGCTTCCATCTGGAGAAGGGGCCCAAACCAAAGCACTCTGATTGTCACCAGAGTGAGCTACAGCAAGAATAAAGAGTCATATTTTTTCATTGTTTCCTTTGGCACATACAACACAGAGCATGTCTTTTTTGAATTACAACTTTTTATTAGATGAACACAGTTTAATACATAATGTGTACATGGCCTAGGATGCAACGTGCTCCCTCCCCTACCGAGTTACAGAACACTGACGCCGTGAAGGTGAACACCAGCTCTGCATTTGTGCCTCACAGGGATGTTACAGATGGCTGGGAGCGGAAGCTTTGCACACATGTAGGTCTACACAGGACAGGATGACACACATTAGGAAGAGGTGAAGTAGGAAAAGAGGAGTAAGCTGGATCTGCCCTGGCTGGAGGACTGCTCTCAACAAACTGCTCTCCATTTTCCCTCCCAAATTCTTTAGGGAGCAAGAGGGTGAAGGATAGGCCATGATGCAGTGGAAGTCCTGTGGAAAGCGATGCTATGTGGTTTCACACATGGCACTGCCAGCCAAAGGCCCCTGCGAGAACCCCTGGTCACGGCGCCGTCACAAGCCGTGCGCCATTCTGCACCACGTCTGCCACTCCTGCTCTCTGTGCAGGGGGTACACACAGGGCTCCATCCTCCTGCTACTGTTTGTGCCAAGATCTGGTGAAATCAGTGAGTCACTGAAGACTAATGGGATTTGGCACTTTCCTGATGATCACCCCATTCTTGCACTCCTACATCTGAACCAAGGTATTGCCCCAAATAATGGCCTGATGGGGGAAAAGGGCAGGGAGGGACAACCAGAAAATGCAGTGAGAGCTTGGCAGCTACTCTTCACTTCAGTCACAGCACTTGTGCTGCTCAACACTTGAATCAGATACTTATTGTAAACTAAGTGTAAACATAGATTTATGGGCTTTACTGCAGGTCCACTTCCCTTGGAAGGTTTGATTCTAGACAGTCAACAAATAGGAAAGGAGAAAAAAGAAAATCACCTAAGAAAAATCAGAAGTTCAGAAGACTCATCAAAAACTGTTTCAGTCTTACAAAGCATGTGCCTTTTGACTCAGGCCTTGAAACTAATTTACTGTATTATTAAAAAAATGGCAATATAGAAACTACCCCTTTCTCAGTTCAAAGTTTAAGCACATCTAGGAAGACCCTACAGAAACAGTCCTCTTTCTGGCAAGGCACTATCCAGTAGTGTGTGGCACAAACAAAAACACCTCTATCAAAGCCACTGATACAGTGAATGTGCATGTGCACGTCAGCCCACACAGCAGCTTCAGCTAGGTACAAAGATCTACAGTTTAATTCACACTGCTCTCCCTTTTAAAAAGTGTAGTAGTTAGAAGTATTAACCAGAAATTTGGACCATTTGGTTGGTTCTCAAGCAAAAATTTTGAAGAGAACTAAGAATTTATTATTTCTTTCAATAACTGTCTCTAGTTTCCCCAGACCTTTTCAGTTACCTGATAGCTACATTTCATTATTACAAAACTGGTTTAAAAAATTCCAGATCATCTTGTGTAACAAACTAGAACTCTACTTAGTTTAACTACAAAAATAAGGCTGTCGCACAACAGACCAAATTCACATTCAAATAACACCTCTTTTATATATATATATATATATATATATATATATATATACTTCTTTTTTTTTAAAACTAGTCACTTATAATTCAAAAGCACATATTCTAAGGGACTTACACTGCCAATCCATACAAGCAAGCAGAATATCTTCAGAGTTAGTGTTGTCCTCCACACAGATTATGCCCACATGTGTGCTCTGAAATAAGCTAGGTTTACTTAACAGCTGTAACAAGACTAACTCTCCACTAAATGAGAGCCTTCTATTCTACATTTATCAAAATTCAAGAGGAGTTTTGCAAAACTAATTTCATCCCTGGAGGAATCAGTGTGGTTTTGCCTTTCACATCAGTAAGCCTGGGATTTTGCCCAGGATTACTCATGTGTATATACTTACACACTTAGGTAAATTTTTCAAACCCGGGACTTCAGGCAGTTCTAGAAGTTTACAACGTATCAAGTACATGATAAATCCAGGATGGCTTTTCTGTAATCAACTGTGCAATTATGTAAATTTATATATGTATTCATTTACAAAGTTAAATATTTAACTTCCTTCTAGGAATAGTTCCTTCTGCTGTTAACTTGGTGAAGTTAACAATGTCATATTCCCTTCCTATAGTGAGATTCAAGTCTCATGAAAATATGGGATTGGTTACAAGAATGTCACAGTACCTTAACACAGACAACAATTCTTAAAAACATATATTCGGGATTCCTGTAGAGAAGGTGCCACGGCTAAGATTTTGACCAGTAAATACAACCATGGACTTCAAATCCGTGTGTGCTCTTGCTCCATCTAGCCCTTTAACTGAACTGAAGAGCCAGGTTTGTTCAGTCTGGTACAAAGAAGGCTAAGATGTCATCTAATGGTAGACTACAACTATCTTGAGGGCAGTTGCAAGAAGAATGGTGCCAATCTCTTTCTGAGTCCCAGAAAACTCAGTAAAGGCAACAGCCACAAATTACAGCCTAGGAGTCAAAACTGGATTTTATAAGAAAGTTTTCACTAGGAAAGCATTGCAGCAATGGCACAGGTTACCTACAGAGTTATGAGATCTTCATCTTTGGATATTTTTAATGCTCTGCTAGACAAATCTATATCTGATCCAAGCCAGTGTTGTCGTTAGCCCTGATTTTGACAGTGCTGGGCCAGATGACCTCCTACTGTTGTCCCTTCCAACTAACATGTCTTGTATGCCACGTTTACTGATGTTAACAGAACATTCAATTTGTTGCACAAGACAGTGTGACACTTTTTACAAGTTTAGCTTCCTTCAAGCCACACAGTCTGAGTGGTACTGTGATTGCAAAGAAGCTTTTCCACATAATGGTTGTCTTTCATTACCCAAAGACTGTGATGGCACTACCCTGTCATTATGAAATCACTTGAGTTAAAGACACATTACAGCATAACTGTTATTTTCATAGCCAAACTTGATTCAAGATGCATAATGCAATTTGACTTCTCTCTAGAATGCATTTTGTAATGTATATTACAACGGGCCTAAGTTCTGCTATACACATCAATGCAGTCTCCCTAGAATAATCTCCACTTTCTTTACTTGGCCCCTGTTCCTCAGCTGAACTGCCATTGTGGCCTTATCCAGCAAAGCACACACCCAGATTTTTCACTGTCTTTGAGGCACCATCACATGACCACATCTGGGGATATAACCAAGACAACAGCTAGGCAAGTTAGGCGTGCTCTTAGACCATAGTAGTGTTAACCACCCATGGGACTGAGCCCTGACTCTCAAAGTATCCCCCTGACTTTCACGTGGCTTGTGGTGGAGCTGTGTGTTATTGGAGGTAAAGTGAAGGGTTTGGCAAAATTTCAAGACAGACTGACTACAGAGCTCCAACTGTGGGTATTAAGACTTTCTCATTTAAGAGATAACTTCATATTACCATTAGCTACAAGACCCCTTTAGTTCTTCTGAACTCCCCGGTATTTCCACCAAGTGTTTTCCTGCACGTTTCACCTGCTTTTGGAAGAGGAAACGTCAAAATATTTCACTTTGGCACCTCCCTCATGAAAGGAATTGGTTTTAAACAGTCAGTTGCAATGTGCATCATTAGACAAATCAAGTCTTGATGAACAATATTAGCAGCCCATGTCTCTTAAAATAACCATCATCTAGAATAAACATCACAATAAATAAATGTAGAGCAAAAATACAGCAGTTATTGACTTAGACAGAGATCTCAAAATTTATGTTTTTTATCTTCTGGATCATAGCCAGCACAGACAGCCTAATTAACCATGAGCACTTTAACTATCATGATGAGCTAATTTGGGAAGACTTAAAAACAGTAGGAAGTTTGACTACATAAGTATATCCATGAATGATATAAGCCCTACACTTCCACTCCTTGCTCTCAAACATACATGTCTGTTAGAATATCAGGGCCAGTTGCAAGAGCAAGCCAAAGACAAAAGTGAAACATCAACAGTGAGTATTATTAAAAAGGAAGATGAGTAGCCTGGCCTGTTTCATACGTGTGTCATTAGCTCCAGACTATTGGAGAGCACCATCTCATGGCAAGCAGACTACTACTAATGATGCGTGTTTGCTCTATCACAGTGATCCATTAGGGAAGCTGTTATGTGCTGAAGAACAGGGTCATTCATTCAGAAATGTGCTTGTTGGGGCTTCACATCGGCTTTCTAGGGTTCTGATGCCTACTGAAAAGACAAAAACAAAATATTGGTTATTACTAATATAATATTAATGTTTTGAATACATTCTCATCTCCTGTGCCTGTGCTCTTTGCATATAAGATGTCCCTAACCTTGGTCCACATAGCAGCTGAGGATGCATCCTCTGAAGTGCTACCAGACTGAAGCGGATAGTTTATAGAGACATTCCTCCAGGCCTACAAGAGGATATTTTCTAGGAATAGAGCTTTTAAGAATAGAGTATTTCAGATTGCATCTTTTTCCTACGATTCTCCAAGCTACAAAATGAGGCAGGCTGCCAAAATAACCTGCTTTTGCAGTTCTCTGCTGAGGTTCCTTCCCACTCCTGTCCCTCATGGGGTCCATAAATAAATCAATTCCTGGCAGAAGTGGAGGTCTATAGATACACAAGAGCTACCATCCAGTCCTGAGACAGTACTACTACAAAACACACCTATATCTACAGTACCCAAGAGAAGAAAAATCCTCCCCTATGTGTCTAATCTACAACCAGAAGGTGCACCACAAAGTCTCTTTGAACAAGTGTCCAGGCTTTCATATGGCAATAAAATTTCCTCTGTTATACTGATGTCCATAGAAAGATGCTACCTGGCTTTGTGTTCTGACCTGTGTATATGTGTTTGTTAAAACTGAATTCTTATCCAAAAAGTTGATATAATTCCTGACTGCTCCAGTGCTTCAGCATTAAAAAAAAACAAAAAAAAAAAACAATGCCTAATGAATAAATGCTGAGCCATTAGGCCAGGCTACAGACATTCCAGTGCTTAAGATCTTAGTTCTGTCTCCTGCTATAATTCATCCAGTTGCTTACAATTTAGATTGATAATGTGAAGGAGAATGTATTCTTAAAACTTAATTTATCTGCTGTCTCAAATCAATTCCCATGTATATGCTCGATTTCATTTAAAATGCTTTGCTTTTCCTGACAACCATTTCAATTACCTCATCAGCATGAAGTTGATATGGACAAGGTATGGATCAGGGCAGTGGTGCATCCAAACACACAGGGTTCTTTCCATTCAAAGAAAATTCATTTTCACTATTTCAAGAATTCCATGAAAAGTCTGCAATATGACACTGACCTTTGATGCCAAAGTAGGTTTCAGTCCAAGAAAGGAGAACACAGTGTTGCTCTCCTTTGATTCAAAAAAGCCATCATAATCCTAGAGAATTAAAAGCAAGAAAGTTGAATCAACATTTGTATTTATGTTTTCCTGACTGATATTACCACTTCTTGTATTAGACTAAAGGCTGACACGTAATAATGCTCAGAAAAATACTGATTGTCCTATGCAAACCTAAAACCTATTCTAAATTGCAACAATATCACCAACTACAGTGGCAAAGAAAAACATATATTCTCTAACTGCAATACCTCTCACTAATTTATTTGACAGGAGAGTATAAACACAGACTTGAATCAAAGGAAATCTATTGTGGGCGTATTTTAAAGGTATTTAAGTGCCTGACAATGCAAATAAGTTTCTGACCAGGTTTCCAATTTACATTTTAGCAAACAAAATACTCCCTAACATGGAAACCTCCAAGAAATCCTAAGGCAGCTGAACTCATTATTTCTTCTGTTGTGGAACAGAGACTTCATCATCATTGTATCCCTTGAAATCAGCAATCATATCTCAGCCTTGGTCAATCACATAGTTCAGTATAAAATAAATAAACTAACTGTATATAAAGATAAAAAACAAGCTTAACTATCATGATTAAGTTCCTTTTAGATTTCAGCTGCTTAAAATCCGGTTCTGATCTTGAAGTGTTAACTACTACTTTTACTGATTTGATTATTGCATTGGATACCTGTTACTCATCTATTATCAGATGAGCTGACAATATTCAGTTTTCAAGGCAAAAAAACAGAGAAAATCAGGGCACAGTTTAGTGAATGGATCTGGCATATGGCAAGAAGGCAAGAAGTTTCATGTGCTCTTTGTGGTTTGGCAAAGATTTCTTCTATGACCACTAGCAAACAAGAAACACACAGTTCAGATTCTTCCTCCACCACATAACTGCAAAATGGAAATATCAATCCTTACTTAACCACTTCTGACATGTAAAATACTCTGTAAATGTCAGAAAAATTCCAGGATGTGCTCATCACTGCATAGCAATTATCTCTAAATATCCAAGATTAGCAGTTATGCTAAACTTGGAAGCATTCAACAAGAGAAATCCCTTTAAATATTGACTGTGCACACACATACTTTCAACACAGAATAATAACAGGCAGTCTTGGCATCTCCATATGCTTCCTACCTGTCATTCCCAATGCACCTGATCCCCCAGGTTAGCACTTCTTTGGCTCCTAACCTCTAGTCTCATTACTTTTGGGGAGCTCATCTCTCAGCGTTAGTTTGTCGTGGTTTTGGCTGGGACACACTTTCAGGGGCTTTCCCTGAAACTGGACCTCAATTTTTCCCCAGCAGCAACTGCTTTGCCTACTTGTCTTCTTCCTGTATTCTCTTGAACATCTAACCACCCCACAATTACAAGAGGAACATGGATGATAAACAGAAGTTCTAACCGAAAAGAAGAAATCTTCTTCTGACCTGGTTATTCTCAGAAAGCTCTCTTTCTTTTTTTCTCTCCATCAATGTAAAATAAATGACTGTTTGGGCAGAAAACACACAGTCACCATAGCAAAAATAATGTGTTTCCCATGAGATCCCTAATCACCCTGCAGATGTGCAGAATTTCTCAACAACCATTTATGGTGTTCTAGATAAAGATGCTTTACCAGCATTTCGATAATTGCTATATTGCTATATATATATTGCTATATCAATGTGAACACAACTGTCCTAGCTAAGTGCTACTTTGCAGTTGCATAATTATTCAAACAGTCTCAGCCCCCCCAAAAAAACCACAACCCACAGCTGCACAAAGGCAGTTTCCCAGTCCAACCCTCTATACTGAAAGTATGAGCCCTGAAAGACAGAGAGGTTTGCAGAAGTGTATAATGGTGTGCAAGTTTGGAGCTGGCTTCCCACCAAGTCTCCAAAACTCAACAACAGAGCCTGCTTCCCAGAGAGAGAATGAAAAAAAATCCAAACAGCCAAAGCTATAGCAAAAAAAAAATATATTTTACATATAAAACAGATATATACAGTGAGAATACTATATACATATAACCCCAGAAACCCCAAATAGCTTCCTAAAGGGGAAGAGGGGAAGGGAGAAGGGAAAAAGGACAAAAAAAAAGGACGAAAAGGGACAGAAACAAAACAGGTATGCACAATCTAAAAACCCAGTAACCAGCAAAATAAAGAACTGGCAAAATCTCACCACTTTCCTTGAGGAAAGCAGGACAGCCAGACCGTGGCCCAGCACTCTCCCCTCCCACAGCAGCAGACAACAGCAGTCGATACAGGCCTTAACTTCAGATAAGCAAGACCACGTAGGGATCTACTGTTCTTGAACCTCGCCGGAAGAGAAGAGAGCGAGGTCTCTCCCGTCGGCTTTATTTATACCTCAGGTTACGTAAAGGAATAGCATGGAATACTTCCTTGGTCACTTCCCTAGTTCCTTCCTGGTTACAAGCTGGTCTCCAAGAAGGCCTAGGGTGAAAACTATCACAAATGGTCATCAGGCCTTGGACATATTAGCTGACATGAGTAGAAAGCAGAAAGAGTAAACCTTCTTAAGATGTGGTTTTTTGTTGTTTCCTTCTTAAAACATGGCATATGCTAATTTCTGAATTAACATAAATTTACAGTTAATAGCCTGAAAACAAATCCAAATAAAATAGACAAATCAACTAAGCCATGGTGTAGGCTGAAAGGAATCCTAACAGTGCCATGGATTGAAAAGGGATAACATAATCACTGAATTCCTAGAAGAGCAATAAGTACTGAAGCTTTACAGAAGGATGTTTGATTAAGTCCTTGACCTCTACAAATGAGACTTCAAAAATTGAATGGACACTGTTAAACTTGAAAAAGGTCTGTTTTGACTCTTCTAAAAGCAGATGAAAAGCCACAAAGGTCACAAGCTATATAAGCACTCACATGTGAAGACAGCACATGATCTAACCAAGAAATAACCTTAATTTTCTCCACTGGGTTCATCTATAAGTGCGTCACACTGTCTCTGGAGATGAAGATAGGGGAGCAGTGGATGATTACAACCCACAGTGAGAAGCACAAGGGCACTGCTCCTTTAATATCAGGGCAGGTTTAAATTGCCTGAAGATGCTCATTACAGCCCTGCAAACTACCAGCAACCAACCTGCGGGCAGGCAGCTATTGTGAGTATTTCTGCAGCAGCATGGCTCAAGGCAGGCATCTGTTTTGGTCCCTGCCAGGAGCATCCATGCCTCCTAAGCACAGAGGCAGTTTTCATGAACCTCCAGACACTTGTCTTGACAGTCTGTCCAAGGAAGGTTCTGTGTTTGTTCAGGTGAGTCATCATCTCTTATCACCATTTTCAAATTCTGTGGTTCTCCTGAAGTGTCTTAATGCCAGTACTTCAATTAGCTCTGAAAGTATCACTACTCTAAGACCATATTTTTTTCACTCTGTTAATAAACTAGTAAAAAAACAGGGTAGGGAAGAACTCACAGATTGAAAATAATGTCATAAGAAATAAGGCTGCGTTGCTGGCTCTGACAATGACTTTGAAACTCAGTTAATCCACTAATCTGTTTACCCTAACCTCTGTAATGTAATTTAATACTTAATAATAAAAAGCTGTCTTCAAGCATCAGTCATAATTTTTACTTTCAGATTTATCGAGTCCTGATTTAGTATGTTTTGTCCACATTTTTACTGATTATTAGACCTGGATTCACTTACTGAAAAAATCGTGAAGGTTAAACAATGAGCTAAACTGAGTAAGTTTTATGTCTGAAAGGGTACAAAACCCAGTGGATTAATTTTGAAAGGACCAGGATATTTAATAACCAAAAGAGATTATCCACTAAAAGTAATCTCCCCAATGTTTTGAAATATCTGCATTGCAAAACCTATTAAAATGCTATTGACACTTACTTTCATGGGGGATGGGGGGGAAGAAGCATCATGCTTTTAGCTAAAGTAGCAGTAGAATTTTAAACAGGACAACTTTCCTACTAGTCTCTACAATTAAAACAATCTCAAAATATTCAAATGTAAAAAAAATATTATAAAAATGCATAAGTAATCTGATTTTAAGAAATCACTTTATCATGGTAGTTTCTTAAGAGATTATTGAGAAATATGATCTCAGGAACTCAGCAGTTGTGCTTTGGCATGTGGTAGGAGTGGGCAAACCTGGCTTTTCCTGTAACACGTATGAGATAACAGATGTTCCAAAAAGACCCTGCCTTTGATCTTACATTTATAAGAAGAGGAAGTCTGTGCAGATTTGGGCCACAACCAATCCATAGGTGAGGACATGAAAATTCTTATCTCACATAAAGAGCATCCCACTGCTACCAGCAGTAGATGCAGAGGCTGGAGAAGCAAAATGGTGCCAAGCTCAGTGGAAGCTGAGAATTTTTTTACGTGAGCAAGAACTCAACTCACTGGTGAGCCAATGGACTCCATCTGGAAAAATTCTGTGGCACATTCTGCCTCCCACAGAAGGACACCACAATTCAGTGGTTTTGGCCATGCAGTGGTTTCATGCATCAGCACCAAGTTACTACAATCCCTTTGTCACTGTCCCAGGCAGCTCTACCAAGGCAGCAGGTGCTGCAGCTTTGCTGGAATCAGTGGAGCAGTGCTGTCTCGCCCCTGTGCAAGGAAGCGGCTCCCACTGACACCCTGGAGACACTCAGAAAGCAGCTGTTAGTACAGCAAACTGCTACCCACTGCCCCACTTCAAAAGGCAACTATGTGTACAAACATAATTTTGACTGCAACATTTTCAGTTGTGATACTTGGTGCTTTCCAGAGTGCCTAATTATACTTTATTTACGTATAAAATTCTGGCAACATCAGTAGCTGATTAGAACTAACTAAAAACTGATGGGACATGGATACAGCGGACATGAATCATCAGTGACACAAAGATGCTCAATCCCTCTGGAAAAGTTGAAAAGCCAAAAATACAGATGATAAATCCCACAGCTGAGGGTATGAAAGCTTATCAAAAGAGACAAAAGCCAGTTAGCAGGAAAAAATATATCTCAGAATGGTTGGAGGGGATAAAGAAGTGACGGGAGCATAAAGATGGTAAGTAAAAAGCTATTTCAAGGCAGAAAAAGCTTCTTAACAAAATAACTTTCTGACTGCTTCAGGCCTGGCTCTTCACTCTTAAAATCAATGGCAGCTTGATCACCCACCAAGTAACCTGAGCAAGGTACAGTCTCTCTGTTTTAACATCAGAACAGTTACAGCATTAAACATGCTCTACCAAGCTACTGGGGAATGGATTAGCTGACCTGATAAGCTCTTGCTTTGTTGAAAATAAACTGAAGCTACCGTAGGTGAGCTTGTCACCTACAGACAAGAAAAATCTTTCTAGCCTTGTGCAGCCTAAAGCTCTTCTTTGCTTTGCCAGCTCCTGCTGAGTGCATCTGAACTGGGATAGAGAGACAGGCAAAGGTCTTTGGGACCAAAGTTACCCCAGAGGACAATGGGAGGAAGGCTGGTAAGGCTATGAGGCTCCCTGTGGGGGTAGGATGGTTGGTATTAGATGTAGAGCTCAATGGACACATGGAGCACATTTCCACAGCACACTGAAGATGCTAAATGTTTACATGGCTTCACCAGAAGGCTCAAGTTCATGAAAGAGAAATGCAGTAAGAATTACTAAATATGTTAAAGTGATATTTGTTTTAGAAAAATAACTGGAGACAGGGAAAATACTCAACCCAAGTATTTCATATGCTTAACTTGCTTGTGTTCTTCCCTAGGCTTATGGCCACTGTTGGGACAAAACTGGGCTAGATGGACCTTCAGTTTGACACCTTTAAGGACATTTATGTTATCTTAAGGTGTATTTTGCATGAAGTTTTAAAATAATCATAGAATCATAGAGTGGCTTGGTTTGGAAGGGACTTTGAAGATCATCTAGTTCCAACTCCCAGTAATCAGCAAGCCAAGTGGTGTTTTCCATTGAGTATGCTGGTTAAAGGAAAAAAAGAAACTGAAACAAAAAATAACACAAGCTTCCAAGCCTCACACCTATATAGCTCTGTTTTTAAAATTTGAATCCTTGCAGTTTATCCTGAAACTAAGAGGTGCTGTGGCTGCTTTGCACCTCTTTAAAACCAGATTGATCAAAGACAGGAGAACTTCTTTAATGTCTACATCATATAGAAATCCCAAAGGCTATCCACTAACAGCAGCTTAGTCTTTGAGACAGTGGACAAGCATTCAGGAAATCTGGATTTAGCTCTTCATTATGACACAAATGTCTTAGGTTCTTCTGGCCTTCATGTGGATTTTATGCCAATTTACCCCAGTAGGAAAACCATTGGTCCTTGGGAATTCTTTCCTCTTTAGAAATCCCACTTCCAGGGTAGCGTCTTCTCTCTATAGCAACTACCAGGATCACAAAGCTCAACTTGGTTACAGTTGTGATTCCAGCTGTGATGTAGAGATCTTGAGTGTGCTAGGAAATCAGATCAGTGTAGTGCTGTGATTACAGACACTGCCATAATTAATTTGGCTCAGGATTTTGTTAAGCAGGTACACTGAGGCTTGTTTAAATAAACACTGTCACTGCTGAGGAGAAACTATTTACTGCACACCAAAGTTAAAACTGGCAGTACTTCAGATCAGCATAAATAACTATTTGTGCTCCAAGGAACATAACACAAGCGTGATGTCATTGGGTCAAAGTAAAACATTAACACAAAGTAGATTGCATTTACAATTAGCAATTATACAGACACCGTCTGTCCATTATTGCACTGAGATTAGGGGAACATTACATCTAACAAAGTTTAAAATACAGTAACTGTTAATAAAATTCCTTCCAATAAGTTTCTCTAAACAACCATGTTAGCTTTGTTGCTGTTTGCTTTTTAATTTGCAACAAGGAAAAGAGTGAGCTTGTTAAACACCTCAGACAAATCCTTATTGCTTACAACACTAAGAAGCAGAAAAACAATACTAACAACACCAAAAAGCAGGAAAACAAGGAAGCCACCCAAATGTAGCTTGCACTGCTTCTCTTACAGATTTTTTAAAATGATTATTGGACAGCACTTAGTCTACTGACACGCTGTTCAAATTTGTTTCTCTTTGTCAATATTTTTAATATATTATCAGGATCTCTCCATTCTTATAAAAGGGGCAACATAATTGCTACTACAAGTAATTGTGGGGAACTCGTAATTTAAATACATTGAATCAGCACTTTACTCCTGATTGAGTTAATACTGTGTGCCATTGAGAATGAACTGTTAGCAACCTTCCTGAAAAGGGCAGTTCAGTTCTCCAGAACAGATGACATTCATTTACTGATCTGATTAGGATTACAATGGAAAACTCTTACTCAGCACAGCTCTCCTTGGAAAATGAGTGTGTGCGCATGTGTGAGTCCTTTTTAATATTATATAAATATACAAATATAAGAGGATCTTGTCTGCACAACACAGGACAAGGTAAACATGACAGTTTTCAATTACCTAACCTTCTGATAAGATCTCTGCAGAGGATTTTTAAAGAGCTTATACAACTGACTCTACAAAGCAACTTGTTACTCCTTTACTAAAGGCCAGATGTTTATTTCAGTAATCTATTTAGTTACAGGCTTTCAGAAACAAAGGCTTTAATAAAAGAGAGCAGATGTCAGCCACAGCTCTATTGTCTGGACAGTACATGACAAAGTCAGGCTGATGTGATGTTTGCCATTCATGCAGCAAAGGTGACAAGGTACCCAGACATCAACTATCTAAGGACCAATATCCCTCACCCCTAAGGCAGACAGTCCAAGTGCAGAAGGGCTTCTCCCAGCCAAGCACTGAAGACTCCAAACTGGCATAGTGCCCACCTGGGGTAGGGGAATATTCAGGGGGGTGTCAGTGGCAGAATCAGTAAGTAGTATGCATGGTAACAGGTGTCACCTCCAACTTCTGTGCACCTTCCAGCTCATCATGTTATTTTACAAGTTGTTTGGATAAGAATATCATCAAATCAGACCACAACAGGAATTTGAAGACTCATGGAAACATCAGGGAGTTAACTATGGTAGTCATCCTACTACGTGAAATCATGACTAAATGACATAAATCAACTGTGTTGCAGAGAAGCTCTGCAAGCACATACTTTAACTTGGACATGTTTTAAGGCAGCTGTAACTTTAACAAAGGACATTACCACATGTCAGTTGGTTTTCCTCTAAGAGCATTTTATTCATAACAATATTAGGTGACATCTCAGAATACTAAATGAAATACGAATTTCCCCCTTCCATTTATTTTAGGAATTGAACCCTGGCAGAATTATCTTTCAACATTTCCTTAATTTTCTGCTGTTCCTTCAAAGAACAGAAAAGGGAAGGTACTAAAGAAAGAAGAAAGTCACACTAATTGTAATGGCACTGCATGTCTAACACCATTTTTACATATAAATTGATTATAACTTTGCTATATCTTCAAAGTGTTTCTTAGTAGATAATCATATTATCATGATTAAAAGTGGAGCAGTGGGAACTGAATCACTTATTTTATCCTGGTTGTTCTCTGACAACACCCATGACCTTTTCTAGATATTGTTCTACTATACTGCTACATCCATATTTTGTGCAATGTTATGCACCCTCAAAATATTATTGCCACTTAGTAAGATTTCTTATCCTTTCCCCATACATCTCATATATCATATATCCTATATTTTAGTAGAACTGGCCTTTTAGAAAAGACTTTAATTAAAGTCACAACATCTTCAAGAATAAACCCCTTTTCTTCAAGAAAGTATGGTACAATAAGAACTTCCCCTTCCATGGAAAGGATAATTAGGATCCCAAAGAAAATTGTTAGTAATTATTTCACCTTTGCTGGTTATCTGTAAGTATTGCAGAACATCAATGTACTAAATACAAAAATCATAAAGAAAAAAATGTGCAATATTTTCTACTCTATCCTATGAAGGTAACATGTCTAATTTTATATCAGTCACTTTTACGTGTTTTAAAATATGCAAACATCCTTTATTATTATATTTAGGAACCAGAGAGTCTGGAAACAGAGTAAGGTATCTCCAGAGATGTCTTTGACAGCTATCATCTTTATATAGAGGGATGGTTTACAAGATACTTGCTACTTCAGTTTGAAACAGCTATTCACAAAGTTGAGAATGCAGAAAGGACTCCAAATAAAAACCATGGTGCTCAACAGGACTGTACCCTCTCCACTACAGGATAAACAGCAGAACTATAATACACTACTGATATGAGTGCTAACTTCTCTGAGGAGGACAAAATTCCTGGATTATTTTATTTTTACTAAGTTGCTGAGCTTCTATTTTTTAAGCCTTGACAATGGGCAAGCTGGCTACTCTATACTTTGCCTCTGGTACCACACTCCTCTTTATAAAGTACATATCACATGGAACTAAAGCTCTTTGCCTCAGAACACAGAAAGGCAGTGGAGAAGTGGTTGGTAAAAGTATCAGCATAGCCTGAAAGTAATAACCATACAGGCCTTGTGAATGGTCTGAACAGTATCTTGCCAACATGGGGAAGACGTGGGCAAGGGTTGCTTTCCAGCATCAGCTCTGACTTCTATATTCCTCACTTGAGACAAGGGCTTAATCAGGAAGATAAACAGTGCTATGCCACTGGCCTTAAGTCATGCACATTCAGCCTAGGGTTTGTGGATGCCTGTGAGCCAAAAACTACTCCAATACAACTGCAATAGGTAGTTAAGAATGATTTTACAAACAACTTTAATTGGCCATAAAGGAAACTCTACTTCTGATGGTAAAAATATTTAGTCAAGAGAGTTTCAGCATCGTCAATCATGAACAGTTGTTATATGATCCTTGAGCAATTCACATTAACTTTTATCTAGCAAAATTATCCCTCTTCTAGAGACAGACCTGAACCAACAAGACACTAAGTGAGTCAGGTAAGACATCTCCAAGGGTACAGAGAACCAAATACAGACTTGCCAAATACAAATTAACCTCACAACTGCTCTAGCTCCTCAACACACTACAGCTGGTGTGCTAAGCTGAATTCTGCCATAATGCTTGAGGATCTAAAGAGACAAAGTTCAAACTCTTTGTAGGCACAAGAGTAATGACAAATTCCCCAATGACAGACCAGGGCAGAAACTCTGAGTTGGCCTGTAGCCAATTCTGTTAAAATCTCCTCTTTCCTTTTCTTTCTTTTGTCAGTGAGTAGTTACCTATTTGTAATTTGATGCCTACCAAAAAGAAAAAGAAACATGTATGCATCCTTCCACAATCTTTAAAGAAAACTCAGAAGAGAATGATACGTAACAGTGCGAAGAAATCAGTGGGTCAGTAATTGCCTGTGCACTGAATAGTTTCCCAAGAACATCGTACCTCTTCCAGTAGCCTATTTTATTTCTTTCTTGTCTACAGGCCTTCACTGTTTTGCTAGAGTTGATACCCATATATTATATTTCAGGGAATGACAATAAATATCACATATCTCTGCCTCTACTGCTGCCCACTAGGTACTCTATCAGGACTTACCATAACACTCCAAGGGAGGAAAAAAAAAAAGTCAGCCTGCTATGTAAATATTTTCCCTTCAACTCAAACTCCCACCTGGAAACAGATTTCCTTTTAATTTTGATTGGCCTAAATATCAGGCAATCTCACATCAGTGACAGATTTCTGCATATAAAACTGTCAGTGTTCAAAGTGCTAACCTGCAGCTTTACAAGAGTGCAGTTTCATAGGGAAGTGGATATTTACAATCTTCTGAAAGATCCAGAAGTCACTTTTAGTCTAAGAGGTGTTATGTGTTAAACCATGGAGAATTGAAGACAGAGGAGGTGTGAGTCACAGGCTGATTTCAGACATTAGTTTTCCAGCATTTCTTGCTTTCTGCTTGAAGAGCTCATCTGGGCTGCTGCACTGTGACAGGACATTGCTGCTCGGGTAGAGAACTTTGTTCTAAAAAGACATTACATAGATACTCACATGCCCAAGAGCCATGTCACCAAAGAACATGGAAACAAGGAATAGATAGACTAGGCTGCCAGACCTGAAATGGCTACAGTGGAGCTGGATTGGGAACGTAAGGGTGAGCTAATTATAGCTCAGTGGGCCCATGACACATCAGAACACCTACGAAGCAACGCAATACAAGGATGGGCTCGTGATCGAGGGGTGGGCCTGACCACTGAAGCCACTGAACAGGTTATCTGTGAATATGAAATATGTACCATGAATTAAGCAACTCAAGTGTGTAAAGCCTCTCTGCTGCGGAGAACAGAGGCTGGGAAGGACAGTGTGAGTTGCTGCTTCCTCAGGAAAAGTCAAACCTGGAGTTGCTTTTGTTCAAGGACCAGGTTGCAGTTGGTGGATAATGCAGGAGGATGGGAAAACCTAGTGTGTACCTCAGTGAGATCTGACGCTGGGGGAAAACAAGCCATGATTTGAGTCAGATGTTCAAATGGGTGACACAAATACTTTTTGGATACTTACTGAAACCACTAAAGACAAACCTCCTCTATCCTGCAGTTATGTTCTGAAAAGTGATTATTTCAAATGGCAATGTCAGACAAAATCTATTCTAAGATAAAAGCCTTGTGCACATTGCTGAGGTTTTCTACAAAACAGAAAATGGGTAGAAAAAAATCCAAAAAAACTATTAATACTAATACTAACACAGAAAAAACAGTATAGCTATGAACATGACACTGAGTCAGGGCTCATACACCATGTACTTGTAAATGTCTATTAAAATAACATGAACAAAATAAAAAGTGTACCTATTTTGCTTTGCACTGTCTAGCCCCCATACATTTAGAGGAACAGCAATAGACCCAACCAGTTTGTAGCTGAAGTAAATCTGAATCATCAATGACAACGTATAAAACAGAATAAGCACACAGACAGTTTTCTAGTGAGATTATAGAACTACCAGGAAGAAAAACAGACAGAGTTCGTTAATAAAGAAAACTGGATTAAAAATTGCCTGGACACAAATCAGGAATGTTAAGGTACAAATTTCACTAACTCAACTAACAGAAAATGCAGTGGGTATTTTTTCAGTTAAAGTTACTTAATAGAGATTATGTTTTAGTTATTTATGTCAAAACAAACACATAAAAACACTCACTGTGGAATGACAAAGAGACAGTATGTGCAATGTCTGATGACTTTATCTAATTGTGATATTTTACCCTCCTTTCCAGCATTGACCTCCTTTGTCTCCTGCGTGTTTTGCCTCCACACTTACTAAGAACTAAGAACTTCATCAACTAATGCAGCAGGCTAACTGATAAATGTTGGAGATCCTGTGCATACTTCTTTCATCCTAGAAAATATAGTTTCCTTCAAAGCATGTTTGCTCTTTAAAGATGTTTATGCAGACAGTGAAGTCTAGTAATAGGATTAACTCTGCTCAACCAAACTGGCTATCAGCTCAGCAGACAGATTAATGAGATCATCTCACATGTTGCATGACATCTTCTGCCTTTCTAATTCCAAACAGCAAATTCTAAGACCAGGTTAAAACACAATATTAAGACAAGCTGAAATGGTAAGAAAAAACAGCTTAAAATGTTGTATTTCCCAGGCAAACTAAAATCACATAAAGCAATGTAAATGCTGTTATTTGTGAGGGGCTGCCTCATAAGTGAGGGCCAAAATCCCTTCCACATCCCAGATACATCCCTTTGACTGACAGATCTTACCTGGAAGTAAGAAAATATATATGAGTTATACTGCTGAGGTAAACAAGTAAGGCCAATACAAAGCATATGGGAAGGATGTTAAATACCTCACTTCGAGAAGCCAGTTAGCTGCTGCATCATACTCAGTCTGTTTGTTGCAGAGGATACTAAATCACTTCCTATGTGCTTCCTACATTAAATTAACAATTGCACGGCAGTCAACAAGATCTCATCAGATCTGAACAATACATCAGCCAGAAGCAGCTTTGTTACAGCACTGTCGAATGTGGCAGGAACTAAGTTAGAAACAGTTTGAATGTACATATCAAAGGTTCCTGCTTCAGTTTGCACTGGTGGATGTAGAAGCTTACACAAAAAAAAAGAGTCCATCCATAAATCGGTTGTCAGATTCACTATTCATTTATCCTAGAGACTGATTGCATAAAGACACTCTAAGCATAAATGAAATTTACACTATGACAGCAGCAGAGAAGGAGCTTAATTACAGTGACAATATAACTCAATCTAGACAATGTTCTCATTCACTGTGCCAAAGATTTCCTTCTGAATTTTTGTGCTTTGACTAGACCTAAGTAGGAAGAAAATCACAAGTCCCCAAGTTACAGCAGTCTCACAAGGAACTTTAGCATCAACAGGTTGTATGTGAAGCATGTGACATTGCCAATTTTTACATTTGTAGAGGGAACCCCCTAGACAACCTTAGGATTTACAGATGAATGACTTGAATTTTCCCAGTATGATCATTACCTGGTCCTACTACCCCATTAATTCTGATACTATTAGAGAAAGCATAACAGCAAGTCCCAGATTTTTAAATGGCCAGCTGTGATATATTCATACATCATCTGTTGGAACCATGACAGCTACTTACTCCACAGTACCGATCATCGCTGAATATCTGTGGTGGCAGTGGATTGCCCTGTGCAGGCTGCCTATCCTCAGGAATGTTTTTATACATCCATTGTCTTTTCTCCTCTGACATGGTGATATCCACTTCTTCAAACTCTATGCGATTGGCTTCCAGAAACCTCACCACATCCTGTTGCCTCTTCTTTATCTAGATAAAAGAAAGAAAAAAACAACAGTCATAGCAAGTCCACCATAATACAGACATGTAATACAGACCATGCAAGGGTCTCATCAGAAGTAGAAGTTAAAAGAGGTATTTAGTTTTCAATGTCATTAGGGGCTACATTTTTAAAGTATACAGGCACCTAGAAATGCAAGATAAACAACCTTGCAAGTCCCAGAAGAATTTACTCCTATAAGTGTTCATTGAGAGAAACGTGTCATTACATCTGAAAAAACCCCCAACCCAGGTACACACATTTTTGTTTTCCTAGGCATCTACACATATTTTAAAACACAGCTCTACATTCTCCTGAGCAAAGCTTGCTGAATCTTTAATTAAGAGTGTCTGTCTGCATAATATATATGCCTTCAAGCAAGCATGACATCATCTCTTGAGAATTAACTTTTTTGCAAAAAACAAAAATAGCATGAGGTTTGTACTGAATGTATGGGGGTTTGGCCCCTCAAACAGATTATCATATTATCATTATTATTATATTATTATTATTATATTATATTATTATCATATTATCATTATACAAAAGCCTAACAGAGGCAGAACACTGGCAGTTTTTAGGTCATTGTAGCTAAGATTGGCTGACTCCATGATCTTAGAGGTCATTTCCAACCTTAATGATCCTATGACTCTAAGATCAGCCCTTAATGGCTAGTTGGGCTTCAAGCAGATACACTCGGGTAAAGACTACTTCTGCCTCCAATAGGACTTTATATTGAGACAACAACCTTTGAAAATAAAGTCTATATGGCCAAGGAAAGCCACCTGGTATCTTTCAGCTAGGTCTGCTCTGCATTCTTTTCAGTCCATTCTGTACTTGTTGCATCTGCGTAATAAAATTAATTATTTCAGAAAGGAACTATAAATTAGATGCTGTAGTGTTATTTGAAAAAAAAAAAATCATCTTTAAGAATTTTACAGCTTTCCCAGAGTGTTGGATCCATGGAGTTGCTGGCTGGCATAAAGCCCAGGTGGATGAATCATGCCTCTGGGTATCATATGACCTAGATACTATTTGGAAATTAGAGGATTTTTAAAGTGCATGTGCTAGCTGTTCTTGTCACACAACCCAGTCTGTCTATATAAATGCATCACAAAAATTACTAACTTTTGAAGGAAATACTGATGGAATCATTATTTCCTTGAAACAAGAGGGCAGGTATCCCAAGAAACTGTAAAAACAGTGCTCTTAAACAATTACCGTATTTCTTAAGAAGTGAAATTTACTGCATAGCAAATTTGTGTCTCATTGTCATACCCTTTTTCCTTTCTTTGCATATACTAGTGGGGTTTCTTAGGCATATGTGAAAGGATTGCTTTTTCATACAAGAAGGTAGCTCCTAAAGTTGCATGAACTAATACATTATCAACAACAGCAAAATTATCACATCATCATCACTGCTGTTACCCAAGACAACACACCTTTTACTATGGTCCTAAAAATTCCAAACGTAGAAGTGAAAGACCAACATATTTTCCTGTCTTTCAACAAAAAAAAAATCTAAAATTATGTGTGAGAGAAGTCATTTCCTTACGGTGGAGTACTGCTAAAACTAACATGAAATTCCTCCTGCACTAGTCAGAGGAACTAGCAAAATATGTAGTGGCTGGTCCAGCCCTGTCACCCCAAAGCCAGTTTGCCTCATCTGGCCAAGCCTGTTAAATCTGCAGCCTCTCAAGAGTGGCTGCATACAAACTGTACACTGGGAATGATCCCTGGCATGCTGTAACAACTAAATCATGGCCATGAGCTGTTTGTGAGACTCCAAGTTGGCCTTGGCCAAAGCTGTCTGCGCCAGCAACCATTCTTCAAACCATTTCAGAGTGCTAGAGAGCTCCATTTCTCAGGGCCAGGTCATGCACCAGTACAGATGTACCCACATGTACCCATTTTCATCTGCTGTACCTTCCAGTACAGTATCTTCCAGTACCCTGTACACTGAGCAGCAGTTTAACTGCAACTTAGATTTAATCAGATCCCTATTATTTTACAGTTCACACCATGAAAATTCTCCCACAAACACATATTTCCTAATCTCTCCTTTTATTTTAATAAAACTAATTAAGATGTTGAAGTGAAATAGATTGGATTGGGGTTTTTTTAGCCATAAGCCTTACAATTTCTCCACATGACATCTGTACGAGTTATCAGCTGTGGATGTACCAGCTGCATAAATTTAAACAAAATAGCCTGAAAATTTTAAGCCAAAAAAGTAGCATTTCCTCCTCCTCCAAGTGATTTGATTCAAGCCTATAAACTAAAACAAGAGCATTAGTTACATTTAAAATCCTATTAAATTATGCCTTGTTGTGTAAGACGGATGCTCAGAGCATCTGCCACAACAGAAGCCAGCTGATTATTCCCCAAGAAAACCACAGGACCTTTGTGTCCCTCTACAACTGGATCTGTGCCGCAGGAGTGCGTCAGCCTCACAATCCTGCTGCAGCTCTCATCTGTGCTTACTCTGAGCTCTAAAAGCTCCCAGCATTCAGCCACATGAAACACTGAGCAAAGACAACACGGCACAGAGAGCAGTGTCAGTTCTTCCTTCCTCACTGGCCTATGCGGAGGATCCGAACTCCTGTCAAGAGCCCTGTGGAGAAATACACATTCTCATTTGACAAACTATGGAGGTGGATAGTCCTCTTTGTAAAACTTTACTTCGTACCTTGATGCTTCCAAGGTTTCCAGAGTCTGATGCAACTGAAAGGAACCTGAAAACAGTATTCATGTTGTCAGAGGTACCATGTTTAGAAAAGCTTGGTTGGAGGCTATTCATACACCTCTTTGGGAAAGCATTTGTAGTCTTACAGGACAGACTGCTTCAGCAACAAAATATTTTGGGTTTAATACCTTTCAGCACACCAGAAGACACTGAGATACACCATCAAAACATATATCCACTGTGAAGTTTCAGAGGAAAATCTTTACATAATACGTTCCTAATCTATCTTTAAATGTGATGAGAAAACTCTGATAGAGCTAATAGTCTCCTATTATAATTCAATTATTGTCTCCCCTATTTTTAGAAGGGTGACTGTTTTCTGAACATCATTTCTCTGGGTTTGGTTTTACTGTTAATCTATATTTCTACTCAAAAAACTAAGACAGAAAAAAATCCCCAGAGACATTTCAATTTTATCCTGATATTCAGAGCTGATGTCTTTATTAGAATTAAAAAGCAGCCAAAATAGGATGTCCATTGTGACATACGAAACTGCTAAAATGAGCTAATCACTCAGCCCAATTTAACCAGTAGCCTAATTTATGAAGCAAGTCTATTGTAGCCTAAGTATTCTGTCTTTCTGCCCTAGTTTTCATTTTTTTTATACTGATTTGCAACAGGTAACAGGAGGATAGCCAGACTTTCAGACTGCTTTGGAAAAAGACATATTCAGGTCCGGCCAGGTGGGACCACTGGGATTATCTGTTCTGACCTTCAGCATCCCTGAATTAATTCCTCTCAGGAGTTGAGTTTCTTCAAATTTTTTTCCTTCTAAGCTCCATTCCTGAACTGATAATAACAGAGAACCTGCTAGTCTTTGCAAATTGTTCCCATAGTTAATTAACTGTTTTCACTTAAAAAATATCTGCTTGCTTCTGTTCAGAGTTTACCTGACTTCCAGCTTTCAGACGCTTTACTTTTCATGTCTTTGGTCACACTAAAAACTATTCTGTTCTAGGATTTCCGTTTCCCACACAAGTAATATGAGAGAGTAGTATGTTCTCCAGTAACAAGAGAAATCCCATTGCTCATTTAACAGCAGAATGAGAAAATGAGGATGTTACCATCATAAATCATGTCCAGACTGGAGCAGAGGTTTAGCAAAATCAGATCACATCCTCTATGCAAAATTCCTTGGAAGCTTCTCATCACTTCCAACAGGTGAGAGTTTCCTTCTTTTTTTTTCCCCTCTCTATGGTTCCTGAATCTGTTTTCAGAAGTTCTTCTGTACTAGAAAGGCTTGCCTACTGACAGCTGCTGAACCAGAGGAGCATAGCATGTGGTCTCTTTATTACTAAATGGCAGGAGCATTTCATTATTCTGTACTATTTTAACCAAGATATTCAATACCATGCAAAAAAATCACTAGTCCAGGACTTATCTAACTCAAATAGGATAAATGAATATTACTTCTACTATGCTATATGCAAGATGACTCAAGTAGCAATATTAATAGGAACTGTTAAATAGCCATGATTAAAGACAACTTCTCCACCTTATTTCATTAGCCCGGTCAATATAAATGGTACAAAGCAGACACATTCTCAGTTTCAAATTTCTTCACACTGTCAGCAGGCATGTTGCTGGGTGCCTGGTGCTCTCAAAGTAGATGCAGAAGGTTAGTGTTCTGCTCTAGACTCTAGCTCCCATCTTCTGGAGATAAGGGGTTCCCTGGGTTTCTGTCCTCCTGCCTGCAAGTGAAGGAAATGACAGCAGGCACCACTCTGTGCACTGGCTGGTGACTAAGATGTGTTGCACTGCCTGTCCTACAGCCTCTTCATCCTGGAACTGAAGGAACTGAAAGCCTAATCTGAACTGTCCACTCATTCCAAACAGATCCCAAGAACAAAATCCCACCCAAAAAAAATATTCAGACCACACATGCGGAGTGAGAACAAAACTCTGTGATGGTTATCTTCTAAGCTGGCTTGTCAGACCACAGGCATGTTTTAGAAGTCCCCCCATTTAAAAAACGAAAAGTGAATGCACATCTAAGTTCACCTCAAATATTTGCTTCACAGCCTATTTAGATCTGTGCCTCCAAAGATGGAGATGGTCCCACTGATTTGCTTCCTTCCCTTTCAGTCTGGTTACGCTTTCCTCACACCTGCCCTTACTCCAGAACTGCATCAGCCACATTATCCACCCACTGACTCAGCCAAAATCTGAATGTACTCCATTTGGCAGGGGCACCTTTATAGCACAGTTTGATAATACAGCTCAGCAGATCTCACTGCTGGCTGTCACTGAGGTGACACAATGTTCTTCCCTCCTGCCAAGTAGCTCCTGCAGCTTTTCCTTCAGAAGCATAATGCAGGAACCAGGGAAACAACGGAAGGAGCATCAATAATGCCAGTACCACAATCTCATCAGTTTATATCAGTAACAAAACTGCATCCTAAGAAAATGGCTTAGCAGAGGCTGAAGCATGACCAGCTACAGGTATTTGAAATATGAACTGCATAAGCAGCATTTGTGTTCCATAAACACAAGCTCAGCTCACTCCCACAACTGAAAATATTATATGTGAGCCTCTGCCTTTACAAGTCATGCAACCATAACCAAAGGGACTGTTGAAGTGTAAAATGTAAATATAATATAGTTACTGCTGAGGATTACTAATCTTCACTTCTCATACAGATGAGGTTTAACACATACTCTCACATAATAAGAAGATTCTATGCTCTAACAAAGAGATGCAAGCCCCAACCACATCAAACAAACAGAATTCTAAACAGTGTTAACTGCAAGTATACATACACCTTCCTTAGAAAAGCCAAGAGGAGGCAATGCCTCTACAAACACACTTAGCAACATCTGCATTCTTTTCAATGTTTCCAATACATTTCTGCTCCATAAGGAAGCAATAATAAACACCTGAATGCTTCATCCTCAAGAAAATGTTTCAATACCATAAAAACTGACCCCAGAACTTTTCAATCTGAAAAGAAATGTAACAGTCTGTGAACAGTGGCCACATGCAGTCTGCACTACCCTGGTCTCCTGCTAGCAGCAATCTTCTGCTTGCACACAGAGACATAATTAAGGACACACAATATGAAACACTCTGTTGAACTGGGAGGGCAATCTGTTCAGCTTTATGAAAAATCAGTTTGCAGGTCTCTGGGAGCTGCTGAAACCAGGTAATGTGCACACCTTTGCCTCAGTGTAATGTATACATGTTATTTTTGAAAGAGTCCAGTATTTAAGAAATACAACTAAAATTTGAGACTGGTTTGTTTTTTAAAAGCCTCACAAGCAGTCAGCAAAGGAAAGCTTTTTCTTTTTCTGTAGAGCTACAAAGACAGTAGACTGCTCCACATCCAAAGCATTCGTAACCTGATACTTTCCTTGCCAGATGTTGCACTATGACAAATGCATTTAAATCTATTTCTGTCTTTACATATGTCTATCATAAGCTGAAGGGAAAAGTTTCTTATTTAAGGTAGTTTGTCTGAAATCATTGTTCTCTGTGCAAGTAATAGAGTAGCATTCAGAAACATGAAGAAGTCTTTAGCGAGTACAAATACATCTATCACTGCTCAAGACAAGAGATGAGAATTTGCTCAGGGGTTTACTAGGCATTGTTTCAGTAAATATAAAGGGAAAAGGACAGACAAAAATTGAACAAAGAGAAAAAGGGGAAAGACCAAGAAAGGAAGAGGAGAAGGTTCTACAGAAAAATCACCTAGAGACAGTGCCACACAGGTGCCTTTGAGCTGTATTCGGCTGAAAAAGCCTCTAAAGTCACTCCTAAGTCTACTTCTTTTGATTTCTTCTGTATTTCACGAAACAAGACATGCCAGTGAAGTACACAAATTAAGTAAGTGATTCTATCATAATTTTCTTCTTGCAGTAGGAACAATGTGTCCTTACAGTCTTGAAAATCCACTTACACGAGTCTCTGATGGACTGCAGGAAAACAGATATTATGAGATCCAAATTTTGGCTCATTACTTCTTCATCAAAAGAATAAGAATGTCACTGAAGTTGGATCTGTCTTCCAATTATTGATGTGAATTTGCATTCTGTTGCATCAATGTGAAACTAAAACAAAAAATAGCACTGCTGTGAAAATAAAAAATGGCTTAAAACAAAGTAAAACTTGAAAACTTGAAGACTTTGCAACAGGAATTGAACTAGAACTTGGAAGTCCCACTGAGTATACAGACGGGCAGCTCCAAATCAGAGAGACTGACAAGCAGCCAAAGAAGATAATGTCTACTCCATGTAGACTGAGAAACACAGCAAGAAGGTTCCCTGCCTAGCCTGGCAAGAAGCAGGTGATTGCCAGATTGAAGGTCAGGATGCACGGCTGGTTGTTCTTGTAGGGGAGCTGCAAAGCCTATTGCTAGTGTACATTGTAACCTACAGACAGAACTCCATTCTGTGAAATAACACTACCCTGAAAACATTCCTATTCACTTGAAATCGTATGTGTGCTTCAGATACAGGATTTTTCCTAGTCATTGGTATTTCCTTGTGAGGACACTGGGAAAGCATGCTGATTCTTCTATGGCTGGACTTTACCTAAAACAGAGGGCAGATTACCAGAGCTTGCTGATAACTTGATTTCGTTTTTTAAATTAAAAATGTCTCAGTCAACAACGAGTTGAGAAGTCAAAATTATTAGAATTATGTGCTAGGACTTCTTTTTTTTAAGAAAGTTGACAATCCTAGTGGCTAGCACAAAAGACAAGAGAAACTTTGAGCAGCTTATAAGGTCTCAGGGATTCCTAATGCATGTCCAGAGCTATCAGAAACTTCTGATGGAAACATCCTGCAGGACTAGACTATTGTTTCAAAAGACTAACAATTCAAACCATGGCTGGCAGCTAACTTCTTTCAATATATAGATGGTTTTGTTTGTGACTTACCATATGTTCCAGTAGTTTAAGAGAGTGATTAAAAAGAAAGTGTTATTTTCCTACATTTTTCCAACAGAAACCTCTCAAAGATGCCAGTGAATAATTTAAATCTCCTGCTTAGCATTCTACATTTAACTCCTCCACATACTACTCCCTTTTGTCAAAGTGGCACATTTATAGCAAGTATTTCGCATCATGAAACAAACCCTTTCAACAAGCAACATCTATCTTCCTTTTCAAAATGTATACTGCACATAAATACAAGGATGACAACTGCAACCCTAATTAATTCAGCTACTCTTCAGTACCTCATAACTAAATGCAAGTTGCTCTCTGATCTCCGTGTTATATTATGTTTATTCATATGTTTATTTCTTTTGATTTGTCTAAATTATTTGATTCTGAAGAATATCCTTTGCTTTCCAGTAAGGTCCCAGTTCAGCAAGGTAGATGAGAACTGTCAAGTTCTGAACTATTGGAAGCTCTGACCTGCATAGATGAACAGAAAGTTGATCTTTGAATCTCACAGTTCCTACCGCAGAGTTAGGAGAGTGGGGAATAGTTTGGTGTCGTGCATGTGGAAGTCCAATAGTGCTATAGCTAAAAATCTGCAAAGATTTAGAGATGTCACTTTGTTAGTGTGCATCAAGCTTGCTTGGTAGAATTATGATTTTGTGAAGGGAAGAAAAACATGATAAATGCATTTTGTTTCTTTAATTTCTTAAAGCACTATGTGGTAATTGTTTAAAGTTCACTGAAATAGCACCAAAGAGAGCAATTTTATAAGCAGGTTTTGGAAAGTAAGAAAATGTTCCAATAGTATGAGTCAGCAATGCATCCTGGCAGCAAAGAGTGCAACCCACATCCTGGGGTGCATCAAACACAGCATCACCAGAGGCAATTATCCCTCTGCAGTCAGCATTGGTGCAGCCCCACTGGAGTGCTGTGTGTAGTTTTGGGCCCCACACTTTATGTGAAGGTCCTTGGATGTGTCCAGAGGAGGCAACAAAGCTGGTGATAGGGCTGGAAGGAGTGTCCCATGAGGAGCAGCTGAGGACTCTGGACTTGCCTAGTCTGGAGAAAAGGAGGTTGAGGGATGACCCCATGGCTCTCTACAGCTTCCTGAGGATGGGAAGTGGAGAGGGAGGTGTTGATCTCCCTGGTATCCACTGATGAGACACATAATAGCTGTGTCAGGGGAGGTTTATACTTTTTTCTCAGAGGGTGGTCAAACACTGAAACAGGCTTCCTAGCCTGTCAATTTTTAAGATGCATTTGGACAATGCCATTAATAACATGCTTTAATTAACTTTAGGTGAGCCCTTAACTGGTCAAGCAGTTGGATTAGATGATCATTGTAGGTTACTTCCAACTGAAATATTCTATTCTACTCTAAATTCTGCAAAGAAAAATGAAAGTTTAAAACCACAAAATCTCCCTAACAAGACATGAACACACATTTCCTATTATGTAACGTGTTCATCATCTAAACTTTCAAGATGAAAACACACAATTATCTTTTTTTGTGACACAGTAAGTCAGCAGAGCACTGAAAGTGTTTGAACTAGTTCTATGTATTTATCAATCACATTGTTTTGTCACAATGAATAAAGTATCCCCAGCTATGTTTTCTGTACTTATTGCAAATGAGATATAAAAGAAAAATTTTCTGCACTAAAAAACATAGGTCATATTTCTTCCTTCTCATTAGCTTTAAGCAACAAAACCCAGTGGCATAGGAGTATTTACCTATCAGAATGGACAAAAACACCCAGCAGCCCACGAGGCATAACAAGTAATCAGTCTCATTGCATGGGTGGGGTGTCAGTTCTGTCAGCTCAAGATACAAATTTCTTGGCCATCTTCTACCATACTCATGAGGCTGCACCCTCTATATTTTGGCACTCAGGACCCATAGCCCAGCACCCAGCTACAGCCAATTGCAGCTCCAGCTATTCCAGAAACAAGAGCCAGTGAACGTAGAATGTGGATTCACAAGATGTCACGTGCAGCAGAGTCTCCTGACAGTATGGTAGAGTTTTTAAGGACATTTAGGCAAGCTCCAAAACTGAAGTACTGCCTAGCCCAGCAGAGGTCTGCTGGGCTTAATGGAAAATCCTGTTCCCACATAAGCCATATTTCTCCCACATAGGTACTAATCCTCCTCCAGGAATTTGGAAGTATGATAAGACCTCTTGGACACTTGAGGGGGTAGGGGTGGTAGAAAATCTAACCTTTCCCTAAAAGGACTATGCTTACATTTACTTCTTTTCTCATCTAAAGGATCAGAGATACTATAATTTCAAAATGATCCCAAGAATTTGAAAAACAAGTATGTGAAATAAAGTTGTCAATGCTTTCCTTATTTTCTTCTGACAGTTACTATCCACATGGCACAGATGTGTCATTCTGCCAACTACAGATATACACACCCTGACAATGCAAGTAACAGCAGTAACAGCAATGCAAGTAATTCAGAATTTGTTGTGCTATGTTTTTACAGATATTTACAAGTTTTCCCAGCAGTATATGAACCTGCAACCAAAAAATGCACTTGTGGCTCTAGACAAATGTCATACTTCAGATAAACTTGGACTATATTACTGCAACATTCTATCAGCATGTTTTTGTAAGGTTAGGATGATGGATTTTGTTGATATCATTTTCTAAACCAAGGCTGACTGCCACTGCTATTATTCAGATCAGTAACAAAATTATCTTTGACTCAACTGAGCAAAACAAGGCTTCTAACTTTATTAATGAATGTCAATATTATTTCTCTTTTAACAAATGCAGCTATATCCGTGTAGCTTACGTGTTCTTGGAGCTCCATATCTGTAAATTCTCTTTTCTTTTATACTTCTGCAGACTCATTTCTTAGTGACTAGCTGCATCCCCAAACACAGCAGCCATCTGATTATTATCCCATAAACTGCAAACACATTTCCTGTAAGGTCAACAGGAGTCACCTCCACATAGCCAAAGTTGTCACTGAATACCACTCTGCATAAACCCATAGATTTTCATACCCTGGGGCCTGATGCTGGGAACCTTTACTAGAAAACAGACCTTGCTGCAGGCAACCCAGTTTCACTGAGCAGGATGGGACTGCTTGTGCATCAGGGCCTTCATAGCAGCTGTCTTCTTTGATCAAAGACTGGTTTTGTATCTTCTTTCTAACCAATTTTAGCTTCCTAGGAGGTTCCTACTGAAAAATGTGATGCTATTTAAATCCTTCAAATGCCACTCCCATCTCTGCTTCTATATACACATATCAGATCACTCAGAGATGTTTCAGGAAGACTGTCTGACCTTAGGAGATGCAGATCCAGATCAAAGGTTTAATGCATACTTGAATTGCATTTCTTTAGATTAGACAGGGATAATTTCACTATTATCCCTGCAGCAACTTAATGACAGGTTTCAGTTGCTGATGCTCTATTGTTCAACAAAGCAAAGGAAGCTTCCTTTCACACGAAGACACACAAAAATTCATTTGTCTTTCTCTAAAAAACATAGACCCCAATTTCATAATTAAGAAATTTGATTTGTAATGTTACTATTAAATTGTTCCAAATAATCACTCAAAGGATTTAATAGCACTGATAATACCCAATATCATCCTTTGCAGCACACGAAAGTGCCAGGACACAAAACAAACTTGTGGAAGTTGTGATAGAATTTCCACTGTTAAATTCTGATGAATTTTTTACTGAGTCACATTCTCTTGCTTAAACTGGGATCTATCCAGTCAATTCACGGGACCTGCGTTACATGGATTGGTGAAAAGAATCTCGATGGGCCATATTTCCTAACATGTGAAAGTAAACGATGTTCTGCCTTTTTGTAAAAACATAAAAATCCAAAAGCCAACAGGAAAAACTTGTTAGCATGTGTGAAGGGAACATACACAATCATGCTTTGATTTCCATTTAACATGAAATACAAGTTCATGGTTTCAGGGCTCTGCCTACAAAAAAAAAGCTCTGAGGGTAACCCTGCTGGCAGTTTTCAACAGAACAGTCCCATGAAATGAGACATTCTGAAAGCCACAAACTGTGGTTATTTAAGGTTTTGTCACAAGTAGAAGCTTGCCAAAAGTTATCATCACTCGTGCAAGAGTGACAAAACTGGACATGGCCTGGTGCTGCAGACACTTGATTTCATGGGTCAATGTATCACTAGTCCATCTTCACATTCATGAAAGCAAATGCTCAAGGCTATGGCAAAGAGCACTGCATAACACTGCAGGCATGTGTTCTGTCCTGGAGCTCTGCAACAGGCAGAAGAGCAACTTAGAAGTTATCAGCACTAAGGTCTTCAATTGCCTCGAATTGTTGTGAGAGCTGTTAGATAAAAATCCTCAAAACATTGTTTACACCCATGTTACCTTTTTCCTAGGTAGGAAGGGAAATATTTATGCTACTGCATGCCCCCATTAGCTATCACAATTATATTGGTGGGTATCTTACACTGGTATAGCTATTTTGATATTTTGTAAACACCTCATTATCTGAAATAAGTTATGGAAGTAAAGCTTTTAAGTATAGGTCAGAGACGTGGAATAACAGAGATAGCTGAGCAAGCACCAGGATTTCAGCACTCTAGCTTACATAGAAGACAGATATCAGGCATTTTTGACACAGCCCTGACAGATGCTGACGTATCTTGAGTAACCAACACACCAGAACTTTATCTTTATTTCTCTTCTGGGGATGCAAAAATCAGTGGTTTACTTTTTACCGAGTGATAATTAGTATCTATTGGTGATTCCAAGGTTAAGAAACATATCTACATGCATGCATATACACAGATATAAACATACATAACATACACTGTATATATATATATAACCATATATATTTATCTCCATATATATACATGTAGATCTCTCTCTCCATATATATGTGTGTATGCAAAAGTACATTTCTACATATCTATATTCAAACAAAATACAGGTTAATACATATACAAAGGTCACTCCCAGGTGTTAACTTGTGCAAGTTTATTCCTTGCAGTAAAATGAGAAACGTTTTGTGTTTTCCCACATTGTCTTAGTAGGAAGGGTGGGGATTAGTTATCCATAGAGAGAACAGCAAAAGAAATCCTGGAACTCTAAACTGTGAAGGCAAGGTCTATCCTACACAAGGGAGATGGGCAGCAACAGAAGGGCATGCTGTGATGATTCACATGACTCAGTGAACAACCTGCATCTCCTAAGAGCTTCTCTTCATAAATCAGCTAGCAAGACAGTTAATCCCTTTTCTCTGTGTCAAATTCGATTAGTTTATAGTGAAGTACAATATTAAATCTAGACTAAATAAGCTTGTTTACTCATGTAAAATCAAATTGATTTTCTCTTCCCCCACTAATGAGATAGAAATAACTTGGTTTGGAGAAGGTTCCTCATCACTGTAGCTCTTTTCACCCCAAAAGAAGAATATCCACACACTTTAGACTCAGCCCATTCAGAATGGTGACAAATATCTCTTAGAGTAAAGCAGCACACCTGAATGGAAGCACTGCCACAGCTTTGAACAAAATAATTAAAAGATTTCACCCCAAAATACTTCACAGATGGAGGTCTAAAGCCTATGCAAGAAAAGAAAGGAAGCTTTATATGCACACTCTCTTGCTACGAGACAAACTATGTTAAATTAATTGCCTGTACAATGTTTGTATCTCAGTCACCCCTTCCGCCCTCTTACCAACAACTTTGAGTCACTTCTTGAAAGATCAGGTCACACTTTGCTCACCTACATGAGTCACACTAAAATTCGGTGTTTTCAGAAATAACAGTCAACAGTGACTTAAGTTTCTGAATTGATTCAATTTGCCCATTTAGTGGGTGCCGACCAAACAATATACCAGCCTCGGGAGAGATGATTACAGAAACAATCTCATGGCTACTTAGTAACTCAGAAGCTTTTTGAACTTTTGCAGCTAACTGCAGACTTTTTCCATTGCCAGCTACAGGTAAGAAACACTACTGCTGCCCCGAGATATCCCCTCGCCTTACCAGAAAGGAAATTTACCAACTTACGGGACTTGCATAACGCTGACTATCTTCCGTAAAACTTATTTAAAAATTGAGCTGCTAAAAACCACTGACATACTGGACTGTTAGATACAGTAGATTTCAACTACGAATAGATTCTACAAAATACAGCATTTCTGTGTTCATTACTCCTCTTAGCAAGCTTACACACGTTAAGCAAAACACAGATAGCAGCATTTCCTTCTGGACAGACTCCCTTAGGGGATCAACACTTGAGGCTGCAGCTGAGGAAGCTGTTGCCGTCAGTGAACTTGCTAATAATGAGATACATTGGTTACCAGTTAAGCGACAATTCTTTATATCCAAGTTCCATTCAAATTGCTAAAGACAAAGGTGATAATGATTTTATATAATGAAGAACTTCCTTAAATGCTGACTATTTTTCCAAAACTAATAATTTCTTCTACATTTCCCTTATTGGATAAACAGGTGTATAAACTGTCTGAAATAATTACACTGGGAAATGGATAGTACAGAAGAGTATCAGAGAGAATCCAACAATGGTCAGCTGAAACATGTTGAATTATAGACTCAAGTTTTGCTTGTATTTAAATTAAAACCAAAAGCATTCATACAGCAAGTGAAACTCAGCAGTATACTTCATTTTTAGCAAGACTATTAGAACCAGAATATTCGATGTATCCGCTAAAATATAGGATTTTTTTTTCAAGCTCTTACAAGTACTAAGAAAGATGGTTTACTCTGAATAAATACTGCCCCACTGCATTGGCAAGATTTGCTGGGCTTTGGCACTATCAGGTAAGTTTGCCTAGTAAACTTTCACTTTTCTTGGATTTTACCTACATGTCCTTAAAACTTAAAAATGGGGAAGTATTCGGTAATAAAAGAGAGACATAACTTTGCAGGAGCTAATTATTTGTTTCTAGCCTTACTGTCCACCAGAAGGTGGAGATTCAGGAAATTCAGCTCTCTTGCCTAGAATGTAGCTGGTACTCAGTTGCTATGGTTTGCCAAAGGACAGAGGCTTAGGTGTCCCTTCTACCAACAAGCTAGTTCCTTCATTTTAGGTAGATTATATCCTGAGGTTCATGCCTCCTTACTGCTAATGAGGACATGTAATGTTGCAGACATAATGTTGAGCAACTCCAAGCTGGAGCATTTTTTCTCTTACAGGCATGAAAAAAAATTTCAGAACAATACACATTAATGAAGTCCTGAACTTTTCATACACATGAGATACCATTTGGGTTTAATGATAAGCATGGAAATCATCCAGCTTGAACAAAAGACCAGTCAGACAATGAAGATGTTTTCACCTATTTCAACAAACTTTGGATTACATCTTACATGAATTTACTACACTAAACACCACAACCTAGTAAATGACTGCAGATCACAGGATTCACATTAGTCCAGCAATGACCTTAATTCAATATCTTCTTTAATATCTCTTTTTACATAGATATTTAGCTCATAAAAACAACAACAACAACAACCAAACAAACAAAAAACCCACCACCCAAACCTCTAGTGCTTAGCATATTTTGCCCAAATAATACTTTCTGGGGAAAAAAAAGGTCTAGAGAGGAAGCGAATATCTGACCTAGGTTTACAGAAGAATAGCTAAACAAATTTTGGGAAAGCAGTTCTGTGATGCCAAAATGTAGTGAAATTCAGCTCGTTGTCCCTTTGCTGAGCTACCCTTGTAGTGACAAGAAACCAGACATTCAGCATGCAGCAGGCTGCATATGGAAAACGTGCTGCTTTCAATTGGAATTCACCAGATTAAAGTTGCTGCTACCACGATCTTCATTTCAGCTGCACTGAAACGAGCAGGTGCAGTGATCTAAAGTGTTCCAGCATGGGAGCCACCAGCCTCACCTCTCAGCTGGAGCAGTGTTGGCAGAGAATAATGTGACAATGACAACTGTAAATGTGACAGTTTATATGTTGGTGTACTACTGGCAGACAACAAAATGGGGACAACCAAAGAACTGCAAATACTTCAATCCCTGCCTTTCCTTCTCTAGACAGTTATGTGCCCAAATTAATTTCCATTTCGCAAAACAATATGGAAAATAAAGCATTCCAAAAGTAATTTGTACTAATAAATTGCATACAAGTTAGTTATTATTTCAATATTCTTTTTCATTAATATATTCAAATTCAGTTATATGTGACATCCAGTGATCACTGACACTATGATCAGGGTCAGGAAAAAGAATTTCTAGGCTTTGACGATATGGGTGGAAAATTAAGGAGAACAGGTCACCATCAGTGAAGTATGCCCATTTGGGGACTCACACTTGGACACTGCTGTACTCTATAGAAAAACAAAGGGGAAAAGTTTTTTTAAACCCAGTCAGAACAACACCTGCTTTGAAATTTTATTACAGCTACAACTGTAATCAAAGGTCAGTAACTGTCCTATTGCTCACGACACTGTGTAGTCCACAGCATGTTCTCCAAGGTAGCATTACTTCTGACATACTTTATCTGCCAAGAAGAAATGTAAATATTTGAAAAGCACTGGAGCATACAACAATGGTGCAACTGTTAGGTACTGAATACCATACACAAATTCCACCTGCATCCTTGTGACTAGGGTTCTCACTCGGCTCCCTCCTGAACATGTTCGTTGAGCTACCTAAACTGCTGTTCAGAGGCTCACAGTTCTCTCTATCACAAGGCAGGAGAATTAACTAGAATTTAGACTTATTTGGAATACAGACTTGAAACCTAGATCCACAGGCAGTCAGCCCTTAAGGTGAAAACCAGCTAAAGGTGAAAACTAGAACTGACCTCCCTGCCTCACAGAATCCACAGTCATGAGTGAGGCTCTCAGGCCCCCTCTACCACAGCCCTGCAAAATAGGACTGACAGAAGCCAGCAAAGAGGAATATGAAACAACTGACCCGACGATAAGAAACTTGAGGAAGAAAGAGGGAACTAATTTTGTCAGTCAAAGGGACTAAATCCAGAAAGTCTCCAGATCTCTCCTATGGGCATGATATAACTGCCAGTGTCCAAGACACGGATACACATGATGTGTCCAGTGACTGAGCAAGGATCCAGCCTTTTTCATCCAGTATCACTGCTGTGGTTACAGCACTGCTCTGTAGTGCACAACCAAAAGCACCATCTTGACCAAGTGAAGTGACAAAGCATGATGTTCATGAGGGATTCATAAATCAGGCTTTGAAGATCCAATCCAACAGGTATACCCTTGGCATGCTGACACGTTAGGCAATTCTGTGGTTAAGAATTTACTGCTACTTCCCAAGTAAATATTGCAGGATCACTTCTAACTATAAAGACTGTCTCAATTCTGAAAAGCTAACTTACCTGCTGCTCTGATTTTACTAAATTATAAGCTTAAAAAATCATGATAATGTTTATAATTTGCAAAGATTATTATTTTATAATATAGGTAGTTGAACTTCTGTAAATTACATGCAACAAATTGTAAATTCCTGCAAATCACCACCATAACTAACTGTTTTCACAAAAGGCACTTAAATCACTCAATCAAATCACTTTCGATTTTAGCTGTTGTGCTTTTGGGGTGCAGAGAAGCAAAAAAAAAAGTTAGATGGTGGATATTCTAAGTGACATATTATAAGTTAACCTATTCCACACCCCACTCAGTGAGATGCACAATATTCCTGAGAAGTGCTATGAGAAATGTTGAAGTACAGTGACTTTGTACAAACATGGGTGGAGTTGAAATTCATCATTGATAGGAGACTGGTTCAGCCTTAAGAATGCTAGCACTGTATTTGTCTTCATTACATTACCCAACAACATGTGAACCAAACAAACTTGACTGTAATTATTCTGACATTCCAATGTTTTATAATGTGATTTAAAATCATTCCAGGAAACGAAAAATCCAACTTGTTTGACCTCCATAATACGCTTAAACAAAACCCAAGCTTTAGTCTCATAAACCCAATATTTGCTGTAGAAACAACTGAACTGTAACTGCACTTATCAAGCTTCCTAGTAAAAAAATCCATAATTCTCTTCAGTAGCAGGAGTCAAAGTCCAAGTTTTGGTCATTTAAAAAAAGTCTGTTCTTTTCAAGTTGTTGCTGTTCCTTCTAAAACCCTCCTGTCCCTCTAAACATGTTTTCATGGAGAATGTGGTTGAGCAGAACTTGTCCTTGTACACTAAATGGAATTCATTTCAGTGATGTGTTCTTCTCACATTATGAAATGCTTTCCCATTGACATTTTTGTGTGTTCACATCTCTCACTAGTCAGAGAAGATTCCTCCACTGTGTCATTATTCCATTAACTTCCCTATATTATCTGTCCAGCTTAACAGGTGAAGTTTCAATAAACAAATATCACAAAGAAGAAAGTACAAGTGAGGCAGTTGTTTGAAGTTTCTCCATTATTTGAAAGTTCTTCAACGATATTCCTGTTACATGATCCTCAGTCCTCTGACTGCAAGACTGAAGTCTTCTCTGGTTTGGTATTTCTAGATAATTGTAAGAATTCCAGACATAGAGTTACTTAGCTCATGCTACCAGCTTCCTGACAAAGGTAGAGCTGCTTTGAAACACTGAAAACCATTTAACTATGAGTCAATACATAATATGGTAGCATAAATGTAAATTTTTATTAATAGACTCGGAAAAGTGAAACAAAATTACAGTCACCTAGGAATGATTTGGTGAAAAACATTGACATAAGCTATTTCCTGGAAACAGTGAAGCACTGCTGAGGGAGAAAAGCAAAGGCTACTTTAAAAATAACCTTTCTCCTAGGCACAAAAGAACATTGAATGTCCTTATCAGGGAGAAGTAGCAAAGCCTGTCTCCCCAGCCCTACAAAGAAGTGCTTGGAATTCAAGACACAGTTTACCAACACAAGTAGAAATTCAGGTCAGAAAAAGTAGGAGACAGTAAGGCTTGTAGAAACATGCCTGCCTGCCTATTCAGAGGCTTCACATTGTGATTCAATCGGATCTGCCTAATGCATGCTTCAAACAGCATGAGGTTATTCAGAAATGTACACACACACACACACAATGCCTCTCTCCTCCCTTCTCACAAGAAGGTCTCAGAAACTTGTCTACAGCGTCCCTACAGGCTAAAACCACAGTCCAGCTTCCCTAAACACTGAAAATCAATGTTTCCACTCAAGCAACAACTAGGTTTTGGGATCTGTGAGCTACTCGAAGCTCATGAGGAGTTTATACTCACAGCTTCTATTAAAAAAAAAAAAACAAACCCACAAAAACAAACAAACAAAAAAAACCCAACAAAAAACCCCAATCAAACAAAACAAAACAAAACCACAAAAACCCCAGTTATTACAAGTAACCTCTCGAAGGTCTAAGAACCTTCAGATATTTGGAAGATGTTGCAAGGAGAACTCCAAGATGAAATGAAGGGAAAATTCATATTATTCTTGGCTCCTTCTCATCTGCTCCAATTATTTCCTTTTCTCATTCTTCTGAATGACCCCTAAAAACACTGTGTGCACTTATCTCTTAGACTTATGCATGACAATTGCATATTTTTATCTTCTTTCTCACAAAAGAAATTACACTAAGTATCGAGATCAATAAATATTTTAGTAGTTTCCAGAGGAAATTATACTTATGCAAACCGAATCCTGTGCTGACTGAAGCCTGGTTATATACTACATAACCATTATGTTTCTCAGGAATATTTCAGCCAAACGCCTATCATTTGACTTCAGTATTCTGAAGATTTCAAAAGGAGTCACACGCAAAGAGTTTAGCTCACTATATTTACCAAAACAAAAGTTTATCCTACATGGACTTTTTAGAGTCTACACGGACTTTTTTTTTTTTTTTTAATAAAAAGTAATTTAACAAAGTATGTGTAGTGAGATTAGGAAAGTGAATTGTGTCACAACAACATTGCTTTTTGTTTATCAGCCAGTATTACATATAGAAGTTTTTGGTCAATTACAGCAGGTCAGATACTAATCTGAGCAACATCCACTCTCACTAGCAGCTAGATTACAATTTGACTCAGGTTGACCTACGGGTAGAAATTAAATCATGGATTCTGACACCATTTTTAGCAGGAGACAGAGTAGGATCAATAAGGGATACTCATTTCTCTAGACAGGGAAATCATCCTGTCTCATGAATTGCACAGGATCCCAAAAAACAGCTGATGTAGTCGTGCTGAAGGCTGGAGGAGATAAAAAGGAATTAGATACTCAAACACTTTTTGTTTCCTTTACACTAAAGTTTAGTTCTAGGAGAATAAAAATAAGTTTAAAATTTCCATGTTTAGAGACATGCAATACAATATAATAACCTCTTTTTCTCCAGATGCAGATTCCCACATAACTAGCTAATATTAGTTTTTTCTTTTTCATTTTCCTCTATCACTTAGCCAGGATCTACAGACACCCCCTGCAAAGCCCACAGAAAAAAGCCTCCATGATATGACACTGAGAACAGCAGGAACCTAGCCCATAATGAAAGCTCTTAAATGCTGCAATAACACAGATGAAGAAAAATTGACAGAAAAGAGATGTCACAGCTCTTGTCCTGTATAACAGTACCTTCAATCACTAAATAATCTGTTCTTCTCTGGCTAGGCTGTACTCAGATGTACTGCTGTCTAGATGAAGAAACTTCCCTATCACCAGAATGCAAACTGTTACCCATATTACATATCATTTTCTTGTAGTCCAACCAAGAAAAAAAGGTAGCAAGTGAACTAATGTGCAAATTAAATTGCTTGTCAAATTCAGATTTGGTTTGTTGGGTTAATAGATAGTTAAGAGGTTTATATTGCTGCTGTTAACAGGATATGTACCTTGCAGACAGCCAGAGAGAGCAGAACCAAAAACCCCTCTCAATAACCTCCTTGCAGACCGGAGATGAGGGTGAGCTAACTATGTGGCCCTCTTCTACGGCTTCGACAAAAACAAAATACAAACCTACGCATTGTTGTTCAACCTATGAGGCATGAAACAGAAACTAAACCTAGCAATACTAAGCTACCAGAGCGTGAAACAACTGCCCATGTGGGGAAGAAGATGTTGCTCTTATGGATGCTTGATGGACCCGGATTATAGAGTTCTGAAGATACTCTGTTTACTCAGTTGGCTACTCAAATGGATAATTAGGTTTTATTAGCTGTAGTGCAGCCACTAAGCATCTTGAACACTTCATGCCAAAACATATCACAACATATACCTGTCATCATGCCACTGAACTGAAAACTAGTACCGCACAGTAAAAGGCTGGAGGAAGTGAACACACAATAAATCTTCAATGGGAAAATTCAGTGATACATCCTTCTGCAATGCAAAAAATGCCATTGCCCTCACTGCTGAAGCATAAAGAACATCAGTTAAATTTAAGTCATTCTGATATTTGTCATTAAAGAACAAATTTAGTAGAACACTTACATCCAGATTTCCTTAACAGAAAACTGTCACTTTATATGAAAATATGGAAATTCATAGGTCACATGCATAATTGACTCAACAAGAGAATGATGTATGAGTTTCAATTAAACACCAAACGCAGTGATGTCTTTTTCAAAAAAGAGTTTGAAAGGAACTGTACCTTTTCTAGAGTATTTCTTAATGCAGAGAGGTGCTGGTGGCCTGAAGCCCAGTGTCCCTGGGCTCTCCTTGTATTTATCTGTCCATCCTGCAGCGGTGCAGGCACCAAGGCACCGTACCTGCCCGGGCGCGGCGCCCCTCGGGGCGGTCTCCCCTGCTGACCGCCTCCCAGGCGCGCAAGTTTAGCCCTGTTTAATCACCTTCGAGACCCTTTAAACACACCCAAGGTTTGCCCCCTACGAAGGGGTTTCGGGGTGCTTGATTTGCCAAAGACAATTTACGAACTAGTTTAAGCTCTGGCAACCTTGCGGGGGATAGTTGTCTTTTTCCTCCCCAACGCACACGCAACCCCGGCGAATTCAGCCCGGCGCTCCAGGACATCCCACGGACGCACTCTCGGGTCTGGGGTCCGTGTCGGCGTGCGGGACGAAGGCTGGGAGCCGAGGGCAGGCTCGGCAGCCGCGGGGCGGGCGAGCGGCGGCTCCAGCCCCGCAGGCTGAGCTCTGCCTGCGGCGGCCCCGCTCCCCTCCCTCCCTCCCTCCCTGCTCCCCGCCGCTCGCCCCCACTCACCGCGACCGAGCCCGAGGAGGAGGCGACGAAGACGCGGATCACCATCTTCACCTCATCAGCCGCGGCGGCGGGAGCGAACGGGACAGAGCACAGAGGCTGCGGGAGCCGCTCCCCCGCACGGACGGGGCCGGGGCCGCCCCGCTCCACCCCGCCACCGCCCCCGAGGGCGGCCACCGCCCGCAGCACCCCCGCCCCGCCCCGCCCCGCCCTGCCCTGCCCTGCCCTGCCCTGCCCTGCCCGGCGGCCGCAGCCCCCCTCGGTGAGCCGGGTCCGGCTCCCGGCTGGCAAGAGGCAGGCGATAGCGGCGAGAGGCGGGAATGTGGGGGCGGCGCGCAGGGACCGACGGGCGCTGTAGTCCTGCCCGGGCGGGGACAGCCGCAGGACGGGGGTGGGAGGCAGCCTGCCCGCGCCCGCCTGCCAGGAAAACGGAGACGAGCGGCAGCCTGCCCGCCCCCAGCTGCTGTGCCCAGAGCCCGGGACTACCTGGTGCCTTTGGGAGGATAAGAGGGGCTTGTGCCGCCCTCCAGGTGCGCTGCCCACCAGTCGAGGTGAACGACGTGTGAAATTGAGCCACCCCGCCAAGAGAGCTCATAGCTCAGGCCGCTCCTGGTCCTCCTGCCCCGTGCGGAGCTGCCGGCTCTGCTCCACCGGGGCCCGGTCTGGCCCCGCTGGCCGCCGCTTACTGCGGCAAAGAGGTGGAAAATGAAGCCGTTCTGGGCAGGTATCCCTGTCGAGGCAAGCTAGAGGGACAACACAAGGTGAGTAGGCCACTGGGCAAGAGAGCTGTCCTACACCACACATCCCAAAGGAGTTAAACAGTGCTGCCCGTTTTCATTCTCTGGTATAGATGTACAGTTCCCAATATTGTCAGCCGTGGAACAGATGTTATTAATCAAAGGGATAAGCAGACAACCCCAAATAACCCTTTGTCAGTCAGCTCATCTGCAAGGGACCAAGGGGAATCCCTACAGCCCTCATCAGCTTTTGGGTCTGTGAGGACACAGCCTGTCTTTATTTAAAGTCTAAGAACCACATAGCTGGCAGCCTTACACATGTTACTACAGTTGTAACCCTCATCTTCTTACTTCTCTACCTGCAGCCAGATGGTTACTCATTTCCTCTGACTAAACTCTCCCTTTCAACCGTATCACCCCAATGCTAAAGTGCGTGGTGTCAGCTTCCTTCACACCTTTGCATTGCCACTGCCCTCAGTGATCTTCCACTGTCCAGACTAAGCACAGACCTTGGCTTGCTGCTAAATATGTCCTTAAAACTTTCTTTACATTTTAATATTGATCATTCGTTTTGAAATCCTGCAGGTCTTGAAGCAGGATTATAGCACTGAGCTATAAAATGCTCAGTGCTCACTTTGAGCTTTGATTTATCTTGTGGAAGTCATTAGGAAGTTTTAAGCTGACTTCTCTGTCCTCTGGAGTGGAGCTTAATGTCAGCAATATAAAGTCCAATCCCAAAATGTGAATTCAATTACCAATCCTGCAAAGATTTATAGCTACGCATTACTTTGTTTTCATGAGAGTGCTTGTTGAAAAGTAAGAGTAAACTTCCTCAGAGTACACTTAGGTACAAAGGTTAAGATTTTCTGGCTTCAGTGCTCCTGTCTTCACTTGAGCATAACTTTTACTGTGGGAACCACTAACCGGTGACCAACAAGTGTTTACTGCTTAATTGCTGCTGACTGCTCAGCAAAAGGAGAGAAGGACACAAACTTTTCTTTATGTTGGTTTGTAAGGTAACACCAAACAGCTTGTTAAAATTCTGTGATAGGTGTGTAATTATAGGAATCTGCTGGAAAATTCCCATTACCTTACTCAGTGAATTTCCTTCACACGGCAGGATTATTTCTGACAACGTATTTTCCTGTGTTTCTTTACGTTTTCTTTAAAAGATGGAGGTGCTTACTTCCCACTTATTTCTCTATTTACTCACTACTAAAAAATATTGGTTTTAATATTCAATTTTGGCCATATTTTATGAAAAAAATAGAATCAGGGTAACCCACTGCAGCTGGTTGTATGTGATTCACTCACAGTATTAATATGTAGCACTAAACTGTAATATTAATAACTCCTGCTTTCTAATATATTTCTTAAATACAGCTGGGGATAAAAAAGAAAAAAATTATAGCAAGTCTGATTCTGAAAGCTACTGAACACCTTTATCTCTCAGTAAATAGAAGAAGAGGATGCTCCTTCCTGTCAGAGAGAGCCTTGACACATAACCAGTAGCCTAGAGAAACTATGTGGCACTAAGCGGAAAGAGCATGAGCTGTAAATAAAAAAATTAAGAATTCTAATGGGACTGTAAAAACTGTAACTAAGGTATTTTAAAGGTTGTTTCCTCTCCTTTGAAGAATCTTCTACTTTGTAACCTTCAAAAGCCACAGATTTAATCTCCTTTCCCATCTGGAAAACAAACAACTTTCATTTCAGTTCACTTGAAAGTATTTCGGAGCTGCATAAATTCACAAAAATCTATGAGGAAAAAATGAGGTAGTTGAAAAGGTAAAACTATCACCTGTTAGAAGAATCCAGACCCACTATTCCATTTCAAATACCCCAAACTAATCTGTAGCCAGCCAAGGCAATATACACTTTTCTTTTTGTTTTTAGATTCTCCCTTTTGCTCCTGTAGCCCTTAGGTCAGGAGGTTCCTACAGTTGGAGTTTCAAAACAGAGTCTAAGCAGCTAAACTCATAGCCAGAGCTGATAGACTCAAATTGAGCTAAAGTGTCAGAGCTCATGGAGATCTTCCAACCATTACACTTGACACAGCTTTAGCCAAAGTTTCAGCATCCTTATTCCACACATGTTTAGAGACACCATCCAAGACAGAGCAGGGGACTTCCTGCCTGCATTTAACCACTTGACAACAAATGCAACAACTTAATTAAAGTATCCTTTCAAACACCCTTTGAAGCAGATTTTGAACAAATCTGTATTTCAATTATTTCAATGAATTTTCTTGCAGTTCTCAATTTTTATAAGTAAATTTATAATATTTTGGGCTAAAATTTTTGCACTCCTAACTTCTTGGTATCAATTTGGATGCAACACAGGCATTGAAAATCCAGACAGCTTTCTCATTTATCTCTTTTGCTAGTGTATCCATACATATCAAGAAGCCATGATTACTTCATTGTGGAAGTAATACAGAAAGTTAGGGGAAAGAAACATTACACTGAGCAGTTAAAGATTTTAAAGCTTGTAGAGCAGCCTCTTGCTTTGCATGGCTCCTAAGCAGGGAACTATTACTCTGTGGAGAGTAAAACCAATCAGACATCATCACGTGACATTTTGCACTTTCAGCTGGTGTACAGGTTAAGAGTGAATATCATGCTCTGTCCTGCAGCTGCTGCTGGTAAATGTCCTGAAGCCATTTATTTAAGGCCATACTTTAGCTCCGTTTCTATTGTACAGTTCTAGAGGCTTGAAGACAATGGTACAAACATCTAGTTAAGTAGAGAAAATGTAATAAATTAAAAACATTGCTAAAATGATTTATGAGCAGTTTCCAATGCTTATAGGAGGGGCAGGGGGTAGTTTCTAAAGATTTCATGGTGAGAATGATTCACTGTTATGCCAGGTCTTCATGGAAGATTAAACAGAACTTTACTGCTGCTAAGGTAACAAAGTACACACAAAACCAAGGCATAGGAGTATGTGAAAACAGAAGTATAAAAGTACAACTTTGGACAAAGAACATTCTGACTATGATAAAAGATGAATTGTATAGCAAGATACAACAGGGATAGGAGCAAAATATGGGAGAAAGAGAATATTTTGTTCAGGACTGAAAAAGTGATTAAGATGGCTTCATTTCTCACCTGAAAGGAACAGTCTGTCTGAGGCATATTAGAAGTTTTCTGGTCTTTGTGTTGTTGATACCCATCAGTTACTTCTCTGGGTTCTGTGAAATATTGCTAAGGAGGAAGATCACATAGACTCAGCAACAATCCACATATTTGAGATTTCTAAAGGATTCTTTACTACTTTTTAAAAATGTTAACTTTCAAAATGTTGAAAATACAGTTTTAGAGTTTCATTAAAAACTCTGATTGTTCTGAGCAATCTTCCTTGATAGAAATGTGACTGTCATGGTAGGGAGCAAAAAAACAGTAGAGAAAACATAGTGCTCCAGCCTGGACAGAGCTACAGAATGTCATCAGCTGCTCTCACACTGCAGAACCCAAGAGAAAGATAACTTAAAGGCTCTAAAACATGCAAAATGGCCAAAGTAATATAATGTAAGTACAGGACTGTTCCACTTGTTGCATAATGGCACTCAGCGTGGTGGCTGATAGCCTATAAACAACTTGGCTAGACACAGCTTGAAAGCATATAAAATAATGCTGTTTGGAGCCCAGTTCTCTGCATTCATCCTGAAAGCCACTGTATTTTTAAGGTATCATTTTAATCACAAAGGAACTTCCAGGGCACAGTTTCTCAGTTGTGCTTAATGCCTGCAGCTGTGTGTTTTACATGCTATTATGAGTCCTCCTCTACATGCACAACAGGCAGCCCCTAGTCAAGATCACCCTATCCCTTGCAGGAATGCTTTGGATGTTTTATTACTCACCAACATCTCTCAATAACAAGCTCAGATTCACACAAGACTCTGTTTTTCCAGAACCTTCACCGTGGCCAGAGGTTTACATTTAAGAGCGTTTCTCAGCTTTCCCCATGGTCAGATTTTAGAGATAATGTCCCAAGATAAAGCTTTTTCTCTTTTGGCTTGAATTACTCTGAAGCTACTACAAAGCACATGTGTTAAAGTAGACTCTTGGAAAGAGGCAGAGCTGGAACAACTTCGAGAAAGGTTTTGACACTCACATTCACAAATTTGTGGCATGTTGAGGAAAGCAGAATGGTACCACTGTTCTTGATTTCAGAATGATTTCTGTACCATCTCTTTATAAGTAACTGAAAAAAGTAAACTCAAACAAATATAAAAAGATTAAAAAATCCACAGAGAGCTGAGTAAGCCTTCCTTCATGCCATTTAAATCTAAATATACCTAGATAATTCCAAAGCTGTATGAGTCCATTCTTCTCAGCTGCTGCCCTTTAGTCTGCTGCTCTTCAGTTGAAGCATGACTGGTTTTAGTATCTGTGGCTGATTTGATTCCCTCCATGAATTCCTAATACTAAGGACCTTTGAAAAGAAAAACATTTTCATGTGAAATTCATCATCTGATACAGCTCAGTCATCTGACATGCAATAACTGAACCTGGAGATTAATACATCCTTCATGTTCTGTATTAAATCAGTCATCATCCCTTAAACTTGCAGCTACATTTTATAAGAAGTTCCAGAGTTCATTTTCTACTTATGCCTTTAAAGATCTCACCATTGCTGAAGATGGTGCCTTTAACTGAGGGGCAGGAACTCAGGCAAGTTTCATTCAGTGTCCAGCCTTCTACTCTGCCTACTCTTTCAGTCCAAGATACTGTAAACAAATCAGGCTCAACAATGGCTGGTTCAGTAGGCTTGCATCCTTATTTCTGCTAATTTGAACAACCTTTAGTAATCTTCATTACTGCAGAGGGATGGAACCCCCCACAAATCCCATTTTCCCATCTGCAGTTCCAATGAAACCTGAATTAGTGAGCACTCAAGATGTGAAGTGCACTCAGGGAGCAGCCATAGAGCATTACATTCCTGCTAGCTCTTTCCGGGAGGGACCTTCTGCCAAGTCCTTGGAAAAACAAACTACCACCGCATTCCTTTTGGCTGTTTTCCATCTGGTTTTCCATGTCTGACCAGTTCTACTCTGACAAGGCATTTAGAAGATTCATTTCTTGCAGGATGCAGGAGAATTGGGTCTGCAATAATATTTATGTATACAAGGACAAAGAACAAGCAAACTTGTGGAGAATAAGAAGCAGCTGAGTACATAAATACTGGCAACTTTCCCAAAGTGTATGCACTAAATGAACTAAGAATAGTTAACATTTTTATAGTCAGGAGTTTTTTAGATGTTTCACAGAACAGAGAGGCGGGGAAACATCTCAAACTTGGACAGCTGACATAAATTTGAGGATAAAGACTATGTGTGCGCTCATTTCAAGCATGGGTTCAAGCCCACGAATGGGGGCCATGTTCACATTGAGGGGACACAAGACTGTACTTGGTCACGGGTTTAAGATGACCTTTAGGAACCAGCAGGATAGAGTCTTTGGCTCACCCTTAATCCTCATCTCAGAGGCCAAAGGTGCAGTGTGGACACGCCTACCCTGTCAGAGGTGTAGCCCATCTTTCTGCAGAAGATCACATGCAACTGCCAGAGACTCTCCCCACAGACAGGATGCATAAATGGCATGAATTCAACTCCATAAAAGCAGCTGCAGACAACCTACTGGCATTCTTCTAGGCCAGGGGAGTGCTGCCTTGATGGCATTGCAGGTTTCATGACCAGGGACCAAGAAGAATGAAAGAGTGTGGAAACCACATGGGTCTCATTACCCAAACTGGAGAGGGGATGACCCAAGCTGGAGAGGGGACTAGTAAGTTTGAGCTGAAGCTGGTGGAGGGAGAAGAAAGAAGAGGAAAATACGGCAGCAATGATTAGGGATGTGTTGCAGACAGGCTGTATTGCCCTACATGGGAAATCGTTGCCATTCATGGGATGGTTTTAACAGTGAGGACCCTCTACTGCCTGTGCAGAAGCAGAAGAGATGTGGATTCAGAGCAAGAGTGCACTGTGTGGAAACCAGCTGCCTGGCCTGGCAGATCAGCAAAGATAAAATCTGTTCAACTAATACACTGAACAAAGGAACACGTAGAAGGCAATGTAAGCTAGGTTAAACAGCAGCCAAATAAATGAGAAACCATACAATGTCTCAGGCAATGGGTAGAGAAATCATTGTCCTTCCATGCATTGTCTTTCCAGTCTCAATCCAAACTCTTTTGTGCTAAGTATGGACTTGCCTGTCAAAGTATATACACTCTGTGTATTCTTTGGTAAAGTAATCCTGCAAAATTTGCTAACATTTATTTATTCCTTTCAGATTTGTACAACAAAGTTCGTTATGTTTTGCATTTCCATGTCCTGTACCCTATGTGGGTAGATATCTGTGATACACAGTTTACTTTCTATGCATACAAAAAACCCCACCAGTTCTATTTAAAATAACAGAAATAACTTTGACTCGATACTAACTTTTTAATGTCGGTTGCTACAGTTTAGGAAAGTCTGACAAATATTAAACTCAACACAGCAGATACTTTGGTGTCACAATTGGATGCAGCATTTCTTAATGGACTCTAGATAATAGGACATAAAACAGACTTTCTCAGAGTTTTTGGACTACAAAATAGGCTGCACTGGAATCCAGTGTGAGGGGTTCCTTCTGAGATCGCTCACATCATCAGTGGGTCAAAGACTAGTGAGGGTCCAGCATAGACCTCATGGAAGACTTCACAGAAGGGAAAAATACTGTCTCATATGTCCACAGAGCCAGTTCAGCTCCTTCATTTCAGTTCCCCATCGAATCACTAAAGCCCATAGCTGCATTGAGTATTCCCATTGAATAGACCTCACTCAGACAAGTAGCATTCAGTGAAATAAATGGGGCTATCTGTGTGAAAAATGGATACTCCACAAAATGGGTTGCAGATTCATGCTGGGAGACAGCAACTGTGAATTTTCATGAACTCAAAGATCAGATTCTTTTTAGGATATGACTGGCAAGAGCCTTACAAGACTTCCATTGCATGACCCAGTGGTGAGACACTGGCCTAGAGGCCGAGAAACCTGACTTGGCTATGAGTTTAGTAGCCAACCTAGTTTGCAGCAGGCAGAGAATCAGAGAATAATATATGTCTTGTATATCTTCATTAAAGCAACTTCTGAGAGACAGTCTCCCTTCTGATACTTCTTTTAGGATCTTTCCATTTTGTAGCTCACTGAGATGCAGCCATTAAGCATGACAAGCAGTAGGTAATTGTTAGTCATGATTTTCGTACTTATAGACATCTCCATTTTACTCAGACTCAGCTTTACCTGTGGTATGTTCACACTGTCTACTTGTTGCTGTCGCTTCCAAGCCTGGGTTGTCTCACCTGTTTATCTTTTCAGAGATGTTGAACCAATGAGAATGACTTTTATGGGACTAGGATATAACAAAGATCATGGCTGAAGACACAGTTTCTCTCATTGTCTGGAATTCATGTATTAAGAATAAACTTGTTAAGGATTCAGAGTAAATTTCCAGTGAGACCGATCAAAAACAGTGCTGTGAGCTTCCCCAGGAACTAAGGGCTATATATACTTCTTGGCACAATTTACACTAACAAATAAATAAAACCAAGTGAACTGGGTTATAATATTTCTCCTATGTTTGGAACTTGCTGAATTCCAACAGAGATAGCAACCTTTGTCAGTGAAGCAAATATTTTTTATCTGTCACATGGAAATTCACATCTTGCTTTATTATGGGAAATTAAAGACTGTTCCCAAATTGGTTTAGTGCCACAGGGCTGGTTCTTGCACAGAAGCAGTTCTGTTATCTACAAAATATTAATATGGACTTACTAAATTTGACTTGCATCTGCATACATAATACATTTTATGATATTTACATCCTTCAGGAATTTAGGAGACTAGAGGAGAAAACAAAATTAAAAAAACCCCAACCTGCATACAGTCTTATTCTCAACTCCTCACTCTCTGGCTCCTTCTGTAACCTTAGAGGTTTTTGTAGTATTGATTTGTAGCATTTCCTAAAATGTTAGTTCTTTTCTAAAGGTTCTGCTGTCCTTTTCCTGGTTTTGAAAAAAATGTTTTAGTTATAATGAATGATTCATAGCTCCTGCAGATCATTCAGGGACACCATTCATAATTAATGATTAAAATGCAGTAATAAAACATGAAATGTTTGAAAGTCAGCAGTGATGCCTCTAAAGGTAGATCTTTGACAGAAATTGCTGACAGCATCAGGAACTCTCCCTCTATAATTATATATTCAAAGATAATAATTTTGCTCTTTATTTTTTCCACTTTTGCATTCTCTCCCTTGCAGGCATCTTCAGGTCAATATTCTAGCAAGTGACAGTTTGTCTATAATTTAATTTAATATTTTTCTTTCTTAATTTACATTTTCACTCATTTTTAGCCTGCAGTGATTATTTGCATGGAAAGAAATTGTCTTCAAAGTCTATATTTAGCCTGATATATCGGATTAGAAATGTAAGCCAATCATCCAATGAGGTTAATTTTAAATCCTGTGGAAATTGTACCACGCTATTCAGTTTTCTCAGCATTGGTACCTATCTTGTTTGAGGTCATATGACATTTAACTCCAATGTCAAATGTAATTTCCCACCAAAAGGAATACATGCAATACCCTAAAAAGAGTAATTTTAGAATTTATAAGCAGAAGTCTGAACACATTTTTATTTTAAGCTGATGACCTGAGGACTGTGATTGTGTTTTAAAATATGCAAAGAATTAACAGAAAAGTCAAGGAAAAAGACCATAAACTTCTGTTTATTCTGCTTTTCCTACCACAAACAGTATTCACCAATTCTTACTTCAGGGTCACCCACCAACACTGGTAGCCCTGTGTTTTAGCCAGTGCTGTATTTATTATATTTATTCAACATAAATATCAGTTCTTAATGTTCTTAAGTTCTACATCTGCCATAACTACATCCTTTCACCTCGGTTTGTCCCCATTCTCCCTCTTCGAAGAAGCCAAACATTTTAGATATATTTTTTTAAAATAATATTGCTGTTTTCTTGGCAGTGACTGTCTAAGGATGACTATCACATTCATCATCCCCATCAAATCTGTTTATATCCATTGGTTAAAATTCAGCTTGTGATCATTGAGCTGCTGATGGAGCTCCCCGAACAGCAAAGAAGTCCATGTATCCATGCCAGGAACAGTTGGAACCACTGTGGAGAGGGGGCTGAGAGGATCTGTCATCACACAGTCTTTATCCCTTCAACCTCGGAGAGGTATCAAAAAAAGGCAAAGACTGCTACCTCACCTATGTATTAGTGTCATTAAGGCTTTCAGCAGACTCAAGAGAATCTTGATTTTTCAGGGGTTTTTGCAAGGTGGCATGAATTTTACAAGTAATGAAAGAGAATATAGGGAGTAGATGTGATTGTCAAACTTCCAATGAAATACTAATAAAATACTACATAGATGTGATTTTAAATTATGGAAAATACAGGTAGGAGTAAATGTGGTTTTATTGCAGAACTTGTTAAGCAAGAGATCGAGGCAGTTCTGCTTTAACCTCTAAACTTCTGGATGATCCGTGACAGGGATATTTTTGTTTTCTAGAGCATGGGCTCACTTGAATATTTCATTTCTTAAAGTGCATGAACAGGAACTGAAGAAAGAGTATTAAAAAAGAAGGAAGGACCAGAGAGTTGTAAAGTATATTCTCCTCCAAGGCCATGAGCCATTCAGGAGGATCCCCATCACTATGCAGGGCTGCACTGGTTTCATAGGGGCTCCTGGTGGACATCAGGGTGTCTCCTCACGGAGTGCTGCAGAATTAGGCTAAACCAAACATATTTAATATTATCTCAGAGAGCTAAGCTGCTTATCGCTGTGTGACAGATAATACATTATACAGCTGAGTGGCTAATAGATTAAACACAGAAAGGCTGATGGCAGGGCATTTTCAGCTTCTTTGGCTTATATTCTCCCTCTAGGAATGACACTGTGAACTTGGAAGGTGCAGGAATGAGTCTCACCTTCCTCTCAACTTCCAGGTTTCTCCAGAAAGCCTTCTTTAAAATATGTATAAAGTAAATACCATCTTCTATATGCAAAAAATTGAGCAATCCTAAAAGTCATCACGTTTTATAAATCTTGATATGAATGGATCTTAACCAGGAATAAGGTTTTAATAATTAGCTATATATATTATTAAAGGAAGTCAGTCAAATGTTAAGAACTCTTTAGTTTGGTTCTGAAATTTCAGCTTTCAGTTTCAAAAAGGGGGTTCAATCTACAAAAGTAAAAATGAAATATCTCTACTAAGGAAAAGATATTTGTATATAGTTATACTGGTGTGCACAAGCAACCAATGATCCTTGTCCAGAATGCAGCCTGAGAAGGATTAGGATTTCACATTTGTAACTATTGCCATACATGAAATGAATGGAATTGACAAGCTAACCGCATTCGCATGAAATAAAGAGGTATTTTTATTTTCCAAATTTTTATTTTAGGAAGTTGTTCTTACTTTAACAATTCCAGACACTGGAACTCTGTCTCCTTCCCTGTTAAATCGGGACAGCAGCCAGTGCTATGGCTTTTGTGGATGAGCTAGCACTCTCCCCAGGGATCTCCACGCATGCTTTGGGAGGCAGCACAGGCCGGGGCACACTGCTGGTTTAGATATAGCAACACAGTTTCAGAATCACAGAATTACAGACTAGTATAGTTTGGAAGGGACTTCTGGAGGCCATCAGTCAGACAAGCTGCTCAAAGTAGGGGCAACTCAATTGGGCTGCTCAGGGCTGTGTACAGTTGAGATTTTATCTCTGAGGTTGGAGACATCATGATCTCTCCAGGCAGCCTGCTTCAGTATTTGACCACCCTTGTGGCAAACAATTTTTTTCCTAACATCTGCTCAGAATTCCCCATGTTGCAGTGTGTGTTCAGCTGCCTCTCATCATCCCACATGGCGCCTTACAGAAGAGTCTGGATCAGTCTTCCCCACACCCTCCCAACAGGTAACAGCAGAGGATCCCAGGGTACATTGCTGACTTATGTTCAACCTGTTGTCCACCAGGATTCCAGTTTTTTTTCTGAAGAACTGCCTCCTGGCCCATACTTACCTCCTGAGGTTGCTCTCACCCAAGGGTGAGAGCCTGCAGGGTCTCACTGACTGGGGCCAACTCTGCAGTGCCTGCAGAGCCAGCAGGGCCGGGCTGGTGCCGTGATGGGGGCAGCCCAGATCCTGTGGTCACCAGACTGGTCACAACCACGGTGCTGCCTGTGGATGAGCTGAGATCCCATCTGCAGGTCAGTCAGTGCCCTTGGCACAAGACAGCTGAAAGCAGCTCCCGATGGCAAGGGTTGGCCCTGGCTGTAACTCCTCCACAGCACATTGGAGAGCTCCCCCCAATCCCCAGGGGCCACTCTCGGCTGCACAGTTAGGGATCTAGCCCCAAGCCCAGCAGCCAAAACCCAGGAGCAGAAACATATACTCAAAGCCCGAACAAACTCCACCCCTTGTCCAGCTCGATAATAAAGACATTAAACAACACTAGCTCCAGCCTCCATCCCTGATGGATGCCTCTAGCCACCAGCAAGACGGTGTGAAAAGAGGCAACCGGAGCAAAGGAAGAAGGACGAACTTGAAGGAGGGACTACGCCGTTTCCAACTCCTCTACCGCCTTTAAGGGCTGGTTTTACTCGCACAGGGGCGGGCAGGCCAGCTCGCTGCCTCTGCCGGTGCTGAAGCCCCATCTAGAGCATCGCCGCGCTACTGCGCCCGCCGCCCCGCCGAGACCGACACCGGCAGCGCTCCGGCGCGGGCAGCGAGGGGGAAGCCACAAAAACCCGTCCGTCGCCTGTAAGGAAGTGGAGAAGGGTTAAGAAACCAAAGACAAAATGGCCTGCTCGACAATCCTGTGCTTCTGCTGTCAGGGCCCTTGGCAATGGGGCCGCGGTAATTTAAGTTTCAGACTTCGTATTGAAAAAGTTAACGTTGAACCCGTATTTTCAGGCAAGAAATATAATCACTGGGGTAACTACAGGCATCTTTAGCTAGCAAGTGTCGTCAAGCAAACTAATAGAAACACTGCTACGGGATATTAATGAAGGAATTAACAGATTATGGGTTTATTAATGTCAGTTGACACAGTTTGCCAGGAACCCAGACTATCAAACAAATTTGATACTGCTTTAATGAGATTAAGCATTAGACTGATAATGAAGATTGTGATTGAAATAGTGTCTTTAACAAACATCTGACATAATCTTGCATTTAAAAAAACTATAAAAAAATCAATGTAACATGTTAAATGTTAATTTTTAAAACTGGTTAACAACTAGATCATAAAAATAGACTATAGCTGAAGTATTTTCATTCCAAGGGATTGCATGTTTTGTGAGCTTATAGAAGGATCTTTTTGGCATGAATTTTTTCAATACATTTATCAATGCCCTTGATGAAAACATAGCATTACTGCCCAAAAAATTTGCAACATGACACAGAAATAGCTAATGTGGAAAACAATAAAGGTAACAGTTCTATTATATAGACTGACTGATCAATTGCTGAGATAAAAAAAATTGTCCAGTTTTGTTAATTTAGGTGTGATCCCAAACGCAAGCTTATGCACCTAAGAACCAAAAAGAGAATTAAATTTCTAGATTTGGGGCTAAGTCCTAAAATGCAATAGGGCACGATAAAGGAAACCCATCAGAAGAAGAGGGGCTAATGAACAGCAGTTGGGTGCTGACACCACAGTAAAAGTCCTAATCAAAACATTGCATAAATGAGAATTCGAACGATGCAGTGTCTTAGTAGAACAAGTGTCATCAGCTCCAGCACTCCGTGTCCATAATATGTATTCTGGTATCACAGAATCCCAGAATGGCTGAAGCCATGGGAACCTCTGAATATCACCTTGGTCAACCCCCTATTTGTTCAAGCAGGGTCAGCCAGAGTAGGTTGTCCAGGACTGTGTCCCGTTAAATTTTGAGTATCTCCAAGGATGAAGATTCCTCAACCTCCCTGGAAAAACTTCTTGTCTTTGATCACCTGCACAGTAAAAAATGTTTTCTTAAGTTTAAATGGAATTTCCTGTATTTCATGTTGTGACCATTGCCTCTTGTCCTGCCACTGGGCATCACTGGGAAGAGTCTGGTTCCTTTGCCCTTGCTCCCTTTGCCTCACTCCTCCCATCAGGTATTTACAGGCACTGATGAGACCCCCCTGAACCTTCTCTTCTCCAAGTTGAACAGTTCCAGCTTGCTCAGCCTCTCCTTGTATGTCAGATGCCTTAATAATTTCATTACTTTTATGGCCCTTCACTGGACCTACTTCAGCATATCCATGCCTCTCTTCTGCTGGGGAGCCCAGAACTGGTCCCAGCACTCCAAAAGTGCCCCACCAGTGCTGAGCAGAGGAGAAGAGTCCCCCCTCTCATCAGCTGACAGCACTCCCCCCCCCCACACACACACACAGACCCAGGTGCCATTGCTTGCCTTGGCCATAAGGGTGCCTTGCTGGCTTATGTTAATGTTCATACCTCACACAAGAGATCAGTACCTAACTGCCTCCTGCCACAAGTACTCTATGTCACATACACTCCTGGTCCAGGCTGGAAATGACCTCAGAGCTGGGATCCAGTTAAAACCATACGGTTAGCTCATTTCAACATCCTGCTTTTGAGAACCTCTCCAGCCTGCTTCATCACAGTTATTTCACCAAGTAACAGGTAGTCATCGTCAACCAGGCCTTACAGGTTGTTCTTACAGTGCAATGAGGACACAACTCACCATTTCTGGAAAACACTGCTATGGTAATTTAGCGTGATACAATTTCCCCTTCCCTGGAAGAGCAGCTTCAGTCACTGGTGAAGATTAATTTGACTCAAAATACCAGATTTACCCCAAACTACCTGAAATACTGCCCCTCCTCTCCTTCTGTAGGCTCTCATAAAAGCAGTCACCAGCAACAGCATGGCAGAGCAGGCAGCTGGGGTCACTCATAAAGCTCCTACATCTCTTCCACTCAGTTCATCTGGGTAAAAGCACTCCCCTTTGCCTTTAAAAAATGTGCACTTTCCTGCTTGGAACTACTTGCAACTTCTAACCACTAAGGTTCCTTGCACCTTTTTACTGATGGACTAAAAGTCACCTACCAGGAGGAACAATAGAACTGACCCTCAAACTATCTCTCAACCTTTATTTGTATCTTCTGTTGGATGTCTCTCACTGTAACATTGAGTTTTGTGGACCCCTGGTAATTCTTGAAATGTTTTTCAACACCTTTCTTCAAGTGTGGACACCACAATGGCCTACCTTATTGCAGTTGACAGGTTAGACTTGTGGTAGAGGAAGATGTGATGCCACTTTTCTCTCCAGACTGGTATCTCCTGGCAGCAGCCATGGAATGGACTGGACTAAATGCCCAATGACCAATACCTCTTTATCATTTTTTAATTACTTTAACTGAAATGGATTTACAGTCCCAATTACAAACTGACTCTTTCTCCAGTTCTAGCCTGCACTAAACTCATGAGCCTGAAAGGCACAGGATAGAAAGAAAGGAGCAGAATCTGCTCTGTGGAACAGGCAAAACACAGCCCCAAATCCATTCCTTTCTCAAGGAAACATTCCCCACAACCACCTTCTCCCGTCGGTTAGTAGCTGACTCATGACAATTCAGACCATGCATCCAGCAAGAGGGCCATTCATGATACTGTGTTGGGCTACCAGAAGGTTCCCCACACAGTGACCAGAAAGAGGTAAAGCAAGTGAGAGTAAAGCTTATTTCACCCACTTTATTTGGATGGGTGTTTCTCCATTTTTACTGATGACACGGGTTGTCCAGAGGACTAGCCCCTCAGGCCCGGTGTTAGCCTTTGTAAACATCCCTTGTCTGAGCAGGCCCAGGATTTTTCTTTGACTATATGAAACATCCCTCCCCTGCAATCCAGGTTAGTTCAGTCACTGTCCTTGCTCTTCTGACAACAACGCAGTGATTGATCTCATTATTTATTAGGTCTTAGAAGAGGATTGACAGTTTTGGTTATAAAACAGAGGAGGGAAAAAAAACATCCAGAAAGCAGACTTCATCAATCAAAGCATCCTTGAAGCAGAGTATGGAGGCACAACATGAATAGTATAATATTCTAGCTTTTTTGGAAAAAAAACCAAAACTGTTAAACTACTACAAGTCCTGAGAAGACAAAAATCATGTTCAAGAATCATAGAATATCCTGAGTTGGAATGGACCCACAAGGATCATCGAAGTCAATGTTATTTAATTCTTATAAAGAGAATTCCAGTAAGCTGATGCATACGTTGCAGGAGTTTATGCACTGCAGGCTGTGAAGGCTCAAACGCACCCTAAATAGGATTTTAACAAATCAAGGTCATAAAGTCAAGAATGCCGTCTCCAAGCTGCTATCCTAATCAGTTGTGCCCAAAGTGCCCAAGGCACATGTTCTGCACGGAGGCATCTCAGCCCTCACAATGATTGGCAGTTCTGGATGTGTGTCATGGACAACTTCAGCCTGCCTACTCTCCCTTAACAAGTTTGACTTGAGGGGCACATCCAGAAATCCAAGGACCTAAGTTTCAACTCCCTCCTTTGAGTGGATACATCCCTACATCCTACTTTCCCAAAGTCTGTGATATGCAAGACTGTGGGCTGAAATGGTGGCACTTCTTCCTCCTGGGAAACATTCAATTTTCCATTAAAAAAATAAAAATAAAAATTTTAATGACATGATCAGGTGTCTAGAAGCGGTGTGAGTCATTTAGGTCTCTTTCTTAGTTTAACACTAATAATCAAAATGTGTCTCCATTTTGAATGAAGATTTTTTTTAAGGGGAAAATTTTTCTTCATCCCTATACAACATTTGTATAACTGGAACAATAAAACTGTTTTCAAAGCAGTCACATTCAATGTTGAAGCCAAATTTATTTTGACATAATATCCATTCTCTTTACTGGTTTCAAAGATATATTTGACCTTATTCCTCCACAACATAATTTATATCACTAAACTCTACAGGGACAGAACAAAATTCATTTCCTATCCTAGCAGTAGAAATTAATTTTAAAGCCAAAAGAGATGGATGTTCAGAAGCAAAACACATCGCTTCTGATTAAACAATTTGTCAAAATTATTTGGTCACTGCATTTTTTTTTGTCAAAGACTAATACACATATTGTGAATATGAAATTGTAGATTATGCAAAAGCAGCAGAAACAAGTCCAGAGATGCCATGCTTGTCCTTCAAAAAGTGGTTTTCTGGAAAAACATTACTAAAACCTTCCAAGAATAAATGCAGTATTTAACATAAAACTGCCAGAACCTGAATAATACGTGTGAAATTTTCCTCCCAATAGCATATGTCTTCCAAAGAGAGATGTCCTTAAACTGAAATGTCTCCTTCAAATACTTTCTTTCTAATCAAACATGCAATACTTGCTCAGCATCTTCTCCACCTTCCCAGGCTTTACTGGGTTTTTTTTGTTATTTAAATTGCTTATAAATTACTTGTTGCTGGACCATAAGCAATTACCTTGTTTTAATTTGGGCGCGTGCTAAAAGACAACATGAGAAACTAAAACTTCATATTGTAGTATTGGAGCACCTCATTTTATTATGTGGAAGTGTTAATTCATCACATTGTAAATTACATTCCTGTGATTCACCAGCAAACACTTCTGTTATCCATCTGGTATTTCTCCACAAGGCAGTTGTGAGCTCAAAATCCAAGCAGGTATACTAACACAAAGAATTATAATAAATGCCTAAAATCTCTGAAATCAACTAGTACCGTAAAGTATATATAAATGTTTCTTTCACTGCACTATGCTTTCCCTTTAATATTTCCATATTTTACAGCCTTGGAAAATTGTATTATTAAAAGAAAATCCCCATGAACAATGCCCAATGCATCTTTTATACATCTTCAAGTTCAGCTGAGTTCATGGAAGTCCATTCTCCAGTGCCTGTCAGAGACACAAAAGAGGTGTCAGGTGCACTGCAGCAGCTCCAATGCCACCGCGGTCAGAAAATGCTCAAGAAAACCCCCTTGAGGGGGTTGCAACTTGTCATAGTATGAGAAGTGACACCAGAAGACATGTTTCAAGGAATTATAACACTAAGCTGTAAAAGGTGAGCGGTTGCTATTCAGCCGATGACTCAGGAGCACTTGCAAAAAGAAACGGTGGAAAGGTTTTGGATCCCTTCAAGTCCCAGGGCATGGGAGGCAAACTCTGAAAGTGATCTTGGGCTTTTCATTTCTCAAGGTCAGTGAACCTACAGTAAGAAAAGCAGCTGGCCTCCAATAAAACCACAGCTTATTTTGACACATTACAAGGAGACCATGAATATTTATAACATCAAAACAGACTGACATTTAATTTTATTTGTATTAGAATTTGACATATTTTGATTATATGATTGCAAATAATTGAGAGCAAAGGGAGGTGTGTGGTCATACACAATGTATCTTGTATACAGGAGAATATTACAATATATGTTAAGGAAAAAACCTTCAGCTGAACCATAACTATATCCATACTCATGCTCTAATAGAGAGATCTTACTGACCTTGTAGGTCACCTTTACAGCAGTGGAGAGAGGGAACAAATTATGGGTGGACTCAATGATCTTAAAGGTCTTTTTCAACCTAAATGATGCTGTGATTCTATTCTCTAAATATCTGCCTTGCTACTGGGAGCAGCTGCCTGAACTAGCACTCCTGGCTACCCAGACCTGTGGAACTGCTTTGAGCCAAAATCTCTTTAGTATAAACTCACTGACTTTAAACAAAGATTTTTTTACAGTGTGAATGCAAAATACCACCTTAGGTATATGTGCGGGGAGATACATATTTGTTCTAGGGTGCAAGGCAGTATCATATAGCCTGTTCTGAGGGAAAGCATCAGAAAACGTGAAGGCTCAAGGATCCAAAAGGGATCTTCTTTGGTACTTCATACTCAACCTGATAGTTTTCACCAGCCTTTGATCTTTTGCATAAACTGAGTGTCTAAACCTAAATCTCATGGAGAATTTTCACACCATGCTGTGTTCCTGCTTAAAGCAAGGAGTATGTCACTTTGGCTCCCTCATTTATATTTCCATGCGTACTTTAAGTCACCACTTCTTCAAGAAGTTGTGGTATTGAAAGCAATACCATGAAGATTTTCCCCTTCCAAATTTGATCATCTTTGTTCTGGCAATTCAGGGAATCTGTTGTATCCATCACATTAGACAAACTCATTGTAACAGTTCCTGCCCCATGTGGTACAGCCATTGCTGTGGTGCAGTGGAAATCAATAGCAATTTCTCTATGCATCAGGGATTCCCCGCCAATATTTATGTATGACAATTAAATGAGCGTGGGTTCCACTACTCTGAATAAGCCTGGGGCCTTTATCCCTGTTGGTACCTCTGGGAGTATCAATCTGTGTGACACTATGGCCTGATTTAGTTTTTGAAGGCTTCCACCCTTCTTTCTAAAACATCCCTCCCCTCAGTTAAGCTCTGAGGCTGATATTCTTTTTGAGCCTTCTACTTCCCCCTCCAGCTTTTGAATTACATACTCTGTTTCAACGACCTTCCCGTTCAAGCAATCACTTAAGACATCAGACTTGCTTTACACAGACAGAAGAAAATTGCAAAACTTTATTTCTTGCTCAGGTGATTCATATGTTTGTCCTGTCCAAGGGAATCTGAAATACCACATTATCATTTATCTGCACTGTATCAACTGTTAGGTTGTTAGGACAATATCTAAAATACATTATTTGTAGGTTTTAGACTAACAAACTTCCATCAGTTAATCCCTATGCCAACCTTTTGCAATATCTGAATGTATTCCAGCTCAGCAGCTGATTAAAATCTGTTGGCATTATTCTTAACGGAGCATTTGATGGAGAAGTCTGATAAGATGCCATTTGTTCTGAACAAGAGGCCTGTTTTCAGTATGACTCAATACCTGTATTCAATACCTATATTCCACATACATACTATCTGAACTCAACACCTGTATTACTTACATTCAGAAACTAATCATTAGTCAGTTACTAACCAAGCCCCAAATGGTTAGTTATGGCAATTAACCTATAAATTATCAACAAAAAAAAAAGTCCTTTATATGTCTTGTAATGCTTTCTCTGGTTGGTTTTTTAATTGCTTTTTCCGCTTACAATTTTCCTAGCTAGGGTGGACATAGAGATGGATTATGAATCCTTTTCATCCTATTTACAGCAACAACAGCATTTCAGATTCTGGCCTGGCTTGCTGCCAGATGCAAGCAGTACATTTCCTCCAGTTGCAAGCAATAAAATTATTCTGTCTTTGTCATTCCCTGGATCTTTTTGAAGGACATCAATGATTCTCTGCCAGTGTTGCTGTGATGAATTATATGGTTTAACTGTTTAGCACAAAGGTGAGCTATGCAAAGCCACAGAAGGATGAATTTTAAAAATGAGCCACATGAGTTTTTGTTTATTTAAAGCAATTTCATAATATTAAGGCAAGTATAGCAAAATTATTCAGTGCAATTAGGGAGACAATCAAAATTAGGAAATTCATAGACTGGGTTTTGGGTTTTTTGCATGCTTCATGCCTGTTTTCTTGGATTTTAGGATCAAAAAATTAAGAGCTCCATTCAGCTTGGGAGAATCCATGTCAGGTTATGCCTCACACGTACTTTATTGCTTTTGAAATACCAGTGTCTATCTCCTCTTTTTCACAAGAGTTTATGCTGACATCTTTATGATCACATTCTAGCCTACTCACTAAATCACATTTTCAAATAATTTAATTAAGAATACTCAGAGTTCTTGCACACAATGCACATAATTTTTGAGAATCTCTGAATTATTTCACAAGCATTATTTTTTTTATTTTTACTTCTAAAATTTATGGTCGGGGAGGAGGGGATGGCAATATTTTAATTTCCAGTGCATTAAAACTCTAATTTCCTTATTTTTATTGTGAAGAAACTGGAGGGTTTTGCCTGAAAATATTGCCATGGTAAAAAAACTGGTACTTTTTCCTGTTTCCTCCATTTTATTGTTTTTATTTAATGGTCAGTGAGCATTAATTTTGAACATCCAGAACTGTAGAAACTCAGTTTTGTCAAAGGCAAAACTGTCTTCTTCTCAAGAATGTCCCATTTATGTCTTCCCATGCAGGCAGGTTATAATTTTCGTACCAAATGTTCTGCTTTATCCTACTCCACCCAAATTCTTGTGTCACTTCCATCACTGTGCCATCATAACATATTCCATCAGCCAGTGATGCAAGCAAGATCTGCTATTTCCTTTGCCTTCCTCTCTCTAGAAAGAAGTTTGTTTAACTACATTTATTAACAAAGATTAGCATTAGGGTAAAAAAAAATACAACATTAACTTGGAGTAATAAAAGTCAAGGTTTAGAAACTCTCTTACTTCTTTGTGGAATAAACCACAACAGCCTCATTAAATTGGGCCTGCCTTTGAATTCAAGTGTATTTGCTGACTTTAGGCAGTACTTTTATCCTTTTGTCAGTACAATCCATTTTGCTTCAAGTTCTGGAATGCTAGCATTCCTCTTTCATTTTTTCCTGCTAGATTGGGGGAGTTTTGCTTTAAAATTACACCATGCACACACAGAGATATACATGTACCTATGCATAAAACCTGTCACATATTGGTCATACTGGCTATTTCTTTAACTCCTATCCTAGAAAAACATTTCAGCAGAGAGCACTTTCTCTGCTTTTGCTCTCATCCCTAACGAGTCGTTACACCCAGGTGCTGCCCTGACCTAAAGCTTTAAGACCTGTTTAAGATGGCAATGCTGGCATGTGCCCGAGTCCCCCCAAAGGCTTCCCTCAGTCCCACTGCCTGGAGGGGTTGTGAGGAGGTGCAATGAGTGCCAGCATTGTGGTGGGCTGCTCATCCACCCCCATGCTCCCTGGCAGCTCCCTGAACAGAATCACAGAAAAGACCTCTGAGATCATCGAGTCCAGCCTAGGACTGATAGGACTGAACGCCGCCATGTCAACTAGACCGTGGCACTAAATGACATGTCCAGTCTTTCCTTAAACGCCTCCAGGGATGGCGACTCCACCAACTCACTGGGTAGCCCATTCCAACCTAATCACCTTTTCTGTGTGAAATTCCTCCTAATGTCAAACCTAAACCTCCCCTGGTGCAGCTTGAGACTGCCCTGTCATCCAGTGGCCAGTTGTCTGGGAGAAAAGACCGACGCCCACTTGGTTATGACCTCCTTTCAGGTAGTTGTAGAGAGCAACAAGGTCACTCCTGAGCCTCCTTTTCCACAGGCTGAACAACCTCAGCTCCCTTAGCTGCTTCTTACAGGACATGAGCTCCAGATCCTTCATCAGCTTTGTTACCCATCTCTGGACACAGTCCAGCACCTCAATGTGCTTCCTGAACTGAGGAGCCCAGAACTGACACAGCACTCGAGGTGCAGCCTCAGCAGTGCTGAGTATAGAGGAAGAATCGCTGCCCTGGTCCTGCTGGCCACACTGTTCCTGATACGGGCCAGGATGCCATTGGCCTTCTTGGCCACCTGGGCACACTGCTGGCTCATGTTCAGCCGCTGTCAAACAGTGCTCCCGGGTCCTTTTCCCTGGGCTGCTGTCCTGCGATGTCACACACGCGGCCCGACAGAACCAAGACGGTGTCGGTAGGACAGGTCAGAGACTCAGGGAGGGCAGGAGAGACTCAGGGAGGGCAGAGCGGGGCAGGGCAGGGCAGTGCAGGGCAGACCCAGGGTAAGGCCGCGGCCCCGCCGCCCCCGCCAGGTCTCCCCCGGCGCCGCGCCAGCCGGGCCCGCAGCGCCCCCTGCCGGCGCGGTCGGAGCCGCGCGGAGCGGCAGCGTGACCTGAGCCCCGCACGGCACCCCCCGCCCTGCAGCACCTCAGCCAATCAGCAGCCGGAGTACGGCCCTTCACCAATGGGAAGAGCAGCTGCCCCGAGCTGGCAGGGCGAACAGCCAATGGCTGGCGCCGAGGGCCCGCCCCCCCCGCGGCCCGTTGCCGGGGCAGCCGCTGTCAATGGCCGCCGCGCGGCCCCTCCGAGCGTAACGCGGCAACCGCCGGCGCGTTCGCCGGGCGGGCGGGGCCGGGCCGGGCCGGGCCGGGCAGGTACCGTCGGAAGGGCCGGGACGGGGGTGGCTGGGACATCGAGGGGCGGAGGGGACATCGAGGGGCGAAGGGAGCGTCCGGGGGAAACTGGACCGCGGCGGGGGAAGGTTGTTTTCCTGGGGGCTGCGGGCGCTGGGAGCGGGCCCGGACCTAGGTCTGGGCTTGGCCTCCGAAAAGTCTCGGGCCGCCAGTATTCAGGCTCTTTCCTGCGATGTCATTTAGTGTGGGTACGATTCGGTGACTACGCTTAAAATGTGTTGTCAGGAAGTGCTGACTGAAAATAACATTCGATGTATTCTGTGCTCAGTGAAGGAAAGCTGCCCACTTGCACTTTGGGAACTGGAGAGCTGCTCCCAGGGATGGCTAAGCTGAACTAGGTAAGTCTGCACATACTGGGATATTGGTGGGAATATGAGCGACGGCGTGGGCCTCCGTGGTGGAGTCTGATTTAGAAACATAATCTCTTTTCCTGGTTGTAGGACTGGCCTGAACATTCCCTGTTTGATGTTTCCTCATCCCTGACCTGGGCCTTAGAGCAGCTTTTTCATTTTGAGAGCTGATGAAAGTAACACAGAGACAGGTAGACATAACATTGGCTTTTAAATATTGCATTTTAATTCACCGAAATGCAGGACAAGAGGACATAGTCTTAAGCTGCACCAGGGGGGGTTTAGGTTGGACATTAGGCAGAATTTCTTCACAGAAGGGGTGATAAGACATTGCAATGGGCTGCCCAGGGAAGTGGTGGAGTCACCGTCCCTGGAGATATTTAAGGAAAGACTGGACATGGCACTCAGTGCCATGGTCTAGGTGACACGGTAGTGTTTGGTCATAGGTTGGACTCAATGATCTCAGAGGTCTTTTCCAACCTCATTGATTCTGTGAGTCTGTGAGAAGCTGGTAAACCTAGAAGAAATGCATAGTTAAGTCAACAGCAGCAGAAAACTTCCCTAATAAAATACTTCCTCCTCACTAAAGTCTCATCACTGAGTATATTTTCTTGTGATTTATTATTTTGCTCCTCTCTCTTCTGGAAAAAATACAGCATTTGGTTATCAAAAAGATGGATGGGGGAAGAGGAGGGAGACGAATTTCTTTTGAAGTTTTTCTTTGCTCTTAAGTTCAGCGCTTTAATAACTTGGATTGATGCTTTTGTACTTGCCTGAAGCCGCCTTTCTTGCATTGTCCCTCTCTCGGAATAGGTGGAAGAACTGAGGAGGCCGTTAGAGGTCAGTGTTTGTACTCGGGAAGTGCCGTTTGGCGACCAGTGAAAGCACCGGGCGTCCCCTGGTCTTGGAAGGGTGTTAATACTGAAAAGGTCATAAAAAGTTTTATGAGTCTTACATTACAGAACTAAGCTCTGGGTGTACTGTGAGAGAAGAATTACTAAGTGGTTTTCCTTTCTGTCTGTTGCTTAATACCTGTAGTCCAATGGTTCTATTTCTGTTTCTGTGATTTTCTTAGGAGTAATAGGGGAGAATCTCCTGTCACCATTTCAGTTGTTTTGTGTTCTCTGTTCTGTCTATGTCCTTTGCAGTGGCCTGGTGCTCAACTGTTTTTTGTAATAATGAACATGTTTTCAATACAAAATATGAAAATAATAGCAATAGATAGAAGTCGTTGAAGTGAAAGGAGTATGAAATTCTGGAAACAAAACTCTTTCTAAAGTTTGTATAAGTCCATATTTACTTCAGCCATTCTATACTGCCCTGATCTCGATTCCTTAGGCTTCTAAAAGCCTGCATGGAGTCTTGAGGAGAGGGGACTGGGGTTTTGGTGGTGGTGGTGGACCTCAGTAGACCCACTGCTAACCTACAGTGTTTCATTTCTCATAAAATTATTACATGTACAAGTGGAAAATCAATATCTTTGTGGATTCACACAAGTTGAACTTACTTGATAATCAGCTCAAACTAGTTGGTAACAATTGAAAAATCAGGTAACAAAAACATTTCTTAATTAGGCAGTCCATAGGCTCACTGAAGTAAAACTCAAGTGTCCTAGTAATTCTTTTGTTCTCAAGACAAACTGTGCATTCTTTTGTTAATGGAATTATATTATAAACTGATGGAAAAATTAATTGACAAGACTTGACAAACTAAGATTTCTTGTTTCGTATGGAAAATAATATTACCAATTTATAAAACTGAAAATCATTTGAAGATTCAAAAAATGTTTTTGGCAATTCTCAAGGGAGCTTTCATTGGTTCACCTTTTTCAATTTGTTTTCAGTCCATTGCTTTTCTGAGTACTTCCAGAATACATCAGAAATTTCTGTTCATTTATATTGCTGTTTGTCAAAATTATACTTAATATAGCAAAATATTCTTAAAAGTGGGAAATATCCAGTACAGAAGTGATGGATAATTCTAATCCTCCAGTTCTTACAATTTGTTTGTTTTAAATACAGTGAATTATAAAAAGCATTCTTCAAAACGATTATTGCCTCTTTAGTGGACTCTTGCGGGACTGTAAAATAACTGATCAGCTTTAAGTTGATATGTGAAAGTGAGTGTTCTTGTTTTATATATATATAATTAGACATCTTGATGATTGAGCTATAGGAATTTATGCCTTCCCTAAATGCCATTTCCTTTGTTTTCAAACAAGAAAAAATCTGTGCGTGATGATTTCTTTTTATCCTTCTGTGTCCTGAAGGCAGACAAAATTTGTGTCTGTGCTGTATTTACACTGCTGAAGGTACTTGCCTCACAGAGTAATCCCTGCCTGCACAGAGGACTAGGTTAACACCTCTGGATGTAGCGGTGCTTCTAACAGTGATGTATGCCTTCCATAAGTCTAGAACTCCTCTGGATGCCACATGTGCCACTGTGGCCATGGAACAGTCTTGTGTCCAAGTAAGAGACTAGGTTGCTTGAATTCCTGCCAATTTGTTTTATTCAGCAGTTATAAGCAAAACAAGGAACACGAATGCAGAGCCAACAAATGATCGTTGGTCTAATTAAAATCTTAACGGTCTAATCAAAGATTGAATATTAGTCCAGATACTACCACAGTAAAAGCCACATGTGGTTACAGTGATACAGTCACAAACTCTAGTACCAAACCCTCTGGTGTTATCTTTGCTCACTCACTCATCCTCTGGGACTTGACTGGATTCAGCTGCGAAGGGGATGTCTTTACAGTAAGTCACCAACATTCCCTGGCAGGAGGAGGATGCTAATGGTTTCTTCCTCCTTGCCTTGTGTCCATTTGTGATCATTTTTACTGGTTGATAACACACTTATCGATGCCTTGCTCTTTATTCTATTCTGTTTTATTCTAATCATTGATTCACAGTTCCACATTACATCTGAATTTACTCCACATAGTGTGTTTTACATATGTTGAGTACTCATTCTTTGTCCTCTATGTTGCTGGGTTTTATCCAACTCCCAAGGCTGCCTCCCACAGAATTAAGCACAGGTGAGATGTTACAGCTTAGGGCCCCAGCACTGTACTGTGTTGGCACTTTCAGGCCCTGCAGTCACCTCATGCCTGTACCCCCCCTATGGTACATTTTTGCAAGGGTTGTAGATCACAGATGGTTCCCTCTTCACAGAATAACTACTGGTTGTTGCTGTCCCTTACTTTAAAACATAAATGTATACAAAGCTAAGCAAAAAGCTACAACAAATTAGATAAGTTCCCTGGTTGTTAACTGAATTTGTTGCAGCTAAATAAGCTGTAGCAAAGCTCCAGGCACCCAGGATGAGTTCAGACAAAGTCTGGCAAGTTTTGTGGCCCATGTTGTTAGCTGGAAAGAAAGCCTGTGGCTTCAATGACGCCACCTCACTTCATGTGGGTTACAAAAGCAACTACTGGTTTTAATGTTTTTTTTTCAGTCAGAGTGACTGTAAGAATATGAGATCTGTGTTACAGCCCTCCAGAGTACTATTTTTGTATCTCATATTAGTATTTTAATATAAATATATTATTTTACTTTTTTTTGTATTCTCTGAAATTCTGTCCTGTGGAGACAGACCTGATGTCTTGTCTGTGCATGCTCTAGAGAACAGGCTATCCCCAAAACTCTGCCAGTGTTTTAGTTTGTTATTAGTTTGCTCTTCAAGGAGCAAAATAACATATATTCTGCACAGGTGTTTGTGGGGCCAGGGCTTAGGAGTGGAGCTGTTTGGGAGTAGGAAGCACCTTCATATGTTCTGATGTTCTTACATGATCTTAGTTTTGCACTCATGTAAATGTATGGGGGTTTTGATTACACTTAGACAAGATAATACAGTTATGGTTAGGTCTATACTTTTGAAATATCTTTAGTAATTCCATTATTTCAGAAGGAAAAAGAGCAGTCAATACAGATCATTTGAATGTTCACAATAGCTGATACCTTCCAAGCATGTGTTTAGCAATCTCTAGAACAGTTGGTCATAAGCGTAGCTTGTCTTTTTTCTGGGCTTTGCAGTGAAATTTTAGTTTTCATCAGAATCCTTTTATATAAATTTTAGGCATGTCATTATTATTATTTAGACCACTTTGAGAATATTTAGATGCTTACAAATCATTATTTTGAAAAGTTACTCCCTGAGTAAAGAAAAATACTCTTTTCCAGGTAATTCGGTATTAATTTCCCAGCAGCTTCCCAGTTTAGAAACCTGATGGGATGTTTATTCCTCTAATTCTTTCTGTATAGATTATGAGGGCAAATGGATTCATTCCAGTCACTTGAGATAGAGTTGTGCTAATAGTGAAGCGTGCCAGAAAGCTGGAATTTGTAACAAAAACAGTCTTGGCAGCTGACATTTCTGTTCTGCTTGGCTATGCAATTCTGCATGTATAGGCAGTGAAGGCTGAGAAGCAGGCAAAGTTTATTTTATTGGGAAATAATACAGTGAAAAATTTACAGCTCATTTACAGGTGTGTTGAATGTCCTGCAGCGTAGAGCAGTTTTGATTGAAAGCTGCTCAGTTTTTTTGTGTGTAATTTGCTTTGTCATTTAGAAACGAGCTAGGAGCTTATGTCATTCAACAGGTAGAACTGATGAGCTCTGGTGCAAGGCCTATTTATTCACCCATTAGGGGCTTGATGTTGGATTGAAGACAGAGAAATAAGCTTGAGAGCTGTGAAGAGTGTTGAGAGAGACAAAAGACCTGGGAAGCTGAGCGTAGTCAGTAAAACACTTCTTAAACTGTTGAGAGAATTCTTTTGACTGAGAAGGTGAGGACAATTTTTAATGTATTTACTCCATTACGTTCTCAGGAAGTGTCTCCAAAAATAAAAAATGAAGTGATTTCACCTTGAGATTATGGGATTTTTCCAGTTTATATCAAAAGATAGGCTGCAGGAGGGGCCGTTTTCATTTTATACCTGCTGCAGGTGTACTGTTTACCATATACCAGCAGTGTAGTCGCTCTTATCAGATATAAAAATATATATATAATATAAAACATGTGTGCTCTGGTCAGTTCTTAAAGGCATGAAGCACTAGATTTTGAAGGGTATGAGAGTACTTTCCAGGGTGAAGATTGTGATATTTAGGTACAGTCTCATTAGTGGTTGGGGACAGAAGGTAATCCAGATAAATGGGACAATTATTTTCAAGCCCATTATTTAACATCATTGGATTGTCAGAAATTGTGAAATAGAGGATTTAGTCAAATTCTACCAATATCTCAATTCTAGCTGCATGGATAAGTTGTTAATTCATTTGGTTTGGAAGTTTTAAAACATGTCTTAATTAGTTTCCTGAATAACGTCAAACTTTTGCTTGCGTTCTGTTTTGTTTCCCAAATGTTCTATTTTGTTTCCCCTCTCTAGCCTGGGAGTAGTTTCTTATTCTTGTTCTGGATTTAATTTTCTGAATTCTGTGTTAATTTTCTGATTTCTCTTTTGGGATTGAAGAGCCTCAATCTTCTGAAAATAATAGTAGCATTCCGAGACTGATGTTTGTTACACTGAATATATATCTTAAGGTAACAAGGTTGTAAGAATCCTGAATAATTTTACAGGTTTTTTACCTTTCTTTCTTAACAGCGGAACACTGTTCTCACTGCTTTTTTCTCTCTCTAAATTGTTACAGAGAAATGCATTCTGAAGGATAACTACTGCTTACTGAACTGAACTGCAACGATCTCATGCTTTGGAGATGAAGATGATAAACCCAAGGAAATAATCCAGCTGCTCCCGTTGTGGCAACTGAAATATCCTTTGTGCCAAAATGAACAGTCTTTGAGAAAAATCTAGAAAGCTGTAAAATCTGAAAAATGGGAGAAAGAGTAAGGAGCCCAGATTCTGAACACGAGAGGAAATCAGATGAGGATAAAAATAGCGACTCCTATTATTCAGATGAAGGTAACGCGTCTCATTCATCCAGCCAGTCGCCAGCACTAAGCTCTCCATCTACAAGCCAAGAAAAGAGACATCACAAAACACAGGCTTCAAACAGCCTTGTGCACTACCAAGGTAGGTAGATAGCAGAATTGCTGCTTTGTAACTGCTCCAAAGAGTCAATTACCTTTGAAAACTGAAACAAAAGTGGGAAAGTAGCATTATGAGGATCTACAAGTAGGGTTGATGTGAATAACACTACAAATGGCAGGTAGACAGTAACTGCTCTGTTGTAAACTGAAATTGGTCTGTTCCTGCATAAGGAGGGGTGTTGGTGATTTTCAGAATTCTTCGTATTTTTCTTAACAAGGGAACGTGGCTTTTATTCTAGCCTTTTGTTGCATCATGCTGATGCTTGCTTTTTCTTTTTGACAAAAAACTCGAGGCCAAGGACCCAAGGGAAGTCCTTACTATGCAGTCTGTAAAAGAGAGACAATTATTAAAGCTCCCCTGACGAGATAACCTAAAGATATCTGTCTTGTGGAAGTCTAGTTGACTGAGCTTTCAACAACAACTTTCAACAAACAAATGAAGACCAGCAATGTGGCAAGAGAGAAAATTGGGTTTGGCGACAGTTAAGTTCAGGTAGAAATTCAAAAGAAAGCTTTTCCTGTTCCTTCCCTGAGGGTAAAATATTTCCAATTTGAGGTGACATAGCTCCACTTTGAGCTCCCTCACAGACATAAGCTGCTTTCTTGACTGGGGAGGTGAACATCCCTGCAAAAAAGAAGAGAATGGTTATACAGGTCCTGGGCTGAAATAGGGATATGAAGGCTTTCTGCCATGCTTTGACAGCTTGTTCTAAATAACTGTATGCATTTTCTGGTGAAGTCGTAGCATGTCCTGCCTTACTTGAGCAAGTGTCCCAGTTCATTTGTAAGTGCTTGATACTGTATGAATCATTTGGTCAATATTATGATCTAGATTGTGCCAGGTCTTGAATTTGCCCAGGGAGTGGATCTCTTCAGATTCTCACCAGTGTGAGTGTCCTGGTGCAACTGGTGTTTTGCTGAGCTTCTCTGTGTTCCAAAGTGGCATCTTCTCCATAGTGGTTATGGGTTAGCTGGAAAACAGAAACTGCAGTTCCTCTGTGCTATTTAATTTGAAGGGGGCAAATGAATGACCAGTTCTTTGATTACATAGCCAGAATTGAACATAATTATTACATGAAGGTATTGTGAATGTCATGTTATGTTGTCTTGAAAGACACTATGCCCCAATTTAACTATATGATCAAAAGTGCAATCACGGTAAATTTGTCCTAAGTATGGAGAAATTCTTGAAGGAGCTGGAAGTTTATGGTAAATGGGAATTCCCTTAGTTGGTGGTAGGAGTGGCATCATTCCCGCAGTGCATGTATTAGATAATCTTTTCACACCTGAGTATGACATAAGTGTTCTTTGTAAAGGAAAAAAAACACACCTTCTTTTGTTTGCCCAAGCTGTGGAAAAAATGAACATCAAGCAGAAAATGAATGAGCATTTGTGTGAAATTTTTATAGGAAATTATAAAAGTATATTTTTAAGCTGTTATTTTTGCTGAAAAGTATTCTCTAGAGAAACATGCTGAGTGCCAAAGGGGAGGAAGAATTTGCTGTCACACACACTCACTGTCTGTGTATAGGTAACTGCACTATTACTGTATCCCAGCTTTCCAGCTGGAATTATAAACTGCTGCTCAGCGTATTTCTTTCAAACACTGAGGTACCTTAATGAATTAAGCTTGTATGAATTATCTCTATTAATTCAATTGTTTTAAGAGATATTTTTGGTGGATTATATGCTTTATTTTTTGAGTGTGGCTTGAGAGACAAATAAGATAGAAACAAAATGTTCAGCTTTTGTCTATGGGGATGGAAATAAAATAATAATACCAAATAGGAATGCGAGCGGTGCATACAAGTAATCAAATGAGAATACTGTGTGGAAAATAACTTGTGATACAAGAATAAATTATTCAAAGAGAACTGAATTTTCATGGGATTTGTAATTTTGCTTTGGAGGCTTTTTGCATTGAGCCTTTGAAATCTGCTGGTTTGTCTGTAAGCACGGCAGCTGGATTTGAAAATACTACTGCATTTGTCTGGGAGAATTACATCTTTCATAATACATAACTAGCTAGTGATTAGCTAATTGTTGCCATTTTAAAGCATTTGATAATTTCGTATGCATTATAGTATCCTATTTCTAAACCATTTTAATAAACAATATCAAAATATGATTGTTGTTTCTGATACGATTTGCAGATGATTACTTTACAATGGTCCTGTGTTAATGGCTGCAAATATTACTTCTTACAGTAGATCACAGACATAGATCTCCATTTTTTGGCTATCAAAAGGAACATAGGTCTGTCATATATATGCCTTTTATTGCCTGGTTTGAAATCTGCCATCTCTGCTAAGTATTGAAAAATTGTTTTAGGCAGAGCTTGATTCCAAGAAGGATGCCTGAGTAGACAAACTGCCTTGTCTAATAGTAAACGTGCTTTTTATTTTTTCTCTCTTAGCCACAAAGAAGTTGGATTCCAAATATGCACCAAGCAAGAGAGGGACGCGGTGGGGTTTCCGTTCTCAGAGCCTCACTAGGGATTCTCCTGCAAAAGATATAGATCTTGTTACAAAAAGAGTTCTTTCTGCGAGGCTGCTGAAAATCAATGAGCTCCGAAATGAACTGACTGAACTCCACATCAAACTAGATGAGCTGCAGAAGGAAAACAGGGCACTGAAGAGGCTTCAGCACAGGCAGGAGAAAGCCCTGAATAAGTTCGAAGATACAGAAAACGAAATCTCTCAGCTCCTTGCTCGGCACAACAATGAGATTAGAATATTAAGGGAGCGCCTGCGAAAATCTCAGGAGAGAGAACGTGCAACTGAGAGACGGTTGAAAGATTCGGAAGATGAACTGTACAGAACAAAAACTGTCTTGCAGAAGCTGAAAAAGCTGTCTGCAGATAAGCACCTTGCTGAAAGAGATGACCTGGCAAAGAAACTAGCCAATGCAGAGAGCAGGCTAGAGGACAGGGAAAAAAGAGTTAAGGTGAGATGACTTTCTTTTTGTAAGAAATTTCAGATATTTCTTACCATAATGAATTGTAATTTTTCACAGTCATGGAGCAAAGAGAAAATCAGTATTTTTTGGTTTTACGCAGAAGTAGAATCAAGTAAATTATTTCCAAGGTGATTATATAGTTACATACTTGGTAGTTGTGCATTCAAATTTCTGTTTACAAATTAAGTGTATTTTCTCAGAATATAGCCTGTGGATTTGTGCTTTTAAGTGTTTTTATAACTAATAATAATATTTCAGAAGTGCATGCAGTTATAATACAACTCTATGCAATCTAATTTATCCTCTTGGAGGGGAAGCATTTGTTAAAAATTTCTGAGTATTTAGGGAACTGTACACTAAAATTCTAAAAAAAAAACCTATATAGTAATTCTTTTTCAATTTTTAAACAGCATTCATGCAGTGTTTGATTGTCCACTATTCTGCACACCCAAGAGCTCAGCTGAACAAAATTAGAGCATTTTTTAAATACTGAAATGATCTTTAAAACATTTTATGGATATGCATTTTAAGAAGTTTGTCCAATATATTTTATTAATTTTGTCCAGTCAAAATGTTTATGTTTTTTAAACATGTCTAAGTGTGTCTACACTGTAAATATGTCTATAAACTCTTCTTGCTTAAAAATTGTGTTAACACTATTACATCTATTGGTAGTGGTACTGTTTTTATACTAGATATTTTTATACATAGTACATAAATTTTATTCTATTTTTAGCTGAAATTATCTTGGTCATTAAAATTAAGTTAAAGTTTTTTGTCTGTATTAGTAATCAAACCTAAATTACATTATATAGATAACAGATCTGAAAATCCAAAGGATTAAGCTGGAAACTAACCTTTTGTAAAATAAATCCCAAAGTACAAAGATATAAACCACTGAGTTAGCCAAACCACCTCACCCTGTAGTGTTACCATCTGTTATCTGTAGTTTTATGATCAGGTATTTCAGCATTTGTAGTACTAGATCATGTTAAAATAAGTCATGCTTTAAAAAGGGATTTTCTTGTCCTTTTTTTTCCTTCTTTCATCAACACAGTTCACTTAAAATATCTATTGCAAGACAAAGGTATGTAAATGCAATCGTAATCACAGGCTAGTTTCTAGTTGAAAATTTAAAAATTCTTTTTTGTCTTCTTCCTTCTAATCCTGCACTCTGAGGGAGGGATTCTGTCTAACTCATCAGTTGGAGATCTGTCTTAGAGACACAGAGGTCTACTGTGGCAAGAGCCTTGCAGAAAGTAGTGTGAGTTCCCATTATGTCCTCAAATCACCTCTCAATACTCAGAAGGATGAGCTGCAGCATCTGCAGGTGCTCTGTCTGCCCCCTGAAAGTTAGGATTAAGGGTTTAAATGTATTCAGTGTTACAGAAGTGGTGGAACTGATATTTAAATCCAAGACACTGGTTTACTATAATTTTATTTAAGTAATTTGACTATAGAAAGTACTTCGGTTATTAAAAAATAGTATTTTGTTTTAATTGAAGGATCTGGAAAGAAATCTTGAGTTAAGTGGTAGCAGTTTTCAACGAGAGTTACATTCAAAGAAAAAAAAGCTATATGAGGCTCAAGAAGAAAACAGAGTTCTCCAAGAAGAGCTTCATCAGCTAAATCAGAAGCTGAAGGTAAAATGTGGAAGGAATAGAAGTTGCTAACCATGTTCTGGCATTTTATCTTTGGAAGTATCTGCAATCGCGTTTGAATAGTTTAGCAGTAACTGCAGTCTCTGATGGGTACTTAATTATGTACCACGTGTGAGTTCTTTTCCTGCATTAAATCAAAATGTTCTGTGCTCTGACCCTCCAGTGTTTACAGCAGGAATGTTTCTACATTAATCATTATTGTTAGTGCTAGTTAAGAAAAGTAAGATCGAGTACATAACCAAGCACTGAGATTAAACCACAGAATCTACTGGAAAATTAGGTTTTGAACCCTTGAATTCAAAATTAAATCTGCAGGCATAAACAGTACTTTATGTTACTAATGTACTTGCATTGCAGTAGATTTGTGTAAAGATTATTTTCATGTATTTTTTATGTCCTCATGTGTTGCTAAATTTATGCAAAGGTTTATTTGCATCCCCCCCAACTATTGTTGCCCAAATTCTCAATTAAAGTACTTAAAATATTGTTATATTCTACCCAGTCAGTTTATCTTTAGGGGAAAACAAATAAAAAAAATAAGTAAGACTTGAGCTAAAGTGCTTAGTTTCTAGGAGAATTTCCTTGAAACTCCAAGTCTCAAACATGTTGGAGATGCACTAGTTCACCACCTTCCTAGCTATTAAGCAAGTAATAGTGTTAGTAGCTGTAAAACTTACTTGTTTAGAGTAAGTATTTTAAACCTAGTTTGTTAGTGGAGAATTTGATAGTTTGCAAATATTTTCATTGTCAGATGATGTCACTGCTCATTTCTGCATTTTAGTCAATAAATGTGCTAAAAGAAGAGTTTGCCTCTCGCTCTATGATACAATGGGCCTCCACTCCCTGATACTGACGTGCCCTGTGACAAGTATTGCTTGCATTGAAATGTTTAACTCTTTATGATACTTTAAATTTAGTTGTGCAATCTATAGACACATTGTAAGTCTTCTTTGTGTTTATGGAAGTGTTGGTGTTTACTTTTATTTTCACTGCAGAGCTGCTTTTTTTCCCTAATATTTTGCTAATGAGTTTCTTTTGGGAGAAATTTCTATCTGCTTTTTTATAGCATAAACAAGGTTAGGAATGTGATTGTTATCCTTAAAACATTGGGTGAAACAATTGATTACTCTGTTTCTATTTACAATATGTATTTTTAATTTAATGTACAGCTTTGCTAATGGCTAGTAAATGAAATTTTAGTAACTCATTGTTATACCTACCTCTTTCATTCACAGGAAAAAGAAAGAGAACTTGAAGCAAAAAATATATATGCTAATCGTATGTTGAAGCTATCACCAAGAAAAGACATGGATATTGTACAAAGAAAAAGAGGTAACTTTTATGAAGCAACAAAGAAAAATTATTGGCACCACTTTGAAATGACTCAGCTGGGTTATACCTTTTGTGACACTTGGAATTTCGCTCTGGTGCTGCTTGTTCAGGAACGTTTGTCTTTTTGCGCTGCTTTCATCGCAGCACTGGTGACAAAGGAGGGCACATGGATTGTTGACTGTTCTATAACTGCAGCAGAACCAAAACATAGAACTTTACCAAACAGGAGACTTAACTCCTTTCATATCAGATGTTCTTGGCTAAAGGCAGAAGGGAAGGTTGTTAGTAAATCTCTGATAGATCATAGGTAATGTTCACTTGACAATAAATTACAGAAGCTTTAAAAATATGTGTTTTCACTGCTATGAATATTTTGGTGATCTGTTTTATTTATTTCTTACTGATTCAAGTTTATTGTCTGTCATATGAGCACCCTCAAAGGGTGCATATGTCCCTGAACATAATCTTCTAAAATTATCAGTACCGTGATTTCTTCTGGTGTGAAAAGGCAGCCTCAAACCTTATGCTACCCACATAAATATGTGTGTTCTATGTGTGTACTTGGGCTATTATCACTGAATCAGTAGAATCTATTTGTCAGAAGCAGCAGAAATTTATGAGACTGTTTTAAATATTTAATGCCAGTATTTCAAACAGTTTGTCTACTGCTCATTTTATTATAGATGCTCTACTATTATTCCATTTTAGGTTCAGATTTTTTAAAATGTTATTCCTTCGAGATAAGTGTGCATGTTTCAAAGATGCAAATAAGTGAATTTTAATTTTATGAGTTTGCTTCTGTGACAAGCAGTAAGATGAGTGACATATTTTGTGGGGATTTTTAACAAATACTCAATATACTGTAATGACACTATAAGTAGCTTTAAGGTGGTTTTTTAATTATTTTTTCCAGTAGAATTTTTGCATGCATTTTTTTATAATTTTTTTTATAATTAGCTTTTACGGATGCTTAAAACAACTGTGTGAAACTTGTCAATACTTTTCACTTCCATTGACTTCAATACAGTCTTTTATGTTTACTGCAAATCATGAAAAATGAGACATAGGTATATAGCAGGATATTTTTGAGCAAAACCACAATTTAATTAGTTTGTATTTTCTACAGCCAACAACCAAAATATTAAAAAAGGACCACATCTCACAAAAGGTGTACAAACCAGTGGATACTTCTCACCACCAGAACTTCTTCCGGAATCAGAACTTGTCTGTGGTGACACAGTAAACAAGAAAGAAGGAATTCTTCCTAAAATAGTGAGTTCCATAAAAATTTGAGACCTGCTCCAGATAATTCACCTATCAGACTATTCAAGGCAGAGCTTTTAGAAAATATGTGTAAATATACAAATATAAATATATAGAAAATATGATTTAGAAAACATTCTGGGTTTTAAGAGAAAATCTACCTTTCTACAAATATCATGCTCCATTTTTGTGACAGTTTATCATATTCTGTGTCTTGAGCCACTAGCTCAATTTGCTTCTTTTTCTGCCACTGTTATATCTTTCAAGTTTTTGAGGCTTCATTTTTGTTTTCTCCCCTTTTCTTTGTTTCTGATGCTTATTTGAGCAATCTGTTAAACAGCGATGGCTGCCTTTTCTCTCTTTTCTCTTTGGTCTTAATTATGGTTTCTTTTACTTTCCAGATTTATTTCACAATGCATAAATCTAACACTTCCTCTTATTGTCACAGTGCTGGTATTTCTTCTGGTTTTCCAGCTTTGTCAAAATGCTTGGAATTTTTTTTTTTCCATTTCCCTTTTTATTATAAAAATAGTACTACTAGAAGTATTGCTAATACTTTTGTGACCCCAGGCTAAAATCAAAGAGATTTGTTAAGTCTTAAAGATCAGAATGAGCCAGATTCTGGTACAAATTTTACAAATAAGGCTAGGACTATTTTTCAGAAGTAATGCTCTGAGGATGGTCTTGACTGGCTTCCAGTTAGGGCTGAAACTTTTTTATGGCTGTTTCATTTGTATATTCTCTCTTCCAAAATCCTTTCTGTAACTATGAATGTAGTTTAATGTATATATTATTCCAATATATACTTGGGTGTGTGAGTTACAAAACCATACAGTTGGTACAAGTGCAGTTGGACTCATGAAATCCAACTATATGATCTCTATATGGTTATTGCTTTAAATAATGCAAATTAGATTTGGGTAGTGAGTTTTTAAAGTGAAGCATTTTAAATACCTGGCTACCATCTCCTTATGTAGTTTATACTTTTTAATATAACAATGATAATCTTGTACATGAAGGGAAAATACTTTCAAGTTTTTTTGACTAATAGTCATATTTTCTTTGTTCATTAAGTAGTAACTATTTCACTTAGAAGTGTATTTTTAATTTAGAAGCTTATTTTGCTCTAAAATGAGCACAACCTACAAAGTTAGCTCCACATGTTGGACTACACTGACTTTTTTTTCACTTCATTGCCACTACTTTTCTGTATTATTAATATCAGCAGTGAAAATCACTATCTTTTCTGCAGGTTCCTTCCTTTTAAATGTGTATGTATACTCACTAGCTGAATTTGTCATGCAAGAATAAATCTTTCTCCTTCACTGTTTGTTACTTAATACTTCAAAAATTTGAGAAACTGCCTGAATCTACAACCCACTTGCTTGAGTGAAAAGATCAGACTGTGGAAGTAGAGGGTCACTAGTTGCTTGCTTGTTGAGAGAATAAGGTGGTGAGGTTTGGCCTTCTGTTAAAGTCCTTAAAGAAGACAACTTCTGACTTCTAAAGAAAACTACCCTGACAGTGATAATTTTCCTTTATGACATTGGAGCTGCAGCTTTCCTGAAATGTGTAATACAGAATAGAGTTGACTGTCTATTCATTTTGTTTCAGGTGTATAAAACAATGCTAGAAGTGATGATATTTTGGGGCCAAACCCCTGGGTTGTCAAATCTGATTTGGCTTAGGGTAACTTACTTTTTTTATGTGTAGCAGTAAGGATGTGATTTCAGAATGACATAGAAGTTCTTATGATTTTGTTAGTTTGTTTGTTTTATTGACTGTTTTTCCCCATCAGTTTTGGTTTTGTATTAATGTGTTTCAGGAAAAAGAAACTCGAGACAAAGCGTGGAAAGAGCAGACAGACCTCCTAAGACAAGACCAAAACAAGGAAAGGGAAGAGAAACTGAAATATTTTCAGGAAATGCAGGCTTTAGAGGAGAGAGTTTCAAAACTTCATGATGGTAAGGAAAGAGGCAGCTGAAGGCTGAAAGATGCACCATAGCATACTAATCAAATGAGGCTGCTGGTTTCTGGTGAGAAGAGCAAAATGATTTTGCAGCGATCACTACAGTGGAAAATTATTTTCAGTTATATTATGCAAAGAAGAATCAGAAAAAATATAGGATATAGAATCATCTGTGTCCTGCGATTAAGTATGCAACAGCAAAAAATGCTGTCCACAAAAAAGCGTTGCAATCTTAAGAGATTTTGGTTTACAAAACAAGAATGAGATAGCAGGTAAATGCTGATGTGAGCTCTGACTTGCTAAATGTTATTGAGGTAGGCAGTAGATTTTTACTATTGTAGAACAAATCTGCTTTCTTTAATATAGCCTATTTTTTCAGTACATATCTACTTCACTTATATAATTTGAAATTGTAGTTTCTCTTTTCAGTTTTGGTTATCTGAATCATTTGTTGTGGCTATTTGAAAAATGTCAGTTTCTATATTTTAATACTGCTTTTTTATTCACTTGATTTTCACAGCATCTTAATGACTTCTATTCATAAGTCAGTCTCAAGTATTTTAGATGGGCTTCACGCTGTCATGTTAAAGAACTCTTTCAGTGATTATAGTTAATGAACAGTAGCACTTATTGTATATGACAAAAATTCTAAAAATCTGTAGCTGTTTTCAGAGGTAAAGTCTGTGAAAATCTTCTAACACAACTTACATAAGCCAAGAATCTGCTCTATTATGTCTCTGAATAAGATGATTTAACCACTTTACCCATCGTACGATATAAGCTGGTATTTTCCCCATCTTACAGACAGAAAGGTAGCTCCTCACTTAATTTGATAGAATGATATACTACTGAAAAAGTATTTATTAAATATTTTAACTGAACTGTTGCAGTTATTTCTGAAAACTTGAGCTGAATTACAGTAGATAACATGGAACTCCATGAAAACAGAAGTCAGAAATTTGAGTAAAGTGTTGAAAGGAGAATGCCAGTATGTTGCAGGGGCCAAGTAGTCATATTCAACTTTTGGCCAAATACATGTCTGTTGTCTTGATAGAAAAATATTTTGAAAAGAGAAATATTTGAGAAGCTTCCTCTTTCTTCTACACATAAGCATTTACAGGTTCTGGTTATAAGTTTGTTACTGTTTTGCACCTTTGGTGTCCCTTCATAGCTGTGCGCAGTCACTCTCATTGAGTCCACACAGTGATGCACAGACACTTGTGTGAAGGTGTTTTCTGTATGCAGTGGATGCAGTATATTTTAAATCATTCACTTCTTGAAATAGGTAATGACTCCTATGACTTTGAGATCTGATAGCTTCACAGGAGTAGTTACCTTTATGGGAAAAAAAACCCCAAACATATATCCCAGGACCAGCCTAATGTCAGTGATGATGACAAAACTAAACTACTGTGCAAGTCAAAACTATTAAAAACAGTAATGTTGTATTAATTTTCATTCAAACCCAGGAAGTGGGAAGGCAATTGGCAGAAATTAAATTGCTCTGAAAATTCTAAAACATGGATAATGTCTGGATGCCTTTGGAAGATGACAATAGACTTTTATACTTAGCAGAGAACCAGGAGTGGATTTAGTTGTAATTTTTGAAGAATTTATTTTTGCAGTAGGAAAACCACATTGTGCATAGAAGAACATGTTAAAAAATCAATGGCTTTTGCTTGCATTATTTTCAAAATCTTTTAAGGGCACATTACAATTAAAACATTTTAAATATTGCTTAAACATTTTTCACAGAGTGGGAAAGGAAAGAATATGACAAAATGAAAAAAGAAAGCAACTTTTTATTGGTTAAAGAAGAGAAAATGAAGATGGAGGCAGAAATCCACAAACCTGAAGTAGAGAGTGAAAGCCCTGAAATGTTGGAAGAGCGGCGAAAAAGAGAGTTCCTGCTTGCTAAAATGCAAGAAATTGATAGAGAAATTCAAAGTACAGCAAACATGAAACCAACTTCCCAAGCACCACTCATAAATACAGCAAGAAAATCTGATTCCCTGGAGAAGAAGGAAAAAACTAATCCATTCTTTGAGGTTCCAGGGAAGGTTACTAATGGATTTTCTGTAAAGGACAGCCAGGACGATGCCACAAGAGCTCAAGGGCAGAAGCAACAAAATGTAAGGACTGTAGATTTAAGTTGTGAGTTAACATTTGGTAGTTATGTACCTTCCTTTGGGAAAGGATCAGGGAGACCAAGTTGGCTTACTCAAAAAAGTGACAAATTAGAAGAAAATGTTAAGGAAGATGCAGATTTCGATAGTAAGAAAGAAAAGAAGTCCAATTTAATGGAACAACTCTTTGGAAGCAGTGCCAGTACCGTTGTTCTCTCTAAAAATAACAATACACCACCTTTTGATGTAGATTGGGATTCTAGTAATACTCCTTTTGTTGATAAAAACAGTAAACTCAAAGTAAAAGAAGACAATGAGCTTTTTGGTGAAGGAAGAAACCTAAACAGACACCGTTTGCAATACACTACAAGCAAGCCAGGAGTCAAGACCCTTGGTTCTTTAGAAGATGAAATCGAAGAAGTAATCTTACAGTGATCATATTTTATATGTTTCATATGTAAATACTGAAAAACTATTTTCATGTAATATTTATTAGATACAGATTTGAAAGATGTCAGATATATTGTAAAGCCTTATGAAGGAATAATTTGCATAAATGGGTATATGTATAGAGGAGAGGTGCAGTGCTTGTTTGGTTTTTTTTTTACCTGAAGGCTGCTCACAATACACTGCTTTTCAATTGGAGTACTTCTTTTAGGCCTCAGATATTTTCTTTCTCACACATTTGGAGAGCCACTTAACTGTGCCAGGAGAAGGCATGTGTAATATCAGTCATGAAATGGATAGAAGAGACATCCCTAGCACAAATTCTCTTAGAAAGAGAATATTTTACGCTGCTGTCATGTTATCTCATAACATCAACAGAAGCACAATTAACTCAGGAACAGCCAATTTCTCTTTTGTGTAGGTTTTCTGTGGACCTTACTACCAAATGTGTCTAAGTCTTCTCATTTATACAGATTATATTTGTTATACAATACCATTTTTTGTAATTTCTGAATTTTATATGTAAAATTCCAATCATTACTAAGTAATTTTTTAACAAAATGGTTTTATTAAATGAGTTGAGTAAATTTTTTGTGTGTAGATCCTCTTTAGTACAAAGTTCTGACTTTTTATATTGTTTCTTGATATTGGGGAAGGAGCTGGTAGTAACATTACTAGTGATGTTATTTACTGGTTGGTGCTGTGTACACAAATGAAAAAGGTAGGTAATGAAGGATTTAGCAGAAACATTCAAGAAAATAAGCTGAAGGTCATTCCTTACTAGAACAACATATTTTGAAATGCCTCTCTGATCCCTATGAGCCTGATTCAAAACATACTAAAATACAGAGAAGAAATCTCATAATTTCAAGATGCTCTGAGTCAAGATTTCTCTGAACACAATGATTTTTCTGAAAAGAAAGACTGGTGTCTGCATCATGCAGTCACTTTGTTTGCTCCCCATTCAGAAAGAAAATTAGTCACAGATCCAGACCCAGTGTCTGGGACTGTTCCGACTTCTCAGTAGTGAAGAGCAGCTCATGTTCACCTGTTTGCTTACAGTCCCAATTATATTCATTGTAATATTACAGATTTTATCAGGTTCATTTTGCTTGCAGATGGTCAGAATATCAGGACAATTCTGACTGGCAACAGCGAATGTGCTATTAAACACTATCTGTGTTACTCTACTGCAGTGACTTCTTTGGGGGGAATACTGTGGCATAAGAGGTAGGAAAAGTCTGTGAGTAGACACTGTGGGTGTTTGTGAGTGGCTGGTTATTTGTCTTAACTTCTTGTCCTACTTGTGGGTGACTGCTGCCCTTCTAGAAGAAGGTGCCTTGCTCCTGAAGATACTTTTGAGGGGGTGGGTTGTTTATTTTTCTTTCCTGTGGCTGAGGATTCTAAGGCATAAAACAATGATGTAGCTGCTGCAGTTATTAAGGATCGTGTGTATGGAGGGATGGGTTGGTTTTTGTTTCTTTGCACGTCAACTCATTAACATCTGGCAAATTCTAATATCATGCTGAACTGATGTGCCCTGCTGCTTCAATTACAAATGTGTAGTTTCTAAGCTGTTTTATATTATCGGCCCCTTCTTGAGTTCACAAATTTTCACATCCTGTTACCAGACACTTCCTGAAGCAAATACTGCGGTGACTTGCACAAATAATAAAAGATGTATCTGCTTTAGGAATCTGAAAAGAAATTGATCTGCTGGGAACAGTATCACAGGTATAATTTTCCTTTTCCCCTCATTGCTGTCCACCTCTACAGCTTATTTATTCTCTTCTCCTGCAGCACTTTCTACTTTTAGAGTTACTGGTATACAGATACCATTATAATTAAAATGTATAAAGGCAGCACTTTGAGAGGTAATCTTCTGATAGTGGGAGGAAACCTTTTGATTCTTCTAGCATCTGTAAGCAGCATTTCTGCTATTGAGTAGTAGTTTTCTACTCACTGAAGAAAATTTTGCAAGGTCTTAAAAGGGTCTGTAGACCTTACAACTGGGCACACTGATCTCCTTTAGTCCTCTGGACCCCTGGTCTTGGGTACTGTAGCTGGGTAATCTTCATGTTGCTTTTAGTGGTGGCAGTGTTTAATAGCACTTGATTGACTGCAAAAAAAAAAAAAATTCAACTTGTGCAATAAAAAGTAGGTCACAAAAGCTTTGATGATTTGTGTTTGATTTGATGTGTATATCCAGTTGTAGGTTCTGTTTGATGTTTAAATGTGTGGCTATTACTTCTGTTGTGTTTTGCTTTCCTTCTGAACCACCAAAGATGAGAAATTCCTCCATTCCAACAGGAAAGGGTCATTAAAGTTTGATTAACAGTTTTAGTGAGATATTCAGGGAGATTATTACTGCCCCAGGAAAATTGGTCATCCAGTTCTGATCCCAAGGAGGGTGGTCATCAAAGAAAAGTATCTGAGGAGCATCTGATGAGAGTAGGCAAGTGTCAGAGCTCATCTAACAGAGAAAACAGGAAGTTTTAAGAATAGATTTCTCTTTTTGAGAGAGGAGATGAACTGTAGAGCATGGGGGGAGTGTAGTAAATCTTCTGTGGTCCAGAAGAAATGTAAACCATCAGAGTGGAACTTGGGATGCCCTTCACAACTCTGAACTGAAGCCTGGAGAACGCTACGGTGGTAAGAAAACTGAACTAGGAAATGCTTAAACATATTGAATTTTTTTCTCAGCTCTGTGGTATCTTTGGGCTTAGCTAAAGACTGAAAAAAAAGGTGATTTTTCAGAACGCTGGTAAATCCTATGTCTGTGGTTTTGCTTTGCCTTTTGTATCCATGCCTAAAGAGGTAAAATGCAAATTTATAATGCTTCCAAAATGAGGACACTTGCAGAGGATGAGCTTAGGCTACTTGGTAGCCTCAGGTTCATTGCTGGTCCTGAGACAGAAGGTCTATTCCAGCCAGCCCTGAGTCTATACGAAATGTCAGGAAATGTGAAAGAATATCTAATCTGGCATGTTAGGAGTATGAATTTGATCGTGGAAACATAGTGGGACATGTGGCTATGAGAGCATCAGCAGGGCTTTTGCTGACACTTGTGCTCTAGAAGGTGCTTCAGGTAAGCCTTTGCTATTCAAGAAAATAGTAATAAATTCTGCATGGTGCTCTGAAGCACCGACCTGCAAAAATCAATGCAGCAGAAGTGAGTGCCTTCAGGAGAATCGTGCTGCCAGTTGCAGGAAGGGAGGTTTTGTTCCCAACGTTGCACGGCTTTGCTAAACCTGACCTACTCTTGTTCCAAGATGACAACTTTAAGCATAAGAGATGCCCCAGGTGACATTGCTCATTTATAAAATTCCCTTTTGTTGGATCAAATTTAACGTGCTCTCCTGTTTCGAATTATCTCTTTGATTAGCTGCAAAGTTTTGATGTCTGCAGGAGGAGAACAATTGCATCAGTGTGCACCGTCAGCCAGGACTTGTGACTGCTGGGGGGTTGCTAGGATACCTCTCTAAAAGGTACGATTCACTTGATTAACCACCAACCCAGTTTGCATGAGAAATATTTTCCCTATCCTTGTTTTGTGCTAGTGTCAGCTGTGCATCATATGTGCATGTGTGTTTAGAGCAAGCTACAGGTTGATTGTCATGTGTGTTCTTTGCTGCCTTTTGATATGCAATAAAACCCTCTGTGCTTCATAGCAAAGAACCCAGAGGTATAGTAGCAGTTCCAGTAATCTGTAAAATGAACATTATTTCCACAGGGGAACATCAACTATAGAGAAGGTTTGACTTTGGATATGCATTTCTGGCATTATAGCTAAGGCTTAACTTTATATCTGTGAAGATGTAAGGGAATTTTCATCTCCTATGTATTATTTTCTTTCCCACTCTGAGCAGGGGGTTGGACCAGATGACCCACCAAGGTACCAGCCAAAGCTATTTTGTGATTCTGTCATCCTTGCCACATTCCACTGGTATTAATGCTCCCTTCCAGTGGAAATCCTTTGCACAAAGCCCCTTCATTCTACTTGCACAAAGTTGCCTCAGATAGCTCCTGTGTGCCCATCTGTCCTTGAATATGACAACATTGTATTTGGGATGCAAATCCTGACTCAACTCCCTCCACAATAGCTGCTTCCTGCATGCTTATCTTTCCAATACCCTTTTTTTTTCCTCCATCTTCCTGTTTTCTGAAACATTTTGTTCAAACTTTGCCTTCAGGACATCTTGCCATCATTTCTGTGAATCCTCCTTTGTCCTGCAACCCTCTTTCTGCACTTTCCCTCAAATTTTCATAGACTCCTTGCTGCTTCCATGTCTTTCGTTCTGATGAACCATCAGAATACCTTTGTTCTGCCTGAACAGACTTCTGCTTTTCATCCCCTAGGCATCACAGTTATCTTCTCGCTAAGTACCCTTTATCTCCTCTCCCTTGGTTTCATTCCTCATTCTGGAGCTCTCTATCAGCTGTGTTGTGCTGTTTTTCTTCTCACCTGTAGGTGGAAGTAATGTTGCAAGAGAGTAGGGGAGGCCTCCTCGGAAAGGGAAGTGCCCTTATTTTGGAACTGCTTTCGCTTGTGCTCACACCCCACACATGAGCACTGAGGTGGTGGTGCTCAAGCAGTCTGTCCAGTAACCAGGCACAAAGGTGTGTGTTCCCAGTTGGCCTGGACAGGGGTCCTCACAGCAGCCAAGAGCCTGCTCATAAGTTCTCTTCAATCTTCCGGTCTCTCTTTTGACCAGGGATTGGAAGTGCCATCTGTGTCCTTTAGGAACTGCCCCGTGAATTTGTATCCATCTTAACCCACCTGTGCAAGTCGTTAGGATTCCCTCACTGTCCTTTCTCACCTTCTCCAAACAGCCAAGAGCTCCAGCCTGTTCTTCCCAACATCTCCCCTCAATGGCTTGTCTGTTTTAGTCTGGGTATAGGCCACCCCTTCTATTCCAAGTAACCTAAAAAGCTGTACATTACTCTGTGAAGATCTTGATGACCTGCTAATCTGAGTGCCTCTGACAGCCCTTCTGCCAATCCTCCTGCTGCTCCCATATTCCAGACCTTTCTAGTCATTTTCCCTTTATACAATGTTCTTGTTTCCATTACTGTTCTCTACGCTGTGATATACTGGGAGTCGTGGGACTCAGGCTGTGTTTTGCAGAGCCTCTAACAAGCTGTTAGCTTCACAGTTTGCTGCTTAATCATTCTCATGGTAGTGAGGATGGATAACGCAGGTGCTGTAATTCACTAGAGATCAGTTAATTACTAGTACTCAGCATGAGGAAATCGTGTTCGGGTTGGCAGAGGGCACAACTAAACTCCCATACCTGACCTTCCTCTTGCTGTAAAGCTAACTCTGGCTTTGAATTCTCAGTTGAAACAAGCACAAAACCAAGTCTTAAACTGCCTGTGCAAACCACGCACCCAAGTCCTGGGGAATGATCCTTATTTAACAAGCAAGCATTTGTTTCACTGGTACATGGTTTTCCTTGTCTCATAACCCATCATGTACAGGAACAACAACAGCACTGGGGTTTCAGAGACATTTCTGTCTCAACATGCTTTCTATTGGCCTCACGACAACCATGTGGAAACTCTGAGGAAATGAGAGGTACAAATGGCCTTCTCCAAATCATACTGGCTGGTGGTGGAAGTTAGACTGGGAATTTCCACGTTCTCACACATTATAAGGCTCTGCTCCCAATTTCATGTGTGTATGGGCATCCTCTATCCAAGTCTCAAAAATTGTAATGAAAAAGGCATTAAATCAAACTGCAGTTCTGGAGTGAGTGGTGTGCAATTTCTTTTATTGATGAAAAGCATAAATCTAGGATGGAAATGTTCCCAACATTATTCTAATGTCTTCTAAGAATCATGTCTCTCTGATTTTTTGTTTACTTCTAGTGGATACACCACATATGCTGGCACATGAATGTAACTTTTGTAAGCGAAGGATGTAACTTTGCTTTGACTGGTAAATCCCAGCATCCTCATGATACATTCCTGCAGTCCAGAGGGGAAGAAAGCATGGTTAAAGCATAAGCAACGTTTACAAGATTCAATAGAAATATTTAATTTTAAGCAATATTAATATTTTTGTCTTCTCAGTTATAAATTACATTCTGAAGTCTAGAGTTCCTCTAAAATGTAATCAAGTAAATTCTGATTTTAATGAGTGGCAATCACTAAACCTGGCAATAATTGTCCTGACTTTCTGAACAGCAAAGCATTGCGGTGCCTCTTGAATTCAATGCAAGAGGGAAGCTTCTTCCTGGGAAGCAGATTCTTGTCCTGAAATAATGTATACCCATGTATAAGATCTGCATTGGTACATTGGAGATCAATAGCTCTTTTGCTGATCTGGCCAAATGATGTTCTTTGGCTGGTTCAGTCAGCCAGAGCTCAACTGGAAAATTGAAACAAAGTATGTGTTGCTGTTCAAGGTACTTCGTATTTCTTGAGAGAGAAAATGTTGAAATTTATAAGTGAATTGCAGAGTAATTGCAGGCTCCTGATAGCTAAGGCCAAGACAGAGCGCTGCTTACAGAGATTTGGTTGCTCTGTGGTGCTTGTTCGTTCACGCACTTCATTCCTGAGTAGCTCTTATAACCTGCTCTGTGTTGTGTTATCACAGACTCGCAGAATGGGTAAGGTTGGAAGGGACCACAGTGGATCATCTCAGTGAACCTCCCTGCTCAAGCAGGGTCATCCTAGAGCACATGTCACAGGATTGCATCCAATGGTTCTTGAATATCTCCAGTGAGGGAGACTCCACAACCTCTTTGGGCAAGAATTGTTTAGATGAGATTAAAGTTTTATGAAATAGATCGTGGCCCACTTTCACCTGTGCAGTCTGTCCTGCTAATTAGATGTACCTTTCTTTTCTGAGCCATGATCTGAGGTCTTACTCCCAACATGGTTTGGGACAAGGATGCCTTCTTACCCTAGACAGTAAATACTTGAAAAAAACTGAACTTCGCCCAGGCTGTCTTTCCCAAATTCAGAAGGAATATTAATGACTCTATATTTTGTCGGTTTATTAATTATTTAAATTATTACTCAGAAACACTTCCTGGGTTATTCCGTGGCTGTACGGGCATGGGTACTACAACTGTCAAGCACTCCTGTGTATCACGAGTTCCCTTTAGAGGGCACCATTGACTTCCTTGAAGCCTACATCGATGCCTGTGCTTGCTGTTAAGGAGGCTTGTTATCCACATGTGGGCACCTGAGGTACATTTCAGTATTCTTTGCTCTAAATATTTTGGATGCTGTAGTCTACTGCACCTTATCTACTGTATGCAAATAATTGACATAAAATACATCTTGTAATAGACTTCTGAGGCCTTGGCTGTGATTATTTTCTCAGTCACCATGCAAAATGCTGGAAGGAACATACACTCCAGGATGCTGAACTGTGTCTTCTAACAAAAGCTTTGAGATGACTGAAAGGCTCAGCTTCAATTCATACAAGGCAGCACAGAAGTGAGCCTTCACTTCCACTGTGTGGTCTCAGAGATGTGGATTTTACCATCCTATATGAACTGGATTTGCAGAGATAAACTGGATTCTCCTTCCCTATGACTGTACCTGTTTTCCAGCAGAAAGAATATTTCTGCAGCCGGATGTATCATTCCATCTTCCTCTCTCCCACTCTCAGTTTCTTTATTTGTATGCTCTACCCAAGGTGGGCAGGATATGGCTGCATGGTCATCTCGCTTGATAAAGCGATGCCAAAAGGGTACAGCTTTAGGGGGCCAATGTGTGATGTGAGTTACTTTCTAGAATGAAGAAAGTTGCTTTTAGATTGCTTAATCTACATTTCTGCTTCTTATCTTTTAATGAAGAAGCGCAGATATCAGGGAAGTATAGAAAGTGCCTACTGTAGTCTCTCAGCTTGAGGCAATGCACAGTTCAAGAGAAGTCCACAGTGATGTAAGCAGGATAATTGCGTAAATAAATGTCTGCTCTGCAACAAAAAATGAGATTAATTTTAGAACTGAACCCTCAAAAGGATGTATCTCATTTGTCCAGATAATTATTGTAATGAAGAACATCGAACAAAATAGTCATTCAGATCCTTACCTTCTCTCTCACTCTTTATTATTGCTTATGCCCTCTTCTGTGCAATTGCATCAACGTGGTCCTGATAATGTAGGTTTTTATTTTATACCTATGCAGAGCTGCCCTAGCACTCTCTAACACTGGAGATGACTGAGGACTGTTCAGTATGTTTGCAGCCTCTAAGCCAGATTTTTTATTATGTTCATAACATTGTCTTATTCATTGGCTTGAAAGGTGCCTGTAGCCTACAGTGGGAGCAGGCTGACTGGTACAGGCAGAGGGGGAGGACTGGCTTGAAGGAAGAAGAGCCCAGATGAGGGCGTAAAAACCATTCTTTGGTGGCTTGCACAAAGCTCTCATAGGGCAGCAGCAATAGCTGCAAGGCAACCCAGCAGATGTCCCTAGGTATGTAATCCTATGAATCTCACCAACCCACCACTTATCTCTTCTTCTATCCCTGCCATGGGTGATTTTCATAACACCCAGCAGATTAAACCTCCTCGATGGACCTGATATTCAAGAAACTCAACATAAACTTATTTTGTGTTAGTGGGACTCACTGTTATTCCTTGATTCCCAAAAGCATTGCAACCTCACTCTTGCAACACACTGAAAACATCAAATCTCTTCTGAAATGTTACAAAATGTCTTTTTTTTTCCTAGTTAAATCATCAGGACCAAGTTGGAAGAAAATCTAGTTCTTCCAATCTTCTAGTTTATTTACATAGTCACCGATGGCAGGCATGTTTACATGGCTGTGATCCTAAACCTTAGGGAATTGAATTTCATTTCAGGGCTGCTGAGTCTGCAAATCCCATGAGATTTTTAGCTTTGATTTAAAAATAAACAGGGTGGAGATTTTCCTATGGTTGTGGAGCAAACCTTCAAAGAAGCTGGAGTCCTCAAAGAAAGAGGTATAGAAAGCACATTCAAGAAATAAAAAATACATGCTAACATCATAAAAGTTTCCAAATGCATATTTCATCTTCTACCATTTTTTTAATGTTTTTATTTTCATGACAAAAGGTAACAATTCAGGATTTTGGATTTGCTTAGAAAAACAGTCCCCATTAAGATGACCATGAGTTTCAGGCTGGTTTGCGCCATTATGCTGAATGCTGTATTCTTCTTAAATAAGAGGATTTATCCAAATAACTTCTGTCCAATATCTTATTGGTATCTCCACTTTACAGGAGGAGAAAAAGTACACAGAATCTGACTCTTCCAGAACTTGTAAGAATATTTGGCTCCCAGGTACCTTAAGGGAGGTTTAGCACTCAGTGACTACATCCACTTGTTCCACTTTCAGACTTGAAGTGCCGTGTTTTAATCTCGACTCGTGCAGGAGCCAGTGGGGCTGCTGGCAACCTCTCTGTAACCACAGGTTCTTTGTACGTTTGTTCTTCTCTCTTCAAAAAAGATGAAAAAGTGGCATGTCTCAAAGTGTCACCAGTTAACTTAGAAGTAATTGTGACCCTTTCTGAGTACTTCTTCCTGTTGTATTTCAATGATCTGAGACATCTCAGAGCCGAGACCATTCCGGTGAAGTACAATCCAAATTTGAACGAAATCAGTTACTTTTTGATCTAAGATGTTTCACCTGCTCTGTTTCAAAACCATTTATAAACACTTCAAAGCCAAGGTCAAGAGCCCTCAGGCACCCGATCTGCAGGGAAAGCAGTGGACAGTAGGTCCTGAAACACTCCTAAGGCCACAAGTCTGGACCACTTCTGAGTGAGATGAGGCTGCCAGGCTGCAGCACTGTGTGGGTGGAACAGGGATGCTGTATGTGGTATCTTGGGTTTAGCTCACTAGCTTGCTGCTTATAATGGTCCCTCATGAAATGAGCAGGTTCCCAGCCATCAAAAGGCACAGCTAGTAAAGGAGACGGTGACCACAGACATAAACTAAACCTGAGTCTGGTGTCACTTCTTGTGCTGGCTCACTGCTCGTGCCATATCTTCCCCTGTCAGTGTATTTCCCTGCCATGGGCTCAAGTATAGCATAAAAAATTAAAATACTTGAGGCCCTGTACACCCCACAGGCTCCAAATTGGCATTTCTACTGCAAAACTGCATAGGCAGTTGTAGTCCTGAAGTGAGGTTACATAGCAGCTGTGAGAGAGGCTTTCAGCAACAGAAGAGGATGCTTCTCACAAGTACATTCTTGGCTCTCTTCTTTTTGGAGGCTTGTCCCAAGTACAGCAGCACTTCACTTGTCTCAGCCTAGTAGAGGTTTTCTACGAAAGTTGTGTGCTCCTGGTCTTCTTCTGAAGGTCAGTTACCATCAATGCTGCCCGAGTGATCTGCAGGCATTGATTCAAAAATTATGAAATTGTTCCTCTGTTGCTATGGCCATAATGGGTTCTACTTGAATTTTAAGCTAGACTTACTTTTCCAAAACACAGTCAGCTTACTCCCTGAAAAGTCCAAGTTCAAGAGTATTTTCTTTATTTAGAAGGAGTCTGTAGTTAACACAGCAATAGAGCTGCGTCTTATATCAAGGACAATTTACTCCTTGTACTATGAATGTTCCTTCAAACATTGTTGTATTGTTAGAGTGATTTCTGACTTTTATAATGGAAAATAAATGGCTGCTAGGTATGAGTGTACCTTCAGGAAGTCCTCTGCTTTAAAGCAGTGCCAGTGTCATATCTGTTTTTTGCCTTTTCAAGCTTTTCATTTTTCTCTAATGTTAGCCATTGCCCAGTTCACCTCAGTCCTGAGTGTCCCACTGCAGCCATGCAAAACACCATAGCCTCCTGAATCTCTTCTAGTTTTTTCTGAAGATTTTCTTTATTCCAGTTTATGACCTTCTTAGAACTTTCATATAATGTTCAGATGCACCAGCTCCTACCCCCTGACCTCTATTTCAGTGTAAAACAGAGAAGCAGAAGGGACCTCTTTATGAAACCCAGTCCTGCACTCAGACAGGAGAAGGTGTCATCTCATCTTTGACTTTAGCTGAATTGTCTCAGTCTTAGCACAAGTTGGCTCTGGTGCCTTATTCTTCCTTCTAAAAAGCTGTTCTCACTGCTTTAGTGACAAGAAAGCCTCTGACTTAATTTGAGTTTAATTTGATGCGTGGATGTGAGCAGCTTCAAAGCTGAGGGAGCTAGGACCCATGCATATGATCTGTGCTTTGTCTCTTAATAATGAATAATTATTAATTATTATTCATTTATTATCAATTATAATAGTTTTTGGTAGTTTGCTCAAAACACTAATGAAAATGTGGCTGCAGCTATATTAAAATTTTGTGACAGTTACTCAAATATATCATAATGAAATTTGTCACCCAATGTACTGCTGATAACTTATGGGATCTATACAATCCCTGTCTCTTTCAGCTTCATGGGTTAGCTGCCTTTCACACCTAGCTAATGTGAGGACAAAGGACTGTTGTGATGAGGGACAATTTCCCATTGTTTCTGTTGAGGACAGAAATGTTACTATTCAAGTAATTGGTGTTAGATACAGAAGCATAGAGACTCCTGCTCCTACTCAGTGTGCCATCCCTTATGTATTTAAAGGTCATGTTAATTCTTTAAGTCATCACCTTGTATTGAAGCTTCATGATTATCTCACCATCTACTGTGACCCCTCAACTTCTTTTCTTTTCCCCAGGGTGCAATCACTGCTCCCATAAACACAAATGTTCTTTTTCCAAGTATGTAATTATTTGGCTTAACTGTAAATTAATTCTGTTTGCTTGTTTGTACTCAGTTTATTGCGTCTGCTGGAGGGAACACTAGTCCTTTTTTTATTTAACAATCTCCCGTTTTTGTTTTATGTGCAAACTTCACCAACAGTATTATATTTACTTCCAGTTCACTGCTAAAAGTTAATAATGTGAAGACACATGGTAATATGCTGAAAATACGCTTCCTTAGTGAGGATTTCCTAGGTATGCTTATGTTTGAGATCCATCAGTTAACTGGTTTTATTGTCTACTGTTTTAGTGATGATTCAGCAAAAAAAATCTACAATAATAAAAATTTCCTATATTTATACGTGTGTATATATTTATACGTGTGTATATATTTATACGTGTGTATAAATATATACCTGTATTGAATTTACATGTACTCGTTTATCAACCAAATTTGTGACATGACAAAACAGTACTGTGTGGTTTTGTAAAAAATTTGGTTTCCTTGTTTTCTTACTGATATTAACTGTACATCTCTCCTTTAATTTGTTTAATAATGAAATCCCATATGTTATATTTACTAGAATTTATATTACGTTGGCAGAAGAATGGTTAATTTAGTAATCCTTTTAGTGCCTTTTACATAGAAGAACACATTGAGAGCAGCACTGTGGAGAAAGACTTTTCTTATACGAAAAGCTGGACATGAGCCAACAGTGTGCACTTGCAGCCCAGAATACCAACCACATCCTACCTGCATCAAAAGAGGGATGACCAGCAGGTCAAGGGAGGTGATTCTCCCCCTCTGTTTGTGAGACCTTACCCATACTACTGCATCCAGGTCTCGGGTCCTCAGCACAAGAAAGACACCAACCTGTTAGAGCAGGTTCAGAGAAGGGCCATAAGGAGGACCAAAGGGCTGGAGCACCTCTCCTATGGAGACAGGCTGAGAGAGTTGGGGTTGTTCAGCCTGGACAAGAGAAGGCTCCAGGAAGACCTTATAGCAGCTTTCCAGTACCTAAAAAGAGCTTATAAAGAAGAGGGACTTCTTGCAAAGCCAGATAGTGATAGGACAAGGGGGAAGAGTTTTAAACCAAAAGACAAGAGATTTAGATTAGATGTTAGAAAGAAATTCTTTACTGTGAGGGTGGTGAAGCACTGGAACAGGTTGCACAGAGAAGTTGTGGATGTCCCATCCCTGTAAGTGTTCAAAGCCAGGCTGGATGGGATCCTGAGCAAGCTGGTCTAGTGGAAGGTATCCCTTCCCATGGCAAGGGGATTGGAACTAGGTGAGCTGTGAGCTTTGAGGTCCCTTCCAACCCAGACCATTATATGATTCTATGATACATTCTTGTATGTAGCTACATTTTTTTCTTCCTGCTTCTCTTACTTTTAAATGCAAAAAATATATCTCAAAATACAGTTGCTGTTTGCATAAAATGGCTTATTTCCTATTGAAAGTGTTATTCTAAAATGAGACTCAAAAACATGAATACATCAACCAGAATAGACAGAGAAGTACATATTTGTGTACCAAGTCCACCTATTTCCAGGGAGCATCCTTTAGTCATGAGAGAATTAATTCTCTTTGGTTCTCTTCGTCTTGTGGGTACGATCGTTGCTGCTGTGCTTTCACACTGATGCTTCTCCACCTTGACATACTGTTCTTTCTTCATTAATTTCAGGTGACTGCTGCTCTTGTCTCTGTGTTCAGCATCCTTTGTAGCCATTAACAGAGTAGGAAGGTCAGTTTGCTCTCTTGAGTCTTCATTTCGCTAGTCCTGGCAAGACCACATTTGTTTATCGGAGAAAATTGTTGGGATGTCATTGCTTTTCTCATCAAACCATAGTGAGGTTTCTCTTTCACGTATAAATGTCTCAGACACCTGACAAGCCAGGAGCTAGAGATAGGTAGAAAACAGTATGCCCTTGCTGCAATATTATTTCAGATTTCAAAAGCTGTACTATTGTATTCTGGGACAAATATAAGATTTTCCCAGATATTTTATATTCACAGACAGGTGGAGAGAGCTGGAGGTGGTTCGGTGGATGGCACATGTATTTGGACTCTGCCATCTTCATCCAGGATGGGAGTTTAGTCAGTTGTCTGCAAGGCCCATGAGGCAGCTCTGAGGAGAAGGAGACAGCTATAGGTTAAGAAACCTAAGTTTAGGAATCTGACTGTAGATTGTAGAAGCATATCAGATGTCTGAGCTTCTTCAGCTGATGGGTATCCATGGAACCAGTTCAACTCACTCTGAAGTAGGCACCCTGTGCTAAGTCAGCCAAATTGTGTTGATCCACTGCTTGATACAGTCACCTACACATGGGGCTTTGAAATGCTGGGTGTTGCCTTGCCTGGTCACCTACCTTTACAAGGGTGCACATCTTTCATATCTCCTGTGTCATGTCTACTACCCCTATATAATCCTTTCATTAAATAAACAGCCCCAAGTGGCATTGGGCAGAGACTTTGACCTGAATCCATTACCTCTCAAGTCAAGTAAAGAAAAAGTTTCTTGCTCTGATTGGTAGATATGTCATTTATACAAGGTGAAACAGCCTGGACGGCTGAGGAGAATTTGTTAGAGTGACAAGAAGAAGAATCAGAGTGAGCAACACTTGCATCCCAAAAGCTGTTGAATATTGCCAGAAGAGGCATTGTTGATATTTTGATAGGTAGTTCTTGACAAAAATCGTTATTAATATTAGAATATTTTGTGGGAAAACAAACAAACAAAACAAAACCCCACAAAAACAAAACAAACAAACAAACAGAAAAACCCCACCAGGAACACAAAGTATTTGATAGCTGACACCTTCCGGCAAAAAAAAACGACATGGAAAATTCATGACTGATTTCCTAATCAACACACTTGGAGAACAGTTCATGCTCAGAGCGGTGCTGAGAGTCTGGTTTCCTTTCAGCCACCTAGGCTGATGAGCTGGGTCCACATTTATCCACCTACCTGGACTACAGTTCTCCCTTTGGGAGAATTGCTGAGCTATGTCCCTTCCTGCCTCTAGCCACTGCAGCTGGCCCAGCAGCAGGGAGCTCTCCCGCAGAGATGTCCCTCCAGGCAGGCAGCGTTTAACCTCTCCCAGGAAAGAGCACGTACAGCCAGTGGAGGGTGAATGAGGTGAGTCTACTGTGGCACACAGGCATGCTGTCAAGGAGCTAAGAAAAGCTGCCTATGAAAGATGGTGTTGAACTCCTCACCCCTGTGTCACTTACAGCTTCATGGCTGGCACATTTGCAGAGATCCTTTGAAGCCTCTCTCTGCTTTCTGTCTCCACTTTACTACCTAAGATGGAATATTAGAGATAAATCTTGTACTTGAAAAATCCCACATTATGTAATATCATCTTTAGAACTGCTAGTTTGGGGTTTTTTTCTGGCTTAATTACACTATGAAATGCACACGACCACTTCTCCTGACATAACTACTTACCAAGCGGGATTTTTTTTTTAATGGGAAAGGAGGGAATACAAACCCTTTGCTTGTATTGACAGGATGGTCAAGTGATCTCAGATTTTCTCTATGGTGATGTCCTGATGTAGCTGTCATGATTCTCTATCAATTAAAGTGTGATTTCGATGTGATTCCTTAAGTTCAGCATGATTCTTCATCCCCAGTTGAAACTACCCTGCTTTGGAGGTTCCCGAGTCCAAAATGGCCCTGATGCTGCAAGATAGGATACATATTTTTTTCTTCTTTTTCTTATTTTTTCCCCTCCCCTTTCTTACTGTCTGGAATGATAAGTTTTGGATAAAAATGTCTAGGAAGTTATCAGCCCAAATATACTACTATTATATATCCACTTACCCCAGTGCGAGTCCTTTCAATGTTACTACTTGGCTACAGTTCTCTGTTAATCATCAGGACAGTTTCAGTTCTATGTTTCTAATGGTTGAGTAAATTCATCATGTTCCTACACTTATCACTCAGCAAATCTGGAGCTTCCACTTTCAGAAATTCTTCTGATATGTCTCAACTCTGAAAACTGCTTAATTTCTGATTCTATTAACAGGAAATGTTTACAGAATGCCACTTTTTTCTGAGGGCCTTCATTCATATTCTTCTTTAATATTGGTGTTTGGAAGATAATATGTGCTGCAGGTCACCCAGTGTTCAGAGAAACTGATAGCCTTTGAAAACTAGAAATTTAAGAGCTGTCGGTCAGTGTTTCTAACAGAAATATGAGCATCTTTTCCTGCATACACAGTACTGGTTAAAATTACTCCAAGGAGGTATTCTCTTTTGGGTTGTGGGTGGCTGACAGCAAGGTTCTATGGTTTTGGCAACTGTTTTCTGCATGCCATTTTTTCCCTCTCATTTAAGAAGTATGCTATCTATATATAGCCTAAGGGCATAGCCTCTGTACTGAAATGAGTTGAATTTTTCCAACTGCTTTGTTCTTCTCTGACCCCATTCCATATATGCTTTATCTTAAGGGCAGTAACCATCTGGAATGCTCTCTATTGGTGAAGCCAGTCCATAAGGACAAGGACAAACCAGCACTCCTCCAGATCCGCTGGGAAAAGGGAGAGCCATATACCTGAATCAGACACAAATACCTGGAAGCTGATTTAGCAGCTGCAGGACCCAAATGAGACAACTCTTGTTGCAGAACAAATACTTCCTCCTACAGAGAGATACCTTTCTTGTTCTCTTCCACCTTCCAGACCTCTTTTTTCCTGCTTCCCCATCTGTTTATTCCCTTAACATGATTTTCAGGCTGTCTTCCTCACCCACTTCTCTTTCTGGGATGCTGCAATGGAGCTCCGCTCTTGCTTCTTTTCCCTCCATGTGTAACTGCTTGCTGTTCCTATATACAGCAAATATCTCTGTGCAGGTGATAGAAATGGTTTCACTTCTGCACCTCTCTCCTCTGTTCAACCCAGGCCTGTCTTGCTAGCAGCTCTTGAATAATTGTCAGCTCTCAGAGTGACTAACATAGACCTCAGCCAGGCTCCTTTCCTTGTGGGGGAAGATTGTGCTGGTCACCCCATGCTGCTGGTAGTTAGGACCCTAGAACTAGGGATATGCTTCAAGTCACTCCTGTCATCTTCAGACTCTTCCTGTAACTTTCCTAAAATACAGATGTAGACATGCCAGACATAATATATATCGGATATATTTGTTTGTAGCTTAACTCTTCTAGAAGATGCACTTTCACTATCCACCAGCTGGGAGAGAAGTCACCTGCAGATGCCAAATGTGACTGTCCTTTCTTCCTGAGACCATTACATACAACAAGATACCTCGGTGATTTTTTACCACTCACAAAAACTGCAAGTTCTGTGCAAGAAACTGGCAATGGCATCAACCAGGCAAGGCTGGGAGACGCTCATTGCTCTTCAGGACTAGGAAGGCTGTGAGAGTGTGGGCAGAGGAGCACCTGGGGACTGACACTGCTGTGAGCTGTGAGTAATGGGAGTTCCTCAGCCTGAGGATTTCCTCCACGGTGAGCTGAGTGAGAAAGGCTGCTCCAACAGCACTGATTCCAAACAGATATTGTGAGGGCAGTTTGAACACTTATTGGACAGGGTAGTTGACTGGTCAAATAGCATTGCCCAGGTTTTAGAAAGGTGAAAATCCAAAGTAGGCTCTATGCAAGCAGTGTCACTCACAACCTTGGATCTAACAATTAAGGATGTAAATGGCCTTTTTGTTCTGGCTTTGTGCATCATGCAATGAGGTCATGATCCATGATTACAACTCCTACGCATTAAAGTAATACAAATAATTAATAAAAATAATGAGTTAGGTTTCATTATGTGTCTTGCACTGCATAAAATCCCCTGTGAGCAGTTACTGTCTCTGAGAATATTTAATGTCTTGATGCAATTTGAAAATGTAGTGCAAATGACAGTGTAATAAACCAAAGAACTTCATCAACTTCTAATTGAAATTAATGACAACTGAACTTCTACATTGTGCATAAAAGAAGAGAATTCTTCCCTGGCCTTAAAAGCATTTAGATCCAGGGTTGGCATGGCTCAGTCTGAATTATCTTCTTTTTCTATCTCAAACACTGGTTTTATTGCAGAAAACTAGGCTTATTTCAGACAACCAGCAAATATTGCATGGATTAAAAAGTCAGACTTTTCTCTCAATTCCTGCAGAAGTGTTTTCTCTCTATATGTGGCAAATCTGTAAGAAATCATATCCATCTGTATTTTGGGAGACTAGGAGCTGAAAATACATTCCTTACTTACGAGACTATTTTCTACAATACTACTTCAGAAATTTATATAGACCAAATCTTAACAAAAAAGAGACTCTCTTATTTCAAGGTCATTTTAAACCTCTGTGGCAAAGGTACGAAGGTTAGAAACATCATCTGGCAAAAGCACAGTGTACTGAGGCATGCCGGTGTGTTTGTCAAAATGGCTATGGAAGCCCTTTTCCCATCCCCTGGCAGCAGAAGTGAATAGCAGAGATGGCTGGAAGTGGCCGTTGCATTTTATTGCCATGCCATAACACAGGCAAATATGATTCTCCATGCTAACATTTGGCACCAGGATGATTTCACAGACCCGTAATGATTGTAGCACAGTGCAGCTCAAGCCACTTGGCTCCAGGTAACTGAAGTGTTCCTTGTCTTCAACACTACATGTAATATTTACTTTTCTAATAACTTTGCAATAAAACCTGCTAAAACAAGAATTAACCTTTTTTGTTTTACTAGCTTGCACAGCTTTGCAGAGTTTTAAGAACATCTAACTTGCTGCAAGCTTTAGCACAGCCATTTAAGTCATTCCACATTACTACACTGCAGCTGGTTGCATTACATCTTGTGGGTCACTTGTAAAGAGAAGAGTTGTTGTGATGTACTGTACTTGCCAAGAGCAGGCACAAATCAGGAGAATTGTACATGGAGGCATATCATTAAATTTCAACAGATTCAGTAGAGAAGTCATTCTTCCTATGAGAACACTATAGCTGCCATTGTCCATAAACTATTTAGAAGGCCTGAATAAAGGGCTACTTAAAATCTTCAGCTGATAAGGCTTTATGCTGTATTTTCTTGTTCTTTTGTTTATAATTCTCCTACTTTCCAGTCGTTTCTTTTTCTCAGTGCCTGAAAAATTTGTGCTCATGGGCACGTACTTTCAGGATTGTTGGAGAGATAAGATATTTAAATACTAGCTCCATCTGATACCTACAGAAAGACCTAGAGGTCTGTAAGTTTTTTGATGCTGCAGCATAAATGGGTGGTTAGCTTGTGACAAAAGCATACCACGCAAGCCTCTAAGAAACTGAGTTCAAGTGACAGTCTTTACCTCAGATACTGATGGTTTATTTCTTTTCATAGCAGTTATATACAATGCTTCTAAAAATAATTCTTTTTCATATACCATCAACCTGCACCCTGGGTCTAACTCAAAGACTGTGAAGTCAATGGAGATTATTCTAAGCAAAGATAAAAAAGATTCTCTATAAATAGAATAGAACTTGTGATATTTTGTTCTATTTTACTTTACCAAATATGAAGACATAAAAACTACAACTTCTGTTTTCTGAAAAGCCAATTAGTCTGCACTTTCCAGAGACTTAAAAAGCAGTGACCAGAGTCTGCATACTCTTCTCCAAAATGGTTACCCTCTTGGAACTAGAAACAGCTTGTCAAAATCCCATCTTTCATAATGGAATTTACTACTTTTTGATGGAGGAGGATGCTTTCTGCAGCAGTATTATGCCCTTAAAAGGCATGAATCATTTTACATTTCAATCATGGGTGGGCCCATACCATCAATTTGTAAGAGTGCTTTTAATTTACCTCAACTCACAGTCATTGGGCTGATCCCAGCAGATTTGCCTTTATGGCAATACCTGCTTTTACCATGACATCTCTTGAGTGCCCAGCCTCCATAAAAATAAATAAATTCTCCTGAAACTGTGCTAAATTCATTACCAGTGAATCTTCTTTCACTATATGAATTTCTAAATTAAAAAGATAGGTTTATTTTAAGCTTTTAACATACTGTTGTAGTTAATCGTGTATATTGGGCAAGAAGCTTGGTTGCTAAGAAAATCTTTGGCATGTTTCCATGGAATTTGTGTGTTATTGATGGAAAAAGTACCAAATCATAGGAAGTGGATCTGCTAATTTGAATAGTGAAACCAAAAAAAAAATGAGTAGAACAATTTTCTGCCCAAATTTTGAGATAGTGCAAGCCCATGCCAAAAATAACATACTTCCCATCTATTGACTGTAGATATTTGTCTTTAGAGACTTAAGATAAAAAAAAATAATTCCCATTTCTATGGATAGATAGAACATATGGATCAATCTCTGCTTGTCAGTGGTTGCCCTTACATTGCTGCACAGAGGTTGCTAGGATGAGCTCAAAGCTAAAATACATTGGCTATCTGCAGAAACACCCAGTGTGTTTATTACTTCCAGAATAAATCCCGTTTGTGTTTACATTTAACGTTCTCCGGTGTGTAGTTGTCTGCCCTGTGATCAGATAGACATTTCTATGTAGCTTTTCCAGCTGTCTCAATAACCATGGTCCGGAAGGGGGAGAGAAAAAATGACCTGGGATAGGGAGAGAAGACAGAGTGGAACCTGATACTGCTTGCCTCAGGAAAGGACATTGCAGTAGACATCCAGGGCTTTAGCTGAATAAAATCTGCCTAGAGGAACAGATGACTAGTACTGGGTCACAGCCTGGAGCTCAAAATGCTGCCAGAAAAGTTTTGGCAGGTGTGAAGTGGAGCAGCCCGTGGCAGAGAAAGCCTGTAACCCAGCATGGACACACAGCCCTGCTCAGGGCAAGTTTTAAAGACTGGCTGACCATGAAAAATATATTTAGTCCACTTTGAAACTCTTATTTTTTGTATTGAAATATAGACTGGAGTCACTTGGCAGTCAAGAATAAAGCAATGGGATTAGATCTTCTCGATATTCTCAGAAACCGTAATTGCTACGCTCCATAAGCAGTGCATGACCTCATTATTTAGGATTTTGTAAAAGGAATGAGTTGCACAGGTCTACAGGCCAAATAAAACAGTGGATGTATCGTGGGAAGATATATTGTTTAGCAGGATAACATAGTTCAACAAGGTAGCATGGTGGCCAAGGAGCACATTCAGAGAACAAAGTTTCTGGGCGCACTGAGAACATTGATCTACAGTGCAAGGTTCAGAAAATCCTGTGGAAAACTAATTATTCTGTGGGATGATAATTTTATTTTGCTATCTTGAGTTCCTATCGTTTTTAGGTAGGGGGTTTTTATGCCTTGACAAGGAAAATCAAGCATACATCTGAAGCCTACAGCCATATATGGCACATGTATGGCTCAGTAGTTGCCTCCTACTGTGTTTTTTTACCTCATGAGAGAAACTTTGATTTTTGGTTCTCTGTCATTTAAATAATTGTTTCTTATTTCAGTTTAAACACAGTAGGATTTTATAGCCCGAGGAGTAGGTTCCTGCTTCTGATTAGCTTTGAGCTGATTAAGCAGCAAAACATTGCTGGACAATGAGGGAATCCTATGAAGGTAAAAAAATTGAGAATATAAGACTCTCTTACAATTCAGTAATAGCACTGGAGAGAATGATTCATTTTTTGTGGAAGACAAGCAGTCAAGTTTTTTTCTGTTTTCTTTCTGCTTCTATTATTTTATCCATTCTGTGACCACAAGGAAGTCCTCCTAATTTCTTGGTCCCTCAAGTCTTCTCTTTCTGCAAAACAACAAATCAAACTGCTTTGCTGGAATGTTGGAGGAATGGATGTAGCGCTTTATAAATATGTAATGAGTTCTATTTTGTGCTAGGAGGCAGAATGAATTAATATATAAATATATAAATTCAATGTTTGCCAATGGTTTTGGAATTTTTTTCAAGACGTGGCAATAAGAGAATAACCTTAAAAGCTACTTTGACATATCTCATTGAGTGTCAGAGGTTTGCATCAAATATTTGATTCAAGCTTCTCTATAAGTCTCTTCTTAAAGCACCACAGAGGCAAGGCACGTTGCTTAGCCCACATATCCTTAGAAAGAAATTAGATATGCATTTTTTAAACCATCTTCATTTACTTATGAGAAGAATATCTATCTGCAATACTTCATGTATAAAATGTTTTGCACCCACATAACATATGCACAGAGCATATGTTTTAATTTTAGTTCAGTACAATATTTCAAATTTAAACAAATTAGCCTAAGGCATAAAGTACTATCAACCATTTTTTCTGGTTTTTAATACAAACCAGATTGTAGAGAAGCAATTACTAATGAAAACAACAGTCATATACCTAAGTGTATTTTGCTTACTCCTATCCTCATTAAGGACACAATATACCTGTCTTTTTTAATTTAGATTTTCATATGGTGAAAAAAAATTAATTGATAATGACCTTATCTTGCTATTTATTCACAGATTTTTATAATAATTGTTTTAAGGGCTTTTTGAGTTGATAGTACCATTCAAGCCTCATTATTCAGGGCTATCTGCCTTAAACTTGTTCAGTTTCCATGTTCTGTAACCAGGGAACATGGACACCAAAATCTCTGAAATATTTCTAAGATAGCTGCTAATGATAACTAGGAAAAACAAGTCAGAAGGCCTAAACTTACTGTTCAGGAGTCCACAGTTTTAATCCCGTGGAATGGTATCTATTATGTATAATGAACATGTACCCCAGTAAACCCTCTTTCACCCATGGAAGGCTTAGCTTAGCAAGGGTTGCTATTTCTCCAGTTACAGGTATTCTATGGCAACACCATAGTAGTTGCATCGCTAGTTATATAAAATTTTGTGATGAAGCTCTTTTAACTTCATTCAGAAATCAGAAGTATCCTCCTGAAAATGATCTCACTGAAGGGAAATTCAGTAGTTAATATTATTGCATGTTATGAATACTCAGCTATTGCAAATGATTTTGTAAGTCATTTGAATAGAAATCATGAACAGACTGCTTTTTCTTTTCTGTACAGCAAATTAGGCATTGCTAAAAGCAAAAAAAAAAAAAAAAAAGATTAAAGACCAGATTTAATGCCCATGTAAAGCAATATTTTTAACTCTCCTACCAAAATTTATTTGGATGTTCCTTCCTCTGTCCGCAAGAACTCTTTTATCAGGCAGGGCTTCCTAGAGAGAACTCATGCCTTAAATCTGCCTGTTTGACCTGTTCATATGAACCCTCCTCAGTTTGTCTTCAGTGCAGTTATCTGGGATGGCTTGAGCAGGATTGATTTAGGTCTTTGCCACTTTGACTTTGTTGTCAGGAATGGCTTATAAGCAGTTCACCCTGGAGGCTGAGGAGGATGGAGACCTCTGGTGCAAGGAGGCCATAAAAAGGAGAGAAAGGGAGGTGTGTCTGTATTGAGGGGGCATGCAAAGGGGACTGAGGGTAGGAGAAGTGGAGTGAAAACTCTCCAGTCAGCTCAGCTGAAACTGGAGGAAGATTTGCCCATGGCAAAGTATCTCAGAAGGGACCAAAAGGATGAACTTGGTGGAACTTGCTTTCAGGCACTTAGCTAAAGTTGTTGCATTCAGTGCAGCACCAGGTAGCACTAACACACAGGAGGTAATGAGTAGAGTATGTGCAGCTGTAATCCCACCCTGTCTCTGGTTCCCATGCCAAACACAGAGATGCACACACCCACAGCTAACTATCCACAGGCAGGCTCCTACACCCCTTTCACTCAGAGAACCTCTCTCTCCCTTTTTCTCACCCATAGAGGAGAAGGCTGAGGGACTCACCTTTTACAATTGTCTTACAGTGAAAAACCTAAACCAAGGTCTGATTCCAGATCTCTCTCCAGCTTGAGAGAATTTAAAGTCCAATCACTCTTCTGAGGAGTTTGCAGCCCTGTATGGATAATGAAATATTTGAACTTGATGTGCCATTTTCTGGAAATTTCTATTTCTTTCTCTATAGCAGCACCTGAGTACCACTCTGTGGAATTTGTGTTTCAGCAGTGGGTACAGTGGGGTTCTGTAGGGAGCCCAATTTTGTCAGCATGCATGTGTGCTGACAGTGTCTGCCAGATAAACTCCCTCCCAGGGACAAACTGCCTCTTTCCTGGATGGGCTTATAGCTGAGAAGACACCAAACTGCTCAGCCTTGTTTGAAGCAGGGCTGCTCTAAACAGGAGTGTGGCTTAGGCATATAAGGAACACAAAAGCCTAACAGAATTGAAGCACTCCCAGGATGAGATAGAACAGATTCAGATCCTAAATTCTGTATGAATCTTGTTTTAATTTTCCCTTTTATTCTTTTTGAGATCTGGTCCTAAAAGTCTTGCTTGGTATCATATAAAGATGTTGCAATGGGGCAAGAAGTGGAATTCTATGTCCACCTCTCAGATTACTTGACTACCTAATTTGTGTTTCAGCACAGCCACAAGTATTCATTTTTTTATAAAGAGATGCGTCAGTGCAGCAAAATAAACTTTTCACATGGACTCCCACAGACCTATTCTTGATTTATGGCATTATACAGAAGCTGAGTCAAGCTAATATTTTTCATCAGATATCAAGGGAACAAATTCTAAGTGCTCTGTTGAAGCATTTTTCTGGTTTGAATTTTATGTGAAAACCAACAGAGTGTACTTATTCCAGTGTAGATGAGAAGAAAGTCTACTGCAACTATGGTAAATCAAAAGCAGCCTGTGTTTCAAACAGTCATTTCTTAACATGTTAGTCACTTTCTCATTTCTTTTTGTTCCTTGGTTATAATTAATCTTTAAAAAAAGAATGGTTTAAAATTTAAATGAACTATAAAATCTATAAAAATATAAAATGAACTGTCCAAAACCAGACAGTTGACAATTACATTTATTACTGCACACTGACTGAACAAGATACTGCATTAGATACAGAAGGACAACTGACATCAAACAGGCACTCCACATAAAGTGGAACAATATGTATTGCAGAGGAAAGGCTTTGGGGCAGCATTTGATTAATGTACTTTTAATTGGACTTTCCTGCCTCATTTGTTTTATTCTCTCAATTTAGTTCAAGCTGCTCAAGTACATAAATAGGCAAAGCACCTACTATAATTAACACAGTATACTGTTTGCAAATTACCATATTCCTCAGATTGTGTATAAACAAATAGGATATTGTGCAAATATTGTTGAACTGCTACAGAAATATAAACAGGCAAAGTAAGTCCATTATTCACTAAAAACCCCACCAAAAAACCAAAACCAAAAACAAAAATACAAAACCAACCTCCTCTTTGAAAGCTATTTGGGACACTCGATCTTTATGATTTGTTTTCAGCAGCAACTGTAACTTTAGTTCTATATTTCATTAAAAATTTGTAGGATGTTCTGCCAATGCCATTTAAGCTTGAAGTTGAATGTACTAAGTTATATTCCCTGTGTGATGCTCTCTGATCAGATAAAGAACGTGTGAGACGATATTTGTGTCACCAAATTCAAGCAACAACACTGAAAAGCAAACATATGTTGAATGAAGGATGCCTACAGCATAGAAATCCAACAGAAAATGTTAAGTACTATTGCTATTTATAATGTTGAAAATATTCTAGGACTTTTAAGAATCCCATGGTGTGTGCCATAATTCTAGGATATAATTAAAAAAGAATACCTGAAGTGCACAATTGCTAATAAAACAAATTAAACATTTAACAACTCAGAAAATCATGTAGGTAATTTGGATTTGATACCTACGTGCTCAGAAAATGTGAATGACATCTGGGCAATAAAGCACATGGACAGAAATTCCATAGTCAAGATATAAGTTGAGTGAACTATTTGTTGTGTGAATATTTGGCAGAAAAAGAACAGACTGAAAACTGCATATCTTCCATATTTGTTTAGTGGTCATGTAGATTTACAGGATTTAAAAATCATTTAGTATAATATTTAATATCTTTTTAGAGGTTTTGCACTTTAACTACTCTTCGGTTACCATATTAAAAAACCCAAAGAGCTCTCCTTCCTCAGTAAACCTTCTTTAATTTGCATTTTAGACTATGATGTACCCTGGGAGCACCACCTACTGATGAACATCTACATGTACAGTGTGCAGTGTCCTACAAAGCTGATGGTTCTTTTCAAATATACATTAGAAAAACATACGGCTTTTCATTTAAAACAAACATGGAAAATTAAAGACACATTCCACAAGTTACCTGTATATTATATGAGCCAAGAGGGAAAAGCATGATTCTTTTCCTCACACAAATTAGGTAAACTTTATTCAGGAGAAATCAAATATTGGATTTATTATATATTTACTACTCTTCACCATTCCTCACTAAACTTGGCCACAAAGAAGTGTCAAATTATTATTTGCTTTTTCTTACATTGCTTTTCCATTTCACCTCACAAAATTCAATCAAACAGGCTTGACTAATTATTAAAGTGAATATAGTTTCTTCATTAAATACTCACAAATGGTTTTACAAACATTATTGGAGTCTTTGTATTTTCTTTACTTTACAGTTACACAAAGCTAATAGTATCTAAGATGTTACTATTTTCTTGTTGGGAAGGAGGATTTTTTAACTTATACTCAGTTTGTGGTGCTGATATTTCTGGGGAATACCTAGGTGACTTGCAGACTGACAGGGCACTGGATGCTCGATATTGCCCCAGAGCAAAAGGTTCTGTAATGTACACACTTAGCTAAAGAATTAATTTTATAGGGGGAGGAATTTAAATTGAATCTCCCTATCTGTGTTACTGAGCAAAACAGTAGTAAAGCAAAGTAAGTGTCCATTAGGAGGTAATAGCTGGAGAATGCTCTACTACTGCTGTTCTGCACTGATTATGTAAAACAGCTGTCAGTCAGGAAATTCCTTTGGGAAAACTGCACTTCCTTCTTTCCAAATTAATTATATTAAATGTGGTGAATTACGTTAAGGAATGGGAGCATGGAGGAATGGTTGTAGAAAGTTTACTTCCATGCTACCAAAAAGTTTCAATCATCTGTTTTCATAGAGGTGCACAGTGTAACCAAATTTTTCATATTAGTTTCTTCTCCAGCTGGGATAAATATTGAAGAGACTTGGAGGTTTTATTTTAAACGTATGCACTGTTGCTTTATTTTGAAGAAAAAATCCCCACCTGCTCCCTTCTCATGAGCTATGGAATGATATATATCTCTGAATAATTGCCTGTAATATGCGTTCAAAACACATATCAGCACTGATGTTCCTCTTATTTGTATTTATAACTTCTTCAGACTCAAAGTCTTTCAGGAGCATTGCCTCCCTGCATCTAAGACACATGCTTCTCAGTGGTCCAACATCCTTTAAACTGAGGACAACAACAAATTGATACAACTGTTTCCAAAATATTTTAAAATCTAAATGCTGCTGTGGGGCTCTGTTATCTCTACATCTAGCTGTCTCCTTTAGGGAAAAAAAAAACAACTTCTTTTAGTATTCTCTGTCCTGTTCAGTTCCATGTCTTGTGTCCAAGGACACAAGGGAGATGTTATAGGCTAGTTTTACTTGTGTCTACAAAATTTTAAAAATAGATTGTGAAAACCTTCTAAAAATTGCCTCATTCTGACTGCTTAGATCTGGGTTTTTTTCAGTGTACATGTTTGTTTTGAATTCAGATTGCCATAGCTATTTTCTATTACCAATAATCACTTTTATCACTAAACCTTCTCAATACTTTACTAGCTGCTTCACTTTCTGGTACAAGTAGTTCAATAAGCTGAATAACTCTGATTGTATATATTTTTTTAACTTAGCCATTACTTTTCTGATCCCTGAATGGCAAGAGGCTGGATCTAAAGATGTGATTGAAATGGACGTCACTCTAGTTAATTAACAATATCATTGTAGCGTATTTACGTGGAAGGTGAATTAACTCAGTGAAGTTTGAGGCCAAAACGATTAGAATGTCACGATTTTTATCACTATATGTTAAGGTCTGCCATTCTGCCAGTCAGCCATTCCAAGCTATGGATTTCCTAAAGTTATGGACTTAATCTTATGACTTTTTCTTTTGAGGCTGATGAATATTCAGGAGCAAGAAATGGAATCAAGTATTTCAAATATCCTCTCCATACCTTTGGAACTGTCTGAAATCAAATTCTTTCTGCTAAAAAAATTTTTAAAGTGTTCTAACACTAACAGTTTTCCTGACAGCCCCAAGCAAGCTCTGTAAATATTCCCTTGTGAGAGATCTCCAGTTTCTCCGCGCACAGGTCACACTCTGCACAGGCAAGTATTACTACTGTGTTCAGTATAATTATCCAGTGTTTCTAAAATTCAGAAATAGTAGAGAGAGTGGATGAAAATCCACCTCCACTGAAGATGATCTATTGACTTCAGCAAGAGAGGACTTCACTCAAGAAATATATTTTTTTTTACTGTATGGTCTATGCATCTGCAATATACCTGAGGAAAAGCAACACTCTAACCATAGAGCTAACTTATGTCATCAAAAATATTCCAAAAAATTGCTGTTTCAGTTAGTGAATTATAAGAACTATACCCAGCTGTTAAAATTGCTTATGATGCACCACGACCAAACTCACAAAGCATCTGTGATGAGAGATCAATCATTTCCTGGCATTTATCAAGATGTAGCCAATTAGAACAATAAATAGTATCACGCACATTTTCATGTTGTACCAGCAATTCATCTTTTACAATACATAGCTTTGTTTTGCTGAATTTTGCAATACATTTGTTTTGCTGAATTTTGTCTAAATGCTCTTTCGGCTTCTCAATTCAAAACTCCTTTAATGCATTTCTAAAAATGATCTAATTTACCTGTTTCTGCTGCTGAACTGAAACTCCTGAAAATAATTTGCAGCATATTAGCTTCTGTAACACATTATCTTTGTCCTTCATGTCATATGGTGGGTGCTTGTGGTACAAATTATATTAATTTCAATATTGTAAGTTCTTTTGGTCTGAAGGATCACAGACAGCTCCAGAGAACACAGACAAGCATTTTAGCAAGTATTGTTATTTTATCTTGACTAGAAAGAAATCTTAATCAACTTCAGTGCCAGACACCAATCACACTCAAAAGGATTTGTGGTCTCCAAGTATGTCTGAAATTCTGGTTATCAAGTGAGATCAGTTTCATTCAATTTTAGCTCTCTAATAAAAGGAAAGGGCTTACTCTGTAGCAGTTCCTAGATTTCATCTTCTCTCAATGAAGAGAAACAGGCTCTTCCAGAACATGATTCATCCTGTCTGTCCTAGACACTTGTGCTGTGTCTGTGCAGAAAGTGTCCAGCATGCTAAGGCTGCTAAGGGTAGAAGAGATTTACCATAGAAAGAGTGAGCAGATGAAAGCACATTAAAGAAAAGCTATTTCTACAGAGGCAAAATTAAGAAATCAAGGGAGACTACACAGTGCAGCAATGCTGCTTGAGCTTTCTCACCAGCTTGCACCATGTGTTACAACTGGCCACAATCAGACTTCACAGTTACATCTTTGCAACACTGATCTACCATTTCTTTTCAGAACCACTGCCCAACAGGACAGATTCCCCCATTCTCAAGCATTAACTACACTTTTGTTGTCCCACAGATGTACAGTTTCTCTCAGTCTGTCCTGAAGCACATGTTCAACACACTTTAAGAGCAATCAACTCTGCTGTCTTATTCTTTGTTACTTATTGCTTTCACACCTTCTTATTAGAATCAGAATTTTGTTGTAAGTCTGGGCCATAGATGAACCCTGTGGAACCAGTAAGAACCACCAGCCACTGGTGATTCCAAATTTATGACTACATTTGGACACTGTGAGTGAAACAGTTTATCCTGCTTTTACTACGTATCATGTACATATTCAGTACACTTTATATGTGTGTATTTTTTTTGTTGTGACATACCAGGTAATTCTTTTATTTTTTTCTATTACCTGTATAGATTAAACACAAAATCTCATTTAAAAAAAAAAAAAAAAAGAAGAAGAAGAAGAAGAAACAACATAGTATGATTAAATCTATTTTCAGTAAACCCCTGTTAGCTAGTATTAATTATAGTCCTCTCTTTTAATTCTTGATTAATCAAGTCCTGTATCAGTCATTCCATTAATTTGCCCAGGATTGATATCAGGCTGTCAGAACTATAATTAGCTGGGTCATACTGTTTGGCTTTGGTGTAAAAACTGGTCACAGTCTTCTAAAGTTGTTATAACTAGATTATGCTCATTCTCTTCAATTGAAAAAAAAAATCATTAGCTATGTGATTATTGCTGCAAATCAGAATTTCTTCAAAGCAATCTTACAAAGCAGAGCAGTATAGTATTAAAGTAGCACATTTACTCTCAATTTTCTTGCAGCCAAGGGAAGCAATCAGGAAGGATGTTCTCCATGCTTAGACTGACAAGGACTTGGCTCTAGCTTCCCTTCACAGCCTTTCTGAACATAATCACTTATAGCTCTTTGTGAAGCTGTTAAGGCAACCTCATCAAGTGCAAAGACTTGTCTCCTCAACCTAATGAGAGTGGGACCAGTCTCCACAGTCACATTTCCAAACTGCAATCCAGATCTTGCCACAGCTATGCTTGGCTGACAAGCAGAAATCAGAAGTTAGTTCAGACTCCTGATCTTGAGTGGACAATGCTTACAATAACAGAATCGTTAAACCATTTAGGTTGGATAAGACCTCTAGGATCATCAAGTCCAGCTGTTAACCCAGCATTGCCAAGTCCACTACTAAATCATGTCCCCAAATGTCTTTTAAGTACCTCCAGGGATGGTGACTCCACTACTCCCCTGGGCAGCCTCTTCCAATACCTGACCACTTGTGGTTTAGGAATGGTACTCCCCAGTTTAGTACTCCCACTGAGACTCTCCAAACCATGTGCCACTCGCTTGGTCCCCCTTCCTCCCCGCCCTGCAGTGGGAGGGGAAGGACTGGAGGAGAGGAGAATTGGAGGAACAAAAGGTAAAGATCATGAACTGAGATAAGAACGATTTACTGGGAACAGAAATGAGATAAGGAAATATACAGTAACAGCAGCAATATCAATAAAAGAGCATACAAGAAATGAACAATTCACACGTGAGTTCTTACCCCTGACAACACCCAACTGCTCCCTTCGCCACACTACCTGACCCAGAAGGGACCCCTTCCCCTGTCCCCAGAAAATTATGGGAGGTGGTATAGAATAACCTCTGGGTCCCAGCCATGCCCTCTCCTGGCTACTGAAAAAACTAACCCTGTTCTGGCTGTAACCAGGACACCACTCTTCCAGGGTAAACAACCCCAGCCCCCTCAGCTGTTCCTCGTAAAACTTGTGCTCCAGACCTTTCACCAGCTTCATTGCCCTTCTTGTAGTGAGGGGCCCAGAACTGGACACAGGACTCAAGGCATGGCCTCACCAGTGCTGAGTAAAAGGGGAGGATTACTTCTCTGCTGGCCACACTATTTGTGATACAAGCCAGGATGCCACTGGCTGTCCTGGACAGCTGGGAACACTCTTGCTTTGTGTTCATGCGGCTGTTGAACTGCACCCCCAGGTTCTTTTCTGCTGGGCAGCTTTCCAGCCACTCTTTCCCCAGCTGTAGTGCTGCATGGGGTTGTTGTGATCCAAGTGCAGGACCCAGTACTTCACCTTGTTGAATCTCAGCAATATGGTATGGGATGTATTGTGAAAACTGTATCTCACAATAGTGCTTTACAAATGTGGGAAATTTCAGATTCCTCCATTTCTACTGTCCTAGGTACATAAGAAATGGATCACACCAGTGGTCCAACTAACCCTCTATTCCATCGCTGAGCGCAGCAGTGGGAGAGTGCACAGGAGCCTTGCCACCTCCCGAGTTCATTCCCTCACACATCAGCATAACCCACACTCCTTGTATTACAGGGCACATCCCTGCTCCTTTTCTTTAGTATCTGAATCATGGAATCATAGATTCATAGAATCTTAATATCATGATCTGGCTGTCAGACTACTGGCCATGAATTTGTCTAGCCTCACTTGAAGCTGCTGATACCATCTGCCCCATAGTTCCCTGTGGCAACAGAAGTTCACTGCCCACTGTGTAAAGATGTACTTTCTCAAATGTGCTTTAAGATGCTCTATCCCTCATTTCAGTGAATTTCCCCAATTCCATTATTGCAGGTTTTGGTGATTAGCAGTTCAGTTTAACTAACATTTACATGACTTTTTAAATTACCCTTAGTTCCAGACTGAAGAGTTCTGTATTTTCACAGTATGTTTAGCCTCTGGAAAGGGAAGAATGGGAGGTTTTAAGCCTGTCGCCTTTTATTTTGTCCCACTTCCCACTCCAGCATGGTCATCCTTTCCTTTCATTCTAAGTGTAATGGAAAAACAGATAGCACCAATGCAACTACAGGGGAGTGGGAGGCAGGGGTTGATAAAGAAGTTTGACTTTGCCTCTGGTTGTGGGACAGCCCACAACCTTGTTATATGCAAGAGCCTTGCTGTTGACAAGGCTCTTGCATGTATACCAAGCTCTGTAACTAATCTCTGCAAACAACCATCCCTATAGGAGTGTTATTCTCATAGGGTTTGTGAAAAGGCAGTTCATTAAACCCAGAATGTTGACAAATGTATCAATGAGAGGCTCAGTGATCTTTCTGCATCCACACTGACTGCTGGGGCTGGAAGCTGCTCATGATGGTGCTGGTGTAAAGCAGCTTCTTCAAGGGTGACAGGTGAGACTCCTCAGCAATAGATCACCTTTTGAAAGTCCATCATTTGAAGATGGATGTGCCTCTTTGTCTTTACAAATTTTTTAAACTGCTAGTGCTTAACACTGTCTAACATGTGCTTCGTAATATATATTTGGCCAATTTTCCGCTTGCCAGTCTGGAAAATCATCACACAATCATCTTTCAATATTGGGTTTTGTACACAGCTAATGTTAATGGAAAATAGGGGACTGTTAACAAAGACAAAGAGCATGAGCTGACATTATTTCCTTCAAGCTTCATTCAGCAGGAATGCCCTGTCAAGTGGAGCACATTATTCCCAAAAGCATTTTGAAAATGGGTGGGTGAACATCCTCTATCATTCTGTAATACTTGTTAAATATCAACAATTTTGTTGGGAGGGATGTAGACATGGAGGGTGTAGCTAGAGAATTGACACTCCCAGGCAAAGGGTAATACAACAATAATGTTTTGGTTAGCTCTTTGTAAAATAAATAAATAACAGTTTAAGTGGGTGAAAAGGTAGACAGAGCCTGGCCTAAGTTTACAGCTGAAATGTATGCACATGGAAAACAGAGGACAGAGTCCTCTGCAACCAAAATTATCTGCCTGTATTTGCCACTGGATCTGCAGTACATAATTTACAGAAGTAAGTGTCTTACAAATGTTTCCTTAATGGTTTCCTTAATTATTCTAATTAATGAGTGCCTGGTAGGTTGCTTCAGCCATTGGAGAACTCAAGTGATGTGTTTCTACTCCTGCCTTGTCTTCAGAAATTCCGTAAGACAAGAAATCAAGAATAAAATACAGTGATGAGGAAGAAGCCAGTGACTAGAACTTGAAGGAAAATAATAAATACAAGAATTATCATGATTCAAAATGTAGGTACAGTGCTGGAAAAAGGCACTACTCCCAAGAACAGAGGGGAAAATAGTTTACTGTCTTACTGCCTGGCATGACTAGTTGTGCTGTGGATGTCTTCCTTTTTTTTGCTGGTCATAGTGACAAGAGAACAAAGACTTGACCCTTTTCATTCTTTATATATTAAGCTATAATCTCACATTTTGAAAACAGCAGAGAATAACGTATTACTTGGCAATCTAATATCAAATTATGAGCAAATTCATTCAGGAATAAACTAAAGTCCTACTGAACCCAAATTGCTGCTTAACTGAATGAGCTATGAAAACATAATTATGTTTTGGGAGTTTATCTTGTCTTTCTGAATAACTCTAAATATAGATTTCACAAATCAGTTCATAAATTGTTTTGCTTTTCTTCTTTTTTTGAACTTTCCTAAGTCAAGTAATGCAACAGTACCTGAGAGTATGCACACTATAGCAGTGCTGTAACACTAGAGATGCAAGTTCATGTTTCTTTTCTTAATGTTATTGTAGAAAAAGTACTCCAATATGTTATAGAATACTAGGGCACCATTGCTTTGCCATGAAATTTGGTTGTCTGAATCAACTAGGTGACATGAAGGATTTGCAGCTAAATGCAAATCAATACAAAGGTGGAAGATAATAGCACAAGAAGTGGTTTGTTAGAGGGAGAAGTTTGGGTCACAGGTTTTCAAATACTGAGGTTCTGTTGTGTAATTAATCTTCTTCTTCCCAGTGCAGAGCACGTATTTGCTTTAAAATAATGCTATCCATTTTTTCTCTAGGTAGAAAAGTATTCATGGTGGGAGTCAAAAGAAGCTAACAAGGTAGTTAAATGATATATATATTCAAAACAATCCAACAGTATTCTTTTTTCTTGAAAAGAAAGAGAAATGCTTTTTTCCCTACAGACAATGTCCGAGTTCCTAAAATTCATAGAACCTAACTGTACAATCTGATCTGTATTAACAGTTTTATATGAATGAAAAATGCTCCTGAAATTCATGCTGCTAACAAGGGTCCTTTATGCTGATCACCTTAGAGAACCTGCCCACCAAGGTTAATTTCCAGTTGATCAGCTTAGGCATGAAAAAGAGACATGATTGTATCTGCCAAAAATATTAGAAGCTCCAATGCTGTTAGTTCAAAAGGAAATTATTTGTAAACAAAAGCAGAGTATGATCTGATCACTAATATCAAGAGAACACAGTAAGCATAGCTGCAATTTTAGAGCAGGCAGAAGCTTTCTACAGCTCCCTAGCTGAATTATTTTCCTTTTAATGTCAAACCAAATGTGCTGCTAGAGGATCTTCAACATAATAACACAGAGCATTGCATTAAGGCTTTGCTTAGCAAAGGTTGAGCTTCTCAAAAAAGAAGGATAGCAATAGCCAAGAGCTAGAAATTCATCCCAGTGAACTCTTTCTGTCTGTATCTCTCCACTTCAGAAAGAGATTTTGAATTTTAATCACTAGGTCTCAATTTCACATACTTTTTTTCCGAAGTATAGAATTAATGCAGGAAATGCAGTATCTTCTTCCTCACAATCTGCCTAATGATGGTCTGCACATGGCTCATTCTGGACCCCAGGTATAATAATACATGGTCTTAGAGACCCGTGTCAGCTTCATTTATCTCTTTTCCTTTCATAATTACCAGTGAAAAAATGAAGTGATCCTAGGAGTAAACAGAATAAAGCACTTCATTTCTGCAAGAGGATAGAAGGAAATACTACAATCTTTTCTCCTCTTCTCAGGCTTATGTGTACAGCACTGCTAAAGATGAAGGCTTCCTGTAAGGCATCAGCTTCTAGGAGTGTACTGAGATATTGCAGTTCTCCTTTTTCTTTTTTCTTTTTGGTGATGTACATTTCCTACAAGCCATAAATATTGTTTTAAATTTATCTCTGAATGCCACAGATTGGGGAACTTTTACATGTATTTGGTTAGAATTAATTCTTGATTCAAGTAATGATTTCACAAATGTTCCCTAAATCTTCAGACCTCTCCTGTCCACACTGATGAGGTCACTGCAGACAGAAACTGATAAGGATAGCACTAGACAATTTTCTCCTAGCCAAAAATGCTAAAACTGATTCTACAAAAATCAAAACAGAGGACAGAAAGAGACATACTGTATCTTCAAGTTCAACATGGAGCACATGATATATGAGGACAGGTTGAGATATGTGGGTTTGTTAAGCCAGAAAAAAAGTCTTAGGGGATTACTAGGGGCTTACAAAGAAGACAGTCTTCTTCACAGTCAGAAATAAAAATGAGAAGCAAGAGGCACAAATAGCTACAAAGAAAATCTGACTGGATAAAAAGAGAAAAAACCACAATCTACAGGAGAATGGTCAAGTGCCAGACCAGGTTGCCCAGAGTGGCTGTGGAATCTCATTTCCTGGAGATACTTTCACTTCAAGTGGACAAAAACCTGATCAACCCAATCTGACTTTGAATTTAGTCTGTCTGTTTGAGAAGGAAATTGAACTGAGCGACCTCCAAAGATCCCTTCTAACCTGAATTATGCTACAGTTTTTCTCATTTTGCTAAGCTACCCAAGCCAAACTTTTTTGTCTCCTCTCATAAAAAAGAACCTCAAACTCATTTTCATCCAAAATGGCAGATAATATCATTTTCCTGTGTCAGTCAAGAATTTATAATAAGTGGGGTGTATTAAACTCAAGTAAATGTTTGTAAGCAGTACATTATTTTATTTACAGGTTGATATAAAATAGAAGCTCAGTAGATGGAGACACTTCACACTGAAATGTATGCAACAGAGTCCCAACAAAGGAAGATATTTTACTCCACGCAAAGTCAAAGTCAGCCAAGTACGGATGACACCTGATCTGGCAGTGTGACATTTCCTTCCTTGAAAAGGTGAGTCTATTCCTAAATCAGCAGGAGGAAAACCATCTCTCATATAACTAAGTAATTTTTGGGTAGGATGTCTGAATCTGAACGAATTCCCTGGAAACCTCTAAAGAAACAGTATTGGCTATAGGAGTTAGGATGATGTACTAGGAGGTGGTTTACACTGTGGGATATAACAGGTTAGAAGGGCAGACAAAGAGACAGAATCAGTGAAGAGAGGGGCACATCTATGCTGGTGAAAAAAGGGAGTACTGGGACCAATGCTTGACCTTGAGGACAGATAGGACGGATTAACAGAAGTCCCCACTGCTTTGGTCCAGTCCCTTCATGAGAAATCAGTCATGTACACCTACAGACTGCTTGGCATTGAGTCTCTTCTCTATCTTACATATTGCCCACAAGATCCTATGACATAATTATTATCTTGTGTCTTTTTTTTTTTTTTTAGTCACAGAGTCTCTGAAATAACTTCAGGACTACATGGCAGCCTATCACTGTCATACCACTGGAGTATGAAACTGGAGGGTTTCTATTGTGTTCTCTGGGAAGCAAAAGGGTACAAAGCCTATTAGAAGACTTTGCTGGGAGTTGAACCTGATAGTCTCTTTCTAACTGACTGCTAGATTAGATTTCTGGATTGAACTACTCCCAAAACTGCATCTGGGTTTTCGTCTTGCAGAGAATAAGATAGAGTGGTCAAATGCAGAGCCAGGGGTAAGCTGACAAACAATTACATATCCACGCAGGCACTTCCCTATCATGCCAGAGTTGCTTAGTTTCCTCAAAATTTTTAATAGGACTACCATGGGGTCTGGTGTTAAAGCTCACTTCCTGGCCCTGTGTGTTTACCAGAGTACAGGTATGTCTACAAGACCTAGTGTGTCTACAAAACATATTGTAGAGATTTTTTTCTTATCTCGGTACCAGAGTCTTAGGCAGTTTTTCTTTGTTTCTGTAAACCTTTACAACTGTGCTTTACATTTGGAATTAGTAATTTAACTCTTTCTTTCGACTTAAGTACCACAGTAACTAGCTAAAAGACAGTGGTCCCACACCTCTCTTATTTAGCAAGATATTCCCCTAGATTGGTAAAGAGGCAACAAATTGTTTACTTGGTATTTTAGCAACTGTCCCACTTTCCTAAGATAGCCAAAGGAAAAGGGACTGTATCCCCATGGTAGCTGCAAGAGCTGCTTTGGGACTTTGCATCACAAAGATTAGGAAAGGAATTATGTGTTCCAGTTACTGTCTAGATTGTAGCAAGGTAATAGATGCTGATCCTGAATGTCCACAGGCATCCTGTGTCCATGCTTGTGTCTGCAGGCATGCTTCCAGATGACCTCCAGTTCCACTGATGCAGAGCATCCACACAGTCCAAAACAAAACCTCCTCAAGCACAGAGTGCTCGTGTACACACTGCACAGTACCTGAGTTGGGTCTCCTTGGGGACAGCACGGTGACACTGTGAGTCTAAAACATCATCAGCAGCACAACTCTGTGTGTGTGTACACGTGTGTGTGTGTGGTGGGAGGAGGTTTCAGTTTGAAGGGTATGTAAGGATTATGCTGAACAGACCCCACCAGTGCACTGATTTTATAGCATGATTGTGAAAGACATATTGATTATTCTGGGCCTTGGATTCAGCTCAGTGGACTTTAAGGGTGTCTTGAACCTCCTAGGCTAGTGTTGGAGGAAAGTGAAGGCCCGTGGAAGCAAAACCTGGCAACTAGAAGCCATCTCTGTCTGCAGGGAATGACCCCTAGGACAAATGACTGCCAGAACTACACCAAAGAATGGTTGTCCATCCAAAATGTCCAGGCAGAGCTTTGCTGTATGGTACAGACACTTCCTGGAATCACATTTGCCTCTTTCATGGTAATATCATTTATGCACCACATAGTTCTGTGGTCATCTGATGAACACCCATGTAATAGCAGACATTCCTGTACTTTGTCTTGTATTTGTCTATTGCTTTGTACTTGAAATTGTTAAATGTGATTCCATCTTCTAACTTTTCTCCAATTCTCTTTTATATCCTGTGATTCTATTTTATATTGTTAATATTCAAATCATTTTCTATGTTAATGTTGCCTCTCAATTTTGCATCATCATCAGATTTCATTAGGATATGCACATTTTCGCATGGCAATATATACTACATGAAAATATTAAATTAGAGATTGAGATAGACCAAAACTGCTCCTGGGGGAAATGTGCTACATACTTCCCTCCAGTATTAGGACTATTTTCAGCACAAATTCCCGTCATCTATGTTCTAACTATCCTCTTTTCAGTTCTTATATACAACCCCCTCTTCATAAACTGATGATTCTCTGTGTGGAATAGAAAGGGACTAAGCAACATCCATGTGGATTAAAGCTATGGCTTTGCAAGGGAAAGATAACAAAAGAAAATATTTTTGTCTTTAAAAAAATCATGTTGTTATGATATAATCTATTTCCAGTGAACACAAAACGCATTTTGTCCTATTTATCCAAGACATACTGGCAAAAAAGCAAGTAAGGTCAGCTTTTCTATGTAAGACCTGCCTTCTTCTTTTCTGGTTCTTGTTTTGTTTATATGGGTATATTTAAAATCTACTATTTTAATTGCCTGTACAAGATCTAATTCATCTTAACTTTCAGCAATTTTCAATTTAGTCTACTCTTTTTGCCCTCCAGGAAAATCTTTGGTCTCCTTCTGTGTTTCACTAAGGGTGTCTATTTATTTCTTATATACTTTTGATGTTGTTAATTGTCCACCTTGATTCTGAGCCCTTTCATGCCAGCTTTTGGATTAAAAATCCATACTATTTCTTGCACTTTTGACTTCAGAACAATCCAGTTCAAACATTCCCTTCCCTAAGCACTTCAGTCCAGCCTGCCTCACTATATAGTTTTCTCAGCTTGTCATTTAAAATCCTCACTATATGTACAGATCACTCTTGTTAATCCTTCTGTTTCATCACCAGTGTTTGCCAGACAACAACAAGCTCCTTGGTGAATTCTCTTAGTCTCAAATATTGTGAGCTCTGTTGGTTTTGGCTATGGTTTACATGACCAGATGAATGAGTGTGAATGAAGTTGTTTTACCTAAGGCACCTCACTTGCATTTGTTTGCAGAGAAGATGAATGTAGTGCCCCTGGCTTTCCTGTCCTACCTGCATGTATAGACATTTGACTGTTTTAAAATATATGGTCCTGTGGAGGGAGTCATATAAATGTCTCTGTCTAAGATAGTCACTGCAGGTTGCCCCTGGAGTCCCTGAAGAGAAGCAGACATTTTAAGGCTGCAAATCAGAAATTAATATTTATGGTCCTTCCAGTGACTAGTTTTGCATAGGGAGACCAGACAGTTATCTCAGAAGTAGCCATCTACACTGCAGATAACTACTGTTAAAAGGAGATGAATCAAACTCCTGCAGTGCTTTAACCAGTTGCTTCTGAAACAAACTATTGCACCCATTTTAGTGCTAATGAGGCTTTGGAGTCTCTCTGCTACCCATTAACACTTCTGGAGACAGGACACTGGTTACTGGGGCCTTTGATATAATAAAGGGTGGCACGTTCTTATTGCCGATATTCTTCAAGATAATGATGTCACTTAAATTTTACTTCACTGATAATTAACAGTAGTGAGATTCTCTTGCTAGATAATAATTAGTATTATACCTCAATACTCTTGTATATATTAAGCACAGAAGACAATGCTTGCTCAAAATGAGGTGCTGGTCTGAATATCTGGTTTAAAGTATATATTAGATTTTGTACAGAATATGAGTTTCTGGGGACCTCTATATTACATAGTGTGTACAAGCTGGTGTATGTTCGTACAAGGTTATCTACTAAAGATAATTACTCAGTTGTCACAAACTGCAAAAATTCTGTTCTAATAAACCTACACATAATTGCCTAAAACTTTATGGTTTGCTTAAATTTGCATGGCCATAAAAAAAGGACACAATTGCTTTCTTCACACTGAATCATCCTGACTAATCTTGCTTTCCTATATTTCTAGTTAAGTAGTCAATAAAGATTAGAAATTTAATATGTCTTCCTTCAAGCCAGGAATGGGTTTCCCTCTGATCATCCATACAAAAATTTACTACTGGAAATATTATTCTAACAGTAAATAATGCAATTAAGCATTTGCTTTTATTTGGTTATTTAATCTTTAGGTCCAACAGACCTTTTCTCTAAATGTATGTCTTGATTTGTTATTAATCAGATGTGTAAAGTAATAAATGATTTCTGAGGAAATACATCAATTTTTACTGTAAGTCTAAGGAGAGCAGAGAAAACTGCACCCACTATTATATAGTAATGACATACCTTGACATCTGGACCACTTTATGATATTATTATATCTTCAGGCTGACATATAAAAGAACAATAATACCAATATTAAGCAGTATAAAAGTACCGAGTGCTACTGACATTTTGACATAAGAAAGCTTAAGGTGATGTACAGATACTCAGTGCCAACAATTACCTGACTTCTACAAGCTCAGCTGAAGCAAAGTCTGGTGAGGTGGAGGTGAATTTCCCCAGCAAGTGGTGTGCGGTGATGGAAGGAAACAGTACCACCTCCATTTCAGGAATAGGAATTTCCGCAGCAGGAAAGTTGCTCACGGACTATTGAGCTGTACAGTCATGACATTTTTCAGGTAATCACTTTTCATCAGTTTAAGCCCTTCTTATCCTTGTGGATATTTCAGCAATATTCACGACAGTATTCAGGGTGTAATATTTGCAGAGGTATTTTAAAATATTTATTTTTTTTTATCAGAACTGTGTCTGGGTTTTTCCACAATATTATAAGCTCACTATTCTCTGGTTTTCACTTGTGTTGGGTAACTCTACTCATCCTTTCTGATTATTAATTGGACATAAAACTTTTAAAACAGTTGAGTAGGAAAAAATGGATAGCAAGTACTATGTGTGAAAAAACAGATTTCTTTTTTATAAACACACAGCTACATCCATGAGGAATACTCTCATGATTGTGATGAGCATTTAAAAACCCATTAGTTCAAAAAGACAGTTGGAGTACAAGTGTAATTGTACAAGGTAGTTCATTGGAATTCGAAGTTCATGAAGGCCCTTTCTGTAGCTTTTGGGTGTAAAACTAGCACAAACTTGAACATTCCATGGGATGGAAGCAGTCAAAACAGATTAGATTTTATATTTGGTTATATCAAAAAAGAGTCTAGCTTGAATCACCTGGCATTAACAAACAAAACTCAGAGCTATTTAACATAAATGTGCAGCAGTTCTATTACAGACGTTACATGGTATTTGTCAGTAAATGATCTTTGAAGATTAGAAGCTAGGGAACTTCACAATCAGATGCATTAAATTCAGCTGTCAAGTAATACAGTGACTCACAAGAACTTAGAACAAATTTAGGAGGAAAAACCCAAGTAATTTCAGTTCAGTATGTGTGTTAGAAAGAGCAAACTTCTGCCCATTGTGGCTATGATCTCAAATACTAATCTGGAAAACAAATGAAAGTACTTTACAAAGCTCCTGGTTAAGAACATAGAAGGCTGAGAGGTAGTAAAAATAAAATATTCTATTATTTCTTTCCCCTCTTTATTTGGTTTTTCTCTGGCTTAAAATATAGCAGAAATGTCCCCAGGCTTTGAGCATCCTGTGAATTATCTTGAAATTTAACTAAACCAGACAGTACAATCAGTTCATGCTGTACTACCAGTTAGCTCTATGTATACTCCCTGTTCATCTGTCTGCATGTTATTTATCCAGCCACTCTTTAAAGGGAAGCTAACAAAAACAGGTGCTGGACAGGGGGCAGGAGGCAGCATCCCAGACTCTATTTCATAGAGAATATACTCCTGACCCACCACTTTCAACTTAGTTGCACTCGAGCTAGCAACAGCATGTCTCCAGATTGCAACCTAGGCTCTCTTAGGTATTGCACATAGAGATATCCTAAGACATACTTGGCTCATGCTACTTTAAATTTATCTCACTATGCCAGTTCAGGAGAGCTTTACTGAAGCAGACTCATATGGATTTACCCCTAGTTGCTTGAGGATAGAAAATAATAATGGAATTCATAATTAGACAAATGCCAGTTTCATTACTTCTGACCTCCATATATCAGTTCCAGATAAAAGAATAACTGCTCCATACTCTTAGATGAAAAACCATTTAGATCAAGGCTCAGCAAGAAGCCTTGGACAAACCTGATATATCTATTTAGAGCCATGACAGAGAAGAGCAATTTATCAACATCAGTAAATCCTGATGAATGCCAAGACACACAAGCCTCCTAAATCAAACAAGGGCCTCAACCAGGTTTTGTCTAGTAATTGCTTGCTGAAAGCTGAATGCAAGGTAGGACATAATTAATTGGATTCTCCCTCCTCATAGGATAGCACAGCCCTAGAGTGCAGGCTGCGAAGGTTTAGGAGTCAAGAGGGAACAGGAAATTAACTTGCAGAAGATAAAGGAATGGCATTCTCATGTTCTCCAGCAGGTAAGATCATGTGGAACTTACTGGTTTTTTCGGCTGACTTTTCCAAGCCCCAAAACCTATTTTGCACTCCATCTGCTAATCCTGAGTGTCCCATTTAGCCCAAACACTGTGAAATTTTTATATATACTTGGCAGATTAAAGAAATCTGTATTTGTTTTAGGTACTATATGGTAATTAATTCCACCATAACAAGGTACTAATCTAGAGATGAAACGGTTAAGGCACTGTTTGGGGCTTATTAAGCAAATTAGTGCACTATTTTGGCTTGTGAAACAAATCAAGCCTTGCTCTGCCAAGGAAAAAATGTCATTTTGCATATTACCATGGATATATGTAATGTTGGGCAAGTCATTTGCAATTTCTTTCTCTGTTCTATTTTCTTAAATGGGAATAGCAGAGCCTGACTGCAATGGATTTATGGAAGATGTATTTGTTAAAGATTATGACTATGCTGTAATAGTGGACCTATATAAGTATCTTACAACTAGAACAGTGACAATAATATTTCTTTCACATTTAACCAAGGTACACAGTGTGTGGATGAACCTGCAGGACCTGTGACATCCAGCAGGTAGCAGGAATAAGTGACAGAGTGAGAGTCATCTTTATTTAGCTTCCTGATGTTTCATTGAGACATAGATAATACAAGAAAAGAAAATGCTGGGGTCTGCACCTAATCTGTTTGGGTTTTACCACTAGGATAAAAATATTACACACAAACACACACACACACATATACACAGAGGAAGAATTCACAGAAATAAGCAAGCTTGCTTTCTCTTATATCAGTTTCTCCTGTGCAGGGGGAAATGGGATCCTGAGAAACTCAACTTCCTTTAATTTGCCAGAAGACAGCTTTGCCTGAGAAACAAGCTTTCAAGCCAGAAGGCAGACCAGCTCTAATATTCACCCATCAGTAATCTCCTGTAAGGATTATGCATTTTAAAAAGAGAAAGGTATGTGTTCTGAGATGATCCTTTTACTTCTCAGCATTTGTCATAGTTGTTCTGTCAAAAAGTACTGCTTCTTTGAGAATATAGTCTTCATGCAAGTGTGTAGGTGACTAAGATTGTTGATGCCTTTCAAAACCTACTGGTAAAAATATCCAGATCTCAGAAAAACTAAATCCCAGGCATCAAGGCAATGATAGCCAAGATGCAGCTTATGTAGCTTAGTTGTCTAAAATGGAGGGCTTCCTGTTGTAAAACTGCTAGTCTCTTTCTTGAAAGCAATCATCCTAGGGAAAAAAAAAAAAAAAAAAAAAAAAGAGAGGCAATACAGTCTAACCTTAATGAATGTTGAATTTCCACTGACTTGTGCCAGCATGTTGCTTGTGCCAGAAAAATGGCAGAAGATGATGTACAACACAATTAGTGCCTAGCTAGTGGAAGAAAAGAGAGATTAAAAGGAAATTTAGGGAAAGAGTAACCTGTTTCTTATCCTGCACGTGAGAAAAGGCCATGGAACCTGGATCTTGTAGGCACATGAAAAGTCACTCAAAATTTATGTATCATCAGCTGCTACTGTCAACAACAAAGCAGGGCTGTTACTGACATTTCTGCAATCAGAGTATGTGCTGTGAGCAGCAGGACAGTGACATCCTGCCATAGTGGATTTAGTGAAACTTGTAGTGAGTCTGTCCTCTCTGAATGGGGAACTCCCCAAAAAGTATTTGGAACTCAGCACAGTGCCTTCCCCCTCCCCCCCTCCCCCCATGATGTATGTTACCCTTTTCTGGGTTCAGTCACCTGTAGTAGGCAAAGATGAACACTTCATAGGTTGAGTAAAACCCTGTTGAAAGGGATGAATGTAACAACTGCTGTTTGTTCAAGTCCATTGTAAGGAACTGCACAAGGGGCCTCATGAAAAGACAGACACATGTTACCACTCTAAACAAACGTGTGCCCCGTGAAATCCCAGTCAGGAATTTGAACTATCTAGGTGGAGGTCTTAGATAGGTGGAGTTTCTGTGAGTGCTCTTGTGGACGTGTGTGGGTGGGACAGAGAGAAAGAAAAAGGAAGAGGGCAACAGAAAGGTAGAACGAGGAAGGGGGGAGGAAGCAGGAAAAGAACAGAGAGGATATGTTTGGTTTTTGTTGGTTTGGGGTTTTTTTTGCAAGCAGATGTGAGCTTGCTTTGGTTGTGTTCCAAGCAGGCACAACTTGTGCCCACGCTATCAGCAAAGGCTTAGCAGCTCAGGCTTACTAACCATGGCTACACTGTTTATGGTTTGGAGCTGACTCATACCCATCCAGAGTAAAGGCTGACAACTGTGCAGTTAAAACCAGAAGAGACCAGAAAAACAATTCCAGACATAGGCAGAATAAGCAAGTTGTGTCTTCTCAGACAAGCATATAGGTCTTAGACTTGCTGCAGGGCACTGTCCATAAAAGTTTAAACTAATCTTAGCACTGAGCCGTGGGAATTCATCTTGCAGTTCTTGTGTTCCAATCCAGGAATTTAGCATTGGGCTACATGTACTTTGTGACAAAACTTCTATTCTTCATTCTGGAACTGGAGGACACTCTTCAGTTACCTGCTCCGTAAGTGAGCCAATCCTTATTGCTACTACAGGTTTTGTTGACTTCAGCTTTCAGCCATGAGATTGTGTTTGTCTAATTTTGTTGTTCTGACATCTCACCCGTATTGTGTGACATTGGCTAAATCCAGCTGATGTGCAGCAAATCAAATACACATAAAAAAAAAGAAGAAAAAAAAAGAAATCAATTATTTTAGGCCTCAAACTTGGATATGTCTAAGTCCAAAATGACAATCTGAAACAAATCTTTCAGCTTTCTTCTGAAGGTGTATATGAAGTATCTCAGCATCTATCTCACACCTGCACCAGCTGAGATAGCAAAACCATGATGTTCCTCAATCTGCCTAAGAAGAAAGAGGCAATATAGTCAGGAAACTTAGTTGGTCTTAGCAAAACATCTGGAATTTGAGCTCTGCTTTGACAATTTCTGCATTTTATAAGAAACAGTTAGTGAAGAATATTTATGAACATTTCTTGGAGCAAAAACTAAAATCTAGATATTCCCCCTCCTGGGTAAAGGTCCTAAGGCTCTGAAGCCTAGGATCACAGTGGAACTCAAAGGCTTTTTTCATTCCTCTGGTGCTGATAAATTATTGGCAGTTGCAGCTCCAGAAAGTTGCAGATGACCAGAAAGCTAAAAGACCACTTATCTCAAGTTTGTTGATCTGCTCTTATTCTTAAAAAGACATTGAGCTGCAATATGGCCTGAAGACAGGAGACATCCCTCTTATGATGTTAAATGTCTAACTCCCAGAGCAGAGCTAGGATTACTGTCAGCATTGGCTTGGTGTAGACAAGTCAAAACCTTTGAGCATGCTGACTGTAACAATGCACTCCTATTGCTACATTCCTCTGATCACACACAGTGCGGGAACCTGACATGGCTCTATCCAAATATTCCGTAATATCTATCTCTATCCAAATATTCCATAAATCCTGCACAAGATAGAATTTTCAATGCTGTGATGTTCACTTTTAGATATAGGTGCAAGCTTCCAAGAAAGATACTGATTTCTCAGCTATGGTGGTTGTATTGCATTTATCCTCATGATATATGTCATTTCAAGGGCAAACACCACGGGTCTTTTCAAGTCTTGATGTGTCTTATGAATGCATCTGGACTCTACACTGCAACAATCTTCTCCAAGGACAAAAGGACAATAATTCTGTATTTTGTGTTTCGAAAATTTGAGCCTAAGTAGTTTGATGAGAGGTTTGGGATGTTTTTTTCCCTCTGTTTCAATAATGATAGGATTTCATTCTTCAGATACATCTCTTCTCTGTGTCTCACAGCATAATAGTCAAACTTGACAATGTTTTTAGTCAGTGGTGAAGAGCATGTCTTTACTACATGTTGAGGGCTGTTACATTGGGCTACCAAACAGACTGAAAGCTGGTTGCTTCTTGCTGAACGTTATATATGCTGCATGTTACACCATCATTCGGGCACACTGATTCCACAACAGAGGTATTACATCTGCATTACAAGGTAACAGTGATAATAGCAAATTTCTTTCTCATAATCTCTAAACATATATCTTATTCTGTATATAAAATATGATATGCCACATGCAACATATACTACAATAATATATTACAATATATGTGAGGTAATTTTTTTTTACATTTTCTATTATGTTATACATTTTTGTATATATGTGCATATATATAGATATATAAAATCATATCTATAGATATAAAATCGTAACTTAAGGAAAATTTTAAAGATAAATGGCACTCAGTTTAGCAGAACAATCTCATCCCCCTCCCCTTCAAAGACATGTCTCTGTATGTCTCTGGCATATAAAGATACTGTAGCAAAACACTGAGGCAGTTTAACTTTACAAAGTGCAATGTAGAAGTGCTTTCAGAATCCATGAGCATACTGCACTCCAGCAGCCTTGATTTCTTCTCACAAGGGTTAAGAAGAAATTCACTTAAGCAGAACAGCTAGGCTCAGTTTACCAACTTCTTTTAATACATTAACATCTTTGTTGAAAACTGTACTGTGAGCCCTCAAAAATCAATCATCACAACTTCTGCTGGCAATTAGGATGAAGAAAATTAAACCCAGGAGACATACCAGTTGTACATACAAAGCTGATTCCCCTGGGGATGATTGCTTCACCTACTAGAGCGTGCCAGAAACATCTCTTAAGGCTTTATATCATCACCAAACTGGAAAAAAAAATAAAATTCTAAAAAGTGGTCGTATATTTGATCTATGTTGTAGACTTCTGCAATTTTCAGTTAGAAGGCTCTGACTTTAGCATTCCTACAGCAATAAAGGCCATATCAGGTGCATTGTCTCAGCTGTTTGTTAAACAAAAATGAACAAACAAAATGAGATCTTCAGTAAACTCCAGATAACTCTCTTCTCACTGAAGTTCTCCACTGTTTAAATTCCAAATGTCTAAATTAGCAACTACAGGATCCCTTCAGCTTATCACTGAAAACACTTGTTACTGTATTTGCTGACTTCCACTGTTCACCCAGATGTACAGGTTCCCCTAAGATAACAAAGCCTGCAATACATAAATTATCATTTGGGGAATAGAAGAAGCAATATGAATTTTCAGGAAGATTTGGTTTGTTAAGTATCATACATATTTTCAAATGTTTTTCATCTTTCCAGTTGTCAGGGAAAAGATTTGTTGAAGGGCTCAGCTTTGGTCTCACTTTGCTTCTATCAAAGACAAAGGTTTCATTCTTATCAGTGGCACCAGATAGTTGACATCAAATCTTTGGGAGATACCACTAATGATGTCTCCTCGGTTTGAAGAAGACGCATGATGTAAAGTTTTGTGTGTTTAGGGGGTGGTGATGCTTGTTTCATTTTTCTTTGGTTTTACTTATCTTAGGGTGTTAGGAAAAACTTGTGGCAGAAAAAGGGTGTACTAGTTATATTCTCGTATCTGTTTTTACAAGAGAGGATAATTATAAGATTAATTCAGGGGGAAAAAAAGAAGGTCTGCATGTAATGAAAAAGTTAAAGAATGTGTGCAAGCACACTGTAGAGAAGAAAAGGTTAGTAAATACAGCCATATCTAACATGCCAAAATTGTTATAAAGATATCTTATTAGAATATACCATACCATGCATGCATATACAGGTTTTGTTGTTTGTTTTTTTTAATAGTGAGAAACACTTTTTTGGTACAATGACTGAATAGTTTCCTGTACAGAACTGTCTACTGATTACTGTACAGAACCAAGCACTCCTCCAGTAATGGTTCTATCAAACAAAACCTATTTTCAATGACAATTCTAAAGCAGTATTCTGGAAATGCTTTTTTTTGTTGTTTTTTTGGGGGGTTTTTTTTGGTTTTTTTTTAATAACTGTTTAGAAGCTGCAACTTGCAAACTCCATAAAATGATACACTATCTTTATTTCCTCAGGTTCATTAACTGTTCCTCATGTCTTTGTTGAGTGCTACAGCTGGACTTTGATATATCAACAAACATAATTTATGACTTTGTGGCTGGTTTATATGTTTACTTACAGGTTAATATGTTTACTTGCTATATTATCTAGCAGTTCATTTAGGATTTCCCATTTAAATTACCCTGGGTATTTAAAGGCCTTATTTGACAATGTTTCCATTGCATTGTCTTTTTCTTCCTGTCAGTTCAATCAATTATTTATTGATACATTTATCATGAAATATATACAAAAAGGGATAAGCACAGTTAGCCCAGGAAAACATATGCAAGGAAAATTGAAAGACAATTAAAATATATTTACACTGCTTCCTTGCTACAAAATAGCCAGTAAACTAACCTCTACACCCCTAGTGCAAACTTACAAAAGACTGACTCATATCATGTTTAACATCTAACAGCAGACTCTCACCTGGTAGCAGATGCAGCCTGAGTATGCAGGAGAGATGAGCAATCTTGCTGCTGTAATCTCAGGAACTTGGTGCCAGACTACTGCAGCTACAGTTTGTGTTCTCTTGCGTGCTCACTGCTTGTCCAGTTTAAAGCAAAAGAACTGATTGCAGAGAAACTCTAAGGAAAGATTGTAAAGAGCTAATAACAGGGGATGCAGAGGAACTGCTTTTTTCTTTAGTTGGTCCAGAATTTAAACAGAACGTTTGAGCATTGGCCTGAGCTGTTCAAAGTGTCATTAAATGACAAGCTCAAACATGTTGTTCCTGTGTTCTAGCAGCGTTTTGTCATTAGTCAAGGTGGACTCTTCACATTTTCAATTACAATGAGCTCTACACAGTGTCTACAACAAAAAAGACCACTTACCTTTTACAGACATAAATAAATGTATATGTATCATATTTAGAGAAATTTTTAACAACTATTAAATTTTAGCTGATCTAATTAGGCCTTTTATAATAATAGTCCCTACAATCCCTTATTGATTATTGACAGCAGGGCTTAATGCTGGGGAACAGAAATAAGCCACTAAGTTTGGGAAATTTTTGGGTTTATTTTTTATCACTGTATGTTAAAAGAAGACCTATCGCTGACCTCAACTTGTCTCAAAGTTGATTGATTTTAAGGTTTAAAAGAAACTTTTCCCTGTTTTTGTCAATCAGATGTAGTAGTTCAGAGAACTGTGATGGAAATTCTACTCTATACTATCAGGAAGATAAAAATCTAGATTTATGAATCTCTTTCCAATATTTATGTTGGTTTTGCAATTTCAAAGGGTGATTCAGAACCTCAGTAGGATGAAGTACTTCTTATAGCCACTCAGTTCTCACCATCAATTAAAGAGGATGCTCAGGGAACATGGTTTTCTGTGTACACACACCTAGTTCTGGCTGTGACTAGGCTGAGTGAAGAACACTTAGGGCACCTCTACCTGCTCGTTACCACCCCCACCATAGATTTCCACCTCCCAGGTTCTGCCAGTGTGACTGGTCTGGTTGCTCCCCAACCTGTGTTGAAAGGAGCCAGGCCCACTCACTTTCATTGACAGGTCTTTGCAGGTCCATTTTGGTTTGCCTGAACTCAAATAGTGACTTTTTGAAAGTCCAAGCCAGCAGAATTGAGGGCAGCATTTTTCAGAGGATTTTTATGGTCAAGGGGTGGAGGGGGCCCTTGACCTAGCAAAGCTGCCACTGAAATGGGGCATCACTGCAGGTGCCTTCTTGTCTGATGGCAACTAGGGAGGACAAATGCTGTAGTACAACTGCAGTCAGTTCCAGCAGCAGCTAAATGAGGTCTACTGCCCCCAGCTACAGATTACTGCCCTGCTGCACTAACTGGAGGTTACCATTTCCCCAAACCCCACACTGTACCTGTGATTGCTCCCAGCCCTTATTTTAAATGGTTTGATTAATTACATGCCTCCAAACATTTGTGTTTCTAACCTAACCCACTTTGACAAGTAGTGAACTGGGGTGTGGCCACATAAATTGGGATATTGATAGACCCGAGAGCAATCTCTATCTTCATCCTGGTTCAGTGGTAGGTGGAGCAACACATGAGAACTTTGTTAAAGCCTTCTGAAAAGCAGTCAGGTCTACTTTTACCTGCTTGATATATACCCCAATGTAAAAAGCACTTCAGAGTGCGCTCTTTTCTCATTTTTTAGCTACTTCATTCTAGAAGTGCTTAGACATGCTAAGAATAAATGTGGAAGGCGGTGTATTCTAAGTAAGCCTTCTGCATTCATAAAACAAATACTAACATCACCCTGGAAAAATGAGTGTATATTTACAGGTATGTGTTTGTGGGTGCTTTTGGAAAGGGCTGACAGAGTTCTGAAGATAGAGCTACTGAAAGTAGAATTACTCAGGAGAAAGTTTAAGATGATAGAATCACTTCTCTGGAATTCTTGTCTAACTGAAATCAGACTCTTCCCCTGCCTGCGCAGGTTAAGTCAAGATTTACTACATTTAATACTACTTTATCTCAAAAGGTGGTGTCTTTCTTGGCCCAGCTTTTGCATGGAAGAAGATTAGAAAGTATGAGTTTCGACAAGGGAGAGAAAAACCATTGTAATAATTTTGTTGCTTGTGTCAACTTAGTGTCCATGTTAGCATTTAGAATGCCTCATGGCTGGAGGTGTTGCTGAACCTGAGACGGATGAAGGCCTCTGCTCTTGCTTCAGCAAGTCATGCAAAACAATGACCTTGTATGTAATAGGCCATAAGTTTCCTCAAGGAGGCTGTGAAGTCTCCATCCTTGAAGACATCCAAAACCTAACTGGACACAGTCATGCAACCTGCGGTACCTGACCCCGCTTTGAACAGAGGTTTGGAGTAGACAATCTGCAGAGGTCCCTTCCCACTTCAATCATTCTATCACCTTAAAAGTTCTGTGATTCTGTGATCTTAAATGTTAACAACTCATGGGCTGATTGTGGCATGAAAGCATCCAAAATAGTCCAAGTTCTCTGGTGTAGCTGGTGTTAGCCCACTTCTGCTGCAAACTTCATTGGTCTGATGATTCCTCTTGACTTCTATGAAAACTATGTACACCAATCGCTCTCTTTCTGCAAGTAATCGGGAGAAATTAATGGGGAAAAATATTAGATTTCTCAATTCAACTGCCTAATACATGTATGGAACTGATTGCACTTTTATTGATTTGTATAGTACAAAAGTAGGCATGGTTTTCTGTCTTGTAGTAGCTAGCTACTAACTGTCTGTTTTCTGCTGTTTCCCACAGTATTTGTGCAGAGCACTACTGAATGGAAGTTCAAGAGATTTTAAGTGTGGTTGTAGTGGTTTGAGGTGGTAGAGATGTCCCTGAAACAATGGTAGAAGGAGCTTTGCTGAGTACTATTACATGTTCCAAAAGCTTAATAGCTTGGAAACCATCATGATAGTAGTGTGGTGAATGTGGAGTGCTTGAACTTTTTTCTTATTCAGAGATAAAACATAAAATTGTTCTGAAACTTATTTTAAATGGTCTACGGTTGTTCCTTCATATCAATTGAACTGCATGATAGGTCTCTTTTCAAAGGTAACTGTTGTAGATTATTTTTGCTCACAAATAGCAATTCTGAAGTAACAGAAACTTCTACACAGCACCAAACATCGATAATGATAATAAAATAATTACCAGACTCCAGAGTGTCTATGTTTGAAGGAGTGGAACTAACTAGAAATGTGTTGACTGCTTTGTTCATATATCTGTAACCCCTTACCATCACCATTTGGAATTATTTGCCTACAGCCACATATTCATACAAGGAACTGATGACAATAATGTCTCTTCTGACAGTTCCAAGGCTTTCAGGGTGGGTCGGTATTGCAAGTGTTATCCCTTGGACATGAAAGGTGATGTAGAGCTACATTACACATTGATCTGTGTACTTCCTAAATGTTATTATAGAAAAGTGTTATTATAGTGTGTTACAGTTGCATTCCCTAATTACTTACAAACAGTTGTGAAGTTAAGCTATAAACTAATTTCTATGACAACCAAAAATACAGTCAAAATATGGCTTTTCTAGTATGGCCTACATCTGTGGTACAGAAGTTTTCACCACATATTGGAAAAGAGAATTTTTGCCTTTTTCCTTTGAAAACCTTGAGATCAGCATTTCTCTTGTTAGTGTCAGACCTTTTCAGACAAGAGGCATCTTTCAACACTGGCAGGTCAGGTATGATGGAAAAAGACAAGAGCTGCGAAAAGAAGAAACTACCAGGCAATTCCTGTGCTTTTTAACTGAAAGCTGTAGCAGCAGGCCAGCCATCGTGAACGTAAATTCTGTTACAGAGAAAGTGTCACACAGACACAGCAGGAATGAGTATGGGGTAGTAGAAAAACAACTTGCTGCTATTCTCACGTCCCAGTGAATTTCACCTACAACCTGCCATTGCCCAGAGATTTGATAGGACTTGCAGTGACATAAAATGAACACAATTCTGTATTGACACAGAAAATACTGAGGGAGTGAAGAAAGATACCAACTGGACTGTTTTACAGATCAGCAACTTTGCTGAGTGATTTCATCCTGAGGTGCAACGTTTCCACTGAACCTGAGTTTGGTTCAGTTGAGGAAAAAAGGCATCTGCAAATAAGTTATTAGCTCTACCAGTTCTTTCTCTTGCTATCTTGCTGCTAAAATTTTGCATTTCCTTCACACTGCTCGTTTGTTGTAGATAGCTGTAAATTAAATGTCAACAGGATTGCTTCTCCCCTTCCCATAAAGCTGGGGAAAATTACCTCTTCAAGTCTACTGGACTTTCCCTCTGCCTGTTACCAGGCTCCTACTGCTCTCACAGAACTGTTGTTGCTGTCTTCTAGCTGAAAGTTTAAAGAAACTGGAGTGACTGCGCAAATAAGGTTGGGACAGTTTTAGAACTGAACTTAAGCATACGCAGGGAAAGAACCAGCAAAGAGTGCCTGAGGAGATGATAGAATTTGTGTTTGCAGAGGTATTCTGAACTTGACAAGGTGTCCAGCTGTCTGCTTTAAGTGAGCAAAGGGTTTTACTTGGTGACCTCCTGAGATTCCTCTCAAACTGAATTATCCTGCAAGTATAAAAGTAGAAGGACAAGATGAAATAGGAATGTAATCATCACGGCTAGGTTTCATGAGCGAAGATTTGGGAAGGGCTCTACCCACATTTGCTACAAGTGCGCTGGTGGCTAAAAAGGCCAATGCGAGACAGACAGGTCAGCTTGCAGAAGGCACAGTGGAAAGATCGCTTAGGTGGTATTGATAGGACATGATTCTTTCTGTGTTGTCTTTTCTCCTCGAGAGTGATCCTGCGTGCGTTCTCAAAGGAAGCAGCAGCGTTATAGATGGTGTGTCTCCAGACCTCCCGACTGGAGGCCAGAGTAGACCAGTTATGTTGATCAATATGGCCAAGGCTGAGATGTTGTTTCAGGGAGTCCTTGTATCTCCTCTTTGGGGCTCCTCTCCTGTGGCAGCCGGTGGCAAGTTCACCATAAAGCAAGATCTTAGGGAGGCAGTGGTCCTTCATCCTTGAGACGTGTCCTGCCCAACGCAGCTGTGTTCTCAGCAACATGGCCTCAATACTGGAATGTAATAGAAGGAGTAGAAAGGTAGCCATAGAACTAATCAAAACTTGTAATTCCCCCTACCCAAGTTATTTTGGTTTGAAATTAGCTGTGGGATTAATCCAATGTTTTTGGGTGGCATAGGAATAAATCACTGCAGTTGCGTGCAGTTCTCCTGTCAATGACATTTCATCTGTATTAATGGAGGTCTAGCTCTCTTTTCTCTTTCTGAACAGATGGACCACAGTGAAGCTGTAGGGGGTTGCGCCCATCATCCATAAATGATTAAGGACACATGAGAAAAATGCTGGTTAACAGGTGGAAAAAGAAATAGGGAAAAGTTAAGTTATAGAGTAACACTGACCTATTTCCTTCCTGTGTTACTCAATACCTAGGCAATAGACTGTGTACGGTGGGATGAAATATGTAATTAACATAGGCATCTCCTCCTGAAGTGAATATTTCCAGTCTTTCCAAGTGGAACTATACCACTTTGTATAAACTACTTAAATATACACAAGTAGCATGTAAACAAGTGGGTGTGACTCCCTAGTTTGGTGGTTTACAGATGTAATTGGGAGCAAACCCAGCTGGGTTCCTGCCCTGGTGGATTATCAGCACAAATTAATTAATATAAGCTCAACAAAGCTGTTGAAACAGTATCAACGGGAGAATCTAAGCTCTTCTACTCCAGAGATACTGTAGTTTGTTGTCAAAGTAATGTTGTGGGAGAACAAGAGATATGAGTTCAAATACCCTCAGGTAGAGAGGAAAAATGAGGCCTATGGCTGCCACATCCATGTGTGCATCCTAACCGCTTAGCTCTCGGCTGAAAGGCAGGTGGCCAACGCCTTGGAAAACCTTTAGTTTCAGTTCTGCTTCTTCCGCACGTACTTGAGAGGGATTGCTTAGTTTCAGACCATAAACAATTCAATTACTTCTGTTTTTCTCATTAAAATTAAAAAAAAAAAAAGGTATTTGATGGCATTTGAACTTCCAATTGAAGAACTGATTACACCACCTTGTAATGGAGTGTTTCTCTCAGCAGCACTGGTTTGTCTTGCTGGCGATTTATCAGGGTAATGCAATGAGGAGACCTGATACAACAGCTTCCTTGCATCTGGAGGATGGGAGGATGAGTGGATTCACACGGCAACACAAACCTTCGGGTTTAAGAAAGGGAGAACGGTCGCGATGGAGAAAGATTGCAGCGGATTTCAGTCGAGTAGAGGAAACCGGAACCTAGCGAGGAGAAAACGAAGGCAAATTTAAACAGGCTGAAATAATGCACCTGCACGACGACCACTGCAGGGGTTTGCGAGCGGATGCTCTTCGCCGCTCACCGCACGCAACTTGCCCGACGCGCCCAGACCTCCGGCTCGCCTTCCCGACGGCTGATGGCGAATCCCGGGCCCGTGATGAGCCGCTCCCGCCGGGGCGGGGGGCGCGGCGCCGCCGGGGAGCCAATGGGGACCCGCGGCCGCGCCGCTCCGCCCGCCCCGTCGGCGAGGCGGGCGCTGGCGGCGGGGGCTGCCGGGGCGCCGGGGGCGGCGGGGCGGCGCGGCGGGCACCGGGCGCGGGCACAGCTGCGGGCACCAGCTACGCCGGTGTCGCCGCTGCCGCCGCCACCGCCACCACCGGGCGGATCCCGCGCTTCTGCCGGAGCTTCTTTCGGTCGCTTTACTTTGGCGGCCCGGAGCAGGGACATTATGCCGAAGAGAAAGGTGAGGCGCCCCGGGCGTGCGGCGGGTCCTGCCTCCCCCGGGCGGGTTCGGGGGCCCGAGCGGCGGCCGGTGGGCGAAACGCGCATCAGGGGCCGGGAGCGCCCGCCGCTCTCCCGCCGCCGCTCCGTGTCGGAGCTCGCGGATGGCTCCCGAGCTTGGGCATTTTGCTGCCTGTTGCAAGCCCCCTCCACCCCGCCCCGCCGCCTGTTTACTTCCCCGGTGCCGCGCGGGGCGGTGTCGCCCCCTCCCCGGGGGGTAAAGTGGCGATCACAACTCCAGCCCCCACCTCCCTCCTCTCTTCCTCCTCCCCCGCCGGGGAGAAGCGCCGCAGCAGCTGCGGCTTCGCCCCCGGCCCCGGCGGGAGGAGTTTCCTGCTCCCAAACTCCGGCGTCGCGGCGGGGAGGGGGCCGCCCCCACCCTTAGCGGCCGGATCCCGCCGCCGCCTGTTCCCGCCGCGCCGGAGTGATGGCTCCGAGGTAAAAGGGAGGAGGGGAGAGGCAAGCCATGTTTAAAACAAACTACACCCTTCTCCTCGCCTCCCGCGGCAGACCCGTATGTACCAACTCCAGCGCCCATCCGGGCAGGGCCCCCGGGGGCGGGGGGCGGCGCCTCCCGAGGGAGTGCCCGCGGCCCCCGCCGCGCCGGGGGAGCCATGGCGGGGTGCGGGGCCCCCGCCGCCGTCCGGGCACCTCGGGGCGGGCAGCCTCCTCGGGAGGGAGCCGGCTGTGAGACCGCCTTCCCCAGGGGAGAGAAACTTGGGCGGTCCTTCGGCGGCCGGGCTCGGTGGCGTGGGGGTTTTTCTATCCCTCCCGTGCCTGCTGGAGCCCGGAGCCTTGGCGGCGCGGCCGCCGGGAGCGCTCCGGCGCTGGCAGGAGGCGGGCTGAGCCTGGACGGTGGCAGCCGGCCCCCTCCCGCCGCTGTTTTGGCTCCGGGGGTGGGCGGCCGAGGGAGGCCGTGCTGCCGGAGATCCTCGCCGAGGACTTACTACCCGCCTTCTGCAGGCGCTAAGAGTGTAACGAGAGACTTGACACTAATGCATGCTATGACAAAAAATGATAGCTGCAGTCCTTTAATTTTAACTAGGTCAACCAAAGCAAAGCAATTTGTGTTTGTCCCAAATGTCACCTATGACCTCCTAATACACCATATCTGGGCTGGGGCTCAAATCTGTTTTAATAAAGTTACAGGTAGATGATGCCTTCCAGGTAACTCAGTGTTTACTTTTTGTCCTGTGCTTATTGCTTATGGGAGGTATCAAAATGTCAACTTGTCAAGTATGCAACTGGATTATTTAATTCATAGTTAAGGACCTGATTCTGGTTCTGAAAATGGATACAGCCATGGGGTTGACCGCCCTTATTGGAATAACGGGGCTTGAAGTCAGTGAGCGTTGGGCGGTTTTTCCTCCTGCTCTACTGTTACTTCACCACTGTGTGTTTCCATGCTTTTATTGCCATTGCTTGTCATCAAGAAAAAGTTGAAAATTAGCCTGTGTCAGTAGGACTCTCCACAACTTTTGAAACTTTCTTAACTTCCTGCCCTGTTTCCTTTGCCCTTCTGCGTTCTTGCACTAGAGATGTTTCAGGCTGTCCTTCGTAAGTGGAGTTAAAGACACTCCTGTAGGTTTTTGTGGTTTGTTGTGAAATGTTTTATAAGAGAAACCATCTTTGAGTAGAAAGTGCAGGAGAACATGTTTCCTTTCTAGAAGACCACAATAAAAGTAATAAAATCATTGCGCGTGGGATCAGAGCAATGGAAACAAATTTTAATGGTGCAGTAAATTTTATTTTACTTAGTATTGTATGGGTAAACATTTACATTTTAAGATTATGTATGAAGTGGGTTCCAGGAAAAGTGTGTGATTAGTGGCTTTACTTTTTTAGAAAAGTAGAATTGCTATAAGTATTTTACAATAGTCAATTTTATTCCAGAATAACATCCATAGAGTGAGAAGTTCATGATACAACAGTAGCTGAATAATTACGTCAGTCAGCTTCAACACAGAGGACAAACCCATCACATGCATTTAATAGTCAATTCTTCTAACTTATAACAAGGCTTGTAGCACTGAAAATTTTATGAGGAAATAAACATCAAAAGTCAAAATGAGAAATTTTCACAGAGGGTAAATAAATAATATTGCAAAAAGGGTTTAAATTCACCTGTATCTATTTTTGTGTATCCTTAGTTATGTAAACTGGCTGGTTCTTTTTTGTTTGCTTTGCTTTTCATCTCTGATGTTTTTAATCTCTATGTAGACTCAAGTCAGTGGCCGATTCCCTGGCCTTATGTTCATTGTGAATATTATGAAGAAAATGATGTGGGCTGTCTCTGTTTCTCTAGAGGGCTGTGGCCTAGGCTATTTGGATATCATTGCTCATTGCTTGAGGGTCACAGAGGAAAGGAAAAACTGACTGTGTGTTGAGGTGGTGTTAAATACTGTGCTGAAGCAAAAAGGTGTTGAACTCTGGGCTGCTCCTGTCAGATTTCTGCACCCTTCGTCTGTCGTAATAAAATGTTGTGGTGTGCACATGGCCTTTCACAAGAAGAGTGGCATGCCAGTGTGGGATAAACCAGAATGCTTGTTGTGGTATTGATAGGAACGAACGCCTTGAAATGGGTTGGGGTGTTTTGTTTTGTCACTTGTCTTTCTGGAATTAGCTCTTGGATCATAGTGAAAAACTCCTTGACCTTGAAACAGCCCCAGTAAAAATATCCCAGTGTTATCCATAAAAGGATGAAGAACCATTCTGTACCTGATGACAAGGAGAATCATAGTATGGTCACATACACCCATGTGCATAAGCATCCATCAAGTTGAACAGCATTTGGCCTCTTGATGTAGAATGTGCACCATCTCTGAGGGATGTTAGTAGGTCAAGTGGTGGCTTGTCCGGTATTGGATGGGGAGCCTGTCTGTTAGTTGGAATTGCACTCCAGAATGACCCAACTTATTCTTTATTCTGAATCTCTGAATCTATGCAACACCACTTGCACTTGTTTTGAAAATGCTTGGAGAGGAATCAGACGTGTGGACTAAATGCAACTTCTTAAGCCATCTTTTTTTTGTTGTTTTTAGTGTGACATCTTTGAATATTGCCATTGTTTCAGAGCAAGTAAAAAAAATATTGTGTTCTAATTAGCCATTTCAGTAGGTTATTAGGTAGCTCCATGTAGTTAGGAATGTAGTTTGCAGTATTGTTGATGCTATGAAGATACAGTAGAGAACATCTGTGGCAGGTTCCTGTTCCATTATGCAAATTCACTTTCTTTAAAGTCAGAGGTACTAGTTGGTTCTATTTACTGCAGGAAAAAAAAAGCTGAATATTTTGCTTGTAACGCTGCTTCTTTAGCAGAAGTTAGAAGGTACCATATTCAATGATTATCCTATCATAGTGCATTTCTAGTTACCTGATCACATGATGGGTTTTTTTGTGACACTCTTACTAGTTGTTTTGCCAGCCAGGTCTCTAGTCAATATATTTTCTAGTCTTTAGGCTTAAGTGAGTGTTCTTATATGTACTAACTGAGAGCTGTTAAATTCCACTTACGCTTTTTTTGTCTGGACCTAAACTGAGTTCTCTTTGCAAAATTCTTCTGCATGTTTGAGTTTGTATTTCTGAAGTATCATGAATATTCAAAGAGAAATGTTGTTCCTTATCCACTAGTAGGAGAGATGGGGCACAGAAGTAAATTACTGAGTTGTCGGAATGGTCTCTATCTTGGATTCTCAAGTTAAGATGACTGTCCTGATGTTTTATTCCCCCTAATAAGCACCACCTGCACTTTTCAGTGGTGCATTTGTTGTTACTTCACCAAATTTGTCTTCTTCCTTTGTGGTGTGTACATAGAAACTGGGGAACTTGCAATAGTAACATGTTCTCTAAAATTTTTATTGGAGCAACTTGTATGTGATCAAACAATTAACTAATGAAGCTGAGGTCCTGCAGGTGACAGCTCTTTTTGCTGCAGCTCTGAATGATCCTGCTGTTGTTCTTTGGTCTGTGGAATGAAGTCTAGATCCTCTGCAAAGAGTAGCAGGTGAGTTTTTGTTCATGATGCAGCAGTACAAAGCATACTCAAGTGCCGTTCAGCTCCATTCCATGTCCCTTTCCATGTTTTGATACTCCTACTGTGATTCAGTCCATGTCAATTAAACGTACTATATGTAACATAGTGGGTTTTTTGTAATGTTCTGTTAATTTTGAAGCTATCTGGCAGAAAAGAAGCTCCAGTGATGCTATGGGGGCCCACACTTTCCCAATAAGTTGTTTTGTCAATGGGGTTGGAAGCTCTTGCTCTGTAGCAGAGAATACAATAAGGAACACTGTTAGCAGTGAGGTTCTGTATTTCATTTCACACTCTGTAGGTGATTATGGAATAGAAAGGAAAAGGGAGCCAGTACCTGATCCAGATGTCTTGGCTAGTGCCTTCTCCCTACTCCTATTTTGTCCCACTTCTTTCTCCAGACTTTCACTTGAACTCCCCCTGTGTTTCATGCTGTTTAGTCCTTTCTCCCTGTCCATGAGAACTGAAAGCAAAAGTCAGAGCTCTGAAAAGGCAGTTTCTCTTTCCACTCTCTTGACCACTCCTAGGCCACTCAGTAACTACTGGAAAACAGGCTAGGCAACAACAGAAGATGACCTTCATTGCATCTGTCACTGATAGCCCTGATTTTGACAAATTTCTACCTAACAGGTCAGCAGAGTCCTCAGGTGGACTTCTACCTTCAGCATCCTTTGCAGGGACAGGTAAAACAATTGCTATGCAGAGATGCATTTAACATTTGAGCAAGGCAAAGAGAATAGATGTGCTAGAGCATCTTAAAAGATTGCAGAAGCCTTCTAATAGAAGGGATAACAATGTTTTGTCTATTAGAATTTTAGAAATTGTACCATTTGTACTGGATTTTTAACTATTGAGAATTTTAAACCTTGGTGTGTTTAAAAGCAACTGAAAACTCGAAGAAAGCCAACTAAGTCAGTTGACCAGGCTGACTCAAAGGATCTACATCTTTCATAGAAAAATTAGGCAGAAAAAACTACAGACATTTATCTGTGCATGGTATGCTTAGATACAATACAGTGTAGCAATGTTGAGTGACACTGTAGAAAAAACATGCTTGAGCAATGCTGCTGTGCCACATAGCAATAAATGATGTTTACAGGGCTATTAAATACATGCAGCAAGTACATGTCCATGTTTTATCTTAGAGGCACTTCAGCTTAGAAAGAAATAATTGTGTAATTTTAGCCGCTATTATTAATGTTGTTGTTGCTGTTATTTAGTTATGGAGATTAAAAGTTCATTGACCAAGGATTTAATGATCTAAAACATTTCTGATAACTTTATGCAAGTCTGTAAAACTCTGATTCATTAGGAATTGATGGCAATGTATATAAATTTTTTTCTTAGACTACACAGAAATATGTTGGACTTAATGAATGGGAAACCTAAAAATTCTTAGATTTTCACTAATTTATTGGTTAAAAATCATTCTTCATGCTTCTTGGGCACTTGAAGCATTATATCTGATGAGGTGTTGTTAGTAGTACAGTCTACAGCAGTACAAAGTACAGTCTACTTTGTAAGTCTTCACCTCTGAGTTCAGCACTAACTGTGCACTTGTAATCGTTTTATGTATGGTAGTTCAGTGCTCCAATGTGGGCAATACTGTTTTGTATGCAAGAGTATTGGTATTGTTAAGTTTAAAAAGTAAAAAGCCCTGTGTGTAAATGGAATGTAGCAGGTACATGCTATTTAGTTTAAGGCTGCTTTTCTTCTGTGTTACTTGAAAAGCTTCACTTTCTCTACTGTTCAATACCTAAGCAGCAGCAGTGTATAGGCATGATATGTTCCAGGGTATATCATTCCTTTAGAGAAATTGTATGAAGTTGAATTTTGCTTGACAGGATTGTAGCATTATCTTTTGTGTAGAGTGTAACTAAACCAGGTCCAGAGATTTCTCTGGAAAGTTAGCACTTTGTAGGATCATAATGGCCACCATTTATTTTCAGTTCTTGAACTGCACTAAGCTAGCACATGATTTATCCCATGGTCCAGTAGCCAAAAAGATGATTTAATGTGCTGTACTTACGTTTCAGGCCCTCACTCTCTTAAAGCTTGTCTACTGAACAGGTTTGAATGTGAGTTGGAGGTTTTTTTTAAATCCTGGATCATTTTACTGCTCCAAGTTAGAGATGCTGCACAGTGGCACAACAAATGTGTGGTAACCTATTAGAAGGCAGCAGGGCTGGGAATGAGCTACTGACTGCACACAGAAGTAAGATGCTCTTATACCAATTTTATTGTCAGCAAAATTGGCAGTGTGGAACTTCACAGTTTGGATTGTAGTTCAACTGATAATTTCAAGCTGGCATATACAGGCCAGAAGAAGCAATTCCAGATGCTCGTTCCTGTCCTTATTCTGATTTAACCTGTAGGATATCGTATTTTTTTGAGGTAGTTTTTGGCCAGACCTCTCTGCTGATCTAGTTTCTCATGGCACAAAGAGTTAAGCTGGCTTATTGACAGGAATGATTAGGTGGGGAAGAGCAGAACTCTTCCTAGCAGTAACCAGACATTCATCTTTGATTTGATTGTCCCTAACTTAGAGTTTCTAGAGGAGTATTCCTTAATTCATTAGAATAATCAGAACAACTTAGTGTTCAAATTGTGTCCTTGCAGCACTGGGGGCAGGAGAAGGCATCTGGCTTGGTTTTTATTTTTGTTTTTTTTTTTTTTCCCCTCCTTGATGTCTTTGGAAGCTACCAGTTTTCAATTAATTGCTGCTGTAACTTGGAGATACAGTTCCTGTCTTCCCATAGTAAAGAGTGGGTGTACTTGGTAACAGTGAAAGCTGCAAATACAAAGTGCTGTGTTCCCTAAGAACTTTGGAATCTGTCTGCATAAGAGAATTCTGAATGTTCCCATCAACACCAGCTTTATTGGGACGGTTGGGTATGTTGCTCATCCCACCTAGCTTTCTCCATTGACTTAATCCTGTCCGAGTTAATAGTAGCAGAGAGTGCTTCCATACTTGGAAATCAAAGTCTAAGGACATTTTTACCTCTGCAGGGTTTTGTTCCTCTCAAGCAGAATTGAGGAGAGGTGTTCGTGCTCGGTTTGTAGTAGGAAAACATCCTTTGTTTCTGCTGCATCGTTTCTTCCTTATCCCACCTGTACCCTCTTGGAGACATACTGCTTTATTCTTCTCTGGAAGCTGCATTTAGGTTGTCTGTGAAGCTCTTCATTCTGGCTGATACAGTAGAGCAATACTCCTGTTAACCACAGCTGTAATAATTATTATTGGGATGTCAGAGATGGGTGTATTTAAGGCTTTGTCCCAGCTGTGGCTTTGGTACCTGCTATCATCATCTCAAAGGTTTGATGTTTTCTAGCACCAGTTAGTTGAAACAACAACAAAAGTCCTTTTTCTAGAGTATTGTGGTTTTATCACAGTAATGTTCTCTGTGAGAAGAGGAATTATTTACCTTCTTCAGTCCTTCAGCGTATTTTTGTTTGTTAGAGGTGGCTATTTTTGGGAATCAGTTGTTACTGAAAGTAGTTATCTAAATGTAATCTCTAGATAAAATCTTTAGATAAAATATTTTTTTTCAGAAGAACCTTATGCTAGTTTTACTTTGCAGATCTGATCAGTTCTATTTACATACAGAGTTTGGAACCTAATCTTTAAGGTTTTAAAACCTGCCTCTGTGCATAGACTTGGATGAGTTGAGCAGCTTCATCTCACTTGCAGAACTGTCATCAGCTTTGAAAGATCAGAGAAATAATATTAGGGGCTGAATTTCATCCATCATATTTTTTGAATCTGCCTTTTTAGGGTGGCAGTAAAATGGTTAAGCAAATATAGAGACAAGAATTTACTTACTACCTAGCTGAATTTTCATGTCTGGTGTTCAAGGGAAACTGAACAATTTCAAATGCACTGTGCTCACTGCTCCCATGGTTGATCTGTATTTTTCAAAATGCAGCTGATTACTTCGCTGTCTGGAAAGGGAACTGTCTGACTAATTTTAAATTACAATGCTGTTTTTTTTTAAAATCTGAGCCTCTAGAAACTGCTCTTATTTCTTCACTCTACTATAGGTGGAAGATGATGTATTCAAAAAACTGACTACAGGGAAGAGAAACTGGGAAGGAAAAATAAAAGCCAAAACAGTTGTGAGATTTTTTTGAAATGTCCCATCAAATATAAATGCATTTTCAATTATATTGGTCAATCTTTGACCTCTTTTCAGTGGGAATAGCAAAACTTCAATCTACAATGAAGGAATTTCCTCTTCTGGAAAAGCATTTATTCTTTCTGGTTTTGGTTATCTAGAAATACCCCGGTCCTAACTTGGTTACTGTCTTTTCTGTTTTGTCTGGAAGAGCATAAAGCTCACAGAAGTCACCTGTCAAAATGAAGGAATTTAATAAAATGCATTTTCTGAACCTACTTATTCTGTTTTTACAGGCTATTTGTAGTCTTATTTTCTATATATTTTTTGAAAATGCAATGCATGCCAATGAGTCGCTCTGTTTGGCTTGCATCTCTAAACAAAAGTGAAGACTTTGGTCAGGAAGTGTTTTCCCTGATTTTTCTCTATTAACATGCAATTAGCATATTAATTCCAGGGATATTAATGCTTGTCTTTATATTTAAACTTTTAAGTAGCATTCGTCTTTCCAGAGCTTTATGATCTTGACATTCTCCCCCAAAGAATTAGAAATTTAAGTCTTCTGCTTTTAATAGATGTAAATGAAGGGATTTAAATTCTCAAAACTACATTGTATAATATTTCATTGTAATAATTCTTAACAAAAATATTAAAATATTATATAGTTAAAGAACAAATACTTAAGCAATGTTAGGATTGTTTGATTTTTTTTTTTTTTTTTTTTGTGAAGTACATATTTACATGTATGTACAAAAAAATCAACCTCGTATTTCTTGGAAGAGAGGAAGACAGATAATTTCAGATACGTATTAAAGAAATCCAACCACTAAACAGATTTATTCCCTCCTGGTTCTGAGAGAATTACTTTGTTGGGTTTTTTTGAATAGCAGCATGCATATTTTTTCCCCATCCAGGATCAGATTGGTAGAAAAAAGAAATGAAAGGGTGTAGTAGGAAGAATACCTTTTTCTTAAAATATTTATTAGAGGAAATTAATTTTACTTGAAAAGTTAATTCACATTGGCTCGACAGAGAACACTGTTCTATCCACCGAAAACAGATCAGAGAACTAGTTATAAGCAGAGGTTAATGATAAGATGCTGAGGGAGCTAAATTAGGAAACAATGGTTAGAACAGTGTTGCAGGAGTTGGTTGGTGTTAAATTAGTTGACATGTAGTTGTCATTGATCTAAACCAAGAAGTAAATAGCATTTTAATTACATTTATGAACTAGCACAAAATTCAGAGCTGCTCTGAAGACAAATAATTAGAAGATGTAGCATGTATGGGGACACCTTTTATTGATTTAAATTTGCTCTAATGCAGAGTTCTACTCAAAGGGAAATGAGGAGTGGAAAAATTTTTGGAAAATAGTGCAGTAAACTCTGAAAAAGACTTGGGACTTGATACATCTTTTCTTGCAATGTGGTTTTTCTTGCAAGCTTTTACCTTATTTTGGTCGGTGAAATAAATAGTTGGAGGAATGACCAAAGCATTACATCATGGAAATTGCAGCTGCAACAGTGCACCAGGAAATCTACAGGCAAATCCCCTTGCAGGCAGTATATTAAGATGTGGCTGAACCAGCTTGTAAAGGGAGGAAATGCTGTTCACAATGCTCATGTGCTAGGACAGTTAGGGCTTTTTGCCTTTCTAACTTCTTAACGTGGTAGTTAGAGTAAAATTTGCATCTAGTTTGTTTTTTTTTCTTGTGGGTATGAAAGGACTAATTTCTGTCCCATCAGAGCCAAGGTGTTGAGTTTCGGTTAGTAATAAGATCCTTCGGAGAATAAACAATCTATTTAATTTTATACCGACCTTCTGCTGACCGTTACTTCTCATGTGCTTGTGTTCTCATTCTTCATGCTTTTTAATGTGCTCCTTTGTAATAGTGCAGTCCATTCATTATAGTACAAACAAAATATTTATCCAGAAGCTGGACATTGCAAGTTCAAACATGTTTCTTTGGATCTCTCAAACAAACATCAAGGACTTCACTTCTTTGGGTTACTGTACTCTCATTGCATCGTGGTTGTATTTCAGGGTTTTGATTAGAAAAAACTGAAGCTTTGTGGGTTTTTTGTGGTGCATCTCTACGAGGTAACCCAGCCTTAAGAACAATAAAAAAAAGGAAATTTACCTGTATGTTCTATTAAATGTTTCCTTAAAACAGTTATCTGTTTTCAGCTTAACAGTTCTGTAATGATGTTGGCATTGCAGATACTGCAGTATTGCCTTGGTGTGTGGAAACACTGTTTCTTATGTATACTTTTCAGCTGGTGAAATGCAAGAGCTGTATATACAAGTAAGCTCAATGTTAATATTCCTTTGGGTGTTTTTTAACGTTCTCTATAATATATTAATCTTCCTTTTTTTTCCCAATCCACTCAAAATAATTTTCTAGGTTATTCTTAAAAAGAGATGGGGGAAAATCAATTAATAATTAAAAAAAGCCGAACACTGGTAGACAACTTTCCAGATTAGTCTTGTGGTTTGAAAGTTATGCAGCTCTAACAGATCTTACAAAGCTTAGTTTCAGCTTAATTTACAATCTTTTTGCCAATGTGTAGTGCTAATTGAGATATGACACACTGTGTGGTCACCTCAGCCAAAAACTTGTTAGTGGTTTAAATGTCAAAAGCATATTTAGAGGTAGCCAGTCATCTTCTTTCCTGTGCGTTCCTCTGTGGAAAAAAATATCACTCTTATCTGTGTCCTTATTTGCTTTTTTATTTTATGTCTTATGTCTTGTAGGCATCCATACGGTAGCAGGCGCAGCAGGCCTATAGGGACTGCTTTATGAGAGTAATACAAGCATGTGATGGAGTACAGCTGAAGAATTACTGAGGCTGGAGTCCTGCCCTTGTCAAATGATTCAGTGCTTGTATTGGTCTTTGATTTTGCTCCACAAAACTTGCAGTGTGGACACTCCTGCTCCTGACTAGTTTATGATGTGAGGCACAGTATCCAGGGTGCATTTTAATGCGACTGGGGTGTCTTGTGAAACATGGTGAGCCCTGGAATTGTGTCATGTGGGAAAATGTGCCAAGGGGATGGGTTACTCAGTACGTTTGGTTGCTTTGAAACCAGATGTCCTTCAGTACTTTGTCACTTGGACATAAGACAGGGGAAAGTGTTCCTGTGGAAGCGTTAGGAGCAAGGACTTCTAAGGTTTTAGTGGTATCTACATAAAAGTACTGTGACTTCAGATAGTAGTGCAGACAATCTGAGTTTTTGGCATGCCAAGTTCTTTGAGAACTATGCTTGGTGCAAATCCATTCATGTATAAATCTCTCTTTTCCCTAGGGAAAGGAAAAAGTACTGCAAAAATTAGTATGAAGAACCATATCAGCTGGGACTCATTGGAATGTCTAAGCAGAACTCATAGAAGGGAAAATAAGTTTCTATTCGTCTTTTAACAAGTATACTGTAGCCATATCTGACATACATATTTTTTTGTGTGTGTGTCTATTAGCTGAAGTAGATAGAATAGATGGAATCCCAGGCTGCCTGCAGCTACCCCATGCCACTTCATTCTTGTCTGTTGTACTGGCTCAATTGTTTGTGCAGCTGTGCAGTAAAATGATTCTGCCGGAGCAGGGAAGACTATATATTTATAATTTGTATATATATTATAATATTTATACATTTGTTTAAGCAGCAGGCTATTTTTCAGCTGGATCAATTACCTTACTCGTGACAAGGCCTCCCGTGCATCTCTGCCAGCATACTGGGGAGCCAAGGCCCTGGAGGATGAGTGCAGCCTTCAAATGCCTGGACTCATAGTGATTGCAGAGAGGAGGAGCAGGTCTGAAATGGAAATTAGAGCATGTCAGGACCCCTTGCTGCTTATTCGCACCGCTGAAATTATTACTGTGCATATCCCTCCATGGAGAAAGTTGTGCCCTTCAGAATTGCTGTTGGATTTTCTAACTTGAGAGGGAATGCTGAGCTAATTAATTAGTTAACTTAAGTATGTTGTGTAATATATCCATATTAGTTAGTACACAGATGTTGTGGTTGCACAGAGTATTTTTAATACAATTTTTTTCCCCTACAGTTAGCCCCATGAGCAGCTTTTTTTTGTATGTTGTCAAGCAATCGTACTGGCATCTAAAATCAGACTGCCATGTCTATCAGAAATGTAGGAGACTTCTCCTTCATTAGTGCTAAATAGAATGGGGTAAATTACTGTGCGTTAACTATGCAGTATTGCAGACTGAGGGTTTGCTCCTGGGCAATTACTGCAAGGCTATTGCTGTGTGGCAGTGCCATCCTGGGATAGTTTAGCCCTGTCTCAAAGCTCTGTGATTCCTAGAAATGAAGCAGGGTAAAACAGCCTGATTGTGGAGTGTCAGTCAGTTTAATTCAGTTTATGATGAGTTTTTTAGCTTGGCTTCTGAAGAAAATGAGTCATGCTGTCCTTCTGTCCCTGCCGCTGTAGATCTTAAGTCTCTTGACTACTGTGAGGAAAAGGTTATAAAATCTCAGAGAACTTCTATATAACTAGGTGCCCAGGACGTGAAGGATGCTATTTGAGTTCCCTCTCAGGGAAGGGGTGCAGCACAAGTTCGTTAGACTCAAGAATATTCATACGGGAGAAACAGGTATTACGAATTCATGGACTACAGGAAAGTTGTACCCAGAAAAGTTGTGCCCAGAGCATGTCTTGTATCGCGAGCTGAAGTTCTAGGAAACAAGGCTCTACTGACAGTGAACGTGAAACTACTTGTTTTTGTTTTCTTTATGACTTTTGAGGCTCCCAGCATCAGACCATCAAGCTGTAGCAACTCTTTAGTAACCAGATTGAAAGGCTCTTAGAAATGCAAGTCTGAAAGAATCCTGCAGGTGACTGGTGAGGCTGCAGTAGCACCGGGAGCAGTCAGTCTCCATTTTGGATGCCTGACTCTGTTGCTATTCTGAGTTGCTCTGCGCTGTGCTGTGCTGCTTAACTTCCTGCTGTTTTCAAGCTACTTAGATGATCAGTCCCCTGCTTTTTTTAAAGCAGCTGCTCTTGTGGCAAGATTCCTTTCAGTCGGGAGAGTGCATAGTAACAAAGGCACATTTTATTCCCTGGTGGGGGGATGTCTATCTGTAAGTATGATAAGAGCCCAATGCCAGGAGAAGGCAGTGGTCAACTGCTGCAAAGTAGCTGGTCTTTTTCTCTGCTCTAAACCATAACTGTATAACTCAAAGAAATTCCGTGTCAAAATCTGTGAGGAAGTTTAGGTTAAGACTGAAATGGAGAGACACAAGAAAAGATAACTAGCCAGCTTCCTTAGTGATTGAAAAACAAAACAACAACCAAATTGCCTTCTCTGCTACCTGTTAAATACCTTTTTGAAACATGTGTTGTTCTTGTAGTTCTCCTCTAACTGCTGCTGCTTGCTATTTATCCATGAATAGCTTGCTCCTAGGTGGAAACCCAGGTATTTGCAAAATATGAAGTAATACATCTTGAGTGGTAAACAAAAGACAGAAGCTTGATGTCACCGGCTCCTCACCTGCTGTAATTTAATTAACCTTTCTCTAGTACCTCTGGAAGACTAGTGTTAAAATGCTCAGGTTGATGCTTTGTTCTTGAGAAGAAACATGTTGTCCCTAGTTTTCCTGTCAATGTATCAGTGTTTTACTAATTTTTGCTCTTCTGATGGAGGAGGTGAGATATGAGGGACAGATACTTTTAAAACTTCCAGCTGAGTGGGGCTGAGATGAAAAAGGAGTAAATGAGGTAAATAAATCATTCATTTCAGTAATGCTATGCTTTTTTTAGTTCATCTCATCACATCTCATAACTGGTTAAGTTTGTATTTGGGAAGAAATGTGTTCATTTTCTTGGGGATTTCAAAAGCCTTCATAGAGCCTCAGATTTCCAGTTCATACTGTTGTGCTTCCAACAGCTGATAAGATGGAACTCCCACTGGAGCCTGCGGATGCTTTAGTTAATTGGCTAGAGGGCCCACTGAGGGAGGTGTGTGTTACAATATGTATGTACCTGGTGTTCTGTCCTCAGGTTCTTGCTTGGAAAATCAAGACTGGTTTTGGTACAATGCTGCTTGTAAATACTAATGCAACTTTGTCAGGCTTCTTTAAGTTGTTGCAATATATTGAAAGAACAGTCTTCACCATAATCTTTGTTTTGCTGTTGCCTGCACGCTTTTAAGTCTGTAATGAAAACACTGACTTAATATTTTCTTTCAGTCTCCAGAGGGTGCTGAAGGCAAGGATGCAGCAAAAGTAACTAAACAAGAGGCAAGTATATATATAGAGATATAACTAAATTTATTTTGGCATGGAATTATTTAACTGGACCCCTGCAGTCTTGCACATCAGAAGATTATGTGTTTCTCTGGCACTTCTGTTGAGGTGTTTTCAGTGGGAATAATGACAATAGACTACATTTTTACCCTATCTGACATAATTTAGTTTTGGCATACTGAGGATTTATAGAACTTATTAGTACACCAAATAAATTTCAGAAACGTGTAGGGCTTTGATAGACAAGCTCTGGTGGATCTTGTGGCAATAGTGTAGGGTGTTACTGCCTGAAATTGTTGCTCTGTCTTTAGTGGATTGGCAGAAGAGGCCTAATGCACCCACCTCAGACAGTCTACTTCAAAACTATTCTTAGCTTAAGTGACTGATGGAAGGGTGTATTGAATTAAGGTACTAGACTCTAAACTGGAGCAGCTGACACATTTGTGTGGTTTCTTTAACTGAGTTTGTTTAAGGACACAGTAAATTTTGCCAGAGAAGGCAAGGAGAGATGTGGTGATACTTTGATGTCTACAGTAAGTTTGCTAGTTTATTTGTCACAGCCTGTAGTAAAAAAACAGAGAGTTATGAGAATTTGTTTTCTTAGGTTTTCATCTTTTGTGGCAGAAAAAGTTAAATCAGGATCTTGAAAAGAATGGGTGAATATTCAAATGAATTAACAATTAACTGCTCTACTTGTAAGCATATTTGAACAGGAAAATAGCAGGTAAACTATTGACATGCTCTGTAGTTTACTTGCTTGACAAGAAAATTTTTTATAAGGCTTCCCGAGAGATTCTTAAGGAAACTAAGGTAGCATGAATTAAAGGGAAGATTTTCCCAAGAATTTGTAACAGATCAACTTTTGAGAAGAGAATGGAGAAGTGGTAGTTAATTTTCATAATGGAGGAGATTTGTCAGTGAAGTATTGGAAGGATTTATGTTTGGGCTTGTGCTGCTGAATATATTCATTAATGATTTCTAGGAGAAGAGTTACTAGAGAAATGGTAAAGTTTGCTGGAGCTTGCAAAAAATACTAGGATAGTCAGAATTGAGAGGGGATGAGACGGCTTTATGTCACTGGTAAATAAGTGATAAAATATCAAGAGCAATTCAGTGTGGAGAAGTGCAAATTAATACATGGAGGGAGGGGAAGACAGTGGTGGTCACCAGATCAGCTGTTAATTGGGGGAGAGATTGTAAAATCATAATGAATAGTTACTAGAAAATGTCAATAGTTCTAAATAGAAAATAACTAGAAAATAGGAAAAAATACTAGAGGACAGAATAAGCATCAATGTAGATTAATTTGTTGCATTCTCAGATACGGGACTACTAAATGGAGTTCTCCTGATAGAGGCCATGATAAAATTAAAAGGATACCCAGTACAGGGGGACAAACAGAGGATGCAGAGCAGCTTTTAAAAAAAGGCAAACAACCAAAACTAAAAAAACAAACAACACAGTTTTTCTAGGATTCTTGATCTTTTATATAATGGAGTTGTGATAAAATAATTAGTAACACAGAGAAAGGCAATTAGGGAATTACTACTCATGAAACCTGTAAACAAGAAGAATCTAATGAAAGTAAGAGGCAAGAAGTTTAAAGGAAAGACAGTGGAGCGGTAAGGTTTTGCTTTTTCTTTTCCACACAAATCATAATCCCATTATGGAACTCAGTGTCACAGCATGTTATGCAAACTGAAAGTGTAAATGAGTACTAGGTTATTAGACAGATTTGTGGAGAAAATAACTCTTAGGGACTATTTAAACACATGATGTGTATATGATATCCAGGTTGGAAAGTTGGCAACTTTAGATAGCCAGGATCTGGTTCAGCAGGAGAGTGCAGGGTGTTGTTCTGTCTGCTCCTTTTCACAGACTCTTCTGTAGATGTTTGCTGGTGGGCCAGTGTCAAACGGACTGTTGGGTGAGTTGCTAGTGTCTGGGTTAGTACAGCTGTTTGGAGGGGGACAAAGATTCCCAAAGAACATTAAAATGTGATCGTTGCTGACTTGGCTCTAGTTCCCTCCTTATACTCAAATAACACAAAATAGATACAAACTCCAAATGAGAGTACTTAGCTGCCAGGCTTTTTTAAGAACTTCTGGTTTATGCTGACTTTCTTATGGCAAAAAAGCCTGCTGTGAAACTAGTCATGGAACAGTCAGGAAGAGTTGGGAGATATGGGAGACAATTATAATTTATATAAACCAACATATTATCCTTTAAAAAATAGATGCTAACAAAGCATTTCAGTTCCTAAAACCTGAGGGATAGAAATCATTGGTTAAGAAAGCAGATTTGTAAAAGACAATACCTTGCACTAGGAGTTCTTTCATTACCTGACCAGCTGAAATGCTTTGTTTAACCTGTTGTAAAATAGGCTAGGCTGCTAACAGGCAGTTGATATTCTAAATTGCCAAGAAGAGAGGTTTACCTTTTTTTTTTTTGTTAATGATGCATAAATATTTCATAGCTGAAAATATCTTTAGGTGGTTCTTGACAGGAATTCTATTTTGCTGGATGCAGATTTGAACTATTCACTACTGCTTTCCACTAAGAATACTTAAATGCCTCCAATGAATAAAGTTACTGCTTTCTTCAGATATTAACATAGCTTTTTCCTGTTGCAGGGTGTGTGGAGCCATATTTTTCCAGCTCAAATTAAATGCTTAATATGTAATTAAGTTGATATTTTAGATTAATTTTTTAAGCTGTGTTATGTTAGATATTTGTTGCAGTTGAGTTGTCCCTTGATTTTGGCTACAGGTGTGATTCCAGTTTTATGACACAAACCAAACTTTAACTCAGTTTAATAACCCTACTTTGTAACTTGGTTAATCTATTTTAATTAATACAAAAATACTGTGAACAAACTAAAGAGCTGACAACTACTTCTAAAACCTAACTGCAGTAATAAATTTATGACACTGAAATAAAATCTAGTAAGGAAAGTGTCTTGAAGTGATTAAGCTGGAGAGAAACAGAATATCTGGCTTGATTCTTTCCTTTTCAGAATTGTGTTTAAATAGAAAAGATAATTTCTCCCTCTGATCCTGCAGCTGTCTTTGTGCACCTGGACTCAGACTGAGTGTGTAGGGAACTGAGGAAGTGGAAGGACTTAGTTTCGTATTTTGAAATTTTAGCACTCTGATAGGCTCTAGAGAAGGACGTTAACTTCATTCAGCTGTTAATCAGATGGTATTTGTACCCACTATTACAAGTAACATCTGCTAGATTCTAGAAACATAATTCTGAGTATGTATGAGGAAGGTTGAGAGTTCTGTGCACAGGTAGTTAAGGTATTTGTGAACCTTTCATAGAGCAGAAAGGGACTCAGAAGTACTTATAAAAGGATGTGTGTGTGAAGTATTTAATTGTATGGAGATTTAGATGTTATAATTTCTGAACTTTAATTTCTAATTTTCACGTCACTTTGTCCATTTAAAATTTTGAGTGTCCAAAGTGAGGAAGATGCAAATGGTGCTTGGCAATAGACACTTATTTTGGTAGAGGCATATTTTACGCTGTCCTCCTGAAATGACTGATACTATATCACTTTAGATACTTTTTGCTGTGAGCCTATAAAAATGTTTTCTTTTTTTTTTTTCTTGTAGCCCACAAGGCGATCAGCAAGACTGTCAGCTGTAAGTATGTAGAGCACCTCTTGGTATATTCTTTTCTAGGCACTTACAGTTTCTCAGACCGAACAGGTTTGTTACGTTTTCCTTGATTCAATTTTTATTCTTGCTGAGGGGTGTTTAAGAACTCTAGCACTGAAGTTATCTATGTTTCCTTGGCTTCAGGTTTCAGGTTGTTCTGACAAAAGATGTATTTCCCCATCTCAATGCAACACTGTCTTTTGGGTGCGGTATTGACTTTGTATCATTTTGCAGGCTGATGTCAATTGTGGAAATGCAGCTACTTTTCTGGGAAGGAGAAAGAGCTGTCTTTCATGGACTTCATTTGATGCCATTGCTAGTATTTGGTTTTAGTTCCTCTTCTCTGTTAGGACATAGCTGATCGTTTGTGGCTTTTGTTTTTTTTAATAGTTACTACTAATCTCCACATTTTACTCTTAGAATGACCCCCAAATTACTTTTCTTTTCTAGATAAGTGAGCTAATACAAACAGCTGTGAATAGAGATGAGGTGCATTTGTGCATAAAGGCTTTTCTAGCTTTTTCTAGATTCATACTACTGAGCAGGAAGTAAGGGAAGCTGTGGGGTGGGGACAAGCTGAGTGTGGAGGTGGCTGACTGACTTTTGGTATTGTGTCTAACACGTTGTGCAACTAAAAATGTTTTATAGAAACCTGCCCCACCAAAACCTGAACCTAAACCAAGGAAAACAACAAAGGTAAATAACTTTCTCTTTAGTTACCATCATTGCAGTCAATAGTAAGCAAGTATACTACTACTTTGCATGGCAAACAGTTCAGTTTACAGCATTTTTTGAGGCATGGGCTTCCCTGCCCTCTCTGCAGCTCCCTGCCCCTCCTTGCTGGAAAAAACCCATAGATTAGATCATTCTTTTCTTTTTGTTCCACCCCTTCCAGGCCTCATTACTGGCCCAAAGAAAATGTCTTGCCTGTTTGATATGCAAACCATGTTAGTTTTTAGTGAATGGTTAGTTTAAGAAGAATTTTTACCTTTCCTGTACCTTTCCTGAAAAGTACGGGTTTGGTTGAGTAAGTTCTACCTGAGACCTAGTAATTTCTACAAAAGGATTTGAGATTACTCAGTGCCATCCTGTTTTCTTGTCTAGAGACACTCTAGACAAGAGTTTTCTTGTAGTGAGAAACTTTTATCTGTTCTTGAAGCCTGACTGTTGTTGAGAATGCACAATTATAATTAAAGGTGAAATTAAATATATTTAAATTGAATGGTTTGGGTTTTCTGGGCCATTTACAGTCAAATTAAAATCCTGTTAGTGTCTGAAATACCTTTTCAGGATTTCTGCATATAAATCATGTACTTCAGAAACTGTAGATTTATTTGTGCCTAAGGGGGATGTTAAATAAGAGCAACTGCTTTATTGAAGAAAAAAACCCACCCCACATGTTGTAAACTGAGTTTAGCACTTCTCACTCTTACATTTTTCAAGTCCTTTTATTGGCATCTCAGTTGGGCAAGTACCAGAATACAAAGTCTGTATGTGAAAGTAAAACTCTGACTTTGAATGCTTTGTGATTTATCAAATTAAATTACCAGTAAAGTCTTCCTAGGTCCATCCTGCTCCCCTCTTAAAAAGAGAATTAATAAGGAAGGGAATGTGGTAGCTTCTGTAGCTTCAAGTACATGTGAGATGATCTCAGTGTTACAGACTCAGTCTAAGTTGGATGAGAGATGTTTGAAATTCATTTCAGGTGACTCAACATTACTCTGAGTAACTCTTTAATATGATAATCTCTTTTTTCCAAAGTCTAACTGGATCACATTTTAAGGAGCACATTAATCTTCGTGTCCTAAACACAAATCAGCAGAAGTGTGTACTCTGTACCTGCTAGCAAACAACCAAATATGGTACAGATTTGAGATAATTTTTAGTGTTAAAAGCTTGCACATTATGAATTTACTAGGGCAACTTCTTAGCTTGCTCTTCTGTAGGTGATCAGAGTTAGGACTATGCTCATAGCACCAATAAGCTTCCAAATGATACACCACAGCTGCTGTGTAACACTGAAGCTGAGGGGTGGAAGAAGTAATTCAGACTGCCCTGGAACTAGGATTACTGGCATTCCCTCCCCAGTGCCCCACTCCTCTATGGGGATCAGTGGGGAAAGGTAGTTAATGAAGGGAGACAGACCTTAGTATCCCCGTTCACAACTACTATTGCTATTTTGCATGGAAAATTTAGAACAAATGATCCTATGAAAGATCTCCAGTGTTTATCAGAACTGCTTTAAATACTAATGTAAAATATTAAATGCAATACCATTTAAATTTTTGTCCCATTGCACTTTAAATCCTTAACTTATGTCTCTACTAACCTTTAGATTGCAAACATAAATAGGTAGAGCAAGGATTTATGAAAAATAGTAGACTTCAACATATGAATTGTTTAAGAGCAAATCTCCAAATAAAACTGTAGCTGTTAGAATAGATCCTTTTGATAAATTCTGTTTTGTGTTGCTGCAGATGGAATTTTATCGGTGTTTGCCGCGTTAGTGTGTTGGTTGGTTCTTTCATTGACATGGTATTACCATCATAGATGTTATCAAAGTAACAAAAGGACAGCCAACAAAAAAGCTTAATTTTTAAAATCTAATTTAATATTTCATGTTAATCGAAAATGTAGTGCTGTTACACAAACAGTGTGGTGTTTTTGCTTGACTGAATAAGCTTTCAATGTACTGTAATTGGATTTGTTCACACAGATATCTTGTATATACCTCTGTATAATACAGCTCAGCAATACCAGAGTAGTCTGATATGGTTTTATATCCCTGTAAAAATAAGGAGAAACATTAAAGATGCAGACACCACCGTTTTCTAGAAATGTTGAGAGTCACTATAACTTCTGTGGATTTACATTTTCCAGGTAGCCTTTAGCTGGTTTTCTGTTTTAGTCCATCACATGCAGCTTGCCAAGATTTGCTGTTTAGTTCATGTAAAAGTTTTTTTTTTATAAAGGTGTAGGGTTCTGGCTACTCATACAACGTCTGTACCCATGTTTTTAATCTTCTGTCAGAAGGAACCTGGAACAAAGGGCAGCAAAGGTGCTAAAGGGAAGAAGGATGAAAAGCAAGAAGCTGCAAAGGAAGGTACTACACCATCTGAAAATGGTGAAAATAAAGCTGAAGAGGTACTTTCCACACATACCTCTTGCTGATTGAATCAGTGTTTTTTAATTATTCAGCCTTTCAGACATTGCTAGCATTTTCATAATGTTTCTTTTTATTGCCCATAATGTTATTGCAGATTCGCATCTCTCGCTCAACTGTTAGTGTTTCAACATCCAGAGGTGCCCCACCCAGCACACTGTCAGTAAAAGGGCAGATTGAAACAGTGAAAGTTAAGGGTGCGGTAGAGCATTCAGCATGTATGCAGTGAATAGAAACAGGTGGTAGTGTGGTGCTTTTCAGTATGAACCATGGAGGCTGACAGGTAAGGCTTGTATTGCTTTTGAAAAGCTGGGACCGATAAGTTAAGAAAAGTGTGTGACTGTACCTGTTCCAGTTGCATAAATGTCATGTGGACATAGGTTTGAACCTGAGCAGTTGCAAGTAAGAAATGTCAAAGGGATAAGGATAGTTTGGGTATTTAGGTGCATAATGGCAATTTACTGTAGTAATTTAATTTCTTTCTTTCTTCTCCACAGGCTCAGAAAACTGAATCTGTAGGTGACAAGAACGAATGAAATATGAAAATTTTGGGTTGATTTTATGTACCTCTTGGACAACTTTTAAAAGATATTTTTATCAAGTATTTTGTAAATGCTAATTTTTTTAGGACTATGATAGTTGACATATTAAACTGTATATGAACATTTCCCTTCTCATAACAGTGCTTTTAGAAATTCCCATTGTTGCCAAGTAATATAAATATCAACTTAATATTGCAAGGTATGTGTAAAATTGGATCAGCATTCCATACACTTGCTTTAAGACATTAAGTCTTGTGCATATGGTGATGTTTTTACTGTGCGTATTTGAATTTTTCATGCAGTTTTTCTAGAGCAATAATCAGTGGTGCTTTTGTACTTAGGGTTTATGTGATTTTAATGAAACATGGATAGATGTGGCCACCTGCTGACTATTTTGGGTTCTTTTAATGGATTAAAATAAAAGGTCTCCTTGCCTGCAAAACTACAGCCTCCTAATGTTTTCTCTAAATCTGAGGAATGCCTTACTCATATCTTCGACTGTTATAAGGAAGACTAAATGATTTAGTAACAGTTGTTTTGCATGCAGTCTGTTTGCTTTTTTCACATATGTCTGATTAAAAACCACCCACGCAGGAGTAGCAAACTGGCATTTTCAGTGGCCCACAACTTAAGGGACTTACAGATACATTCTTCATAGATACATTCATCGGGTGTACTGTCACAGGGTGAGTAGAGTTGCCGTGCTCTGTCAGGATATTGCGTCTGTGATGAGTTACCAATACAGAATGATTTGCTCATTTGATAGAGACATACAATAATTTAAAAGTAGCTTTGTTTCTCCCCCATTCTCTTTTCATTAACTTGCACTGTACTCTGTGGAAACCTTTCTTTCTATCTGCAGCCTCAAATTTAATATAAATAGTAATTACTGTTCTGCTTCAGCTGAGGACAGTTGTTAATACATTGAAATTGCTGTTAAACAGCGCTATATATTTGGTACCTGGTAGAAATGGAACAATGAAAGTTATTTTTGAGGTGATTGTGATGATGTGGTAGATTAGCTAATGATTTTTAGTGTCCATGTTTCAACTCCACAGCTCATTCTAAGCGCCTTTTACGATTTTTCTCTTTCTCTTTTCTCTAGGGGCCCTGGTATTTCATTTGTTACTTCTGGGATGGGAGGGGTCAAAGAAAAGATGTTCCCTGTTCTTCAGTAGCATTGATTTGTATTGCTCAAGTGGTAGCCATTATATCTGAGGATACCTTTTGCTTGTTTAAGTCGATAAATAAATGACTGTTGCCTGACCTAGTGTTCTGTTTATTCTTTGGGAAGAAATCTCTCATTGCCTTTTCTAATTAAAACTGAAAAGAAGCCAAGCATATCTGCACTTAAAAGTTGAAACTTGATTACCAAAACCCTACATGCTAGCTAGAATAGGAGTTAAGACCTGCATTGAGATAAATGTCACGTACATTTTTTTGATAGGCTTGCTACATCCACAGAAGAGAAGGCTGTTCTCTGCAGCATAAACTCAGTTGTGGAAGAAAATTTAAAGTAATTCTCTGCTTTTGGTGGTTGAAGGCAGAAGGCTGTAACAAAACCTGTAGCCAATGAGAAGTCCTTAATGTTACTCAATTATGTGTATTTGGTAGTCCTACACAGTACTTCAGATTTGCTTTCTGATGGACCCTGTTGAAAGTCTGTCAGTTTAGAAACTGCAGTCATGGGAAGTTGAACTGTGTGAACTTTTTCACAGGATCATCAAAGTGCTGTTTCTAAGCATTTGTCGATTTATGGGGGTTTTGTTGCTCTCTGTGTGCGTATACTCTGATCATTTTGTTTGGATCACCAAGACATTAATTGCCTTAACCTGACTAGGCAGTCGGAGTTCTTGAACTGGGCATGAGCATCAGAAGACACAGTTCTCTGGACTTATTTTAGGAGAGCTCCCTTTACTAAATGCCTAAAAAGTGGGCAAAAGTTTGGTCCTTAAACTAATGGCACAATATCCTGACCTAATAATTTTGGGTCAAAATTATTCTGTTGTCTCAACCAGATTAGGAGATTAAGCTCAATGCCAGAATTCCCTTTGAAGCATTAAACAACAGAAAATCCACTTGGGTGAAGTGTAGTAAAGCACACATCCTGCTGATTCACTTAACATTCCTGCCTTTTTAAAAATGCTTTGTAAATGTGTTGCTTTCCTGTATTTTTTCTCTACTTGTCAAGTTCTCAGAGAAATCTTCAAAGCACTGTATCAAGTTCTACAACACATCAAGTTCTGGTCACACATTCAGATGTATGTAGTGAGAGTCTTCATGGGCAGTAGGTGATCCACAGAGTGCCTTCAGGAAGTATGTAAGTAGTTTAGTTGTGAAGTGGCACTTGAAAGTGCCAGGTGCTGCAACTTTGCCATAAAGAAACTTGCATCTTTAGAATTTAATGACTGGCTGCTCTACACTTGAACACAAGCTTTGGAGGGATCCCTGAAAGTGGTATTGTGGGATGTAACAGGTGGGTAATTCAAGGTACATTAAAAAAAAAAAAAAGGGTAAGGATAGACCATTTTTTTTAAGTTTAAAGAAGGCAGGTACATCAGAAACAAGACTTAAAGAATGATCAAAAAGTTAGTCTTGAGTAGTTATAGGTTCCCCTTTCCTTAGCTTTATATAATTTCTCTTGGTTGTCACTTTCTGCTACTTCCCTGTCGTTGACTGACCTTGGGCTAATTGCATATGTCAGCCCAAGGTTACGCTTGGTATTTTGTCTCTTCAAATGGCAAAGGCAGCTTTTTCTGACCAGAGAAGTGCAGATGAGATGCAAGCATTTAACGGGAATGCTAATGGAAAATTAACCCTTGTGCTAAACAGCAGTGAAAATTAAGTTGTTTTGGTACATTTTGCTCAACTCTTGAAAATTTGAGAGTTATTTGGTCTGTTCATAACTGCAAAAAGAAAAAATAGGGAAAAGTACTAGCAAGACAATAAAGATCCCCTGTTTGAGTAAATAACATGAAAGTTAAATATCTAGTGGAATAGGAAAAGGGTTTTTTTTGTTTGGGTTGATTTGGGGGTTGTTTTTATATACTCAAATGATTTTTTTTTAATGTACCTTTAGAAGGGAAAAATAAGATCACTTAAATGTTCAAGAGAGTACATATTTTAAAGTCAAAGCAGTCCTACAAACTAAGGTATGCATCACAACACCAAGCCTCAACAACCACAATGTTGATTAAATTTCTACTGAAATTATACAAAATTTATATAACCATAAAGAGATTATGAACTGAGAAACAAGTGGCTGTTTTATATTCCATAAAGGTAAGGTGTCATCAGATGAGAAAGAGGAAAATAATTTGAAATGGGAGCTTATGTATCTTTTAAATTAATTGCTTTTGACCTGGCTCCCTTACTGGACTTGTACTTTCACTTGTATCATTGTATCTGGCATAGTGCTGGGCCAATGACTACCATCAGATTTAAAGCAACCATTTAGCCCACTATGTCTGTTTATATTAAATGAGACAGTAAACTTCTAAATGCAAATCAAAGCACACAAAGATACAGGAGGCTGTCTATAAACAAGTTTGGCATAGCAAGAACTTTGTCATCCTCCTGGCTTAAGGTTTGTTATCTCATATTTGTAGTTAACTGTGAAGAATACTTTCACTGCTGGTTAAATTGCTGCATACATAATGATCAGGAGATGCACTAGAATGTTCTGTGCCATTATTTTTGGTAAAGGCAAGAATTTGCCACTGCTCTTCTCTGTAATAAACGTACTTTTTACTTTATTTGGAAACTGAACTTGCCATAAAGCTGTTATTTGGCTAGCTATAGCCAAATTGGCTTGCCAAATTGCCAGCAACTGCCTTCTATAATGTCCAATTCTACAGTTATAATAGATCAGAATGAAATAGTTAATGGTTTTCCCATAAAAAAAGGACAACATGAGAAGTAAACTGTTTTGATACATTAGTCCTTTCGTGGTGACCCACAGTATTAACAATAAAGTAGTTCATATGTAACAGGCAGAGACTACCAGGTGTTTGACTAGTACAGCAAAATAAGCACCTTCAAAATAGTTATAAGTGAGTTCTGTTGAAAAATAACTAACACTACATTTCAAATTTGTCTGTTGATACAAATTAGTCCCTCCCTCCAAATATGAATGGAAAATTATATTTGTGTACCTGAAAAGGATAAAGCTAGTAATTTAAATTCATGCTCAAAAAATAAACTTGAGTGTGTGAGGCCATTGTGCTTAATTTTAGTGCTGCATTTATGTTACAATAGTATAACTTGTAGAAATTGTTTTATCACTGCTTTGATTCTCATTCGGAAATAAATTTTAGACTTGGAGCCCATAAAAACTGAATTTACACTGAACAATTTCAGGTTCTAAGCTATCTGATATGAATCTTCAAATAATGAACAATTTAATGGAAAGCAATATAATTTAAAATGACAATGCAGTGACTGGAAAGAATGATCTTGTCAAAGTCCTCAGTCTATTTCTAAAATGAATATAAAATGTAGGAACTGTAGTTCCTTGCAAAATAAAACTTGTAGAACAATAACTTTTGCCTCAACCCGAGATGAAGCTTGAAGGGCACTCGAAGCTTTCTTTAAAAGAATTAAAAAAAAAAATCTCATTTCTAAAAACCAAACCACAACCCTCCTGGCTTCTGCTGTTATATATAGATGTATATATTGGGTATATTCTGTAAGAAGTTGGAAGATACGAACTTTTAACATGAGGGGGTTCATAACCATTGGAGATGAAGCATGTGATGTATGTATATCAGTTGCATCTAGAATAATTGAGAATAAGAAAGGAGCAGCAGTACTGGAGAATTTTTGTGATTCTGTTCATAGTCATTTTATAGATGACTGCATGTTATTCCCAAGAGGGAGGAGTGTTGCTACTGCAGCAGCTGGGGGCTGTCCCACAGTGAGGTTGGAAGAAAGTTTCCTGGTGGCTGAGTGCAGGAGTGGTGTGTGAATACTCTGCAGTGATTGCACAGTAATGATGTTCTGTGGAAGACAATCTGGAGGGAGGTGGGGCAGAGCTGAGCATGGCAGGAGGGGAAGTAGTCTGATCCTGTAATCTGGGTGGGTGGGTGTGGATGAAGACATCTTGCACAACACAGGAGAAATATTTTTCTAGGAATATGTGTGAAAGAAACAGAAAAATTCTTTGCATGTGTAAGCAAGCCTTGAATGTCACTAGATTTATTTTTTCCCCTCAGGTCCTTTATCAACAATCCAGTTACTGAAGGTACACTGTTCTTGTTTTGTTCCCTCTGGGATACATTTCTGGTAAATCTTGTAATTTTAGGGGGGGGGTGTTACTTCCTTGAGGGCATTTTTGCACTTAAGTATCATTTGTGTATCGGTGCCAAATCTCCACCTGCAGGATAACTACTGGTTGTGTTGATGACCTGGAGTCTTTCAGGAAGCTTTGCCTGCTTTATCCCCGGGGGAACTATGTAAGTGAAGGTTTAAATATAAGGGAAATCAAGCAGTCTGTCTGGCATGAAGATGCTACTGAGAAGTCTGCTGTCTACCTCAGTGGCAATAGATACCAGCCTTTGAGGTGAGATGGAAGATAGAGAGACAGGGGAAGGCCTTGTGAGCATAGCACCTCTACTATTGCTTTGAGACTTCTTTATAGAGTGGCCATGCACAAGATGAGGGTTGCTTGGCCTCAGTAGCCAGAGGAGAGGTGTGGGCCTTGAATTCACAAGCTGTGTGCAGTGGTAGTTTATCAAAAGGAACAATGTGACTGCTGTGGATTATTCCGATATGTGGTAGCACGGAAAGGGTACACTTCCAGGCAGTTGCATAAGGATAGATTTTGTTGTGACATTTTTGGCAGCTGGTTGTCTTATGTGACTATGGTGAATCAGAAAGCTGGCAATAATTATTCAAAGATAGTAGATGTGCGTAGCATTAATAGGAATTAATTACAAAAGATGGCTAGTGCTCTGCTAGTACACATGCTATTAGGACTGTGGGAAGTTTATGAAACTGGTTTTAAATACTGAGTTGTGAGTGCCAATTACAGTAGAAGTTGAATATGGTTGTGAAGGTATCCCAAAGCCCAGCAGAAAATGAAATTGTATTTCCAAGTGGATGTCACCCTCAGGGATAAAACTACAAAGGGGATCACTGCCACACATGTTTTAACCAGCTGATGTTAGGGCACTTGTCTTTGTCAAGCTGCTGTCCCATTTACACTGGCATGATCACAGGGATGTTTTAACTTATTTTTTTAAATCCTGTGTCCTTTAAGTGAAAACAAGGATAATGCTCCTCATCTTCCATCATGCTTCAGTATTAGCATCTGATTCACCCTTTTCTGGTGGGGTGGTGCTTAAGATCAATAGATCCTACAGAACATGAAGTAATATGTAGAAAGCAGCTAGCAGCACAAATATTGCATTCTTAAAAAATTCAATGACCAATTCAGTTCATCACTAATAACAATAGCCTTGTTTTGTATCAAGCATGGAAGATACTGTCCCCTTTATTCATGAAGCAATCAGACAATGCATTTGGTATCGTATATCTCTTAAAAACAGCACATCTGGCGTGTTTAGCAGATTGATACCTTTTATGTTATTGTTGGAGCATGAATAAAAGGCTCAGTTATATATTACCTTTTTGAAAACTAGGTGTTCCACCTTCCCCCCCAGTAGTCATACTTTCACCAAATAAGAAGACAATGGCAGGAAGCTTTATGCCCAAATGCTGTTTAAGGATTCTTTTCAGTGCTTTCCATGCAGTAGTCTTCCTGTTCCCAGTAAGGTCTGACAAAGTCTTTGCCAAATTATATGGCTGGGCAATCCCCAACTGTATGAAATTAAACAAAGACAAGTGCTGGATTCTGTACCCGGGATGGGACAACACCAGATGTACGTACAGACTGGGGAATGAGATGCTGGAAAGCAGTGCTGCAGAAACGGACCTGTGGGTCCTGGTCAATGGCAAGTTGAATCTGAGTCAGCAGTGCCCTGGCAGCCAGGAGGGCCAACCGTGCAAAGCATCACCAGCATCACCAGCCAGTCAAGGGAGGTGATTGTCCCGCTCTGCTCTGCACTGGGGCGGCCTCTCCTTGAGTACTGTGTGCAGTTTGGGCACCACAATACAGGAAAGATGTTAAGCTGTTGAAGAGTGTTCAAGGGAGGACTATGAAGGTAGTGAAGATTCTAGAGGGGAAGCCATACAAGGTACACTGAGATCAGTGTACTTGGTTCGTTCAGGCTGGAGAAGAGGGGACTGAGAGGAGGAGACCTCATTGCAGTCTACCAACTTCCTCCAGAGGGAAAGAGGAGGGGCAGGCACTGATCTCTTCTATGTGGTGACCAGTGACAGAACCTGAGGGAATGGACTGAAGTTGTATCAGGGGAGGTTTTGGTTGGGTATTAGAAAGAGGTTCTTCACCCACAGGGTAGTTGGGCACTGAAACAGGCTCCCCTGGGAAGTGGTCACATCACCAAGTCTGACAGAGTTCAAGAAGCATTTGGACAGTGCTCTCAGGGACATGGTGTGATTCATGGGCCCGTGCGGGGCCAGGAGTTGGACTTTGATGATCCCTGTGTGTCCCTTCCAACTCAGGATAGTCTATGATTCTATGACTTAGCATCTCCTTTGCGACATCCCTCAAGCACTTTAAAACAGATTTGTTGGGAGCAACTGCAACCAGCTCTTGATTACTGCAGACTGTAGGTACTTACCTACAGTTCAGAACACTGCAACAGTGTTAGAGATATACTGTGAATCTCCCTGGCAGCTGTTAATTTGTTTACCTCCCGTTAATGTTACATTGCTTTCTTTCAACTTCTCCTCAGCCTGAGACTTTGTATTTTCTGGTTTATTTTCACTTCCAACTCTCCTTCAGTGATCTTTAGTGTGGCCCCGAGTAGCTTTTATTATCATTTTGAGCATTTCAGCATTTTCTCACTATTTGCTGGACAGAATGAAGACACAAATAATTTGGAGGCTGAGCAAAAATGAACTGAGCTGTCTTAGGGTTTGTTGCAAGCTAGCTAGGATTTATCTCTGCCTCTAGAACTTCCTAGTTGTGGGATGTGGTCCATACTTTACGTAGTATACCTTACTAAAAAGACATTTTCAGAAGTAAAGCACAATCACAGTGATTGTGTTTGTTGCAAAGGCTGTATCTCTGCTAACAAAACAGAAGGTGCCAGGGCAGATACCCACGGACTTGAAGCCTGCAGCTCATACTGTTAAATTGTTGTCAGCAGAGTTCCTGCACCAGGTCCAGGCCAAGCAGCATTCTCCCAAGTGACCCTTGGCACAGCTCAGGGGGTAGCTTAGGCACAGCTGACAATGCAGATGCAGCTGTCCTGTTTTGGTGGTTGACAGAGTTCAATAATATGGATATGGCCATTGGCACAAACTAGAAATTGAGTGGGCAGTAGTGCTCTTCACATTACCAGAATGGGTAAAATTCAAAACTGAGCAGCAAGAATACAGCAGCAAGAATGCCTTACCTTCAGTGTACTGGAGTTTGAAATTTTGTTGTCTGCAAATATGCCATGACCTGCCCTCCAACAGAGTCCTAGGCTATTAGAAACATCCAGCAGTTAATGAACTGAGAAGCACGCACACCACTCTCCTGGTGGGAGGACAAAAATGTAAGGATGCTGGCTGCTGAAAAATTTCAGATAAAACATCAGGGTTGGGAGTATATGGGAACAACACATTTCAGAGGTACATTTCATCTGGTGAAATCTGGGATACACCAAGAGTGGCATGTTAAAATTGTCAGCAACTGCTATGCAGGGTCTGAGGAAAGCACTTTCAAACATATACAAAAAAATCGATACATGGACTAAATAAACACAGCTTTATTATAACCAGAATAACCAACTCTAAAATTAGAACTGTGTTAAAAATTAATACCTGTGTATTTCTTCAACTGTTCAATCTAGTCTTCATAAGGCATTGTGTTTCTTTATATTAGTTGATTGACTTCTAGCATTATTTGGTGCTTTATTTTTAAGGGCCTGCCAAGAGGCAATTAGTAGTAGTCAAACTTGATGTTGAAAGATCGAGTTCAATTCCTTTTTTATTCAATTGTGAAAGTTTAATCTTTAATAAAATTCATATGTGCAGAAACTAGCAGTGTGCTAATGCTCCAGAGCTTGTTGCAAGAACACTCATCAGTGATGAAGTGAGAATGTATATGACAGTCTAACTATAAAATAATCTTTACATTATTTTACCATTCAAAAGGTAGATACTTAATTCTTCAACAGTAAAAGTTTGAGTGTCTAAAAGACTTCTCAGTGTGCCCAACACTGCCTGTTCCAGCTAGCTCATGATCCACAAATCTTCTGCTTGTCTTGCTTGTGCACCCTATTCATGATCATTTTCAGAGCATGCTTACAAAACTAGGTCCTAACCGAAGTGGGGTTGTGCAGTTTTAATCTACTTTGGTGTGCAGGAGGATCCAACTTCAGTTCTATTTATTTCAGGGAAGAGAAATCAGTATTTTTTACCTCAGAAGAGACTGAGCTAGCCACCTGGGTAAATATCCTCGAAGGAGGGTTCTTCTTAGCCTCTGTTAAACAAGCTGCTCCACTCCAAATGAGAAAACTACTCATTAGTTGATCTAGAATGATCGCAATCTTTTAATGTTGTGGTAGGGCCTCACCTGGGAAAAGGGAGTCATATGTGCCAGTCTCCATCTTATATTAGTATTAGGCTAAAAGCAAGGAAACAAACAAAAAACATAACCAGCATCATGTATATACAAGGATCATTTGTGGTCTAGTCACCCTTCTTGTCTGTGGTACTATAAACCCTGTAAAATCAAGAGATTGTTTCAATTATCAGCAGTCATCTTACATAATTTGAATCTCAATTAGTACACAATGCCTACCTGGCACACCAAAACCCTTCTACAGTTTACTGGGCAAACTGAAAAATATAAAGGAATCCTTTAAAGGCACCAAGTAGATGCTATAGAGGAATACAAAATATTGAGAAATCTGGATCAGCAGACCAGTATTTTCTCAGAAGACTGAACAATAAATGGAGATTGGAATCTCGGTGATGTGTATTTCATGGATGACTGACAAATCACATATGCTACACAAAGTAGGCACTGTCAGCCAAATGGCTCAATGCTAACAGCACTAAATCTTTACTGTAAGTGCAAATATTGGTACTACTTGCACTACATCGTTGCTATTTTAGGGAAAGCAGATACTTCAACTGCATAAAAATACTTTATAGCTTAAACTAAATCAAACAACACTAGGAAGAAACACTCAGGAAAAAATAAGGATTGCCTTAAAGCCTGCAACATAGCACGGCTGCATTGGATCAGATTAATGATCTTTTACAATTATGCATATGTACTGTCACTGGCTGTTCTTACCTATAGAAGTATCAGTTCTTCCGAAGACTGCTAAAATCCCTCCTATTGAGATTTCTGAGGCAAAAGTAAAGCCAGGATGGCTATATTTTATTATATGGAAAACCAGTTTTTAATTTGAAATCTTTCGAGTGTTTCAGTTCCTGAACTATGCTCTAGAGTTTATAAAAGATCCTGCTTTATCTTCTCTGAAATAGAGAAATTTTGTATGCCCTAATTAAGCATTACACTCCATACACTGTGTTCCTTTTGCTTGGTCTTGAATCCTCTTCCCAGAGTATTTTTTTCTTGATCCTAGCTATTTTCCTCCTGAACTCTAATTTCCTTCTGAACTCTAATTTTTTGGAGATGAGGTGAAAGACTTAATGCAGCACTACAGCAGATGATGTGTTATTGTTTTCTTCATTGGCTTCATATTAGAGTTCTAGGAAAAAAATTACCATAATCTCATGTTGAATACATAATAAATAGAATGCTCTTTTAAAAAGATTTACTAATGGCTATCAAATAGAGCTTTTTTTTCCCCCTTTTTCCTTATGTTGTTTTAGAAGCCCATAAGGAGCATGATTGACTCATATTATTTCTTCAATAGATTATTTTGAATGTAATGTCATGAAATTTTACCTACCTGATCGTCTCTTCTCTGGGCAGAACTCTCTGATATTTCTTATGGTCTCCTCTACTTTTATCTAAATTGCATTGCACATTAGCAAGCTTATCACATTGTATCTCTGATAACAGTATGACAGAATCTCACAAGTTATTACATAGATGTAAATCTTTACTAGTCTACTGTATTAACTTCAAGGAAAATTCCAAGTCTATACCAAAGCTACTGATAGCCAGCACCATTTTGAAAAATCAGGCAAATAACCCCTCATCTGTATTTTAAAAAGGTGCATTTCTAACAGGTTACTAATGTAACTGGAAAAAATCAAATCCAAACCCCTAATCGGAAATGGCCCTCAAACTTGGTTAAACAGAAATCTAAATTTTCATTTAGAGAAATGGAAATAGAGTCACTGAGAAATAGAGAGAAAGAGAGAAATAGAGTCACTGAAGGACACTATTAAATTGTGTCTTAATAAGCTTTAAAATTTACAATATAAATAAAATTTGTCACTTAAGACTTAAAATAAGTCTTTTAAACTCAGAATGCTAATATAAAACTAGAGAAACAAATGAACGATACACCTTATTTTGAGAATCTTCTGCTCAACAAAAATTGCCTTAGCATATTGGAATACCTTACTACACAGTGTAGTAATAGCACACATTTTCAATTTTTTTGTAGAAGTAATAATCTAAGGAAATAATTGTCAACATACAAAGCAACATAGCTCCTATTTTCATTATGGAGTAGTTGTCCTCTAAGATATACCATATATATTAATTTTTTGAAAGCTTCACTTAAAAAACACCCCACATAATCCTTAGGATACTCAGAAAACTTTGGAGACATCAAACAGACGTGAAAATGAACGTGGCAAGTATCCAAGATTCTCTGTGAAGAAAAGTCCAATAGCAAACAATCAAGTACAGCAGTTTAATAATTTTCTCAATATCCTCTGGTTAATTAGGGAATATATTCAGCATAGAAAGTTGTACTGTCAAACTGATCCAGGAAACTTAATTGAAAGTTGTTTACAAAATACAGGAGCAAAAATAAAATTGCTTTAAAACAAAAAAACCCCAAACAAAATCCCCACCATAAACCAGTAGAATTCCTCTATTCAGTAGGAATTACGCAGGCCTTATTCTTAGTTTCTCTTTGTAAGGAAGGTTTTTTTGTACTCAAAGATATAACAGTGAAACCGAAAGAACGTCACGGCTGGTGCAATTCATGTTTATTTGGGTAACAACATACTAAAGAGGTTTTTATGGTCATTGGATGAACTTCAACCAGGCTCATTTACTGCTCAAAATACAAATGACATATAGAGCTACTTTCAGAAGCTCGATAGTAGATTTTCAGTTTATTATTTGTTTTTATACAAAAATTTGGCTTCATAAGTGACTTGATTTTACTTTACACTTCTAGCTGCACAGGAGGAGAACACCTAGAAAATGTTTGTCAGAGGTTAACCTGTTTGTGTGCTTTTGTAAAATGTTAATTTGTCTGTCCCGATGGTGGCTTGGGTAGTACAAATGCCTAATTCTATGCTACTCATCACCACTGGGGAGAAGCAAGCAAAAGCAGGAGTAACAGCAAACATTTTCAGAAGAAGTGCAGTGGGAAGACATCCACATTCTATGGTAACAAGTGCATTGAAAAGGGAAATAAAGGTAAAAAATAGAAGCATAAAGTTCCCTATTTAATACACAGCAGCTAAGGATGCTGTAAGGAACTTTGCAGTAGAAAGTTCAGGTAGGTTACCAATGCAGGGTGCAGAAAGGATGGATTCTTGGCATGAAGCATGAACTAGTGAGTATTTAAATGATTTTTTATGTGAAGATACTTAGTTAAGATGTAAGTTATTGTTTGAAACTGCAGAAGGAATTCACTCCTAGTAGTATTGTATTTTGGCACGTTCGATTCTTTCTGCATGAAGTTAACATACACAATAATAATAAAAAAAGTTGGCTGGCCTCGGAGGCACCATCACTCACTTCTTGCCCTTGTAAGGGTAATGGCTGGTTTCAAGAGTAAAAATCAACAGTCAAGCAAGGCAAGCAGCTGGTGGTGATGATTCTCATTTGAGGTGAAAAAAACTCACCAAAAAAACCCCTGACCAACTACTCAACCAAACATCCAAACCCGAGGAAAGCTTAGTCACTGCTTTATGTTGCTCTCAACCACCCCCTGCCAATATCATGCTTCAAATATTTAGCTACATTGTTCAGCTTGACAATTTACAAACCCTAAATACTTTTCTTTGTCTCCAAAGAAAAGGAGAAGAGCAAATTTCACAAGAAACAGAAAGGCTTCTCATGTCAAGAACTGCCACCACTAGGTTTTAAGTAATGCACTTTTTGGGCATAAGCTATTATACCATACTGATATAAAAGTGCTTGGGTAAAATATATCAGTAAAAGAAAAAAGAAAAATTTGAAAACTAGCAACATGAAGAAAAACCAAGAAGAAACCAATGATACTCCATTCTTTTCTGTCAAAAGTAACCAGTAATTCAAGAGAATTCTAATATATCTGTATTTGGATACCCAGAAGGCTTATAGTGCTTTTTTGGGGGGAATAGGATAGAAGAAAAAAAAAAAAAGGCCAGATAATTTAGGGGGGAAAAAATACCCCAAAACAACCTTTGGGATCAGTCCATAATAATAAAGTTGATGTGTAAAATTTACAATAACAGCAAAATCTATTAAACTTTATTATTGCTTTTTTGTAAAATTAATTTTGTGAAGATGTGTGAATATTCAAACTTGAAAGTCACAAAATAAAATGACATAACATTTGCAAAAAGAGTATGTAAAGCTATCCGACGTTAAAACAGCAAAATTACTAGATTAAAATAATCTGAGATTTTCTTTTTAACTCTAACAATCATTATAGATGAGAAAGGAAAATAATTCCATTACTACTTTTTCCTTTTTATTTTTTTAATGCAGACCTTTCAGAGCAGAAATCTCTCTTAAAAACATTCAGTCTCACTGACAAAACAGGACTGATGTATTTTATTTAAGAGTAATGTAGGGTGACAATATCACATGAAAGGGATTATTTGAAAGCCAAACAATAAAGATAGTAAAAATTCACAGATTATATTTTTCTTCACTGACGTACATAACAAAAAAATCCTCAATTTAACTGCAACAGGAAAAAAAACCTTCAAAAATAACTCTGAAAAATTAATGGAATATTTGTTAGTGCTGTAGGAATTCTTAAGACTCATTCATCCCTCACCAAACAATAACAATTCTGCATTTTCTCTTGTGGCCTGTGCAACTCTCATGTTATGCCACAAATAAACACCCCCCACGCCCCCCCACCGGTCAGATTTCATATGTAAAAATAAATGGAATTTATGTTTGTGTATTAAATATTATTTGTAGTACTGCAGTGCTCAGGCTCAAGTCAGGGACTAGGATTCCATTTTGCTTGGTGGTCTACAAAAATTAAATAAAAGACACAATCCTTATTTTATTGTCAAAACACCAAGAACTTTTGGATTCTGTGGGCTGTATTTTAAACTGCATTAGGAAAAGTTACGAGTTGCCAAAAGAACAAGGAAGCTCAATACATCCAGGATAGTTTTCCTCCACTTTCAGACTCCTTAACTGTTAAAATTTCTCTAGTCCTTGGTTTACAGATTTAGTAATGTCATACATAAGTATTCTTTCTTTTGTGTAAACATCAAGGGAAATTAAAATGTTAATCACATTATTCATTTAGCCCTTTGTTGTGAGAACCACAGATGAGAGATATTGCAATGCATATTTTACATCGCTAAGAAGACTCAAGTCACTTTATTTTTAAAATCTTTATTAGATGTTAAATATGATTTCATTGCCACTTCAGTTATTTAAAGTGGGGATTTAAAACGAGGCTGAAACACAGAGTGGTTATTGTTACAAAAACTGGGAAAAGGGAGATACATGTAAATTTTTAAATATAAAGTGCTTATAGCTACAGATACAGTGATCAAATCTAGTATGCACAGTTTGGCTTTTTTTTTTTTTTTAAAAATCTATCCTGCAAAATTAATTTACCCTAATGATAACCAAACCGCATGCTAGATTAGGATTTTAATAATTTTCTAGGACATGTGATAATCATATGCCAAAAATACACAACATCTAGGCATCTCCTATATACATCTAATTTTTATAATAAGACTTAATGGACATATGTGACATTTTAGCATCCTTTCTCTACCCTTTCACGGTTATGTTTGTTCAATAAAGCAGAAGGGTTGTTGCAGCAAAGCTTTCTCACCGTGCCAAGCACAAAGCTCAAGCTCGTACACTGAGCTCGCCGGCCTTGGAAACATACGTGTTAAAATGCTCAACTCAGCTTACCCTCAGTTGCACAGAAATGTAGTTTAAATTTCATTTTGTTGAAAGTTAGATAGCTGAGAATTTCAGGGGCTTTATGCACGCAAAAAATATTTCTTTGTCTAGTTTCTATATAATTTCCAATATACTTTTGTCTTTGCTTCACAAGTTACATTAGTTAAAAACTACGACTAAAGGAATAGTAACAAATGACAGCTTTCCCTTTTTAACACTGATCCCTGCTAATTTAATTCTTATTGTCCACAAACACATTTGATCTTGCAAGGCCCCAGCTCTACCTGAAAAAGCACAGGCACATTGCAAACCATAAAGACAAGCAATTATGCTCCTTTAAATCCCATCCTCATCAGATATGGATTTTTTTTTTAAAGCTAATTATCAGCGGACATCTGCTTTGTTTTTATTCTCTTTTTGACTGTAGTCAGCAAATAAACAGTTACAGCACAAATCAGAACGTTTATTCGGTATCCTCAAGCTACCAAACATTAAATAAACAAATAATTTAACAGCTAACCACGCTCCATGCAATGTTGCAGCCTTTCAGGAACCTTCGGTAGGTTATTGATCCGCTCGTGAATTACCTCCAGCTCAGCCATAGGTTGCAGGCATCACCATCCCTTGCTCGTCCTCGCGGTGACAACACTCCTCCCCTTGCCCATCGCTCCAGGAAGGCAGAAGATTCGTCAGTCCCGGTTGTCCGCTGTGGTTGGCGGCAAGAGCAAAGAATAAAATCGTTATCAGCTGTTGGGGTTTGTTTGGGGGGTTTTTTTGTTTGTTTTTAAAGGGAAGTTCTCAAACGAGCACTCCGCGAGCTCTTCACCCCAGGCGGAGTCGCATGGGTAGCTCTGACGAACAACGGAGAAAAGCGCCTTTCTGGCTCTTTGGGGCTAGATGGGGTTCCCCCCCTTCGCTGCAAACTCGCTGCAAGAACGCAGGCCGGGTGTTGCAAGAATAAGAACTAACACCACGGAGTAAGAACCAACGACGCGTGACTCTGTGGAACTTACGCGCAGATGCCAAAGCCCCCGGCTGCGCCTCGAGGTCGCTGGCAGGCTCCGAGGGACCGCGCTGGGCTACGGGGGAGCCGCGGCGAGCGCAGCGCGGGTGGGAGGGCCAGGCCTCCCCAGTGGGGCCGCGCTCCCCGGGGGCATTTTGGCTTTGCTGGCTTCCCATTCCTGCGACGCTGGAACTCGGGAACTTCCAGCGCCGCCGCCGCGAGCCGCCGCTTTCCCCGCCGCAGCCCCGCCTCCTGCCCGTGCGTCGTATCCCTCCGCGCGCCGGCACCTCGCACAGAAAGCGCCTTTCAGCCGCCCGCCTGCCGCCACCGCCTTCCCGCCCACCCCGCCGACATCTTCTGCCACAGCCCGCCCGCCTTTCCGATAATAAACGCGTACCGCTCGCCCCTTCTCCCCTCCAGCGCCGGGCAGCGCCAGGGGCCGCCGAGGCGGTGGGGCGGGAGCGGGGGCAGAAGAGCGCGGCTCCCCCCTTCCTTGCCCGCTTGGCCACCCCCTCCGGGCAGCGCCGGGAACTGAGGGGGGCGCGGGGGGAAGGGGCGGCGCGCGGGGCCGAGGGGGCTGAGGAGGGGGCGCGCAGGAGGAGGAGGGGACTCTTTCTCCGGGCGGAAGGATCGCGCTCGCTCGCGCTGGCTGTCGGCGGCGGCGTTGGCGGCGGGCGGCGGGCGGCTGCGAGTTGTTGTTTCCTCCTCCTCCTCCTCCTGCTGCTGCCCGTGGGTTGAATGGTGGAGCCGAGACTCTCCCCGGTGAACGAGCAGTGACAGCGACCGGGCGGGTGCCTTTCGCTGGGACCCGACGCTGCCGCGGGAGCGCGGCCCGAGCACCCCCCCTTCCCCCCCTTTCCCCCCCTCCCCTCCCCGGTTTTCGCTTCGCCATGTCCGGGGACGGCGGCAGCCGGCACACGGCGGAGCTGCGAGCGGGTGAGTGGTGGCCAGGGGAGCCGAAGAGGGTCGGCGGGCAGGGGGGAGAAAGGGGAGCCCGCGGGGAAGGGGCGAGCGCCAGCCCTGACGGCCTCTCCTCTCCCCGCAGAGCTCTACTTCCTCATCGCTCGCTTTTTGGAGGACGGACCCTGCCAGCAAGCGGCTCAGGTAGGGGATGGATGGATGGAGGGATGGATGGAGGGATGGATGGATGGCGCCGCCGGGCCTGGCGGGGAGGGGGCGGCCGGGTAGGGCGGCTGATCGGGCGGCGCGCTCGCCGCCTCGTCCTCCTTCTCCTTTTTTCTCTCTTTTTAAAACCTTGTCTCACACCCCGCTTTTGTTGTTACTGCAGGTCCTGATCCGAGAAGTGGCGGAGAAAGAGGTAAGAGCGGCGCCGCGCACCCGGCGCTCGCCCCGCCTGCGGCCTCCCTCCCCCTTCCCTCGCTCTCCCGCTTCCCCCGCCCCATCCCGGGCGCAGCCGGGGGGCTCCTCGGGGGAGGGGGAGCCGCTCACGGGGCGCCCTCTTTTCTCTCCGTCAGCTGCTGCCCAAGCGCACGGACTGGACGGGCAAGGAGCATCCTCGGAGCTACGAGAACCTGGTAAGAGGAGCGGGCGCTGGTGAGAGGAGAGAGCGCTGCGACGGGCAAAGTTGTTTTTTCCCCCTCCCTCACTCTCCCTGAGCAGCCCGGCAAAAAAATTGAATTTCCCGCAAAAAAAAAAAAAAAAAGAAAGGCAACTTAAAAAAAAAGAACCAAACCCAACAACTTTGGAATTTATTTATTTTTTTTTTTAATTTTTATAACGACCTCTGCCCGGCCCTCGATCCCCGCTCGGTGTCCCGGGAGGACGCGGGCGGGGGTCCGGCCTGTGCCCACCCGCCCGAGCGGGGTCAATAACGACGCGCGCGCCGGGCCCGGCCGCGCTCGCTCCGCGACGTCACGGCCGCGGTGCGGGCGGGCGCCACAGCCGCGCGCGCGGCGCCGCGCAGGGCGGGGCGGGGCCAGCGGCGGCGGGTGCCGGTGCACGCGCGGCCGGGCGGGGGCGCTCGCGGCCGCCCGCGCGCACACAATGGGCCGGGCCGGCTGCCCCCGCCGCGCGCCCGCCGCGCGCTGCCCGACCCCGGGATCTGCCGCGGGAGGGGCCCCTCCGGGTGCACCCCCGGCCTGGCCGCTGGTCCGGTGCGTCTTTGTGTGCCGTGGAGCTAGTGCGTGGGAATAACCGGGCTCGTCATGGTCACATCGCGAATTTGACTGGTGGAGTTTCGATTTGTTGTTGTTTTTTTTTTTTTTTTTTTTTAAATTCCCTGATGCGTGCTTTTCATCTCGGGTGTAGATAAAACTAAGTGTTAGTTGTAGTGATGCAGCTCCTGCTAGCAAAGAGGGGCCTGAATATTTTTTTTCCCCTGTAATATGTTGTGAACTACAGTAGTTAGGAAAACAGCAATTAAGGTGTCTGAATTGTGGCTGTTAGCTACTTGTTGCTAGTATTGTTTTCATTGCATATGCACTGTTGTATAATTTAGTCTCTGAATTTCTGAATACAGTTTAAGAGGAAGACTGAGCCCTGCTTGTGATGTTCATCAAAGACAGATTTCCCTTCGGGCTTGCTGGTTGCTTATAGTAGTTCTGAACTCCAGTACTTCTGAGACACAGACATGTGGAGAACTTTTGAGCTGACATAAAAGGAGGCAGAACAGTTTCCATCTGTAATGCATCTGATAAAGACTGTTGGCATATACGTTATTTTAGTTATATAACAAATGTTACAGTATGAATCGTAGATATTTACTGTAGCTGGAACAGGTTTACTTACAGCGTTGGATTTTTTCAGTAGCAAGAGGTGTATTGGCACAGGCATTTTCATGCATGTGGTGTCGAAGAATTGATAGTGATTAACTTGTTGAATACATATAGATACAGACCAATACTTTTGAATTTTCCTGAAATCAAGTATCATCAAGAAATTCAACTGGGAATTTCAAAGTGCATATTATGCCATTCTTATTTACTTATTTATTTGTAAGACTGGGAGGCCATGTTACTCATTTCGAATGATGGTCAGAAGTTGATTGGTAAAACTTATCATGAATCTTCCTCTTTTATCCTATAGATTATAAAGAATTGGAAGTGCAGTCTTAGTGTAGTATGGATTTGGGGTTTTTGTATATATTCAGGATATAAAGGGATGTGAAGAAGGAGATAGTGAGGAAAAAGATATTTTAAGGGTTGAAGTAAGAACACTTGGTGAGAGACAAGTTCATTCACGCCCTTTCTGAGAAACTTCTTTTGTTTGCGGAATGCAGGTAAATACCAACTTATTTAGAATACGTATCTAGTGACATAAGATGTACTTCCTCAAAACTTGGACTTGATGCTGGATACTTATATTTGAAGAGATGATGCTGACCAGGTCATTTTTCTTTTCCTAGTCTTCTGTTCATAACAAAGTTTTCTTAGACTTCCTAATAAATGTTTGTATGGCCTTTTCTACCTTGTCCCTACCTAGATGTTGGGATGTGTGTGTGTGAAATAGATTACTTTGGTTTTGATGCTTCTCTCCATTCTTTGTATTTGTTCTTGCTTCAATTGTCAAAAATATGTGAACTTTGTGTGACTTGACACTTTAGGCTTGTGAAAGCTGGCCCAGAAGTGTGTTTGCAGTGTGACAGTTACATTTTGTACAAAAGCAGTGTTTTTCACTGTCTTGTTCATTAAACAAAAACTTATTTATCTCAAACCAAAGGATTTTAGCTTTAAGATAGAGGCTGATGATGAGCTAGCGTTCTGTTTCTTCATATTTTTTTTTCATTTAAAATTTTTCCAGCTTTAAGATGGTGACTCTTTCTGAAGACAGCATATTTAGTCATGTTTGGGTACCACTTCTCAGAAATGAATGTCATGAGCTTTCACTAAACTTCGTAGAAAGGTCTGAGGGGAGAAAAGCTAGGAAATAAAATTACCAGTAAATGTAGTGTTAGATGTCTCACTTTTACTCTAGGAGGGAATAAGGGCTCTGTGTAACACAGGTGGATTTAATCCCGGGCTCTTTTGTTGTGCATGAAATCATGCCTTTTATTATACGTATATATACAATAAATCATTCCTTTAATATATGTGTGGATATCTTTTCAAGAGACTATGATGTTCCTGATTTTGTCCTTATTTTAAAAACATTTATTTAAGAATTCTTATTAGAGTTAATCTTCCGTTCTTAGACTGAAATTCACAGCCTTAGATGTTTCATTTCTTTAACCTAATTTGTGTTAAATTTGATCCAATTTCCATCTTGTATGTTACTTGTACATTTTTCTGTTTGGCCAGTGAAAGTAAATGTTTCATTTTCTTCTATAAGCTAATACCATGCTGTGCATCCTTGTAATGCTACAGGAAAATACATGAGTTCAGAAATACTATTTTACTTATTTTATATTCTTAAGTGATTTTTCTTCAGTTTAAATATTTGTATATTATATTTTCCTGCAGTCACACTGCGTGGTATAAATTACTTGATCTGGTTTTGATAGTATAGGCTCTTATTTCAGAGTGTCAATCTTGTTCTAATATTGCCAGTATTAAGATTTCTGTTTGTGCTATAACTTAAAACCTTTTGAGAATTGAGTCCCTGGCAGGCCACTTTCAGTGTAGGTGTATTGAGGATGATGGGACTCCTCAGTAACAGATCTCAGGATGCTTTGTGTTCTCTCGCATTTGTTGTGAAAACTTATTAATTATAAGCCAGCTATTTTTCCCTCCTTTTTTTTTCTAAAAAAAGGAGTGAGGATTTCTCATTTTGGGGGGCAGACTTTGAGGAGTTTTGTCTAAGTGTTGTATTGCACTTTTAGGCTTCAAAACACCTTTTTAGGGCCTTTGTTAGGACACATGAGCAAGCTTTGGTGCATCATTTCACTCCAGGGTAATTGTTTTTTTTCACGTTGTAGTTTCCCTGCGGGTGTAGCTGCTCTAATTGTGTGCTGTGGATGAAAGCTGTGCATTTCTGTTGCATCCTTTGTGTAGGCACGAGTGCTCATCCAGATGTGTGGTTAGTCGGATAAGGGAGCTGAACTATCGGAAAAATGAACAGTACAAGAATAACTTTCAGATGGTTCAGCTCTCTTTTGGTGTGCAGCAACACGGAGCTTACCACCATCATGAGATGATAGGAGTGGGTGTGCAGGGCTTGGACAATGTGGTGGGGTGGCTTCCTTTGGGATCAGAGTAGACTTCTGCTGGATGAAGCCAACTGTTAAAATTCACTGCAACAACTTAGAGCTACCATAGGGAGTGGTTGGGGTTTTGTTGGTCTTTTTTTTTTTTTTTTTCTGAGAGAGAGGTCTTCTATGGTACAAGCATTGTGGTGTATATGATCAGAACTACTGTGTAAACTTTCTTGTCCAGAATATTCTTGTAATTGTCATTTTCTCTGTTGAATTAGAATTATATTCACGATGGTGGTGGTTGAAGAGGGAGAAGACAGGGACTTCATGTCAAATAGGAGGATGGTGCAGTGGGTTCAGTAGGCAGTATGCCTGTTGGGTGACTATTTTGCTAACATTTGTCCCTTTTGCTTCCCTGGCCCACAGTTATTAAATGTGATTTCAAGTGAAAATTACAAAATGTTCTTTTCATGCCATTCTACTTTCCTTTCAAGTTGTGCAAACCTACACGAAGTTACAAATCGTATCTGTGGGACTGGGACACTACGTACATTGATACTGTGTTTCTTTGTTCATGTAATACCCAAGGCTTCTAGTCAGCATTGTGGTTACTGTTTAGAAATTCTGTTTCTTAATAAGTAACCAGATAATAAGTGGTTTGTTTCTTCAGGAAATGTTGTACTCTAAAGGTATTCGAAGAAATAAGGAGCAAAATTAAAGCTGATGTTGAATCAGAGAGCTGCATCATCACCTAGTTTTTATTAACAGTTTTTGGGGGAAAGTCTTTATGGTATTTTGGAAGGTGTTCTGAAAGACTTGGCACTGGGGCTAAGAAAACCTGTGAAATGATTGTGATCCCTAGCCAGATTTTTGGTCTCATTATCAGTGCTTTTGTTGGACGTGTATCAACTTAAATGCTTTTCTCTTAGTTCTAAAAGACAAGCATTTCTGTTTTACAGACTGTTCCCATAATTGAGAATTTAGGTGATGTTTAAAGCTCTCTGTTTAAACGATTATATTTTGATGAGAGGAACTCTTGTTCATTGTGAGAAGTACCACACATTTGTTTCTTCCACAGATAATCAGGAGGTTTGGCCAAATCAACTGTTCTGTGTAGTTCTTTCAAACTGAGACTGAGAAATACAGATGAGAGATGGGCTAAAGGGGAATATCAAGTTTCTAAGATGTACCTTTTATGAAAAAAAAAAAAAAAAAAACAGACCAATGAAACCCACAAAACATTGAGTGAATTTAAGAAAGGCAAACAGATGCAGATAATCTAACAGTAACAGGTATAGTTGAACCTCTTAGCCCATAAAGCTGAAAATGCTGCTTTCTGTTTGTACCTTCTCATGTGGTAAGCTTACAGCAGTCTGTTTATACTAAGGTTTGAGTTTATCTACTCTGACCTCACACCTATTAAAAGCATTAAAAAGTTGGAAAAATAATATGTTCTTGAGGTGGTTGGTTTCATGTGGATCTATTTATTTAGAGAAAAAGTAATCTCACAGTAAAATAGCAGGCATTCTGATAAGACATAGTGGCTAACTATCTATATAGTTTTAGCCCAAGCATAATTAAAAAGTACATGAGAAATAAATATGTTTTGGGGAAAATGTTTAGTTCTCCAATTCTCCCCTCCCTGTACTTTTTTGCCCCTGCCCCATCCGCCCCAAAAAGAAAAACGGGAATGAGAATTCTTCAGAGACAAGTACTTGCATTTCATCGTAATTCCTAATTTTACAGTGATAAGGCAGTGGCTGGTGGTACCCAGTGCTCTGTTAGATTGATGATCTGATATAGTATAGCAATTACTGTAATTCAATTTGGAGCTTGTTTTGGGCAATATCTTACATAGCAGAATAGTTAAAGCTGGGACAGCTGCTGGTGTTAGTAAGATTGAGCTCTCTCATCTTGAAATATAGCTAGCTGACTGACTAGATTTTTTTTGTTAAATGTCCTTGTGTGGAAATGTGTTTTTCTTAAAGATATTTACAGTCAACCTTGTAGTTAAGCCTGTCAACTGTTAGCATGGTGGTGGTGGGAACCAACAATTCTGCAGGGAACGTTTCGGTGTGCAGAGCGTTTGGAACAATAGAATAAGGTTGTATTTTGCTTGATGTCTAAAACACGCATAGTGAGTAACTGCATCATGTACTGCAAATCTAAGTGAAGAGTCTAGGTCAAATCATGATTCTTTTGATGCATTTGTTGTGATTCTGATGCTGAATTATTCTGCAGTCGTGCAGAATGAAAATATAAGCACTTAGGTCTATTTCAAAGGTAATAAAGATTTGAATGTTAGTCCAGATAGCTGTGAAGCTGCGTTTTGTGTATTCCCATGCTGCTTGTTTGGAATAAGTGAAGTTGGCAGTAGTAGGTAAAGGGTGAGGTGGAGGGCAATACTGCTTCTTGTTTTCTAGAAAATATTGTTTGTACCGAAGATCTGAAAAATTTGTACTTGCTAACAGAGTTTTAATTTTTGTTATGGTAATGTTTAGGAAGTGTTATTAACTTTAGTAAAAAGACTATGAGAACAAAAAGAGAGTTTATTATTTTATTTTAAAAGCACGTTTTCTGTGCATTTCTTTTGGAAGAACAGAGCAGAATGAGATATTGCAGAAAACCTAATAGGGTGAGGAAGGAAAACAGCTAGAATTTCAGCTAGGTGGGATGGCAGAGGAGGAAAAAAAACGCTGTGCTTTTTATATGCTGTTTGACATCACAGTTTTGGCATAAAATTTTGAAATTCCTGTTTGTAGAGTCCAGTTTTCACTTTCATTTAAGGCTGTATGAATTTTAAATGAGTGTACATCTGTTATTTTTTTCCTTTAGCTTTACTTTCTTCTCTTGGAATCAGAGAATGATATCAAAACAAATTTCTGTAATTCTATTGAGTTGTCATGAGCTTTTCAATTTCTGACAAAGCTTGTAAAGTTACTATTAAAACAAAAATTTATTTATCTCTTTTTGGTCACAGAAATCTGACTTGAAAGTACTCTGACAGTAGTTTTGGGTTTTTTTGGTGTTATCTGTTTTTTGGTGGGTTTTTTATTATTTATTTTAGGAGGAGGACATAGGTTATAGGTATATTTTTGTTGGTTCTATCTCCTTTTTACAATTTGTCAATGCAAGAATTGTCTCCTGGTAGTCTGCACTGCAGAACAATCTGATTGTAGTTTTCTTTGTCATTTAATGTATTAAATAAACTTACCTTGTCCTGTCTTGAGTTGTTGCTACCATGTTGTGGTTATCTTTTCTGCATTTTTTTTTTCCTTTTTCAGAAAGAAGGAATTGGGACTAAGGTGAATTTCTGTTATACACTTTTTAACATTTGTGGCTTCTGCTGTAGTGCCAATAGTCACACATACAAATCCGCACTGGAACAGGCTTCCTAGAGAGGCGGTTGCAGCCCCAAGCCTGTTGGTGTTTGAGACATTTGGATAATGCCCTTAACACTGTGCTTTAAGTTTTGGTCAGCCCTGCAGTGGTCAGGCAGTTGGACTAAATGATGATTGTAGGTTCCTTTTAATTGGAACTATTGTATTAGTACTGTTAAAACAATTTTTATGAAAAGAAATTATTTCATCTGGAGAAAACTTAATAGCTTGTTTTTAATAGGCTATTTAAGTTTCATCTTTTACTTGTTTATAGAAGTAGAAAAAGGGAAAGAAAGCTGTTGAAATAAAACCTGTAATGAATTAAGAGTTTTCTTTCCCTATGAGATTTTACGGGGAAATGAAACCTACTTTTTTATTTAATTTTCTTGTGTGCATTTTAGTCTTATATAGGAATGGTTCATGAAATAGCTCTATAAACTTTCTGGAACTCGGAAGTGTTTAAATGGGCAGTGCCACTGTTTTTTTGTAAAGCATACAGCTCACTTAGCATTGTTGAATCAGTTTGTAAATGAACTGGTTGGGAATGCTGCTAAGTAGTGAACTATGATTATTCAGAAAAATACTGTGGAGAAACATCACAAAACTACTGTGGAACTTGGCATAAATAGCTCTTTTCACATAAATGGACTTAAATGAGAAGAGGCTGTAGTGTGGGTGTAAGGTATATATTAAGATCTTTAATACAGATGAACAAGAATAATACAAATAGATCCCTCTTTTCAAAACATTTGCTTTAAAAAGTGCAAGAGGAATTGACTGTATCCAGTTTCTGCTAAAATAAAAAGTGAACACATGGCTTATGACAAACCCTGAGAAGTATGACTCAAGATGTCAGCTTGCTGTAGTTTCGGAATGTGTCAAAGCCGATTTGCTTTATTTACTTCAGATTTTGTGCATTTGTGAGGATGTGTAAAACTGTGGAGTTTTGAGCGTATTGCATATTTAGCTGTATTATTTGTGGATAAACAAAAAAAATTACTCTTTGAGAGGCAAGTTCGGATTTTGCAGACGTAAATTCTGCTTTCAGATGGAATTATATGAAGAGCAGTGTTTCTTAAGTTTTTGTGCTCCTTTTGATAGGAACAGAGGAGAACAAAAGCTGAGGAAATGTATCGGGGCTGTTGCTGGCAAAAGCTGTACTTAGCTTCTTTACTTGTTGTGGGTGGCTATTTGGGTATTTCAGAGCTCTCAAGCATGTGTTTTGACTGTGATTCTCCTTTACGCAGAAAAAAAAGCATGTTTGATTTGCTATTCTGGTTCATTTTTCTTATCAGTAATATGCAAATTCTGAATTCTGGCTTACTTTTTGCCACTCTTCTAACAGGGTGCCTGTCTGACGTTGAATTTAGCGATTTTAAATTAACTGATCTGTACGATCAACTGCAACTTGATTGAAGTAAAATATAATTTTTAATGTTTTTTAAAGAAAAACCTTTTTTTTTTTTTAACTTTTGTAAATTTTGTAAGTCATTTAACTTTTAGGCAGTCAAATTTAGACATCTTGCAAGGCCTACTACAAATGTGATATAATCCACAGAAGGAAAGCCCTGCTTTACAGGTAGCAGCTAAACGTTTACCCACCAATGGGAAGGAGTGAATGAATTCTTATTTTGCTTTGCCATGCAGCTTTTGCTGTATCTATTAAACTGTATTTATCTCAAACCACAAGTTTTTACTCTTTTACCCACCTGATTTTCTCCCCCATTTCACTGTGGTGGGAATGAGCAAGTGGCTTCGTGGGGCTGAGCTGTGGGTTAGACCACAACAGGAGAGAGAAAACTTTCCCTCCTTCACCATAAGGTTGTGGTGGTGCTGGTGGTGGGAATTACTAGTGTAAGCAAGGCTTTTCCAGAGCCTCAGTTTCAGAGATCAGCACTCTTTATATTAACAAACTGCTAGAATACTCGAGACCGTTGTGGTGTGTCAGGAAGATAGGAGCACATTTGAGGAAGAATGAGGTATATACCTGGGAATTCAGTGTAATACAGAAGCATCGTTTTGCCCAAATGTCTGTCACACCCTCTTCTAGTTGCAGGATAACGAAACATCATAAGCTTTTACTGCAGTGCTTGTTTTTTTTTTTTTTTCTGTGAAGTAAAGCTGTGAAGATGTATTTCAGGCTGTGTGAAGGACAAAACTATTGCATGCCAGATCTTGCACAAGAACTGAAGAAAACTGTATTCTCCCTCTTAATTTATTATTTAAAATTTTTTTTTGTTATAGTCTGAGCTGACAATAGCTATGCATTTAAAAAATGCTATTTCTTCAGCAAAAGCCTTATGTTAGTAGAATTTTATTGTTGTCACATAAAATTCAAAACTTTTTTCCCCTTGTTATATAAGACAGTTTTCTGATTTAGAATTCTAGTAGTTCAAAAGAATGGACTGGTTTTGTCTGGAAGGTCATCAATACTGGTTATAATCAAGTACTGAGAAGTTCTGTTGCTGATAATAGGAACTTGTTTTGGTACTTTGCAGTTTAAAATTATGAACTGTTACAAAAGTTCGTAATCTTTGTAGTATAGTAGGGACCACATAAAGAATTTTAGAGTTGAATTACTTAAGCCAACATTTTTGTTAAAAAGTTTTAGATGTAAAATAAATAAAATAAATAATTAAATCCAGTTGTGGAGCTTCAACAAGATGTTGTAACTTAGGTGAATTGAGGCAGGGTGGTTTTGCATTTTCTTCTACAAAGCTCTGTTATTTATTTGGTATTTGTGAATCTTGTAAGAATTCTGTAAATGTTACTGTTTTTACAATCTTTGTCCCATCTTTATCTTACAGTAATTTAAATTGAACAGACCACTGCTTAAATATAATATTGCATATATACTCTTTTTGTGATTATATGGGAGCTTATTCGTGTATGAGCAACTGTGATTTAAAGTCAGAAAGTAGTAAATACCAACAGTTCTCTGTACAAAGTGACATGTGCTGAATAGAAGTATTAATTAGGACCAGCTGGAATGAATTATTATACTTAAAGGTCATAATTTGTTTTTATCCCTAATATCCTATAATTTTCTTACAAATTTGTGTAACAGTTTGGGGAAAAAAGATTAAACTAGTAATGCATCAAAAATATTGTTTTGTTTATCAAATGTTTTGTTTGCTCTTTGATACAATAGGTGAAATATTACAGACACTTGGCACCTGATCACTTGCTTCAAATATGCCATCGACTTGGACCACTTCTAGAGCAAGAAATTCCACAAAGTGTCCCTGGAGTGCAGACGTTATTAGGAGCTGGCAGACAGTCTTTGCTTCGTACAAACAAAAGTATGAAATTTTTATGGGAACTTTGAGAGTTCTTGGTACTTCATGGGTTTCCTGTGGTTTTCTTTAAAAAAAAAAAAAAAAGGCATTTACCTAAATCTTTTTTTGTTGCAAACAGGTTGCAAACATGTTGTATGGAAGGGATCTGCTCTTGCTGCTCTACATTGTGGAAGGCCTCCAGAGTCCCCTGTAAATTATGGCAGTCCACCTAGTATAGGTAAGTTCACTTTTATTCTGGCATTGCCATTATAATACCTAACTCCCAGGGTGATTGAGGATTGTGATGATGAGAGCCAAGTAATAGTTCTGTCCTTATTTGTGTCACATACTTTACTTTTAGTGTTTTTATTGTGTTGCCATATTTATTGTAAATTCATATACTAGTTCTGCTCTAAAGCTAATTTTTTCTTTGAAGTATAAAATTGAATAAAATACATTCAAACAGTGAATACATAAAAATAAAACTCTCTTTCTTAAAGATGTAATAAAGCTGCCAGTAGATAAATAATTAGTACTGTAGGACAGCAAGGCCTCCCATTGTTAGGAAGAGAAAGTCATGTCAACTGGTTTCCTTTGAGTCTTGCAGAAGTTATTCTTTTTGTTCTCTGGTCCATTCAGTAATTTTGTAGCTGTGCTTCAGTTTGCTTTGCTGTGCTGTATGGTGAAGTGTGCGTGTGCTGTCTGTACTGTTGAAAAACTGAAAGCTGAAGGTCAGTGGTATTATGGTTATTTTTAAGCTCTCATATGGTCCCTAAAACATGTTTGTTAGCTTTTAACCTTTTAAGAACCAAGATACATGTTTGTTTAGTTGCTAGAAGGATCAAGACTTGTGATATTTTAGGAGATTTAAAGACCACCCCATTTCTCTTAATCATGAATAGAAAAGTGTGCAAAATCACTTGTCTTTTCATCTTTCTCTGTTGATGTCCAGGGAAGGGAGAAAATCTGATTAAGACCAAATTGTTAGTGTGGATTACACCAAAACGGGAGTGTTTTTTACCAAAATGGCAGTTGCAGATAGATGTGCAGTGGTGGATGAAAGTGGACAGAGAATATCCAATTGATTCGCTTTGGATGAGGTGCAGCAGCTTCTGCAAAGACAAAGGTTTCTGTCTTGGCAAAAAAGATAAGACTCTGGTTATAATGGGGAACTACTATATAACTATGTAACAATGCATACAAGGTGTATATATACTATATAGTAACAAGGTATAAATAGATAGCCAAGTGCTATGAGGAGCAGAGACATTTTTAATGTGGTAACTTGCCATTACAATTTTTCAATCTCTAAACTCCTTTTGGAGGCTGTTGGTATAAGTTTTTAATGAATTTAGATAGATATATAAAACATAAAATATCTAATTGAGGGAGCTTACTTTGTGCTATTTATATTTTTTTCTAATGTTGAAGGAACTCAAAATGAAATCTCAAAATACTCACCATTACACTTTATTCAGAGAATTATAGTTCTGTCCTAACAGCTGAAGCAGAACCGTGCTACAGCTACGCTCTTAAGTTGAGCACAGCCAATTTTGCTTTGGTCAGATGGCAGAGTATTTAGTGTCCTAGTAGTATTGCCATTTTAAAGCACAAGTTGTGTGCTTTCCATGATATTTTGTAGATGCTTGGAATATAGGAAGAGAACCATGGTTTTGCTTGGTCTTTAGAGCTGAGTTTTCAGAACCTCTTCACCTGGTACATACATTGGTCAGAAGTGGTTCCCTCTAATGTAGTTCAATGTGGTTTTGTTTAGAGCTGCTATTTTGGTATTCATGTAGAGAGCTTTTTCTGCGTTGTGCTCTAGATGTGTGGGAGAAAATGCTTGTTGCCGAATTGAATAATCCCCCTCTTGAGTGGTTGTGCAATGGCATGATGATTGTAAACTTGAAAAATCTTGAACTGAAATAGCAGCTATTTCTGCAAGATGACTGTAGGACTGAGCTTTCTCATAGCTAAGATTCCTTTAGTGGTTGTTTAGCTTTTCTTTTACTTGCAAATACATTTTAAAATATGTTGTAGGAATCAGAATTGATAAGGACTGTTTTGCATTTTACTGTAACTTGCAGTATGTAGCAGCTGGTGTGTACTTTTTAAAGGGAAAAAGACCAGTGTATGAGGTCCATGGTAGCTGGAGTTCAAAAAAAGGTAGAGTTGCTGTGGTAGTGAAATTAAATGTTAAGAAAAATAACTTTCAGACTGTTTTTTGAGAAGAACAAGTCAGGCTTTTAAAATAAGTGTTATTTTTATTGAATCCTTTGCAGAGCACTGAATATTTGCAAAATTACAGTTATTTCAACATACCACTTTTTTCATGACCAGTAATTTCCTTTTCCAAACATTGAGATAAGTGCTGGTAACTGAATGTTTTCAACTGAAGTGTATTTGGATTTTTGGGATATTTGGTTCAGAGCTGCGTGTTAAAGCATTTGAGTTTGATTTGTCGTATTCTACTCTGATCTGTCAATGAAATGAGGAACTAGAATGGCACTTCTTCTATAAATTAAATTAGACATTTTTTCTGTTTCTTTAAATAACTTCCAGTGTTCCCATAGTGTGGGCAATATGATGGGAAGTCTGTTCTTTATGTATTTGCTCAACAGAAAGAAAAAAAATAATTGGAACATATTATTTTTCAGGCTGTATGTATTTCAGGTGGATAACCTACTAATGTTTGAGGAGCAGAAAAGACACTGAAATCCTTTTACGTTGTGCAGGAAAACTTAATGCACATTTCAGTCAACATACAGAAATATTCATTTAGTTTTGTCTTCTTGGATGCAGAAAGGGAAAAAGAACTCTTTTTCCCTTTAATTTTCCCAGTAATTTTCCCAGTAATCTTCAGGAACTGCTGAAAAAGAAAAGAACCTAAGCATAAACCCTGAAGAGCTTTGAGCTCAGAACTCAGTTGTCAAGTGCGAGGACCTGAATGAGACTGGCTTTTTGCCACAGACAGTGAAGAATATTTTTCCTGACCAGTGAAAATATCTGCCTTTCAAAAACAGTATTTCATGGTTTTGCAGAGTAATCCACCTCAAGAAAGGTTCTGAGGCATTTTACACTTTTTTCTGTTTTTTTTAAATGACGCTACTGTTTTGACTGTAAAGAGAATGCAAGGTTCTGAAAGCAGTGTGGATGTCTATTTTTACAAAAATAGTAAATACTTTAGACCTAAAAGCTAATCTAAGAGTACTTTGTGTAACTGTATTATTCTGTTAACTACGGTAAAAAAAATTAAGGAAAAGACTGCCTTTATGTTAAAAGATCTGTGTAAGAGTAACATCTTGTTATATATGTTTATTCAAGTCTAAAGTCAATTATACTTAAATAGATGGCATGTTGTTATGCAAGAAAAAATGAGCTGTAGAAGGCTTATGGAACTTTGAGTAAAATACCAATGGAATAAATATATAGTAAAAGCAAGTGGAATTTCATTGAAGTCTGGGAAGTTTAGAAATGCTTGAGACTGTATTGCTTTAATTTGTTTTTGCCTTCTGCCTTTTGAAATATCTTAACTCTTACCATTCTGAATTAGTAAGGGTTGGCAGTTACTTTCATCAAGCAAATTAATATTATATATGAAGTTTGAGATGTATATAGGATTTTTTGTATTTTCAGAAATACTCTGTTTTCGAGTCTGTATACTTTTACCTTCATGATATGCCCAGGGACAAGTTCTGGCTTGATGGAATAACTAGCTTAACTACATTACTTGGTTGACAGTCATCTATAAGCCGAGAGGCTTAGAGTGCTGCATAGAGTTCAGAAGCTAAACAGAGGAATGGGAGGAAGGTAAAGTCAATTCAAACTGATTTTTTTTGGGTCTTGGACATCTTTGAAGAAGGGGAGGAAAAAAAACTTCTCAACAGCCCAGAACTGAATGCTTGATATGTTCAGTCTTACTATCTTGGAGAGTGAAAGGAGTTGTCTAGCAGTCTCTTCTTTACTATTATTTTTAACAGCTCTAAATCCCTCAGTATTCTCTAGCCTCTTAAGTTAATGAAACTTGATTCAATAAGGGTAAGAGTTGTAAGTGAGGTATATTTTTTGGGTGTCCTTCCAGGATTCTTCTGAATCTTGTTCTATATTAGTGTGAATGAAAGGAGAATGGAAGTGGACTCTGGTCTTCAGAACAGAACCTCCATTATTTAATACAACTCAAGAAAGGAAGAAAATGAAAGACTGTGTATGCTTTTTAAAAATGTAACTTATACTTGGCACAAACTGACTAGTGGATAAGGAAGATTACTATCCTCCATCTTTAAGGCATTTCACATTCAAGGATAAGACCATGTAAATAAAGTGATAGAATCAGTCACTTTAGTAAAATTAAAATAAGAAAACCAAGGGGAAAAAATAAGCATGGATAATACTGCCATATCTTTCAGACCCCCAAATTCATTTTCCTTTTAACAGATTGCTGTTTTTCTTTGAGCTGCTTGTTCTATTTTGGGTGGGGAGTGAGTTAGAGACTGTTTTGAAGAAACTTTGAAGGCATTCAGTTGGTGCCTGTTGCATGCCTTTTGAGTGGGAGAAAATCTACAGTCTTTTGTAAGTTCCACTGAAAACTCCCACTGCTTCACTTTTGAGTTTTACATTCTTCCTAGAGGTGAGTTTTACATTCTTCCTAGAGAAGCCAAACAAATAAGCTGCTTTTAACTCTTTGACATGTGGTTTTCAGATTAAGGTTGGCAGCAGTGAATTGTGACAGTAGAAGAAAGATTTTAAAAAACAGAGTACTGTTTTATTAAGTTTTAAGAGCCAAGCTCTTCATTCACAGTTTGGGTCCCTGAGTTGCCTTTATAAAAAAAAGAATCTACGCTCTTAGCTTTAGAGCTTAAGGTTAGAGCCTTTGGGTCAAGAATGACATGTTTCTTACTCTACCCCACTTACTTTTTTTTTTTTTTTTAACTCTAGTAAAAGATCCTGAGCAATTTTTATTTGACCTGTCTTTCAAAGAAGGGTTAGACTAGATTTTCAGAGGTCCCTTCCAACTTCAAGCATTCTGTGTTTCTGCAGTAACAGAAGTTGGAGTTCTTCTGGCTTTAAATCTGGTGAGTGGGTGTGAAGAGGGTTTTTACAGGTCTTTCAGCAGTAGAAGGAGCAGTAGGTCCTGCTGCAGAATGGGGCAGGAGACCTGAAGTGGGACAAGAAGGAATCTCTGTGGAACTAAAGGTAGATCCTCCTCATCTCAGTCCTTGGGCAAGTGATGAAGCAAATATTCCTGGAAGCCAAAGTACAAAAAAAAAAAAAAGAAAAAAAAAGTAAACCAGTACACATTTAAGAGTTGTTGGCATTGATCTGTGGAGAAGTCATGCTTGACTAGCCCAATATCCTTTTAAATGAGATCAGTGGCTTGGAGGATGAGGGGACATTAATGAATGTTATTTATCCTGACTTCAACAAGGCTTTCTGAACCGACTCCCATAACATTCTCACTGACAAACTGAAAAGATCCGGGCAGAAGTGCTAGGATCAAAGGGCTGTGATCAGCAGGATGAATTCCAGCAACCGACATGAGAGCCAGTCACTCCAGAGGTTGGTACTAGAGCCAGTATTGTTCAGCAGCTTCATTGGATGATGAAACACTGAGTTTTGCTAACAATGCAAAACTAGGAGGAGTGACTGATTGAGGAGGACCTTGACAGGGTGGAGAAATGGGTCAACAGGAATCTGATGAAGTTTTACAAAGGGAAGAGCAAAGGTTCTGCCCTTATAGAGGAATAACCTCATGCACCAGTGAACACTGGGGGTTGACCGACTGGAAAGCAGCTTTGTAGAGAACTGTCTGGCTGTCCTGGTGTTGAACATGTCAGACACCATGTGCCCTTGCACAAAACTCAAGCAGCATCCTGGGCTGCTGGAGGCAGTACATTGCCATTAGGTCTGGGATGTTCCTTCCCCTCTACTCATTTGATCACACCTGGAATGTGGGGTCCAGCTCCTCAGGAAAAGACAGATGTGGGCAGACTGTAGCTAGTCTAGCAAAGGACCAGGAAGATGATGAAGGGGGATTGAGGTATCTGTCATACAGGGAGAAGCCAAAGACCTGGGATTGTTTAGCCTTGAGAAGAGAAAGCGTGTTGGGGGCGGGGTGGCGGTGGGTCTTATCAATGGTTATAAATACTTGAAAGGGAGCATGTGATGAAGGTGGAGCCAGACTCTTCTCATTGGTGCATCCTGACAGGACAGAGGTCATGAACCAAAGCTGAAATAGAGGAACTTCAATTTAAACATAAGAAAACAGGTTTTGGGGGTGATCAGAGCTCTGATACAGGCTTCCCAGAGAGAAGTGTCCATCCTTGGAGGTATTCAAAACTGGACTGGACACAGCACTGCTCTCACTGACCCTAATCTTAGAAAAAATGATCTCTATAGCCTCCTTCCCTCCTCAGCCATTCAGTGCTTTGGTGATAGTAGACAATTTCAGTCTTTGAGACTGGTCATGTTGTATGAAGATGAGCCCAAAACGAGAAGCCACTACGTTTTATTTGGAACCAGTTGGTAAAAAATTGATAGCATCTTAAAATAATATAACTTGTGGCAAAGTTTTCTTTATATGTTCAAAATGTCAACAAATTTGCATCTTTCTCAGACATTGGTTTTTACTGATAAGTTACCTTCATTATTAAATATGAAGAATCCTGATTTTGAAACCAAAATATCATTTGGAAGTAAGTGGTGGTTTATTGTACTGTGTTGTGCAACAACCACTTAATAACATCAGCTTTTTTGTTTGTTTTCAATTTTATGTATTTATTTTTAAAGCAGAGTCATGGGTAAGCAGTAGGTGGGCATGTAAAACTAGGTTAATATTAATTTCCTTGGTCAGCCAGGCCTTGGATAGGAATTTTTTCAATGCAGTGTCCACTCCTCAATACCTTTCCAACAAGGAGCAAGCGATTTCTGTTCTGTTATTTTCTTCATTCTCCAGCACTTCCCTTTTTGTTGGTTGACTCACTGTAAGGCCCAACCAGCATTCTCTAACCCCTCCTGGGATCAAGTATCATTTTCCTTCTCTCCCTGATGTATAGTTTGTGGCAACTATTTAACTGCTTATACCTTTTCACTCTTCCTGTGATTAACACTGTGTTCATACTCATTTGTGCGAGGCCAAGTAAAGACAGAAAAGTGTTAATATGGCTAAAACAAGAGAGATATATTAGATTTCCTGTCACAGAGGCTTCTGAATTTACTTATTGTCCAAATGCAGTTAAAATCAAGCTAAATAGATTGGAGACTGTGTAAGACCTGATAAACATTGATGCTAGATATGTGTAACAATTGTTATACAACCAAGGCCTGTAGTTTGTACAAAGGCGTTATTAACAGTTAATAACCTTTCTCATCTTAGCTTGCACCAGAAAAATCAATTTTATTGTTTGGCTGCAGGAAATTTTGACACAGCTATTTTTAATTTTTACCTGTACTCTGGAGGAAAAAAAAGCTTATTCTGTTTGTTTATGTGTATTTGGGTTTTTTTGGAGGAATGTGTTTTGGATTTTGTTTGTTGGTTTTGGTTTGTTGGTGTTTGGTTTGTTGTTTTGTTTTTTGTTTTGTTTTTTTTTTTTTGAGGGGGGGTGTTTCTTATTTGGTTTTGTGTTTTTTGGTGGTTTTTTTTTTTTTAAACTGTTGAGTGATTTGTCACATTCCAAAACTGAATTTATCTTGTGCCTGAACTAATTTTGGTTTCCTGCTGTTCTGAAGTAGACTGTTGTCAAGGAAAAACTGTCATAAACCAAATGCAATTGCATCTTTTCCTAGTATGAGGGGAAGGTGAAGATGTAATAGAGCCTTAAGATGTAGTGTGTCATTGACTAAAAGTGCTTTGCTCTACAACTAATGATTCCACTCCTTCACATAGCTTCTTGAACTAGGAAAACTTCCTTAAATCCTTGGGCTACGCTGGCAGTTAACTGAAATGCTTCAGGGATGTTCTTTTGACCTGAGGCTAATGGATTTGACACTTGGCCATACCACAAGAAGCTTTTGGTTCTTATAGAGTAGCTACAATCCAGCTATAAAAATTTGCATATTTCATGTAGTTTCATCTGTGCTGGTTCATGAACCACTGCTGTGTTGATCTGGGCCAAACCTAGGTGATGCAGGAGGTTCGTAGCTGTTTCGCAGTTGATACTAGGGAGCAAGTTGTCCATGAGCCAGCAGTGTGCCCTTGTGACCAAGAAGGCCAGTGGTATCCTAGGGTACATTAGGAAGAGCATTGCCAGCAGGTTGAGGGAGATGATCCTGCCCCTCTACTCAGCCAGAGTGAGGTCTCGTCTTGAGTGCTGTGTCTGTTTTTGGGCTCCTCAGTACAAGAGAGACATGGAGCTCCTGGAGCTGGTCCAGCAGAGGGCTATGAAGATGGTTTTTAAGGATCTAGAGCATCTCTCTTATGAGGAAAGGCTGAGAGAGTCGGGCCTGTTCATCCTTAAGAAGAGACAACTGAGAGGGGGACCTTATCAATGTATATGAGTATCTGAAGGGAGGGTGTAAAGAGGATGGAGCCAGGCTCTTCTTGGTGATGCCAAGGAATAAGATATGAAGCAATGGGCAGAAGCTGATGTACAGAAAGTTCCACCTGAACACGAGGAAGGACTTCTTTACTGTGTGAGTGACTGCACACTGGAACAGCTTGCCTAGAGAGGTTGTAGTGTCTCCCTCACTGGAGCTATTGAAGAACCATCATGATGCAATCCTGTGCCATGTGCTCTAGGATGACCATGCTTGAGCAGGGAGGTTGGACTGGATGACCCACTGTGATCTCTTCCACTCTTGCTTCCAACCTTCCAACACCATTCTTGTGTTTGAATGTTATATTACCTGCCTTGTCGTAGTTCTGTAGAGTATAACAGGTATTACCATTGCCATTCTTTGATCAAATGACGATATGGGGTGTGACTAATGTCTAGGTATCCATGCACAGAAGTATTATACTTTGTTCCTTTATCATTGCATGAGTAACAGTTTAAAATTATTTACACTGAACTTTATTTTTTTCGCTGAATTTCTTGATGGAAGATTTTCATTTATTTAAAGTGAGTTCTTGTTCCTGGACCTTGTTAACTTTTAAACTTGAAAAAAATCCCAAGCTCTTTGAACAAGGTTTTGTTACTCAAAATCAGAAATTTCTGTAAGATTTGATATATTCATATGTAAATTTTTGTTTGGGTATTGTTTTGTGTATGTGTGTTTGTTTAGCTGTAGTGGGTAGCAGGATTCTTAAAAAAATCTACTGATTGTCTTAAAAGTGGTGGATAAATGATTGAGTAGATCTCAATAAGAAGGTCGCCTTGGAGAAGATTTGAATTTGTGCTGACCTTCAGTTAATAGCTACATGTAAGCTTTTATGCTTGTTACATTTGAGGTAGGTTACTCCTTCATGGAAGCTGCCTCAGTCCTTCTAAATTTCTTAACATGAGGTATAGAGTGAGAAGCATATGTTTTGGGCACTTGAAAGTTGTACTGCATCTTTACACTCTGCCTTGCAGTTTGGTACTTTTGTCATGTCTGTGTCATAGGCTACTTTGGTATGTATTTTTCTCTTAACTAGGGCAAAAGGAGAGAATTACTATAGTAAGCTGTTCATATGGCAAGTGGTCCAATGTTGAAATAAACTTTCCATCCTGTTCAAATATTTTAGTTTATGAGCGCAATATAAATGCTGTCTCTTTTTTCTTTACCCATTTGGTAGTGGATACCCTGTTTTCAAGAAAACTAAATGGAAAATACAGACTTGAACGCCTTGTGCCAACTGCAGTCTATCAGCATATGAAGATGCACAAACGAATCTTAGGACACTTATCTTCTGTATACTGTGTAACTTTTGATCGGACTGGCAGGCGAATATTTACTGTGAGTACAAAATCTTTATTTTGTAAATTTTTTTTAAGTGCACATAGTATGTCACCTAATTGTTTCCAAAAAATGAATATAGTATAGATACTGATTATGTATGAAGAGCAGATAAATGGTTTACTACTATTGCTCTCATTCTTGCTTTTTAGTAAACATACTGGTTTGCATGCATTTTAACCATTTTATTGGTTAAAATAGTTTTGACATAGGTTTCTTAAGACTAGATGTGATTGTGATTGCTGATCTGTGTAGTTCAGTGGGAAAACTGTTCTTTTTCAGTGGAAAGAATTTATCCTATGTAACTTCTTTTTTCTGGACTCATTTTCTCTATCAAAAACATAAACAAAACAATGGATCACCATCACAATTTGATTAGGAAGTCAGAACAATCAGTCTGTAAATACCGATTATTTTGACTCCTTTCTATAACTTTGTTAAATTTAAAGCATGGCTATTATGTTTACAGTCTGGTGATACACTTGCATTTGGTACAGCATGTTGAAGAAAACTAGAAAGCTGAAAATTCAGCTGAAAATTCACTGGTATATTGTAAAAACGTTGGTTCACAAACAAATTGTCTTTATGAGATCCTAGGATTTTTTTAAAAATACTAGTATTTTTAGTATTTTTAACTATTTACCTTTTTTTGTTGTTGTTCTTAAGACGTAAATATTAGACAGATGTCTGAAATCAGTACTGAATTGTGGGTTTCCCAAGGAATGGGGTTTATAAAACCAGACAGGTGTTAGTATAATTTGGATTTCTTGGTAAGTAGTCAATTTCACTAGAGACAAAGATATCATAAACACACACTTCATGCCAGTTGGTGATGCTTTGGCTGCATTTTTTGCCTTTCCACAAACATTGGATGTAATTGATACCTGTGTGGATTCAGGAGCTTAATTGTGTCCCTTTTAACGACTTGGCAGATAACTGAACAATGCAGGTAAAACTACAGTTCAGGTTTCCTGTGTCATGTATTGCAGTCCTAACTTCTACAATTCTTTCAAGGTGGTTGTAAATATAATTTGCCCTTTTACCCACATACATTTTGCTTTATTGCATGGAGGGTTGTGTGGTTGCAGGGACGGACACTTGAAGCGTTTTAAACAGGCCTGTTTATTTGTTCATTTGTTACTCGAGGCATAGCAGAGACTCTTTTTCATATTTCTTTAGCTTTCATTGGCAAGCTAAGTCATAGGCATTAAAATCTTATGTCCTGTAGTTTATGCATGGTTAACCTGTCAGGAAAAGGACTCTCTGTTGTGGGTTTATTTTTTATGTGACATGGTAGAATGCGTTGAAGATTTTATGTGTACCAGGTATAAAAAACGCACATGCTGACACTATTCACCTTAAAATAAAACCTTCTCTTTGTGCTTCCCAGATGAAGTGAATAAAACTCCTTCTTAAGGTCTTCTAATTCTTAATTTTTCTGCAACTTTCCCATGTTCCTAAAATCATTATTTCCAGAGATATACAAAACTTGTGTTTGTGTATGGTGATCATTCCTTGTTGCACATTCCCTTGCTTTTTGCAGTCTGATTTAAAAGTGGCTAAAGAGAGAGAATTCTCTTGACTGTAATAGCAGTTTGTTTCCAAGAGAGAAGTAGAAGAACCTGAAATGAAAAAGGGGAGGGAGGAGGGGTAGTGCAGGGGGCAGGGCTCAACCTCAGAGCTTTGCTGGCAGTCCTTTGCTGACTGGTGTCCTTGAAAAAAAGTTCCCAGTTTAGATCATGATTACTTCAATCTGGTGTTAAACAAAGTCACTATAGAAATGAATTTTGGCTGCTGAATTTTTCATTTTGGAGGGCTTGGGACAGAACCTCTGCATTTTTAGGTAAATCTTTTTTGTGTAGATGTTTAAGTGGTTGTTGGCAAATGGAAAACCAATGGATTGTATTCCACATTTCGGTAACATCCGAGTTGCTGTATCTGGCCTGTTGTAGTTGGTAGATGGATAAACAGTCATGAAACTGTTGTGTTGTAATTGCATCTATATAATGAAATGGTGCCAATTCTTTTCAATTTATACCACTATGACTTCTAAAGTCTCTAGTGTAGCATGTAAATTTGCAGGCATCAGTAGGGAATTCTTCCTGCCTTCCTGCAACCTTCAGTGTGATGTTAGCTAGATAAGTTGTTTTAGATTTATAATTGTTTCTAGAAGATGCATCATAATTGTTTCCTGTTCTACCTGACCTCTGAGGGATTGAAAGCCTCTAAATTCAAGCTTTGTTCATGTTCTGTTTCAAATTAAAAGGAAAGAAAGTGATCTCAGCACATTTTTGAGTCATGCTCATCTGGGAGATGTTTTCTTTGCTAGAAAAATGATGCTTTTATTTTGCCTAAAGACAGTGGAAACAGGACATTATGCATTTTCCCTACTAGCTTAGTAGATCTTTATTGTGTTCGCTTAGTAAGGATTTGGTAGCAGAGGAGCTGCAGTGGTGGCTTCTGTGAGAAGTTACCAGAAACTTCCCCCATGTTCAACAGAGTAAATGCCAGCCAGCTCCAAGATGGACCCACTGCTGGCCAGGGCCAAGCCCATCAGTGATGGTGGTAGTGCCTCTGGGATAATGTATTTAAGAAGGAGGAAAAAAATCCCAGGGCAACTGCATTCTGGAGAGAGGAGTGAAATTATGTGAGAGAAACAGCCCTGCAGACTCGAATGTGAGTGGAGGAGGAGGAGGTGCTTCAGTCTCTGGAGCAGAGATTCCCCTGCAGACTGTGGGGAAGACCTTGGTGAGGCAGGCTGTGCCCCTGCAGCCCATGGAGGTAGACACTTTATATTTCAGGTCTCTTGAAAAGTATGACTTGCAGAACCCCTGCAGGGTAATAGAAACAAGCATTGTCTTCTCTAGTTCCTGCACTACTTAACTTTCTGACTCCAAAGAGGGATGGCTGTCTCCTTTTTTCCCTACCTTTATCTTCCTGTCTCCTCTGAGATTACTCTTTCTAGGGAATAATAAAGATTGTGTAATAGTCTGTGTAAGATTTCCAACTCAAGATTAATTTGTGTGTTTCTTGGCAGTTTCACTTCAGCCCACAAGTGTGTGTAATGGTAGGAAAATGAACCGACTTTACTCCATACCTTGGCAATGCGGTCACCAATTCTCTCTTGGTGTTGAACTTGTTCTAGGATTCACTTTTGACAGATGCTTTTTAATAGGCACATAATTCCTAGCAGTTGTAGATATAACCTTGGAAACGTGAGCTATGGTGTAAGCCAGTGCTCTTACTAGTAGAACTGCAACAGTATTTTAAGAGTTGTGGATTGTTCCGCTCAGTTCAGATGTAATCACATGAATTTATTTGAACTCCAATATTGTTATCTTGCCAAGATGCTGCAGAATTTACAATTTTGCCTTGTTTTTTTAATTTTTTTTTTCACTTTTCCTTCTCTCTCTTCCTCCTCCTCTCCCCCTCCCCTTTTTTTCTTGTTGAGATTTGGCTGACAGTCATTTTTCTCTGCAATAGAGATGTATAACACATACCTCTATAGCCAGCTGGAAGGGAGCAGGCTTGTTTTATGCTGATCTTCTTTTCTTGGTTTGCTGTTATTAAATAGACCTCTGGGGACCCTCCAGGTGTCATTAGATCCCAGAAATTTATTTTTTCTTGCTGATCATTTTACATCTTTACATTGTCAGTGAGTGATTTCCACCTTTTAAAGTATTTTGGCAGTTTTGGTTTCACCATTCCCTACTACTTTCAGGTCTCTCTTTTGAGCAGTGAGACTGTTATTTGCAGTGTTACACACATGCAAGCATGTGTAGGCTTTTGTCTCTGCTTGTTGGGTTTCTTGATGTTGACTGCATTTTCGAGAAGAATATACAACCTTCTTCATACTCTAAAGTCTTACATCATGATAACAGAACAACAGGAGCTGATACTATCATTCAGATAATTATTTCATCAAGTAGGTGGACAGTTTGAAGCTTTAGATATAGAAGTGCTAATTTGAATAGAAACAGGAACATTTATGGAAACTTATTAGTTGAGGAGCATGGGGGGGGAAACCAAATCTAAGTGCTTTATAGGTGCTTGTATTTTTGTTTTAAGGGAGCAAAGGGGTGAAAACTGAATCTGCTTAGAGCTTTATAAGGAGAATTTAGAGAAAAAAGGGGCCCTTTTTCCTGTAAACTGCTTTTAAAGCTCTGTGCAGCACGTTTGCTAGTTCTGTTATAAATCCTATCTAAGATGGTACTTTGGTAGTCATTTTACCACAGAAATGAAAGTATATCATAATACAATTATTTGGCGTGAACCTCAAAAGTCACAGATTACAGAATGATTGGCTTTGGAAGGGACCTCTAGAGATCACCTAGTCCAATCCCACACTGCTAAAGCAGGTAAAGCCAAAAGACTCACTCAATGAACCCACTCCTTGTCATCCTGGCCTGCCCCTGTATCCATCCACAGCAGCAACTACCTGAAAGGAGATGGGTGTCAGTCTCTTCTCCCAGGCAACTAGCAGTAGGACTTAAGTAGGTCTTAAGCTCTGCCAGGGGAGGTTTAGTTTGGATATTAGGAAAAAAGTTTTTACAGACAGAGTAATCAGACACTGGAATGGGCTGCCCAGGGAGGTGGTGGATTCACTGTCCCTGAAAGTTTTTAGGATGAGACTGGATGTGGCACTTAGTGCCACGGTCTAGTGACCACGGCAGTGTCGGACCTAGGGTTGGATTTGGTCTCAGAGGTCTTTTCCAACCCATAGTTGATTCTATGATTCTAAGAGAAATTACAGAATTTATGTTGTTCTTACTCCTAGGCGGCTCTATTTTTTTTTTTTATTTTTTTCTTAGATAATGTCCTAAGTATATTGGAAAAATTGAAGATTAGGTCTTTGGCACTGTCCAAAACTTTGGAAAACTATGCCTATTAGTAAGGTGCTCTAGCATGCTTGAGGTGTAGAACTCAAATGTAAAAGCAATGGGGTGGTTTGATTATTGTGCAGTTTTGTCTATGGGATATTTTTTTCTTTGGATCCTATTATAACTGCATTAACAGAGTAACTTATCGTTAGAACAAAAATCAAGGGCTTTGGTGATTTCTAATTTGTGGAAGTGCTGCAGATGTGCAGGGGAGAGAAAGCTTTTTGTTTGGATACTGAAGGATGTGAAATGGTGCATAAGAGGCAAATATGGGGCAAAAACATTGTTTTCAGCAGAATGGCCAATCTGTTGATGAGAGGAAACTGTTAGAATACGAAAGATGTGGGAGGGAGGCAACAAACCACAGTCACATGAGCATGTGATAGACCAGGTGGGTAAGCAAAGAATGTGAGGTGATGTAGACAGGAGAAACCTGGAAAACAACAAAACTGAAGAGGGCCCACCCCAAGTATGCACACAGATCAAGAAACAAATTATGGAGAAAGCTTTCATGCTTGGAGAAATCATCCTGACTACGCACTTACCTGAATTGCCTGTACATTAGTGCATGCACTCTGGAGAAATGTAGGAGGATTTGGAATTACATATGTAGTTGCTGGGCTACGATCTCTTCAGGACCAAAGAGCTGGAGTGGAGTTGGGTAGCTCACAGAACTGGGTTGCTGCTGTGGATGGATACAGGCTCTTCAGAAGGGGCAGGCCAGGATGACAACAAGTGGGAGTTTTCATGGAGCTTTGCCTGGGGACAGGTGATGAGTCAGCTGAGAGGTCGTGGATGAGGGTTAAAGACAGACCAGTGTGGGTGACATTGGGGTATGTATCTGCTACAGGCTACTTGATCAGGAAGAAGTAGATGAGGCTGCAAATGTTACTCCTGTTTTCAGGAAGGGCAAGAAGGTTGTTCCAGGCAACTACAGACCATTGATATTTGTCTTTATCACCTGAGAAAGTAATGAAGCAAATCCTTCTGAAAGCCACTTCCAAACATATCAACAATAAGAAGGTGATCAGTGTAGATCTATGAAGCAGAAATTATTCCTGTCCAACTTGATAACCTTATATGATGAAAGAACTAAGTTGGAAGGGGAACAGAGTGGATCTTGTTTTTCCTGACTGAAGCAAGGCTTTCAATGCTGTCTCCCATAACATCCTTACCAACAAACTAATGAGGTACAGGCTTGATGTACACTTGACAGTGAGACTGGAAATTCCCTGAACTGCCAGGTTCAAAGGGTTGTGATTAGTGGTACGAGGTCCAGCTGGAGGGCAGTCAATATGGGTGTACCACAGGGTTTGGTACTGAGACCAGTACTCTTTTAATATTTCCCTTAAAGACCTGGGTGATGGAACAAGAGGGTGCCTACAGTAAATTTGCAGAAGATACACATGAGTGGTGGATACATCATCCTGGGCAGCTGCTCTAACTGACCCTACTTGAACAGGGATTTTGGACTAGACCAAAGTATCTTCCCACCTCAGTGATATTATGGTTCTACTTGTCCATTACTGTTAACTCTACAGACTGTAGTTTTGTTTCCTGGGCTGGCGCCATAGCAGTCAGATGAGGGAAATGTGTTCTGCAGAGTCTGCGTATGGAAGTTTTATGCATAGATGGAGCTAGTATAGGCTGTACCATTGCTCTCCTTACCCAAAAGGCAGAAAATTTAATTATAAACAAGCTTCCCTTACTATCTCCTTTGTCTAGGAGACCTGGCCCTTTTTTATAAAAGGTGAATGATAGTATTGCCCTGCCTTCTGGCTTCTGTAAAGTATAAATGCTAGATAAACTTTTTCAGAGGCACTGTAAGTAGATGCAATAGGAAAAACTTGGGTGAAATTTTATAATGATGGTGTCACATTGTAGCTTGCTCTAGCACCTGCATGTGTCCAGTTGCAGATCAGTGCTCCAGATGTTAAAACCCAGGTTTGTATTGCTTCTGAATTTGACTAAATGTATTAAATGTTTACAGTAAATTTCGTCTGTCAGTGTGTCTGTGCAGTGTTCAAATATCATTGTATTAAGGTGCAAAGATACTTAGACTTTCAGGAAGGCATGAAAATGCGAAGATAAATGGAGGAATGAATTCTTAATTTTTTTTCCTGGGCTCTGAATTCATTGTATACAGGCAAGCAGCTGTTAGAATTGTGGGAAGACCAGCAAAACTTGAGTTTCAAATATGAATATGTAGATGAAGCCTCTGAAGTTTGTTGAGAAAGTGGTCATTTCAGTGTTTGTTTATGTGAATATCAAAGGAGATTTATATTATTTAGACTTAATAATGGAATAGCTGTTCACACACACTCTTTACCTCTGTTACTGTGGTAAGTATACTACTAATGCTGGTAGGGCATGATGATCAAACTAGGAAGATAAGGAACATAAGTGGGTGTAATACTGAATGACAAACGCTGAACCAATTCCTAATTCACTGTCACGTTTAATGTAAATTTTTATTTTAATGTATTGCAACAACTTCTTCAGTTTGTGCTGGATTTTTGGAAAAAGTGTCTTACTGAAGCATAAACCAATTTGCTGTGGGATTTGTGATCTATATTATATATGCATCATGCTTTGCATATACTCTTGAGAATCAATGTAAACTTGTGTTTTGAATGCGGTATGGAAAACTGTGGGGAATATCTGTATGTCATTAGTTTTGTCTTTCACTTCATTGTGTTAGTTAACTCTAACATCAAAACAGCCAATGGTATGGTTGAAATTATTTCTACCTTACTTTTAGGGATCAGATGATTGCCTTGTAAAAATCTGGGCAACTGATGATGGAAGGTTGTTGGCTACCCTGAGAGGGCATGCAGCTGAAATATCTGATATGGCAGTAAACTATGAAAACACCATGATAGCTGCTGGAAGCTGTGATAAAATGATCAGAGTTTGGTGCCTTCGAACTTGTGCACCCCTAGCAGTTCTGCAGGGCCACAGTGCATCTATAACATCATTGCAGGTAGGTTTTTGCTGTGCAAAAATACGTCATTTGATTGAGAAAAGAACCACCTGAGAATGTGCAGTGTAATAAAATTGCGTGCCTGGTAACTAAGCCCTGAAGTAAGAAGGAATTTTCATGGTATGCATTGTGAAATAACACATTTACTGTCAAAATACCTGACCTTGAAGAACACCAGACATAATCCTTGTTCAAAAAAAATGCATGACGCATGTGGGCAGTTCTGTTTTGAAGTATCATTCCTTTGCAGGCTTGTGATTCTGGGCACAGGTGCATTGAGTAAGAACTGCAGTCACTGCAGTACTTTGGTTTGCTTTTGTTTAGAGTTGCATGCTGTTGTGCAACTTGGATGGTGGGGAGGGAGGGAGAACCCAGAGTGCTTTGGCAAGTAACCCAGAAGGTTGTTCTGAAGGAATAGCGACTCTGGACAGCACTGTGTTATTCTGGTGTTCATTGCAATTTGTTTTCCTTAAGTATGGTTTGGTATTTGATTTTGTTTAAATTTTTTTTTTGGTGAGAAGTCAATGACTTACAGAACTTCTTAGCACATCTGGAACAGATTAACAGGAGAACTTTTCTTTTTTTCTTCTCCCTTCCCCCAGTTCTCTCCACTGTGCAGTGGCTCAAAGAGATACTTATCTTCAACCGGGGCTGATGGAACAATATGCTTTTGGCTGTGGGATGCTGGCACCCTTAAGATAAAGTTAGTTGCTATTTTATTTGTTACTATTTCTTTTTATGTAATTAAAAATGATGTAGAAATGCTGGAGAAAAATTTGACTAAAACAAAACTTGTCATTGGCTGGTTCAGTGTGTGATTGTTGGGTATGATATATTTCTGATGTAGCTATAGTGTGGGGTGATGCAGTATATCTGATAATTTAGAAAAAAATGTCTACTGTTGGGGTTTTTTTGTGTAATATAATGTCAAAGTTGACGCTTTTTTGCTCTGTTGTCATCTCTTAATTTCAAGTGAAATGAAAATTAGATTGATTATATGACTGCAATTTAGACTTCAAAATCTATTTTCTAAGGAGACAATAATGTCCTAGTATAAATTAGGATGGGATACTTTTGATGTTTATTCTTTCCTTGTCTATATTACTTTTTCACAATTTGCTTTACTGTAGCATGGCAGAAGGCAGAATTCTTGGGCAGCTGTGTATTGGTGGCTGAAGTTGAGCCTTAAGTTTCTGCCTTCAAAAATAGTAAAAATATTGTCAGGACTTTCAAATAGAGATAGTTTTTTAAAATCAGTTTGTTCAGTAGCTTTCAAATGCTTTTTGCTCTTTCTTTTCCTTTATCATAAAACACCTGTAGCTTAAAATTGGAAGTGTTTTTTTAGTAATCATTAGTGATTTAGCTTTGAGGATGGCATGTGTTCTTCTGGATGTATACTCCTGGCAGGTAGGTTCCATTTTCTTGTAGTTTTGGTAATCGCTGTACAATGTTTTTCTTGCATTGTGTGATGAGGTTATGCAGAGCTTGCAGGCACATTTGCTTAGGTCCTTTTCTAGTTGCCTGGACCCTAACTATTTTCATGTTCTCTGGATGTTTTGTCTCTTTTTTTGGTACTATAACAACCTGAGACGTGACTTCATTTAATCCACTACTGCCTAGTGCAGACTGTTATCAAAGTAAGACTCACTCCCTTACTGAGGAGTGTGAAGGAGGAGTTGCTACCTTGCCACCATTTTATTTTTCTTAAGGTTTCCTAAGTCTGAGCTCTTGTTGACAAGATATCTTGATCATTTACAAATAATTGCAAACCTTTTGAGCCCACATTTCTTTCTTTTACCTTTTTTCTTTTGTTCTTTTTTTCCTCCTTTTCCTAAGTAAAGTTTGAGTCTACTGAAATAAATTTTGAAACAAATTCTGTCTTTAGAGAGTAGTGGAATCCTTGAGAGTTAAGTAGGTTATACTATATGAACTGGCAGATGAATGCTTAGAAATTATCAATGGTTGGTTGAATCATGGAGTTGGATGGGATTTATCTTGAGGTAAAACTTAGGGAGGGAGAAAACTGGCACTAGTTATGATAGGAGATTCTCAAGGGATTCCTTTCCATGGGGATATGTAATTGTAGAATGAAAATTTTCAGTGAGATGTGCTCAGCAAATATTAAAAGAAGATATTTGAGTAATGCTTTCATGTGTAAGTAGTCAGCAGATTTGATTAGACAGTGACATAGAGAAAACAGATTAGTTCAGCTGTCTCATGCGGCACAGCAAGGAAGTGGTCTAGTAACCCATGTCACACCAATGATTCATGTTTCTTAACAACAGAGTGCAGATTAAATTCTGTGACCGGATTTTTTCTTCCCTTTTTACCTTCTGTTCTGCAAGTATTTTTATATGTGGTGTTTGAGAAGAGAGAGGAAGCCATTAGGCTGTATTTCTTCAGTCTGAAAAAAAGCAAATGGATGAAGATGAGTCATGTACAGTCATGAGTGTGTTGAGGAGGGCATGTAATGAATAATTGCTTGTTGGCCCTTGTGATTCTAGAGGATATCAAGTGAAGGTAGCAAGTTCCAAATTGCAAGGAGGTGGTTCTTTACAAAACATGAAACTACGTTACGAAACTCCTTGCCACAGGGTATTATGCATTATATGAGGATATTAAAAGGCATAACTCTGTGCTTTTTCTTTTTATAGGTCTTTGTTTGAACTTAGTAGAGCTGTTATGTATTTGAAATAATTGATGCTTTTTGATCCAAGGTAAAACTTGATAAAAATGTGGTAAAGTCTAAATAAGACACATATATGTCTTTTGGGACTGGAACATAACTGTATGTCCCTTATAATATCAAATAATTGGGCACCTCAAAAATCTTAATTTCCTGAACTGAACTAGTTCAGGGAAACTCGTTAGTTACAGGAAGGTTTTTCTAACTGTGATCATTATGCTTATTCCAGTAAACCAAAATAAAGGATACTGGAAAACTAGGAGTCCAGTGTGATTCCCCCCCGAGACTGCATTGCATGGCCAGCACATCTCAGTAATAAGTTTGTTGTTGTAACAGTTTTCAGCGAGGTGATTGCCCTTCCTTACATGTTTAGATCTGGTTCGGCTTCCAGAACTGTGGAAACATGGCTGGTTCCCTCCCCATCCATTCAGTAATATGCTGGGGGAAAAAAAGTACTAGCAATATAAGAGCATCAAAGGAAAGAAAGAGGCCTGTTAATTTTCTCATAAGGCCCTTAGGGAGGTTACTTTTTAAAAACATGATGTGTAGGCCATCTGGAAGAGAGAATCACTGGTGAAGTGGGAAGTTTGTCCTGTAAAAAATACAGACATGCTTCTGTTGAGTATCTCTAAAGAGGAGGAAAGCTGGCAAACAAGATCTGTTACCACAGTTATTCAGGCTCTGAGCTTGCTGCCCCGTATCTTGGTTCCAACACCACTCCCACCCCAGGAAGGAGAAACTGGAGCTTTCAAGCAAGACCAAGAGTTTGAGTAGTACAGGTGAAGGGTGCTGTAACAGTCTTAAGTCAGAACTTGATTTCATGCTCCTTCTGAGCTTGACTGCAGTCTGTCCTTCAAGAATGCAATTGCTATCAGTGATGTGTGTTACTAAATTATCCAATACTTCAAATGGTGACTGATGGTGAAGCTGAAATTTTAGCTACTTAAAAAAAAAAGTGCAGATATCCCACCCCCCACTTTTTGTGCTGAGCACTGCTTGAATCATATGGCAGTGGGGTAAGAGTATGAGATGTTGGGGAGCCTCATGATGATCATGTAGTTGATTGAAGTTTCAAGATGATTGACAGTGCCAACAGTACTTTGCTGAATTTTTTTGTGAAATACTGGAAAGGCAGAGTTGAGGTACGCTATTGTGTTCAGTGTGCTCTTGAATTAAAAATAATCAGTTTTGTTTTTAACTGCACTGAGAAGTGTTTCAGTGGAACCTGGCTTGGATGTTTTGGTCTACTGTATCAATTCCCTGTCTTTAACTGGAAATTGCACTTAGTTTCTCCTGGGAAGAACTCTCTGAAGGGAATCTTTGTAGCTTCTTCAGGAGATGAGGAAATTCAAAATTGTTCCTATTTCCCCACTTATTTTATAAGATCAAATATTATGGAGCAATTATTTCTCTCTAGAGATGATGAAAAATTGGAAAGCTCACTACCTTGAAAACTGTAGTATTTGCCATTAAAATAGATTTTGACATTGCTTAAGCCTTCTAATGCCTAGTGCCTTACTCCAGTTGTGTTTTCCTTTTTTTTTTTTTTTAATCTCTGCAAATGTTTGTTTCATTCTTAGATTGCAAAAATTCTTGTAATTCAGCTTTGCCAGCAACTCTGCTGCAGTTAATTAATTAACACTATCTCTGAAATTAGAGTCTTCCCATCTTGGTCTCTCAATTTTTTTTATAACCTTATTAATTGAGGCATGTTCAGTATTTGGGTCAGGCTTATAGCCCAGTCAGGGGATGTTTGGTGACAGAGCTCTGTTTTAATGAACTGCAAAAGGACACATTACAGTAGATTTGGTGTCATAGGATGAAACACAGACATTGGCACAGTTGACCACAAAATTCTCACATTGTTCAAAGGAGAGTGAGCAACTTTGTTCACATGCTTCTGTGACCAGTGTGAATGCATGTTCTTCAGTATTATAGAACCTTCTGTGTGCTGCTTTTCTTACATTGAAAAGATTTCTGACCAGGCAGTTACCATGTATGCCTAAAAGCAGTAACATTCCAAGTAGATCAATTCAGTTTCCAAAAAGAAGGATGATAAGATTGGTTGTTGCTTCAGGCAAAGAATTCAAAGGATGTGACCCAAACAAGATGGTAAAACAGTTGAAAATTTAGGCAATGGAGACTTTTCCTGGATTCAATCTTCTGTTACTATTCTGGGTGGATAGAAAACACATTAGTTAGATCCTGTGTCAGTTGACAGTAGGGAGGAAAGAAAAAAATCTGCCTTGGGTCATCAGAAATTGAAAAATAACGTGCTTCAAATTGAAGGGAGAATTATTACAACTGGTCAGTGCATCAAAATTAAATTAGTTGCAGTGCAAAATATTTGCATATGTATCTTCTCTGAGACAAGAGAGTTATTGTTCTGCTTCTGCCACCTGTTTGGATCACAAGTTTCCAGTGTTAGCCTGTTACTGACAGACCATATGAACAAGGCAGTATAACTGTCTCACAGATTTGGATAGAAGAGCTTACTGTACTGCTTTTATTCTCTTCTATATTTTTTCTCCCCTCATTTTAAAAAGAGGAAAAAAAAAACTCATGAAAAATGTGTACTGATGATTTTTGACATTCCTGTTTTTGGACAACACATTGATTTCTCAATTGTCCTCAGTGTGATGTGATACTTTCTATCTGCTTTCTTATGCAGAAGATACTTGATGTTAAAGGGGCTGGTCATACATCAGAATTCAGATATGCTGAACCTTTTTCATTAATCTATGAACGAAGTCCTAATTTGGAGATGTTATATACACATCTGTTTTCTGTGAAGAAGTCTTTCTTAAGCTACTACATGACCACAATTAGGTTAGTCTGCAGGGCTTAGATGAATGAACTAATAAAACACTTAATAAGTGCATTGAGAATATTTGTAAAGTGATACGTTACTGGGCTGCAACGAGGACAAACAATTAGCTTGGTTTCCCTGTGTTGCAAGAAATTTTACTTTTGTCCTCTTTCCTTGCTTTCCAAAAATACTGATTGCCCAACTCATTTTGAAAGACCACAGTACTGCTCTGTTGTAGAAGAATGACATAATCCTTTGTCTTCTAATGCCTAAACATGAGAGAGACATAAGTTGAACAATTTAAATTGGTTCTCCAAACTAGAATGTAAGTGCATACTTGCTCTATTTTGCAACTGCCTTAACTCCAAAGGCAGAGTTCGCAAACAACAGTGGAATAAAACAGTAGCCTATTTATCTATTTACACTTATTATGTGTTCCAAATTATGTAAGCTGCATATTGAATTGTCTGATAGTTCTTTTTATATTAGTATCTCAGTTAAGGAGGATTTCAGCTGTTTTGTAAAATAGATCATTGTCTTGTTTAGTCTGTCTTGCTGTGAAGTTTGCTTTCACAAATCTGCAGGGAGTTACCTTAAAACTCCTAAAGGAAAGGTCAAAGAAACAACCTATGCTGAATGGACAATTTGGAGAAAGATTGCTGATGTTTATTACTTTATTTTATGCATTAGAATCACTAAGGTTTAATGCTTATTGCTTTGAGATAGCTATAACTGATCAGTGGAGAAAGATCTCTTTTGCATCTGCCTTCAGCTGAAATGAATTATATAGGCCATTTTGCTTTTAAAAGAGAACATTTTGGATAAATTATGAATATGCATTGTTTTATGTTAGAAGAAATCTTTAGTGATGACAAATGTGGGTGTAGTGCTGCTGTTCTCTAGTAAGTTAATTCTTTGAGGGAAGATTGCAGATGGCATACTATGCAAGACCACCTACTGGTTTGAGGTTGCTGCAGTGCATGAACAGAATTGAAGTAATGATTGAAGAACCTGATCTGATTTGGTTTGGTTTTACACACTCCTAAAGTGCCAGATCCACTGAAGCTTTAGTTCTGCTTCCACATCAGGCTCTGAAATGCCTAGTGGAAAGCAAGAGCCATAAAGTAAAATCCCTTACAAATTTCTAACCATTGTCCTGAGAGTATTTTGAGCAGCATTTGAAACTAGCCCCCAAAGAATATATGTCCTTTGAAGAAACTCTTATGTTCTAATACTGTGAAAAACTCCAAATTTATTTAAATTTTTCTGTTATCCTTGTTTATAAAGAGCACCAAGCTCTGTTTCTCTCTTGTAAAAGCAGCCATGTGCTGCAGGAGAAAACAGATCCACTGCAGCCAGTGGTTTAAAACTGAACTTCATGGGCAACTGGCTCTGTTCTGCTTTGCTGATGACTTTAGGAGAGTGTTTTGTATAGAATTATCAGAGGAAAGAGAGGAATGGGATTTAAGTTGTGATACAACTCGCCTTGATACATTGATTACTTAGTCCATCTGGATGTCAGTTCCCTAAAGATCGGATCATGAAGCATAGTCAGACGAAATTGTTTATAGATGGGCAGCCATCTGTTCTTTCATATTTAATTTTATCCTTCTGTGCTTTATTTCTATGATACTGACTTATTTTTTGAAACCCTATTAGGAAATTATTCAACTGTTTCTTTATTTGTAGTCCAAGGCCAACGAAGTTTACAGAACGTCCTCGGCCTGGAGTCCAAATGATCTGTTCTTCTTTTAGTGCTGGTAAAAGACTTTATTTCCCCCCCCCCCCTTTTTATCAATATAAGAAGTCATTTGAAGAGTAAAATAAAGTACAGTACAGTTACTGTAGCATATTTTTTGTTAATAAGATGGATTTGAGTTAAAGTGGATGTTAGAAACCCCCAAATATTTAAAATAGAAATTTAGAATTTATGCATTAATGCTTGGTCTATGAAAATTCTTGAAAACGATTAAATATGAAATGTTGAAAGTAAGTCTCTTGTGACTGCAAATCTTTTTAAAACATGATATAAGACCTTTTTCTCAGAATGATTCTGAGAGTCAGCTTTATCTGAGGTGTAATTTATAGGGATTTGTACAAGAAGGTGTTGATTACTGAGTTCTCACGGTCTGAATTTCATTGATTCCAGAGCTGGCAACAGAAAAAGGCAACATAAATAATTGGATAAAATGTTAATATGTACTGAAGTTCTAGTTCCATTTAATTTTAGGCTTCTAAGGGCTTAGTTGCAAGCAAATTACTCTAGTTAGCTAATCTTTCATATACATCTGCTAATGCATATTTGTCTGACAGTAAATGTGAGGTAATTTAATTCCAGTTAAACTTTTGAGTTTCTAAATCTTCTTTTTACTTAAAGGTCAGTTACAGGCGTAGCTGAAATGAGATACATCTATAAATTTCAGAGAATAAGTTGAAATACTTGATGTTACATCCCTTTGAAGATGCTGTAATAACAGTAGATTTCCCTCTTTTCTTAAGTCTTATCTGTTTGTTTTTCTCAGGTGGAATGTTTTTGGCCACTGGGAGTACAGATCACATCATTAGGGTTTATTTCTTTGGATCAGGTCAGCCAGAGAAGATATCAGAGTTGGAGTTTCATACTGTAAATACTTTTTAAAAATTACATATGTATTTGATTAAAATAATAATTTGGATAAAATGGGATAAATCAGAGAAATTTGATTTTTTTCTTTTTCTACTCTTTTTTTTTTGTACAGGACAAAGTTGACAGCATTCAGTTTTCTAATAGTAGTAGCAGGTAAGCACAATATTTATCGTGATCTAGTCTTTTGACATTTGTGAATACTAGTTTCTGGAAGTAGTTATTAAAAAAAAAAAACCTTTCTATTTTGATTTTCATCCAGTAAAATCATGTATAGCTATTGGAGTCTCACTGTTTCATTTTAATAGTACTTCTTCAGTTTTGCAGTTGTTTTCATTGTAATGATTAAAGTATTTTGAATTAGCCAAAATTAAGGACTATAAAAATAGTTGAAATTTCTTCCTAAGAAATGTATGTATGTATATATATTCACATATAAAATACATGCATTTTTAGATATATTTTAATATGTAAACATTTTTTTCAGTTAAAAGACTTGTGGATACAGAAAAAACATCAAACTAGATCTAACAATATTTTGTTTAGCTAGGCTAATGTTTTTTCAATGTTTAACTAAGTTCTGGATGTTGGATATGAAGGATGCTAAAGAAAAAAAGTTCAGTTTCTTATGAAGTATCTGACACTTACATTTATTTGATGTTCTAATGTACACTTTTATCATGATATATTTTGCTCCACCCACCTCTTTCTCCTCCTCCTACCCCTGAACCTCAGGAAAAAAAGAATGGGGGAGAAACTCAAGCTAGGAAATAATAAATGTCTTCAGATAAATATCATAATAGTTATACAGTGCTAGCTTATTCTTGGCCATTGGGAGTAGAGATCACATCATTAGGGTTTATTTTTTGGATCAGGTCAGCCAGAGAAGATATCAGAGTTGGAGTTTCATACTGTAAATACATTATAGGAGCAGGTTTTGGTTTAAATCATGTCTGTACTTTTGCTGGCAGGGCTCTCCTGGCCCCTCAGCTGTTTTTACCCCTTCAGTTTCTTCCTTAGCTTTACCTAATGTAGTAGCATCAGTCTTAGGATGCTCATTGGGTTATGGTGTCCCTGTGCCAGAGCCTTGTCATAACTCAGCAAAGCACACCAAAGGTCAAAGAACAGTTACTTTGGAAGGGGTTCAGAATAGGGAAGCAGGTTTGACTTTTTGCAGGCCTTTGATTTTTTTGCTGGTATGGGAAGGGGTTTTCACCTCAAACCATCTGTACAGCATTCTGACACTCTTTGAACTTTTTACTCATAGCTTCCTTTTAAATTCTGGAACTTAATTTTCAAGTGTCTTTTCTGTACAGATCTGGCTTTGATCTCTGAGTAACTTTTTTCCCCTTTTGTTAGATTTGTGAGTGGAAGCCGTGATGGAACAGCACGAATCTGGCAATTTAAGCGAAAGGAATGGAAAAGCATTTTGTTAGATATGGCTACTCGCCCAGTGGGGTAAGTGATGTGAAATGTTCTGCTATCAGATAGATTCTGGAGGGCCATTGATATAATTTATTGACTTATTAAAAAAAATAAAATAAAAAAGACTGCAAGAGAAAAGAAGAAGTGGGGCATAAATTATTATTGGTTAAATGTGTATAGCTCTTGAAATCCAGTGAAAATAAATATTTGACTACATATTCAGCTGTGGAAGCTAGCTTGTCCTAATACAAGCTCCACTAGTATTTTTATTTGATTAAAAGAATAAAAATTATTCAAAACCCATTAAAGGTCTTATTTATATGGCTTAGACATTTATTTCTTGAGCAAGAAAACCAGGTCAGATCTGTTCTTGAGACTGAACAGAACAGGGTTCTTTTCATAGAGCATGCCAGAGCAAATAAATCACTTGCTCTTTAATGGGTTCTCATTTGTTAAAACAAATCTGAGAATTTACAAGAGGTATGAAAAACTTCTGTACACTAGAACAAGCAACAAAAGAGGCTTGAAGATGTAGAATTACTTAGTAGGATTTGTGACTTGTACCTTTTTATTTTGGCATGAAGATGTTTTCCAATTGACATATTAAAAAGATGTACAATGGATTTAAAGGATAAACCTTCTTCCCCTTACTGTTCGTATGGAGTGGTTTGAAGAACTACTGTTTAGTAGAAAAAAAAATTAAAATATTTTCAGGAGTAATCCTGTGGAAATATATATGTAAGACCAAGAGAGGGATGGAAGAGAAGGCTAAATAAGCTGTAATTTAGTTAGATGTTTAAATGGAACAGTATCTTGTTAGTTATGGACAGATGCAACAAAACACGACTATCAAACTGTTGGGCAGGAGTATATAAAATGCTGGTACTTTGATAATAGACCGAGTTACTCTCAGTAAAAATTCTTAATTTTAACTGATTCTGGGGAAAATAAGTACAGATTCTTCTTCATTGTGGTCATAAATGCTGAACTTGTCCGAGAACCTGAACTGCTCATTTCTGTAAAGCACTTTCAGCAGAATTCTGTTTTGTTCTTGTGACTAGAGGGATATGTGCAATTCCAAATTTGATCTTTTCTACACAAGCACAGTTTTATCAAAGAAAATGAAGTTGCTGCACTGAAAGGGGAAGAATGAAGTCAGCTTATAAAGCCTCCTGGGTTCTGCATCAAATCTAGAAAGGAATCTGACCATAACTGCATTTTCTATTATTGAGTTGTACAATAAATACTATTTTGTAATGTGTTGTAGTGCTTTCTATATGGAAGATTCTGTATTTGTCTGTCTACTTGGTGTTAACATGCTCTTGTTGCATTTGGCTGATAATTTCCCAGAAATAAATGTGCTTGAGAATTCAAGGGTGATTAGCCTTTAAACCACACTGACAAAAATGTAATTTTGGAGTATTCTGGTAGATTATATTACAGATGACTATTGTTTGGATTTCATGCAAGATTAAGCGCCATTATTACCAATAGTAAAGTGATACAGGGGTAGTGGTGTACTACTAAATGTAGTCTGAGAATTTAACTAATTTAAAGGTATAGAATACTTTTCTCCATGTCTCAAACTACTTACTACAAATATTCTCCAGGACAAATTAATGTTCATAAGTTGATTAGTTTGGATTTTCATTCTTTAGATGTCACAACAAATACTGTAGCTATCAAATTTAATTGAGTTAGGTCATGTGTCAGAGGGCATTTTCTGGAAAAAAACAGATCAACATATTATGTAAGATACTAAGAAGACCCTATAATTGTTTGAGTATCTATAAGTCTTTGTAATTGTATGTGCTACATAATGGAAAATATCTTTAATTTCTCCAGTTTCTTAAAGAAGTAATGCATCTGTTCTTAATAATACAGCAAAATACAGAAATACTTTTACTTGTTAGTAACATTAAACTATTTTGGCATACTGGGATTGCTTTGAATTTTTCTGCTCTTTGGTTTTAGACAAAGTTTGCAAGGAGTTGAAGATAAGATCACAAAGCTGAAAGTGACCATGGTGGCATGGGACCGCCATGACAACTCTGTTATAACTGCAGTAAATAACATGACTCTGAAAGTTTGGAATTCTTTTACTGGCCAACTCATCCACATTCTCATGGTAAAGTGTACCATCTTGATTTATCAATCCTGAATGCAAAATTTATGTGTACATCATCAACATTCTTCCTTATATGTTTTTTCCTATCTGAAAACTGCCTTGACAAATGTTTACAGATAATTGAAGTGCAATAGAGATGTCTGTGAGCTGCTTATTAGAAAATAAAGCTTTAAAGTTGCAAATAAGCACTGCTGTTCAAGATATCTGAAACTGACTTTGGACTCTTTCGTTTTGTTTTTTTTTACTGAAGTGCTATCTTGAAGGAGAGAAGGAAACAGTTGTTGGATTTTTTTTTCCTTTATTTAATGTGATAAATGTTTTGAAATACTGTTAGTGGATAAATTTGCCCTGTTTAAGCAGACACTTGTGCAATCTAGTCATTCCATGAGTCACATCATTCCACAAAAAATTAGTCTTCTAGCTAAAATAAATCAACAATTTTACTAATATGATTTTTTTTTTTTTTTTTGTAACTGAGAAAATGGTTAACTCTAGGTAACTAGATGCTCTGCTTAGAGATGAAAATACTTAATGCAAAGGTTTAAAATAAAGTATTAATTTTGGAAATGTTGTTCTCTAATTTTTGTTTGTATATTTGATTCTTTATTGGTTTAAATTAAATTCCTAACTAATGCTCTGCCTAAAAAAATGGAAATCTGTGGAATGTTAAGATCCCAAATTACCAAATGCTAAAGTGTCATCAAAATAGTTCTTTGGACATTTTCATAGTTTGATGTGGCAGTTGCTAGTGTTACCATATCAAATTCTTAGGTAAGTATTTGAGACAATACTCTTGTTCTTCTTGGTGTGTCTTTATTTTCAGGGGCATGAAGATGAAGTGTTTGTGCTTGAACCTCATCCGTTTGATCCAAGAGTTCTCTTCTCTGCTGGACATGATGGAAATGTCATAGTTTGGGATTTGGCAAGAGGGGTCAAAATCCGATCTTACTTCAACATGGTAATTACTGTGTTTTATGCAGATATGCCAAAGCAACCCTTTTGAAGTTTTTGTTTTTAGTACATTCTTATATAGACCATCTTGAAGCATGTGTATAGGGCAAGGTCCTGCATCTGGTGAAGTCAAGAGAAATTGCTGTTCAGTTTAGTGGGGCAAAGAGTAAATCTGTAATGTAAGAAGTTGTTCCTTTGGCTGTATTTTGTAGTGTTGTCTTTCTATATGCTTGATCCACATAAAATTGGAGTGTTAGCTACATTGTCAGAGATCATGCCTAAGAGACAGGGTCACGGAGACCCTCCTTTAGTGCTCTGTTTCCTGCCTGGGGAGCCAAGGTAGAACTTGGTTTATTTTTGCATTACTAATTCTTAATCTGGCTGAAGCTCTTCAGGAGTTACCTGATCTCATACAATGTTGTGTGCTGCATTGACCCACTGGACTGAGTACTTTCAGCCTTTCTGTGTAGGGCTCCTCCACATGCAGGTTTCAGATTTGGTCTGTTCTGCACTAAACTAATTCTTCTGCAAGGTGGATGCAATAGGTATTTTCATCTGTTCCATTGTACATATCTTGTTCCTCAAAGAGGTAATGATGTGTTATGCAATTAAGACTTTATCTCCTGGAGAAAATTACAGAAGTCTTTGTAGAATATGCTGAATCATTTGGAATGCTGAGAGTAGGCAAATGGGCTTCAGCCATAGTGGAATGGCAGTCTTGCAGACCAGCGTAAAGAAGATCATCTGAAGAAGAGACCTACCATAGACATACTCTCAAAAAAGGGGTGTTTAGAATGCAGTCAAGCCAGGAAGAAAAATTTTGACATGTACACTACAGTACAGTTCATAAAGTCTGAGGAAATTCAGCCAAGCTGAATCAGAGAGAGAGCAACTGAAGCTGCTTCAGCACTGGCCTAGGTTCAGTAGTGTTCCCTCTGCATTGATTTCTGTAACTGAACTTATGAAGGATCCAAGACAATCATCTTGGAGCTATGAGCACAGATCTTCATTACTGGGTGCTGATCCCTGTTACCAGTTGAGGTCTATGTTCTCACTGAATTGTTAGGTTGCCTTTCCAGTACTACTTAAAATGGATCTATGGTGGTTTTCATGAAGTTTAAGGTTAGAAGAGGCTGAGCTCATCTGTTCTTTATAAGGCAAGGCCATTTAAGAGCTATCAGGATCTAAATTACGGGTGCCTGTGATGTCAGGCAACCCCTGAAAGACTGAAATACTTGTTTTGAGAGTGCAGTGCAACACAAACACCTAAAAAGCATAGAAGTCACATATGTTTTAAGATCTTCAGAGTCAGAGAAATTTGTAGACAATCAGAAGATCTCGCCAGCTAGTAAACTGTGCTTCATGCTAGAAATTAATATGAGAAAGTCTGCCTGCTGTGTGAGAATTGAGGGGAATTGTAAATCTGGCAATCAGTTTGTCTCCAACTCGTTGATTAAGTTGTATGAGCCAGGTATGCCAGAGAGGCATCTCTCTGTGGTCTGAATATTTCTCCAGCCAGTCTTCTGTGTTCGATGCTTCAAAGGACATGGATGAAAATTAGAGGTTTTCTTAGATGACAGGGTTAGGGAGAGGACGTTGCACAATTACCTTGCAGAGCTGCAAATGTTAAGTATTCTGGTTTACTACAGGAGGGCACAAATACATACAGAGCTGCCAGTCTTCTCCATTTCTTAAATGACATACTAGCTGGGAGCATCAGTAGATTAGCCACTATTAAATTATTCTGAAAAGCACTGTTACCTTCACTGACTTGCTCAATATGTCATCTCATACTTCTGATAAACAGTATTTATATTTCTGTTAAGAGGATGGGGAATTTTTACAGATTGGGTTCTTTTGGATCGAACAGGGAACATCATCTGGAGCAACCAAACCTAAGAGTTGAATGACGTGAGATCTGCTTTACCATTCGAGAACCTCTCATTATCATTGCCTGGTCTGTGGTACCAGAACTACCGCTGGGTGACTTTATCATAGCAACAGCTCCTTAAAAAAAAAGTTGACACCTTGGGAATGTTGGCTGGATTAGCAGATTCATAAATGACTGTTGGCTTAATGTTAGTCCAGTCAGGTATTCCTATCTTAGATGCATTGCTTTTACATTGAAAGCCTTGTGGCAAATCTCTAAAGCAGAGATGGTTATTTTTAAGTTGCTTTCTATCCTATTTCAAATGCCTTCGTTGTCAGCATAAAAAAAAATAAATTAAATTTGAGGGATGCAAGCAGTGTCAATCAGTTTGAAACTTAATTCTTTTATCTAGTCAATGAATGTGAAATTGCAGAGAAAGCCGTAGTAACCAAGTATACTTTTTGTTTTGCATTTAACTTGAACTTTGATTCCTCCATTTATTTGTGCCTTACTGGTTACAAATCAGTCCCACTAGGTGACTCTGGTTATGCTACAGAACGTTCTCTCCCAGGTTTTTAAACTTAAGATTTGCTATTAAATCAATTGTTACAGTCATGGTTAATGTGAAGAATGTTTGGTCTGTTTGCCAGATTTTGGTCTTTATGATTAATAATAATCTTAGTCCCATGAATGTCACATGGGTTTACTTTCAGTAAGTATATATATTTTATCTAGTTCATGTTTTGACCTGTAGTCTTTATTTCATTTGGTCTAGTTGTGTAAGCATTCAAAACTGGTTTAATTCAGTGACCTGAGTCACCTAAACTCATGGAATGTATTTACTATGCCAGAGAGTGAAATTTGCTATAGAAATATCAAGAGTGTGAGATGGTTAAGCTTTTTAGGCAATTTTGAGATGCAACAAATAAGTCCTGAGATGGTTTTAAATTGCATGTGCGAATGCAGGTATTTGTTTTTTGGCCTATGTAATATTTGTGCCAGTCCTGAATTAAACAGTTGCTAATGAAGAATGTGTTCTTGGTGTATTTGTCATTCATTTTTCCAAGGAACCAATGAGGTTGTGGCTTTAGTGTTGTAATATTAGGCAGTTTCACATGCTGTATTTCCCAGGTACAACTGAGCATTCCAAAAAGAAAGAGCAATAAACCTTAAGTGGTTGCTGCAGCCAACTGTTCCAGACCTTATATATTTCACAAAAATAGTGTTATTGCACAGACCCTTGTAAATGTTTAAATTGTCGCTCATTTTGCTGAACAGTGTATGAGATATGGGTGTCTTAGTGGATGATCCAGGGGAAAAAATACGCTGAATGGTGGGCTGTCTAGTGAAAGCAACTGCTTGATAATGTACATAGAGATACACTTGAAATACAGCTCCTTACTAAAGCTGCAACGAGGCGTGTTTCCCTTGTGTGGTTAGGCACCTTTCCAACAACTGAGGGAGGTCCCTGCTTTCCTTAAGGAGGGCACAGGAGCAGGTGGCACTCACCTTTTGGGATTGTCTTAACCGTAGAACTGGAAAATGGAAGACCTAGATTCTGTTCTCTCCTTGGTGGTAAGGTGCTCAGTTCAACACCTGCCACTTACCTAGGAGGACATCTCGGCTATAGATGTCTAGACAGGACTTCTTCCCAATTTTCCCCTGAACTTGTGCTGCTGTGGAGAGATCATGTTCTAGGTAAATTAGAAAGTGGTAGAAATTATCTTTGGCTTCAGGCAGACTTGAATTTGTAGGATGAGTGTTCTGTTAGGTCGTAAGTAGAAGCTGCACACCATTCAGTTCTTGTCATAGCGTCTGTTTCCTTTCAGATGTTCTCACTAAGTTGCTTCTTAATAGATCTGACACTGTTGGTTTCTTAGGAATGCCAGGGTTGTCACTTGGATGGTATATGCTTCAGCTTAGCCTTAACATTTTTAGTTCCCTTAGGCCTTAGGCAGAAGTTTCTCAATTCTGAGAATGTACGAGGGGAAAAAAGAAAACTACTAGGACTTCAGAATCTTCCACATCAAAAAGATATCTAGTAATCTTAGGCAGATGCACAATTTTTGTTTGGTTCGGTGATTTAATTTTGGTTGGTGTTGCAATTTGGACATTGAGTACTGGAGTTCCTTGAGTCTGACCCTAATTAGGTTTGTGGTGTTACAGTGCTACCCTTGATTGTTATTTTTTGGACTTCTGTTGTTTCCTTTAAGCAGTATCTTTTGAGGCTGAGCTCTGCTGATTCAGACTGCTTGCAAAAAGCGTTCTGTCTGGGGCCTTTGAGTGTAGGTTTCTCCTGTGATAAAGCTGATAGTTCTTGTCCCATGAGTGAGCTACCCTGTAGAAGAATATTAAAAGAAGTTTCCTAAAAGCTTTTAGGTTCTATACAGCCCTGTAGTTCTGTTCTTTTCCTTTGGGTTTGTGTGGTGTTTTTTTTTTGTTTTTGTTTTGTTTTGTTTTTTTTTTTTTTTTTGTTAGTTTTTTTTTCTTTAAATTTTTTTTTAATAACTTGGTTTACAGCATATCTTTATGAACAGTTGCAGGAACATATGGTGACTCCTGTTACTTAAAATTATGCTGTTGAAAGTATGAAGACTATATTACAGTAGCAAGAAAGATTGGGGGAGAGCAGGCATTTTTGCAGTCTTTCTCACTGTAAAATATTGAAATTTTTGCAGCATTTTTGAATGTCATTGCTTTGCCTAAATCTGATGTATGACTTGGCGGATTCTGTAGGTAGGCATTGCAATTACTGAATCAGAAAGCTTGTGTTTTAGTTGATAAAGCCTTAGCCTTACGATGTTTAAGAAATCGTTGTGTAATGTAGAAAATAGTCAAGTAGGAGTATTGAAGCCTTTCAAGAAAAAAATTATTCTTCTGGTCAACAGATTTCCAAAAAATCTCAAACAAAACTGACAACAAAAGACCTTTAATGACTAGATGTTGCTCTTTTGTCTTACTGGATTGACTCTCATTGTGAGTTGCATCTTTGAGAAGTCAGGCTTTGCTGTAACCAGCAGTGTGCCTTCTTACGTCTGACATGATTCGTGTGCCTCAGGGGCTTCCTGTGTGCCTGAAAGCCTTTTACTTATTTGTAATCTTAATGTGTTCCTGATTGCAAAGTGTTCATTTGGACTGATTCTTATTGCATTACTGTAGCTTTAAGACAATCTTTCTGAGCATGGTCATGTATTGTGGTGTCCTTTGCAACATGCTCTGTGTGGTAGTTCTGGAGCCAGCAAAGGTGGCCTTAGTCCTTTCATCGTATTCTGAAGAATGCTTTGAAATACTGATACAAAAAGAATGTTTTTTACGATGTTGTGTTAAATTCACAGATCTGAATACTTCAAAATCCTCCTACCTTTGTGACTATCTGACTTGCTGGAAAGCTAAGCCACCTTAGCCTTTGACACTTAAAGGTCACACTATATATTTCTAACTGTTGTGAATTTGATGATGAGTCTTTTTCTAAATGCCAAAGCATTTCATCAGAGCATGTAGAAATACCAGGAGTATGTTTCAGAAATGCAGGAGAATTTTAAATATGTTAACTAGTGATTTGAAGCAACTTTCTGATTCTTTTGGAAGAGGAGGAAGAAAAAGAAATTCTTACTGAACCTGCTCTCCCCCTTTCTCAGTTTCCTTTGAAATGACAAATCACTCAGTTATATTTGTGAAAGAAAAGCTTTAATCTCTCCCAGAAACACCACTGTCTGTTATCCTCTGTGTTGCTGTATAAATGTTGCTTGCCCTGGAAACCATATTGGTAGTTCAGGAATAGTGGATGATTGTGTAACTCTTAGTACTTGAATTGGTGTTTGTTTTTCTGATGCCCTCCGTCCCACTTTTATGGAAATGGTCAGAAAAAAGAAATAAACCAAAACAAACCTTTAAAATTGCAAAGTGTGAGGGGAAGGCTGACCTACCTGTTGCATCACTATTGGAGAAAGTACAGGCCAAAGTTGCATTTCTTGGCTATTTTTGAAAAACTCTGATCCTGGAGCTAAGACATGCTGTTTCATTGAGACCTAGAAGGACAGTGTCATTGATAGCTGTAGTTCCTGTAAGGTAAAATGAGGCTTTTTACAGGTTTTCATGTGTCCGGGGGAAGAGATTTGTTTTTGGTTTTTTTTTTAACTGGGGCATATTTTCATCTAGATCTCTGTACTAGAATCCCAGCTATTTGCTTTGATTCTAGATACTCTCCTGTTGGAAGCTTATGATGAATGGTCCCACACTTTCATGTAAAATGCATTAGTTAAATTTTATGTAAACAGGCATTGTATCCAGAACTAGAAAGCCTGTGACTTGTTGTCATTTGAGTATATTATTTCTAATATATTTATTAATTATCAATAGATTATGAAACTTAGACCTTAAATATGAACATTTTTTAAATGAAGTAAGGACTTATGCACTTTTGTGTTTGTTTCACAAAGTGTTTGATAGCTTATTCAAAGATTTGGCGAGTGTGATAAACATAGTTTCTTCCATCTGTATTAAAAAACATGCTTTAAAACAGGTACTATGTAAACAGCTGAATTAAAAAGTGTTGCTTTTCTAATAAGTTCAAGTTCTGCAGTTGCAATTTTCATATTAATTTAGTAACATTATTTGGTCCAACTTCATTTTAAATTGTCAGCCCAGAAGCAAATTAGTTAGAATTTTAGGATGAAATTTGGATTTAACTGCATAAAAAAAGTTTGGTGGTGGTTTTTTTGTTGTTGTTCTTTTTTCTTCTAAGGAAATATTGTGACAACTAAAAGATAAATGGGGACAAAACTTTTTTTTCTGAAAGTATGAAAGGACATCTTACTGGAATCTCATATAAGTAGTTATGGATCCTTTCAGCAAGATTAAGTTACATGACTTGGCATTATATTGCCACATCAAAACCTAAATGTAGTCATTCTCCTTAACAGGTATATTCATAGGAAACAGCAGCTCTAAAGTTCTTGGTCCTGAAAAACTTTTTTAAGTACTTAAAAATAAACTGTTGTTGAATATAGAGTACAACAGGCATAAGCCACTTATCAGTGGCATTAACAGACTTGGAGGGTTTTTTTTGTTTATGTTCTTGGTTGTAGTTAGGAAAGTACTGCAGAAGTCAATAATCCTTGAGGGGGAAAAAAACCCCAACCCAACAAAAAAACCCCAAACCAAATCCAAAAAAACTTGTAGCCTTGCAGCAGGATAAAAATGTTAATGAGTCTGCAAACTTTTTAGCTATGGAATTGCAAAAGTTTGAATGTCTTCTACTTTCAACTATAGAATTGTAAAAATTGAATGTCTTATCCTGTCTTACCAAGTTGATTAGTAGCTTGAGTTGGCTTCTCTAATAATGTCTCAAATTTGATGGGACAGTTCTTGTTATCAGAAATATGAAAATACAGAGCTGTGGTTGAGAAACCTGGTCAGGATTTCTTAGCAAGATTAGCATGACTGACTTAATGTATTTATTTTACCACAAATTACAGAGAAAGTACCTCAAAGGGGAAAAGTTGCCACAGCTTGTTTATGTAGTTTTCAAGCAAATATGAATAATTTCTCTCTCGGCACTATTTAATTTTTAGAGAAAGGATTATATAGTGTTACTTTAAAATTCAGTTAATTTTGAATTTAATTTTTAATCTCTCTATGTGAATGTCAGGTACATGAAGTGAGACAGTTATGTAAATAAAGCTTGATAGACATTTTTGAAAAGATGTAGTGCTTATGTCTGGGTATTTCTAAAGTACTGTTTGTGAAGAACAAAGGTTTTATTTCACTGGGAGATCTCTGCGTCTGCACTTGAGAAGAGCAAGTGCTTTCCAGCATCTGCTTTCCTTCCTTAAAGGATTACAACGTGACCCTATTTCTAATACTTACCACTACAAAAGTTAGGTAGAACAGGTGTGTTGGAAGGATCTTGGAATGGTGCAGGACTGCTCATGAAAACCTTATTTACTTATTAGTCTGCTGTAATAGCTTTCATTAGACTATGTTTTAACTTTTTATGGAGTAAAGTATGTAATGCTTTCATACAATCAAGAGAATATAACTTGTTTGTGAATACTCACAAACTTATTTTTAGGTCCCTTGATTTCCTGACCCATCTTAAAGTTTAGACCCAAGCTCTTATGACTGTGCTATAGTAAAGAAAAAAAAAGTGGCTCTTATTGGTCCTTAGTTTTCTTTTTCATGTTGTTTCTTTCTTTGAGAATCCTTGGGCTGAAGAAGCAGTGGATTTGATAAGGTTGTTTTGAAGGTGATCTCGGAAATTCCTTTATTTCATTTGATCACCTTTGAAAACAATTGGAGCAATAGAATCAGCAAGCAGATACTAACCTCCCTTGTAAGATCATCCTCTTCTGGTTATGTGATGGTTATAATTGTATATCTCTTAAGTGCTGCTTTTATTTCAAATGGTGTCCTAGTGAAACAGGTTATACTTAGAAATGCTGGCACAAAATCAGGAATAATTATAATTTAATCATAATCAGGCAATAATTGTATTTAAAACATTAAACTTGTTTTCGAAACTGAAAATGTGTACTGCCATGCATCCAGTGAGAAAGCTTGGAGCAAGTGGATACATTCATGCTAATTTTGTTTTACATTTACTATGTGAAGTTACGATGGGGAATATATGCCTTTTCATAGCCACATACTAGTTAATCTGTGTAATTGCAGATAATTTTTTTATATTAAATATATATTATATATTAAAAACCAAACAAACTAAAACCAATGCACATGTTGATGTTAAGGTTGAAAGTTACAGCCACACAGACATTAAGAAATAAGAATGAGATTGCAGAAGACAATGTCTGAGTGTTTTGTCCCCAAGTCTGTAGCTGGCTGATTGTCTAATTAATGTAAAGTTGTCTGGTGCTGTTCCTGGTTCCATGCATTTCTTTCCAAGTGGGTCCTTAATTTCTTTTGTAGGATGTATGGTAGTTGCATTGCATGAGCCTTTTTTAAGCTTATACATTTTCCCCAACTTTTTAACAATGTGTCTTTTGAAAATTTTTAATAGAAACACTTTCTTAGCTTTGAGATCTTTGGCTATGTTGCATTTTTATTTAACACTGTTAGCATAAGCAGTGACTGAAATTGTCATGTACAGAACTTGATCATAAAAAGGTCAAGTTGAAGCCTGTAAGAATTTTCTGGATTTCTACAATGGAAATTGTAGAGTGTAATTTTTAACCCTACTTGAAGTTAATGGAGAGTCTACAGTATGGTTGAAGAATCAGACTATCTGGATGCACTGATGTGTTGGTTGTCTCCCTACCCAATCTCTCTGCCCTCTTCACATGTTTTATGTGTTTATATAAATCAGTCAGAAATATTGGAGACCCTCATGGAGGTCATAGTAGGAATGTATTTCATAATGGCAATGATGTCTAGTTTTTGTGAATTTAAACACACGTTCCCTGTTAATGACTGTTTGAATGTTTTAGTACAGTTTAATCCTTGTTTTGTTTAGAATTTACTGTCAGTGTTATGGCATTAACTAATTCAGGTCAAAAGGGTTTCTTCCTGCAAATTGTCAATCAAGCAGAGACTACTTAAGTTGCAGTCGGGTTTTTCTGTGTGCTCCTGCTCCTTCAGAGAGCTGGTTGTTGACTGTCCTTTATTTTTAGCTTTAAGTGGACACTTCATTACAGGCAATTCCTATGCTATACCAACTTATGTCTGTGTATCTTAATGTGACTTCCTGCCCCATCTTCTGAAGTCTAACCTTCCACTGATCTGTGTGATGTGGTTTCTTACTTTCTAATTCTGCTTCTACTTTCAATGCAATGTGGCAAACTCTAAAGCCATAACAGCATTATCATATTGCTTACATCATCATTGTTTCCTTTCCTTTAAACAGTTAACCTGCCTGGCCTAACTAGGTCTTTGTTAGCAACTACTGATTAGATTTAGGCTAAAAGACATAGGAAAAAAATGGGAGTCCCAGTCAGAAGAACTTGAAAGATGAGGTACCATCTAGGACAGCTCAGCAAAATGCTCTGTGCATGGATTTTCTGCTACACAAGGTGATTTTTGGGCTAACGTCCAAAAGGTACATGGCTTGCTCATATGGACGTCTTGTAATTTCCAGTGTGAACTAGAGATGTATAAGCAGTTATTTCTTATGTTGTGGCCTGCATGAAGTCTTCCAGTGGAATAATGTGGGATTTTTAGATGTATTTTTAGGTCAGGTTTTGTAGTCCTATGAGAAATATAGAATGGCTTAAGTGAGGTTATGGATGCATTATTTTGAATCAGTTTGCATGTAGTCCTACTGAAATAGTTTTGAAATTTTTTGAGAGGTTCCACCTTTTAGATAGTATATAAAAGCACATCTTGAGGATGCTGAAGAGCAAAACCAGCATAATGATCTAATAGTTCAAATAGAAGCTAGTACTGAGTATGCACGATGTATATTAAGAAAAATCTTCTTTAAAAAATAAAGCTGTAAATAATTTGTATGTAGCCTTTATGAAACTTCAGGCATCCATAGGGTGGGTGATCTGTAAGACCTTCCATTGAAAGATTTCATCTTTCAAGACAAATGCAGCATTCCTGAATGGATGACTGAGTTGACTGGTAGGAAGAAAGAAACATTTTTGGTAAACATTTTATTCTTAATTTAATTACTTTCAGTCCTCTTCCTACGATTTGATCCCTTGTTGCTGCTCTGGAAGACCTGCTGATTTTTTATTTTTTATTTTTTATTTTTTTAAACTGTTTTAAAAAGCAAGTCTTCTTTCCACTCCTACAAATGTGTAGCAACCTCTTCTAACTTTGCAGGAAGTCTGTAGATATTTTTTGCCTTACCATGGAAGCATGCTGTGATTGCAGATTGTTCCTTAAAGCAAAGGAGAGCACAAACCTCCAAAAGAACTTCCAAATACTTGGAGACTGATTTGACTTGAGCAGCTGTGATGTAATTTCATCACGTATGAAAGAGGCTATATGTTTTAATAACAATTAGTTAGCATTGCTTTTTTGCTAGTTTTAGAAAAATTTTCTAGCATACCATTGTTGTGATCGTTAGAATCTAAATTTCAGTTTTCCAGTTTGAATGTTGCTTGTAACTAATATTCGTTTGTTCCTATGCATTTAAGTAGAGTAGTTCTCTTCCTGTTAAGGGTGTTTTAGTAGTCATACAAAACAGTCCTCTCCTTAGTGTCCATATAAAGCTGAACTTGTAGGTTTTCCATCATCATGATGAGTGGAAATATTTCTCTGTAGCTGTTTGTCTTAGAATTTACTTACCTTGAACATGGGAAGCAAAAAATATGTGTGTTGCTTTGGAAGATTTTGTTCTTATCGTTGTCTGTTTGTCTAGCACATATGCACCTTCTCTTCTGGTCTAGCTTAGAACTACAGTTTTCTTTTTGTTGCTGCATTATATGTGATGGATTGCAATGAATACACAGTGATCTTTTTCACTGTGTTTCCAACTAATTGCCCCAGTTCCTTAACATGAAGGATGGATTCTACCTCAGGGTAGTAGAGGCTTAGTTCACTGATTTTTTTTTTTTTTTTTTTTAAAACAATGCTGGTGACTTGTGTTGGAAGACATGATAGAAATGTGTAGTGTGACTGTATGTAGACTGAGTTTCATTAAAGTGTGATAGTAAGTTATTTCTAATAATCTTACTAAGTTCATGACCTTTTGCATTTTGTCCTGTTGGCTTTTAATTGTTTCCATTGATGTGATCTGTGCTGTCCCAAATCTGTTCTCAGTGGATTATTTCCTAATGTTCATTTCATCAAAGGGCTCTTATATTTTCTAGAATCAATAACAGAGAGACCTGGCTTGAGAAACTTCAGTGATAACATCCTTTTAGCTCTGTGTGTCTTTCAAAATCAATAACTGTTATTCTTACCTTAGAAAGTTTACCTACTCTGCATTTCTCCTACTAATTACAGTCTGCTCCATTTAAGCCAAGTTTTCAGTATCTTATTATGGCTTTGAAATCTAATTAGGTTGAATTAATTATATTTTCTTGGCATTAAATAGTTAGTTATTTTATTGAAGAAAGTGTTAAGTTTCTCTAGTACTCTCTACTCTTGATTAATTTTCTTTTTACTTGATTTTTTCTTTTTTTCCCTCCATGTCTTTTACTTTTCTTGAAAACTGAGTTTTAGGTGTTTCATACTATCTATTGATAACAGTTCAGAAAGGCTTATTATTGAGTTTACTCTGTACAGTGCACTGTAGGTGGTACTATTCTCCCTTCCTACAACAAATATTTTTATACATCTAAGGCATTTCATTATAAGTTTGACAGCTCTATTCTGCCTGGTTTGGGGCAAACAATAGCTCTCCTCAAAACTGAGAGGAAGAGAGTCATCCCTTTTTCATTATCTTATGTTGTCATAATTCCTCCCTTCAGGATGTACCAATGTTCACTTGTTTCCTTGCTAGTGAAAATATGGGCAGATTGGACTCTTAATTCTTGGAGCCAAGACTACAAATTAATAATAATCTTTTCTTAGTCCTTTGTGTAACATTACTGGTTCTTCCCTGTTTGTGGCTGAAGAATCCATGCTATTACTTTGCTACCAGCAGTGTCTTATCACCTTCACTCTTCACAGCCCTTTGTTGGAACACAGCCTTTCCTGAAGCACTGGAATAGGTTGTCCAGTGAACTTATAGACTCTCTGTCCATGGAAGTGTTCAAGGCTGGGCTGGATGGGGCTCTGAGCAACTTGATCTACTGGAAGGTGCCTCTGTTCATGGCAGGGGTTTGGAGCTAGGTGATCTTTAAGGTCTCTTCCAACCCAAACCATTTTATGATTCTGTGACAGCTCTCAATTAATGATTGCTTTTTCTGTTCTTGTGAGCAATCTCTTCCCTTCACCTTCTTCATGTAGTTCTTGCATCTTTGATTTAAAAGGAGTGGAGTGGGGAAGGCAGCTTCCTTCTTGATGAAGTTCTTTATCTAACTTGCTGAAGTAACAACTTCACTGATTTACTACAGCTTCACTTTCTGCAATTTAACATTTAGTTTCTATTCCAAATGACTAGCTCATCTGTTTTAGCTTTATTATTGAAGAAATTCCATTGTAAGGTGTCATTTATTAATCCCAAAATAGTTTTGTTTAAAAAAAAAATTCTACTGGGTAGCACACTCTAGTAGGCTTTGGTTTTTAATTTATAATAATAAAAATTACATCTTGGACAGTTATCCTCAACAATAATTTTTGTTCTTATAAGGATCTTTATTTCCAAATATTTGTTCTTCAGACCTGAAGGATTGTACTTAAAGGTCTTATAGTCACCCTTTCTAAAAGCACTTTTTAAAACCAGATTCTGGACATGTTTAGAATAAAACTATTTGCACTGTACCTGTCCCTAAATAGTAGAATGCTATTCTTTTCCTTTACATAAGAAGGGAATGTTTTCCAACTAACACTCTAATCCCCAGGGGGTTCTTGAAAATGGTCCATCCAAACTATTTCTTGATGGAAAGGATTAAAAAACTGCATCATCTTAATAGTTGATTTTTTTTTCCTTCTATTTCTCATTTTTCCCTTCACCATGGTTAGCAAATAGTTCTTCCCACAACATGTCTTGTTTTCCTTGGAAAAGAAAAAAATCTTCGAAACTTAGGCTCCGGAAGAACCCTGAAATTTTATTTAGGTAGGACTTGAACGTTAGGAAGCTTGACACTTCGATGTTTCCTTTGTTGGAGGAAGGGAAAGGAAACAGAAATCTCCCTATATAAAATACTTCTTTTCCAATTTTTTACTATATTTCTGCAAAGCTTATTCTTGTGCTGAAATTCTTTCTGCTTTCCACCTGCCTTCCCCAACTGTCTCCCTTTAATACAGTGAGCTTTCTATATACAAAAAACAGCACAAAGTTGTAATTTTGTCATGGTAGTGGGATCTTGCTTAGGCTAAATTAATTCTACATACCTGACTGTTGCAATGTTATTGTTGCTTGCTTGGAGCTCTGTTTTTATTTTCCATCTCTTTCTATAAGATACTTCTGTTCATTTGTTCTGGAATTCTGGGTAAAAGGGAACATAAAACTTGCATTGGTTTATGTTCTCTTTTGCTAATTCAGAAACTCATTTGACTTTTAGGGAAATTATTTGTAGTAAGGAAGACCTTTATCAAACACCTGAAAGCACTGATAATAGGTGTAGCAGCCTCTGTCACTGGGGGATGTGCAGGGGTGTGGGTGTGTTGTAAGACCATGGGGAAAGGATTTAGAATTCTTGCCTTTGTCTCAGCCTGTAAGAGAGAACAGTACTGACCTCACAGGTTTTTCAAGGCTTAATTTGTTAACTTTTAAAAATAATGCTGGTGGCCTCTAGAAGGTGCTGCAGAAGTGCATAGTGTTACTGTCTGCAGGCTGGATATTGGGGTTTTTTTCTTTTTTTTTTTTCTTCTCTTTTCTTTTTTTTTTTTTTCTGGCAGTATATAGGCCTGCCACAGTTAGGGGAAGAATTTTGTTTGGTATCTCTTTAAAGAAACTGCAAAAGTACCTTGCTGGGGAGAATAGAAAGGGGCTTTCTGAAGAGGTGCTGAAGACATGAAAATTCAGAGTGGTGATTGGTCACCTCTGCTTGATTGACAGGTTGCAGGGAAAAACAAAAACCCATTTGTTCTGGCTTAATGGAACTGGAAAACAGAAAATGAGTATCAGGTAAAAATTCCTTTTTTAAAATCTTTGCAGTTCTCCTTTAAAAAGTGGAGTTTTTACACAAATCTACTCCTTCCCCACTCCAGTAAATTAGGAGTAGGAATTACAGAAACAGGCAGTTGCTAAGTTGTGTAATGCGGGTTGTCTATGTCAGTGCATTTTTTAGGGGTCAGGTGTTCTGAAACACCTCAGCAGCCAATGCTACTGGGCTAGCTTAGCAAAAAGGCAGAGGATGGAAAGGGTGTAGTGACTAAGCCCTGAACTGGACCCAGCTCTCTGGTTAGGCTCAATTAGCAGGACATTCAAGGGGAAGATTTTATTTTCACTTCCTATACTGTGCCTGCTTTGTGGATAAAGTCTGTCAGTTTCTACTGCTATCAATTTGGCATCTTTCATGAGCATTACAAAATTCACTGAAAAGTGAATAGCTAAAAAAAGTAAGCTTTGTTTTAAAGTAGCAGTATACTGTTGTACAGATTTTATAATAAATTTCAGCATCAGCACCACAGTTTTGTAAATCGTAATTGTAAAATTATTTACTTATGTTAATTATTTTGTATGTTGATGTATTTCAGATTGAAGGACAAGGACATGGTGCAGTTTTTGACTGCAAGTGCTCTCCTGATGGACAGCATTTTGCATGTACTGATTCTCACGGTCACCTTCTGATTTTTGGCTTTGGTTCCAGTAGCAAATATGACAAGGTACAGTGCAAAATGAAAAATCAAATGTTTGTCTGTGTTGAATGCGTTGATGCAAACTTTTCTTTAGAGCTTCATTTCAAGAGGGTGTATCTTAAGACAATTTTGAGACATTAATATGGGATGTTTTGAATTTCTGTTGTTGACATTGAGCTTTCTTTCACTGTCTTTTTTTAAATTATGGAGACATGCTGTTAAACTACTGTTTATGTGGGAAGTTCAAAATAATATTAACTTAAAAAGAGAATTTAAAATTAACCAGTCATTCTGTGTTCTCCTAAGTGACAAGGTTACAAGTGTCTACTAATGGGTCCACATGGATAATGTGAATAAACTGCAGTGGAACCGATAATAGTTAAACATTTTGCTTTAAATACTTTTCTGGTTTCTAACTAAGACAAAAAAAAGGATGTGGGTGTGTAATAGAACTAATTCCTGCTATCTCTATTTAAGCATTGCATAGCCTGGGAGAGAATTATTGACAAAAAACGTACTGTATGTTCTAGTGATGCAGTTTTATGTTTGTTATTGAAGTACTGTCATGGATGCCTTTGTGCTTACACAGCAACTTTCCATCATTAGTGTGATTAAAATATTGTGTCTTTACTCTAATGTCGTAGTCTGCATTGTGTATTCGAAATGTGGGTGTCTTGCCACAGACCCTCATGACTGTAAAAGATATGTAGTGGTTTGGTTTTTTTTTCTTCTGTAAAAAAATGAACATGCCCTATGAACCATACAGGTTACCTAGTTTGGAGCACCCACGAGGTCCTGGTTCTTCTTTTACCACCCAGGAAAGAAATGAGGTGTGTCCTTTCTCCCTCTTTCTAAGACCTAAACAGACCTATGTGCTCCAGGATTTTCATGTCTGCTTCTGGGCTGATAGTTGAATGTTGTTGTTGAAGTGCTGTTTTCTGGATCTTGTCTCCTGCTTTGGGTCTTCAGACTCAGTCTGGCCTTGAAAGCATTTTTGCAAATGGGGGCCTGAAGGAAGGAGAGCAAAAGGAATTTTAGTCTTTGTCATGTAAGCTGCATTTCTTTCTGTACTCCTACGGAACCATTTGCATATTGGGGATTTATTTTTTCTCCTTGTCTCTTTACTCTGATATGCAGACCTCAGTACTAGGCTGCTATTGCTATCCCTCAGTTATTATTAGCTGTGCGTTTCCCCTTCTATTCCAAGTAAAACAAATGAGTAGATGCACCACAAGCAAGGAAACTCAGGATTATCAGATAATTTTCTTCGTCTTTTAGAGTTCTTACTGTTCCAAACTTTAAAACCTGTTGTAATAGAAACATCTTTCTTACCATGTCCATGGATCGTTCCAGGTTTCTTTTACTCTCCAATTGTTTTCGAAGTATGTATTCCTCTGCTACTCAGAAATGCTGGAAATGAAATGAAGCTGAGAGTCTTTTTGCTGTGATAGCAAAGACAAGATTTTTCTTTACACTGCCATAGGAGAATTTACCTGTGAGAGATTAAATCTGTTTGAAGAATAAATACAATTGCTTTTTCCTGCTTGAATTCTACAGATCCTTTGTTCTCTTGGAGTTTTTGCTGCAGCCTCTGAGAAAAGATTACATTTAAAATTTTTCACTTAGTGGATGGTTTAAAGTGATCCTCCACAGCTCTTGCTGTGCCAGTGGTAATCTTGGCATTCTTGATCATAAAAAAAATTGGAGGAAATAGGACTTACATTTGTTACCTTTTTAATCTTAGTCTTCCACTCATAGAAAACTCAGCTTCTAAGTTTCTGATCTCTTCCTTGTGTGGTTCCATCGCTGCCTTTGGTTTTGTCTGACCTGATTTATGGGAAAGTGTAACTACAGGTAGGTATGTGCTGGAGATAATGTTCTTTTTTGTGTCTTCCTCCCCTCAGATACTTGGGGAGTTTTCAGACATCTTGTCAGAATATGATCTGGTAGGATCTGTGGTTTTTTGACCTTAAAGTGTTTTCCACCTGCCTTGGAAAATTAATTTTACAGAAGAAAAGAGTGTGATAACCTGTCCTGTGTTCCTGCATTTGCTCAGGACAGTGATTATAGCCGAGATAGTGTTAGCTCTGCTGAGAGAACAAGCTCTTGGTTTTCTACATGTATGTTTTTTTCATGTTATATTCAGATAGTATCTGTGTTTCCTGGTTGACTGAAACTGATATCCAGGCTCTTTCCCCCTACAGTGTGATCTTGGCCATGATGAAGGTGAATGGGGTGGGTTTTGTTTGCTTGTTTTTTGTTTGGTTTTTTTTTATGACACATGTCTTGGTGGAGTAATTCTGGTGTGGGGAAAAGAAAAGGAATACCTTCGCTGCTTGTTTGGGGTCCCTTGAGCCAATCTGAGCTGAAATTTCTGAGTGTGTGAAGATCACCAGAGTTCACTATCAACAGGGCATGTGCACTTCAGAAGTTCTTGCTTAGGTGGAAATTTGTCCAGGAATGCCTAAAGGTCCTAAAGTGTAAGGTGTCATTTAGTTGATTTTAAATCATAGACTATTCTGAGTTGGAAGGGACCCACGATGATCATTGAGTCTAACTCCTGACTCTGCACAGGACAGCCCCAAGAATTGCATCATGTGCTTGAGAGTGTTGTCCACATGCTTCTTGAACTCTGGCAGGCTTGGTGCTGTGTTCACTTTTCCTGGGAGCCTTATCTCTGAGCTTTCTAAGGCTTTGGCTCCTATAGACTGTCCAAACCACAGTACTTTGTTGCAAGTTGACAGTTTGTGTGTGCTGGATTGGTGTAGTAGTGGGGAAAACCTCTTTGTGTAGCTGTGCCCATTTGGAGAAACTGAGCATTCTGAATGTGTAGTGTAGTTACTGGAGGAGAGTCTATCTGTAGAACTCAGACCTTATGGAAAGCTTTTGTGCTCATACCCAAGCTGGGTTTATGAAATCATATGTACAGAGAACTCATGTGCAAATGGTGATGTGCTATCATCTTATTGTCATGAATTTGATCTCTAATAATCAATAAAGAAATGTCTGATTGTTAGTGCTTTTAACTGTTTGTCTGCTGATTTTTCTCAGGATAAGATTATTGTCCTGGATTCCAGTAGGGACATTCCACTTGAGAGTAGGCCTGAGCCCATGTTCTGAAAGAAATGTCATTGTTATCTCTTGTAGTAGAAAATAGTTGTTTACTCTCTCTACTATACCTGATCACAGTACAGAGTACACAGAAGAGTAATTGCAAAGAAGTCTTTCATGATCTTGTACTAGATCTTCCCTTTGCTTGAAAAACTTGGGATGCAGACAACATTGTACAACCAAATCACAACATATTAAAACTCAGTTTGTATGACCTTGCCATTGGAATCTCTTCAGTGTGGGATGTACTTCGTAGGAAAACTTACACTAGGTGTAAGTATTGGGTACTCTATTACTATGTTTTTAGGAGAAATTTTAAGTCCTCCTAGAGGATCCATGTCTCTATCATATTGAGCTATTGTGAGAAGGAACCTTTGTTCCTTCAGCCTTGGGGGGGGTAGAATCGCGGGCCTCGATTCTATCAATCAGACACATAAAAGCACTTGTATCTTTCTCATTCAGCCTCTGCTAACAAAAAATCTGGCAACAAGAGTTCATCCAGTCAGGGCTTCTTACTGCAGTGGAATATCACTTTGTCCATAAGTATTTTGAAAGGGTAACCTTTTGAATCCCTGAAGTAAATTCTTTTCCATTGCATGTTTCTACATAGCTTTCCAAATTCTTCCTATTGTTATTTTTCTGAAGTCTAGATCCCATGATTCTTATGGGGTTTTTTTTGGTTTTTGTTTGTTTTTTTTCATCCACCTCATGTGGATGCATGTAGGTACTTTCTGAATTGACAAATGTCTGTCATCTTCTCACATCCAGGACAGGAGACTCTTGTCACTGAGAGACCAGATCTCTGAGTGTCTGCTATAACCTCTGCCTTACTGATTTTTACATAACAAGTTACTGGAAACTATATTATGGATTGGTTACGATAGAGCATGCTCTTCAGAAATTAGAGTTATGTTCTATGACAACTGAGGCATTCCTCTGTCCATGCTCAAAAGACAAGATTATTTTTTTTTTTTTTTTTAGTTCTCTATGCATTGAGTCAGTCGTTAAACTGAATATATCAGCTGCCATGGGGTTCGCTTGCCAGTGGGTAGTGTTGGGATAGGTAGTAAACACATCAGCTTCTCTTCTGTTCACTTTTTCTTGTGATTCAGTATCTTTCTGATTTCGTGGTTCAGTATCTTTCTGATAATACCATACTGAGATACATGTGCCAACAAGGGATGGAGCATAAACCTTTTTTACATACTATTTGGACAAAAGAATTCCTCAGTCTTCAGGGTCTGTGAAAAGTCATCTATAATAAATTATGAGCCAGGCAGACTGAAATAAAAAATAAGACTTTGAGCCTGAAAAATTCAATTTTATCTCAGCTTTTTTATTTTATCTATTGAAACTTTTTCAGATATCTAGCATTATAATAGGATATATATGTTTTGCTGGTATTAAAATATTTGTCAGTGCCCTGATGTAATAAATATTTTTCGTATTTTTCTTCTTCCTGCACCATACCTCATAAGTCTGTGACACAATTTTTTATTATCAGAATATATATTCAGACTATAGAAGAAAATTTATAAACTAATACATCCATGCTATGTTCAGTAGAGATGTCTTCAAGTAGTTAAATATTGCCCCATTCCCCAATTCTTTAAATGCTTCCCAACATCAAACATGTGGATTGTTCTCTTTGCAGTATAAAATAGAAAAGACATACTGGGCAACAAAATAGTAATGGAGTAATGAAATTTTTCCCTTTAAACTGAAATAAACAGATCGGCTTATAAGCCTGTTTTTGCAGAAGTAACCACAAGTGTCATTGTTAAAAATACTTTTGGCAGTTATCTTCTATATGTTTTTTTAATAGGTTCTTTAAAAAAATTACAAAATGACTTTGTTTGCAGATAGCAGATCAGATGTTCTTTCATAGTGATTATCGGCCCCTTATCCGTGATGCCAACAACTTTGTCCTGGATGAACAGACACAGCAGGCTCCACACCTTATGCCTCCCCCATTTTTGGTTGATGTGGATGGCAACCCTCATCCTGCAAGGTATCAAAGACTAGTTCCTGGTCGTGAAAACTGCAGGGAGGAACAGCTTATTCCTCAGATGGGAGTGACATCTTCAGGTACGGAAAATTTCACTTTGCTTCACTAAACAATAGTCCACCTCCAGGTACTCTATGCTTTCACTGTGTTCTTTTTCTTAATTTCTGGGCATAGTAGTTCATGTAGTGTGGAAGAATTGCAATGTCTGTGGCACTGATTGCTTGTGACAGTTTTACTTACAGTATTGCCATCGATCAAGTTGGTGCTAGTTGATGCTAGAACACCAGTTAGCTTGGGGCTCATTTCATTACTGGAAGAATGTAGGATGCTGAGTGAGCTTTCAGTTATCTCTTTGGGATGAGATTTCCTACTTTAGAAAACCTAGGAAGTAGACTGATCTTCCACAGATCAGTTGGAAAAGAAACTACAGTAACTACACTACACATTTTCCTCTTCCTACAAGAAGAAGAAAATGAGAAGACACCTGAAACAAACAAAACGCTCTTCCTCTTTAGATGGAGACAGTCATTCATCTTAAGCTTTGGTGGTCTGGTTAGAGAACTCTGAAGCCTTGATAAGGATACAAAATCTAGGGAGTTCCTTAATAGTTTTGTTCTCCAACATGGGAGATGTTGGGAGGAACATGCCTATATACAGGGCCAGTGGCTGGCTGTTCAAAACTACCTAAATGTGTTTCACATGGGTGGGGATGGAAAAACAATGCCTACTCACTACGTGTCACTAGTTTAATATTAGTGTGAATGAGGAAACAGTGACTGGTGAAAGTAGCTTTAAATGTTTTCAAGATAAGCAGTTAAGTATTTGGATATTCTTGAAAATATGTGAAAACTGACTAATGTGTGCCGCTAAATAGTAGTTTCCATGTATATGACACTTAAGCCTGTGGTGTGTCAGAGATTCCAGGAAGGGTAACTGACAGTGTTTTTACCAAAGTATCTCTTTATCCTTATTTGTAGACCTTGGGATTATAAGCCACTGAATACTTGAATAATTTTAAGGAGGATTTTCATATTTCCTCCAAAATTACAGGAAGAAATGCTACCGGAGAAGCAACTGTAAGAAAGAAAAAAATCCTTTCTGGTGAATGTATGCCATAATTTACCTCTAACTTTTAAGCTAGTGGCGTTGAAACTAAATTTGATTTCTAGGGAAGGGTGCAACTTCATTGTTACAGCTACAGCGTGGATCCACTGCATTGTGAAATTCTCCAAATTTGAAAATGTCTCGGGCATATTCTCTGATATAATCTCATGACTCTGCACATAGACCCAACAAAATTAAATTTAATGGTGTGTCTGCATGATACATGAATGCCTATAGGAAGGTGATGTCCATAGCATTTTGTTTAATAGTGGGAAGTCATCAACTTTTGACAAAGAGATTATTGGGAGACACAAGACTTTTTTCTGCCTCTTTATAGTTCAGTGACAACATATTCACCCTTATGCAGAGGTAAACTGTTTATATAGTGTATATGTTCCCTTTCACTAAGGAAGCTCCTTTTCTTTCTGAAGACTTAGTGTGGGATTTGTTGAATCTCACTCAGAGCACTGACCATTTATTTCTTGTCAAGTTTTCTGTTGGGGCTTTTAAGAGTAGGGCAAATTCAGATAGTCATGCTCTGTTTACTGCTTAGATGTACCTGAAGCTCCTTTAAACCAAATGTTTTGAAAATATGAAGTGCATACCAGTATCTTGATTATTTCATTTAAAAAGAAACCACTTACTGTTTCTTGCTAAGGCATAGTCTCATAGCTGGATACATAAAAACGTTCCTTTTGTTTAGGTAGCAGTTTCCTTATTTCAGATCATTCTTGAGTTATTAGTAGTATTTCCCACTGTTCTCAGTAGACATTATGTCTGGTCACAAGATCAACAAATTAATCTGTTTCACTACATGAGTCAGAAAACATCCAGCTGTGGTTATACCAGAGCTCATTCCATGATTCCAAGGTTCTGCTGCTTTACAGAAGTTGATTTCAATAACCTTGAAAGCCTGAGAGCACTATCTTAAATATTTATGTTTTTTTCTGCATACAGTTATGAGATAGCTACTTCTGTGCAGCCACATAATCAAAGCTCTTCATTTCATAGCAGTTACTGTATCTAGTCTTTGATCTTGCAAAGTGCAGTTTATGCTGTGATATTTCTTTAGAATTGTGCTGAAAAAATAATTTCTTTAGCTTGTTTCTTTAACAGTGTTATCCCTCGTTACAAAGTTTTGCAAATTCTGCTTTCTCTTGACTAGAGCTTCCCACCACTCCGTTCCACCATCTCATTATTCTGTGTGAAGGTGTCTTGACTTCCTTTTTGAATGAGTACTGTAACCCTTGTCTTTTTCTTCATTCCTCTCTGTTTTTTGTGACCATTATGAGTATGAAAACAGGTTTTGTGTTGTTTAGGGTGTGTATTTTGCTTGCTGCACAGAAACAGTATTATCACCTTGTAATCACTTCTGTGAGAACTGTTTCCCTGTTCTATTCAAGAGATCTACCCAAAAGGAGGTTTCTTGGCTGTTTTACATACCAAAGAAAATTAACATTACTTATTCTGTGTGGTCATTATGCCTATGTGGAGCTCAATCAAGCATTTTTACTGCTTGGTGTTATACAGTATAGATAATTGTTTTCTAATTCAGTTGGACCTCCTTGATATAGTTCTTTCATTGAAGCTTATAAGGTGTTTTATAATGCATTTGAGGCAGTCTAATGTTGGATTTGAACAATTTACATTGACTGAGCTGGCAAACAACAATTGTATTAAGCTTCTGTGGCTTGCTGGCACTTGATCAAATTTAAACTTTTATTAGGAATCATGAGTGGTCATCTTTACCCTACTCCAGGAAATATAATGCTCTCAAATATTATATTAAGAAAAAAGTTGTCCTGTTTTAAAAAATGACTTTTAGAAAAATAAGCATTAGCCTATACTTATACATGTGATAATTTATTCTACTTTTAACTTTCAAAGCTAGAACTCAGATGAGCTATCTGTAACATTTCAAATTAACATTTATGTATTGTTCTCCTGTATATTTTACTTCGCAGGATTGAATCAAGTTCTTAGCCAGCAAGCAAATCAAGAAGTTAGTCCGTTGGATAGCATGATTCAAAGACTTCAGCAAGAGCAGGACCAGAGACGTTCTGGGGAGGCAGGAACCAGCAGTAGCAGCCGGATAAACAGAGGTAGATCACTGGGGGATGGGTGTTGAGACTGGGTGTTGGAAAACATAAATGCCATTATTATGCATCATTTGTGCATTTTGGTGAACTACTGGACAGGAGGTATGGAACCATAGTAAATAATACAGCTTTCCCATGTTTTTTACCTTTCTGCAAAATCCTGGGATTCTTAACATTATAAATTTATCTTTGTTATTGTCTGCTCACTCAGAGGATTGCAGCAGCTGTGTTCCCTTAGAAGTAACTAGTCTGTTTAATCTGGAATTGGCCATCTACTTGTTTGAAACCTGACTTCTCTCAAATAAGGACACAGGAGGGAGAAAAGTGGAAGGAGCTGCTTGTTTTTCTGTAAAACTAGAGTACACAATAGTTTTCAACACTTAAAAAGTCACGGTTAGCAGTCCAGTAGAGTAGGCAAGAATAGCTTGTGTGGGGAAGAATATGGAAAAATGTTTAAATTTTGCTACTGTGTAGGTGTTTGAAACCTCTTCCATGTGTATGGTTTTGGTTTGGGTTTTATTGGTGCGGTTATTTTTAACCTCTTGACCATTTCAGTTTTTTGTCTGTAAATTTTACGGCTTGATTCCTAATTTCCAGTGTTGTGGCTTCATTTTTTTAAAGGTAGAAGACTGTTTAAGGAACACACCGATTCAGTGAGATAGCTCACTGTTTTATAATACAGATCTAGGCTGCAGCAGCGATAGTCAGCTTTGCATAAATGTTTTCAAAAGCATTTTTAAAGAAAAGCAAACGTTTGCTGCACTTCAGATTGGTGATACGTCTGCTCCTTTTCAATGTGAATTTTTAAACAGAATGCTGGAGCCCAGAAGCTGTTTGTGTGTGTGTAGTCGTGACTATAGAATCTGCTGAAATAGTTATATTGAGTTAATATAATTTCTTTTAAAGTAATAGATAAAATTATTTTTTCCCTTTCATTTTGAGATTTTCTTTTAAATGCTACCCTGAGAATTTCAGATCAAGTACAACTATTGCTTTTTGATTTTTTTTTTAGGGTCTGTAAGTTCTACCTCAGAAGTACATTCACCACCAAATATAGGATTAAGACGTAGCGGACAGATTGAAGGTGTGCGTCAGATGCACAGCAATGCACCAAGAAGTGAAATAGCCACTGAGCGGGACCTTGTGGCTTGGAGTCGCAGGGTTGTAGTGCCTGAACTATCTTCTGGTGTGGCCAGGTAAACACAGGCCAAGGTTGCAAAGAATTTTAGTCTGGTGAACCTAATTAAATTGAACAGTTTTGGAATTCACATCATCATAGAACCATTTGTGAGGGGGGTTTATTTTTTATTTTGTCGTCTCAAATTTCTTATAAAATCAGTTTCAGTTTGAAATTACTTGTTTGTATAACACTTGAAAAATCTTGGAATTCTAGAAGGATTGGGAACAAAAATTGACCACTTATTGAATTACAGAGGCAATGGAATCTACTTGCCTCAATATTTTCTGACTTGTAGCATAAGATTACATGTTTTAACTTCTTTTATTGCCGCTATATGGCATTTTATGCCTGGAATACTGACGTAATCCATCAGGTGCCTGAAATAAATTTTGATTTCCAAACTGGAACTTTATTTGTTCAGTAATTAACTCTTATGATGAATACTTTAATGATCAAGTCAAAAACCTACTTGCCACAGTCAAATATAAACTGCTCTAGTTCAGTGAAATGAGATGGAGATCTTACTTTGTTCATAAAAGCTAATTTTGAAGCCATATGCTAACTGTAAAGAGAAGAGCTACGGTTCAAAGAATCTTATAAATGTTGAATGTTTATTTCTTGGTTTGGAATAGGTCCTCTCAGTTGTAGTAATTGCCCTTAGAGTTAACATCTCAGTTTTCTTTTTTCAGTAGGCAAGAAGAATGGAGAACAGCAAAGGGAGAAGAAGAAATAAGGGTGTATCGGTCAGAAGAGAAAAGAAAACACATAATGAGTCACATTCAAAGAGAAAACAAAATACCTACTTTCTCTAAAGTAAGTAGTCACCTGTACCTTATCACAGAAAGAATCATAAAATTTAACTCAATGCATTAGGTCACATAAATCTACATTCCTCTTCTCAGTTTTAAATTTAAAAAACAGGGTACAGGGGTTTGTTTACCTCCCCAGAATGAGGAAGCGTGCCTGTACTGATGTTTCACTATGTTCTGAATAACAAACAACAGGGATTGCTTTTAGAACCCTCTGAGAAGGGGGAGAATCCCTGCAAATCTGCTGTTAGGGACATGATTTGCTGTAGGGAGTCTGTCAGTATTAATCAATACATCCTGCTGCTGTTGTCTACTGTTTGATAGACTCTCTTCATTTTCCATCTCACATTCTGTAAGCCATTTTTACTTTTCAGTGGATAATTTGCAGGCATCCTTGAAGGCCCGTATTTTACTAAGCTTTTGATTAAGAGTGAAAACAGTCTCCTGTATAGTAAATGTATTACAAAACACAAAGCATGGGTTCTCCTCTACTGTTACTTAAAATTTACTTCCTTTATTACAAAAATATAGTTGGTTATTTAGCTAGAAAAGCACAGATAGCCATGTGCAATGCACAGATAAAACTAATTTCAAACAAACAAGACAGAAGTCTTTCTGTAAACATATCCTTTAATTTTTTTTATCAGCAAAAAGACATAAGATTAAATTTTTTTTGCAAGTTATATTAAAAAAATCAAGTCACGACTCTGATAAAGTTAAGAGCTGCACAGCCTTTTGCATACTTGTGCTATCTTAAAAAATGGTACTGATGTGCTGTCTTCAATGCTGCGGTCACCAACATTGTGTGCCCGAGATACACTGAGAAAAATATTTGTTCACTTCTATCTTCAGTTTTTGTATATGAAGGAAGAAGCTCTATGCTACATGGCAGGATTCAATAATGAAATACCAGGACATCAGAAATCTTTGTAACTCTTATTTTTCTCTTGGGAGTAATAGAAAACGGACCTCACAAATTCAGATTTTAACGAAGTTGTTTCTTGTCTTAAGGGGATGTATTTTGGTGCTGAATTACAGACTTTCTTTTAGTTTAATGAAACAGTTGCACTTCTCTAGGGCTTCTATTTTTTTTACTTATCTTCAACTACAGCCTGGTCAAAAGATCCTTCCTGATAACGTAAGTTCCTACCAACTTATCCTTAAGTTTCTAATTGGGTTACAGTTTTACTAAAATATCACTAGGACATAGAAGTTAACAGAGTAGGCTAATTGGTCCAGCATTTTGGTTTCAGCAATTATTTTTGTTGCATCTTTGAAGCAAAGAAACAATACAAATGTTTTTTTAAATCTTCTTTCAGAGAAACTTTTTAGTCTCCAAACTATAAAAGTATCACTGGGTCTTTTGAGCCCCATATTTTCATTGCAGATATTTATGCCCTTAAAATCCTTCATAGCAATTGTTACTTAAGAATACTTCAGTTTCATGTATTTACCCCTGGAGGGTCTGTGATCTGGATTCTAGATGCTCAGAAGGTGAGGGAGAGAGAACTTAGTAAATCCTTTGGTCACTTCCCATCTTTGTTCTGAGGAAATACAAAAAATCCCCAGGCAGTCATGATCTTTCCATTTATATCAGTAAATTTTCTATATAGGAATTACTGCTTAATTCAGTAACACTTTCAGAACATTTAAATAAATCCTTCTTAGACCCTACTGGATACTTTTTTATGGCATCTCAGGATAAAAAGGTTGATTTTTCTTTCGTAATTGATTCTTCGTTAAATATGTCTCTTTTTGGAGGACTCTGACTGTTAAGAAGTACACTAGTTCAAATCCCTTGAAAAAAATTTGAGAGGAATTCAGCAATGAGTAGATATCACATGGGCTTTAAATAAGCAAGTTTGCAAGAAGAAAAAGGGTGTCTGATCTCAAGTGATTGAGTCTCCCAGTTAAATAAACTGCTCAGATTTTAGTGATTTTTATTGTTGCTTGTGGTTAGCACTAGCAAAAAACTGTTCTGTGATATTTTTAGGGTTGTTTTAAATAGAAATTAATAACTTAATTATAGCTGCTCTTCTGCTGCTGTGACTGTGTGTCTTTAAATACAAACTATGTTAGGTTGAAGATAGAACTGGAAAGTATGGTGTAATCTTCCTTTTGCTTGAGAACACCCAGTAGGTTTGGATACTGATACCTTATATATATATACACCTTATAACTTATATTACAGTACTGTTGTGAACTACAGACCTTTTTATTGCATAATGAATTCTTAAGGGTTTAATGAGAGGATTTATGATCTAAAGGAGATGGGGAAAACCTGCAACAAAATACAGGGCAAAACATTATCTTCTAGTAATCTCTAGACCTACGAATTACAGCAAGAATTCTGTATAGTGTCTCATTCTACAGTACTGTCAGCTGCTCTGGGAACAGAGTAAACAAAGCTCGTACTAAAACGTTGTTCTCATATTGAAATTCAATTGTATTCATACTGGTACGAAATACTGGGGTTTATATCAATTTTTGAAATTTATCAGATGTATTCATATAATAATGATAAAATAATATTTTCTTCTCTTCCCTTCTAACTGAAATAAGTAAAAAATACAGAAGTAAAATGAAAAGGAGGGCAGGCGTGAATGTCAGCATTTTGGATTACATGCTAAATTGTAGGTCAATAAGGAAGAGCACAGAGCAGCTGTAATTACATTTTGAGGAGATTCCAAAGTCCTATTGCTAACTTTTAGTCCAGGGTCATTGTAGGGTGTGATAAAAGTAGTACAAAATTATACTTCAATCCTTTTTCTTTAACAGTATCTGCAGTTTAGATGGAAGTCACATAAACATTCTGGTATTGAAAGCCCACATTTCTTTGACACAGGTCGCACTGAGAAGTGTTTATACGTCATTGCTTAAGGGACTAATGGAATTGTGGGGGAGAACTTAACAGCTGGGTGTTTTGACCTGAGTAGTGTTTAGTAAATAGTATTTAATATCACTGACCTGCTGGCTGAATAAAGAACTCAGTTTGACTTTAAAAGTCATTGGTGAGGAATAGGGTTTTCTCTGATTATTGCTAGACAAAAACACTTAAGAAAAGAAACAGAAAAAACTTGAACCCCAAAACTTTAATGAAAAAGGATAGAATGGAATTTTTGCATTTTCAAAATGGAACTATATTTCAAATTATTTGTTTTTAGGAGCAGAGGAGAAGTGAGATAAAATGCTTAGGTAAATGTTCCCAGTCCAAGTAATTAAGAGTATTAGTTTAGTTAAACTACTAGGATTAGAGCATTTTAATAAATATTTAAGAGCATGAAATTTCTGTGTGCTAGAGGGTTGATGTGATGTTTGTCCTAGTAAAATGTGACAAAAATGGATATATTTCTCATTAAGTGGAAATTTTATGCTGAAATTTCTAGAAATTAAGGTGGGAGATGATTATGGATGGACAAAAGTAGGCCTCTGTTGTGATGGGAGCAAGTGACTATTGTAAACTAACAGAACATGGGGACGACAAATGTGTGCTTTGTTTTGCTGAAAGGGGCTTAGTTGTGTTTGTCAGAAATAGTAGTTTTTCTACTTACCTAGAAAAAGGAAAGGAGGAAAATAATCTAAAACTCCAGAGACAAGCACTTAGTGCTTAGTGTTCGTTATCTTCACTGCTTGCAGAGCAACTCTTACCAATTTCTTACATACATGTGATGTGGTAAGAGTAAAAACTAATTACAACCACTGATACAAATGTGAGGAGAATATGAAAGGATGCTCTTTAGCCAAAGTGAAAATATCAGGACAAGAGGCTGTTGGGGTTCTGATATTGGACATATGCTTTGCCTTGCACCTTTCTAGTAGAGGTTAATTCCTGTTGTCTTAAAGAAGGAGGAACCATTTTCAGATAAAAAATAGATACTGCTGGTTAAAATATACTATGAAATTACTACAACCAAAGATGCCCAGAATTACTCCAGCCCTGTATGGAAGTACAGCAGAGCTGTGCTTCCTGGTGCTGTCAGTGTCATAAGGACAATAGAATTCAATGGTCTGATGTTACCAAGACCCCCAGCAGTGTCCAGTATCCCTTTCAAATATAGGAAATGCCATCACTTGTATTTTGAGACAAACTGTTCTGACAGCAGCTGTAATTTCTTATGTATCAATATACGTGCTCTGATATTGACTGGAAGCCTTGGACAAGATACAAGGTACTTGTCAGCATATGTGACTGTTCATCAAAGTGTGTTGAGAGAGATAGAAAGTGATGATTGAATCTCAAATCATAGGTAATCTTGGCGTTATTTCCCAGCCTACCCTTAGAGTTGAGAGTCCAATTTCAAGCTCTTTCTTTAGTTTATATATCAGGGAAGGGGAGGCATCAGCTGTGTTTCCTTAGTCGTTGTTGAACATGCTGGTGATAGATTCCATTTTGTCAGAAAAAAACCAACATTGGAACACTTTATAGTCAAACCTTCACATTGGACCCCACCCCTCCCCTAAATAAAGTTCTGCCTGACCTGCAGCTTCTCATCATATTTGCAAAGCTGTGTTGAATAGGAGTGATGTTAAAATACATTTTTTTGGCAAGATGATGCAGTTTTATACCTTATGGCTCCTTTTATCATCCCTGCTTGAGCAGTAGAATTAGACAGGGTGAGATCTAGAGATCCTTTCCATCGTCAGTCATTCTATCATTCTGTTACTTATGGATAAGTACTTGTACTTTGGCTTTCCTGTTGTTTTTCTGTTCTTATTTTCTGCATCTCTTCCAAAGTGGTTTGTTACCCTTTAGTATCACTAAGACCCAATATTTATACAGTGATATTATTTTCTTCCAGGAAGGAATTATTGGGGGGGGGGACACGACTGGGACTGGAGTGTTGTTTTTTTTTTCTTTCCTCAAGCTTTGAACTACCAAAAGAAAAGGACTTTTCAAAGGCGAAGAGTAGTGCAAAGTGCTTCAGGATCCACAGTTGTATTTAATTAGGGAAAAGCTATATTTGTAATAACCATTTGAGAAAGAAATGGTTTCTTTCATTCTCGAAAGAAAAAATAGGGAGATAAAGTTTTAGGACTTTACTTTCTAGACAGAAGACAGGAGCACTGCAGTCAAGCTGTAATGTAGCTTCTGCAAAATGTGTCCTCATTATTATAAAGGATACCTGACTAGTTTGTTTCATTGGGGGTTAAGTGACTCCATGCTGTTGTACATGCTTCCTCGACTATGTTTCACAATGCTAAGAGGCAGATGGACTTAATCAAAAAGTCACAATTCAGTTATAACGTTGGCTTTTGTGACCCCTCTGTGCTTCAGTAATGCATCTTGAGAGCTTGATGAGAAGTGGGCAGCCCCAGAAGGCTGAGAGACAGAAGACTGTGTGATGGGCTCAGCCACTGGGCTTAGGGCTGCATGGGAGCCATTCTGGGTCAGGTCAGAGCAGCTTGAGGAGATCTGATATGTACTGGCAGTTTGAATCTAGAAGGAGGAGTGCCCCAGGTCTCAGAACTCCTGGGCAATGTTAAAATGCTGAGCAGTCCCATAGATAAGTCTGATAGCTGTGCTGTTAGTGATAGCTTCCCCAACTAGACAGAAAAACAGAAGCACAGTGCTCACTGAAACAGCATAGAGCAAGTTGTGTTGGTCCTCTGTGCTTTGATGAAAACTGGAATACACTTGTACAGAATGGCATGCTGGCCTACCCTACTGAACTGCTACAATCATGCTTGCAAAAAGTGTTTATCATCTAACAAGGAGGGTAGGAGAAAAACTAAGTAGTAGAGTTCTGCATTTTAATGAGAATTGTTGTGGCTAAGGAAAACCAAATCCTAACTACTGTTGATTAGTCAAGTTTTAGTACACTGTAAAAAGTGGGGGTTATTTTCGTCAACAAGAAATTTAACTTCACGAACCAGCTTTCGTCATACATGACAAAAAAGATCTTCTCTTTCCTACAAATTAAAAAAAAAATCCAAGAGGACTAGGTACAAGCAGTCTACCCTGCTTAGAATGGGTAATATTGGGTCTTTCTGTGTCTTGCTCTGGTTCTGCTTTCTTCATCTCTGTGACCATATTTTTAACCATATCAGCACCTAATAGATATTTGAGGTTTCCCTTGTGGCAGAAGGAGCAGTGGGGAAGTGTATCTCCTTTTGTGGCATCTAGGAATTTGCCCAGAAGCTATTTCATTGGATCTGAGCTAGGATGAAGTTCAAATATGCATGCCAAAAAAAAATTAGCACAAAACTCTTGAAATTGAGATCATAGCTCTTGCTTTTTTTCCAGTGGTTGGGGACTAACACAAGATTGCACGCTTGGTGTTGAGAGCAAGTGTTCACATTACAAATATCCTACAGAAGGACAAAGTCTCTTAATGTTGGAGCATGAAGTGTTTCTAAATTACAGCCCTATTTCATTCTTTTAAGCTTCAAAAGAGCTTGTATTCTTTCCAACTGACTCATTCATTTGAACTCTTCCATGCATCATCATACCACTTAAAAGCCTTCACTTGCTAACAGTCTTCTCTGTATGCTAAGGGATGTATTACTGTATGGGTCTCTCTTCTGACAGATCTGATCCTTTGTTTACTTCTCAGTAAGAGTCTCCTTTCCTGGGCCATTTTTAGTGTAATTCTGAGCTGTTACAAGCTCTCAGCAGTAGTTATGTATATGTTATATGTACCTTGAAGAGAATGAAGTTTTTTTTAATAATTAAAGATTAAAAAATTGTGTTGTGTCTGGGAAATGTTAATTATTTCCAGAATACACTGTACTGCTTGGTGCTTATATTCAGCGATGCATGTGAAGTGTTTTCTTCAGCAGCTCTTTATTTTTGGACTTTTATCTTTTTGCTACTGCAAAAATTGCTTCTTGGAATACTATTATAGAAAATACTGTGTATTAATAAAATGTATATTCAAAAATTATGTATTTTGACTCTTGTGTCTTCACAGAACCATTCTCATGATAATTTACTAGACACCAGTGACTCAAGAAAACAAGCAACTAATCAGCATAACTACCGTACAAGATATGCAGTAGAAGAAACTACAAGGCCTGCTGAAGAGTTGGAAAATGGACACAGTTCTTCAGATGTAAGATCTGTATTCATGAGGCAATCTTACATATTCCATTTCTACTCATTAAGCTCCTGCTTCATCTAATTAAACATTATTTCTAGTGGAAACTCAAGTTACATTTTCCATTGTGCATTTCCCTTCACCTGTTTAAAAAATGATGTTGAATTAGATTTTCACATGCTGTTGTATGTTTAGTTTTGACTAAAAGATAGTTGACAAAGGGGAGAAATGCTCATTTGTAAGGGCATTTTGCAAAGTGTGTGTGTGCAATGTTAAACCTTCCTTATGTTTGTAAGCCTAGTCAGTGTGACCCATATGACCTGGCAGTGTGGTCACCAACTCTAGGTGACACTGCTTGAGCAGAGGTTGGATAATAAGACTTCCAGAAGTCCCTTCCAGCCTCAACCATTCTGTGCTTCCGTAGCTATGGTAGAGAATGAGTTAAGAATACAAGAAGTTCTTGTTTGAGTTGGGTTGAGTTTTTGTTTGATATTGATAAAGTGTGGAAATGCTACATTAAAAGACTTGAAATTATTTTCAAAAAGGTAAGCTTGCCTTTTTAAATGGAGGCTGAGAAGCACTCAGATCTCTGTTAAAGAAATGTTGCTCTACATTGTGTCTGTCCAGGCATAGATATTTTCATACTCCTTTCCATTTAAGTAAGTCCACTAAAGTAAAGGAACTATCTGCAAACTAAATCCCTTTAGCAATGTAAAGCTTCTATAATGCTGTATGTTTAGAACACGTATAAAGCCTAGAAAAGTTTTTTGTCATATTGTCACTTATTATAATTTACTTGAGTTCCAAAGAAAATGCTTTCTTTTTCTCTGCCTCTCCCTCTACCCCTCCCCAACACCCTCTGCCCCCCTTATTAGGAAGGGGAAGTAGTTGTTGCCAGTGGTGGAACATCCGAAGATGATGAAAGAGCATGGCACAGTGATGGCAGTTCTAGGTAAGTGAGAGAAAATTCCTGCCAATAAATCTTAAATAATTTTCTCTGTAAACAGTTAATGAGTAATAACTAAAACTTTTACAGATTTAGAAGAAAAGATGAACAAGAACTTAAAAGTTTCAAGGTTTAATTGTCAGTCATATTACTAACTAAAATTTAGAGAAGGTTTTGTCCTTGTTTGCTGGAACAAAAATTGTTTTCAATTGGGTTTGCAGGAGGTTAATTCTTTTCAGGGACACACACACTTCATGCATGTGGTAGCAGTTTCCTATGACTGTCAGGCTGAGCTGTGTGATACTTGGTCGGAAATTAGAGAGCAGAGATTGAGGTAGCTTCACCCATCTTTTTTATTGTTGTTGTTCGGAGCTGTTCAGAACCAGAAGTCCTTAAAGCGATATCCAGACTTCAGTGTGTATCATCTTGAATTGACCATGTAACCAGTGACCTGAGGATGCTATAAGTTAAGCTTCTGGCAAGACCGAATGATGTCAAGGCTTTTGGTTTACTACCATTTAAATTGTAGATGGAATATAGGGGTTTTAAGCATTAAGGTTTTAACTATTGAAATATTGTAGTTACCTAGACTGTTACCTGTAAGCTTGTATTGGGTTATATTGTGTAATCCAATGCACTCTGAATTGCTTTTTAACTTTTGGTTTTTAATTTCTTTTTTTCTTTGGCATGCCATACATAGTGACTATTCTAGTGATTATTCTGACTGGACAGCAGATGCGGGAATCAATTTGCAACCACCAAAGAAAATTCCTAAAATTAAAACAAAGAAAGCAGAAAGTAGTTCAGAGGATGAAGAAGGACCTGAAAAGCAGAGGAAGCAAATTAAAAAGGAAAGGAAGAAAGGTATTGAGGAGAAAGATGGACCATCAACATCACCAAAGAAGAGGAAACCCAAAGAGAGAAAACAAAAGGTTAGATGTTCTTTGTGTATTACAGGTTGCTCATTCCTGCTGATTTAGAAATAATTGGGTGAATAATTCAGTTACATATACAACTTAATATTGTCTTATTTTAAAATACATCATGACTTTTACTTGTAACATGATAATTACCAACTCTTGTAGGTCAAATGATAGATGGCTGTAATGATATGCTTTCTAAATACATTTCACTTCAGGAACACTTCCAATATCCTTATCACCATCCTTTGTCACACCAGAAACTTCCTTCCTGTGGGTATATTGAGTCTTGGTATAACATGCTGGTATTTTTTCAGCTGTGCTGACTTGTCTCCCTCTATAATTGCAATTCCTTTTAGATCTGTGCTACCATGTAATTTTTTTTTCAGTTTCTTGATCTATGATATTTGCATTATGCTTGATACTGTACCCCCATCAAGTGGAATATCACTTGATCAGGGGTTTGTTGTTGTCTGTGTTTTGTTTGCTTTCTAATATAATCACGTCATTTCAGTTCAGATGGAAATTTTCAGTGACTTTGGCTATTTTCAGTGTGTTTTTTTAGGGATTGTTTTGTTTTTGTTAGTTCTGAAAACTTCATTCTTCGTTCTTTCTTTACAGAGACCAGAAGTGATCTATCTGGTAGATCCTATTTGCTTTTGTAAACTCATAGCTTCTATTTTTGCAGTGTCAAAGGAAACTAACTGGTTTTTGGTTTATTTGTAAGATTAGGAGTCCTGGGCATTCCTTAAGATCATTATTTCAATATGTTGGCCCTCATTGAAAGGTAGACTGACAAAACCAGCTGTTCTAACATGCAGGTTGGCATAGTGTCAGATTGACTGTGAATCCGTGTTACGGCATGCAGGATGTTAGGTGGTAGTCTTTAGTCTTTGTTTAGGCTACTTTTTGTTTATTGTGCAGTCATTGGTTGTACTGTCAATACTAGTGGTATATTAGTATTTACACAGCCTGAAACCAAAAGAAGGTATCGAAAGAAGAAACCCAGGGAAGATCAGAAAAATAGATGATGGGGCGCTTTTTTAGTGATTGAAGCCTCCAGTTTAGCTCTTTATTATGAAAGACTGGTTGACAGCCTAGTATTTCCACTTAGATTAAAGCTGAACTGAGTGTTTTGGGAACCTTGCATCCATTTTTGTCCCAGTTATTGAGATGCAGATCTCTAACTCAAAAAGTATCAGGCTTAGATATTTTAGATTTTTAAAGATGAGCTGCTTCTTTCTTGAGTCACAAGAAAGTATTAGGCTGGAAAGAATTGCAGAAAATCATCTCCTTCCTCTGCCGCTAGGCTGGATTAATTATACCTGTAATTCCTAGCAGATGTTCGTCTTTGAAGCTTCCTGTGGTACATTTGACCTCCTTCCTGGGCAGAGAGCTCACAGTTGTTTCTGATAGAAAGTTTTCCTGATCCAAAATTTGGGCTTTTCATTGAGGAAAGAAGTTTTAACTATCTTTGTAGCCAGACACAAAATCTTAGGAATTAAGAAAAGAGTAGAGAAAGATTGACATTCATCTGTATTAATGCATAGGCTTCATGATCTTGAATGGTGCTTACATTTCTAATCCCCCTCCACCAAAAATCAATCTAAAAAATGATACAGCAGTGAAGAAGGGCAAGAAAGGAGCACCGAGGAAGACCAAAGGGTACAGAATATTTTTTCCTTATGTGCAGATGCAAAGAGACCAACTCTTAAAAGGGCAAGAGTTTGGATGAGATATGATTAAAAAGCTTGTATAAAACTGTCATGGTTTAGAAATTAATAAATTCAGAATTATTTCCTTCCTTCTTTTGTTACACTGAGAGGTAGCACCCAATGACACAGACATGAAGCTCAAAAAAAGAGTTATCCCATTTCACCCCTACCCTCTACAAGTAGACAAAACCCCCTAACCCACCTGGGCATGTAGTCAGGCTGTGGAAATAATTACCAAAGGACTTAGTAGAGTTTCAGAAGCTATTAGATAAAGTTACTGGGAATAGTCTCTTCCTGATGATTAATTGAGATCAGGCTTGGCTTCCAGAAGGTCCTAAACTGATGATTAATGTGTAAAGTTATAACAAGGAAAGATTTTTCTGGGTAAATGCTATTTCTTATTAACTTCCCATAATCTACCTACGAGCTAGACACTTTTCTCTGACACAGTGTAATCAGGTTTTCCCAAGATAAACCTGCTTAAACCTCAGAATTCACAAGGTGCTTCTGTGTTATTGATTTATTACAATGGAGAGGTTCTGGTTTGGGTTTTTATTGTGGGTTTTTGTTTTGTTTTGTTTTACCTATATATATGTTTTTTTCCTGTGACACACAATGGTGCACTCAAAGTACTTATCATCATTTGAAACCACATTTGAATTTATGCAATGGAATTACACTTGGAGCATCCTATTTGCAGTCTGGGAATGCGGAGTCTTCCATCAGTGGCTATATGGAGTGGTTTTCTATACCACTGTCCTAGATTGCTTTCTGTACACACACAAGATTCTGTCAGTAATTTCAAAGCAGCTTTGCATGAATGGTTGCACAACCCCCTGTTTTATCTGGCCTATTAGATACAGATGTGCAGTGTTCACAGAGAACCAGTGACTGCAGTGATCTTCATTGCATACAAGTATGTGACATGGAAATATATTCTGAAAATGCAGTTCCACAGCACTTCATAGTAAATATACAAGTGGGTAATGTGACTGTACCCAATCCAGGTCATTTTCACATGATTTACTTCTGTTTATGTGCATTAATCACTCCCTCCTTTTATGCAAGGTTACTTAATTAAAGACAGCTGTATAGTTTGGCCAAGGCAAATGTGTGAATTTGTTTAAAGAGAATTACATGTTTCAGTTTTATCTTTTTGGGCATGAGACATAGTTACTGGACTGTTACTAAATTCAGTTTTTATTAGATGAGCTCATCCCACTGCCACCCCCCCAAAAAAACCTCCAAAAGGCAGTTAAAATTTATCCTCACACTGCAATAATTTCCTTTTTACGTTAAATATACTTTAAGAAATACAGATTTTAATAGGCACTTCTCAAAATACAAGGCTTCCCCAAATGTACACAGAAAATTAATATGAATGAACTAACATTTTCTTCAGAGGCTGGCTGTGGGAGTTCTAGCAGAAAATGGCTTGACACTGGAAGAATGGCTGCCTTCAGCGTGGATTACAGACACTGTTCCTCGGCGGTGCCCATTTGTGCCACAGATGGGGGATGAGGTATTGTACTTTTTCACTCTGTATCCTTGCTTCTTTCAGCTTGTTTTTGTCCTTTTTTTTTTATCTGCGAATTTTTTCCCAGAGACATACAATCAAAATATTTTGGATTTTCTTAAAAATGTTCTTCAATCTGGCTAAAATTTGCTTTTGCTTCCTATACTTAAAAATATTCTGCATGTATTGCTTTGACTTTTTTTAAAAATTATTATTCCATGCTGTTGCAGTAGCATTCCTTCTTATACAGTCTTCAGTGTGTTAATTTCCTTATGACACCTATATACAAGTTGTGTGAGATGCTTTATGTAGTGAAAATATTCCTTAATTGTGGAGCATCTTGTATACTGAAGAATAGGTAAGAAATAATATGAAATTAAGTTTGGAACACTTACTTCAGTTTGGGACTTCAAGTAAAAGAGGAATTAAACCTCTGTAGGGAGGTTGTGGGGTTTTTGCTTGGTTTTGGGTGTGGGGTGTTATTTGGATTTTTTAAAATTCATTTATTCTGAAGAAAAACTCTGTCCTTTTCGACTTGTGTTTCTGATATCAGAAAACTGCTGGTATCTTACAGTAGAAAACCACAAGAGAAGTTTGGTATATATGTATTTTATACAAACCAGACTGTAAACACTTTGTAAACATGACCCAGATATCTCAAAATACAGTAGCAAAAGGACACCCACCAATTTCTACTTTGGAATATGTAGCAAGTGAACATTTACAGAGAATTGTATGAATAAGTAGTATCAGATGGAATGCAGTCTTGAAAGCCAGAGTCTGTGCATGTTTCTTAAAATCCCCTCAGGTTAAAATATGAGGAAATAGCTGGCTTATACTGTAATGGGTACTTTGTCTCTTTGGGGAGCACCACATTTTCTGAGGTAGTAAACAGAGTTGTTGTATAGCTCACACCTTCAGAATGCTGTTGGAGAAATACTTGACATGGTGGCAAAGTTACTTAACTTTAATCTTGAGCTAAAGCTTTTTGTAGGCGCCACCTTAAACTGAGTCAGGAGCAGAGGCTGCATGTGCAAGCAGTTTTGTTTTTACTGGATCACTTCCCTGATGCAGTTGACAGCTATATCGGCATTGCTAGTGAGGGAGGGAAGGAGCATTTCAAGTTGAGAGTTGTAAATGGAGAAAATTCTTATGGATTTATACCCTCCAACAAGCATGTTTTGGAGACAGTGCTGTTCAAAAGATCAAGTCCAAATAAATGTATTTTGTGCCTGATACTATCTGGATACAGTGAAGCAGCCAAAGATTTATCTTTACCTTACCTTACAAAGATTGATCTGACCTTACCTTTACCTTTTAGCATCGCATCGATTTAGTAACATGAACTGGTGTGTTTGGGTTGGAACCTGCTGAATAGCATGTACAGTGAGTGTGTACTAGGAATATCTAAGTAGGGTGCATCCTTTTGCTGAAAATGCTTTATATTGGCAAACAGGAAATTTCCTGTCCTGTGCCTAGAAAGTAGGAATAGTTGCTCCAACAGAGAATATGTTTGTAATCAAGCTGCTCTGTGTGAAATCCCATCTCTGATACTTGTCTTCCCCAGACTTACTTCAGATTTTACTTCAGAAAAGAAATTATTAATTTAGAAAGTTACTTTTGAGATTCACAGAAAATAAAAGGTTGGTTTAATTAGAGTAATGTGGTGAGAAGAGGTCTCGTGTGTCCTTCCAACATTTTAGTGGATGGTTGGTATGTTTTTAAGATTTGGGAGGAGGAGAGATATTTCAAATTTGTTCTCTTAAGCTGTACAAAAAAGTAAGAAAAAACAGTAGTGCTACTGTTTGTTTTTTTTTAATTTTCCTCCACTTAATTTTTTGGGAACCTGCAACTTTTGCAGGAAAACAGACTGAAAAGAAGTTGATAGAATTAGAAAGTACACACGTTGTATGGCAGTAATATGTTAGCATTTCAGCTCCTCAAAGTCTTTTTAGGGTAACTGTCACATTTCACTTCTAGGTCTACTATTTCCGACAAGGTCATGAAGCATATGTTGTAATGGCCAAGAAGAACAAAATATATAACATTAATCCCAAGAAACAACCATGGCATAAAATGGAATTGCGAGTATGACTTCTTTTTCTTTTTTTTGTTTGTATTTTAATATTGAAAAATCTAACTAACCAGAAGTAAGTTCTTGATACAGATAATTCTATTGTGCACTTAATGTTGCAAGATAAGGGGGAAAAAATTAACTTAATAGTCAAATGAAATCAGGCCTTAAACTGTACTACTTTTTCATCTGCTTGAGCAGATAAGATAGTTACACTGCTTAGCAAAATATTTCTCAAACATATTCCATTGTAAAATAATAGCTTGTTGTGGAAGACTGAATTTACATTCTTGATTTTTACATGATCTGGCAGAAATATAGTATAATCAGTATACCCATATTTTCATGTTTCAGAAAGCTATTATAGTTATCTTAACTTCAGTGGTAGTACATACTATTTTGTTTATTCCAGGAGCAAGAGCTGATGAAAATAGTTGGGATTAAGTATGAAGTGGGATTGCCTACTCTCTGCTGTCTTAAACTAGCTTTTCTTGACCCTGATACGGGTAAATTGACTGGAGGAGCATTCACCATGAAGTAAGGAAAGCAATATTATATTCAAATTGGGAGTTTTCTTGTGGTAGAGGGGGAGGAGGAAGCATGTGTGAGTTTGAAAGTTAAAAGATAACATTAATGTTAACCTTATGCTTTTGAAGTGTTGAATTTTAAGTGTTAATTTTTTTATGTAAGTGGTTATGTAAGTGGTTTATGTTCTGCTTTTGCTTTTTTATCGCTTAATAGTTGTGTGTTCTGTTGTAATTAGGTACCATGATATGCCAGATGTCATAGATTTCCTAGTTTTGAGGCAACAGTTTGATGATGCAAAGCATAGGCGATGGAATATAGGTGAGTTGTGTGGGGAGGTTTGTTTTGTGGTTTTGTTGGGTTTTTTTAAGTGTCTAGCTATTTTCATGATAACTTTTTTAAAAGTAGGTTATGGTAAATAAGTCCTAATACTGTGCTGAAGTCAGAGAATAAGCTCTGCTTGTATTTAGATCGGGAGTCCTACTTTGTCCTTCCTACTGAAGGGGCAGCAAGCCAACAAAATACTGAAGGTCATTGTAAAAGCAAGTGCAAAGAAAATGTCATTTGTGTGTTTGTAGAGAGGAATTAAGGGTACTTTTCACGAATACGGTGTTTATTGCTAACTGATAATTTATTGTAGCCTATATATTGTTTTTGTCTTTTTTTTTTTAATTGAAAGCCCTCTTAAAACTGCATTGCTGCTAGAATTATTTTTTTTTTTCAATTCCTGAAGTTTCTACTGGAAATATGGAACACCTTCTCCAAAATTTGAAATTGATCTCTAGATTGTACAAAGAGAATGCTCTTTCCATCTCTTTATACTTCTTTAATTCCATTTTAAACCTTGTAGTTTAGTGTCATTGAAGCATATATAGTTGTAATTCACTACCATGTGATATGGGAATTACTTTGATTCTTTTTACTTTGCCTGTGCATAGTTATTTTGAAGTCTTGGATACTGGAAGAATGTCCATGATTAGGTCCTCCAATCAGCTCTATTTCCTAGTCATCTTTTCCATATGATGACAAAGATTACCTTTCAGTAATGAAGTCTAACTAGAGGTAGAGAAAGCTGCATTATGACAAAATGATCCTTTGAAGTGATGTTTTTTTTTTTTCAGGAGATCAGGTAATATGTAAATTCTGATTCATTAAAACAGCCTTAGATTGTCCCTGAAACATAAAAGGTTAAGCAAGTATTACTGATTCTCCAGAGTACAGGATTGAATCTATTCGCCTAAGAGAAATCTGTATATGAAACAATATGTTCAGAATTATTGGCACTGTTAAGTCCTTTCCAGTATTTCAGTATATTCTATGGTGTGATATTCTCCCAAAAGTAAAACAGTGATAGCCTTCCTTTTTGTTTTTTATTTGAAGTAGATCTCAGTGCTGTTTTTGAAGTGCTGTCCTCTCCAAAGTTCATTGGTTCATTGTAGCTAAGTAACCTGAAGAAATTACATAGATGGATGTTAAAAGCTATTTTTTTGTTTGTTGTGGGTTTTGTTTGGTTTTTTTGTGGGTGTTTGTTTGTTTGTTTCTTACCTGACTTTTCTGCCAGGAAACAGGAAGTGATCTCCCGTCCTTTGATATCCTTGCTTAGGTTGTTTGCCTTAGCAGTAGATGTATAAATTACATGATACCATAGGAATAAGTTCATCTCATTATCTCATATTTACAGTATGTTGTCCAAAAAGACAGCTAGTCTTCAGTTCTATAAGGAATTTGGTGAAGACCATAGGCTTCTGATCCAGTAGGAACTGTAAACCTTGTTTTCTTCTTTAAAGATCATTTCAGTTTAATGATCTCTTAAGAGACAAGGTTGATCAACATTGACTGTCACCATGCTTTGCTGTTTCCTGATCCATGGTCTTGTTCTCTGTCATGCAATACATGTTTTCCCACATGATCACAGCAGCATAAGAAGAATTATGGCTATACTTGAACAGTCTAGCCAGCAGTCATCTGTCAGCTGTTGTGATAGAAATCCAGGAGTAGAGGAGGGGTAGCATCTCCTTCCTGGGCTGGCAACTGTGTTTTGAGAAACTTGCACTGTGGGAAAAATCGGAGCTACACAAAAAGTATTGAAAGTGTCAGAACCTTCTATAAACCTTTATTCAACGTAAATAATATGAGTTTCAGGCCAATAATGTCTCATACCAGCTTGTAACTCTGACAAGTGCATGTTAGAGTTCATTCTTCAATTTGTCTTTTGGGTGGTAAAAATAGTGGTAAAATCATCTCCTTTGTAACGTATGAAATGGTAAAGCAGAGCTTGCAAAGACACCGCTGTTAAAGCTGTTACTGCTCTTCCAGGAGCCTTCCAGAGCATTACCCTGCTCTCTGTATATGTATTTTACCAAGTGTCTGCTTGTGTACTTGACAAAAATCATGCACTGCTTTGTTGCACTGTGGAACACAGTATAATAAATGTTTCTTGAAAGTAGATCATATTTTCTTCCAGGATAAGGAGAAATGCCTTAGAAGTATGTATGAAACTCTGTTCCTAACTGTTTAACCACAGAAATCTGAAATCCCCAAGACTGATCTGACATGCTCAGGTTTCTTGAACTTTTACCACAGCTTTTTATCAACAAACTGGTTTTTTATTTTGTTTTGATTTTGGGTTTTTGTTTGTTTGTTTGTTTTGTTTTCATGTTTATGCAGTTTTTGGTTTGTCTTCACGAAAAGACTACTGTTACTATCTTTTCTTATTCATCTATAATTTCTAGCACTTAGCCTAAAAATCAGTATTTTTATAGGTACTACTTGGAGAGTCACTGGATATAAAATTTATTCATTTAAAATAAAGGATCAGCCCTTATTTACATTTTTGATCTTTCATTTCACATATTTTCTGGTATACTTGGTACAGTTCAGCACAATTAGGACTATTAATGGAAGCTTTATAATTGTCCTGGAATTACTTGCAATTCAATTTAAAATTTTAAAAAAAGTGCAGTAAAGAAAGCAAACCATTTTTGAAACAATATTTATTTCCTATTAATTCAGACAACTGCAGCAAGCATTTGGGCACAGGGTGGATGTATTGAAATGGAATAAATACTGCAGCAGTTAAGAAAGTGTGTATATATTCAAATCTCATTAAGACAAAATGTGCAGTTCTTGGGATCACAGACTTAAATTACATTTGTTCTTGTATTGAGCGGACTGAACACTACATTAAAAATTGTTTCTAAATTTTGTGGCATGTGTTATAGAAAATGTTAGCATTTACGATGGTGTGTAATACATGCATTCTCATGTGTAATTTTTTTAACAATGCTTCTGACATTTTTTCTCAGCTAGGTGAATGCTTTGCAGTAGTAAAACCATTTAAAGTCATAGTAAATTACTTTGCTAACCTTTTGAGCAAGCTTTAATGAATTTTATTCTATTATCAGTCAGATTGCCTGCATAGTAAAGGAACGAACTTATTGGATTACATTTGGGTCGCAGAAACTAAGGAGGAGGAGCTCAGCAGCATGTAAAATATTCCCTGTACAGAAGTGTCATAGTGCTCAGTTATTTCAAGATAGCATGTAATGTTTAATGAAAGTAGATTTGAGTCTTAAAGGTATAGCATGTAAACTGTGTGTGAAATTAGGAAATAAATTCATATGTAAAGAGTATGTAGATAAATTTGCAAATTGTTATTTTTCTAAAATTTTGTATTAACTTTTGGTTAAAAAACAATCTTCAGAAAGAATTTAATAATTTTTTTAAACTGAGCTATGACTCATGTTTGCCTGTTGATCGTGTAAGTGTTCAAATGGATTTCTGTATTCAAGATCAAACCAGAGATACCTAAATATTGCTTTTCTTGGAGGGTAAGGTGCCTTGTATTGATGAAATTATTTTATGTTTTTACCTAGGTGATCGTTTCAGGTCAGTGATAGATGATGCTTGGTGGTTTGGAACAATTGAAAGCCAGGAACCTCTTCAACCTGATTATCCTGATAGCTTATTTCAGTGCTACAATGTCTGGTTAGCAAATTTATCTTCAGTCTTTTATTTTAATTAGTTACTTCATTTGAAGTACTGACTGAGTAGCTTGCTTTCATTAAACTCAGTCATGCATCTCACTGTACCAGTTTATTATAGTATTCTGTGGTGTATAGATAAATTATGTTACAAACATTAAATAATTTCAATGTTGAAGCAATATTAGTAGGTAATTTAAGTGTGGTTATTTTCAAGCTGGGACAATGGTGACACTGAGAAGATGAGCCCCTGGGACATGGAGCTGATACCAAGTAATGGTATGGTACCTTAATATAATTTGCTTTACAAGTGCATTTAAAGTAAAAAAAATGTTATATGGTTTTACATAAACAATCCTGTTTCTCTTGGAGTGTGACGAAGTGCCACAAACCAATTGCATTTAAAGAAAATCTTTAAATCAACTATTAAACTGAAAGTGGATTGAGATAAAAGAACTGGGAAAATACACAGCCATACTTAGACAAACTAACTGTATATTAAAAATAAAAATATTACAAAAATTATAATAGATAGTGTAACAAACAGTTAAAGTTAACTGTAATGTAAAGTTAACTGTTAATGTAACAAACAGTTGAAGTTAACTGTGTGTACAGTGAGGGAGGATTGGAGATAAACCAATGCCCAGTGTCAGCTTGAGGAAGCTGCCTTCTCTAAGACATGTCACTGTGCCTGCAGACATCCAGTGCAGTGCAGATGCAACATGTACCTGTGAGACACTTTAGTAATAGTAAGATTTGCTTCCTGTCTGGTCCAGCACGTGTGGCAGATACACATGCTGCAGAGTGGACAGCATAGCATGGGCACTGTTCACAGACAAAAATGTAGTATTTCTTCTTTTCTCACATAGGATATTGTTATTGATGGGGTTTTTTTTAAGACTTCATAGAACTGATTAAAAACCAAAGTAGAATCTGCATTTTTTACTTGTGTTTTCCATGATACGTTTGATAACATTGTCACTCATAAGTAATCATAAATAATTCTTAATTATTTTAAGTTGTAAATGTGTTCATTTCAACTTTTCACTTTAGTTCAACTCTTCTTTTAGTGGGTACCTCTGTCATAAATAAAATACAGGCATTGGAGTAATAACATGACTAAAATAAATAATCAAAATAGGCAATTAGCCCCTGTTTACTTTCTATTAGAAGCTAATTCATGTTGTCTTAAGGAAGGAGAAAACGTTTTCAGGTAAAGGATAGATACTTATTAAGATAGCTAAACGTGCACCTGATTTTTGGCTATATGTACAAATATTACCAATTGTTACACCTTCTATAAAAATATAAAAAATGTAAGAGGAACACTTTACATCATACTTTAAAAATCTTCTCTTACTTTATAAATTGTCAAAGTTGGTAAGTCCTCAAGGGTGTCAGGGTGATAACACTGTTAATTTGCGTGCTCTGGTTTTTAGCATTTTAACTCACAAAACTCTGACAAGGTGGAACCATTACCTGGAGAATTTTTTAGCATCAATGTCAAAGTTGTTATCTTAAACTTCATCTGAAAACCATGTGCCATTCCTTACTAGAATAACTTATTACCAAGAATATTGGGGTTTAACTCAAAATAACTCCAAAACCAAAGACAAGTTTTAACTGTGTTAAAGGAGTGTCTTAGTTCCAAAATGAATTTTACATTTAGCTATTCAGAAGAGGATAAATCTTGTTTGAAGGAACTCTTGTACACCAAACTGTGTTGTAAGGATTTAAATTTATCACACAGTAATATACAGGAAGGATACTGGATGCATCCAGAATGTTTTTGAGCAAATCAAGAAGTATGCATTTGTTTTAGTTAGTAAAAATTATTATATGATATCTTTGATTTACAGGTATATGTATTACACAAGGTACAAATATTTACGTCTTATTTAGTTTTCATATTACATTCCAGCTGTATTTCCAGAAGAACTGGGAACTAGTGTTCCTTTAACAGATGATGAACGTAGAACACTGCTCTACAAACCTCTGGATGGAGAGTGGGGTTCCAGGACCCGAGATGAGGAGTGTGACCGAATTATTGCAGGGATAAACCAACTGATGACTCTAGGTAAATTCTGAATGATATGGGAAGCGTTTTTGGTTTATATTTTTGCTCATGTGCACTTCTGAAATTACCAAACGAATGTGATAAAATACACCTTTAACCTCTTGATTAACTGGAACAAAACTTTCTCATTTCCTTAGTTATGCAAAATGCTGAGGAAAACATAACTGATTAACTTGGGAAAAACCACTTGCTTTTGGTTGTAGAGCAATTGCTGTTTACAGGCAGTTTCTGAAAAGGTAATTGTTAAAATGTTTAACACATCACTGCAACGTTTACCTTAATCAAAGATGGGTGTCTCAGTGGAGATCCATCAGTGAAATACAGGCTGAATCATAAGTCTTCTGTATGTCTTTGTGGTGAACAATTGGTGTTAAGTCAGCAGTCATAGCTTTTGTGCTAACAATGGTCATAAATTAAACATATAAATAGTCACAGATACTTTTTTTTTAAATGATTTTTTTGAAATACTTGATGCAAACCAGAAAACTCAATTCTTGAAATAATTCAGATTACCTGTATATCCCACATGGCTTCTCTGATGACATACTGCATAAGAAGCTTCCCTTTCCTTCCAAAAGAAAGGAATTACCTGTACAGCGTAGTAAAACAAGTTAGAGATTTATGTTCAAAGAAATTGTGAGGAAATGAAATTTGAGTTATTTTCACTGTACCTTCTGAGAGTACTGGTTTTACATTTTGCATTATGTTGTATGATGTACTGCTTAGTTTGAGATTTAGTTATAGTATGTGTGGTGCATATTGGTACGAAGCAGCAGTTTCTAGAACATTCAAAAAAGTAAACAGCTCCTAGTAGAAGAGCAGTCTGTTTAGCAACAACATATTTTCTGTTTTTAAAGACTTTTGAAAGAGACTTTAAAGGTGGTTTTATGGGTTTGTATTGCAGTATTTTTCCTTGAGTATAAAATATTAGAATGATGTGTGTCTAAATGCTCGTGATGGTTCTAAGCATAGGAGGGAAAAAAACAACTCTGTTTAGGTGCACAGACTTAAATTGCTCAGCGGTCCAATAGCATTATGGTAGATTGATTTTTAGGCTTCCTTTCTGTTAGGTAGGGACAGGATATTGTCTTTCTGTTTTATTTTGAGCATGGATTTTACCCACCTCTTATGGAGGTTGAAATAGCTCTGTAATTTTTATGGTAAGAATTTAATGTGTTGCTTTGTTTAAAGTTGCTAGAGTGGCAATATAAAATAAAATGCAACAAGCCTGTGTTTTAAATAGCGATACTGAATTGCAAGCCTTCCAATGTGTATAATTTGTATATTCAAACCTACTTTTCAAATTTGTATATTATACAAGAGCTTGACCTATCTCTGGGGAGTGTGGTGCTTCATGCCCAACAGAATGGGTAGTCACTGCAGTGACTGTACTTACAGCACACACCTCAGCAAGCACTCTTTTAAGTAGAATATCAGAATATATTTGGAATATCTAGGGTAGTTACTGTTACTTTTGGGAAACTGCTACACATTTCAAACGTGAGGAAATAGCATATGTTGCCTGGGGGTGAATCTTGAAACTGCCATGGGACTTTTGTGGTATATAACTGTGGTTTTTTTTTTCATTGCATCTAGATATTGCTTCTGCATTTGTGGCACCTGTGGATCTTCAAGCTTACCCAATGTATTGCACTGTTGTGGCATATCCCACAGACCTCAGTACCATTAAGCAGAGACTGGAAAGCAGATTTTACAGGTTAGATCCAAGTCTCAGTTCCTTCTGTGGTATACTGCCAGCTGTATTTTTGGTAGCTCTTTGTCTTGTAACACCAAACTCTAGGAGATGGGTGCAGGTGTGCGCTTTTAATTTTTTCCATCTTCTATCCTTGATCTATGTTTCCATTTTCTGAAACTCTAAAAAGGATTGAACGTCTGTTCCAAAAATGTATTTTAAAATTAAATAGCATTTAAATTCCTCCTTATCCAAAAGACTTGTTCCATGTGAGATTCAAATTGCAAGGTTAGTAAAATGACTTTTAGTCCAAAGGATTAAGTTTCCACTTCATAGTTAAAAAAAAGAAATCTTAAAGATATCACAGGTGGGTTTTTTTGTCCTAATGTGCTTTAAAAAAAAATAAATCTTGCATTATCACTTAAGCAGCTACACAGAATCTGGCTTCTTAAATTATTGGTGTTGAATTACTGGAATTGTTGCACAGCACCGAAAATAAGTCTAGTCTTTTTGACACTGTTTTGATGTTTTCCTAAACTGTGATTGCAATTGCTGTTGGGGTTTTTGTTTATTTTTTTTTGGAAATAGTTTGGTTTTTATTTGGGTTGGGTTTTTTTCAGTAAGTATTATCTATGTAGCAGTATAGTCCTTTAAATTACTTCTGTTTCTTTGAGTTCTTGGGCTATTTCTAATTTGAAAATCAGTGTTCCTCTAATAGTTCTTTTGAATAAATATGGCTAGCATTTTGTTTTGGCACAAATTTCAAAGTCCATTTGTAGTGATTTATATATGCTAAATGAAGATTGAATTCTAAATTAAATTTGCTTTTTCATTTTCAAAAAAGCACCTGTTTTTTATCATTATAATGAATATTGAACTTAGGTTGTTCCATGTTTATTATGTGATGTGAGTCAATCCAGCTTTTTGCCTCTATAATGCACTGCTTTGCCATCAGGTGGAGAGGACTTTTTGCTGGATTTTGTTTCCATTTTCAAAAGAGTAAGCAGTTATTTTTCATAATCAACACACCATCAATAAATTAAGTTTTATTAGTTTGTAGTATTGCCATGACCTGGTTAAATAATAAGCAGTCACCCTGTGTTGTGGTTTCACGTTAATTTTTTTTCTTTTACTTTGTGTGGGCTTTTCAGATCACTTGTGGTTTTGGTAGCTTTTCATGAGGCTTACCTTAAAACTTATTTGTCTTTCCTGAACCAGGAGTCCTAGCATGCCTGTGTGTTTCAAAATGATGCAAAACAAAACAGAAAAAAATTATCTTTCCTAGTGACTGCTGGCATTGTATAAAACTAAATGCTGGACCCAAGATCATTATTAAATTGCATCTAAATGCTCATGCTACGCTAAACATGTTAAATGATCCTCCACCTAACTCTACAAAACCTTTGCGCAGCATTTCTTTTCATTTTGGGCTTTTTTAGTATGAAAATACAAGATTGTATGTGTTTGTAACTTTTATGCTGTCAGAGTTTTTTGGTTTTTTTTTTAGATTTGGATCTATTTTTTCCAGTTATTTTGTGCATCATTTTTTATAATGTGGCTATTCTATAGTTAGGTCATCAAATAAGAGTGGTGTGAGGATCTGATTGTTGTCTATTCGTCAGAAAAATGTATAGTTTAAAAACATTTTTATTACTGTTTTTAATCCTTAGCTGTGAGTTCAGAGCTGATACAGGATGGGTTTTGTGTATCTTAAAGGAATAATAAAAGGTGAGATGTCACAGCTGAATTTTCCTAAGGGCTGTCAGCTGTATATTCTTAAAGCCATTTGTATAGATTGCACAGAACTATAGCATGAGAACTGGAAGCCTGAGGAAGCTGCCTTCTGCTTCTGCTGGTCACATAGGGCAGCATATGGCAATGTGCACACTGATGTAATGGAAAACAGTGGTGGATGGGAAGAAGGATGTAATGTTTTCTCCCCCTGTTCATATACATTGCTAGAAATGAAGTCTTTATTTTTTTCCTTGTCTTTTCCCCCGACTGTTCACGTCCAGGCGCCTTTCTTCATTAATGTGGGAAGTCCGGTACATTGAACATAACACTCGCACATTTAATGAACCTGGAAGTCCTATTGTCAAATCTGCCAAATTTGTTACAGATCTTCTGCTACACTTCATAAAGTGAGTTGCTTAGTAGGTTGGTTGTTATTCCTATCTCTTACCCTGAGATATTTAGCCTTTTCAGATCTGTATCTTAAAGTAAGGTGGTTCTGCAGCTTGAATAAGCCTGTTGTCTGCTGTTGGGGCAGAAAAGAATAAAGCTTGTCTTGACACAGAATTCATAAGTTTGCAAAACAAGATAAAGTTCTATAATACACTGATTGGCATAGATTGGCATAGCATTTTATTTCAAGAGACTTTCTCCTAAATGATAAGAATGGAGTTATACATATACTCATTGGTAAGTTATGAGTTCTGATTTTGTCTACATGAACATAATTATGGGCATTTAATTCCAAAGTCTAGATTACAATTGATAATGTGATTGAAGATGGTGTTTAATATGTATGCAAGGTAAAAATTGGAGGCTTTGTAGTTGACAGAAGCAGTAGTTGTCTTTCAAATGTTCTTTTTTTATTATTGTCTATAGAAAAACTTAATGAGAAATGTTTAAGATTTTTCAGTCAGTTGACACATCTACAGATCTAAAGTTTGTAAGAAGAACTTACTGTGTCCACTGCCTTGATTTGCTTGTACACAGTGAGGACTGTTATTCCCACCTTATAGAAACAGCAAAATACTTCATTAGTTTAACAAAAAATCATGACATTTTCAGTGATTTACTTTCTTAGTTACATTGAAATTGTTAAATTGAATCGTGTTCTTTTCTATTTCACGTGTTCTTAAAAAACATCAGAACTGCGTTATGTATTTGGAAATCTAGGACTGTGACTCCATACAAAAATTTTTGATATATTCAGTGCCTGTGATTTCTGATATTGTCTGGAGAATGAAAAAGAGTGAAATACTTCAGATGTTAAAAGTTTTGGTGAAATATACGCCATTAGGAAAAGATATGTATCTAAAGAGTTTGTCTATTACTGATTTTGTTCTTTAACATCTGATCATTCTACATGATTTTTTTCTGATTAATTAAGCAGCTCAGGGTTTTTCAAAGTGTATGTTTTTAATTGGTTTAGCTAAATTAATGCAACACATAGATATTCTTATTTAATAATGGCCTATAGCTTGAGTCTATTAATATACTAATTTAAGTGAACTAGCAATTGATATAAAGTCCAGACTTTTCTTTGTTTCTATGGTTCTAACTGTGAGGTAGAAGGCCTAGACCATGGAAAGCAAAGCCCATGGTTCTAATGAGAGTGCATCTGAGAACCTAAGGCTTAGTCTCTTAAGTTACTTAAGTCTCTTGAAAAACCGAAAAGGGGGAGGAGAGGGTGTTGATGTTGCTTTATCTTTTTTCACCTTCTCTCCCAGCTTTTATAGGTAATTGCAATAGCCTGTATTATGGTGTTAAGAGTTACTGAGTGTTTACAGTTAAAAGTGGTAGAAGTGTCATAAACCACTTTTTTCCCAGTGGTTTAGATTGCTACATAGTAGAACACCTTGAGGCTTTCCTTTGTATAGGAGCTTTTTATATTAAACAGGAATTGAAAATTACTGTGTTTTAATGAATTAATTATGCAGGTTTATGCAATAACAGTGTTAGTCCTTACACAAATGAACATTGCATTTCAAATGTCTTACATTGTGGGTGCTAATGTATTAAATTGCACTTTTGTACAATAAATTCACTGTAACGCTTCTTAAAAAGCTAGATGGTCCCCAAAGCCCTTTATGTGGCATAGTATTAGATTTTTCTAATGCCGATAAGTTTATGGTAAAGGGTTATAATTTTTAATTTTAAAACGTTGACACTGTTAAGTGATCTATATTTGACAGAGTGCAGATAATATTTTACAACTTTTGAGCAGATGACTAGCTTGACTTATTACTGCAGTTGTCTTAGTATTTGTATAGCAGTAAACACATTCTTATTTGGGAATGATTGCATATATATTTTCCATATCCTGGGAAAATTACAACTGATTCCTTAGGTGAAGATGGAAGATAAATATTAGCTTATATTTCTTTTTACACAGAGACCAGAGTTGCTATGACATAATTCCATTATACAATGCAATGAAGAAGAAAGTGTTGTCTGACTCTGATGAGGTAAGTGGTTGTGTCTTAGACATTGGCATTGATACGCTGGAGAAATGGGATCACTGTCTCTGTCCTATGGAAGACCAAAGTACTGGTTTCAGTCACTGTAAGGGAGTGGGGTGTACTTCTCTGTCAAAATGTTTCTTTTTGTCAGCTGGGAAACTGGGTGAAAATCCAGCCTCCTGTCCTCCTTTAGTGCAGAGAACTTTAATGGATTGCTGAAGAATTTAGATGCTGCTTAGATTTCTGAGAGGTTCTCAAAACTGACAGTCACATGAAATGCTTCTCAAAGGGACAGGAGTAGGACTATAAAGACTCAAATTATAAATTAAGTATAAAAGAATTCATCTACTCATATATGCTTATATTTTTTAACCTTTTTGTGCGACTCATTATCTTGCTCAAAGGAAGAAGAGAAAGATACAAATGTGCCTGGCACTTCCACTAGAAAAAGAAAGGTAAATATTCTTAAGACTTTTTTATTTGTATTTTGTAGTCCTATAAATAACTATAAATGTATTTGTAAACCATGAAATGTAAAACTGAAAATGTTTTTATTATTGTGTAATATCAGCATTTTGAAAGTTTTAAACTTAGTGATGTGTTGCTCTACTGAGCTGTTCAATGTAAAAGCATTTCTGTCTGTGCTGCTGCATGTTGTGAATTTATTTATATCCTTGGAAACCTTTTTTGTTAGATTTTGTAAATGCAGCTAGTTTATTTAATGTACACCAGACAACATTGTCATTTCAGGATCATCAGCCAAAGCGGCGGCTACGTAATAGAGCTCAGTCATATGACATTCAGTCATGGAAGAAGCAATGCCAGGAGCTGCTGAATCTCATTTTTCAGTGTGAAGACTCTGAACCATTTCGACAACCAGTGGATCTTCTTGAGTATCCAGTGAGTATTTTAGAGCAAGAAAGCTGGCTACAATCCAGTTCTTAGGTGGTAGGTTGTGTTTTTTCTGGCTTTGACCATATTTCCATCTCTTTCAATTGGATCTTCAGGCAGCTGCAGTAACAGAATTTTTTTTCAGTGCTTCACTGTCACTTGATAATAATTTATATCATCTTTTTAAAGTAATTTCAAAATAAGTTATACTTCTCTGCTCTCTCAGATACTTAACTTGCAAAATGTTTTATATTCAGAGATACCTATGTTGTTAAGTAAATTACAACTTCTAAAGTAAATTACAGTTTTTGCAATTAAGATGTCTTTCATTTTCTGAGTGAAAAATAGTCATATATGAAACCCATATGTTTGGTTGTTGAATGTGACGTGTCAGGGATCATTGTTTTTTATTCAGAAGTATAAAAACTAAAGGTAATTTTATGTGACAACTTTCAGTAACAAAGCAAAGGTTTTGCTTACTTTCTAGCATAAGTTTTTCTTTAATATCACTCGAAGGTGGTTGACTTCAGGGAAATTAATTTTCTCAGAGAAAAGATATGTTTCTGTTTTGGAAGTCACTAGTAGGTCTGTTTTGATGCTTCTGCAGCCATTATTTTTGAAGTACCCTGAACTTTATGCCATGGCCAACTACAGATGGGCTGCTGTGTTTGAGATCCTCAAATGAGCTGATGGAGAGCACTATAGTAGGCTTAGACATGAAACACACTGCTCCCTGGTGTCACAAACCTGTTTAACATTCATAGGCACTCCTGCAGGTTCTATTTGCCCTGATGGATTAAGTTAACTTTTTGGTTAATTTTGGTATTTAAGGGTTTTATTGTATGGATATTGCTCTGTTTTTTCCATAGCCTAGAAAAATGATCCTGTCATTGGCTTGATCTGGCTCCTATTTAAGCCCACGGAGTTTTCAGTATTTTAATATTACTTTCCTAAATTGTCAGGTCTCCATTTGGGAAGCTACTCAGGTTTCAGAAGGATGTGATAAGCCTCTGATCAGATTCAAGTATTCAAACTTCATATTTTAAAGCTAATATGTAAGAACATCATTAGTCTTAGTCCCAAGTTTGAGCTTTTAAGCCATCCAGAAAGCTTGTAGTGACACTTTTTGTATCACTGGTACCTTCATGTCAGTGTGTTAGTAATGTAATCCTTAGGACACGAAATTCTGAGCTCTGCATTTCAGTATATCTGTTTAGAAAATGAATTAAATCATCTATTGGTTAACTTCTAATGTTGGTCCTGTTGATTATATCTGTGAGGACTTATGTTGTGTATGAGTGGAAAGGGGCAAAACGTCTTTAGCAGTCTTCCACAGCTATTTAAATAGGACATTTGTGTTAAACAGGTTTATCAAATGCATCTGAAAGAAAATGATATATTAGGGCTTGGAAAAAAATTGTAATAAACTGCTTTGGTATTTCTTAACAGGATTATAGGGATATTATTGATACTCCTATGGACTTTGCTACTGTTAGAGAAACACTGGAAGCTGGCAACTATGAATCACCGATGGAGTTATGTAAAGATGTGAGACTTATTTTCAGCAATTCCAAGGCCTATACACCAAGTAAAAGATCAAGGGTAAGGCTTTATTATTTTCTATTGTTGTTGTTTAAAAAAGACCACTTATATCTGAAAAAATATAGAACAGAAAAAGCAACTGTAATTTGATTACTTTTAAAAACAAGTTTAATTATTTCTGATATTCAAACTTGAATATTTCTGAGACACTATTACAGCTTTGTATTTTAAAGGAAAGGAATATGTGCTGTTTAAATGCCATAAGTTCTGATGTTCTGCATGTGTGTTTCAAAAGTGTATATTAGAAAGTGGATCTAAAGGGAGAGCCACATTGAAGGAAAGATCTGTAGAAACATGACTATGGGTAGAATAGTGGAATTTAACTGTTATTTTGGGAAGAAACTTGATTTTCAAAACAAAAAAACACAGAGCCCCTCCACCTTGGAGGTTGCCCCAAACTAAAATATCCAGGTAGAGACAGTAGAGGATGTTGAAATTCAGTGTTGTTCACCAATATGCAGTGCAATTGTAATGAAGCCCTTAGGATTTCTGGGAAACAGGACTGTCTTTACATAGTATCAGCCTACTCTTGGATGCCCTGCTTTTAGTAGGTGCAGTATCTGAGCAGTTAATTTATAAATGCATACTTACACGTGTTCAAGGCTTTTGTGTAGCTTTTCTTCTACTAATATGTGTTAGATGTTCAGACTAGAATTATTAACAGCTTTTATGTTTGGCTGTTCTAAATAGCAAATTAATTATTAGGACTTCACTGTTTTAAAACTTGGGGACAAATTTCTTGGCAGATGACTAGAAAGACGGACTGATCAGCGATTACTCTCTCTTCAGTCAGTAGCAGACAAACCCACTCACTATTGAGGCTGCCTAAAAATCAGTCTCTTGGTTGCATTAAATGGGATGGATTTGGGGGAAAGTCCGGATTCTTTTGTGGTTTTTCTCTCTCTCCTCGATCTCATCACACCTGTCGTCTTAGCTCTGTGTGATTTCACAGGTCCTTCTGACATTTTCATACTTTTTTGTGTTTCTTCCAAACAGACTGGTATAGTAATAAATGTCTACATCTTTTTTTATTTTACTTAGAACTAGAAGTGGAAGGCTCTGATGTTAAGAATTTTAATATTCTGGAACCTATGTGCTTTCAAGTGCATGCAACACATAGTTTTTGAATGGTGGTCTTTACTCTTAATTTGTCATGCACATGCTAAAAATACCACTTAACTTTACATCACTTATGCTTACTTGAATGGTAAACCTAAACTCATCAGCTTTTTCTTTTTCTCTTGGCACATTAGACACATATTTCTTTGCATGCTATCTCCAGTAACACATACATAATAATCTGTCAAACCTATTGTTGAGTCTGGTACTCTTATAGTTTGGTGTGTCATTAGGTAGGCAACTGTTCAATATTCTGATATGGTGTTTCATATTCTAAAAAGGTGCTGTGTCTCAAAGTACCTAGGCAGGTCACTTTGGTGGGATTTTTTTGGTTTTTTTTTTTCATTTCCAGAATTAATAGCAACTGTGCTCAAATAATTAGTTGTGATCTTAACTGAGTTTGGGAGTCACTATAAATCATTCAAAGCTAGAGATGGGTAAAAAAAATGTGCACCTACATAATTTCAATACATTTATTGTACCTGTTGAAACCAACTTATTGGTAGAATCAATTCATCCATAAAAGGAATAGATTGATGTTCAAATATAGGATATAAGGATGAAACTTAATGCAGCAGAAAATAAGATTTCTTGACCCTAGGTATGATACAGTAAAATTACATTAAGGATCTTTTTGTAATTTCTGTTGAAGCTAGAAAGGGGTAGTACGTTCTGGAAAGGCAGTTGAAAAAATGACTTTTCTAATTTTTTCTTTTGTGTGTCATCTTCAGTTGTAATATACTTTTCAAAACCATGAAAACAGTTTAAAGCAAACCTACACATGGGTTAATGTAAATTTGTTGAGACAGACTGTAAATTTCCCTAAAACATTTCCATATTGATTACTTTACTTTTCTAGCTATTGTTCAATGATAAATAAGTAAAATGGTGCTTTGGAAAAGTATAAAACTTGTTTACTGGCTTTTCTTTTTTAGATCTACAGCATGAGCTTGCGCCTTTCTGCTTTCTTTGAAGAACACATAAGTTCGATTTTATCGGATTATAAATCTGCCCTACGCTTTCATAAAAGAAATACAATAAAGAAACGAAGGAAAAAAAGAAGTAGAAGCAGCTCAGTTTCCAGTAGTGTTGCATCCAGGTACATTAATTCTTTTACAGCATTCATGAAATGTTATGCAAGTTTGACATACCTAAACAATAGAACCTAGTGTGGTTTTTTTCTTAATCCTTCCTTTACTATTCCCTATATTACAGAATGGTAGCTTTGACATGCAAGTCCCTATGACGTGGAAGAGTTTTAAACTTTACTTAGAGCTATCCTAGTGTAAGTGCTTAAAATTCAAATACCTGCTAAACATACAGTAAAACAGCATTGTTAGGATAGCGGTGGCATCATGCTTTGTCATATAACTATAGTATTTATTGTAAAGATTCACTTTTCAGAAGCTCACAACTTACATGAATTTCCACAGTAAATGTCATGTTTTTAACATACTTCATACAGAGGTGATTGTTTTACTCCCACGATCTCAGACACTAGCATTTAATTTTCTTTATTCCTGTAAAATGAAAAAGGGGTCATCCAGGATACAAATTGTTCCTCCTTTTGCAGTCCTGAAAGGAAGAGGAGATTAATAAAACCTCAGCTGAAGGCGGAAACTTCCACCACTTCGTCATCTTCTGCACCTACACGGTCGACAGCACTGCGACATGCTCCGCCTCAGATGAATGGAAAAGCGGCTGAAGCCTCTTCCCTTGTGCGGACTAGAAGCAATAGGGGGATAACAGATGTGGCTGTTACAGAGCAACCATCTACTTCTTCAGGAGCAAAGCCTTTAACTATAAAGCCTTTAATTACAAAGCCTAATACTACTGCAGGGTCAGGAAAGTCAGGCAAGTTGGATTTTTTTTTAATTAAGCAGGGAATGTTTTCAAAGATAAAACTGGCTTTTTGGTAATCTGTTATATTTCTCTCAATTAAGACTAGTTCTGTATTCAAGCTGATGGGCCTTTGAGGCTCTTCAGAGGAAAACTGAACAAGTTAGGCTGTGTTATCTAGGAAGCTTTCTTCCTTCTGGATCACTGACTCAAATTGTTTGTTTGTAGTAGAACATGAGTTCCATTTTAGTCCAACAAGATTGAATGTGGTATAAACTGCTGGACTTACATAGTTTTTTTTTCTTTTTGTCCTTCTAGTACTGGAGAATTCAGCCAAACATTCCAAGAACCAGAATATTGTATCAAACCCTACCCCATCGGATTACAGTCATAACACTAGGAATAACTCCACTAGAGAAAATCCCGAGAAAGAGAAGCAAATCAAGCGCAAAGTAAAATCTTCCACCCTTAATCAACAAGGTACCAAATTTCTCTGGAACTTCTCCCTGCCCCATCCCAGTTATTGATGTACTGACTGTAGTGTTGTTCTTTAGTTGTGGTAATTTGGAGGTGGGGAAATTAGGATGCATTATGATTTAGCAGAATGGGGAAGTCTAATGGAACAACTCCGACACAGTTTCCTTCTTGATGAATTAGCACAGTTTTGACTATTCTTAACACCATTTCCATGATGTGATCACTGTTGTTTAGCTTATTTTGATATGTTAACATATCTCTGCCTTCATTTAAAATATTACAAAGATCATGTTAGGAGTTCTGAAATTCCAAAGCAGACTTCTGCAGGGTCATGCTTTAAACCCTGTGTGTTTAACCTCATAACATTTATGTGGGTTACATTTGATTCAGTTACGCTGAGTGTGGTGACATGCTGTGCAGCCACGAGCGTAAAGGTCAGAGCATCCCAGCTGCAAATTAGTTCTTTCACTTTTTTCCACAGAAAATTGAACTATGCAGTATTTACTGCTTCTGTTTAGTACGTTTGAATGGACTGCTCAGACCTACGTTTCATGAAATCTCTCAAGTGAACTTGCTCGGTCTTTTGATGTCTGAATACCTTAAAACTCAAAACTTCTGTGGAGACTGAAATAAGATCTTCTAGTCAAAAAGCTTTCCTGTTTATGGAGGAGCTTTGAACTGTTATGAAGATGCTTGAAGCATCTAGATCCATGAAGCATCTTTTCTCTGAAGATGGGAGACTTAGTAGTCTTAGTCTGCAAATTGGGCGCCCCCTAATTAATCTGCTTACTCCTTGTAGTCCTTCTTTCCCCAAGGATTATCTGTTCTTTCTTAGTCTTCCATGCTTCTGAAAAAGTAGCTTGTGGTCTGATAAGTTAAATCATCTGTCTATTCCTTGTAATCTTTCTCACAAAGGCCCCAGCTTGTTACCATGTTGCATGGCTAAGTATGCACCTTTTATAGGACTGGGTGTTTGGTTGGATCAGAGGTATCTGAATGTTGTTGACAATGTCCCTCCTGCACATCCACTCATATGACAGAGGAGGCCTGTGCATTCAGTGCATGATGGTGCACATTTGAACACAGCAGGAGCTGTGCATGGGTGTTCCATCGAAGGACTGAGGAACTATCATGCTGACTATGAGCCTGTTCTTGGCCATGTTTTAGGCAAGGGCTGTGGTATCAGAACATCTCCCTAAGAGGTCCTGTGACATGCCCTGCTAAGGCGAGTACCCCTCACTTAATGAAAACACACCCTATAAAATGTCAAAGCAAGTACATCTGCTGTCAGTCTGTTAATGTGAGAAATCTGTGCAAGTTGCACATAAAAGATGCTACATCAGGCTGAAAGAAACTGTTTTATTTCTCCAGAGATTACCTGCTGTGAAGCATTCCTGATCCTTACAGTAATGCTTCCTGAGCAACTTTTTGCTGTTGTGGATACAAAATAGGAGTTTTGTCCACTGGTGTTGTATCAGCCAAGAAAAACACCTTAGGCGTTCCCCTTTTTCCCTCTTTTTCCCCCCTGGGTTTTTCCTGGTTTTTTTGTTTGTTGTTTCCCCCCACCCCCCAGCTACTGTGTACTAAACTCAACTAGAAATTAGTTCTCCTTGCATATGAGAATGAAACTCTTTGAGCTCTACTTTGGGTTTCTCAGATTTTGACAGATTGGCAATCACTGTGAATCCTTTCAGATATTTTAGTAGGGCCTTATTAAGGCAGTGTGAAAATGAATGTAAACGCAAATCTGTTATGTGACATGTACTTGCATTTCTTTACAGCGGATTGCAAAAATAATGCTTTGGCATCAGGAAGCATTCAGGTGAATGGACATGGAGGACAGCCTTTGAAACCTCCAGTTAAAAGAGGTCCCGGACGGAAACCGAAGGTGGAGACTAATAACAGTAGCTGTGAGGTGGTGGTGCACAAGAAAAGAGGCAGGAAACCAAAAAAGCTACAAATCGTTGAACAGCAAAAGGTTGCAGAGCAGAATACAATCCAGACCACAAGGGATATACCAGAAGAAGCCTCTGTTTCTACTGCATGCAACTCTCTTTCTGAAAATAATGTGAAGGAAGACTTGTTACAAAAAAAAGGCCGTGGGGGTAGAAAGCCAAAAAGGAAGATAAAGACCCGTCAGCCAGGCTCGGACCTCTTAGTTCCTGCGAATGTTAAAATGCAAACAAGAAGCAGGAGGAAAAAGACACATGAGCCCATGGAGGAGGGGTCTGAAGAGCTTAAAGATTCTGAACCTCACATGAGAACTAGAAACCAGGGTAGGAGGACAGCCTTTTACAATGAAGATGACTCTGAGGAGGAGCAAAGGCAGCTATTGTTTGAAGACACCTCCTTAACTTTCGGAACATCAAGCAGAGGCAGAGTCCGAAAGCTGACTGAAAAAGCAAAAGCTAATTTAATTGGTTGGTAATTTTTACCAAGGGTTCTACTTCAGAATGCTATGAAGCAGGTACAGTTAAGGAACAGCAGAACAGACTTCTTCTTCCCTGCTGCTATTATGGGTTAGAAGAGTATGTTCTGATGTGGGGAGAAAGATCTAGCAAAAAGATAAACTGAAAGAACATTCTTTGAAAGAAATATATATTTTAAACTTTTGCTATTTATTGCCCTCCAAATAGGTTATACATTTCAACAGTCATTTTGTTCACAATTGAGAATAATTGAAGCAATTTCTGACTGACGTACAGAGTTGATAACTACTCTGCTGGAGTAGTACATAATATCTCTACACAATTGAAAAAAGGTGATGGTACTTTTAATTGCCACAAACTGAAAACAGAAGTCTATTTTTGACCAAGCAAGGTACGCTTTGATTGTAAAGTCAAGTCGCCTAGAAAGGTAGACTTTGACAAAAAGTGGCAGTAAATTCACTTGCATTTCTATTAAATACAAAATACCAAACTTTGCTAATCTGAAAATGTTTAATTTCAGTTGTGATGGAACGTTCAGCTGCAAAAGAAGCCTAGCACAGGCCATTGGTTTATCCAAGTTCTGCCAAACATAGCAAAAATGTAATCACAAGTATATATATATATCCACATTGGAAAAAGTTTGACTAATGTCTAATTTTTCAGACCTTGATTCTTGTATCAGTCACTAAATCTCTGTTTATTGTGCCAAAGACTGAGAATCAGTGCAGTGGAAAGCCTTTTTTTCTTTGAGTGTCAGTACAGCATACCATTTGCAGTGATAAAAGCTGTGTCTTGTTTTAAATAGTAAATTGTTAACATTGTTCTGAAATGTATCCTTTTTGGTACTTCTGGTAGAAAATAATGCACTGGTGGGGTCCTTTGACAGAGATGTTTTAGTCTAAATGTATAATTGGTTAAAGGATTCAAGGAAATTACAGGACAAGTATGGAATTATGATGTTTACTTTCTGATCCAGATTGATAGTTGTTTCTACAACTTAAGACATGCTTAAGAGGCTGAAATGACCTACAAAGAAGAGTGTATGTGTATATATTAATATATACATAAACACATACATCTAAAATATTACCCAGGTATAAATTTTTTTCAGGATTTTTTAGATAGCACTAGAATTGAAAATTTTAAAATGTCATACTTTATAGTTTAATTTTAAGGGGAAGATTGGTTATTTTCAATTATTAGGGTTAAAAGGCCAAATCACTTTTTATGCAATCATGTTTTATACAGTGGTCTCATTGCACATTGTGTTTTTCTGCACTTTTTATGGTATATCACGCTGACATAAGTCAATATACACCCTAAAGAAAAATTCCATTTAATGATTGTGCCTTGTATTCTATTATTTCTTGCATCCTTACTAAAATTAAGTTGTCTATTGTAAATGATAACTATATGACTTAGGGGAATGTATTGTTATATGTACTGCTCTGGAAAAGAAAAGCAGTTATTTATTTGTTTATGGTACATTTAGTTATTTTATACCTTTACAAACAAATAATACCATTTTGTATCACTTAAAAAAAGTATTGTCCAGTTCAAAGTTAAAAATACATAAGTAGTCATATTTACTGAGATCTGGTATGGTACAAAAATGTAACCAAAATTTTCTGGTTATACTTTTTTTTTTTTTTTTACACAAACATCATCTGCAATGTCTAGAAGGGAGGGCATGCAGAATTAAGACCTTAAATTTGCACAGCTTCTGTATTTGTATTTGAGGCCTGATTCTTCACTCTTTATTTTCTTACTGAAAAAAGGTTCTAAGTTTGAACAAAGAATATTGGTATTTGCCACCAAGAGAAATAGAAATATGTTACTGTGGATAGCAAATTAGTATCCACCATACCTAGTTTAAGGTAGTTCATTTTACTACAAAAAGTGGCTAAGTAAGATATTTTCCAGATCTTCTTTGAATTGTTATGGATTTGAACTTGGGGAGCAGGGATTAGTTTTTATTTCATTTGTTGGCATATTTATTTTTTCTAACCAGTATTTCTTTATCATTCAATTAAAATGGAGTTGCTAAACATGTGGTAAGATAACAAGCTACAGTTGTACAATTGCAATACAGCTTCACAATTCAAAACTGATTGATTCTACTTGTTAATTTTGTCAGATCTCACTGATGAAGGCAATCATTTGAAAATGTGTAATTTCCTGATGTTATCTGCATTGTAATATATAAAACAGATTATATCTAAAATTCATCTTCTGTATTTACTCTGTTTGTAATGATGTTTTATATGGCATGTCTATGTATATATTTATATATCAAAAATACCTTGTAAGTAAGTTTTGGAGATTGAGATAATATACGTTCCCTTAATAGTAGGTAGAAGATTAAACATCTTAATTTTGCGAGGATAGAAAGCCTTACCTGCAGAACATGGGTACTGCTTCCCACCCAGTAATATCGGTGACTTTAGCCAGTAAGTTTTTAATTTGTATTAGACACATTAATGTTTTTCCTTTTAAAATAAATTGTGGATAATTTGGGTCAAATTTTTTTATAGAAGCAACACTAGAAGTTTATTAGAAATTAATACCAGATTTATTTAAAAGTTATATTTTTATAATTTAATTCACTAGGTTGCAAACTTTATTTATGAGACTTTAGTCACCATCAGACTGTATTTTGGTTGGGGAAAAATTTATTATTTGAAGTATTGTGAGATACTGTATCAACACAGAAAAAGAGCTTTTGATTACATAGTCTTAAGTTTTTAAATGTGAGCAATAAACTTATTGGTCAGTGTTGAAATAATTTAAGAACTATAATTATATGCATGTTTTATAATGCCATCTCAAGTACCTAACAACTGGTTCAGAAAATGGACTATCAAAATCTCATGTGCTTGTTTCACATTTGCATTGTAAGTAACATACAGCTTCATAGTCACATACACATAAATGATCTGGCAGCAATTAACTCAGTTTTATTCATTAAATTTGTTTATATTTGACATGGATATGAGGATACTGTTCTGGTATTTCTGTGCTATACTGGGAGACGTTAAAATTGGTATTTACTGCTGAGTGGTATCATAACAACAGTGTGTTCTCTAACTACCAATGAGGAAATAACTTCTGCTTCTGTCATAACAGTGGGCTCTAAATGTTTAACAGGAATCATTGTACCTGGGCCTACATACCTAACAACTCTTTATCCACTTTGTTTCTGTTGTTAGTGTGTTCTCTGGGAACTGAACTGAAATTTTACCACTGTAGTGTTCATTATTATTATTCTCAATATTGAACTAGAGCTCTTCGTCACTCGGCAATGACCAGTGATACAACTTTACAGAGAAATGTCTTCCTCCAGTGATTAGACTGCTGTGATAAAGATTTACAGATGTTTATTTGTACAGTGTCTGGTTTGTACCTGTGATTGGTTTGTTGATAGACTTGTAAGATTGAGTTGGTTGAGTTAAATATTACTATGGCTTAATATTTGTGAAACTATTAATTGATAAAGGACCCTGATGCAGCACGTAGGATATATTAATATCTATTAAAAAATAAATTGTAGTGTAGAGACAGCTTATTCACTGTATTGCTGTACAAATATTTTTAAGCATCAGTTCTGTGCCAGAGGCTTTTGTCTTACCAAAGAAGGACTACATGCAACACAAAAAATACTCTGTCCATTCAGTAATCTCAAGCTTGTTACAATTTTTACATCACATTGTTAAATATTTTGCTCACATTTGTTGGATTGTGGACTATAAGTAAATGCTTTAGCGTGTCATTTGAATTTAGGCACATGTTAAATGGTTGACTGGTTCTATAAAAGCAATAGGTGTAACTGGATGGGACTGTTTCACCCTGTACTTACATAGTAGATAAGAGGTTAGAGATTTTTAATCTCACTTTCATCAACATTCACATTCAATTTTGTAGCATGTGAATCTTGCTGAGGTAATTTTAACATTGCTGGTCAATCAAGATGCAGCCATACCACAGTTGTGTCCTGAGTCCTTACCTTATTCTGAAGTAGTATATTTTGCCCACACTAGTTTTTCAAAGGTTTTACTTTTTGCCTTTTTTTAACAGAGTGTTTAAAAATAATTTAATTCTCCTACAGTGCTGTGATACAGAAGGTCGAGGGTCTTAAAACCTCACCTAGAAACAGCAAAAGCTCATTTTCTGTTTACTACCTAAATGAAGACAAATTAACTGTGTAAAATTAGTATATATTTTCTTTTATCCCTGAAGCTCTTGTAACAGACTGGTTTCCAAGGGGACCTAGATATTCAACTGATAAAAGGGCTGTTAGTTTTCTGCTGTAAATTATTGTATATACCTGTTTGTTTGTATGCAGAGGAAAGCGTATTACATTTCATAAAATTGGCCAAGGCTTAACAATGTGTTTCCAATAACAAGTCTGGCATTGACAGCTTACGTAGCTTCCTGTTTTTGAATCATGAGTACAGCTTGTTCACTTTCTGCTGTCTGGGGAAAATAGCAGGTAGCTTTTAAACCAGAGCTAACCTCTAGGTGCTCTTGTGTTTCTGCTAATTTTAATGCAGGAATTCACCATGTCATTTTTACAGTGCGTTGGATGAGGAAACATGCCAGGAAGCTAGATTAAAAGACATCTTAAATTGCAGAAAAAAAGGCGATTGGCTGCTTCCCCCCCCTCCCTGCCCCTTTTCCCAAGGTTATAAGGGCCTCAAGGCACTCCACCTTATATGCTGCAATAAAATAAGGGTGAAGAAATTTAGCTTTTAGGAGGTACGTAGTCAAACAAGTAGTCATTTGGATCCTTTTTAATGCAGATAAATACATCAGGAAATTCACTTCAAATAATTCAAATAATACATTTTAGGGAGGGAAAGTAGTACTATACTATGAATTCCTACACTGAAAAAACAAAGAATGAAGTCATTCAAAATAGGGGTAGAAAGAAATAGAAGTACCTGTCATGTACTGTGTGATGTACATGTGCTGTTTTGTGCTTACAACTGCACGTGTTGGTTTGCTAATGCATTGAGACCATACAGAAGTTACATTTTTGGACCATACTAAAACTGCAGAAGTGTGGTGGACAACTGGATAATGATCTTGCGTGAACTAAATTCTGTCATAATGTTTCAATATGTATAGAATGGAGCTCAACTTCAAGTAAATTACCTAGAAAGGTTAATTTTAAAACTGACACATTTTCAGATTAAAAATTACGCTTATTTTGTACAGAATTATGTAAAACAAAAATCTGTTGTATGTAATGAGTAACAGTTTTGAAAACTATAATTCTTTAGCTTTATCAAGGCTTTTTTCCTTCCAGAAATCTAGATTATCATGTTATAACCTGAAGTATCTCACCAGGATAACAGTGCCCTTTCTTTTTGTACATATGGATTGGAAATTTCTTTACTGTTATGTGGACACTTTCTATGTTAGTTTTGATGCATAATACTTTGAATCCTTTTATACAAACTAGAATGTATGTGTAAGAATTACTGTCACTGCAATGTAGTAACTACAAACTTATTTTTAAATAAATAGAAAACATGTTTTTCTAAGCTGTCCAACAGTGTTTGTTTCTATCTAGTAATTTACTGTATTATGGGACAGTTGCTTATGTGTTTCTCAAAACTGCCTTAACTCAGCTTGTTTTGATTCCTTATGGAATATGGTATAGTGGTATATGGCAATATGGTATAGCGTATGTGTGGGAACAGACAAAATTACAACTGGAGCGTGCTCTGATAGAGATCAAAGTTTGCTATTTTGTAGGGGGTTTCACTAAACCCTGCAGTTCTGGAGGCCATATAAAAGCAGTAGCATCTGGCACTGAAGACACCATGTTGCCACTCCTCTTAGCTCACTTTCAGATGTGCAGCAGGGTACCCACCCCTAATCCTCCAGAAAGCCTTCCTTGTTCAAATAACAAAGGTTTGTGCCAGAGCTATGTCCAGTCTATGGATATCTGTGCTTCCCAACAACTCTAGAAGAAGCTAAAAACACCTAAGCAGAGAGAAGTTCCCTCCTCCCTGTCCGTAGAGTACTGGTCTTCAGTCTAGTTGCTCTGAGTGGGTGGTGCAAGGAAGAGGCAATACAGGATGTATTTGCACAAAGCTGCAGGGTTGGTTTGTTGATATCTACGTGTTTCTGCCCGATAGATGCAAGACAAAAGAAATGTTTAGCATTTCAAATACTGCCACTACATGGATTCTGTTTAATTTCATGTGTTACTTACTTCCTCCTTATGTACCTTACGTCAAAACACAAGGAAGTGACGGAAGAGATCTTTACCTCACAGATGGGGGTATGTGTGCTGCTGGGTGATGGGAATGGGGAATGGTCACAGCAGAATGAACTCCCTATTGCTTTCCAGACTCCACGTTGAGTCTAGCAAAAGCAAAACGTGTTTTAGCAGATGAGAAACCCGTTGTCTCAATCATCCATGTGAGTTTTAGTAATTGGCCTGTTCTACTTGGAGAAAATAAATTTAGAATACTGAAAATGTAACACATTTTCTTCTGTGCTTCTGGTACGTACTGGAGCTGGTAGTTCTATTGTATGTGCATTTTCAGTATGGCAGCATTATTATAATAGTGGTGTGCTCATCCAAGCACAAGCCACCCCAGGTCCACGGGGCTTTTTACTCAGTTTTGTTACTGAGAATAGTCTTAAGCAGTTAATAATTTTTTCTCTATTTTGAAAATATTTTTCTGCATAACTCTGTACAAAATCCTTAAAATACAATTGTATCCCACTTCTCATTCCTGTGACAAGTATCTTTATGAAACCTGCTGTGGTTATTTTTCTTTGAGTAGAAATCAAGACTTTGCTTAGGATTAACAGATGCTGTGAAATGTTAGTATCTGACAGCGAGATACTGACTGTGCTAGTACTAATATTTCATTACCTTGTTAATACCATTTACTCCTGTTGGATCATAACACTCATTAAATGAAGGAAATTGTGTAATCATTGACCATTTTCTTTTCAAAGTGGAAAGTTTTTATGCCAAAACCTGTGTTATTTCCTGCTCTAGCTTTGCAAAACAGTTCTTGTCATTTTTCCCAAAGACAAATGAGCAAAGTGTAATGGTTTTAAAAATTAATCAATGTTTCTATTTGAAGCAAATGTGAAAATAAAGGAAATGCCAGCGAGCAACATACAATGTGACTGGAATTTAAGTAGCATAAAATTGAGTTATTGTACACAAAATTAGCATGCATAATATAGGGTTTTTGTGGGTTTTACTAATGTTAACAGGAAGCTCAAAGCCCAAAATGTCAAGTTGTTTTTCTAGCTTAGAGAAATACTGTGTTAAGAAATCTTTGGAACAGGCTTAATTGAATCTTTTACGGGAGTGTAGTGAGAATTTATGAATTCTGTCCTGTACTTTAAAATCTGTATGAGCACTGAAGGGGGAGACAGGGTAGAGGATTCGGGAATCTTGGTTCTAGTCTAGTAACAACCATACAAATTTCCTTTGTGATTCCTTTTCTTGTCTCTGAAACAGGGAGGTTTATGGTCCTGTCAGCCTTTCATTTTACTTTAGCTTGCAGATACATCAGTGGGGAAAAAAAAAGAAAAAAAAAAAAAGAGAAAGAGGGAACAAGAGCAGAGGCAGGTAATCAATTCATTCAGCATCAGATTTCTGCAGAGGCATATTCCTGAAGGTACTGACTTCAAATAATGTTAGCATTCAAGGGCCAGGCAGCCTCATCTGTTAATTTGTGTTTTGTCTCAGATCTCTGAATTTGACTTTGAACAAGGATATTCAAAATAATAAAGACTGTAACTTAAAATGCAAACCTAGTTAGAATACGATTAAAATACTAGAAGGAATGACTGTATTTGTATTCTATAGCAGAGAAATCTAGTAGGGTTATTTTTCTGAAATTCAAGCACCTCATTCAAAATTTGAGTTCTCTTTATTATTAAGGAAAGTGGTGTAAGCTTCCATAAACTGCTAAGAAATGGAATACAGTTGTCAAAAACTTAAGAGTTACTTACAAGTTATTAATTAGTGATTGCCTCTCAATGCACTGCCTATTTTTACCCAACTAGAATCTCAACATGGAGTTGAGTGTACGTGCAGTTTGTACCATTGTCCTTCACTGACATCAGTTACTCTGAATGAACAAGTATGTGGGGAAAGATTAAATATCTAGAACTCAAAACTTTTATGCTGTTTAATGCTTTTAAAGGGTTTGAGGTTGTAAAATGTGTGTTAATACTAAGCTCTTCTGTTGGATAAAGTTACAAGGGAAATGAGAGGTTAAATTATTTAGGAAAATTGTCAGAAAATTCACATAACCTTTGTCTTGTGAAAAGGCAGATCATCTGAAATTGTCTCATGGTCAGGGTTGGTTTTTTTATTCTTGCATGCTAATTTATGATGTTGTAATTTTCCTCTGGCTTTGGCCTCTTCTCTGCCCACCTCTGACTCATGACAGAGCACACAGTTTTCTTTCTGGCTCTTGCACCGAAAACCTCTGCTCAAGCACATGGGGAATAACCTGTTTTGTAACAGAAGCATCTTGGTCTTGCAATCTGATTTACTTTGTATTTTTGAAAGGCATCTTAATGTTTGGGTAGTAATAAGTTGCTTGAGACATACTTTAAAACCTTCAGCCTCCCTGAGGTAGGACCAGGTGTTTATGTGGCTCCTGGCATTTTTCCCAAGGGAGCAGTTAAGTCCCTCTATTTACTGCAGCCTGGGCTGGTGTGATGCAAACAGCCATGATGGCCCAAAGAGTCTGTTTTCCTTGGGGTGGGCTGTGCAGGGCAAATAGGTTGCTCTGAGCAACCTGATCTAGCTGAAGATGGCCCTGCTCATTGCAGGACTCGATGACCTTGAAAAGGTCCCTTCCAACTCGAACTATTCTATGGTTCCATGATTAAAAAACTAGTTTTCTTAGGTAAAATTTGTATTTCTAGTTTAAGCTAGTAGTTGTGTTTTCAAGTGGGCATTCCTGACATGTTGCACAGGTTTAAATCCATCAACAAACAAAACCTTAAGCCCAGCCACTTAGTTCCCACATGATCACTAGGTACAGCTTGATAACATTTCGGGTTTTTTTTCACAGTATTGCCCTTCACAGAGCTGTGCTCAGTATGTGAGAAGTGATAGCTGGAACATTTCCTCTCTTGATAAGGCTTGATATTTGCTACTGTTGAATTTCCCTTCTTGTCTGTAACATTCCCTTTGCTCTCATCTCTCTGGATCATTTGCAGTTTGTCTGCCTCTTCTGTTTGCTCCCACTCTGACTAGGTGTCATAGCAAATCTGATTGCAGGCCCAGAGTTTCTGTTGGGCACTGACATGAGCACTATCAAAACCACACAGAGACTTCTGTTTCAGCTGTGCCACCTTCTATCTGTGACAAAGCCAGGCCCAGAGACCACCACCAAGTCCTCTCTGAAGTACCAACAGGGTGGTGAGAGGCACACCATGAAGCTGGGTTACAGCTTTGCGTTAGGACACGTTTTGCATAAACTTCACACGAGAGAACTTCCTCTGGACTTCTGTTCAGGGAAGGTTAAAGATGCTTGTCCACCTTCACAGGAAAAATACTTATATAAGGAAGTTGAAAATATCATTTACTTCAGGTGAGCCTGCAGAAATAAATTAGAACTTTTTATTTCTTTCTTTATAATCTCTTTAAAGCTGTCAGTGTGTAAAGTCCACCCAGGTGTTTGTCGCGTTTTGAGAATACGAAATTCTGATCCCATCTGCCCTGGGAGCTTTTTCATGCGATGGGAAGATGAGAGAAGGGGACAAACCCCCAGGCTGAGAACCCGGCTCATTTCAGGTGATCACACCTTTATGCAGAGGAGGGCACGAAGCCCGTCCCGCCGCTCCCCAGCGGCCCCACCTGCCCGCGGCAGCCCCGCCCGTCACACCTGGGGGGTTCCCGGCCCCGCCGCCCGGAGCTGCACCACGGGCCGGGCCGGAATGCGCTGCCGGAGCCGCTGGATGAGGGTCCGGGAGGGCGGGTCCGGGAAGGGGGGTTCCCTGCTGCCCTGCAGCGCCGGCACAAGGGGGCTGCGGCCCGGCCCTGGCTGGGGGGGCACAGGCACATTGCGCGTCCGACGGGTCTCCGGGTGCTCGGAATGTGCACGGAAGTATTTTATTTCTTTGGGATTCTCAGGCCGGGATAACACTACATCTGCTACCGCGTTCGTTCTGTCTGGTGGATCAGGCCGCTCAAAAAGCTGATTTTAGAAACAGGCGGAAGACCTGCAGCGGCAGAAGTTGCACGGTCGTGCTGTGTAAGTGCCCTGGGCAATCCTGTCCAGCCCTCTGGCCTAGCAGGGGTATTTGGTTGAACTAATTTGTGCCTCTTCCTCCCCGCCCCCCTCAATGTACAAGGGTAAACGACTACTCTACATGTACAACTACTGATGATGTCTAAAATTAGTTGTTTTTTCTTTGCTGCTGGCTCTAAAGCAGGTGATGCAGAAGTGAAAGTTACAGTTTGTGGTAATGCTTCATCACACACAAAGACGTTTTCATATTCCTTACAATATTCTCTGGGCCTCCTTTGGCATTGTTTTGTGATCTGGGCTACTTTTTCCAGGCAGTTTTCATAAATCTAAGTTTTCATGTGCATGTGCTCTGTATATTACAGCAACCCAAATTATTTTGTAAATTACATAAATTAGGATAGCAGGAACTAGAAGCAACTCAGACACAACTGAAATGAATTGATGGTGCTTGCAGGCTGAGTACTGCACTAAAGTAGAGAGTAGGAGCTGTAACAGCCACTCCTAGAGAACAGAGTACGTGTAGATGACTCTGAATGCTGCAGCAAACCTGCACACTCTTGAGAACACCAGTGTAAAAGATAGAAGTCTCAAATTTCAAAAAGCCTTAGTTCTGATTTGAAAAAGCCTCACAGACTTAAAAAGACAGTAAATGCACTCCTCAGGTGAAGGTGAATATCTTAATTTGATGGGGAAGAAGGAAAGAGTCATGAATATCCTAATACACAGCTATGGTGTGGCATGTGCCTGTGGAATGAATGTCAATGTCAAATCCTTTTCTAAGCTAGTGATGGGACTGTGGCACATGTTATCAACTTGGTATGCTATGTGTGCCTTCAGTTTGAAAGAAATATCCCTTAGTTTTATCAGATGTGCAATAATCACTGAATCTAAATAGATTATTCTTGAGGCCATCAATCTGGTATGTCAGATGTGTTTAATACACCTAATTAGATGACAAAGCAGCACGATAAATTTTGTTCACAGAGAACAGCTTTTTACTGCAAATTAGGAAACTATGCAACTTCCCAGTTCCTTGTTTGTTTGTTTTGGGGTTTTGTTTAACAATGAAAAATGTCTGTGTAACTCTTAAAAGCGGATTTTCACTTTCTTGGTCTTGTGAAGCTGTCTACTTTGGTCTTCTATTAATTTTTGTAAGTATCCTCAGATTTAATGCAGTTAAAGGGGCCTAATTCAGGTGTGTTCTGGCTGTAACTGAAATGATTGAGTACAGATGTTATGAATCAACAAAACAATCTGAAGGAAACTTTTAACTACTACACAGCTAGCAAAGCTCACAGCTACGTATTTTCTTTTTTTTTTTTTTCTCTTTTCAGAGTAGGGAGCAGGGAAGTGTCTTAGAAGAAACTTCCTGTTGGAATGCCTCACATCAATGCAGCTGCAGCTCTGCAGGTTTACATGCTACTGTTTGCTCTTCCTGCACAATATTTCATATCCCAGTGGTATGGAACAGACTCTGTTGAATGCATCCAAATAACAGAGAGGTTGTAAAAGTCTCCTTCCTTACTGCATTTATTTATAAGACAGTTCTCTTTCTCATCCCCAATGACCCTTTGTCCTGGAAAGCTGGAGTGTGGGTGGGACACATTGGCTATTCCTATACCAAAACAACATTCAAATCGTACCTCAGACATTTTTGTGGCTTAATGGGACTGTATTTAGTTGTTTAACGATGTCCTTCAAATTTGAATAGCAACCATTATTTTTTCCCACAAAAATCGGTACAGTCTGAGTGCATGAATATGCCTCAGAATTTCATCCTGCTTTGGATATTCCAATATGCATTACTGTGGGTTATTATGGCCCTTTCAAAAGGGGAAAATGAAGCATTTGATGAGTAACACTATTTCTAATTTTCCATCATGTTTTGACACTTACAGATTTTCTTGCACAGTATGACTCAGTACAGACTCTTTCCCAACAAAATCATAGTGAATTAGTTAAGGCAGTCACAATGACAGAATTAAGTAAGGAGCACCATTCTGTATATGAATTAGAAAAGTTATGTACTGACAGAGTCTCACACATCTATCTTCAAATGTAAAGTGGAGAATATTACATCAGATCTAAATTTTTGATAGCGGTAACCATTGGCAAATGTTAGTATCTTGAAAATGAACCATTCAAAGAGAGACTTAGTTTCAACAGTGCGGCCTGTGCAGTGCACTGGCTGTGTAGTTCATCTGTGGAACTCAAATACATGAAGTAATAAGAGCAAAAGATTGGCCTGTTTAAAAAAAGAACTAAACCTGACTTTGTGTGAAGACCCAGAGTTAAATAATTTTCAGGCCTCATGGCATGAGTCAACTACTTACTATTTCAATTTATGCAAAAACATTTAAGCTCTTTTTAATAGTCTTTTGATTACGTGCACCATTTTTTGAATGTTGGATGCTCAGTCTTCTTGTGTAACAGTCGAAACTGCAGAATCTGATGCAGTTTAGCAATTCCTTTGGTCTGAGTAGAGGAAGCAAGAAACCTTGTAATGAAAAACAGTATTTTCTAAAATTTACATATGGTTTACTGGTACAAGTAATGATTGAGAGAATATTCATTTGCAATCTTGATATTAATCTTGAGGAGAACCTGTTCCTAGTCACTGACTTTTTTTTCCTGTTTGCTACAGAAGCCTTAAAGTTAAATATTAAAAAGCTATATAGAAATACTAGAGAAGGTTTTAAAACCAGTATGATGACAATTTTTACTGCTAAAGGATAACTGCCTCTTGGAGCTGCCTACAAGACCTTACTTGAGTCTGGCTGCATGGTCAAATCATTTAAAGCTGTGGCTATCGAAGACAAGGTAGGGTGTTACATACATGGTTTCTTCTTAACAGGAAGATATGCTGTGGGGAAAAAAATGACAAAGAGGAAGCATCTCTCATTTGCTTGTTGAGCCTGATTTAGAACTTGAAAACCTTGTGCCTATTTTCTACACAAACATCAAAATTTGACCCCCATGCGAAGCTAAACGTAAATCATGGCAGTAATTTTATACATTTTTTCCTCTAAATTTATCTGACTGTGAAGTCAGGATAACTAACCACATTAATGTTTGTAAGCAGCTACATGTTTGTGGGATGAGATCCTACCACACTGGATGGATGTCTTATGCGCTATGTGGTAGTTCAAGAAAACTTGAAATTGAATTAGGAGACACAGGTGAAAAAATTGTGGGTTTAAGAGGAAGGAGAATCTTGATTATTGGTCATGTGACAGTGAGTTGGTCTAGAAAAAATAAAATTACATCCATTTATATATACACACCATTTTAATTTAAGAAGACTGTCCATAGGCTTCTTTTGTGAGTTTCAACAGCATATTTGTGAAACTGAATTCTTGTACAATAGAAATACTCCACAGATTTTACCCTGTCTGGACCTTCAAAGATCCTTTTTTATTGATCTATGTACAATAATCAAGGGTGTCAAGTCCTCTGAACTGTGGAGGATCCAGACTTAGTTTTGCTCCCACCAAAACCCAGGGGAATGGTCTATGCCTGGAAACAGAAACTGTGCTCTTCTTAGGTTCACCATATATTGCTTTGAAACTTTGTGGAAAGCTCCATGCATATCTAAAGATAAAGACCAAATGATCCTTTGATTATTTGTATATAGTTGGAGCTGCTTTTCTTCTGAATATATTATAAATAATTGGTTATCCTAAAAATAATGGCATTTGAGACCTTCCAAACCAACCATATGAGCTGCTGTTCTTAATAATGCAGTTGAGCAAGTGAAGCTATTTGCCTATTCCTCTTTCTATTAAAAGGTATTTGTCAACCTTAAGTCTTCCTACACATCTGAGCTAAACGAAAACTTTTTAAAAGAGCATTGTTTGCACAGTTATGGAACCTGCGTTCACTTCCTTCCAGGCAGGTAAAGGGAGTAAGACTGAAAGAGGGACAGTGGTGTACACCATCAAAGAGGAAGGAGACAGGACAACCCCTAGTTCTCTGGCACTAACAGGTTGCTGGCTAGTATAGGTGGAGAATGTTAACCCAAATACCTCTGTTCATGGACTGTTGCTGTTACATTGTCTGCAGAAGGAGTATTTGAAAGCTTCCCACCCGGTAAATGTTCAGTTTGCCCATTGTTTCTTTACCCTTTCTCTTTTTCACAATAGCAATGGAAAACATGCCATTTCTCCTTTCTAAGGAGATCCCTCCCTAGCCCCTGCCCTTTAAATTCAGATGAAATTCAGTCTAGTGCAGAAGGAAAAGCTCTACTCACTGCAGTCTTAAGCTGGGACTTATAGCTAGACACCTTGTCCATACCAGTGTTAATCAATTTTTAAAGATTTTACAAAAGATACTGAAGAATCACTCTGTTAGAATTCAGAATAGTATTTGCTCACCTCTATAAAATAAATGGGTTTCTTTCCTCTAATGCAGAAATTCTAATGCAACTGTAGAGTTACATATTCAAAGAAATTAGATTCATACTGTTTTTTCCTGTTGGAACAAAGTTGTTTTTCTTGTGTATTCCTTAAATGTAGTTTCAACATAAAACACTTATGCAGGCTTCAAATTGTGAAGAAGCTTGTGTCAAAGGCTTTGCAGTATTCCTCTCTTCAGACAAACAGCTAAGATAGGATAAGTGGCCTTCTGATTATTACTGAAACTCAGTCTCTAAAGACCTTGTTTGAAAGTTGGGTTATTAATTTTACATTTTAGGAATTGGTACTACGGAGAAAACTAAAAGTGGTGACAATGAAGCAAAGCCCCATTCTTATTTTGCAGGTATTGGAGTCTTCGCAATCCTCTTGGATCTTGCTTGTGTTATTATTGTCTATAAGGTCTTCTATAGTAGATTTCTGTATTTAGTTTGTAAATAGTAGTCTTTTTTTTCTTTTCTCTTCTCTCTAGACATGAGTAAGCAAAACAGAAGATGTAAAATCCAAGGCCTTTCCCCCGTGTTGTGTATCAGTATCAATATGATATATTACATGTATCTATGTTATTGAATACATCTCAGTGTGCCTATTTTGTAGTGACATATGAACAGTGGTACAGCTTTCACTTGATTCAAATGAACTGATTTAGATCAACTTCATAAAAGGAAAAAGAAACAATTGACTGGTCTGTTCCTGGAAAAAAGTTCCCTGCAATCAGACTGAACAGAAGAATTCTGTGACCTAACCTGGAAAAAACTAATGTCACAAGCAGTTACTGTGTGTAAGCACTGTAAAATACTGTATATAAGGCTTAACTAATTCTCAAATGCACACACCTTTAATGATTTCCAAAACCCTGTTAAGTCCTCTATGTAATATCAAAGGCATACAAACAGAAAACCACCTTCCTTAGTGCATGCTGCTTTCTCAAATATCATATTCTGGGGGAGAAAAAAAAGCACCTGTTTTTCTTTAGTTCATCTTGTCAGTTCTCTTCCAGTAGAAGAATTTCTGTTTAAATGTTGGTCAAACCCTTATCCTGAAGAATTTCTGTTTAAATGTTGGTCAAACCCTTATCCTTGTTAAGTCTCTTTCTTTGTTAAATTAGAATCAACTCCAGTTCATAGTCCAAAGCCTGAATATGTTCAGTTCCATGTGGGACAGGTAATAAGTCACAAAAGATTTGGCTATTCCGGAGTCATTGTCGGATGGGATGTAACAGCTGACACTGCAGAAGAATGGCTTCAACCCAAATATCCTCCAAGGAAACACTTTTGCATGTACTAAACTCTTGCTTTATTAATACATAAATAGAATAACTCAGGCTAAAAAACCACTCGGAAATACTGTTTCAACCTTCCTTCCTGCTATCCTACTGGGAAATACTCCAGAGTCCCATATCACTTGTGCAGCTGAGCGGTACCTCCACTGCTTCTGTGCTGTGGTCCCAGTAGAGCTTGGCTTTTGCACCACTGGTTGGTTAAGCTTCACTGGTCAGGATTTTACTGGACATATCTCAAATTAAAATTACTCACTTTTAATACACAGGCTGTATTTAAAGTAGCAGTGCCAACCTATTATGTCTGAATGGATTTCTTGTGCTGTGCTACTAAAGTTGAGAGGATGTTAAATCTTTTATATGATCATCCATAACCGGTGACATCTTCATTGCACCTAAGAAATGCAAGTAATTGTCTGTGTTTAACCAGTTTCAGTTAGCTGAATACTTGGAGTGCAAATCTATTTAAAACCACATTTTTGTTAGAATTCTTGAAGTTTTTGAATTTCTCTAGCCTAAGTACTTGTTGTCCTTGAACAACCAAATGCTAAATCTTTGTTGACAGTGCTGATCTGGTAATACAGTGCTGCCTACTCTGTATGCCACTGACATGCTGCTTAAGTGGCAGGAAGACACTAATCATGAGGAAATTTCCTGAAAATGAGGAAAAAATGAAAAACTTTGCCTGTAGCAGAGAATTCATGTTCAGCTGGGAACAGATATTCAGTCCTGTTTTGTGCATTTGGTTCCATCACTGCTGTTATTTTATCCGACTACTGCTCATCTTTGGCTCCTAAAACACCTGCGTCCTTGCTTTCTTTTCTGCTCTCAGTGGCATTGTCACCAGCTGAACTCCCAAGAATTTCTCAGCAGACACTCCTATTCTTTTTATGTACCTTATATTGTTCTACTCTCCCAGTGGCCTTGTGTTCATCTTTGTTGTTTCAATTTCAATAGCAATGGCACATGGTTTAAACGTGTCTTTTACTGGCTTTGGTATTTTTTAATTGCCTTTACCTATCATGTTACGTGCATCAGCTATGCAAAATGCCTTCTGACCTCTAGGCAGCAATTACTAAGCTTGGTCCTTGCAAATCCCCTTGAAAGATCAGCCAGGCTTTCAGCCCAGCTTTTCCTTGCCTTCCTCTGACTTCCACATCTTTACTAAATTGCTGAGCAGAGGCCAGTGCCTGTCACACTGATCGATACTGACTGCTTCATAAACTCCGGCCGTCTGTATTCATCCATCACTTTTTTGTGTTTAGATTCTGGGTTACTTTGGGCAGGAATGTTTATGGATAGCAATGAACATGGGGGGACCTTGACCCAGGATTTGTTTTCATAGGTAGTTCTTTGATGGAAGATTTCTATATATACACACATAGAAGTTGCCTTAGCTCTCTCCAGGATCAGCACTACGACTGTTGGAGGTGGCATTATGTTCTGAATTTGCCTCTTCCTCTCTGGAGTTCTGCTGCCACTTGTGGAGGAAGAAGGGTCATAACAGATCGTCATGGGACCTACATACAAAAAGCAGGGATATTACAAGGTCTGCAGGAGAAAAGGTTAATTAAAGTCTTGACTCTTAAAAAATGTTTCAGATGTGGCAAGAATTTTGTGTATTGCAGTTCTGATTGCTTTATATTTAATTTTCCAAACTGACCCTGGTAAAATAATAAAAATGAACTGGCTGTATGTATATATCAAGTGGATTTAGGTTCTGTAAGCCTATTGAGAGTTAACTGATTATAATATGTAATCTTTAGTCAGCATCTCTCTGAGGCTATTTATTTTCTTTCTATTTTTACAGGACCTAAAAAATACTCCTCACTATCGAATTCTAATTAACAAAGCAAATGGATTTGGCAAATCTACAGCTTATGTTCCTGAGGAAGAGATAACAATTATTATGGGATTAAAGGTAGTATTTATTTTTTATTCAGTTGCAACTTGATTGTTATCCTGTATATTTAAAAAGTTGGATGACCTTTGGCTTAATAGATACTACCTAGGTTGCAAAGTTAGTGAAAACTAATAGAGAAAGCAGATGAATAAATTACTGCTGTACTTTTAAGCATGGGTTTTTGGAAACTGAAAAATGACCAAACTCAAGTACTACCCACTATGAAGTATCCAACTGCTGAGTTTTTAAAGTGTTTTAGCAATTTGATTTCTGTTATGTACAGGGGTGTTGCAGACACAGACTTTTGTTTTAGGATTTCTGCTGGATCTAGCAAAGTATGTTGGTTTCTCAATGCTACTCTGAAAAATCTGCATTTCAAACAGCTCCTGCTCAGCTGCTGCCCAGCCTGAAGAATGTCTCCTTTCTTAACTGCAAAACTCTTTGGGAGCCAAAATATCTGCTTTGTGTATCAGGGTTGGAGTAGCTTTTGATTTCCATCTTATGCAAGGCATACCTGATTTTTAAACTAGTTTTGAGATTTTTATCCAGAAAACAACCTTCAGGTATGCATGCCACATACCAGTGGCTTTTTGCCAGGAAGCCCTGGCTGCTGTGGTGACCTCTTTTAAATTGTAGTTAGTCTCTGTGTTTAAAATGACAGCAAGTAGGTGAATCATTCGTCCAACAGGAGATGCTCGGTCTAGTCAGATGATATTTGAACTGACATCTTCTGCATTTTGGGAGATGCAGAAGGAATCACGTAAGTCAGGCTGGCCTAAAGACTCTCCATGCTCTCTCTTGGAACTGCTGCCCATGAAGGATTCCCCCTCAATCACAGTGTGACACAATTACCTCTTTTATTTGGGAGAAGCCTTAGTTAGTCCTTCTGTTTTAGCCAGCATTGATATACAAAATGCGTTAACATGCCTAAACTTAGAAGCAGAAACACCACCATCCTACATGAGTGTCCTAAGTATTTAAAATTGGCTTCTGTCCACTCTGTGTCTAAAATAATAACCTTTCATTATGTCAGTCAGCTGGCTACCTTCAGTTTCCTTTATATTCTATGGGGAGAAACAGATACCTCATCTTAAATATTCATCTTGTGGAAACTAGCCTTTAAGATATCAGATTGCTTTATTCACCTGCATGGCAGGTCAATTCTCCACACAGATTATTAGGGGAACTGATGGTACAAAGCTCACAAAAGGTATTTTAAAGTTGTCTAGCTGAGATTAATTACAGATTGTGAATCACGCCTATACTTCACGTTCAAAAGATCTGTGGATTGCCCTCATCCAGCCTTTCCCACAGCCTAATAGGCACAGTAATTTCCTGAAGAGTGACCAGAAAATGCTTAGACTTGTCATAACTCCCAGTTGACAGTTCTCAGCAGCTCACCATGGGCTTCCTGCATCACGACAAGGCTTGTAACTTGGATTGCCCTTTGTGGGTTTGCGTCTTCATGCAGGACATTGCAGTACCTAAGGCCATCACACTGGGGTGTCTTCACCATTTCCCCCACTGCTTTTTTGTGTTCTTGCTGCCTCATTGGATTAGGTAACTGATCCAGCTAAAAGAAATAACAAATAGTTCTAACAGCAACATGAGTGGGAACTACTTCAATAAGAAACAGTGCTGATTTTAAACACTGTAAATCCAGCGTGTAACATCCCACGCGGTATGTTCAACACTAGTAGAGTACTTGAAGAAAGCTGCTGTTCTGATGACAGAAATTAGGTTAAGGTGCACGAAAAATCCCACTGAAAGCATCTCTATGTACATGAAAAATTCATTAGGAGTTTTCAAAAAGTTAACTGTAGCAACTTTGATGATTTATTTAAGTATCAGATTTTATTTATTTCCAATTCTGGTGCTTCTTTGTTTCTCAGGTGTATCACCCTGATATGGAAACCTACTTCAGAGGATATGACAGATCAAAATATATTATGCAGCCATGGTTGAAAAAACTCTGTCCTCATGACTGAGCACTTCAGTGTCTGTACATGTAATGTACGTCCAGACAACAGATGTCCTTTTTAAACTTGAGCAAACAGACACCAGGATAAAATGTATGATTTTTCCTATGACAAAATAAAACATTCCTAAACACTTTTTATGTTGAACACTCAATTTTGTTAGAAGTGAACACATTGCATGTCCAGTTTACCATGACTCAGGGTGGGGATTAATTTCTTTAGAGACTTGGGAGTAAAGGCGTAAATGCAGCCCAGTTTCAGCCAGGAGTACCAAAGGTTTTGTGCATCAAATATCTTGCTGTTTTACAGGGGCCAGAGGAATAAGATAAGGAGTTGTGAACTGCACTTACAGAATTAATTGTAACCTTAATTTTAGGGGATAGAACTACTATAAGAATAAAGTAAAAAACAACAAAAAACTCAAGAAAGCATAAAAATTTTATTAAGAAAATGATAGGATTTGAAAGTTTCTAGAGCAACTTGTTTCTTCTGTGTTCTTTTCCCCTTATCTCAAACACAGTAAACACTCTAGAAGATGCATAAGCAGTAGCACTCTGGATTCTTTCCTGCAGAGTCAGTGAATCAGCAGAGCGTGGCAGGTAATTGTCTATGTGGCCTCCCCATTCTTTTGTTCCTTCTTCTTTTATCAGTAAAGGTTTTCCCAGTGACTGGCCAAACAATCGACAGACTTCCTGAGCTTTCCGCCGTGTGTTTCCAACAGCAGCAACACATACTTGACGGCTGAGAGATAGAAGCAGCAGCACAATAACAAGCAGGGCCAACTGATGTACAAGTGTTCCTGCCAAGCCTTTTTGTGCAACTGCATAGATGTTAAGGCACAGCACCTTCCCTCAGCTTCTGGGCCACAGCTTGGGCATTTGAGAGGAGAGTGTGGAGAAAATGTCAGCATCCTCATGAGTTCCAATCAAGCATTTCTAACACCTGTATGCTGCAGGCATCCCTGCTGTGTCATGCAAAGGAAAAGTTCATCCCTTGCTCCAAGCATTGCAGTGGCCCAGCAGCCAGGCATACTAGCACCTGTTTAACCTCACTGGCCTGATTCCCTGATCTCCTGTGTACATACCTCTGACATACACCTTTGACACCTTCACAACCATTAAGAGCAGCTAATTGAGCTTGCTTCTTGGACCAAGCATAATTATTTTTTTTAAAGAAGAAACCCCAACCAAGATTAAACTTCCTTCTGCCTCCTCAACTCAGTGGGAGAAACTAGACTTTGAATGGTCAATGCTTAAAACATGTCAAGATCATGAGCTTCAGGGCAGCATATTTCGATGCTGAGGAAATGCCAGACCTGGTTCTTTCCAGAACATGTCAGCAGCTAAGAGTAATGGGAATTGGCAAGGGTACTTAGAATTATCAACCTCTGGTAAACTCTTCCACCTTCATGAATAAATAAAAATTAAATCTACCTGTGCTGATGGAACCAAAGCCAAATTCTGTTGACCTAGCATTCACAGAAGATTATACTTCCAGTGGAAATCAGTGGGAGAATATTTTTTATTACACTGTGCTTTTTCACCTAGCTCTATCTTCTGGGCTGAACAGCATTAATTTATAAGTTATACTTAAAACAAATGCTGAAATCTTTGAACATAAATTTTAATAAGTGTGAAGGAAACTATTTACTCCCATTTCAAACAGCATAAGTTATGTACTTATGTTAACTGAGGCTGTAAAATTTGTGGTGTGTGAGAGAACTTACCGAAGGGTGTCTATGGCTTCTGGTGTATGGTAGAAATGAGGTGGACTGATGGTAACAGCAGTTCCTAACTTTTCAATGAGTAGATTGCAAACAGTCTGCATTTTTCCAAAATCACTGAATATAATACTGACCTGGGAGTGAACACAGAGATCACATGAGTAACTTTTTCATTTTCCACTATCAATACTTGTATTTAAATCAGTATAAAGCCAGACATGTACAAGGTAACTAAACATACTAGTCCTGTATATCACTCCAACATTTATTTACTTAAAAGACTTTTACATAGCTCCAGAGACTATTATTAGGTTTGCAACAAAAGAAGTTCATTAAATGGTTTAAAACTGAGGATTAAGAAATCCCTTTTTGTGAGGAAGTATGGCATTCTTGGTATGTAGACAATCTGAAGAATGAATGTGCTCTTTGGGGCACATGACTAAATGCATCCTGGTTCTTCCCTTTTTAGATTACTAGATGTTAATTATGAAGAAGTGCAAGCAAAATGATGTGGAAAACAATGCACAGGAAGAAAAATTACATTTTAATTCCAAGCATTAGGTTCAAGAAACCTAAGATATGAGATTAAGCCTAGCCCAGTTCAGTGGAGGGGGCTCCAAATCCTGTGTTGTCTGAACAGACTCATTGCAGTGCCTACAGAGAACTGGGCACTTCAGATACCTGGATTAAAAACAAATTAAACACCTAGCTGTTGCTGGCTTTGGCAATAAGAAGCATTAAATGCAGATCCATCAGGAATTCAGGTGATTTCCCAAATGCTACAAAGCAGACATCACTATCAGCCCTGGATCCAGAGCCCTACAACCTTCCTTGTGGGAAGTGCTGGCCAGGCAGCAGCTTTCCAGGCAGGAGCCAGCCCTTCTCTGTGGCAGACCACAGTTGCCAAGAGTGAAACAGCACTCAGGAACCAGAAATTCAGGGTCCCAAACTTTTTTTAGAAGAACTAAAGCCTCATCTTCACTTCCCAGTATAGTGCTCTCACCCCAAGTCAGGCTCAACTTCTGTCTTATCCCCAACTCCTTTCCTTTTGCATAGTAATACAGCTTCAGTAGGCGGAGGAGCAAAATACTGTAGTAAAGAAAATTCTACTGCCAAACCCTGTGACAATTGCCCTTGTGATTGCTGCAGTCCTGTGAAGGGATATGGCACAAAAATCCAAGTTATGGCATGTCAGCTGCACCACAGCAGCTTTCTGTGTGTGTACCATAGATTCACCTTGTGGAAAACGAGACAATTCAAAGATGCTGAGTCTCTCAGTGAGAGAGAAGGGAGTTACTTCATATACAGGGTAAGATAAAAAGCAGTTATTGACAATTATCACAACGTAAATAATGTTCACATCTTGTTACCCTTGATAGCCTCTCGGTGTAGTACTTGCACCTCACCCTGCCTTGGATCCTTGCACTGGCTCAGTGGCTCTTCACACAGCTGAGCCAAAGCTGAGCTTAGGGCCTTAGAAGCTGACTGGGATGAAGTGGCAGGGCACATCCATCTTCGGTGTTGACAAAGGGTCACGCCTATTGTTCAAAATTGCACCAAATCTGCATCTTCACCTCAGCTGCACATCCTTTATCTGCAACTGGAAGGTGCAGTATCAATTTGAACAGAGACTGAAGATGAGGCTACACCTAGATTTCTTTCTTCAGTAGGAGTTCTTGCCGTACATATAAAAAGCATATATCCCCTTATGATGTTTTTCCAGAAACATGTCATAGCTGTATTTTGTGGAAATTTGAAAGTCTCACTATGAGGGGCTGTCATAGTGTTTTCCAGATTGCTATCAGCATTTCCAAGATTAGTTCACTCAAGGGGATGAAACAAAAGAATGATCAATCAAAAGAACTACAGGTCTTAAGTAGAGGATAAATCGCTCAGTCTGGGGCAGTTCTGGGTAGCCAGCAACTTAAAAAAGAAGCATTTATCAGATACTCTTAGGGGCAGAAAACAACTGAGCAATAGCTGAATTTTACTGTTCCTGTGCCCCTAAAAATCATGATTTTTCATTTAGAGGTAGATCTGATAAGTTCCATTTACAGAGAATACTTAAACATTAAAATGCAAAGAAGTGTTTCAACTTCATCGGTTATTACTGTGAGAAAGTAATATGAGGGTATGCAAAACTATTACAGACATTTCAAGGCTAAGAGAAGGCTGAAAAGGACAAGAAGTTATGGTTTATAAGGAGACAAGTGTATCAAGAAATGTACAAAACCAACATAATCTTCATCCCATGAGAACCTCATGCAATAAACGAACTATTATGATTACGATATTATAGAGCTTTGTGATCTCATACACAGCTTCATTCTTCTGCATATTTTCCTTTGTTATAGCATGAATTAAAATTTATCTCATTACAGTTGAAAGCCCATCCTGAGTTCTTCATTATACTTTAAAATGGTTATTTGCCTGAGAATTTCTTCAGTCTTCTAATAACTCTTACAGCAGACAAATGGTAAAAAGAGTTTATAGAATGAACTAACAGATGACTTTCAAGATTTTACATATAACACAGATATAATGGCAAACTCTTAACAGAGAAGTGAGTGGAAGTGAGTTTTAACTCCATTTATATTGCTAAAGTATGCAAACATGCTGGTCAATGGAACTGCACTGGTTTATGAAGCTGCACTAATGAAACAAGTATATACATAAAGGGAGAAGCAAGGAGAAACTAATCTCCGCATAAAGAGTGACCACACTGCTACCTAAGCATACAGGGCAGCCAAAACAACAACACTGTGGCTGGATTCTTCAAGTTCTAACACCTGGGTCCTAGGCAACCACACAACTTTTGAACAGCAATTACAGCTGGTCCAAGCTGCTTACAAATGAACACTAAATCCAAGTCATTAGCTTTCCATATAGAATCTTTATTTTTTTATAAAAACTAATAGCAGAAGACAGACAATTGGTTAAGTTACCACTTAACACTGAAGTTGTAAGCCTAAGCTGGTCTGTAGTTTACATAGTAATTCAATATAGTTCTATTATTTTTTAAGTACAGGTCATCTAAAAAACATGATGATTTAAGCTCTCAAGATAGTAGGTGTCTACATGATGAAGTTAAACATGACATTGATTCACACCATTTAAGTATTTTAAGACTCATTTTAAAATCAAAATTTTGTTCTCCAAGCTCTCAATTATTTCTGTATTTATTGCTGTTATTTAGATGAGAATATGCCTTTAAGCAAGCAAACTAAGGAGGCTGAACCTGTTTAAGAGGACTGTAAACCACAGCTCTATAAAACAGCTATCATTTTATTGCAGGCTTCCAGGTTTACTTAGTAAGAATCTGTAAATTTGCTAGGTAGTGATTAAAGTTTTATGCTCTAAAAAAATACATTGCCTGAACACATAATTTCCCTCAGTGAAGGTTTCAAGCACAACATTTATTTCTTGTATGGTAAGAATGTGCAAAAATGTACTCCCTTTAGCAGATACTGAAGTAAATGGCATTATTCCCATAATATCTGCCTTTCACAAATCACTTTTTACCTACAGAATTCCAAGCCAATTAGCTTTGCTTTACTTGGAGCAAGCTGATGGCAGAACTGTATAGAACAGACCAAAATCCAGGTGCTGTTCAACTGTGGCTTAAGCAGATCTAGATTAGGGCTGCCACACCACTGCTACTCCTATCCAGTCTTCTCCTTTGCATTGCCCTCCGTTCAAAGAGCTAAAATAATGAAAAAAATAAAAGCTAATCTGAGGTGAAAAAAAAGGGTTATTAACAGGGGCAGGTTTCTGAACTGCCCAACACCTTGCAAGAAGCAGAGGGCAGGAAGGACGATGGGAGAAGGAGAGTGCAGAATTGCTGGTCTGCTTACACTGCCACAGAACAACAACTAGAGAGCCCCAGAACCAACCATGCCCATCTGCAGCATCATGTAACATTTTAAAAGCACACATTCATCTGAGAAGAAAACCATTCTTTCTATATTACAGTAGCAGAAAACAAGTTCTGCACACAACATGAGACTGCAGATGAACTCTGCTATAAACTGCAGTCCTTCAATAGTTTTTTTTGGACTATACTGCCCTTATGTTCCTTGGTCTAAGGAAAGACAATCTGCAAATTTTCATCAGTCCTTGCTGCTCTTCTTATTCTTTTATTTTATGTTGATTTTTGGTTAGGTTGAATACATACCTCTGCTTCCATTTGGTAAGTATTTTCTACTCTACTAAAGTCTTCTGTTACAGTCATATCTTCTTCCTAAAACAAAGTAGAGAGATATAATCTTAAAGACAGAAATTAAGCATTTTTTGGAACTGTATGTACATGGTGTCCTGTAAAAGTTATGTTTTGGCATATTACTTATGACTTTGCAACAGGAATTTGGAATTTTCCACGCAAACGTGTTCAGTTAAAAACTAGCTGGATGTTAAAGACTTCTTGACATTATTTAAAGTAAATTATACAGTAGCTCTATAATGTAATTTTGCTGCTATTGACTTGAAGAGAACTTAAAAGTGGTTGCTAGGTAGAAGCTGTGTATATTAGTGTGTGACTGTAAATTCACCTGGTGCAAAACCTGGAAGCTTCAATTGTTTTTAGGAAGTATGTGAGAAGTGCTTTTCAGGCCCCTATTTTAATATATTTTAACAGTAGCAGCTTGTAGCAAGGTAATGACTGAACATGATGGTAACCCTTATAAAAGGCTGTTCCACCAGTGATAATTCTGCATCAACAGCAGCTACATTAGTCAACATAATGTCTGCCGAGAGCACTAGCAAATCCTGTAAGACTTATAAACAAGATACTGAACTCACTGAGATACAGAATAACTCCATTTACATCTGAATATTTGACCGACTTGCTAGTGGTCTAACAATCACACTTCTTGCACTCAATTCGCTCTTCAGTAAACAGTTTGGATGAACAATTTATTTAAAACTACTATAAAACAACAAAAAGCACAGCTTACAGTGTAATTGTAAATGCAACTTTGCATTTAATATCCAAGAACCAGGGAAGCAGATACTAAGCCTTCCAATTACTGAAAAGTTTTACTTACTAAATTTATTCACATAGGAAATATTTGCCTTCAGCTTTGACATGTTTCAAAAGATGCTTTGAGTCAGAGTATTTCCTACAGAGGCTCAAATCTTCAAGTTTATCATGTTGTATGGAAGCATATGTTTATGTAAATGACATTAACCATGAAAAGCATTTTCCTTTAAAGATATTAAATGGAAATTACACCCATAATTACCATTGCACAGTACCCTACAAGAAACAAATTCTGAAATGTCAATTTTATGATTGATTGGCAGTGCTCAAATTCAAGCACAACACTCCTATTTTTGGATAGTCTCTTCTAGTAAGGGCAAGGATCATGGACAGTCAGACACTAAAAACTGCTTTTCTCCTTTTACATGGCTGGCTGCGGTTTTCTAAAGAGTGATCAAGACAGTCCAGCACCAACAGCTCATTTAATTTACAAAATGGGGCAAATCTTACTATTTATGATAGAATCCCATTACAATTGACATGAAAGATTTTTTTTTTCTAGAGCTCTCACATATAGAAGTAACCACTCAGAAAACACACACTTCTACAACTTATATTTTACAGAAGTAACTACGCTGTAATACAACTTATAGTAAACAAAGAAAACAATGCATTTGTTTTTCCCCGTCACCACTCCTTAATCCTTTCTTTTAAAAAAAGATCTTTTTCCTGCTGAGCGGATTCAAGTCTTGGAATTTGCCCTCCTAAGGTTCCTGTGTATTCAAGGACAGTGCCATCATGTGGCTCCAGGCGCTATTGCAAGATCAGTGCCATGGACTCAAAGATCATTTTGTAACATCTACTACAAAATTTCCCTCACGCCTAATTTTTATCCCATCAGTTTTGACTGTAGCAGTATGTGTTATTGAAGATAAATGGACGAAATAATTGCCGAAGTCATACGAAGTTGGCCTTCTGTGATACATTGTTCCCATTTGGCACTGTGCTCAGACAAAGATATGAAACAGACAGGTAGGGGATGGCAGAATTTTAAACTGGAATAAAAATTTAGACTACATCAAAAGCTAAAGGTTTTTCATTCCGGATATTTTGACATCTAAATGTTTTGGAATGGAGTGAGCAAAACTTCAAAATCTTTGTTTAACTGACAGTATGAATATGCATCCATAACTGTGTCTCCTGAGTAACAGTTTTGAAACATGAAGAATATTGCACATATATCCAAGGATATGTCCCAGTACAGACAAACTCTAACCCAGAGCCCACTGGATATAGTTTGTGAGCTGGTTTGTTTGTTTTGTTAAATAACACTGTGACAAGTACAACAAATATTATCACTGTTATTTTTAAACAAGATGGCCAATGACAATTTTTAGATACAGTGATTAAAGAAAACAAGTCTCATCTCCACACCACTCCCCAAATAAATCATAGGTGGCAAATATAAAATCAGTTTGCTTCTAGAGAAAGAGAAAAAAATGTTATGTTTGAGCAGCTGGGCTGAGTAAGGGAGACTGGTCTCCCCATTGATTTTACTTTCCCTGCAGCCTTTGAAGCAGACTACGCTCTGAAGTGCTGCATATACTTACAGCACACTATAAATAAATGCCACTATGTGAATCTATTTCTATTTCTGATTAAAATCCTGTGTAAATGTATATGGAAATCAGGTGCTGCCCCCAGGCATCCTGACAAGCTGTGAATGCAAGCTCCTGCTGCTGCAAAGGTTAAGCACTTCTGATCTCACAGACCTCCTATGATAGCAACAAGGGTTAAGGAAATTGTTGTGTGGATTAATTAAAAATAAATATATAGCATAGCCAGCTGATTTCCAAAGAGGCCTTAGATAAGCTTGCAACAACTAGAACCATATGGAGATTGTGAAGAGAGATTAATTTTACAGTTGTCTAGAATGGTATTAGCTTCAAGTGAAGTTAGTAAATGCAGTTAAGAACAAATTGCCAGCAGTGAGAGTTGTTAGCAGAAAAGCTGCAAGGCAAATAAAAGCTCCAGCAGTGGAGTGATTTAAAATTGGATGGAACAAAGCACTAAAAATTATACCGTGGGGAACTACTCTGAAAAAAAAAATAACTTCATGTTGTTTTTCTCAGAGTTCCCTAGAGTTAACACTTTGCTAACACCGACAAACCCACAACTTAAGCAGCATTTCACAGTCTCTCAAGTAAAAAGAACATTTCCTTTCTGCAATGCACGACATCTCAGAAACAGAAAAAGATTAGTGTGAAATTATTATAACTATAATAAGACACAGAATGCTTTCACATTGTAAAAACAGCCCACTCTCCACCCAGGTTATACCAACACTGCTTGCCTGCTCACATTACATTTCTGAACCTGACACTATATACCCAAACAAAACCATTTGTTTGTCCAGGTCATACTTCAGTTTGCAATTATTCTTCCTAGCCTGCAGTGGTGCGCGCAGCCCCTCTAAGGCACATTCACCCATTTAACATCCTGTCTACTCGTCTCATGTACCAGTCACCACGTCTTGAATGCTCCACATGATGCCAATTCAGTCAGGCTCATATCAGAACTGGAAGTCAGTTTTCAGGTTCACTGTAGAGTAAATACTTGCCACTATCTTTTCTAATCTAGCCACACTTGGAAGAGCTATTTAATCACAGCCAGGATGAAAATATCCCATGATCTAATAGCTCACCATGGGAGTGTGTCCAAAGCTTATTGTAATCTGTACTAATAAAAAAGAATGCATGTTGACTTGTTTTGTCTTCTCCTGTTCCTTTCAGAATCCACCAGACTTTACACTCCTTTTAACTCACTTAATAGAAACAGAAGGCATTTCACCTGTAATTCTCCCTGGGACAGACACACACCCAGCTGTGCATTTGGGAAAAACACAGGGAGGAGGATCATGTATCTATCCCAGAGCAGCCTTCATGTCTTCTTGCCATCTAGTCTCAGAGCTGTAATATGAGCTTTTCCTAAATCGAGAGTCAAGGGTCTCCTTTACTGCCTTCTTTATTCCTGAACGGACACTTTATTTAGGTACTGCGCCAGCATCACAGTTTTAAAAGAAAACAGTAAATCCTATTTCATTGAGGAAAATAAAAGTCGGAGTAAACACCCATCTTCAAGCACATGCAGCATCTGAAATGTGGGCATGCAACTTCACGGTGGGCATATTGTTTAGGCCAAGTAACTCACTCTCTTACTTTGCATTTACCAACACTGAATTGCACGGTAACATCATGCCGGATCAGGAAACCCTTATGCAATTTTTTTTACTCCATTGACTAACCTGGTGTTGACAGCAAACTCTGTCATCTCCTTTCTTCCCCAGCTCATTTGCGAATACACTAAAAAGGCACAGACTTCCTGGGAAACTTCAACAGTAAATAACTTTCAGAAGCAACCACTTATCCCATCAAAGATCAGCTTTGTTCTGTTTTTAAGAGCCCTAGGTTGTTTCATGAAATCCAAAAACATCATCAGCACAATTGTTAGGACAAATATTACCCTTATGGAGCATTTACCGTGTGGACAAAGCTTTAAAGACAAGACTATGTATTTTCCATTGTTGTAAAATTACTTTCTGAGGCCAAAAAATTATTATGGTAAAGGAATCTTTTGAGTTCACAAGGGGCTTCTGTCAATTCAGCTATCTTGATCACATCCCATGTTTTTTTCAAAACCACTCAAGTGAAAAAGGAGAAAGAGAGAGGAAAGAGCTCTCTGGGTATTTGTCGCTAAGCTACAGGAATCACATAATTACCCAGACACACAAAGGTACAGTTAAAGTTATGTTGCCGTGGACCCCTTTAGTAGTTTCATCCACAAACACGAGAGGATGCAGCATTACATGAACAGATCACAGAATCAATTAGATTGGAAAACACCTCTGAGATCGCCGAGTCCAACTTATGACCGACCACCACCATGTCAACTAGACTCTGGCACTGAGTGCCACGTCCAGTCTTTCCTTAAACACCTCCAGGGATGATGCCTCCACCACCACGGAACAGCCGAAGAAGGACGGTTTTCGCGTGCAAAACATGCAGCCCGCTGGAGAGCCCGGGCAGCGACAATCCGTTTTTTCCGCTGTGGCTGGCAAAGCTGCGACCTCCCAAAGACAGGCAGCCTTTCCCAGAAGTGCTCCCGCGGCTCCCGAGGCGGAGGGCCGAGAGCTCCAAACACCGTCCCTCCCCTGCTTTCCGCCGGCACCGGAGCCCTTAGCGGGCGCCTTTCCCTCGGGGCCGTCCTGGCGGGAAGGCACCGCATCCCGCCGGCTGCCGAGCGAGGTAGGGGAGGCCCCGAGGGTCGGAACTGCCCCTCCCGCTGTCCCCCTTCGCCTTCCCGCGGGGGCACCCCCGCCCCCCCAGCGGCCCCGGGTGGCGGCGGCGCTGCTCACCGGGACGCCGCGCAGGCGGGCGGTGTGGGCGATGTAGTCCAGCCGGCGGGACACGCTGCTCCGCGCCTCCCCGGCCGCCTCCTTGCGGCTGATGAGCCGCAGCGACACTCGCGCCCGGTCCGGGCGGGCGCTCAGCTCCGCGCTGCCGCTCACATGCACCTCCCGCCCGGGCGGCACCGGAGGCCCAGCGCGGCCCAACAGGGCCGGGACCGAGGCCGGGACCGCGTCGAGCTCGGCGAAGACGCGGGCGGGGGGCGGTGCCGGCAGCGCCATGGCCATGGCGGCGGCGGCCCCTGCGGCACCATGGCAACCCTGGGGCGCCACGTCACCGCCCGCCCACCGCCGCCCCGCGCGGCCCCCGGGCCAGCGGCTCCCGCCGGGATCGGCGCTGGGGCCGAGGGCACGGAATCACGGAACCGATTAGGCTGGAAAAGACCTCTGAGACTGTAGAGTCTAGCCTGTGACCGAACACCACCGTGTTAGCTATTCCATGGCACTGAGTGCCACCTCCAGTCTTTCCTTAAACACTTCCAAGGACGGTGTCTCCACCGCCTCCATGGGTAGGCCATTCCAATGTCTAATTGCCCTTTCATGTGAAGAAATTCTTCCAAATGTCCAACATAAACCTCCCCTGGTGCAGCTTAAGATCATGTCCTCTCTTCTTGTCGTTGGTTGCCTGAGAGGTCCCTCTGATGCTCGCCGAGGGGGTGCATGATCCGCTTGTCCTCCCAATTCCTTTTCTGCTTTCCAGACAGTCGGGCCCCAACTGACAGTCAGTGTTATCCCCGCCCAGATGCAAGTTTTGGCATTCTCTTTGCTGAATTTCATGAGATGCCTCTCAGCTCAGTTCCCCAGCCAGTCTGAGAGACAATGAAATGAGTTACTCAGTGACCAGCTCTGTATGTCTGGTCTCATTTGTATGAGGATTTTTGGGAAGGACTGTGAATATGACATTACTGTTTACATTTGTGTTACATCGTGTTTTGGTTACTTGAAATCTGCAGTCTAGCACAGAGGCTGGAATGATACTGAATGTTTATACAAGGTCTTAAAACCTTCAGAATTCCCATTGCAAAATGTTGGAAAGTCTGTGTTACATGATACAGATAAATACTGCTATACTCTCGTAGATAAAAACATGACATGTAAAGACATCATGACCTGATTTTACAAATCGGATAAAGATTCCTTGGAGATATCAGGGAAGGGAAATACTGAGGGAATTGAAGCTGTGTCTTTCTTCGCCCTCATTAATCCACTTGGTGCAGTGTGTGCTTCATGTACCATCATTAGGGAGCTTCTGTACAAACTTGCTTTCCCATCATTAATATCATATCTGCCTTAAGAGGTATCAGTGACTTCTTCACGCTTCATGACTTTTGGAGTCTTTTGCCTTTGAATTTGGTCTCCAGATTTGCTGAACACTTAAAGCTTCAGATGAAATGGATTGAACCTGTTAGGTATTCATTACCTCTTGAGATGACACTCCATGTTTCTCAGCAGGAACAACGAGAAGTAGAGAAAATTTTGAGTGTAACTGACTTTGATCAAAGTTATTTGACAAGACAAGGAAGAAGCTTGTAACAGAATCCAGTAATATTGGTGCCTAGTCATTTAACAGAAATCGAGACCTTACATGAATGAATACTGGGTACTGCTGACTTTCAGAAATGAAGTACAAAATGGAAAATGAGTACAGAGGAAATGATAATTGTATATTCCTCAGAAATAAATAGGGAGTTTTCAAAATGCTTTTGAAAGTAGTCTGTCACAGGGGCACTTAATTTTTTTTTTGATTCTTTGTTTAGCCCAGATGTTTATAGAGGATTTACTTAAATATGTAACAGTATCAATAGACAACCTCTAACTATTGAATGGTTCTTATCAAGAAATCATCAATAAAGCTTTTAAAGAATTGTTGGATAATATAATGTAGCCAAATTGTTCACTCTCCATTTTTTTTTTTAATGTTCAAGACTATTCTGATTTAACCGTTGATTAAAAGTGATTTGCCTTTTTAAGAAAGACAGACTGTATCAAACAAAATCTGTTGAAGTGTTTACACTCATATGTAAATATGCAATGAAATCTCATAGGTGTTTTGCACTTCGTAATTCAATGCTGTTTGATCTTTAACTTTCTGCGTGTTAGCAGTGAAGTGGTACATTGTTTATGACTTTTAGAAATAGAGCTGTATTTGTTTATTGAGGTAAGATTTTTGAGGTTTGGAATGTGTGTGATGAGGAAATCTCTTTTAAAAGCTGCTGCCAAATGCTTTTTTTGTGAAAGGACAATTTGCAGAATCGATGTTGACTGATGTCTTTCTGCTGTCATGTGTCTTGGATGCTGACTCAGTGTACTGCAAAACATTTGGTGAAGGAAGGCCCTATGCCATACCTGTGTACTACCTGGTTATTCCTTACAAGGTTTTTACGCAAAAAAATTGGTCACTCACTTTTTACATGATGTTGACAATCACTCTGTAGGGGCGAATAAGTATCCCCTGGAAGCCAGATTTGTTACCTTTTCAGAACCATATGAGACTCATATGGTTAGGTCCAGATTTCTGGAGTTCCTTGGAGGACTAAATTCACTGTATATGTTACCACTTTCTCCTTCATATCCCTCCTCAGAAAAGGTTTAGGTAGAAACCCTAACTCTGTTCCCTATGAAAAGTTAAGCCTAGTATTAAAGACTTGGAATAGTGCTCAGACTATACTCAATGGTGCAGTTTGGAGTGAAAACCTATAGAGTGATAATACCAGTGTTAAGTGCCCAATAATAATTTTCCTGTATGTTTTTTCTATATGTTTTTAGAGGCAGTTTCTCTGGCAGACTCTTGGCACAGCAGCATGGTTGCTCCCTAGTACAAATGCTTGTTACAGCAGCTACCTGCCACTGGGGCACCTTGGTCAGGCAGCCTACTGACCAGTCAGTCCTCTATCTTCATCTGCCAGTGGGTGGAAGAGCTGGAACTATGACTCCTGATATCATTTTTGGTTAGTGGAGAAGATTTTTTCCCAAGGGTTTGAAGTAGAAGTAGTGCCATGTGACTTGGGAGCGAATAACTAAACACACAAAGTAGATCCCTTAGTTACTGAGATTTAAAGAAAGGATATATCAATAATTTTGCAGGAATGTCTAGTTTTAGAATGGCCACCATGATTGCAACAGCAACTGGGTTAGTGAAAATCTAAGTTATACAGCAGGAGAAAAGCCAAATAACAGTACAAAGATCAGCCAAGAGAAAATGTTCACAGGAAAAGTTGCGTATAAAAATGCTTTTGAAGGGCTCTGGAGGCTTTTTATTAGTAAAAAATGGCAAAGTGCCAGAAAGAGAAAATGGAACACATGAGACTTGTAGAGACAGGAGGACAATGCATGGCAATGCCAGAAAAAGGGATTGCAGAAGAAGAGCTGTCAGAACAGATAATATCAGGTTGATAGTTCTAACAAGGTAGAGAGGTCTGTGATCTGAAAGCTGCACCTCAAGAGAACATTTGTGAGCATGCTTGGACTATGAATCTGGAGATCTGCAATGCTGTTATTAAGTGTAACAATAATTCAGATGTAAAGGTGACTGATTTCTAAAGAAACTTTCGAGCAGTTGTAAAGTAGGTATGAAATGGAGCAGACTGGCATTGTCATTAGTAACCCCGAGGGACTAACATTTTTAGGAAATTATGTAAAATAATGAATAATCAGGATCAGTTCCAAAGCCTTGCAAGATACATAGAAAAAGACTTGGGTGTTATTTCCTTTTTTTTTTTACCCCAAATGATCAATTTTATTAAAAAAAAATATTTTCTCTGTGCTATGAAACTTTTTTTTTAACCTAAAATTCCCATGGACACTTTAGGTGTACTTAGGGACATGTAGAATACTCTTGAGCCTTAGAAATCCATCAGCTTTCCATTAGAGTATGTGTTTGCTTTCTATCGAAGTTAAGCTGTCAAGTTATTTTATTGTAGATCTCTGTACTATGATGTCTATGGACCAAGTTTGAAGTTGAATTCCCCTCTTAATAGTCTCTGTCCCCTATGATACATAAAAATGTATTATAGATATCTTATTAGGCTGAGCCAGTTGGGATTGTTCAGCCTGGAGAAGAGAAGGGTCCAGTAGCAACCTTATGGTACTTAAAGGGGGCCTACTGGAAAGATGGGGACAGATGTTTTAGCAGGGCCTGTAGTGATAGGATAAGGGGTGATGGCTTTAAACTAAAGGAGAGTAGACTCAGACTAGATATAAGGAAAACATTTTTTGTGATGAGGGTGGTGAAACAATGGAACAGGTTTCCCAGAGAGGTGGTTGATGTCCCAATTCCTGGAAACATTTAAGGTGGATTGGGTTTTGAGCAACCTGGTCTAGTGAAAGGTGTCCCTGCAGGAGGGTTAGACTGAATGGCCTTTAAAGGTCCCTTCCAACACAAACTATTATATGATTCTATGATACTACATTTTGTTTAAAAAGTTGAGTATTTTTTATTATATTTTGATAATAGCAGACTTCATATCTTCTAACTGTACTTCCTGCAGTTTTCAGGAGAGCAGTGTTGTCAGTGAGAAATAGGTTGGCCTTAATCCATGACACTTTTCTCTGTATTTACTCTTCCACTTTTTGTATGAATAATATCTTTATTTAACTAAGTTTAGATCTGTGGAGAAATGAAAAGTGTCAATATTTGCAGTGACCTTGAGTATGACTAATATCCCTATTTTACACTAGGGACCCTGTTTTGCACCTGAAATAGGGATATTAGAATTTTTATGTTTAAAAATACAGGCTACAGGGAGTTATACAAATACTAAGGAAAATAGAGAATTGCAAGATCAACCATATGGTTCTGTTTATACCAATCTGGCATGTTTGGGGAGATTTCAAGGTTAGATTCTCCACTCTTTCTTCTGCAAGTATGTATCTAAAGTTTTAACTGTTCAGATTTCACCACACTGTAGTGTGCCACAGAACAGAGCAGAGGGTTGCAACAGACGCCAAATCATAGAATCATAGAATGGCCTGGGTTTGAAGGGACTTTAAAGATCATGTAATCCCATCCCACTGCCATGAACAGGGACACCTTCCACTAGATGGATTTGCTCAGGGTCCCATCCAACCTGTCCTTGAACACTTCTGGGGATGGGACATCCCCAACTTCTCTAGGCAATCTGTTTCAGTACCTCAAGACCCTCACAGTAAAACATTTCTTCCTAATATCTAATCTAAACCTATTCTCAGTTTAAAACCATTTCCCCCTTTTCCCATCACTACAGGTCCTTGTAAAAAATTCTTCTCCAGCTTTCCAGTATGCCCCTTTTAGGTACTGGAAGGCTGCTAAAAGGTCTCACTAGAGCCTTGTCTTTTCCAGGCTGAACAATGCCAATTTTCTTAGTCTTTCCTTATAGGAGAGGTGTTCTATCCCTCTGATAGTCTTTGTGGTCCTTCTCTGGACTCTCTCCAACAGGTCTATGTCCTTCCTGTGCTGGGACCCCAGAGTTGGATGCAGTACTCCAAACTGGAGAACATGACATCAATTTATACTTTTTTGGGGTAATATTTGTCTCTCAGGAAACTGAGCACTGAAGAAGATAATTTTGCTTTTAGATGGGAGGGTCCTACTGCATTAAATGACTCTGCTGTGGATGTATTATGAAGTGAAATATAGTAATTGCTGCAGTGCTAGGGAAAGCCAAACAATTAAATACTTACATCTCTCATTTGATTGTACTGTCCTTGAAAGTGATCACTGAAGTGTGTTAAAAAGGAATTGTTGTAGCACATATAAAAAATACGTACAAATGTTAGTCATCTTGCAACATTGTGCTATGGGATTACAGTAGGTGGGAACGGTTGAAGTCAATGCATGTTACGAAAATGAAGTATGTGGCATAAAATGTAATTGCAGAAATTGCTATGAATTGGAAGGTTTGTTTACATTAACTGTATTGAGAAGATGAGCTCTATTTTAATTTTCATCAGTGCAGCAACAAGAGCAAAATTGCAATTGAGTGGGAGAAGGGAATGGGAGAGGAATGAATCTGTTTGCTCTAATACCTCAGCCACACAATACTTTCTTTACTAAAGTCTAATCATCAGTGTCAAGACCAGAAATAAAATTGAGTCATTTTTAGGGATTGCTGGGGAAATATCTCAGCTAGTAGAAAATTTGTTAGAGTTGATGGGACCAGAAAAGGAGAAAACCTGCTTTAACTTTTAGAGTTTAGGTTGAACTTTCATATTTTGCTAATAAGGTGACCATCAGTGTATCTTTATCCATAAACTGGAAATTTGATGAGGAATGGAAGAAAGAGAACACCCACAGAAGTCCAAAAATGTAATTGAGAGTGGTTTGTGAGAGGAAAAAAAGTGAAACTTTTTTAAAAGTAAAGTAAGAAACAGGACCTGGGAAACTACAGGCCTGTCAGTCTCACTTCAGTGTCTGGTAAAGTTATGGAAAAGATTATTTTGGGAGGTATTGAGAAACACCTGAAAGACAATGCAGTCATTGGTCACAGCCAGCATGGCTTCATGAGAGGAAAGTCCTGCTTATTGAACCTGATTTCCTTCTGTGACAAGGTAACCCACCTAGTTGATCAAGGGAAGCCAGTTGATGTAATCTTTTTGGATTTCAGTAAAGCTTTCCAAACTGTCCCTCACAGGATCCTTCTGGACAAAATGTCCAGCACACAACTGGATAAACACATCATGTGGTGGGTGAGCAATTGGCTCATGCGTCGAGCACAGAGGGTAATCATCATCATCATGGCCAATCTTCGCGAGCGAAGATTTGGGAAAGGTCTTTACCCTTCGAGCCTGCGCAGTGGATTTTTTAGGTGAGACACAGTGTGCGCTGAACTGAGCCCACCCTTTAATCCTGAAGTTCATCTACCGGGGCCGAGCGAGCTTGGACAGTGGCAGCGAGGTCCTCAGGACGTAGGTTTGTTTAGAGTGACCTTCTCTTAGCTGGATGGCTTTACAGGGCTGACGAGCTCCATCTGCCTGGGGGAGTTCCCTGACCGGGAATCGAACCCAGGCCGCGACAGTGAGAGTGCCACATCCCAACCACTAGACCACCAGGGGTCTTGATTCCGTGGGTGGTCGTGCATGGCCATTCTTAGTTGGTGGAGCGATTTGTCTGGTTAATTCCGATAACAGAGGGTAATAGTGAGTGGGGTTAAATCAGAGTGGTGACTTGTCACTAGTGGGGTTCCACAGGGCTCCATCTTAGGCTCTGTGCTCTTCAACATCTTCATAAATGACCTGGACGCAGGACTGGAAGGGGTACTAAGCAAGTTTACACAAAACTGGGAGGAGCTGTTGACTCCCTTGAAGGCAGGGAGGCCCTGCAGAGAGACCTCAACAAATTAGAGGACTGGGCAATCACCAACCTGTTCAACAAGGGGAAGTGCCGAATTCTGCACCTGGGATGGGGCAACCCCAGATGTACGTACAGACTGGGAATGAGATGCTGGAAAGCAGTGCCACAGAAAGGGACCTGGAGGTCCTGGTCAATGACAAGTTGAATCTGAGTCAGCAGTGCCCTGGCATCCAGGAGGGCCAACCGTGTCCTGGGGGGCATCAGGCAAAACATTGCCAGCTGGTTGAGGGAGGGGATTGTCCTACTCTCCTCTGCACTGGTGCAGCCTAACCTTAAATGTTGTGGCAGTTTTGGGCACCACAATATGAGAAGGATATTGAACTCTTAGAGAGCATCCAAAGGACGGCAACAGAGATGGTGAATGGCCTTGAGGGGAAGCTGTATGAGGAGTGGCTGAGGTCACTTGGTCTCTTCAGTCTGGAGAAGAGGAGACTGAGGGGAGACCTAATTGCAGTCTAGAACTTCCTTGTGAGGGGAAGAGGAGGGGCAGACACTGATCTCTTCTCTGTGGTTACCAGTGACAGGACCTGAGAGAATGGACTGAAGTTGTGTCAGGGGAGGTTTAGTTTGGATATTAGACAAAAGTTCTGCACCCAGAGGATGGTTGGGGACTGGAACAGGCTCCCCAGGGAAGTGGTCACAACACCAAGTCTGTCAGAGTTCAAGAAACATTTGGATGATACTCTTGGGCACATGGTGTGACTGACTCTTGGGAATGGTCCTGTGCAGGGCTAAGGGTTAGACTCAATGATCCTTGTGGGTTCCTTCCAACTCAGCATATTCTGTGATTCGGTGATTCATTAATACCACTATTTTTTCTTGTAACTCACTTATTTTGGTGTTATATCATTTAATACCATTTAAATCAGCAATTTTTATAGTTTATTTTTGCTTGAATAATTACACTATGAATCTGTTTTCAACATTTATAAGGCATCTTTTTTTTTTTGTGGAAGGAAAACTACAGTCCTTTCTTTGTTTACTTTGTAGTCCCTGTGCAGTACTGCAATGGGAAATGTGGAGTCAATCAGTGCAAATGAGAATCAAGCCACATGTCTGAAAAGCAATGAGCAACTGAAGAAATAGTTCTGAAGGGGAAAGTTTGTAATTAACCTCTCTAACACCATCCTCAAAGGTACTGGGGGTTCTTGGTTCTCATCAACTTCAAAGAGAATTCAGTGTTTAGTATTTTCTTGCAGAATTGGGGGTGCAGAAATGAGGGCCAGATGATAATGAGCTGATAGGATGACAAACACCTGTGAAAGGCAATGCTATGAAAGCATTTCTTGGTCAATTTTTGGTATGTCATGGATTGTGCAGTGACAAAAAATGGCATAAGATGGCAGTAGGAGATTGCAAAATATAGTGGTTTGGAGTGGCACGTTCCAGTGAATTAACCCACTGGCTTGCAATAAGGATGATTGTATAACAAGTGACAAATAGGGGCTGCTGAGCTCCATTAAGATGTTGGTTTCTAACTTTTTCTTTTGCATTTTTCTTTTCCTCAGAGGAAAATCTCCAGCACATTTGACATTTATACTTTCTTATCTCAGTGTGGGAAAATGTAGTAGTTTTCTATACTGCACTGCCATCTGTGTGGAAGCACTTGAAATTCACCGCTCGTACATCTTTATCGGTGCTGTATGAAAAACACTCCAAACTTAGTGTCATATTAAATATGGTATCACGTGCTGATGAGAACAAAGTAGGTTGAAACAACCACATCTGTAATGCACATGCAGCTTTACAGCCTTTCTTGTGAAGCAATGTGAGCAAGAGGCTATTAAGTTTATCCTCTGCTGAACTCCAGTGTGGAGAACAGGTTACTGTGGGCCTGGACCTGTGCTGGCAGCTCTAGTCAAACCCTAGGAGGGTAGAGATGGTGAGCCCTGTGGAAAGTTTTGTTAGGTGCTCTCATGACACCAAGGCTCTGGGGTCTTCTCATAACCTTCCAGTCCAGGGTTATGACCTGCAGACACACAGCTGCCTTCTCTTGGCCAGAGAAATGAGTTTTGAATACGTAAGTAATTACTGCTTATGATAAATATATGAAAAAGAGACAGGGAAAAAGAGAGGACTGTATTTCTGGAGACTAATTCCTGTAAGATTTCTTCAATTTATGAATTGCTAAAAAAGAGATTTAATGGGTTATTTGCAAAATATAGGTGTGTAATTTCTCAGTGCTAATAATTTCATTAGATCTGTGTTGGAATTTTCAGTAATGACTTTACATTAGTATATAAAGCTGTATTCTGTAGCCCCAGTGTATAATTTAAATTCCTCTCGAACAAAAAGGTTCACATTTTCTGAATCCTTTGCAGTGGAAATGATGATAACATTTTTAGTTAGTGTTTTTCATCCTTAGATCTGAAAATTACTTATAAATGCACATTTCATTTACCTGAAAGGGCTTTATGTGATCAAACAAAGTAAAATTAACATAAAGCAACAATGAGCAATAAACGCTTTCTAAAGTGGGTGGCAGTGTATTGCCTGAGCTCTGTTTTGGCAGGGAAAAGTACCTGTGGAAAAAAGTTTTATATTTTTCTAAAATCACAATGACTTTCACTCAGCAAAATTATTCTTTTCAACATTTTTGTTAATGTAATCACTAGAGACTTATGTGGTTATGTGTGATTTTTTTCTGATATCTAAGCCAGAGGTCAAAGCAAAACTGACATTTAGAAAGATGATGTGGATTTGTTGTGCTCCCTGAAGGCCTTGGTCCGTAAGCCAGGAGATGGATCACAGATGCAAAAATTTCCACCTTTGTTTCATTGTGGTTTGCACGTACCTGATTGATTCCAATCAAGATTTTAACATTTTAAGAAATAAAAAGCAAAAAATTGATTTTCCTCAACAGTTTTTTTAATAATGATGTTTCTGGAAAGGTCAAGTGGGCATTTTATCATATATCTTTTCAGCAGAGCACCTGATCACATGTGGCATAGACAGCTTCTCTGCACTGTAGAATATGATGCACCATTTGTGGGATCTGTATCAGTAAGGCCACTCATGCTATAGCCATAGCAATTGTCATCCTGGTACCCTGTGGAAAGCCTAGCAACAACCCACAGACAAAATGTAAGCATGATTTATACTAGCATTGCACTGATAAAAATGAGGGCTTCAGCCTCCCTGTAATCCCTGTTTAGGATTACAGACATAAATATTACCATTATTAGGCTGCATGATCCATTATTCAAAAGTCCCTTTAAAATTTGTTCTAATGGAATCTGAAGCTGACCAGAGCTCTGGAATGGATCTTCTGAGGATTTTCTGTATAGTGAGCTTCCCTGAAGGCCAAAAGGGCTTTTAAACTAAAGAAGACAGGGTTTTTTTTGAAAATGAAGTATTTGTTTTAAAATGAAATATAGTGATTAGGAGAAAGAGAGCAGAAAAAAACCCAAACCCATACATCATAGGGTGGGTATCACAGCTATTTGATTAGTTTTAAAACATAAATTTCATTAAAGGAGAACTAGTAGGAAAAATGAACTCCATTTTGAGATTGAAATCATCCATTTACTCCACATTTCTGAGAAAGACAGAGTAGCCTTAAAAATAACTTAGGTCTTTCTTTTGTTTTGCTACTGTTTTTGTTTGGTGTTAAATTCCTCGTTGGACTAAGATAATTGAATATTTATGGTATTTTTCATTATAATAGTAAATGCATAATAATGAAATTACAATAATGGCACATTTTGCTGTGTCTTTAACCTGTTAATTCTAAGGAGAAAGTGATAAAGATCCCTTGATTTTGATACAATTTTGTGAAGAACATTGCTGTTAATCTTACAGTGGAAAATTTGAGAAAATTTTCATACATTGTCACTGAAGGCAACCTCACTATAATTGCTTTCTTATGTACTGTTTTATGATACTGGAAATAGTTGATTAATTATGTGCTGAACTGGTTCTCTTGTCAGGAGAGGGTAAAAAATATCACTTAAATTAGTCAGGTGATTTCACCTCAATGACAAACATGAACACACTTTAACATCAACATTTTTATATATTGCCAAAATCTAATAAACTTCTGATGAATTCCAGAATAGGAGGAATTTGAGAATTCAGGCTGAAAGTACTTTTTTTATTACAACTGTTGCAAAAAGACTCTTGCAATACAGGTTTCAGAGAGAGTCTTGCACATCTCTTTGGCTTTTTTACTGACCAGAAGTGAATGACAATCCTATGGAACAATTTTGATCCAATTTATTAAGTTTTATATGACAGCACAAGATATGAGGTGAAAAACCTGCTAACCTTCTGGACTGGAGTGAGATAATCAATACATTGGTCCTGTCTTAAAGATTCAAGGGAGAACTTTTCCTGCAGAGGGTGGACTAAACCAACTTACTCTTCTGTAATAGCCTTCATGAGTGCCTTTGCCCTCATACTGCTTTTCTGTTAAGGTCTGACCCAAAGATCATTCACAGAAAAGAGGATCTTACAGTGAGCTTTGGCTTGGGTCAGTGAGTGAGGTCAGGTCAGGCATCACAAAGCTTGGCAAGAAAGGGAATCAGGTCACAAAGACCACAATGGTAAAGAAAATCCACAAGTGACATTTCAGAGGGGAGTGAAAAATAACACTAAGGCAGAATTCATCTTGACAAAGTCAGACATCTAAAAGTTACTTGTCATATTTCCTTCATAGCCATAGGATAAGAAAGAGATGAGATAGTGATTCATTGAACCTGTCTTAGATATCTACTACAGGTTGAGATGAACTGCCTTCTGGAGGGGCCTTTTTCTCTCCTTTGACTATAAAGGAGCCCAGGGGACTAGCTGACATTTAGGGAGCTGGCTTTTAGATTATAAAGTTAGAAAATCCCTGTCAAAGGAATCTGTGGGAGTAGCTCTCTTTCCTCTCTCCCCTTTCCTCCTCCTAGCCATTAAGACAGTACCGCAGGTAGGTCTACTGGCTTGAAAATGCACCCTTCTGATCCTCTGGTATGTCTAGACACTATACTTTCCTTTAGAAAATCTAAGCTAGGAAGCAGACATCTAATTCTTTTACCTGAAATAAGTTCCCTTTTCTCTGAAAAACCATGATTTTTCTGATTCAAGAGTAATAATTTCAGTTGAATAAACTTAGATTACTTACAGTGAGAATACAGCTCAAGGTTCAACTGCACCTCTATTTTCCTTCTGAATAGGATTCCTGGTATTCCTTCCACCTCTTCTAACCATAAGTTAGCAGGAATTCAAATAAGATTGTTCTATATCCCAGGTGCTGTCCTTAATACCGGACTACAGGCAGGGTCCAGAGGTAACAACATTCTTGTTGAAATCAAAGACTGACAAAGTTGACTTGTATTTAGTGTGTATCTTTAGAAATATGGCCCAACATTTATTCAGGACAATACATATAGAAATAATTCCATCTCTTTCCTCGTATTATTATATAGAATAGAGTATGGTTATGTCCTTCATGGAGAAGAAAAGCACTTCAAAACAAAAGATACCCTCTGTTTAATGCCGTAGAGGAGAAAAACTGGAACCTAATTTCTTTAGACCTAATTTCTGGCACCTAATTTCTTTGGTTACTGGGTTGGTTTGAGTTAATTTTTCTCACATTTTCAAAGATTTTTTTACTACCAGCTTGATTTTTAAAGATATTTGGTTTCTAAAAATATATGTTTTTCCATAGTGGAGTTTTCCATCATACTGCCTTTTTAAGGACCAAAATATTTGGTCATTGATAGCCAATGACATTTGATTTTCTAAATTTAATTAAAAATATATTTGGGCCATTAAGGTAGTTAATCTTTGGATGCTTTTGAAAATTTAGACTTGCATATTGAATCCATTTATGATTTTTACTCAATTTTGAAATAAAGTTATTTGATTAGAAATACTACTATTTTTAGTGGACCATAACTCTTAATTCAAGTGTTATATTTTGATTCACTGCAAACAAAAATCCTCAGGAGATTAGTAGAGCAAATGGAGACATCTCTGATAAGACACACATGAACTGTTTTGGAAATAACCATCACTTGAGATACAGACTTTGGTTTCTCTACTTTTTTCTCATTTTTTTTTTTAATCACTGAGACAGAACAGTATTTGTTACAATAAGGCAAGAGCAGAGAAGAAATAACTGCAAATAAAATAGAGCAGCTCATACAGTACTGTGAGTATTCTGGTGGGACATCATGTAGTTTGAATTTGACAAGTGTTTAAACATATATGGAGCCAGATTCTTCTCCAGGAGCAGACATATAACTTAAAGTCACTGTTGTTGTAGCAAGTGGAGTTGGATCTCTTAAAAAAAGTTTGGCTCTGGAACAAATAGAAATATTACTTTTATTTTAGTTACATGTTTAATGTTTGATTCTGAACTTATGGGTGCATCCAAAAAATATAGCAAGATGTTTAGTAGGATTGTGCAGACATGTGCAATACTGAAGCTAGTATGAGCTCTCAGCAAAATGTGAAAGAAAAATATATAAAATAATAAAATAGTCCACTGTATTGTAAAATATTTTACAAATTTATTATAGTTAATTAAAATACTTGTTCGTAAAAACATTTACTAAGCATAAAAATAAGTTGCTTTTTTCTCAGTGCAATTCTCAATTGAGTTAGCCAGAATTTTAAGCACTTGTTGGAATGCTTCAGTGTTAAAACATTTGAAGGTAAATTTTTCTTTATCTCTTCCATTGTCTTAAGAAAATGCCTAGATTTCTGGTCTTCAGAAATATTTTGACTAGTACTCATCAAAACAATCTTTTAATATCCTTTCTGAGTCCCTGCACTAATTCCTCCAAAGCTTTAGGATTAGCCTGAGTAATAAACTAGGTTCTGAATAAACTTAACATTGTTCTTCATTGCTTATAAACATATCTGTGTACAAATTAATCAGCCAAAAGCAAGAAAACCAGAGGAAAATTAAAATCCTGTTTCATGTTTTATCAAGGAGAAATAATATTTTGCCTTCCCTCTGTAGTCAGTTTTGAGGCTTGAAAAAGCGCTAACAATTCTCCCTGTAATCCATGCAGTTTCTGAGACTGAGATGTACAAAGGAAAGAAGAGCACATTTCACAGATTTAACTCTGAAAATTCCATGTGCATTTTCCTCCTTAGGTTTAAACTGGAAGCTAGAAATACTTTTATGTAAAACAGTTATATCCGTTCCCACGTAGATTTGCCACGCTTTACCTCTGGTACAGCTAGAGCCTGTAGTCCATGTTGTGCCCAATGAAAGGATTTAAAGAGTTTGCAAGAGAATGACTGTGTTTGCTTGTTTTTGTGTCTGTCTCTTGATGCATTTGGATCACAAATACAAACATGTGATTCAAACATAAAACTGGCACATATCCCCTGCACAGAGAAAATTGCAGTTGAATAGTTTATTATTAATGTGCACATACAAAGTAAAACTGATTCCAGATGGTTTTTCCAACTCTGGTAACTCAGCAAATGTGTTAGATAAAGTGTGCTGTTTGTCAGTGTCAATAGATAAACTAAGTTATTAAACAGGAATATATACGTAAAACCCCCCCCATTATACTTGTAATTTTGATCTGTTCAGAATTTTGGGCCCTCTTTTATGCTGAGCCATTACTTTAATGCAGGTGTGATGTTCTGGTGAGAGGGGTATTAAGCTGATTCTGCTGTCTTGGTTTTGAATTTCACACTGATACAAACAACCCTGGTTCATAAGGTTTTGGAGTAAAAGTACAAAACAAGGTACGTAAATATTTAAGTTATAAACTCCACAAAACACGACATTTTTCTTGATGTCTTCACAAAATCTGGGAGTGAGTTTGATGGATACAATTTGCATGAGCAGACATTGTCACCTAAATATTGAATGGGTGTTCATGTGCTTTTGTATCCTTAGTCAAATGCTTCATATAACTCCAACAGTTGCTTCCCAGCTGAAAGGTTTCAGCACAAATGACTGCTTTACTTCCTGAAGGTGAAAGAAATGTGTTCCCTTCTGCTAGGAACATGTTCAGGCTTTTGAAGTACAATTCTCATATTCTGAATGCATAATAGGAAAAGTGTCCCTTTTTCTTTGGTAATATATATTTTGCATTTAGACTGTAGGTTGAGAAATGCTTCTCTGTGGGCGTTCCTTGATGCCAATGTTGGTTTCCAGTTTCAGCTATTCCTTTGTTATGCCCTGGGTTAATAAAACTCATGTTATATCAAGTTTCCAGGAGCAAGAGAAAGTTCAAATGAGGAGAACTTAGTAAGGGACTGTGTCATTTCCGTTAAGCAATCCTGGCTGATTCTGTCCTTTCCCATCCAGGAGATACCTCCAGGAAGATTTCCCCAGTGTATACATTTTTTTAGGACCTCTTGTTCTCTGATATTGAGTAAGAGAGTTTGCGGTGGGCTGGCAGCTTGGTCTGGCATGACATAATTTTCCTTTTCCATATGACTGACTATACTTCCCGCAACACAGAGTCTGTGCACAGGGCACAAAGGAATCTTCTGCCAGATAGCCCAGTTGAAGGGCTGCAGTTTCCTGAGCAGGACAGCTGGGCTGATGCAGGAGCCATTCTTGCTGAGGAGCAGAGTATCTAGGCTGTGGTAATGCCAATATGATCTCACTGTTCCCAGCAAATCAGCTAGGTTGAGAACTTGGGGTTCACAGTGCTGTAGGCATAGCCACCGGGCAGGATGGAGGAAAAGCTTGTGTCTGGTGCAGCAGGATCTTGAAAAGTGTTAAAGGCTATTTTTTGCCTTAATCTTCCTTAGACTGTACTGCAGTGAGCTGTCTAACATTCTGTTGTTGGAAGGCTTTATTACCAGTGCTTTGTAGGTCTCTCTCATCAATATTTGGCTGTAGGCTGTCTGGAAGAATGATCAAAATTATTTTCCTTCCGTCTGCAAATAGACCTCCAGTCCACAGACCCTTCAAATTCCTATTCATATAATGATGCTAAGTTAAAAAGCAAATAAATTCACATACATGGTGTGAGTCTATTGCAGGGTGGTGTGTAAATCCAAAATTTGTGTGCTTATGCTTTTTTTTTTTTTTTTTAGAATGGCTGAAGGAAATTCCTATTTAAAAATCCAAAGAGCAGTAAGTTGCCCGCACAATAATGCATCTAAAGAAATGTTCTATCTTAATTACAAAAGTCAGTCCATTGCAAGCATGGTTGCTATTGCTTCTTTCATGGAGTTTGCACTTACTGTCTGTAAAACACATTACCTATCTATGATCTCCACACAAGATGTCTCCCAACTCTTAGGGAAGTGATGTTCAGCAATGCATGAACAGGCTAGACACCTAAATCCTGTATCATGTTTCATACTGGACCCAATGTCAAGTACCTGCTCTGGAAATACAATTTGTAAGTTCATGCTATGTACTTAATTTCCTTCTGAATTTAATAGGGACCTTTGGGTATCTAGGATTGGTGTTATTAATAGACAGCCCATGAAGATACATTGAAACAGCCTTTGGAAACAGAACTGTCTCACTGCCTACCCATCCTCTTGATGCTGAGGTGAGAATGGGATTTGCATCCTAAAACTGTTTCATGAGCTCAGGTGATGAGCTGTTGGATAGGAAATGTGTACTTATTGGGAAGTAATAGAGATGCTTTTCCTTTTTGTCATAATTCAGCTTTCAACCAGGCAAAATGGAAAGTGTCCTTATGCTGGGCCAGTAACCACTCTAAGAAAATGCTGTCTGCAGTTGTTCCATTGCAGACAGACTGCTGCTCTCCAGGAGTGTAAGCTGCCAGGGACAAAAGGAAAAGGGACCTGACACTACTGGGTAGTGGTAAGAGCCACAGTTTGGAAGAAAGGTGTCGCTCCTATCACTGTTCATGAATTTTATCTGATTGCTTTCTAGTTATATGTGCATGCATATTGTTGGAATGGAGATTAATACCTAGGACTCTCGGACTCTTGTCTCTGTTGTGGTTTAACCTCAGCCATCAATCACACGACTTCTCTCTCACTCCCTCATGCCCTCTTTGTGTGATGGGTAGGAGAATCAGAAAAAAGGTAAACCCCATGGGTTGAGATAAGAACAGTTTAAGAATTCAAATAAATTTAAATATAACAACAACAAAACCATTAATAATAATAATAAACATGATAACGATAACAATCATAAGAATAAAAATTTTATTGAAAAGGAGAGAGAGATAAATAAAACCCAAGAGAAACTGAGGCACAACAGAATTGCTTACCACCCACTGACTGCTGCCCATCCCATCCCCAAACAGCGACCTCCCCCTCCTGACTAACTCTCCCCAGTTTATATACTGGGCATGACATTCTGTAGTATGGAATATCCCTGTGGCCAGTTTGGGTCTGCTGTCCTGGCCTCGTTGCCTTCTGGCTTCTTGTGCACCTGTTCACTGGCAGAGCATGGGGACTAAAAAAGTCCTAGAACCATAGAATGGTTTGGGTTGGAAGGGACCTTAAAGATCGTCTAGTTCCACCCCCCATGGCAGGTACACATTCCATGAGACCAGGTTGCTCAAAGCATCATCCAACCAGGGCTTGCTAATTTTTGGTTTTTTTTGCCTGGGAGTTTACTATTGCAGAAGACTTAGAGATGAAACCAAAATGAACTGAAACGGAAACATTTTATTTCATTACTTAACCACAAAATTGTGTAGTTGAGCTATCAGAGGTGTTACAAAACCACATTATTTCAAAATAAACTTAAAAAATCTGAAACATTTAAAAGTTATAGTGGTGGTGGCTTAAGAGGAATCTTTCTCATTGTAAACTTTTTTGCTTCAAATTGTTTCAACTCTTCACATACTCTTCGGTGTAAATAACTTTTCTGATGTAGTAATGGTTGTGACTGCAGAAGACACTGATGTGATGTTATGTCCTGAGGCACTGTCAGTCTGTCCAAATAAAGTACTGCTTGAACATGAGGCAGAAGTTGCTATTGCTGCATTAAAAGTTCCAAAGGCTGTAAGCACAGTGTTGCTTGAAGAGTTCACCACGGAAGAATTGCCAGGCAAGGGCATCACTCCAAATGCAGGAGGATTACAACCAGCAGAAATGCTCTCAAAAACGGGAGCAATTCCAAACTGTGATGCACTGGCAAGACTGGAACTCACTGCAAAGGAGAAACTGGTGGCACTGTTACTGTGGCTGTTCACAGGAAAGCTTGGCAGCCCAAAGTTTGGTGTTTGCTGTCCTCCAATCCAAAGGAAGGCAAGGGTTGAGTGACTGTGTTCTTTAATTCAGATAGCAAAGCCACTTTTGTTAATGCATTTAAAGCTTCCAACTGAGGCAACTGATTTGTCCATTGTCCATTTGGTTGGACAGAATTTATATAGTTCTGAATGTTATTGTTTGCTCTGCAGTTAAAACACTCCAGAAGGAACTGTTCTGGAGAGAAATTTGAAAAGCTTGAGACATTCAGCTTTTCTTTCACTGTTGAATAAGATGAAACTGTCCATTGTCCTGAAGATTCTCAAATTTCCATGTCTGTCATACACATTCAAGAAGTCTCTCCTCTTCATCTTTATAGCCATCAGCAATATTTCGACTGTTCGTTAATGCAGAGAATCTGTTCTACGAGAAGTCCTTGACTTAGGGTAAACACTAAGCAACAACCAAAATATCAGTGTGTTATCAACATTATTCTCATATTAAATCTAAAACCACAGCACTGTACCAGCTACCAAGAAGAAAATTAACTCTATCTCAGCTGAAGCCAGATCTCAGAGGAGTATTACTTTATCCCAGTTCTCTGGGATTTATGTCACAGTGTCATTCCTGACACAAAAATAGTACCTGAATTGATGAACAGTGACTTAACTGAGGATAAGATTCATCTGTCCTAATGTTAATTGCTTTGAAATTACCTGTTGAGTAAGAAAGTGATCTAGGCTCTTAATTGGTCGACTGAGAAAAAGACAGAAAATGACTCAGCCCATTCTGAAACAGGAGGTGCTGATGAATGACTGAGCAGAAAGATACCTATATCAAAAAATATTCCTTTGAGTATGGAGGAAATGGAGAAGACTTGCTTACTAAAAGTGTTGAGCTTCTGGACAGCTGAAGTGGTAGGAGACAAATGGCACCCCAGGTCTGCTATAAATCAGAGTTTGGGTTCCCTATGAATCACACTGGGAGTTCCATAATGTGATTGATTTTGAAGAGCAGATGGGATGTCAAAGGAGCAGTCCAGTTCTATGAACATAAATCTGTCCAGTCTTCCTTCTGCATGTGTGAATATTAAATTAATACCTATATATGAAGGAGTTACATACCAAAATAGTCTGAACAATGTGGTAAACTGTAACTCTTTCCGTGTGTTTAAAGTAGCTGCAACCTAAAGCCCAGGCAGCTTTCAGAGATCTAGAGAGCCTTCTGAAATGTTACCCTTTAATGTAAATTCAATATATAAATTTGAGGTGAAGAAAGCCCTTATGGATATATTTTATTTATATTTCTCTTCTGCAGAAAGGTAGCAGAGTTTTAGGCTGGGACAGGCTGTGCCCCCAGGGGAGAATCTTCTTGTAGATATGCCCTGTATAGGCAAGGACAGAGCAGGTCAACTGGCAAGCATATTGCATATGTGCCTCGCTTGGTGGAAAACTGGAAGTTTAATTGGGTTTTCCTCCTGCTGTTTTTTAACAATACTGAGCCTGTCACTATGCAGGGAACTTTGTATATGAAATATGTCAAAAGAAAATTAAGATAAGTGGCATCTTATTGAGTTCTTTAATGCTCAGGGCATGGATGGCAAGTCTCAAAAGACTATGGCAACAATAGAAATAAAATGTAAGAAAATAAGGCAAAAATTACCACACAACGTAGGTTAGTTATATGCAAATGAGGAAGCATTAAACATCATTATCCTAATATTTTTTAAGAAAGAAAACACAGAGCTCACAAAGAATGTTAGACTGCCTGGTCCCAGCAGTGACAGAAATCCTTTTCAATTCCCATGTGGCACCAGCAGCAGTAATGTAGGTTTCTGTACACTCTACTCATAGTGTGTCAGTGCCAACCTCAGGGGTTCTCCAGGAGACACAATACAGTGACTTGAGCACTGGTCCAGGTCCACCAACAGATTTGGGTGCTGGAGAACTGAGTGTCTCTGTGTATAGTCCAGCTTTAAAGTTCCTACTGCCACACAGGAATCCACAGCAGAGAACCTTACATTGCCTGTCCTCTACCCCTCAAGGATGCCTCACAAGGAATTCACAGTCAGCACTTGGAAGGGAAATTTGTCTCAAAATCCCTATGAGGGGCAATGGGAAATAACCTTCCATCTCACATCCTCATCCTTGCCTGGACTCATAGTTATCCAACCTGTGCCTCCAGGAAAGTGCTTCTTTCTAGACACACTGGAGTAAGTTGTTTTTCTTCAGAGGTGGAACAATAGTCATCTCTTATAAGACATAGCTAGAGAAAGTAGAAGTGACTTCCTTACATATAATCTTTGTAGTGTAATTCTGAGTGGGCAGAATACTCCACACGGGATGCAATTCAATTCCATTCTCCACCTGAAAGAATTCTAAACACCTCCCACCACCTAGGTGAGTGTCCTAGCCAGAAGGTATGCTCTGGCAAATGTTAATGGGAGGAGAAGGAAGAGGGACAGAAGGAAAAGGGCTGCTATTTACATATTTTTTAAAGGTTAGCTAAAATTGAATGGAACTGACTTAATTGTTAAGACATTTCTGTAGGACAGGGGTGCTGGAAAAGAGCAAAAGAGCTTGCCCAGCCCTGGAGTGTCCAGCTTTGGGCCAGCCAGCCACAAGTGACAGTTTTGCATGAAAGGTGAAGTTCCTTCACGCTGTAGTTTTATCTGCCCAAGTTAATGGAAAACTTGTGAAATGCATCCAGTTCTTCACATTTAAAGATTGTCAGACTTAAACTTCTTCTTTGACAATCCTTCCACTTTTGTGGCACACGTTACTTGGAAACACATGCTGATTAGGTCTCTTCCATAAATTTTCTTCCCCTTTTTTTCAGTGTCTCTGCTGAAGCTTTTAGCTGTTCTTCCATTCAAGTTGCTGTCTTTGATGTCTGTTTATTCCTGGTACCACGCAGTGTCACATAATCAGGTTGCAATAGTGTCACTGAACAAATCCTTCCTTCCAAGCAGCAAATATATCATGCTGTTTGACCTGAATAAAGATATACTCTCTTTTGAAGGACCCATATTTCCAGTGTCATGTCTGGGCAGCTAATCCCATAAGGTAAGTTCCAGGAGTCATGGAAATAGCCCCAGATCATTTATTTTTTTCTGAAGTGCCAGCACCCTTTTATAAAAAAAATAAATTTTTAAAGTCCAATGTGAAAATAAAGGAAAAGGTACTAAAGACAACAGTAGAGTTCACAACAATTGTTTGAAATTTTTTTATTGCTTTACACTTTTGTCTTTCTATTTTTAACTAACTAGTATGAAATTTTTCTTATTTAATGTCTAAATAGCTGCTATTTGTCTTTTGATAACTTCATGCCTTTGACTTATCCATAGTATAACTTACTGGTATGATGGGTATCATGAGCAACCATAACTGTGTGTTTTGCTCCAGAGAGCTGTTAACTGATGCCAAAGAAATAACACCATGATTTCACCACACGTTCTGCACAAACTTAGGAATGTGTTTTGCAAGTTAACTGCAAAGCACCTATGTCTTTGGGAAGCTCTATCATCCACAAAGTTCTCTGCCGTTGGTACAAACATGCAAGAGAAATGGATTTATGCACATGATATAAATTTTGTGTGAAATTCACTTCTGTGTAGAAGCCTAATGAGAAGTCTAAACACCACTTCTTGTCTGATTTTATGGAGAACCTGAGCTTTGCATTTGCTATGTGTTTGGAATTTTAAGTTTAGTTAAGTTAATACACCTACTGCGTGCTATATCACAGGAATGTTAAAATGCTAGGAATTTTCTTCTGCTGATATCTCTCAGTGTCTGAATGTATGTTTATATTCATATGGTTCAGCCATTTGACTGATTTACTTACCAGTACTTTTTTTTAAAAAAACCCCTCTATCATTGATTAAATTTGGAATTTTCCTTCCTTCTCTACTTGGTTGTTCTTAGATAATGAGGCTGCATTTGGCATGTGCTGACAGTGCATGTATTCTTTTTCAAATATCCCTGTTCAAATTTAACCGCACTTTGGTTTAAGGGGACCTTTTACAAGTACCTGGTTGACCTGCTATTTCTTTATGTATGACCCCACAAAACAGTATACTAATTAATGGGTTTCTCTTTCCTTATTATCACGTTGCTTTCCTTACGTTTTTGTCCACTTATGTATCAGCTAGAATTCTGTAAGGCAGAGACTAGTAATTTTTTTTAGGCTATGCACATCTTGAGATCTTTATCTGTGACTGTATTTTTGTAGCTCTCAAAATAATAAGCATAATTTATAGTGCTTTTCTGTTTTGTAGCGTTGAGTTATTCCATAAGATCTCAATGTGAAAAGTTGCTTCAAAGGGAAGCTGCTGGTTATGAACATAGAAAGTTGTCAACTTGTGAAGTAGTTTGACCCCTGAAGAGAATCTTCCTGTTTAAAAATACTTACACCCCTTTGTAGTATTTTTTGATCTTATGTTGAAGATTTTAAATTGGCTTTTGGACCTGTGTTCTGCATTTTATAGAGCTGAATTAATAGTGAGTTTTATGTTTGTTTTTTTTTCTTGGAAGATCATTCAATTCCATTTTCTCTTTAGAAAAATGTCATATGAGGTTCCTGTGAACCCAAAACAGAAAATAAAAGCTTACAGTTAATAAAATGCATTTACCTGTGTGTGTCAGCTGTGACTGACTGAACTTCCCCCAGCACTGCTGTTATTATATACCATACATCTCCCACAGATATACAAGACTCAAGGGCAGTGAGGAAGAAAAGTTTTTTGTATGAATGCTGGTATGCAAGACTCCTTCATCTTCTGAAGCTGTTGTGCCTGAAGTGTGAAGTAGCCATGAGAAAATTTGATAAAAGAACTGTCGTGACTCAGCTGTACATTCAGCTGCTTCTCCTAGATCAACACTTACAGTTGCAAAGGGTTTCTGTGAACAGATGTGCAACAGTTGTGGTCCAGCCCAGAGAGCTTTTATAGTAGGGGAAAGTAGAGAGAAGAGGGTAAGGGAATGGAATCATAGAATGGCTTAGTTGGAATGGACCTTCAAGATCATCTTGTTCCAACCCTCCTGCCATGGGCAGAAGCACTTTCCACTAGACCAGGTTGCTCAGAGCCCCACTCAACCTGGCCTTGAACACTTCCAAGGATGGGGCATCCACAGATTCTTTGTGCAACCTCTGGCAGTGCCTCACCACCCTCATAGTAAAGAATTTCTTCCTAACATCTAATCTAAACTACTCTCTTTCAGTTTAAAACCATCATCCCTTGTCCTATTACTACCCCACTGAAACCTTACTGAAGTCTTTCTCTGTCTTTCTTATAAGTCCCATTTAAGTACTGAAAAGCCATAATAAGATTTCTCTGGAGCCTTTTCTCCTCCAGGCTGAACAATCTCAACTCTGTTAGCTTTTCCTCATAGGAGAGGTGCTCCATTGCTGACTTATGTTTCAGTAATGACCACAAAAACTGATGCTTTCTGTGAAAGGAGATGGGATTCTCCCACTTATCAGCTGAGGTTTGTTTTAAATTGCTTGAGCTGCTCTTAAGGACAGGACTGCTGGTGACAGACAATGCTTGCTCTTACTAAGAGGAGGGTATTCCAGTGTCACTTTGTCTTAGACAGAGATGATAACTACCCACTTAGGTACTTACATCCTTTTAAATTCCTCAAACCTGCTTCAGACTTGATGTATCTCAACATTTTTCTGTCATCTGAAGACTTCCAGACAATCATCTTGTGATTGTTTACTAACAACTTAAATATACTAAATATTATTGCCCCTCTACAGCTCCCTGTAAATTCTTACCATTTGCATGCCTAAAATCTCTACCTTTGTCATTTTAAAATCAGTTTCAAATCCCAGCACATGGGATTGACATTTAACCCATCATTAATTAGTTTGCCTAACAGCCTTAAGAAGAATGTAATGAAAGTCCAAATAAATTATGCCTTACCAACCTACTTTATCTATTGGTGGTATGTTAGTGGAGACATAATTGTCTCATGCAAAATCTCTTTGTCTCTATTACCTTCCCTCTGAAATACACAAATAGTAGAAGCCAGACCTTACACATAACTTACCTAATTTCATTGAAGCTGTGCTAGTTTGCATTAATTGATATTTGATCAGACACATGCAAATCTAAGAACCTCATCAATCCTTTCTTGTGCAATTAGTCCTTAGCTGTTTGAGTAGTCCCATTTAGGTTAGCAGTGAGATAGGATCACAGATTTTGGCAGCTGGGGCTTTTGTGCTGACATGAGTCACAAACAAGTACTCACATCTGGAGGAACATTTACTTAGGTGAGACATCCCAGTACATGGTGTTGCTTCCCCTGTGCTGGTCAATGTGGTAGCTCTATGAACTCTCAGAATTTTCTAGGTTCGGTTGTTTGCCCATACTGCAGAGGGATGAGATACTGAGAACAGCCTTCTCCTGTAAGTTTATTTCATCCAATGTTCTTCACAAAGAAAATGAGGTTCCTCTTCCCAAATATCAGCAGCTGGGTAGCAGAAGTACCCTCTCAGTACCGTCTCAGTATTGAAGTGATATACAGAAAAGCTCTTACCCAACTGGCATCCCTATGGGGGAGAAGACAGGTTCAGCCCATCAACTGATCTCAGTAATTATGATGGAGCCTTCTCTGATCTCCCTCCCCACTTAAGCTATATTTGTATTATTTTCTTTGAGGGAGGGGAAAAGGTAAAGTTACGGTTGATGTTATTTCATGTTTAGGTGGAGTTTGAGTGTCTTTAATCATTAGCATGTGTAGGGTAGGGTATAAAGATTATTATGTATTTTTGAGTTAATGAAGTAAAGTTCACCTTTTGATTCCCATCTGGATCATTCTTTGGCATAGTTCCCATTAGCTGCATTGTTTTCAATGGAGCATAACCACAACAATGCTGTGTTGTTCCATCCTTTGTTTCATATGTGCATTGATTTAGACATAGCATGACTGCAGCACCTTTGTGCCACTCCATCCTTTCTTTTAGGTCTCCCTTAGAGCAATACACCAAGCTTCCTCAGTGTTCCTGCTCCTAAGGTGTGCAGACAGTTTGTTCTTGGTGAGCTATAACCAATGCACTCCTTGATGAACTTTCTTTTTCGGTATCCCCACATATACATATATGTGTATGTATTTGTGCATTTATATACACTTTCCCTCCCACTCTTTATTGTCAGATACTTGGTGGTGTACAGGGTAAGAGATGAGCAGAACAGTAATTCTGAGTTGTTGATGCCTGGGTGGTGAGTCAGGTGGTTAATCAGCTTGGTGGTTAACTGCCTGGGGCATCAGAGGCAAGGAGCAGCCAGGCAGCTGAGGATGAACACAACCCCATGTGGATTTCCTGAGGGAGCCCAGTTAAAAATGTTTTGTATTATACAACACTATATCAAATAAAAATATCCAAGTAGGCCTGTTTAAAGTCAGAAGTTTCTCAATAGATGATCATAAATATGTCTGAAAAGATCACCATCTTATTTTTTAAAAGGCCTGGATAAAACTGCCATTAGAGTTAATAGGTCTAGTCATAATGCTGCTAGAAACTATTACAAGTAAATAGAAGCAAATGCTGGTGACAAATATTTGGGAATGCTGAACTGTGAACAGAAACATTTGTCAGCTTCATCATCAAAGCAATAGCTAATGTTGATATCTTGTAAAACAAGAAGTGTCACTGGAGAGAGATAATGCTGTGTTTCTTTTTTGTAAGTGAGCACTGAAATGCTGGTGGTTTTAAAAGGATGGTTTAGTGCTTTCATTCCCTTCTGTTGGCTCACTGTACAAATGGCAGCTTAAATACTTTTACAACTGCAGATGAGCAGAGGGCATATTCCCCAGAGTTTCTCAGGCAGGAAAAATCACAGCATGTGGCACTATAAATATGACATTGAACATTTGCTGTTTGTACAGAGACCTATGATAAACCCAGAGCAGAAACATAAATCTTCCTTCTTCATTTAAGACTATGCCTAAATAATATAGTCTAGTCTTCTAATTTAAACACAGTGGGGTTTTGGGGGGAGGGAACATCTAATTTACAGAAGAATAAAAGTACTAGCTGTTTTGAATTTTTTCTTTGTGCTATTATCTTTCATCATTGAGATGGTTAGATCTTCTGGGATGGAGTATTTCTTATACTTAGGCATAAGATGCTATAAAACATGAGGCTGTATAGCTAATTATGTGTGGGCAAATAAGGTCTCTTTTTTCACTGCTCAGTATTAAAAAATCAAAATCCATTAAAGCATGAGACACAGAAAACTCAAGTTCATAGGTACTGAAAAAAACCTCGTATATATATATGAGTACTTTTTAACCAGTAATAAAAGTCTAAAAATGAGAGATATGAACTAGAGCAAGTGATTTTGAATGAAGATATTGACAACTCAAGTTCAGCAGGAGAGAATTACAGAGAGCCCAAGGAACTAAGCTTAAAATTAATTCTTTTCATTTGACATTCATTGAGCAAGATGCCCTACCATAAGAGGCAAGTCTGAGGAACTGTCTCTGTACGAAATGAAACCAGAAGAGTTTTAGAAAAGTCAGTGGAAAGAGAAGAATCAAACTGATGACATCAGGCAGTATGAGACAAGTATGTACCTGTTGAACCCAGGGCTGAATTTGCTGAACAATTAGTTGTACCTTCCAACCTACTGTTTAAAATGTTTTTTTTTTTTGGATGGTTAGGAAGTGACAAATATAACACTTTTTTATCAAAGGGTTGCAGAGAGAATTCAGAGAACCACAGAATGGTACCTCTGACTTTTGTGTTGGACAAATCCATAGAAGATGTGAAAAAAAATGACAGAAAAGAGTAGATAGGTTGAAACATAACACAAGGGAGAAGAGTCAAAGGAGATTTCATAGGCTGAAGTAATTCCTCACAGATCTATTCTAGTTCTTTGAAGATTATGAGAAGGGGTGATGCAGTTAATAACAAATTAAAAAAAACTTTCAACAATACTTTTAACCAAAGACTCTTGATGAGATTAAGATGTCATGGATTAATAATTGGTTACATAAAAGAAGTGACAAGGTAAGAGTAAATGATTTCTATTTCACAATAGAGAGGAGTGGGCACATCTCCAGCCTCTGTGATGTTTAGTGTATTCATAAATGATCTGAGGAAGGTGTGAGTGATGTGGTGACAAGTGCTACTTGATCAGACAAGATTTTTGAGAATAAACAAAACTCAGACCAACTGCAAAGAGCATGAGAAGGATTTCTTGATATTAATTGACTGTAAAATAGAAATGGTAGATGAAGTCTGGGGCCCAGATATTTTAAGTAATGGGAAAACCAGTCCCAAAATATATGTATGAAATTATAATTGCTCTGTTAGCTATAACAATTTGAAGTTATTATACATAGTTTCCTGAAAACAAAATGTTATAATGATTATTGATAACTGAAAGGCAAATGGAATGTTAGAAGTTATAAGGAAAGGTATAGAGCATAAAAATACCTTTGTCACTGTTACATATATGGGGTGTTGAATAGGGAATTAATTTTTTATCCTTTTGTCTAAAAATTATATGGTAGAACTAGAAAAGATACAGAGAAGGACAATAAAGTTAACCAGGAATTTGAAATGGCTTCTGTACATGGATAGATTAGATGAGTTATGGCTTTTAGCCTGAGAAAGAGACTACTGAGATGTATGTGGTGCAGTTTGGTTGGGGATGATCATTCCCTGTCTCTCACAGCCTGTGCAGTATGGACAGTGCAATGGTGCTATTAGACATCTGGCTTAAAACAAACAAGAGGAAGTACTTTTCCACACAGCCTATAATACAGCTCAGGAACTCATTACTGTATGATGTGTCAGATGTAAAAGTAGAAATGCAAATTGGATAAATTTGGAGAAGCAAGGCCATCGAGAACAAGCTCTGGCAGAGCGCAGGCTCAAACACCTGCTTGCTAGGAAGATAGACAGTGGTCAGCAGGGCTCTCTGTGTGCCATGTTTCCTGGCAAGAGCATCTGCTGATAGCCATGACCAGAGAGTGGTCACAGGAATGAGTGGACCTTTAGTTTGACTGAAGTATATTAAGATATTTATGCTTATATCCATTCTGTTGGATACATGAAGTTAATGCTGTTCTCCACTGCTGACTGTGTGACCAAAGGTTGGTCTGTATCAGAGCACTCAGGTGGTGGCTGTCGTGACTCAGACCTTCTGCCAGCAGGAGGTTGTGGCTCTGCTGAGCTGTTGAACAGCCCTGCTTTCAGGCTTCTCCAGCACCTGTGCTCTGTCCCTCTCTTGGACTTTCTTTTTCCCTCCCAAGGCTTGATTTTCTTAGAAAATGGGTTTTAACTTGTGCTCTTTGTAGGGAACATAAGTACAAGGTGGTGCCTTGAGGAGGCACACGGGCATGATTCCAGCACATCTGTATGTTGGTCTCATAGCAAAAGGATTTGAATTACTATCTGGCATGCAGTGAGCAGAACAAGTTCTGCTACCAGGATCTTTCTCTGTCTGCGTGGTGTGGAGGAAGGAAAGGTGTCCACTAATGAGGCAGGTGATTCATTATGGTATGAAACAGACTGACATGGACTCCTCTGTAAATAACTTCTGGCTGCACTTTCTGTCAGACAGGTGGAAGCTCCTTATTTGTATGCATTAATGACACGTGCTTATCAAAGAGTTACAATGCAAGGAACAAACAAATGGCATTTCCAGTATTAATATGTAAATTACGTGCTAGGAAGAAATGATCATGCACTCCTGAAATACAGCAGCGAGCACTAATTGCATTCCTTGCCCTTCGATATACTGTGTGCTGTAGATAGCTCTTTTCCCTAAATGAGCATTTAAAGCTTTCATTTTGTCTGCTTCTTCATGCTTAAATATTCCAGATACATATTTTCCTGAGTACGTTGCACTGTTTGCATATAATGTTTTATTGTACCTCATAGAAAGCTGAAGTGACCAATGGTTTATTTGAACAGCCTTTGGGTGCTCTGATTCCCTAGAAATGTCTGTAGGTTATCCTTAGCTTGGGAACAGCAGGTAGAGTACTGAGGTGGATATTCTTGTAAGAAACAATGCCAAATAATCCTCTTTTGCAAACACATCCAGCCCTATTTTGAAAACTGATTGGGGTTTTTTGTTTTGTTCCTAGTACATTTTTTTTCTGGAAAACTGTTCCAGAACTTTGGTCTGCAGATGGCTGGAAATCTCATTTCTTAGTAACCATTTTCTTCATATGCCAACACTGTCTGTGAATTTGGAAAGTTCTTCTCATGTGTTTTCTCCTTAAAGTGTTTGTAGCACAGTTGTACCCTCTGTCTGGATGTGACATCTTTGCTTTTTTAAAGCTGAATAAGTAATTTTATCCCCTTATAAGATGAATCTCCATTCCTCCCGTGTTCAAACCAGTATTCCCCAAACAGTGCTGTTTTGGGTGGCTAATGACTGGGAGTGTGCAATATTTAGGATTCCTTTTCCTTATTGTAGATATGCAGAAGGATTACAACGGGGGGGAAGATCCCACTGACATTCTTTTTTACCAGCTGCTTTTGTTGGATGAAGGAGTGAATTGCAAATGATTTCCCAGCTGCAGTAGTCCTTCGCTTTTTCATTTACATTTACTAAGAACAACAGCCTTCACTTTCTGAAAGTATGAGGTACTATTTGTTTTCACTTGCAGCAGGCAGTGGTGCTATGTAGTAACAGCTATTCAGAGGACTAGATTGAATATACTTGGTTTAAGATAGTTTTAAAGCTGCTTAAAGTGTAGTCAATAAGCTCATCTCTACTCAGTACACTTATGTTTACTACCTTGATTTTTTAAAGATGTCTTTTACACTGAGACACAATTTCCTTTGCTTTAAAGTCCCACTTCTGAATGTAACAAAGAGATGCTGAAGAGGGCTGAGGAGGGTATTTTATTCATCAAGAAGCTAAAGGGAGACTTCAGGTGATCTCTCTGATGAAATTCATTCCCTTATCTGAAAGCTCTTAAATCATTCCTGGCAGAGGTGACATTATAAAAATAATTCTGAAGAACAAAAGTTCTTGCCCTTGGAATACACTGCATTGCACCAAATGGTAGGAATTTATTGCTTTTTTTTTCACAGAGTCTCTAGATGTAAGCTTCAATTTCCTTTAGATTTCTTTAATCAGTTTTTGCAAGTTGATAGATTTGTTTTTCCCCCTCAAATGAATACCTTGTGCAATAACCTACACAAAGGATAGCCAGGATGGTGAGTGGCAAACCCCAAGGTCTTGTTCAGGACACTTTGTGTTTATCCCTGTCCCAGTTTCAGGGGCTTTGGGGAACTCAGCCCTGGCTTGCCATTCACCACCTCTGTGGCAAGATGTGCCTGAGAGCACTGCAATGCTCTTCCCATGTCCTTGGTTGCAGCAGAGCATTGCACATATTTTTTTAAATTATACATGAGTATTTAATTGGGGATATGATATATCCTTTTCCTATGCCTTACTCCTTTGACAGGCAGATGCAGTCTGTGAACATGGACTTAACTGCAAGATAGTAGAGAGAGACCTAGGTAGGAGTTTGTATGACTCATGAATGCCAATGCCCTCTTGAATTCCTCTCTAAGGAAGGAGAATCCATGGGGTTTGTTTTCCTTTTGAGTGACCATGAGGTGGTTCTTCTTTCTTCTGATGGTGTGAAGAAATGGAAGCTGACACAGTCAGATGATTTTAGTTCATAGAACAAGGGCAGTTTATTTGTTTAGGGATTTTTTTGACAGTAAAAGCAATATTTAGGCTGGGTTGATGATGAATTATGGGCATACGGATATATGGAAAGCCTGCTAGTTACAAAGACATTAACATCTGTCCCTTTATGTAGATTATTAAAATCCAAACTCCAGGAGACAGAAAAGAAAGTGAGTCTATGCCATTATATTCAATAGAACCTAATTCAATCTGGATAGAGTTACAACCTAAATGCACAGATAATGTTATTCTGAAGTAATTTCTGTTGATTGTAGTGATTTTTCAGGACATATTTTGGAATGTCACTTGATTTATGTTGTTCTGGACGCATGTCAAGTCTGACTTAATAAGCTTGTTTAAATTATGTTCAGGAGCTTTTCTACTATATTGTAACAGAGTATTTGAACTCTCTTATTATGCAAAATGTTTAGTGTATGTGTGAAAACTTGGTCTGCAGTTCAACAGAGGTAGTAAGTTGTTTACGGGTTTAAATTTCGTTCCTGGGTCACTAGAGACAGAAAGGGGCATTTGAGTGGCTTATGATTCAGGTGTCCAAGGTGCCAGCTCAGATTTTACTCAGGGAGATAAGACACTCTTTAAAGAAAATCCACAATTTAGCCAGGAGATTCGGCTGCAAACTGTATGGTCCAAGAAGCAAGTAGACAACTAGAATAAAGACAGTAAAAAGAAGTAAGCCTTGACCTTTCTCTGTGCAGCTTTTACAATTTTCTTCCCAGAACACCTAACACCTTCTCCCTAACACCTGATTTCTATAGCTTTTATATATTTTAAGTAATCAACTTGATGCAGCTGTTCCATTTTTTATTTATCTTTGACCACATTGCAATGATTTCTGCCCCGTACTTTTGATACTGGTTTCCAGAATCCCACAAATGGCTTGAAACAGGAGCTGAGGATGACAATGTCTCAGCCACAGTAGCTACTACCATCCTCTGAGCAGCTGCTCAGTCTAAGTGACAATTGAAATCTTCTAATAAAAAAGCCGTTTTACTGTGTACATCTGATTTGTTTGCCTGATTTACCGAAGGTGATGAGTAATCCTCACCTTCAAATTGGTTCTGAGACACAGTAAGATGTTGAAAGGCTTTCCAGCAGAAAAGTTTTTAGTATAATATTCTAACTTATAGTATAGTGTTTTGTTTAGCATAACAGCTTTACAAACTGGCTGTCTCTGACCTTGATATTTTCTTATCTGGACTGCGATAATGGTGAATTTTGAGAGTGCTCCTTGTTACCTGTAAAGGGAAATGCTATTTGGGAATCTGAAGGGCAGCAGTGAAGAGAGGCCTCTCCTGCAGGTGGCAGCTTCATGCTGTGTGGACAGCGTGAGCTCAGTTGTGGTTTTTTTCAGGCATTATGGAATTCAGTTTTGTTGAGGAGAATTCCATATAGGATCAAAGCACTACATCAGACTTTGACCTCCCTTCTGGTTGCAGTTTGTGGCCTGAAGTCCTATGGGTGGGTGAAGTCCCTGGGTGCCAGGGTGGCTTTGGAAGGGGTGAGCAGTAAGGCTGCTCTGTCAGGTATGGGGTTGGGAATGGGCAGTACCAAAGACTTTCTAAACCTCTATTGTAACCCCCAGACCATATTCTTCAGCTCTACTTGGCTGCTTTTGTTAAATAATCTGCCACCGATGTAGCATTCAGCTGGATGTGAAACCTTTAAATAGCGTTCAGATGGGGAGGGAAAGCAGTGCTGTGTTCAAAACTGTGACCAGGAATCTATCAAGCAGCTGCCTGATCTTAATGGGACTGCACAGTGCTGCCCTGTCCTTTACGTTCACACACTGGATAAAAGTCAGTGACAGGCCCTTAAGGAAGCATGGGAAGTTGGACGTCCAAATGGAGAAGTTTGTAGTCTAGACTGCAATGGGCTCTGTGTAGGGAACAGCCTGTGGAACTGTGCATTGCACTGGTGAGTGAACTAGGAGCTTGCTGTGTAATCCATAAAGCTGCTCTCAAAGACACCAGTGACTTTACTGGAGTCACCTGTATAAAAGGGGCCAGAATCCATCGGTACCCGCTCATGTGAACTGGACAGAATACTGAAAGATTTCTGGCCCAAATGTGATAATGAGCTGATATTTCATTATTGTTTATGTTTTTCATGCACCAGTGTTACTGGTTGAGGTAATCAAGCCAGATAATCAAACTGAGACCTAGTCTGTGTCCCAGCACAGTGGCCTGGATGAAGTCATGGTGCTAAAGCTCTAACTGATTTCAAAGAAAGCTGGCTGTCATCCATAGCAATAAACAACCCCTGTCCCTAGCACTAATAGACTAAAACCGTTTTTAGCTTATCTTGTAATGCTTTACCTATCACTTTGTTGCAAACATCTTTCATATAGTAAGCAATTCTACAGTGTATATAGAGGTAGTAAAAGAAGCAGTGATTCTGTAACTCTTAAAATTTCACTTAAAATGATGACAGAGTTTTTTATTTTATATGACTATCAAGGGAAAGAAAAGTATTAAAAGTTTTGTGTTTGAACATTTTGATTAAAGAGAGTTTGTCTGACAGTTGTAAACTCTTACTTGATCCTGCTTTTTAATTTCTTAAATAATGTAATTACTTATATTTAAGGGATCTAATTAATAGCACTTAAAAGCAAAATATTCTCCTCATCAGATACTAAAAATTTACTTAAAAGAATTTTGACTTGTTTACTTTTGATTTCTAAGACTTAAAAATATAAACAAAGTGTGAATAATTTTGTGCATGGAAGCACAGGCAAGTGAATATACATATATTCATGTATTCCTACATGTATATATGGACATGAATATATACATACAGACTTGCCTGTGAGCTTTTATACATGCCTGTAAGTAGACACCCCCACAGATATCAATGCAGAACTTCAGGCTGAGTGCCATCTGACTGGCATCTTGTGGTGCCCCAATGCCAGAGGAGGACAGGTTTCTGTAAAAAATACAACAAATAAGTTTTAAGATGAAGGAGGCAGTAAGGAAGGAAAGAAGGTGAGAATGATACCACAAGATGATATAAATTATCTGTGGGCCAAGCGTGGTGTTTATGAATCATTGCAAAACACCTTTAATAAGAGGTGTGAATTGTCCCTGACTGCTGTTAACATGTAAGGATCATTATTTGGCTGATAGATGTTGCAGCAGAGGCAGGTCTTGAGGAGAGATTTGAAAGAGAAGATTCCCATCAGATCTTTTTCAAAGGGTACATTTTCTCCTTTAAATCAGTTGGAGTTCCTAGAGTGGAATCATTAATAAGCATTTTTTTCTGATGAAGTGCAGAGCCCCACAGCATCAAGAGTAGGATGAAAGTAAAGCTTGAGAGATATGCCATATACTCAACCTCACAAGGGCTCACTCTTCCAATAGTTGCCTCATGTTTTCTGGGAAGCTGTTGTGTGTAAATGAGTCAGGGCTGTGCAGTATGATTTCCCTGCTCAGCATGTCCTGGGAGTGTTTTTCAGGATTACATGAGGCAGGCTGCAGTCACAGGAATGACCTGAGGAGGCTGGTGCTGCCAGTCCTGGCAAGCAGAGGACTGAGGTGGTGTAAGTCCTGCAGCAGGTCACCAAGCCTTGATCCAGGGCAAAGCTTTTGAAGTATTTTAGGAGGGAGATCAAGTTAAGCCTGATTTCTTTGGTCTGTAGAAAACTCTTTCAAGAGTAGATAAATGCTGAAAGAACTAGATGTCACCATTCTTACTAAGTATCTTCAGAAGAGAGGTTGATGTAGTTCAGTCTTCAAATCCCTGGTAAAATTTTGGCTTTAGTGTCAAGGTAGTAAATTTTAGTTAGAGATGGATGGAATAGGTAGGAGTTGGTTTGTTTGTTTGTTTTAAATAGGGTTTGTGGTTTTATCTCATTTACAGGATCTTGTCTCTACAGCTTTAGAGAGAGTCATATAGGTAAATATCTGTGTAGCTTGCTGAGGCTGGTACAAGGCAGGTGCCTACCTATCATTGAGGACACAGCTTATAAGTACCACAGTGGGCAAAGGCAGGAGATCCACTTGGGCTCATGTCTAGCCTGTTATATCTTTGTCTATGTCTGCTCATGCTGCTGAAGGAAGGATTTATGAACACCTTTTTTGTCACCCCAGCAATCACAGTGAAACTGCGGGCCTTTTCTTACACTCTCCCTCCATGGGAGGAGAGACCGAATTCAACATTTCTGTCCAAGTGGAAATAGGGCTCCTACATTTGGGCATGGTGTACCAAGACTCACCATAGAAGAGAATTAGTCATCTGCTCCAAAATATCAGTGAGACCAGTCTAGATCTGTGCCTTAAAACTCAACCTGCTGAAAGCTTAACATGATACAGATTTTGGGACTAGTTTGACCCTTTTCTAACTAGGGTAGTGCTCTGATTTACATGTTATTTAAACACCCAACTCGATGAGATTGATCTTAATTATTAACTGTTATGTAGATAGATTAATTTAATACAGGCCAAGAGTTGGGCACTAACACAGGCTAGATTTGAGTCAGTCACTTCCCAGTTCTCCACAGTCTTCCCCTTTGTTCTGATTCAAGTGCAACAAATGCAGTTAAACACAGTGGAATAGCCAGAGAGAAACTCTGGACCACAGAGGCCCAGGGAGGAAACACTTCTACCTACACTGTGAGCAGTGGTAGCATTCAACCACAGTTGTATTATAGAATCATAGAATACTTTGGGTTGGAAGGAACCTTAAAGGTCATCCAGTTCCAATCCCCCTGCCATGGGCAAGGACATCTTCCATAGACCAGGTTGCTCAAAGCCCAATTCAACCTGGCTTTGAACACTTCCAGGGATGGGGCATATCCTGTAGAGAAAATCCATTACCCCAAAGGAATGTCTGTTCATAAAAGTTGTTTGTTACTTTCTTTACTAGTATTAGTTTATTGGTGAGTAAAAGCAGACAGCTCTCTTGGTCTCTTCTTTCATGGAATAGCTCAAAGAAAGAGAGATGCTATTTAAATGGCATGTGCCATTGCCTCTTCTCCATTTTTTTTTCTTCTTAGTGAGTTTCAGAAGTTTTCTGAGAATCATTTAGATGAAATTGTGCCAACAGATGAGTGACAGAATAGCTTGGGCATAAGCAACACCTATTGTGCCTGTGATTCCTTTTCTCACTCTCAGCAAATGTGATTCAGACCATTTGTGGGGTGGAGGCTGCAGAGTTTTTCTTTTAGGCTGCTGGAAAGCAGAGTCCTGCTGTCATTTCCAAAGAACTGATTTTCTCATGGCAGCAGGTTTGGGTTTTTTTTCCCATTAGATGTAGGGCTTTTTCCTCTTTTTTTTTTTTTTTTTTTTTTTTCCAAATCTCTATCAAACCTCTGTCTCTCTCTTTGAATCCTTTCTTGATAATTTCATGTGTCATTCCACTTCACTGTTTGTCTCTTTCTCCTCTACCCTATTTATCCCCGAAAATAATAGGTGTGTCCAACTTTTGGTTCAAACAGGTTTTATTTTAGCTTGTTTTTTTTCTGAGCAGAGAGGAATTATGAAAACATGCTGCATTGGTCTGTTTGGTGATCAGTTGTCCTGCTAACACTGGCCCCAAATATTTTGACACGTGAGCTGATTTAATCCAAGCTTGTCAGAAATGTAAAGATAAGAAAAATAATAAACCCCTGTGAGCTTTGTGAAAATAGTCGGTCAGGTAGAGGAGGCAGAAGGTTGATGCCCCATCAGGGGGGAAGCTGATGTAGAGTCATGCTGCTTAGACATCAGAGTGTCCAGAGGAGAGCACAGACTTGAGATACAGATCTGCAGGAAATGAAGTTTTATCATCTCTGCTGCTCACAGAGCTAGGCATTTAATTTTTCTCTCCTGAGAGAAACACTGAACTGTTCTTTACTCCCTGAGTGTCATTGTTGTGTTGGAATCTTTTATTTGTTTATTTATTTATTGCACTGTCAGTTATGATTATTTTAGGTTTTTTTGTTGCTGATTATTGCATAAAGACTTCTGACTATGATCTCTATAATGTGGAGTCTGTCACCTGAGTTTTGTTCGCTGTCTATTTTTATGTCTGTTCATGTATGCATAAGAGGGGAAATTATGGCTGTGGTCCTAAGTGGGAAAATAACTACTAATTGATTAGGTTGTATCAAACAGATTGAGAGAATGAGATAACCAGCCATAACAGGGCTGAGGTACCCAACACTAACCACAATAAACCTTCTGAAATTTACTGGCAGTAGAAATGAAAGTCTTAAACCAGGGAGGAAGTTAGATAGACTCAGGTTGACTATGGAATAATAGTCCTATTATTTTTTTACTTTTTCCTCTCTCTCAGTTAAGAAATAAACCTTTAACATCATGTCTTTTTCAGGACATCATTTGAAGATAAAAATAAGTGATTTTGTTGGCATAACATCTATTTCCATTGAGAGCTGTATCAAAAGAGATCAAGTAGATATCATCTTTCTGGAAAACTCAGATTAAAATCTACTGGCTGCCAATGCCTTCCAAATAGCAGAATATGTTAAAGAGTAAGGCTTGTTTTATTCCTTTATAAGTAAGTGAACCTAGCTGTGAATTTACATGCTTCCTTTAATAAGGTCCCTAACTTGTGCTTTGGAAAAAGGTAGCAGTAAAGCTGTACTATATCAGAGTTATGGGGACATATCTCTTTGGTTCTCACTGGGCAAACTTTCAGCTTTCATGGTCTCAGACTTAGGACCAATAACATCTAATAACTACAATTATCATAAAGTTTTGAGGTTTTAAAATGCTACAGTAATTACTTTCTTCTGTCTCAAGATATTAATGGTAAGTTTGCAATACATTGCACATGGAAATGATTCTGCAAGAGGAGCACAATGGCTCCTCCTGCACAGCAACTTATTAATGAGCAGAGTTTATCTCTTCCTCAGATGTTTGGCTTCTCTCATGTGGTGTTCTTGTAGTCAAGCTTTTTAAGCACACTTCAAGAGATCAAAATAGATGGAATAGTTTCCCTGTGTTTTGGAATTTTATTTATTTTACAGAAAACTCCTTCTGTAGAAGAAAGACGGGACCACGTCAAAGCATCACATTGCCAGTTTTCTCCATCTGTGACTTTTATGTCCATTGAACCGAACTATTCAAAACTCTGTTGTCTAAGGAGAAAAAAAAAAAAAGAGACAAGTGGGAGTATATCCAAGTTTTAAAAATGTTTCTTTTGGTTATGATGCAAAAATAAAATCTCAAAAATATTTGTGATTAAAAATCTTTAGAGCACACAGCTCTGGTAAAAATATATAGTGGTTTTACTTAAATTTCAAAACAAAATACTTTGAATATACAAATTTTAACATATTTTTCCTCAAAGAAAAGCATATAGCAATTTTTAGCAAGTCAATATTAGCCACTGGGTAGACAGGAATCATTAACTGAAAAATTTCTCACTTGCTCTACAAAGAAGTCTTGGATGGCTTTGATTGCATCTATGAAGAGCATTCTCTGAAATGGGCGAGTTGTACTCTCTGCTCCTCCTTTCATCTTCACGAGAATGGCTACTGCATGTTCAGAGCTTCAAACAGCCACTGCTGTCACTTTAAAAGAAAATACAACCAAATTAACTACATAATTTATCAAGATGTTATAAAAATTTCAAGACCAAGTTTTTGAAGAATGCTTTGACTCGTGGCCTCTCTATTATGAATTAAGTTTTAAATGATATTTAATACAAGTTAAGCTATTTAGAGACAAGGTAATAAGAAGTTATGGATTACCTGGGATTCTGCAGGGCCAGACGTTCCCTTCTAACATATCCCTTGACAGCTCATCTGATTATCAACTGATCATTATCTTCTCTGTAATATATACATCTATTTATTTGTTATTTCACATCATCATGAGCCAATTTCCCCTGCCCTAGTGCTGCCGAAAAGTGGAACAAAAAGGCAGACACACAGGTTTTTTTTGGTTCTGCTTGGAAAAAGAAAAAGGAATTATCTCTGGAATAAGAGTGACAGGATCAAGCAGTATTGTAATGGCCGCAGTCAAAGTGGAACTACTGAATGTGTCATTTTGTCAGTGTGCACTGTCTGAAATCTGTCTAGCTTTGAAGTTAAAATAAATCCACCAGTAAAATATGATTTTTTACCTTAAAGACTTTTCTGACTGTTAGTAGCCCAGAAGACATCTTTCACCTCAATTTTAGCAATCATATTGAGCAGATATAAAAGTTTACCAACTATTGTACATGCTTACTATAGCTATTGTTTATTCAGAAGGCTTCCCTCTACTCAGTGATTGTGGGAGAAATATAAATATATTAAATCTATATAACCACCATGTTGATGTGGGTATACTTCATACCAACTATATATATAACCAACTTTTTATTGATATAACTTGTCTCTGCCTGGGCAGATTGCAGTAATTTAATTAAATTAGTGTTGCTATCAAGCCAGCTAAACGAAGGGGGAAAAGTAAGTGCTAGACACAGAGAATGGCAGGTAATTTTTGTCACTGCTTTGAAAACTGCTGGCTTTTCCAATCAACAGCAAATTTCTGTGAACAGAGTAGGCATTCTTACAAAACCTGCAGTAAATGAAATGTCATTTTTATTGATAATGATGCTATTTGCTTTAGAGAACTCTTTGCTGTTTTGAGAGCTGATTCTGAACTTGCCAGTCCTGTCTCCATCAACCTTACATTTCTCTGCAGCAAAGACATTAACTGAGTCCCATAAAGTTAATATTTAAGGATCATGAGAACCATTCCTTCAAAATTTTGCATGAGCTCTTGTCAGTAGCAGCATTTTTTGCCAAGATGTACTTGCAGTACAAGACAGGGATGATTTTCCCATTGGAAATAAGGAAGCCTTAAATTATTTTTTCATTCTGCCCTTGATAAAACACAATGTTGTTTAGGCTTTGTGTAGGCTACATTTCCATTCCCTGGGCAGACCCAGACCTGCAAAAAAAGAATAAATATAGCACTAATTGAGTTTTCTTGTTTTCTTTCAAGTTTCACCATCCTGACTCCACTTGAGCATCTGGACATGACTGTTTGTTCTCACTTCTGCCAGGGGACCAACTCCCATGTGCTCTGCCTCCCCTTGCCCCTGCCTGCTTCCTTTTCATCCCTCACCCAGAAGTCACTATTCTTGCGAAATGGGAAAGCCATCAGCACGTCCTGATGCTCCCAAGACCATTTGCAATCAGCCTTTGCTCTCAGAGGTGGGTAACATCTGCTTTCTTTCGTGGGCTTGTCAGAAAGCAGCGAGCAGAACTGGCATCTTCAGCTGAGTCCTCTGCACCCCACAGAAGGGTCAGCAGAGAGGTGTCCCTATGCTGTGTAGGTAACACACGTGCATGGCCATGGATAAGAAAGGACTGATGGGAGGTGGTGAATGATGGAGCAGTGGGAGCAGAGCTGAGGGCCACCCACACCCAGCCTGCTCAGCTGAGACTGGCCTTAAAAAGCTGTAAAATGCTACACCATTGGTAAATGCTGGCAGAGAAGGGGAAAGGCGTCCAGCTGTCATGGCTGGTGTCCCTCTGGAAGAAAAGACTATAAATTACAGTTGTGCTTTGAGAATGACTTATTGTTGCCCTGTTTATCTGCCTGCTAGAGGCATTTTATTTTTCTGCATTTAATAAAAATATTCCTTGGTAAGCCATTTGTTTCCTGTTTGCCAGTGGGGACAGTTTGCTCACTGAGTCATTTACACTGCTTATTGCATCAGGATAATTTTCCCTGGTATCTGGGTGAGGACCTGAATGCTGCTCTAACAGTGATTTACCCTTAAATGTAAACCCACCAATCACCATTTCCTCTCAGGTCCTAGTAGGAGGGTTATGAAATGGCTCATATCAACCACAGTCAGGCCTTTGGTGTTTTTCCAATACATCAACTGCCAGACTCATCCAGACTCAAAGTGACAAATGGAAGGAGAAAGACTGTATCCTTCTACCAACCAAAGGATGGCAGTCCATGCTGGAGGAAGGTGTTTGGGAGACAATCAGACCCAACACCTTTGAAAGAGAGCTTTCAAAGTGTGCCTAATCCTGCTTTACCTGCAGAAAGACTTCCAATGAAACCCCTGAAAAGAGTAGGTTAATTCCCTCGCACAGTGTGACAGAGATTTAAATCACAGTTTTTATTTTTTTTAAATTAAACAGAGGGTTGTTGAATTTCTACCAAAGCTTCTAAACCTCCTTAGAATTTCAACACCGGTTTTAGGCTGAAAAAAATAAATCCAACAATGAAGGAAAATATTCAAATCCTCCCCCCACATCCCCCAAATAAAAGGAAAGAGGAAAAAAGTGATATGTCACTTTAATATTAAAGTTAAAAGGCTTTGATGGTGAGGAGAACTTTGCAGAAGGGAAAATGATGTGGGTGACAAATCTTTAAAGATGGGAAAATGCAGTGCTATTTTAAAAAATCTTTTATTCTTTTCAGACTATGGTATTTTACAGAGCCTTACAGATGACAAAGCAGCTGCTTCCCGCAAGCCTGACAATGCTTTCTCCACACACCACTGGGCTATTTTTTTTTTCTTGTGTCACATTGATCTTCCCTTGTTGTGCTGCCTCTAACATGCCATTATGAGCCTCTGGCTGCCAATAGTGAGGAAGATCAGGTTCTTGTGGGTGAACTGCCATTAGGCTCTTCCTGACGTGACTTATAGCATTCTAGTCAGGGTTGACTCTTTGAAGATCTTTCGAGAAGTAGAATTACTTTATTATTGTTTTTACTACTTGTACTGAAGGAGTTTCTTGGGGCCATTGTCCAGGTCTATCATATAGGTGTTGCACAAATGGAAATTAAAAGGCAGCCCCTGTCTCACAGAGCTTGCCTTCGAACAAGTGAGACATAAAAAAGGCAATTATTATCCACAATTTGCAGCAGGTACCGAAAGTTTTCCACTGCTGCACAGAAAAAAAAATGTACTACAAGCTCTGAATAGAATTAATATGGGCAAAGGAGAATGATACTACACCTATCCAAAAATAACCACCTTCTTACAACCTCTAAGGCGAAGTGATGTGTTAAAGCACAAATAAAGGTACCCAGAGTGGCTAACACCTGAAAACAGTTAGTCAGTCATATGACCCAGTCTGGCATCTCTCATGCATACTTAAGATGTTGGTCACAGTCCCTGGTCATCTTGGAAAAGCAAGATTACTTGCTCACCTGTTTTGAGAGGTACCAATAAAGCTCATTCTGCTTAATGCACTGCGAAACTACTTCTGTAAATATGTGAAAAACAGCTTTATTGTCCTGCCTTGAATCCTCTCTTAAAATAGCCCTCTGGGTCTGTAATATCTGCCAGGACATGGCGGCAATGAGGCCACAGGGTGCGGATGCTCTTGTCTATCACACCAGTCTACTGTCTGATGGGTTCGTATCTGCCTGTAATGGCCTGTTGTCTCTTCCCTGAGGCTGTGGGTGGCTAGGGCAGCATTTCCAACCTGTAGAGCACTTTACGCAGCAGAAACATAATAAATATTGGGTTTCTACATCCTGGGGTAATACATACATTAATAACAAATAATAATAATAATCATCATCAAGAAATCTTTTCTCCAGCTGCATCTCTATGCTTGTATGCTCAAATACTCTTCCCCTGCCTCCTGATTTTGTCACCCTGAAACATACTTAACAAAGTATATGCCATATATGTGAGCAATTGGCAGCCATTGATATTAAGGATGCCTATCTTTAACAATGGAAGAGAATTAGCATAATGCTTGACTCATTGAATTTCTGTGGGGAAAGAGTAACCTCCAGTGGTCATTTGGAGTCCAGTCATGTTCTAACAGACTTCTGCGAGTACAGTATTAAATCCTTAATTTATACTTGGCTTTAAAATTTTCCTCAAAGCCCTGAATTATACATGCATAACCAGTTTCTCATACAATACATAGATGCTAGAACTGCGTTCCTTCAAAGGTATGTTTTGCAGTTATTTACCTTTTCCCAGGGCCTTAAGATCCAGAAATAAGAAATACCTGTGATAATTAAAAGTAGTACCAATTTTTAGTGAAAAGTGAAGACTTTTTGAAGGAAACAGTACAATCCATGCAGTGTCTGAACTTGGCTTAGGAGTGTCATCTAAGTGCGAAGTGAATAATCTTTTTTAAGTGGGAGACATCCTTCAGTTAGAAGGAAGGCTAAGCATGTTTTCTTATACATTTTAAATGGGTTAGAGTCTGAAGTGAGACATGCATTTAGGAATTGCTCTACTTTGGCCAGTCAGCAGTCATAGGGAACAGGGATGGAAGGGCCCTTGGGAGGACTCCCATTCTATTTCCTTAAAGGCCAGGCTAGCTCTAGTTAAATCATGTCACCCCTCAGCTTCCTTCAGGCTGCCGTCCCACAACACAGAGGGATAAGGAAGGCTGACAAAAGTTTTATGTCCTCTTGTGTTTCCTATTTATATTAAAGACCCTGACTGATTATGGTGTGCTACTGGAGCTGCTGTGCATTGCTGACAGTGGAAGGAGTGCAGAAACTGGTGTGACTGTTCACTATCCTTCAGGGAAATTACTGTCTGAGAGCTCAGAGGCTAAATCTTCAGAGTGGTATCTGGAGTTGCAACATGTTAATCTGGACAAGCACAGTACAATTAGCCTTCCTGTGGTTGGGTTTGTGAGAGGTTGAGGGTGCAGTGTTGAATATGACTTGGGGGAACACCTGTCTTCTCTCGAGGTTTTTAATGTTGATGGTCTACTTATAATAATAATAATTATCTCCGTTTGATTAATGGGTACCATGCAAGTGTGTTTGTTTATACTTATGCTAATGTGTGGTTTACTGTCTACACAACTACTGCAAACTGCTCATAGCTTCGAGTGGGCCCAATCAGTCAAACTGAGAATCAAATATATTAAGCCCTCCTCCTCCCACTTGGTAATTTTTTGAGAATCTGTCACTGACAAAGTTTGGAGCTGGAACAAGGTTATGGCTGGGTGTGGAGGAGTTTGATTTAGAGCTAAAGCATCTGTGAGACATCAAAAAGAGAAGGGGGAAAAGTCTTGATGTGCCTGAAGGCCATAGTGAGTCTCAGTGCCGTATTGAAGGCGGCACAGGAGCATCCCAGTATCCTCTGAAATAATGGCCAGCCTAGCCAGTGGTGCTACCTCCTCAGGTGCCCATATACTTCTTCCTATATCCCACCTACCCAAGGGTGGGCTGGTTTGGGGCCCAAGGTCCTCCCCTGCATGGCCACGAGTGTGGAAAACGGAGAGCAAAGCTCAGTGTGGCACGGGACAGCTGTGATGAGGGAGTGAGTGATGTCCTTGGTAACCCTTCTGGAGACATTCAACATGAGGTGCACTCTCAAGGAGCTGGAAAGGCAAAGGCAGATCAAGCAGAGAGAGGTCTTACCTGATGGTAGATAGCTAAGATGCCTACTCCATCTACGGCTTTTTCACATTTCCTGCTTGGACAGTCATCCACTCCTGCTTTTTAAGGAGAGTCAAGTTCTTGCCTCAATCACCCACATCTGGTGTGCCTCTGCTTGAAACTGAATTCTGCTCATACTGGACAGACCACTTGGACTGAGGGCTTGCATTAGAACTCACGCTGAAATGAGGTGGTGCTTAGCTGAAGCAGAAAAAAGAAAACACTAACAAAATGAAATTTAAGAGGAGATAGCAAATGAAAGTTAAAAAAGATAGTAAACTGTGATTAATGTGGGAAAATAGGTAACAAAAAGAGGAGAGTTAAAATATGTATAATTAAAAAAGTCCACAGGCAACATGGTGAACATTAGTTATGCTGCAGCTGGTTTTGCTCAGGGAGGAAGCAGAGGTGAAACAGATGAACTATGAGTGCAGGTCTCTGAGTTCTGCTTCCTTTCAATTAAAGATTACTTCTTATCTTGTTTTTTTCTAATGAGGACCACAAACCCCAGTTGGGGATTTACCAACCGTTTCCCTCGATTTTTGTTGTTTCTCTTGTCTTTTTTTCTCTATGACATTGTGATAATCATAATCTTTGCCTCTCCTTAAATGGGTCATTTGCAGGAACTTTGCAATATGTGTCTGTCTGAGGTACCAGTGAATTGAATACTCAGAAGACAGTCAGTGATGCTCTCCTGAAAGGCAGACTGTGTCAAAGAAAGCAAAAACGTACTAGTGAGATTCATGGTGTGGGTGAGGATATATTTCAGATTAGATACTCGTGTCAACAAGAGGTGATGTATGGTTCAAGTGTATATTTTTTTTCAAAGTAGATATGTAGTTCTCATTTACTTTTTAAGTATAATAATTCCTATACCATCTGGCAGAAAATTTAGTTTTCAATTCTGCTAATATGGGATTGAGGTTCCATGCTATTAGATGCTACATGAACACTGGAAATATGCCCTCATATAGGTAGCCTTTTCTGAAATTACATACATCAGAAACAGGCCATTGTGGAATGAACAACTCGGTACAGTTGTAAGCACTGTACCCCTTAAATGCAAATGGGAAGAAGGACCTAAGAATCAGCCTTTCTCTGCTGTAAATAATACCACCCTTCTTCAAGACTGATCTGGAAACATACTGAAAAAAACAGATTATATTCATGTCCTGGGAAGATTCCCTGACAGTGTCCATGGAAACCAATAAAAAGTGCAGTTGTTACAGAGATGTATATGAAAATCTCTTTGGACTACTGCGGGAGTCCTATAGGCTTATCAAAGCCCTACTTTCTCTCTCTCTCTCTCTCTCCCTTCTTCTTTATTTTTTTTCCCACATTACTGCCTTCAGAATTCAATTTCTGTATATTAATGGCATGTGTGGAAATGATGGAAAATCAATATGATATTACTGGCTACAGAGACATACATAAATATGACTTTCTCCATGATTAGGAAAGATTTATGTCTTCTCAGTCTCTGTTTCATCTTTTTGCTCTCTGCACAGTCCAATGGTAACATAAATAATATTGAAACAATGCACTGACTCACTTTCATCCGTGTTTTTGTTTAGTTGAATTATTAATAAACAGTTGGTGCAAAACTGATTTCAGCTAAATTTAGCAGTCTGCAGTGCATACATTTATATCTGATTTAGCTTTTTAGGGTTCCCTTAATAGTCAGTGTGGGAAAAACAATCCCAAGGAGTGATGCACATCCTGAGTTTTGGGTACATTCCTTAAATGAGATGAATGATGCCCTAAAACACTCATTTTCCTCCGGGTAGGTCAGTTGTAGATGTCTTAATTTGGAGACATGAATCTTACCCTTTGTTCAGTTTGTGTAATTTCTGTGTGTACCTGGATCATCACTTATGACCATGTTTAGCCTGGGGCTGAAGGCTCTATTCTCCTTGGCATGAGGTACCGCAGAGAGTGAGCTCCCTTCATGAGCACCCACTGGCTGACAAAACAGCCACTGTTTTTTCTGGGTGTCCTTGGTTGTTTTTGTGAAGGCGTCTAATTCTGCTCATGCTGTGTTAAACATCTCTCATATTCAATCTTTCAAAAAATGTGGCAGAAGGATGATCAATGTCATGACTCAGGCTTCCCTCTTGGGAAAAGGATTTGAGAAGCTCCTGCTGAGCAGGAGCTGGAGTAGCACCTGAGGCACTGAATAGGCTACAGTTAGATAGGAGAGTGCCTTGTGATTGTAAACGTGTCCAAGTTTAAGCAATGACTGAAAGGGGATTTTTTTTTTTTAAATTATGGTTTGGTTGGTGGTCTGTTAGTTCTGCATCAGCCTCATGTCAGTGGCTCAAGTCCTTTACTGGATGTAGCTGTTAATGATATTTACAACACAGAGATTTATAGACACATTTATTCTGGAGGAATTTAATCACTGCATTGCTTTCGTAAATGTAGCTGTATCAGAAGCAAACAGTGCATGAATTATATGTCTTGGCAGGATTGATCGTGCCCTTAGGAGCTAACAGCAGCACCCAGAGAACAATTACACCCTCCTGCTCCCAATAATGAAGTATTATTTAGAAACAGAAAGTCATTATGTAAAAATTTGAGAGATGATACAATTACATTACATTACATGTATTTTTGTCATAGGCCTTGCTTATTACATAAAATTTAAATGCCTTCTGAGAGAGAATTCTGTAGTGCTGGTTTCCTGCTCTTGTGCTCCAAGGCACTTTGTCTTTCTGTTAAATGATGAAAGAGAACTGTTTAGGATTGGAAATATCATACACTCTGAAAATTCAAAACCCTCACTTATAAAAAGAAGTAGGGCCTGAAAACAAGCAGTAATCATATTAATATTCAGTTAATGTAATATTAAATAACCTGTTAATTTGCCAGTATCTATTTCATATTTTTGTTTACCAGTTTAAAACAGCAAAATGTAACTCGAAGCAGTGAACACAGGCATCATTATTTTGAAGGTTATCCCTCCTGTATAGTCAGCCTGATTTCTTGGTGTTCACCAATTTAAATTTAAGCTGTAAGTTTTTTTTCTTCCATTTGCATAATAGTTGGTCTTTGTTTCGCATGTTGGTTTCAACCGATGCATGACAGAAGTTGTATGATGGGAAGAAAAATGAGCTGTGTTTGTCTAGTTTGTGCAGTGTTCAGATAGTCCCAAGGCAATGCTCTAGTGAGTGGCTGAAATGTGGGGCTGGTGCAGGTGCCACCCCTATGTGGAGGCAGAACTGGGAAGCAGGTAGCATCATGAATGGCTGGGCTAGATCTGCTCTTCCACAACCTCTTCTGTTTTATCTACAGAAAGTGAGATTTGGGGAAATAAACTGAAAGGAAATGCTAACAAGGCATTTCCAAAAAATCTAAGTAACGCTCCTAAATCTTAAGGACTTTTTTTCCTGAGGCTTGAACTGCAGCAAATATGAGTTAGTGCCTGAGCAACCTGGCATTATCTGAGAACATCTCATTGCTCTCACCAGCAGTTTTCAGTTAAAAAAACTCTCCTTGCAAAGGGGAGAGTTGTTAGGCATATTTAATAACAACCTTCTTACACCTTAAAGGCCTTTTATTTAACCAGGATTCTGCCATAGTGTGAAAGAGTTCAATGCTGGTTCTTAAAGAAGTTCCCAGGACCCCACAGGAAAAAGGTGTATAAAATAGTGGAAGAGGCTCTGTCCTATGGAGAGAAAAGTAAGGAACAGTTTTAAGTGCATAAACAGTCTGTTATTTAAAGGCAGTTGCTTTATGTGCTCCTATTTCTGTCTCAGTAATTGATTGTGGGTGGTTTCAGCAAATGTGTTGCATCAAAAACTCACTAACATTAGTGGAATTGAACGAGGGTTGATTTTTTCACCCACCATCTCCTAGTATTTTCTAATGGGCTGTGTTGCATGTTGCTTTTTAAAATAAATTCTGTGACAACCATGTAATGCTAACTGTGTCTGTGTATGTGCACACTGGGAGAGTAGAAGTCCATAGAAAAACCTGGGAGAAGCCTGGCACTCCAAGGAGATCTGATGAGACCTGTCTAATCATTTATATCTTTAAGATTTTCTACTGAATTCTTACAGCACAGAAGCACTGACGTAGTTCCCCATCGTAATTGATTACTTCAGGAGGCTGCTAAATGTCCACAGCACTGAAATAATACATAAACCAGTCCACCTTGTCTGCCAGGAGCCATTTTCCAACATTGTAGTCACTAGCACTGCTGAGAGCTCTAAAAAAGTATTAAAATTTTAAATAGGTGGAAGCCCCCACAGATTTGTCATGAGAACAGCATGGTTGCATTTTGACAGTATTTACCCTTTATTTCAATTATTCTGATGAATATAATGCCTTATTCCCTTCCAGGTTCTATCCAATCTAATAAATTGTTGTTGAGAGCTTCACATTGCAGAAGTTTGTCAGCATCTCACACGAGCTGCATTTTTGGTGCTGTAGTCAAACTGATTTAAACCATGCACAGACACAATGTGATGGCTCAGTGACTGCCCTCTTCTGAGTCATCCCAGGTGGTGACTTTGTATTAAACACCGTGCTATAGAGCTCCTTATATCTTCCCATTTGTTTTTAGTCCAACCCTTTCTATGATCCCTAGGCGTAGAGTTAATGGCTTTATATATGCTCTTGTTTCTTAGTTGCTGAATCTCTCTATACAGGTTTTTGTTACCAAATTCTGGAAAGCTGCACTGCATTTAGAAATTGCTAGCTCTTTTATGAGGAGCAATAGTTTTCAAATTATGCAGCAGTCATTACAGGATATGGACACAAGTCATTACAGAATATGATTCCCTTATTTTAGAAAGAAAACAAAAACAGAAAGAGTTATTAGTTTTAGTGGTTGCGGTAAAAAGCTCAGTCATGACTCAGATTAGTCCATTGGCAAAATAGAATGTAAGGAAAAATCATCCAGCATTTATTTTTTTAAAGCCCAAATTCCATTAAAACTTTTAAAAAGAGATCTTTTTTTCTGCCTCACTGTCTTTGAACATTTGTAATTGATAAAGCTGATATTGATAGGATAGTGCTACAGAGGGCCAGATACTTCTTGTGGACTGTGGTCTCCATTTTAACCCCCTCATCTGTCTATCCCTCCTAGGAAAGCACACTGTGTCTGAGGTAACCCTGTGGTTTCATTTAGTAGTGCTGAAGCTTGGGATTCAAGAAAGAGAAATTTATAGACTGAAAAGATTCCTAGGGCAAAGTGTGGTGCAGAAAAGATTCAGAAAACTTGGATAGAAATGACATGGAAGATCTGAAGGAACTTACATCATGAAAGACTTTAAAAATAAGTTTGATAAACCCCTTGCTGACATTGGGACAGTGAAGCATTTGAACAGGGATGGACTAAATGATATCTTAATGTCTTTTTCAGTTCTCTCTTTATTTTCTACTCTTTGACTATGTGAATGGGTTGTGAGTGATCCTGTGAATCTGTTTTTTTTTCCCCTCTGAAGATAATATTAAATCACAAACAATAAGTTTTTTACATATTATGTCTGTGTAATTATTTTCATCTACTAATCATGTATGCCATTACAGATGTCATAAAACCATGTTGTTTGGATGTGACAGTCCTGCTCTAAGCTAACCTAATGAAATCTGTAGAAATCCTGGATTTAACTCTGGAACAGTGAGATGGAATGCCTAGAAGATGGGGCTGTTTGTATGCACACAAATGGACTGTCATGGTCAGAAGTATCTGAAATTCTGTGGTAACATAGAAGCTTAAAACTTCAATGAATTTTGTGCTAATTTACCAACAGAAAAGGCAGCTTAAAATTTCCTGGTTTACATTGTTTTACAATGAAGGTTTATGCTGATTCATAAAACAGCAAATGAAAATATTTCTTTTTTATTTTATAATAGTGGTGGTCTTGAAACCTAGGTGTGACAATACAAGAGAAATAGTTTTCATTTTCCATATTGCTGAAGGGGATCACAGTAAAGAAATAGCAGAAATCAGTTATAACAGTTGTTTTTATTAAAATGGCATTTACCTTGCTGTTCTTTCAGCCACTGTCAATCTTAACTGGATTAAAAACAATATCCAGTGGAAAGTATTCATTATTAAAATTATTTTCCTAGCATGTTTAGTGAGATGAACAATTGCACGTGCACCGTGCCTTCTTTGACAGTAAAAATGATATGAGAATACTCATAATAGTTAATTACTTTGCTTTTACTAGTAAGCTGGTATTAAAGGGAAAAAAATGTAATTTCTTTTTCTGCCCTGTGTGAAGACTGCAAGTCCATTTCTCACGATGAATAATCACAAGATTATTAATATTGTAACAAAGGAGCTGTTTGTCAAGAAGGAATTTTCAAGATAGACCTATTTACAATCTACAAATCTTCAAGTAATTTTTCTTCTTCTGAGGGGCTGACTTTGGATATCTTTTTATATTCATATTGATACATTTTTCTAAGTGGATGTATTCTATGCAGTCTGAAAACCCACAGACATCCAGCAAACATGAGTGTAACTTGCTCAGCTTTTGTGAAAACCATTGAGAAATTGATCTTCTGTCCAGTGTGATTGTGTATGTATAAACTGGCATTAGTGGAGAAACTGTACAAAAATTCTAGGATATTAAGAAAAGGTAGCATTATTCAAAATGGTTTACATGTTTAAATTATTTTGTTATTTGTTTTAAATGGTAAAAAGACCTAACAGTGAAAGACTTAAATGAAGAGTTAGAGGAACAGACACCTGTTTGCAGCTGGTGTGTAGAGAAGAAAGGTGCGAAATATTGGATTTAGACATCACAAAGATAGCATCCCTTTCTGCTCCCAGCAGGAATTTTGTGATTGATCTCAGTGCCAATAGAATCCAACAGAAATATTAAAGGCATGTAGAATTGGATAAAAGCAAAAGGTAAAAGAACCAGACTGGTAAAATGGTGCCTGCACTGATACAAAAGCATGGCAGTCCTTAGAATAAGACCTTGCATTGAAAAATGCAACACTGCTGTTCAGAATGTACAAATTACTTGCAAAAGGATTGATATGCATAAGTGTTTTACCTGCTTCATGAATATATTAATAACTGGGTTCTATCTATATGTATATGGCTACAGCTGTTTGGTATTCTGCATAAAATAATTGTTTGTCAGTAGCCTTTCCAGCAGATAAAAATGAAAATTTGAAGTAATTTGCAATAAAATAGACCATACCATACTTAATTCAGCAAAATATGTCCTAGGCTCAATGTGAAACAAGAAGTTCCTCTTGCAAGATGTTTTTAATTTATCCTTTGGAAGCACACAAACACATAATTAACAATTTTCAGCATTATGAGAGCAATAGTACCAACAATAAAAGATAATGCAATAGGATTTTTATTTAAATTTAGTTTTGATTAATGACTTTGTTGTAAAATTTTACCAGAGAGTAATGGAAATCAGGTGGAAGCAAATGGAAATAAAAAAAGTAATCTTTGTTCAGTTCACATCTTGAGAGAAGACTGAAAGGGGCTTCAGTGAGAGGCTTTTGAATAAGAGACTTTGTTTGGTTGTGATGCCTCCTAGCATGGAAGGGAACCTGTAGTCAGACCTTTTTCTCTTTTGGGTCTTAGAGGAAAACCCATGTGATAAGGACCTGAAAGATGTGGGCACTCCTTAGCAGGGAAGAATAAAGGGATAGTGATTCATTCCATTTACTTTTGAAACTTACTTTAGGAAGAGTATTAGGCTCTAAGGAACCCAACTGTCCCCATGGAAGAAGAAGCTTCCTAACAGGCTAAATGTCAGCCTTAAACTTTCAGCCTGCTAAAGTTGATGTTTAAATTTAATGTTATTCACTCTAGTGTTAATTTATTCCTCGCTGTCACTTTTCTCTTGCAGTACAGCTCCAAGTATCATGTCACTGCCTGGCTGCCTCATCCGAGCACCTAAAACATGGTTTGTCAACACAGCTGGGATGTGCTTTCATAGGCAGTCTGAGGAAAATATTCATATAGTTAACTGAGACTCACATGGAGTATACTTTTCCATTCATGTCCAATTTTGGACAAACTTAAAATTTTTGAAGGAAATTAGGGAAAAAAAGAGAACTTACTGACTATGGAAAAAAGGGCTGGCTACTCATGAAGAGTTTAGGAATATAGTTAGGTCATGTAGAAAGAAAATTAGAGAGGCAAAGGCACAATTTAAACTCAATCTAATCACTTCTGCTACCTCTAAACATGAAAGAGGAAGAAGCCTTCACCACCTTTAGGCACAGAAAAAACAGATGCCACATTTTGTCTGGAGGCTGTTCCCATGGGACTTGTTGTCTCACACTCACCACATTCTCTGAATGATCATCAGATTAATTTTTTTTTTCAGAATTATGGTAGCTCCCACCTATTCTGTTTCCATACAAGAAAAAAACTTAGTTTTGAAATCAAGTGGGAGAATGTATGTATGTAGCATGGTTTAATGAATCATCTACTTTAGGAACCAGAGCCAGAGTGGCAGCCCTAGTGCAGAGTGGTGAGGAACTTGCAAGGCTGGATACTCTAGTGTTATGTAAAGAGTAAGCAGATGCAGCTCCAGGTATCTCTCTGATTTCTTTGGAACTGGTTTGGGTTTCTCTGTGCAGCACTACATTTTGTCATGCAGACATATTGGTTAAGTTAATATATGCCTAATAAGCACATGTGCTAAAGACAGGTTGGATAATTTTATGAAGAGAAGTTTCTTAGTGGAACTGAGGAGCTTGTGACAGAGAAGTAGTTGTTTGGCTGAAAAAATATATTTAAAAGGCACAGCATATGTTTGGAAAGCGATGTTCAAACTGTGTTACTTAATCAGGCACCATGAAATTATTATTTTTGAAAATACTTTGGCAAGATCTCCTGACACGTAACAGATAACTTGCAATTCCTATTACATGCACTCCACTAATAGTTCTGAAAAAAAAATTCTGGCTTAATTAATGGGATTCTTTGGAATTCCACTTTTTTTCTGGGTGACAAGAGAGATGATGAACAGCATTCCTGAATCACCACCCAGAATTACCTGTAGAAGAGAGTTAGCCCAAACCTTACCTTGGCTAACCTCAACCTGAGTGGGAAGCTGCAGGTCAGGAACCGTGCCTATTTCCCTTCTCCCCTTTATCCCAACATAGGTCGTCCATACGTAGACTGTCCTCTAGACCTGCTGCTAATGCAGTGATTCTTGGCCTTGACATTCATAATTCAGGTACTAAATTAATTTTCTAAGCCTAAACCCAGATTTTCTGCAGAGAAAAACCTGTTGAAAAGGCTGGTTTGAAAAACTCAGGAATCAGAGGGCAGTGAGTTACTGGAACTAATTTAATGTACCTCACAATAGCTGCTGAATAAGGAACGATGACAAAGCAATAATATCAGTGTGCAGGGTCGCTTCAGCATCTTTTTCTAGTATAATGATAGGGATGTAGAAGTCAGGAACAGTCCTGTGTGCTCCTGCTGTCACAGACAGTATGAATACTCCATTCGTACTGCTGCTCGTAGGAATCACTATGCAGCTGAGTAGAAAAGGGTAAGATTACTGATTAACCAAAGTCTTATGTAGTCTAGGTATCCAAAGGACAGAGAAGTTCTCTGGTCTTTAAAAGGATATTTACTTTTTACTTACATTAAGGGAATCTCACAGAACTTGTATTTATTTTCCATTGTGCAATGCGGAACTCCTTCCTGATGTGTCTGTGTACTATGATCTCATTAGAGAAGTACAATTAATGGTAAGCCAGATGAGAAATGAAGTCCTCTTTTGAAGATGGAGCAAACAACCCACCACACACTTCTGGAGCAAAGGGTCATGTAGGAGGAGCCAGGACTGGGGTGTTCTTCTCAGTAGCTGATTACCGCCTAGGAGGTAATCAGCAAAACCTGAAACACGCAGTAATTGATGCTGAATCAGAAAATATGTGAAATATCTGTGAAATGCAGTCTTCTTCTGAGATGGAATACAGAAATTTACTATATTGCATGCTGAAAGGAAATCTAGAAGGCAACCTGACTTAAGCTAATTATTTCTCAACAGATTCCCCTGGTCTTTTCAGTGTTTCAGTGTTTTTGTCTATTTGTATTCATTTAGTGAAGGCAGCTGGTAAAATGCATGTGTGTTTGCACATGCACTGTCTTGGGAAACAGACCGCGCCATAGTGTGAGGCCCAGGCAAGCTGTGATGCTGAGCTATCTGTTGTGCAAGTGAAGAATGGCTTGCTAATTGACTACAGTTGTATTTAACAACTCATTCAAAGGAATTCAGAAACTGGTTTTTTTCAGATGGCATATTTGCTTCCCCCAATGTAGGTTTCGATTTTTCATCAATTTACTTCTCATTTTTTCAGCATTCTTCTTGATGTTTTTAAACCAGCCAAAGCTGACAGCTGTCTAAGCAGGTGGGAAACAAACTTATTATTCCTGCGCTGTCAGCACCAGGGTCTATGTGTTTAAAAGTATATGCATACATATACTTATTTATATACAAACATATTTCATTTTACAGCATGAAATTATAAGGCAGGAACCATTCACTTAATATATCAAAATGCTATGCACAACTATTGCACTATATCATAAAAGCAATACACAGTAAATCACATATATTTGCTTGTATATGACAACCTATTTAAAGCTGGAGTTTAACCTACTTCAATTTCAAACTAATTAAAAGTTATCATTTAAAGCTACTGAGCTTCTGTTTCGGCCTCACAGCAAATTAGAGTTTCAAGGTCCTGTGATTTTGATTTAGGAGTGTGAAGTCTTTCAGAACTTGCACACAGAAAGAAAGGCAAAAATAAGCAGAAATTTTCTGTAGTAATGTTCCATTATCCATCACAGCTTTTTTTGTCTTCCCTCACATTTCAATGCTCTCTGGAGTCCATGAGGTTCTTCTAGACTCCAGTTTTAGCTTTTGCCCCTCTTTGCAAATAAGTATTTCCACAGTGTGGACTGAACTGAACTTTCATTTCCAAAGGAAGTGGTGAGTTGTGCTCTGAGCACTTGCTGTGCTCTGCCTGCTTCCAAGCACTCACCCTGCAGCAAGGAAAGAGGAGAGAGGATGCAGAAGACTCTACAGCTAAGACCCCTTGAGTGTTGGCCATTGACCAAGTGCCAAGAAGAAATGCTCTGATGAATAGGTGGTGATTTATCATTACTATTTTGCTGTATTATTCAGCCCTCTTGTTGCATTTTCTCTACCCATGACAGAGAAGTCACTCCCAGCACCAGACTCCATCCTCTTCCAGCCTTTCATCAGGAACTACTACCAAGACCAGAGCAACAGGTTGTATGAGGCCATGTACTGGTCTTGCTGCTGGAATGCCGAATGTTATTAATTCATGTGAACCCTTTGACTCTTTTGGCAGGTTGATTTCAAGTGGTTTATTTTCAACTCTGCTTTTCAAACATGTTCATTATGTTTTGACAATGCATAATTGCCCCAAATGTCCCCCCTTAACTTCAGTCATTGAAAGCATCTGATACTCTGGGTGATACTTTCATTATATATATGAAGATATTCACAGTCAGTTGCGCTTTTTCGTATAGGTTGGAGAGATCAGTGATTGGAGACAGTTCTTGTCTAAGGGATAAATGTCAAAAGACCTTTGCTGATGGGTTTCTGATGAAACATTTCAACTTGACTGGATTCAGTCATGTGCTCTGTGCTGTTGTGCTGGCTGACTTTCAAAGCTCTTGAAAGTGTGCCCGTGCCTCTGAGTTCCTGTGCCAACTCTCTTGCTGTTCTGCAGGTCAGAAGGGCAAATTTCAGATGTTCTGCTCCCCACGTGCGGAGTTGTAATTCATAGTGCAGGCCAAGTTAATAACCTGATTAATTTACTTATACCTGGCCTTCAGCCACAGAGTGCAAAACATGAATCCTGAAGCAGGCGTCAGTGCATTTGCTTATGAAACGCAAGGCACAAACTGACAATTTTTTTAAACCTAAATTCAATATCAGTATTGATTAGGATGAGGAGGAATGCTCAATGCCTATGTATAGTTAATAATTAGTGTAGCACTACAGAAGCCATCTCTAGTGAAAAGCTGCCATGTCCTAACTAATTTCTCAAAAAATTAGATAGGAATAGAAATGTGTGCTGTGAATTTTAGTGCCTAGTTCTCCAATTATGGTGAATAATTAAGAATAAAAAAAAACACCTTCAAAGATTTGTGCATCAAATGTTAGCTTAACTGTTTCCTTTGCTTGAGAATAATTTTATTTTCCTTCAAGGCTGATCCTCTGTTGGTCCTAAGCTTTTTATTACCCCAGTGACTTTCAGTGATGCGTGTCCTTTAAGATGGGTAAACACAAATATTTGTGCTGCCAAGATAAACTCTGTCTTTAAAATCCCATTTTTCAAAGTTTTGGATCCTCTTAAATTTGCATAGGTATGCATATATGCATACACGCAAACCCTAAATCCTTTTTGACACACTTTTGATTTTCTTCTTGAATTTTTCTTCCTATGCAACAAACATTCTAAAGGCATCAGCTATGAATACTTATTCAGTAGGTCTTAGGTTTAGCTCAAAGGAATCTGAACATTTTAAGGCCAAAAACACAGAAGTTGATTGCTTCTGGGAAAAATGGACTGTGTGTAGAGCATAGCAAGAGGCTAATTCTTTTCTCTGTCACTGACTAGCTCTCCAAACTTGGACAGGTTTGGAGCCAGAGGGACAGGCTTATTAGAGAGTCATGCTGAGCTCCCACCTGTCTGCTAAGTCACGTCTCTTAGCTCATCTAATTTGCAAAGTCAAGCATATTAGCCTAAATGACCACAAACATGGTGAAAGCACAGGACAAGAAGACAGTCTTCATTTCAAATTTCAGCTTGCTGTTCAATTCAGGACCATGGGGGCTCAGAAACTCCATGTAAACTTGTAAGTAGGATAGATTCCTGTAAAGTGGCAACAAACAGGTACTGCTAAAAAAACAATGTGCCCTATGTGCTTACACACACAGAGAAAATATTCTATAATGAGCAATTAAGACTTACATAGCTATTTTCAAGCTGTCTCTTGTAGGTCTGAAGACAACATAAGGATCCTTATCACCTTAGCCTGAAGCATTTGATATCATCAGGTATTGACTATGAAAGGAAAAACCATACAAAACTTTAGAGCATTCATAACTTGAACACTGTGGGGAGTTTTCATGTTTGCACCTCAAAAAGGACAGAGTGGACTTAAGAAAAAATACAGGCAAGATGACTGAAATGAGTAAAGCAATGAAGGAGCTGCAGAAAAGCTTTGGACTTCAGTTTGGGAAGGCTTTGGGGTATATGGTTGAGGTTTACAAAGTTGTAGAGGTAATGGTGATGGTGAATGCAGAACTGTTATTCTTGTTCAATACAAGAATTTGAGGAAGTAATTGAAACTGTTGAGAAACTATTTAAAAACACATAAGAGAAATTATGTCTTCAAGTGGGTGGGCAGTGACCTGGAACTCATCTCAGTGGGAATTGATGAAGGTGGAAGACAGCAGGTTCAAAAAGGGACTAGACAAAAAGGAATGCAGTTACAGTTCCATAAACTGATACTAAAGGGAATGGGCAGTAGTATCCTGTAATTGATGTCAGTGAAGGAATATGGACAGCTCATTTTCCTAGTTTTCTCATAGTCCTAGTTTTCTTCACCTTCCTCAGAAAGGAATTTTTCAAGGAATTAGTTAAGCAATGATGACTCTCTACTTGACACTGCCTCTGCAGTGCTACACTAATTATCAAATATACATATTTATATGCATATATAAAAATGAAAGAGTCATTCTTCATAAATGTGTGTGTCTGGCAGGTTGGTCCTGCTGTCTTTTCAGACCCAAATTCAGGTAATTCCTGTGGAAATGATTTCATACTAATAGCTCTTCGATCAAATTCAAAGTTACTGTTTTGTGGAAAGGCTGCTATTTCTTTTCTTGGTTCTGTTTTTGCACAGGTAATTGTGTTTGGTTAGCTCAAGATGGGTAGATGTCTTTAAGTGGCTGTGACTTAGACAGAGTGACCCAAAGGGTCCTGGTGACCTGCTCCCAGGGCTGATTTGGCTCAGGGCAGGTACAGCAACAGCTACCTTTGCACACATAGATATAGACGTATACATCTCTGCCTGTGTGCATGTGTGTGAATTGATTATGATGTGAATGTTATTTTGAATCTATAATTAAGTCACTGTTATAATTGCAGTAAATTGTATTGAATAACTTTATAAATGTCAAATTAGTCAATGATTAAATGCTGCTAAACCCTTTTGTACCTTTATCTTTTTGCATCCATATTCTTTTCACCCTTCCCTGGTGTCCTCTGTAAATCATTCTGAATTGATTTCCTTTTATGTTCTTCATCCATGTGAACCTTGCCATTGAACTCTGTTAAGTTGAACTCCCACAAATTTATTTTAGAACCTGCTTTTTGCCAATACCTTTGATGGTGATTCTCTAAGCAGCCCAAACCACCCATTCATGATAGAACTGTCCCAAAATTAGGGTCAGAGCCCTGCTACTTGCTGTTGGACAGGTTGGTTTTATGAGGTGGCACTCATATATGAGTGTGTTGTGGTGAGACATTGTCTGTTATCTGCATCTACCCTGATTTAAGTTGATCATTGGCTTGCACCATGAAGCTGGAAGAAGAAAGTGAGCTGAGGAGCAGGGCCAGGAGCTGGATAAGTGGCCAGAGATACTGGCCATATCTGGATTCCAGGTGATGAGCTGGACCAGTCTCCAAAGCTCGTTTTTCTCTTTCTTCCTGGTGGGAGAACTTTATGAACCTGAAACTGTTCCTCCCCACAGCAGTTTATGCATGGAGAAACAGTTTTTCTGTTTGGCTGTTGTCTTCCCTTGGCTCAGATTTGTTATACTCACAGGTGTTTTTTTGAATAGGCTTAATAAAGGCTTGCAGTTCACCTGCAGAGTGCCAGAATCTCACTGAACTTGTGCAATGCTGGAAGCACTGTGCAAGATGCCTAAAATCTGAATCTGGAGAACAAACCACGAATTCTTCCCCCTGGGCTTTCTGGCTGTGGGGGAACATGTGCCAGCACAGCACGCTTGCACAGGGTTCCCCCGGGCAACTTCATCCTGGGGACAAGGAAGGTTCATTTACAGCACTGGATGAAAGCTAGTGTCAGAAGAAGCACTTAGAAGTTATGGCAGCTTATGTAAGGACAATCTGAAGCCTCCGGGGAAATGAAACAACAGTTCACCCACTTGATCTCCTGTAATCACACACCTGTAATACAGTCTAGAAGTGAAAGACAAATGACAGCTCCCATGTTGTGCTGCTCGTCTCATGGTGAAGACAGAACTGAGCAGCAGCTGAAATTTGATGGACAGATTTCCCAGAAATAAGAGGATAGGAACCCAAACTAATAGCTTCTATTTTTTTTTTTTACTTATATTGGATGAAGGCATGGCTGTATTTTTTCATGTGAACTCAGCTTTCTATGGGTGATTATGATTATTCCAAGATTTGAGCCTTGTATCATTCATACTTGCAGTGAGTTGAAATCAAAAAGCTCACTGAGGGGCCAGGCAGAATGGGATAAATGATTTCAGGTTAACAGTTAATGGCTGTCTCTTCCTCGTGTTCCCAAAGGGCTGGAAAAAAACCCCTTTTAACCTTTCCACTGTATTTGTCAAAGATTATTTTTGTGTCTCCACTGGGCTTGAAATATTTGATGAGTGCTTAAAAGGCATTGTCAAAATAAAATGTACTATTGTGTTTAATTCTGCAGATCACATGGCATTATTTCTGATGCCCAACTCACTGATGTATAGAACTTGTTGGCGAAAGCAATGATGTCAAAGTGCAGATAAAAGCTTTGATATGAGCTTAAACATTGATTTTTTTCTCCCCAAATTATGCAGGTTTGTGTAAATTTAAAGAGATTTGCAAAAAATAAAGTACATTCGTATAGTAAGTGAGTGTATACATATGGGGAAATCTAATATGTTTACCTAAGGCCTGGCAGTAGTGAGGGGTATTTTGAAGTGTAAATATCCCACAGAAAAGACCAGCAACAGCATATTTCACCAGTGTTCTTGAAAACATTGATTTGTTGACCCCTTATTTTCTACAAGATTTCCCCCCCACCCCGCTTTTTGTTCTAAGGTGTCAAAATCTTCTTTGAGATGATGCCTTGTTCTTGACTCAGAGGGGACTGGCACAGTTTGAGGTGTATTGGGTTTGCTTGGCATAACTGCAGAAAGGAGAGGTGATGGCACACCTGGTGCCTGCAGGCTCTGAGGACTCCCTGGCCCGTGAAGGGAGTAGGTAAGCAAGCACATATGAGACTCCTGGGGCTGAAGATGCAGAGTCTGCAATGGCTTTAAGCCAAAATGCTGAATGTGAAGACCAGGAACTGACCACGTCTCATAGCTCTTTGTGCTCCCCACTCAGCACAATAGGGAAGGAGCCCTTCTGCCACCGCAGGCCTTATACCAGACAGCGCTAGGATTTATTCCTTCCTCTCAACAGTGCTGGAACGCTGTGCAGTGGTGTGTACCTGCAGCTGGATGCTGCTTGCTCTGTCTGACCTCTCTTCATCACATCAGTCTGATGCAATAGCTCATGTGCATGAAAAAATCCCTGAGCTAAGATGGTTAATGCCAAAGCCTGTGACTGATGGAAGAACTATGAACACTGTCTATGCCCTGAACTGGACCATCCTGCACATTCTGACTTGTGTCTGACTTGTGGTATTGTTCTTGATAGGGCTTGGTTTTCTCCTGGCATCATGCCCAACTGCCATGAAACTACACCCTGTTTTGCGATAGTTTAGTCACCAGCGACTTGCACGGCAGTCTCAGTCGTGCTCTATCAATGGTCCATAATCTGTCAATCAAACCCACTGGACAACTTCAACTGCACACTTTTGAGATTCTAAAAGTGGCTTACAATTTGTTTTGGAGTTGTTACAGTTGCTGGCTGTCAAGCTTTTCCCCAAATTTTCTCTTTTGACAACAAGACCGCTTCCACCGAAGAGGGGAGAAGGCAAGGAGTGTGTGTCCCTGTGCTGGGAAGTCTACTATGAAAAAACCATGAAAAGTCTGCTATGGTCTACTATGAAAAGACTATAACAGAGACACATCTCTGTTCATATCTCTAGTAGCTGAAATCACTATAGGTAGTGTTTTCAGACAGACATTTTTGAAGGTGAGGTATTTTTGAGTTTCTTTTCAATGCACCTGGCTCTCCAGTTTAGGCAGTCTATTTCTGCTGTGGCTTCATCTCTTCTCCATTATCTTCTGGAGACCAGGCACAGAGCTTCTGCTCAGCTTATACAATAAATAGATTGGTCAATGAAATTGTGTCCAGTTGCCTAAAAATGGTTCTCAGTAGTTCCAGACAGTGCAACATGGGTTAATAGTTGTAGACTGTGATTAAGAAGTTCTGGTTAAACTGTAAGAAAAATTACTTCAACAGAAGCATAGTGAAGCAGCTCATAGGGGCTGTCAGATCTCAACCTTGAATCTTTTCAAGATGTGGCTGGATGAAGGCATAGCAGACCTGAACAAGTGATGGTAATGGTCCAGTTTCAAGGAGGAAATTTAATTAAGCCATCCTCAAACAACATTTCTATGGTTTTGTGATTGTCCACGTTCTTAAATTGTTAGGATTGTCCTTTGAGTGGGTTTGGCCTGAGAGTAATATCAGTGTCCTGAGCCATCCCCAGGAATTATTTGGGAATTAGCCTAAGCCATTGCCAATGCAGTTTACATGGTGCCATCTTGTTTATAAGGGAAAGAGAATTTTATAGCATGCTAAAAAGCCATTCTGTACTAGTTCTCTTCAGTGTCAGAGCATCCAGAAAACATATAAGTAATTAAATTTCCTAGGATAGATGTGTTCTGTCAAGGAGTCTAAGGGACAACCAATGCAGATGTGTTTCCCACTTGGCTGCTCCTCTGGTAAAGGCAACCATATTGTGGTCATTTTGTTAGCTTTAACAGAGGACTAACAAAATGTGCATTTATTTACTGGAGCACTAGGATCACTAGCTTATTATTTTAAAAGTTCTTTAAAACATGAAAATGACAACTGTTTGTTACTGCTGTCAAGAGAGTAATCTAGTTGCGATCTTGCAGATATGTTTCTGAGTATTCTGTAGCAAAATAAAATTTATCATTGTCTTTCTCTATAGAGATGTAGTGTGATGTTAAATTCAACTAGGATATACAATAAGAGGAAGTGCTGTCACGCAGTAATCTGATTTCTAAGACCTGAAGTTTATTGTCTTGAATTCTTGGAGAGGGCTTTCCAATCAAATAAACATGAGACTGGCAATCTTTGTTCAAAGGTAGTGTAGTTCATGATCTCTAGTCTAAATGTATCTGTAAGCAAGTTGGTAATTCAGTGCTTTCACTTTAGAATTTAGATATTGCCATCATTTTGCTTCTAGGTGGGATCATGAGAATTCTCTTTCTGGATCAGACCAGAGCACTTATTCCGACATTCTGTCACAGGCATCATCTAGGCTAAGATTCAGTGAGAGCTTGAGACTCTGGAAACCAGTGGACACAATGGTTGGTTGTGAAGAAAAAAGCTGCAAATAGCCCTGCAGCAAGGGATCTGGAACGAGAGATCAAGGAAATTCACAATAACCATGTTCAGACCTTTTTTTCAGACGTTCATCAGTCGGTTTACATTGCATCTGAAAAGTCTGCTCTGTTTCTGTTCATGTTCCGCAGTATCAAATGCTGAATGCAGAGGAACTTGGTCTCTAGGGTGCTGTGTTCAGGCTAAAAGGAAGGACAGCACAGTGCTTTTGGGCACAGCTGGCCTCCATATCTGTCATGGGGAAGGGAGGCGCAGAAAGCTTGGCCCTGGGTAAAAGCTCATGCAAATAAGCTGGTTCTCAAAGCTACAAGTACAGTCTGCAGGCAGTCCTGCCTCAAATGATTCACAAATCGCCATTTGGGAGTGAAACTGGGAAAGTGGATGTTCACACAGGCACAGGATTAGCCAGCTCTTCCTCGTAAAAGCCTCGTGATGAAGAAACTCTTATTTTCATTCCAGAACTGGTGAAGTTGCAGCAGTGAGATTACATTTTCTCCAAAAGTCCATGAGGATTTAGTGAGAGGGTTTGAATTACAACCTGCCTCTTCTGCCTCCAGGCCTGAGCTCAGACTTGCAGAGCATGCTGCTTTCCTCTTCATTTCCCATTTTCCTTGTCCCACCACATCCACTTGGAGAATGGTGAAGATATTAGGTCTGCTCTCCAGGTTCAATCCATCTGTATTCATTCAGCTAACTGACAGATTTTCTTTTGACTGTAATGCAGCATTCATCTCATTAGGGATTTTTTGCTGTTTTGGTTTTTGATTGTTTGTCTGTTTTGTTGTTGTTTGCTTGGTTTTGAGCTGTTTGAGTATTTTTAAAATTTAAAACAAAGACTTTTGTAGTGGCAGTTTGCAAAAGAAAAATTTGCTGGTAACATATAGTTACACTTTACAGTTGTCAAACAGAACAGTGGCTGTTCAATAACATGCAGCAGCAATACTATATCAGGTACTAATGCTTTCTACCTTTAAGCTGCAGAGTAATTATTGGTATTTTAGGCAAAGTATGGCATTTATTCCCTTGTAAAAATGCTGCTGTAATATGGGAAAATATTCTTAAATCATAATGCTTATCAAAGTTCATGTGCATGTGAGTGAAAATGAACATGTCAATCACCCTAGAAAGAAAATGAGGAATTGCTAATACTTTCTAAAATCAGTAGGTTTTTTAAAAAATAGAACTGTATTAGAGGCACCTGACTCTTGTGTTCTGAAAAAAGTTCTGCAAACATGGTTTTCCCCTACTTTATAGAGTAATATAAGGGCTATAAAAGAACATGATGCTTGAACATAGAGGGCAGTAGAACACAATGAAGACCATTTGACATTACTCAATCTGGTAAGTGGATGATAGTATTCAGTTCAGCATGTTTCTTATAGCACCGTAAATTAAACATCCAAAAATTTTAGGAGGTTGCATGTGAACCTAGAAAAAGTACACTGGAAAAACTAAATCATCTCTTAAATTCCTGAGGTCAAGGTGTGTTTTCTGTAGTGTTTTGTGCATCTTAAGTATTTGTTTCTATAGGCATTAGTTTCCTTCATCAGGATAAGAGTGTGGGGATTTAGGGAGTACAGCATTCTCTTCAGACATTGTACATACTTGCATCCTTGTCACTCAACAACACTAGCAGTCTATTAACCTGTAATAGGCCAGACTGAAAATATACCTAACATCCTTTCCTATGTTATTACACAACAGCAGAAATGAAAATGCACAGACTAATATGATAACAATTTAAAATACTCCATACTAGAAGTATAGGGGAAAAAAATTGTGAACATCCCTTAGAGTTTCGAGTGCTTGCTCATACAAAGCATTTCTTTATTAAGCATTTCCATGAAAGGGTGCTTGACAATGTCTTTTCTATGTCTAAATACTTATATTCATGTCAAAACAGTCATAGCTGCAGAGAAACAAGAATGCTCTCTGGTTTTAGGTGGTTGCTATTTATCCAGTGTCATTGTGCTTGAATCTCTAAAAATATTTGTTTGGGGAGCAGAAAGAGTATCACATGAAATGTAGCCAGTCACATGCCAAATAGAGATTAACTACCTATTTATGGATTACCTGAAATGGATATTCCTTATGTATTAAATTTCTCCTCTTGTTCTCAAGAATAACTGACACTTTCATAGAAGACAGGATTGTTTGCAAAGAGGTTAATGACTAAATGTGTCAGATTTATTCACAATGAATCATTCAAAACAACCTCACTTAGATTTTTTCTCCCCTTGGAATAAAGAGCTACCAATAGATAGAAAGGAAGGCTTGTTGTCCAAAAGGTGGAGCACAAGATACTGGTTGGAAACATAGCTGAATTCTTTTGTATGCACGTAGTTGCAGTAAATGTACAGAAATCGTATTTGGTACATATCTTTCAGAAGTACTTTCAGGTTCTTTTAGATGGCAGCTGCCTGCCTTGTTATGCTGTGTCCTGAAATGAGTAATTTTACCCCAATTATGACCTGTATTTTCTTAACAAAACAGAAACTTTTTCATAGCTTTAGTAAAATGTGGTGAATATTCCAGACCAGGTGAATTGCTCACTTACTGAGTAGTGGCAAGCAAACCTTCTGTGGTGTTAATTCTTCTAACTCCAAACATTAGGTAAAATCAGTAGCTGACTGAGCTAGAAACAAGGTGCTATCACCTACTGAGTCAGCTGGTAACTGGTGACAACTATCTTTGTATGGGATGAGCAAACTCTTTCTCACAGGCTTCAGTTTGAATCATTAGGTTGGATATCACAAATAATCTAGCACCCCCAGCCTCGCACCCATCTCGTCAAAGATGGAAGGATAAAAGATTTGAGAATCAGAGAAAATTAACAGAAAATTTTCTGGCTGATTCTCCCATCCTTTGAAACTCGCAAGGTAGCTGCAGAATGAGCTCCTGCAGCCTTTCACTCCACATTTAATAAGTGTGATCATCCCACTGTTTTTTCCCCACCTGTGACATATGCGCATCAAAACTCCCTTGTAAAAATCACCCATAACTTCAGCTCATCTTCTCTTTACTCCTGAGGAGTGTTTAAAACTTTCAAATTACCTGGGAGCTTACTGGGAGCTTTTTTTGAAGAAGAAGAGAAAATTCACTCTTAACTCTTAAACCCTCTTCCTTCCCTCCACATTGGCACTCTGCTCATGTAATTACTTTTCTCCTACACTACGAAGAAGTAAGCATTTGGCACCAGAATGTTTCAGTGCTCCTGAAAAGCCATCAGTTGGCTTTCAGGCTGATGGACAATTAAAGACTGAATGCCCTGGGGAGAGACACTGGGAAAAGGGGTCTCTCAGCCCCTATCTGAGTCTGGTTTAGTTCTGTAGAGACCGAAGCTGACACAGCTATATGCAGACAGTTGTCTCTGGCAGAGTCAGCCCTGAAGTATTAAGTGCAATCAAAAATAAGTCAGCATGGCTCTATAGTTCATTTCCCATGGTATTCTACTCAATCACATGCTTAGTATTTTGATATATTTCAGAAGCATGGTAATAAAGAGATATATATGTGTGATGCCATCTTTCACTTCTTTGAATACAGCCACTCTAGGCAAATTCAGTATCATCTGTCCAAAGTGAAGCACAGAGTAAAATCAGGCACTTCAAAACAAGATAAATAAATTGTTTAAATGCTAAGACATACATAATTCTGAGTTAGGACTGGTAAGTCCCCATACTCAGCACAGCAGTTTTTTCAGTAGGTAATTGAAAGATGGAGAAGGCCATGATCTGAGACTGTTTAAAAATCAATGGTGAAGTAATTCAGCAAGCATGCAATTTACTTCTTGAGCTTTCATATAATGAATAATTAATTTAAAAACATATATAATAAAAAAAATCCCATAATTAATGTATTTTTTCTTAATGGCTGATCTGTATTTTTTTCCTTCTTCTAACGATTGTTTATTGATCTCACTTGTTTTTCATTTACTGAGGTTTGAAAATGACCCACTTATATTGGTTCTGCTCAGAATTTTTTGTGTTCTGAAACTTATCTGACACTTTTCCAATTAAATGCAATGCTGAAATTCCCAGGTATTTCAGCACTCAGGGCTTTGGGGTAACTGTCAATTTGGTGAAAATAGGCTCAAGTTCCTGGCTGATGCACATCTTATGGCTACAGATTCAGGCCCTGGAGAAGCATAAATAGCTATATTTCTTGTTTCACAACAAGAAAAACGTGCATTATTTATCTTCTGGAGTGGAACTGGAAGAGTTACAGTAAGGCTAGATAGTGTCTGAAATATATCCTTAGTGTATAATCTCAGTCTAAATTATACTGGCATCTGTCCCATTTCAGGAACCAAATTTGAACCATGACCTGACAGCAGAAAAACATTCCTATTGACCCAAATAAGCCTTTTTTTTTTCATTCCTGCAAACTGCAGACTCAAGACATCTTGCTGTAGTGATTTAACAAACACACTGGCTTAACACAAAAATAGTGGGTAGGTCCAGTAGCTTCACAATGACTTCTTCCATACACTGAATCTTGGTCAGAATCTTGGCCCTTATCTTTAAAATGCTCCTTAGAAGCTTGAAATTAAGCTGATCTGAAAGATTGTGGGAACATAAAAGATGAAACATGGTTGGGAACACAGTTCCTTTAGCACTACAGTGTCTGTGGAGGTGGCATCTCCTTTGCTGTCTTCTTCCATGTCCTCATGTAAGGTCCATTATGTGCCCTACATGCACAGCTAATTATTGCATTAGCCACACAGTTTTGCCTTTTGTCTGGAGTGAGGGTGAACAAACACCAAACAGTGTGTTGCTTAATGCAGTAGCAGAAGGGATGTTGACATTCTGAGAATGATAAAGCCGCAGGGATTTCTGCAGAAAAGAATGAGTGGCTGCTCACAAATCCCTCTGAGCTTTGTACATCCAGCTTCTGAGGTTATGATGAGGTTGATCCATTAAGAAAGGTTTCCAGAAATGTCAGTCAGCTTTGTTTAACAAACAGAGCTTACTGGTAACTCTCATGGCATAACAGAATGGGAGGAGACTGAATATCACCCATGTGAAAGGCTTTCAGTCTGAAAACTGAGGTAAACAACAGCAACACAGAGAGTTTTTATGTGACTGAGAACTCACTGAACTCCAAACCATACAACCAACTGACTTGGCACTACTGTCTGAACAGCAAATGGCCAAGCTAGCAGTGACAGCCCACCTGGTGTTTAGAGTTTAGATGCACCTAAGACTGATCACAGAAGCAGCAGCCAAGATATTTGACCTATTTGAAAGTGCCAGAAAACATTTTGGCTTGACTGGCTTCACACAGAGCTTGTTTCATTTGGAGGTGGACAGAGCTCATTGTTGTGCTTTGCAGTTTTTATGTGCTAACACTGCCATTTTGTGTCCCAGATCCACTTTGGGATTTTGGATGCAGGCCCACAGAGGAATTAAGCTTTTTCTGCAACTTTTCAAGCATTGGTTGTTTCATGTTTGTGAATTTTCTTTCACCAGAAAGGTAATAAGATCTGCCAGCTCTTACTTGAGCACCACCAGTGTGGAGACTCATTCACATTGTTCGTCTGTGTCTCAGGTTTTCTGGTGGAAGTTGCCTGATTGGTTTTGTCCAGCTGACTCAAGATCATAGAATCATAAAATGATTTGGGTTGGAAGGGACCTTTAAGTCCTGCCATGGGCAGAGATACCTTCTACTAGAGTGGGTTGCTCAGAGCAGCATTCAAAGTGGTCTTGAACACTTCCAGGAATGGGGCATCCAGAACTCCTTTGGAAAATCTGTGCCAGTGCCTCACTACCCTTTGTATAAAGAATTTCTTCCTTACATCCAATCTAAACCTACCCTCTTTCAGTTTAAAGCCATTCACCCTTGTCCTATCACTACATGTCTTTGTAAAAAGCTGAAGAGCATCTTTCTGGTAGGTCTCCTTTAGGTACTGGAAGGTGCTATAAGGTCTGCCCAGAGCCTTCTCTTCTCCAGGCTGAAAAACCCCACGTACTTCTTATGTTGGAGTCCCCAGACTTGGATGCAGTACTGCAGGTGGGATCTCACCAGAGCAGAGTGAAGGGGCAGAATCACCTTCCTTGACCTGCTGGCCATGCCACTTTTGACGCAGCTGAGGATACAGCTGACTTTCTGGGCTGCAAGTGGACGTTGCTGAGTCACACTGAGCTTGTCATCCACTAACACCCCCAAGTCCTTCTCTTCAGGCTGCTCTCAATCCATGAAATGGCTTTTCTCAATCCAAGATGTGATAAAAGATAATTGCCAAGGGATAAATACAAAAGCCTGATTGCAAGCAGAAGGACAAAAAGAACTCTCTTGGTTCTCCTTCTCTCTGCTTGAAAGGAATAAGGAGAGCAAGGGGTAATTAAAACATAAGTCCCAGAGACCAGTAATGGCTTGTGTCATTGCAGACCTTCTGCTCTGGTTCAGTGCAAGTTTCCTTCCTGTTACTGCTAGGATGAAGAAACAAAATGCCAATTTTATTACGGCTGAGACTACACAGGGGTCCACATGCCTGCTCAAATTAATACTTATACACACTTTATGCATCCCTTTATACAGTAGTATAAAGTAGTACAGAGATGGGAAAATGAGTCCATTGCTTGATAATACCCTCTCTGGAAAATGGCAGAGCTGTGCCCCAATATCTGCTATGAACTGGGTGGAGCAGAGGGCAGAAGCTAAATTTATGACAACTTGAGTACTTTTACTCTCTAATTACTGATGTTGATAGGGAGACAAATGCTCACTGCTGTTTCACTGTGAGCAGTCCCCATGTATTGCTGCTGTGGCCATTTGCAATCTGGTGTGGAGTTATCCTGCATAGCTTTCCCTGAGGGACCTGAATACCTAAATCAGGTAAGTGGGGACAGGGCACATGCCACCATGATCACTTTTATCTTGCAAAGGTGAATCAACTCCCACAGAGCTCCACGTTGCAGAAATCAGGCTGGTTCATGTCTAAGTCTTGTTCTATGGTCTCTGTGCTACCTGGCAACCTGCATAGATGAACTCTTTTTTAGTACACTGTGATTACTTCAGAGAAATTAATTCCTAATTAGAAAACTGACTAGCTGCCAAACCTGGCTTATATTCACACACAGGTGCATACCTTTGGGGCTGGATTTTCTTTTTACAAACACATGTTGAACTATTTTTACCTGTTATTCATGCTAACAATAAATTATTGTTATTTTCTCTCTTATTCCCTGGCCACCCATTACCACTCTGATGTTTGCTAGTCCCAACATACACAGTAAATGAAAATAGTGGGACCAATTTAAGTACAGGCAGAGAGGCAGCCATCTACAGCAACAGTCTGTAAGGACTGCTAAAACTGTGGCAAAGGAGAGCCAGGATCCTGCCTCTGACTTTGCCAGGGTTGGTGCCTTGAAAAATCAGGCTTGCTCTTGGAGGAGACATGACAGCTAAGGAGGCAAAAGCTACTGCTAGAAAAAAGGAATCAGTACTCTAGATGAGATTTTCCAGCTGGTGAGAGGAGAAAATTCCCTGCCCTCTACCTGTCTTATCCTCAAAATACACTGAGTCCCTTCCTCTAACCCAGCCCTATTCTGTTGCTCTGTTGCTCTGTCCCAATTAATTTTGTCATGAGAAGTTGTGGGCCGGCTTTGAGAAGTAACAGGATCATTCAACTACTTATTCCTTGATAAGTTTTTTTAACTTAAAAATACCACACCATTAAGAGTTCAGTCCTGTTCATCCTGACTCTGTGGTGAGAGGAGCCTGACATTGCTTTTGGGACGTGGTCTGTACTTCAGGTGTCTGAGAACGTCTATTAAGAACAGGGGAAAGAAAATGCAACTTACACCACAATGTATTAACAAGCTATTAAAGACTATATTTTCCTTGACTTTCATCAGTAGCATTAATGTGATGCAAGTATGACCTCATGGAAATAATATCAAATTGTAAGGATTCACAAAGTCACTGTGGACACTGGCTTTGTTGGTGAAGAGTTACTCCTATCTATGGTTTCATAGTCGTTTTTCTGGCTCCTGCAGTACGGGATGCATTTTAAATCCCTACCACAAATCTATGAAGAAAAATATTTATAGCGCCTGTGGAAGGTAATAATTTCAGATATTTATTAAAAAACAAAACCCTCTGCAATTCTTCTTCTAAAATAAGTAAATTTCAACCCTCTACTTTTTAAAGACTAAGCAGCATCACAGGGAATTTTGGTGTTTAATATTCTATGTTCATAGTACTCTGAAATCATCTAACATTTAAAAAAATGTCACTGCACAACCAAACACCAATGCATATTTTTAAGGCTGCTCAGCTTTTGCTGTGATAAATCAGTTTGATTTTGAGAGCTTTTTATAGCGATAAGACAGTTTCCACAAGAGTTTGCAGAGTTTGTTCCACCTGAGTGTTTTACCTGGAACTTCATCTCAAATGATAAATTTACAAAGACTTTTGTGGCTCTGGATGTTCTCAGAAAGTTACTAAAAAGGGATGGAGGCATCCATGTTTATCTGAGAAAAACATAGCCAGTTGGAATCTCAGAAGAAATATGTACAGCTGTACACTTTGGATAGTTTAAGAGATCTTAAACTACAGTTTCTGTGGGTTATTTTTGCATCTCAGACTACTAACATGGAAACATTTCCTGAATTTTACCCATTGGAAGAAGCATCTCTGGAATAAGAGAACATGAAGGCACTGTTGAAGTAGCATTACAATTGCTATATTTTTATGGGCTTAGCAGGGCCTACTCTCAAGGAAATTGATCTAGAAAACACTTTTTATTGCTTAATGCATAGCTCCACTTTCAAAAAACATTGGTAACAAATTCCAGTTCAGATCAATTTCACTTGGTACAAAGCTGGAGTTGGCAGACCTCAAACTGTACAAAGGGACTGGACTGGCCTGTAGTATAGAAGAGGAAATGGGAAGTGAACAAGTCTGTGTGCACACCAGCCTCTCTGCAGAAGATGGGTACTTGCCTGGAGATGCTATGAATAAGCAGTGTTTTGCCGTGTGATAACGCAGCCTGGATAGGAACACAGGGAAGTTCACTCAGGGTTCGACACAGGTTGTAAGAAAGGAGTGAACCACATTATTAAAATGGCTCCCCCTTTTATAGGGGAGCTGGGGGAACTTTCCAGAGTATGGTGAATAAGGGGAGGAGTTTTGGGAAGGAGGAACAACGATTGGGTACAGAGTATAAAGGGGAGGGATAACAATAGAATATGCATGAGAAGAGAGTGGAACTCTTGTGGGAACGAACCATTACAACATAGGAATAGGGACAAACCATTATTAAAAAAACATTAAAACAGCCATAAACTTGTAATTTTTCTCCATTCAACAGTTAAACAAGTCCATTATTTCAAATCCATTCCTCTTCCGCGACTTCTTTCAATGCCGCAGCCCAGTGCTGGTAGGCTTTTCTCTCTGGTTCTTCAGAGTCCTCATCCACAGCGTGAAATCTGAATTGACATTTCCAACTCTCTCATTGTCCCTGAGTGGACCAAGTGTGGGTGCTAGACTGTCATTGTGTTGTTATTAGCATTGTCAGCCTCAGACAGTGCCAGTTCAGTGCTTACAAGCTCAAGACTTTCCTCTGTTGGTCCCTGAGCTTAGCATCACTATTGGGTTATCCCAGTGGAAATGGAATCCGCAAAATTTTTTGAGACTGCACAGCTCACTGCATTTGGACCTTTTCATATAACTGAAATACTAATGTTAATTGTTTATTTTGGCCTTGATGGGACAAATTATCAATCAAACATTACCAATCAAACTCTGCTCTGGAAGGGGAAAAAGCAAAATTTTTTCTTCCACAGGTAACTGAGCTTTCATGTAAAGGAAGACAACATTTACAACTTCTCATTTCATTAGCAACTTCTTCGCTTTCTAAATATCTGCTAACAGATTAAAAAAAAACCAAAATGAAACACCAAAACCACTGGCAGAAAATACTATAAGAATTCCTGACCTTGGTTATAAGTATAACAGTTCCATCTGGGTAATTGGACTTATCAGAAATATGGAAAGATTGTCCTACAAAAAGAGAGGATATGCTGGGCTGGGCTGGAACATGCATAGATTAGAGTAGCTCCATTTCCATTTGCCTATGTGGAATCTTCTTGTAGTTCTGACCTATGTTTAAGTAAAAAGGAGTTTAAATTCTACATAACTTAAATTATTTTTGTAATTAAATTTAAATTCTTCAGAAGTTAATTTTGATAGAGGGTAGATCAAATATGCTTAATCCATCTGTGGTCTGTGATACTGACACTCATGGCCAAATAAGTAATGTTGAAGAATGAATTCACTTCCTCTGCCTGTCACAAGGCAGGGATGTGGAAAGAGCAGCAGAAGAGAATGAAGGGGACAAAGTGTGGACACACTTTCTTCCAAAAGCTGATATTCAACCGGGCCTGGTAGTCAGCATATTTTGAATGTCAGATGTGATTTACGAAATGAGACTTCAAACCTTATTTCCTTTTATTACCGAATAAAAGTTTTTCAAATGCTTATTAAGATAACCTGAGAATCAAGGAGGAAAACAATGAATCACTTGCAAAGAAGAAATGAATCTTTAAGAAAATCCTAAAAAAGAAGCATTTATCATTCATACTTCATTAATCTCCCTAGGCTGAGTTACAGTCCCATCTGTGTAACTGATGCTGTCTCTGAACAATGTTTTTCCCCACCTCCTGCCTTGTTTTTCCTGGGTTAGTCAGGTCACCCACCCAGATAAGTCAGTTGCTGGAACTCCTTCAAGGTAATGTGACAGAATTTATCTCCCTTCCCTCAATACCATTCATATTGCAACCAGTTCAAAGAGTGAACACAAATCAATATTCTCAGCTGATGAAATCAAGCAAACCTTATGGACTGTTCTGTGTTGTCTTTCATGATGAAGTCGTTTTCCAGTAGTGGTTTCTTGGACTACCATTACAACAAGAAAAAGAGCAATTTCTCCAACTGAGGAGTTGAAAGGCAAAATCCAGTGATATTGTTTGATCATGGTCTTCCCCCAGAAGCACCTCCTTGTAAAGCTGAAAGACAAAAAATATTAAGACCTTCTTAGGCAATGTGGTTTACATGTTTGTGGTTAGGTCAGAGGTAGGGTACTTATTCTTTTCACCGAGGTACTCCTTGATGAATAGATCTCCTGGATCTATTTAATCTCTTCTCCAGTTTAAAACTATTTTGATCCTACAAATCTTGTCTCTCTTATTACAAAAGCACTACAGAGAAATAAATTGCTTGCTGTGCTCATCTGTAAGTTAGCTCAAAGATTGATTTTTCCAGCTTACAGCATCAGTAACAAACCAAAAAGTTTGGAAGTGTTTCTGCCTTGCATTAATGGATAAGCTTCTTCATCCCACTCAGTGCAGGGATGGACTAGTGCTGCCAGTAATTAGTTTAGAGCTATGTCTGAAAAAGTCAGGAAGAGAAGCAGGGCTTTAAAAAATTAGCTGTCCACCTTCAGAAAATGTTAGTTTCAGTTTCTGTGAGTTATAGTGACTCCAGCACTGGAACTGGACTCCCTCTGTTTGGTATGGCACTTGAGAGAGAGCTATCAAAAGTATTATTTACTGCTGGTGCTGAGCATAAGGATGTGTACAGTCAAGAAAGCACTGGAACTCTGGACTTTCTGTGAATGTTCCTTGGAGATGAGAGGCTTCCTATGTATTCTGGTGACTTTAGAATAGGTAATCAGCAATTAAATTGCATTAATTCTGAAAATGGAAATTAAAATCCGGGCTCAGGAAATATTGATTTGGGAAAGAGCAATTCAGCACTTAGCACTACGTAAGAATTAGAGCTTGGCTGTCTGAAGATGACCTGGGGGATTTTTTGGGATTGATTATCTACCAGACTGGACTGGTTATTCTTTCTTCAGCAAGAACTTTTATATTGAACATTGGCACATAACTGCTGTGCAGTGCACAAACACATACACACACACACACAGAGGCACACCTCTTTTGATTCCATAATGGAATGAAGATATGTCACAGTTTTTAACAGTGCTCTGAATTTTTCCATCTGTTGAGCCATCTACCTTCAATACATCCTCCCTTACCTTGGCCTGACTTCTGCTGTCAATATGCAATTATCCACTGAAAAGTGGTTTTTTTTCAGAGTTGTCAGAGAACAATGGAGCCAGCACCCAGATCTTTGCCCAAGGCCATAGATGAAATACTGAAGTGAAACCATAATCTACCATAACAGTAACCAGTGGTGACTTTTGGCATATAAAACTAAAGCACTGTATCAGCTAGCAGGGCTCCAGTGCAGCCAAATACATTCCTTCCCTTGTGATTTTACATACTATTGACAGTGCTGCTATGAAGCAAAATCTGAGGCTCTGTTGCAGACCTATTCTATGGCCAACTTCACAGCTTTTAGAGATCCTGTGTACAGAGGCAATGTATGAACTCTGTAGTATGCATAGATTATCTGGAACTTGCCATTTAAGTTAGGAGTAAAACTACTGGTGATTACTTGTACAGGAGTGAGACCTCTGCTCTACCTGCTTTAAATATTATATAAAAATAAGGGATGTTTTTATTACAACATAATAAATTCTGTTGAAAAGCCAGATTAAATGGCATGCTACCACAACTATGAATTAAAAAAAGCCCAAACAGTAAGAAGGTAGCCAAATACTAGATGATCATATTTCAAAACATATTGACTATATCAACTGGACAGGATTGGAGAAACTCCAGGTCTTCAAATAGAAGAAAACCAAATTATGACAATTTTCACTGTGTACCCTGCAAAGGCCCAACTATACTTTAATCTGAACTGTTTCTGCTGTATTTTTAAAATACTGAAGCTTGTAAAAAGGCTTGAGGAGGTCACTGGAATTTACATGATGCCAATACAGATTTTATACCTATATTGTAGCCATCACACAATACATTGCAATACACTACCCTGCACTACAGTGTGCTCAGCTACACTAATGCAATATTGTGCTGCAAATTGTCGCAGATAAGGTATTCTTCCTTATAGTATAGTATAATTTTCTCCTTAAAATGAAAAAAAAAAGAAAGAAGCAGTTGATTTCCTCAAATCAATGAAGCTGTCTCATCTACTTGCCCAGCACCACCATGTGCATTTATGTCTATGTGTGTATTACTGGAAAGGAGCTATCAGAAGGGGACATTTGCAGGAGCAAAGAAGAGTAGTTTTAGGGATATGAAATCATAGTAGACATTCTGGTTATCCCATTAAGATGATATGTGACCTTTAAATGGAAGAGTGATACTTTGGAGGTTGACACTTGGTTTCCTAGTGTGCTCACAGCATGTTGTAATTTGCTACAAAACAATGAGCAGCATCCATTTGAGGCTAAAAGTTTCTTTAGCAAGTGCACAATATGCCGTGAAAACAGCAATTGCATTTTATGACTTGCCAGGCACTCTTTCAATGTGCTAGTGAAATTATCAGAAAAGAAATAGGAATACTTTTATGAATATTGCATGAGAGGAGCTGTACAAACAAACAAACAAAAAAATCATACTATGGTTACGCACACACTACTCCTTTTATTAAAGGAGTATTTATTCATACATTAAAAAATCACATTGAAATATTAAAGAGTTTGATCTAAGCTGGGAAAACTGTAACCATAGCCGCTTCAGTCTCTAATTTCAGTGTTCTCTCCCTCACCACTGTACAGTTCATACTCTGCTGGGAGCACAACTCTCCCTCTGGACACCGCTCTTTGTGTTGTGGGATATCTTTATAAAACACTTTGTCTGGCCTCAGCTCAGGAAAAGAACTGTTACTTGCAGGGGATGTTGGTTCTTCCAAATGATGGATCCTCAAAGCTCCAAGGAAAGGTGTGAAAAATTCCAGGGAAAAGAGCTTGTTTGCTCTTGGAGAGGTGAGGTTTTGCCTTGCAGAGCTGTTTCCCACTCAGAGGACTTTGGTCTTGCATTTCCAGTGCCTCTTCTGTTGCACTTTCTGTGAAGAAAATGGTACTTCCCTGCAGGGATAATGCTGTGGTTGGGTATGTGCATTGCCAATGCATGTCTCAATTTTTTCACCAGATTTAAACAAGGTCAGCAGATGAACAGTGTATTTTACCTACTGCCTCACCAGGGAGCAGCCCATCCTCTGCAAGCTCTGCTGTTCCAGTGACCTACAGGCATGGCAACTGTTTCTCCAGGCTCACAACCTCCCTTCACAAGCTTATCCTTTGCCACTCTGAGACACCGATGCTGCTATGAGGTACTCATTATACCACCATTAGTACCTTCTTTTTAGACATTAATAACAGAGGGTTAATATTTTTCACTATTCTTTGTTGTTGATGCTTTAATGGAGCAGACACTTGAAGACCCAGGTCATGTGAGAAATAGGACAGGCTGTGTTTTAACTCCATGTTCTTGTGATTGTCACTGGGGACTGGAAGGCGATGCTCCTCTGGCTTGGAGTTTGCATCCACAACTACTCTTCCAAAATTAACCATTTATACCAGCTCTCCCACAGTGAAGGTGGAGCTCATGTTCTGCCCAGAACTTTATCTCTTAGCTGAATTATTGGGAACTGGCAAATGCTCAGTCATGGAGAGATGTGCGTTGGTAGAAGATACCCCATTTGGGTTTTGGTACTGCTTGTGCACCCACAGCACGTCCTCTGGCTTTGGGCAGGAGCTGAGGGGTTAAAATTAACAACAAATGGCCACTGAGGGCAGGTAAATGGAAAGAGAGCAGGATGAATTTGCTCTGTTCACACTCCATGCTGGGAATGCTTGAACCCAGAGAGAAGTGCAGGTTACTGGGCTTGTGGGCAAGTCCACACTGGGACTGGAAAGAAGCTGGTGACCACTGGTGTCTGTGACAGCTGTAGGGAACACAGGAGAACAAAAGGGGTTTCACTGAATTCTGCTGGTGACCACTGGTGTCTGTGACAGCTGTAGGGAACACAGGAGAACAAAAGGGGTTTCACTGAATTCTATTCACAGTTTTGGTTTTTGTATATTTTTTCTTTTATTGGGGGTAGGGGTGGGAGTTGGGATTTGTTTCAGGAATGTTTGGGGAAGAGAGAAAACCACCAGATTACAGAGAATAAATGTAAATATTTGTCATTAGTACTTTGCATCTTTGTCTTGCAGAGTGCTAAACAGGCAGCAAAACTGTCAGCTCCAGAAGGGTGGGTTTGTTGTTGGCAGTTGTTGGCTTGGGCAGGTTTTTCCAGCTTTATCCACTGAGACCGTGAAAATATAGCAGATCTGCTGAATCTGAGTGAACTGGCATGTCACATCTTCTCAGGTCATTAGTACCTCCAGGTTGTTGACAGCCAGGATTGTTCTGTAATTATTTTCCATCTCTACACAGTTGTTAAATGCTGTTATTCAATAAAAAATGTTTCTCAAAATGCTTCTGGACTGTTTCATTAGTAATAACAATTTTCCCAAACAAGCAAAGCAGAAGTGAGCTTCAAGGTCTCTGAAATTATTACAGAGGTAGTTATACTAGTTCCACTGGTGCCAAATAGCATTTACAGTTTTGGGTTTTTTTTGTGTCCAGTCCAGTTATTAATTTTCTTTAATAATTTACAATTTGGCTCTTGTCATGGCACCACTTTGCTTTGTACCTACCTATAATGGCACTGTAGCCGGGAAGCTGGCCAGGGAATGAACAATAACACCTAAAATCTGAAGCCATGACTAAGTAGAGAATTTTGAATGAAAAAAACCCAAGTCCTGCCAGGCCAGACTGACAGGAGGCTAAGAACAAATGCTGGAGGTAGAGTTTCCCTTCACTGCATCTCTCTGTTGGCTCCAAACTCACTGTATTTAGGGGATGCAAAAATTACTAGATCTTCTAAGTCTTAAGCATACTAAGTAGTAAAAAGTACTATTGTAATATTGTTTGGCCTTTAGAAATACATTTTAGAAATGACTGACAACTCTTAGTGAATGTCTATTCTGTTTGTAGTTTGAGACTAGAGAAGAAGTTGAAATTGCCTTCAAAATCCTACCCTTTCATATTTTTTAAAGTGAAAAGTGAATATTTCAATTATCTTCTCATGAGACAGTGTTAAATGTTATGTTAGTAAATACTTGCCCTTCTCTTCATCATTATTATTGCCTCTCATCTCCTTTGGCACCAGTAAATTTTCTGCTTTGGTTTTTACCATAGGAAGGGTGATAGCAGACTCCATCTGTTAAGTATCTTCTCTGTAGAAATGAAACACTGTGTATTATTTGCACCACAATAAAACAGAAAAAAGAAAAAGGAAAGAAAAAGGGAAAGGAAAAGGGAAAGAAAAAGGGAAGGGAAAAGAGAAAAAAGGCAAAAAGAAAAAAGGCAAAAAGAAAAAAGGGAAAAAGAATGGTAAGAAAAACTTTTCAATTTTCAATCTAGAAAAATTTAGATGACACTAAGGCCATTTCTTGATTATGATTTTATTGATAAGAGAGCAAATATCTCCAAGTTTTTGTTAAATTGTTACATAAGACAATGACACATCTTACACAATGTCTGTGGAGAGTCAGTAAACTGCCTGTGGGCAAGACGTGATGCAGGATACTGGGTTTATTCCCAGTCGAGGACACTGGAAAACTAATCCCAGCTCACTGTGCTTGCCAGGGCACTCTGCATTGGAAGCACAAAGGGCTGGGATTTCAGAGCAATGCCTACTCCCTGAGGCTTTATAATCTAAATGCAAATCAATGAAGTCCATATGAGCTGTTAATAAACAACTGAATATTTTTATGTAGTGGTGGTGAACGGTGCTGTATCCAGTTGGCGGCTGGTCACTAGTGGTGTCCACAAGGGATCAGTGTTGGGCCCAGTTCTATTTCATATCTTTATTGAGGATTTAGATGAGGGGATTGAGTCCACCATCAGCAAACTTGCAGATGACTCTAAGTTGGGGGGGAGTGTCAATCAGCTGGAAGACAGGAGGGCTCTGCAGAGGGATCTGGACAAGCTGGAGAGCTGGGCTGATTCCAGTGGGATGAGGTTCAACAAGGCCAAGTGCCAGGTCCTCCACTTTGGCCACAACAACCCCCTGCAGTGCTACAGACTGGGCACAGAGTGGCTGGAGAGCAGTCAGGCAGAAAGGGACCTGGGAGTTTGGATTGACAGGAGGCTGAACATGAGCCAGCAGTGTGCCCAGGTGGCCAAGAAGGCCAATGGATCCTGGCCTGTGTCAGGAACAGTGTGGCCAACAGGACCAGGGAAGTGATTCTTCCCTAGTACTCAGTGCTGGTGAGGCCACACCTGGAGTCCTGTGTCCAGTTCTGGGCCCCTCAGTTCAGGAAGGATATTGAGGTGCTGGAGCAGGTCCAGAGAAGAGCAACAAGGCTGGTGAAGGGACTCGAGCACAACTCCTATGAGGAGAGGCTGAGGGAGCTGGGGTTGTTCAGCCTGGAGAAGAGGAGGCTCAGGGGAGACCTCATCACTCTCTACAGTTGGCTGAAAGGAGGTTGTAGCCAGGTGGGGGTTGGTCTCTTCTCCCAAGCAACTATCAGTAAGACAAGAGGGCATGGTCTTAAGCTGTGCCAGGGGAGGTATAGGTTGGATATTAGGAAGAAATTCTTTCCAGAGAGGGTAATCAGACATTGGAATGGGCTGCCCAGGGAGGTGATGGATTCTCCGTCCCTGGAGGTTTTTAAGATGAGACTGGATGTGGCACTCAGTGCCATGGTCTAGTAACCATGGCGGTGTTGGATCAAGGGTTGGACTTGATGAACTCAGAGGTCCCTTCCAACCCAGCTGATTCCATGATTCTTTTAACAAGGCTTTAACTAAACTCAGTACCCTTTCTGTAATGAGTGGTAAACTACCTCTTCCTTTTTGTTTCTGGAGTCCCAGCTTTAATGAATGCTTTTATCATGGAGGGACATTGCACAGGGAAACACCAATTTAGATGTGTCTGCTTCACAGGGGACTTTAGCTTGTCTCTGTTAAAGAAACTGATTTATATTGTTTTTCTGTAAACATAACAGCAAAAAAATTTTACTTGAAATTGTTAGGGGAAAATGTGCTACCAAATAATCTAAATATTAAATCTAAATATTAATTTTACTTTTGGATTGATTAAACCAATATGCATTACAGAATGTTCAGCAGCTTTTGGATAGTTTTTGACAGCAAATTCAAATTCTGGTCAAATTTGACTGAGATTCCAGTATAATCTTCCATTATTAATTTTCTGGTGTCATTTGTGTATGAATTTGTTATTAGACAGCACCAGAAACAGGTTTTTTAATTTTAAATGCTTATTTTCTGGATTGTTTGTGTTATGTTCTGTTATAGGCTATAAATCCAAGGCGGGAATTATTTCTTCCCCTACTCCACTGTAAGAAAGACGGAGTTCGAATGGGAAGGGGGAAGGGGAGGGATTAGCTTTACAAAAGATCTAGCAGGCAGAGCCGCATTTCTAACTGATGGCCCATCAAAGACTGGAGTGAGGGGGGAGGAGTTTTGATTCGGTAGCTGGCCCTTCTCACAAAGGGAGAAAACAGTTTCTGGGTCTCTCTCTGGAACAGAGATGGGGTCTGTGTGTGGGCATTTTGGAGAAAAAGCCTTGAGACCGGTTTTTCTTGGCTTGCTTGCAAGCTGCCCTTACCTCCAGTCCAAACCTGCTGTGTTTTCATCGGAGAGTTTTGTGCTCACTGGGAGAAAGGGAGGAGCCTTGAAACACGGTCATCTGAGAACAACAGTGAGTTCCGTGGGGGTGGACCGCTTTTCTTTTCCTCTTCTTCCATTGGAGGAAGGGTCCCCATTTTTTTTCGGCTTCTCCCACGACCCGAGACCGCCTCAACCCAGAGCCCCTTCCTGAGGGGTGACCGCCAGAGCCCGACAGCGCCCCCTGCAGGCCAACACAGAGAACTGCAGGCTCTGCTCCTCCGGCGATCCAACAGCGCCCCCTGCCGGCCGGGATTAGAACTGCGCTAAAGACAGAGAAGTGCTCAGACTGTTTCTTTTGTTTGAAGGGGACTTTTTGGGTACAGGACTATTGTCTAGTTGGTTTTTTTTGTGTTCTGTTACTGTCCTTGCCAACATACATATCTCTTTTAATAAAGGGTTGTTATTTCTTCTCTTTTCCACACTTCCTCAATTAAAGCCCCTTAATTTTGGATTTACAATTGCTGAGAGAGAGGAGTGTGGTCTATCTCATAACTCATCCTCTTTAGCAAACATTCCAGTCTCGTCAAACTGAGATGTGTTCCTTATGTGGCTAACTTTGAATGAAAGTTTTGGTGAACTTCCTATTTGTTTCGCAAGTTGGTTTTAGGCTAGACCTTCTTTCCCCATCCTATTGCTCCACAGAGGATCGAGTCTAGCTTTGCACCTGGAGTCTAATGTGAGGTCCTTGTTTAGCTCACACAGCTACAGAGCAACAGAATAACAGCTACTGAGATACATATTTAAGTAATTTTACGAACTGAAGATCGATCTGGTTAAGTACGAACAAGTCCCTCTTACTGAGCTAAACGGAAGGTGGTCATTCAAGGTAAGCAGTATTTCTTCTCTACCCTTTTCCTTTTCCAGGGAATAAGTAACAAACATAATTAATTAGGCATTTTTTTCACTGCTTTGCAAAAGCAGATGATGCTCCAGGCATAAACAAACAACCTCTCTTTTGATAGAGATTCCTAGTTTGGAAATACTGTCTATAGTTAGTGTGAAGAATGTCACTGGGACCAGCAGCATTGCTCATTTTTGTTGAGACCAATGTTTATAATTTACTGATTAAGTCATAACTTAATTGAAGAGAAGGCTGGATTTCAAATGAAAACAGATATAAGGGAATGTATCATAATGGATATATCTTCCTCATACTTTGCTTCTGCCCTCGGTTGCTTCTGCTCCCCCTAGGATTCTCCTTGCCCCTCAGTGTTTTTGCACTTCTGTACTCCTTATTCCTTCCATATAGCCTGCTGCCACCACTATGCTTTCAATGCTGCAGTGTCTTAAGCAACCTTCATTTTCACACCTCTAGACCTGTCTATGAAGGTCCTTATGGTTGATCCAATCCCTCTTGTAACATCTTTCAGGAAAATTGCTGTATTTTCCTCTGTTGTTTTTCATTCATTCTATGATACTTCTGCCTACCCTGTGGTCCTACCCACTCCCCTCCTACAGAGGCTCTCCATTCCCCTCCTCTGGCTCTTCTGTGTTCCTGCTAGAGTGTGACACGTTTCCCTGTTCCTCATTGACCACTGTTGGCTGCTGGTTGAGAAGAGCTAACTCTTTGTAATTAGTGACCCTCCAGAGAACGTGCATGTATTCTTTGAGCTGCCAGTCAGCTGCCTACCAGAAAAATAATGCTGCACATTTCTTTCAGCCTGCTGGCCAGGAAACCCCATGTTCTGGCTGGAAATTACTGGTGCTCTGCTTGACACCCTGACTGAGGGCACAGAATGCATGTGCAAGCTTTTCCTCAGAACTTGCTTGGCAGCAAGAAGGGATGAATTCCAGTTGAAGGGTTTTACCACAAAAATAGAATATCAGTGCTTATCAGAAATTGCTTATCAGAAATCCAGGAAGATTGCAATAATAGTCTGGTGAGTGAAATAATTTCATTTCCATGCATATAGAAGTCAAATGCTTTAATAACCAATGTTTTTATTTTTGGATGGAAAACTTTAATCTGATCAATAGATAAACAGTATGACAGCAAGTATTGCAGTGTTACATTAACAGGCATTTGCAGTCTTTCCTCTATGGGGTTGTCCAGGTGGTGGTCTTCTCCCATCAGCAGTAACTTTTAGTCTACAACTTTAAGACTTGCTGCATAGGAAGGCTTAATTTAAGGTGAGCTAATATGGTGGTGCTGCTCTCTGCTCTTCCTGCTGTGGGCTCCCCTGCTGTGACCCCCTTTGCCTTTGCTCTCCTCTGGCCTCTGAGCCTTGCTGTCTACTTTTCTCCCCCAGTTGCTCCCAGTGGCCATGTTCATACCATCCCATGCTCTATGCTGTCTAACAGCCTCTCCCATAGCTTCAATATCCATCCTCTACATTCTGTGCAAGATACACTTTGAGCCAGCATTCCCACTGTTCTCCTGTGTCTCATCTTATAACCTGTGTGTCCCAGTTTTGTGAACTTTTGCTTTAGATTACCAGGGCTACAAAAATTAGGGCTGTTCAGAAGCCATTAACAGGCCTTAAGAGGTCAATGCATGACACTTGACATTTTTCCCACCTTACAATATGACTCTGTTTTGAGAGGAAAAACAGCTCCTCAATAGAAAAGCGAAGCAGAGAGAAATAAAAATATGCCAGGTATGAGCTCACTATGCTCCAAAAATCTGCTGGGACTGAAATCTGCAAAGTAGAGTGGGATATGGAAGACAGTTTATTTAGGGCTAAAACCTGCTCCCTCTGTAGCTTCTGGGAAGGAAGCTGGAACAGCTTGATATTTTTGACAATTGAGATCCTACAAGGTGATGTAATCGTTGGTCTACTTTTCCTATGTGATCTACCCTTGCATCAGGGATGTTTTGTTACATCTGACTACCATGCTCTGACTGGTGTTGTTCATTTGAGACTTTAGTGTTTCACATTAGCATTAATGCAGTAAAGCAAGCCCCAAGCAATAAAAAAGTCATGAACATTCCCTAAAAACACTTTAAGGGAGTGTTTTTGTTGTTGTTTTTTTTTTTTTGAGGCTGCACTGTCACAGAAAAAACCTGTTTAAACTGAGATGTAACTAAAGTTGCAAAAGGATAAGCATTTTGAATTATCTCTGTTGAGCAGCCCCATTTCAAATAAATACCAACCTGCATTATTGTTCTTCTGTCTCCAATCCTAAAAGCTCTCCCTGGCATTTAAATGACAGATCAATCACTTCAGCTCCAGGCTAAGAAATCCTTCATACAATATAACAGGGCAGGTAGGCTTTCAGCTTGATATTCTTTTTAGCACAGGGATTGCAACTTGCAATTATAATTTTAATTTTGCCTTGTGAAACTGTAAGAGCCTATTCTGATGTGGGGATCTAGACCCTAAAAATTTGCACTTTCTTATGAAATACCTAAATTCCTAAGCAATGCAGCACTTTGTTGATATGCAAAACCATTCCGAAGAAACGTGATTAGTTTAAAGCTGGAATGGAATGACTTAGTTTAAAGCTGGAATGGAATGACTTATCTGCAAAAAATAACACATGCAACACATGTCCTCTCTTTATGTTCATGGAGTATTATTTTGAGCATTTCCTAATTTCTTTCCCTTAATTTGTTATTCCAAACAGTTCAACCATAAATTTAGTTCTGTTTATCTGTCTGGGAGCTGTGCTTAGACCTGGGAGACCTGAGAGTGATGCCGCAGCTGTGGATATGCAATTGGCTTACGACTGGTTAATGAACTGAATGGAACTTTCTCTGCTTTTTGTGAGATCCACAGAAGCAGGGAGGGCTCACAACTGCCAATTTATACCCTTGTTTTTTGACTGGTGTTGAAACATATTGCTTTGGTTTGGCCTGCTAGCAACATTAGTGGTTTTTAAGTTCTGTTATGCTGGTACTCCCTATGACTCCTGCAGGTAGCCAGTGTCCAGGGCTTGTGAGCAGCTCCCCCTGGAAGAAGTAAATACTCAGCCCTCTTTCTTGAGAAAGAGTATTCACCAAGTCTTACCTGAACAGGGAAGAAATAAAAGTGAAATAATTCATTCATTTCCAATTTCAAGCTTCTGTAGAAGCAACACTGTATCAAAATGCTTATTTTGTTTCAGGACATATTTCCTTTTCTTTTTTTTTTTTTTTTTTTGTTTGTTTGTTTGTTTGTTTTGGTTTTTTCTTTCTTTTTGTTTGGTTTTTTGTTTGTTTGTGGTTTTGTTTTGTTTTGGGGTTTCTTGTTTGTTTGGGTGGTTTTTTTTTTTCTGGAAGCTTTCCTGTTGCTGTGTCTGTTCTCAGATGCACACATTTGTTCTCTAACAGGACCCAGCTCATGCAGCTCAATTTCTGAGCAGCTGTGTGCAGGCTTGTTTTGGACTTCTCTCTCCTGCAGTAAGTGAAATCACAACTTCTACCCCATCCTGTATGAAGGAGAGCTGTCCAGCAGTTCTCTCTTTCTCCCAAAGGGAATAAAGTAAATGTTTTTGACAAATTAAAAGAATTCAGACCATGATCAAAACAAATGAATTTTGTCTTTCTCAACTAACTAATTCAACAGTCTGATGGTGCTATTAATTGCTACTGTTAGAGAAGATAGCTTATATGTTATTTGTGTGATTCTGGATAAAAGAATAAAACTGAAAAGCAAATAAACCCAATGAAAAACAGATATTCAGAAAATCTAAACCATGTTCATATGTTTATGAAGCCTATAATTCAGCCTAGCCCAATACAATCCAAACTATCAAAATAGTGAGGCTATGCACTGCACAAGGTAGTTCTGCACTCCATTTGGACCAATGTTTCCATACTGATTAAAGACAACAGCAGAATACTTAAGAAAATGTGAAAGCCGCACAGATAATTTTGTTTTAGTATGTCCAATTTAGGAGAAAATTGATATTTTTAGAGGAGGGAATTAAAAAATTGTTACAAGAAAAATCAGGGAGTCAAGTTAAATTGATTATTTTTCTTCTGCTTCCATCAGTCAGCTCCTCTAGAACTCAGAAGATATAGTAATAAATTAAACATTTCCTAAAGTTTACTTTTCTCCATATTTATGGTCCTGAATTTTGATAATGAAATATTACAGACTTTTTTTGAGTAATACACAAAGAAGTTGCTATACCCTCAAAGTAGAAGTGTTTTACAGACTAAATCTGGAAGGAATTCCACAGAATTGAAGCAATAGAACTGAATTTTCTTTTCTGCAAACAGTCCAGAATTTGTATGTGTAAACTTCACATTGCTAATGTAGTGTGGCAGAATGCTTTGACTCAGATTTGAGAAATGATATTCAAGAAGAAATATAATCCCACCTATCCCAGGTGTGTGTGCATGTCTTTCCTATCATGAGTTTCTTCTACAGTCAATGACTGACAAGAATAATCTGCCCTATACAATAGAGAGACTTAAATTGTAAACAAAGAAACCATAGATTTTAGAATTGAAGCAACTGAAAACTAAACTACCGTTTCAACATGAGGTTTCATGTCTGACATGATTTTTCAAGGCAGCTTCTAAGGTTGTCTTAATCAGGTATTGAAGCAAATCAGGGAGGAGGGGATGGAACTCTGGTTTGGATTGTAGTTCAAAGGTTCTAATCTGATATACTTTCCATGTAAGCTTTGCAAGCCACTTTCTTTGTGTCTCAGTTACCTTTTGCCTAGTAATTACCTGTCTTGCCTAGTATGATGACAACGATTTAGTAGATAAAAAGACACTGTAAGCATCTGTTCCATGATATATGTACTATATAGATGAAATCACAAATATAATAATTGTCTCCCAGCCAGCAGCTGGTCTACTGTGAAAATCAAGCCTTGGACAGCAAACCACTGTGAAGGTAGAGCTTTTCCAACTTTTTTTTTCTTTTGTGAGAATAAGACACTGGCTTCCTATTCATTTACTGAGGAAGACAGGGATTGATTTCTGTATGACCTATCTTTTTGTTCTTCAGCTATTACTACTGGAGGTTTTGGACAGGGAGTTGAAAACTTGAATCTGAATTCTCACACCAATTGCTTGGTTTAAGTTCTTTTGTCTGTATTGTTTGTTTTGCTGGTTTTTGTCTGTGATGATTTTTAGCAAGGAACACATCAGACCCTTAGCTCTTAGAGAAAGCTTAAAAGTCTATATAGTTTAAACTATATGGGATATCAGTAAAGCCAAACTGTAATCTATACTAATTAAAGATTACCATAGATAGTACATTCATGAAGCAGCACAGATTTAATTTAAGAAGCAGCTGGGCTAAATGGTATGACCACACAGAGGATTCCAGCAGTGGGAAATGAGAGGGAGTCCTTGGAAAGTACGCATATATATCCATGTGAGAAAAAAGAGGTCAGGAAAGTCTTAAGGGGAAGTTGTTTTTTTTTAAGTGAGAAGACTTTTCCCTAAGCATTTAAATTTTAGAGGCTGATGATGCTGGAATGAAACAGAAACATGGTACAATTTTCCCTAAAGATTTCTTCCACTCTCCTCATGCAAGCTGAACGTTGCCCTACTTAGAAAAAAGTCTATGTTGAAAAGACAGATTACCATTTCTGCTTCCTACATTTTCACTCGTGGCTTGATGCTGGCTAATGACCCCCTGAAAATTATTTTGGCAAATGTGTCAAATGATTTTGAGTTGGCTGAGCCCACAACTTGCTGTGGCCTTATGAGGGACAAGGAGTCAAGAAACAAGGACGGGACGCCCAGGTCTCTCAAGGGGCACAATTATTTTTGAAGCTTTTCATGCTGCACATGTGACAGAAAACCAGTGGGAATGAGATGAGCAGCATTTCATGAGGGGCATTTCAGTACTATCTGCAACTACAGTAGAAGTGGTTGGGAAGGGAAGACAGCAGCATGGCCATTCCCATTCTCTATTAGTGTTCCAGGGTGTTTGTCAGGTTGCGTCAACAAATTACCTTCATACCAACATATGAAGGTCTCCTGTAAATCTGCCATTATTTTTCACTGCCCTTATCTTTTAAAACCAAGTTGCTTATTGTTGGTATGAATTTAAGTATAGGGTATTGAAAGTAAACCATAAAAATATCTAGAAATAACCTCAAGTGACTCTTCTAGACCTAGAACTTTTCATGTTTTAGTCTGATGTCTTAAGAGATCTTAACAAAATAAAATTTCTACTTTTGAGACCTGCTTGGATGAGATGTAAAGCAAAGTCTGAAGTTTTTTTGTATGTTATGGAAATTTATAGCAAGCCCCAAAAACATGGATCAGGGATGAAAGGAGGTGAGGAATAAGCAAATACCACAGATGAAGGAAAAGTGCTGAAAACTAGGAAATAGTGACATATTGAGTAGGGGCTGGTGATGATGGTAGCAAAAAACCAATAAGGAATAAAAAAATATTCTGCGTATCTAAAATTAAAACACCCAATGTTGATATTTACTTGATTGCTCTTTACAGAAATAGCTCATTTGCTACAATTCTATTTTCTATCTTCTGAGAGCAGTAATTTGGTGCACCTACCTTTATCAAAGGGTCATTAGATAAAGATAGACATAGAAAAAAGCATTTTTAAACAATTTATAAATGAATAAGATAATTAAGGCAAGAGGATTCCACTGAAAAACCAACATTTGCCAACATCTTCCACCTATTTCAGATGCCGGAGGATAAGAACTGTCAGTAAATACTGGCTTAAGAAAATAATGACCATTGTAAAATGATTTTTTTGTTTCACTTGACTCTATAAGGCCAGTGATGTGTTGCTAATGAAGCACCTAGGGCGCACAGCATTGCCTTTTCTGCGACTCTGAGAAACAACCAGCCATATGTACAGCAAATGTCTTTGGCAACACTGTGTGGCCTTAACTGGAATTTCTGTGCTGTTACAGTTTTATGACTCAATCATAATATTATTTAAACATAATTTTTCTGTATTTAATTTATTTATTGTCTCTAGTGGTAGACACAGAGACTGGTGAGCTAGATTATATTAACATTTCAGAGTAATAATAGAAGAAAGCAATTATCTTTGGGCATAAAAATCATTTTAATTAGACAGTCAGTAAAGTGGGAATGGACGGAAAATCATGAATCATTATTCTGTGGTTTAATCAGACAGTCAGAGAACTGGTCTGCAAGAGGAGCTCAAGAAAGTGCTCTGGCTGATTGAGTGAAATGTGGACAACAAGGAGAAATGGTAAAATTCCTTGAGCCTCTTTTCATTACTAATAAAATAAATACATTAGCCCATTATGTCCTTGAAATCACAGGAACATTTGGAGCTTGCTAATAGTTAATGGAAATATTTTCTTTAGTCTGTCTTAGATCCTATCAAACCAAAAGTAACTTAATGCCTGTGGGCCATTCCTCTGAGCCTTTGCTGGCTTTCCTTCCACCATATATCAGTCTTTTTCTGTCACATGGGAAAATTTGAATGGAAGTCCCCCTCTATGGCAGTGTTATGTGACTGTACTTCCAGGTAAACCTGTGCATAACACTTGATTTTTGCTGTGGCCTTCTTAGTGCTTGCTATTTTCCAGAACGGAAGATGAGAAAAGAGAATTATGTCTGAGACTTTATTGTCTCATATGAGTGAGAAGAGCTTTTTACTACTTCAAACTGCATCCATGGCCCTGCTTTATTCCTGCGCCAATTTTCAGGTCAAATATAACATAGTGATCCCCTCATGTAATGAAAGACGAAACCAGATGGTGTTGCAAACTCAGTGTAATTTAGGTGCCGTGTTACACGGTATCTGTCATATGATAAACAAGACTCATTTGCATACTGAGAGTCTTGATAGGTCTGCACAGAGCCAAAATGAACTGGATAATTCATCATGATTTTTTATCAGCATACAGTGAGGTGCAGGCTAATGCAGCTCCAGTCTATAAGTGCTGCTCAGGCAAACAAAGGCAAAACCACAGCTCGGCGGCAGCTCATGAACGTGGGCATTTTGAGGCCGTGTGCCAGGGCACAGCAGGCATGCAGACTCCTGTCATGATTTAATAACAGCCAGCAACTAAGTACTACACAGATGCTCACTCACTGCCCCCACCCCTGGCCCCAGTGGGAGGGGAAGGAGAATTGGAAAAAACGTAAAACTCGTTGGTTGAGATAAGAACAGTTTAATAATTGCAATAATGTAAAATATATTGCTAATAAATAATAACAAAAAAAGAAATAACAAAAATATAGAGAGGAATAAAACTCAAGAAAGACTAGTGATGCACAATACAATCAGCTCACTACCCGCTGAGTGATGCTCAGCCTGTCCCTGAGCAGCAATTGGCCCCTCACAGCCAACTGCCCCCGGTTTATATACTGGGCGTGATGTTCTGTGGTATGAAATATCCCTGGGATGGGCTGGACAGGGAAGGCCAGTTCCTGATTTTTAGATGTGCTGACACCTACTGGGATGCCTTCTGTCACAACCCACCAGTAGGGGACTGAGGTGTGTTATAAATTCTCATCAGGCTAAACAAAGACACCTGACGTGTGAGGGAACTATTATGTTTTTATTGTACAGCCATCTTAAGTCTGGAAACCAGCCCACTCTTTAGACTCAAAAGGTGTTGGCTAACAAGCTCTTAAATTTATACAAGTCTTCCACAAGAGTGGAGGCAAACAAGCCCTTAATTTTGTACAGTACACTTCAATAAGTTCTGAATTCTCACAACAAACTCCTCGAAGGTGCTGACTAACAAGCCACAACATTACTATTCAAAGGTGTTGGCTAACAAGCCACAACACCACTTTTCAAAGGTTCACAAGCCACAAGATTGTATGTAATACACCATTACACAAGATCCCCACTCCCACAACAAAGTTCAGTACAGAGTGTGGGGTAGAATATGATAGCCACGCTTTGCTCAGGCATAGCAAGGGTAGAAAGCAAAGAATATCACCAGTCCTTAAATTGTGCGTTGGTACTGCCATGTGGATGGTCTGGAGCTGGAGTTGTGAGACAAGTAAGGCAAACGAGACAGAGGAAAGGAGAGGAGAAAGAGAAGAGAGAGAAAAAAAGAAAGCAAGGGGCCAGATCCTTCCCCCTTTAGTTAACCTGGTGCAGCCTCTTACGTAAATTAGAATTTTTGCACATTTTGTTCAGACATGTACAACCAGTTCTTCTCCAGGAATGAGCTGGGAGAGGGGGGACTAAGCATGAGTCTCACTGTAGAGCAGGAAATTGGCTCAGAATGGCGCTGCCTCAGCTCTGCAGGACCCTTTCCTCCAATCACCTTTCCTGTAGCAATACTCAGGATGTTTGAGACAAAACATGCTTAGATCTGGTCTGCTACACCTTCTCTTCACCACCTGAGGTGCCTGGGCACCCTGCCATAATATGTGATAAAGCTAGGGACCTGAAAATGCTGAGTTGAAAGTCTCCTTGGTTAGTCAATATGAAACCTTGAGTGCAGGGGTTGGGAAATATCTGCATTGCACTGTGGTTTGCAACCTGAAGTTCCTGCCAGAGCTGGTCACCCAAAGCTTTCTGAAAATTGGTGGTTCTTTCTCCAGTTTCCTTTCATGAGAAACTCTAGATGTCTGCTCTGAAAGCCAGGCTTAGGATCTTCTACATGACACTGATAGCCAACAGATTACTAAGTATGTGTGGACTGCTGTTCTCCATCTTGCTGGGTGATGCCATTTCATTTTTCATTCAATTTTCAGTAGGTTAAAGAGATTCCCAAGACAGCTGGAGTGAATTGTTGTTTCCATATGGTATGACACACAATGTGAAAGTGTTAAGAGTCAATGGGGGATAAAAATGGCCACCAGGAGATGCCTACTGGTCTCTGTTCTTGATGGCACCAGTAGTAATTTGAATGGATTAGAGCAATCCCCTGAAAAAAACACACTAAATCACAGTTGAAACCCACATATTTTTTGTTTTCCGTAACTGGTGTTTGAAGATCCATGTTAAGTCCATGGATACCCTCTCTGAAGAATATCCTCAGAGTACCTGGATATCCTCAGATACCCAAGTCCTGCTGAGATCAAATCTCTCCTGCTAGCACTGTAGTGGCCACTTTCCCCTCTTCTTGTGTTTTGCAGATTAAATGCCCAGGAGAAAATCTTGGAGACAGAGAAGGTCAGGGTGGCAGCTGACAGAGCGGACATCTGCCATATTGTGGGTTCCACTGAGGGCAGCTCTGAGAGATAAAAATTGTCTCCCAAAGCAAAGGACATGTGAAGCATGGAAAAAAAAAAGAGTATGCAGCTGAGAAAGAGGATGATGAGCCTATTAGTCATTAACTCCTAGAGGAGGTACTGGAGGTTGAAGGGAAACTGAACTTCCTTTTCAGTGACACAAAGTGGTATAGGTATAATTGACTTAATTAGGGACACCAAAAGAGGTTAACTGATGGCTGACTTTGACACAACACAGACAGATGCTTTGCTTCATTCAACATTGAGGCTATTCTGACCAAAGACAGCTCTTCTCATGTGACTCCAAGGAGGGCAGTTAGTAGCCCCCACAGTTTAACTCAACTGAGAATAGCAAGAAGACCATGCCAACTGTCTCCACCTGAGCTAAGTAGCACAAATGAATTTTAGCTGTGTTTCTCAGTGAGTTTGTGAGAAATCTACAAAACTGAGAGCTTTAATCCCATGTTTGTTGAGTGATGTGGTGACCATGGGGTTTGGGCTAGCCTTATTGCCACCCCAGCTTGGTCCTTATGGAGGGTTCTGAGGATGGACCTTTCCAGGAAAGCCCTTGTGGTCGTACTGTCACTACCATTCTCTGCGGGGCAGCTGGCCTGCATTTCCTGTTAATGGTAACTATTGGGTCTGATGGCTGTTAAAGAGCTCCCGAGGAACATCACAATAACTGTGGCAAGGTCTCTGGAGGTAGTGGGAAACTCAGTTAATGTGTGTGAAACAGACACCAGCCATTCTGAGGTCAGAACTTCTAGGGAGAGCTGACGACTAATAAATCATTGGATTCTGCTTTCTGTTTTTAATTATCTGATTCCTTTTAATTTATTCCTCATGCATTGAATAATTTCTACATATTTTTAGTCTATAGCTTGCATGAGAATTTGCTATTTCAGCAAATGCTTCTACATAAACCTGTAGGCTAAACAGACATAGAAAATGAAGCTGAAACGAGTGTGAAAATACCAGAAGAGGATAAGAACTATTTTTTCAGATGGTATTCTTATTTGTTTCACTCTCCCAGGCCAATCCATGAGGAACCAAGACAGGGTCTGAAATGGTGGGAGAGCAGCATCAAGCAGGCTTTACTGCTGCAGCCCAGCACAGGCTGTGATCTCCCAAAACAGCATAAAAGCTGCCTTGTGCTGGAACCGGGTCAACTGACTACTGAATTTTAGAAAAAAATGGCCTGTCACTTTCTTCTGGTTTCATGTTATTCTGGATTCATTTCTGATATAGTCACATTTGAGTGATCTGCTAGTTCTGTCACACAGGCAGCACCTGAAATTCCTCACATGGGTTCATTGCTATGACTGTCTCTCAAACTGGTCGGCTCACCATGTGGGCATGCCCACAACCCCCTCCTCTGCAGGACTAGTAGGGAGGCTGCACAAATTTGACTGTATTGCCAATTGCCTTTTTCAATTCCCTCTCTGCCTTTGCTGGCTCTGTTACTGAGCTTCACTGACCAGGAACTAAACAAACACTAAGTATTCTGCACCAGCCTTTGGTTTCTGCACTTACAGCACATAACTGCTTTGGATCAAGCCCTAACTGAAAGAGTATTTAGGCGTAACTTCTTGGTGATTGCTTTTAATGACCTAAGCCAAAGCCCCTTCAGAAGACAAAGGCAGCTGAGGGCATTAAGAGTAGAGGATGGTGCTCAATGTCTCACAAATTTGGATCTTACAATGACTTAGCTTTCTGAGTTGATGTTTAAATCAAGTGACAAAACCAGCTTAGAAGTTAAACAGTGATTAATTGTCTGCATCCATTCAAGTTATAAATGAGTTTGGGTTATACCAGGGGAATTTACTAAAGCATTGACTGAAGTATCCTCTCTTTTCTCTTAGCCCCCCCCCCCCAGATCTACTCTCTACAATTACCCATCCTCCCTCTCATTTACCTCCATTTCTTATTCCAATCCTTATTATTCCTTACCTTATTACCCTCTATCCCTGATTTTGTGTGCATATCCAAGCTGTGAGTTGTACGTATAAATAGTGATTTAGAGTACTCAGATGATGTAAGTTGTGTGCAAGACTGAACGGTAGAGAAGGTGAACAGTGCTGGGTGCTTGACTCACAGGAGCAGACTGGTGTGTGCAGATTGGAGGTTGACTCACAGCTGCCTATAAACTACCAGTATTTACTGCGGCTACAGGGTTTTAAAAACATAATTAAAGATTAACGAACCTTAGAAAGATCTCTGCCTGACAGAGGAATGTTAATAGAAATGCAAAGTTCTGCATAGCTGTGTAGCTTAGGCAGCCCTACTGCAGTTAATAAAACTGAAATGTTGGAAATAGTGAGGATGGTGGCACGTTGACTTTAATGGCAGAAGTTAGTCAGCTCTGTACCTTCTGTTTGTGCTTCTCAGACCATTTAGGTGTAAATAGTTTTGGACAGAACAGAATGGTGTTATTTATTGTGTCACATCTAGTTGTTTCAAAGAACAATTTAGTTGGACACATGTAATGGTGTGTGCACACTCCAAAACCAAAATAATATTAACTGGTGTTCTGCCCAGTCACTCTCATCTAATGAATCTCATAAATTTACTTTTCTCCCAGCCCCTAACTCCTGTTCAGGAAGGAGAACGGCCTTCCCAACAATGCATCCGTATGAATCGTAGCACAGATGGAAACAGATTTCTGTTGTAGTCACAGAAAAATATTTTAAAAGTGAAATTCTGTTATAGGTAGATGATAACGTTCTTTTTGCCACAAGAACCCATGCTTCATTTTCTGCTTCATTTAATGCAATGTTATAAAACACAGCTTTATGAGCTAACTTTATAAACCAACAAAAATCTGTGACTGTATTTTATGCTAGGCTTTAAGGACTAACTTTCCTGAGTCGTGCGGATACTTCTATCTCCAACAGCATACATTTTCCACAATGTCTAGTGGTGCAAGTATGCATATGAGGAGTGGGAGCCAGGGATTCTCTTCTTTAGCCAAGGGTTTTTGACCACTTTCCATATCTTCTGTGGGATGAAATTTTTTGAAGAGCATCTTGACTTTTTCACTCCCAAATTGACAGCTGTGTAAGGTAGCAAAAAGGAGAAAGCAGAAAGAGAGATAAGCAAAAGAAAGGATTTAAAGGACCCCTGCATTATCCTGAAGCATGTGAATTAAATGGGCTTTTCTAGTTTCTGTATTTTTCCTGACCAGTGAAAATTCTTATCGGTTCTACACATTATCCTCCTCTTCCCTGCTGTCTTGAGAAGAAAGTGGTTCTGATTGGCAATTCTTTTCCCATGATTTGCCATGGGATAAATCCAACAGTTTTTATGCAATCAGAATATGCCTGGATTTTTTTTCACTGTAGTAGTCTTATCATGACTCTTCAGAATTTTCTATTTCAGTTTTTTCTATAGTGGTGAAGTGTATGGAAAAACCAGATTTATTGCTCATTAAATGGAATTCACTGTTTCTATTGGACAGTTAGTGTGGGCAAGTGCTGTTGAAAAAGATTTGGGAAGCTTATGGGGCTGTTTGCAATTCTGGACATACGTATCTGGTATGTAACTGACCTGTAAAATCAGAATTAGTGGCCAGTGCTGACTTGGAAGATAAAATCCCCAGAAGCATTATTTTATAGAGCTCTTCAAAGTCTCCTACTTTAGGCAGCAATGAATCTGACTGATACTTGTCCCTCATTATAAATACAGTATCCAGAGGGTGACATTTGCAGCAATAGCAGACACACCTACGCGTTGGGTGGAGAAATGATTGAGACCAGCCCAGCAGAGAAAGACTTAGGGGTGATGGTTGATGAAAAATTCAACATGAGCTGGCAATGTTGGCTCACAGCCCAGAAAGCCAAATGTATCCTGGGCTGCATCAAAACGAGCACGGCCAGCAGGTCAAAGGAGGTGATTCTCCCCCTCTACTCTGCTCCTGTGAGACCTCACCTGAAGTACTGTCTACAGTTCTGGTGTTCCCAAAATAAGGACATGGAACTGTTAGAGCAGTTCCAGAGGAGGGCAACAAAATTGATTAGAGGACTGGAGCATGTCTCCTATCAAGACAGGCTGAGAAAGTTAGGGCTGTTCAGCCTGGAGAAGAGAAGGTTGCGTGGAGACCTGATAGCAACCTTGCAGTATCTAAAGGGGATCTACAGGGAAGTCAGGGTCAGTCAGGGACTCTTCACTAGGAACTGTAGTAATAGGACGAGGAGTAATGGGTACAAATTGAAAGAAGGGAAATTTAGATTAGATATTAGAAGTAAATTTTCAATGAGAGGATGATTGGACTCTAGCACAGGTTGCCCAGGAAAGTTATGAATGTCCCAACACTGGCCAGGTTGTATAAGCCCTTGAGCAATCTGGTCTAGTGGGAGGTGCCCCTGTCCATGGCAGGAGGGGTTGGGACTAGGTGATCTTTAAAGTGTATTCTAACCCCTGAACATGCTATGATTCTATGATTGTTTCTACAAGAGGGGTGGGGGGAAGGGTTGCTACCTACAGCTGATCTGAAATGCTCAAATTAAAGTAGGTGATAGAAGAGCTGTGGCATCCAACTGTTATCTTTTATTTACTGAAAGATAAAATATAAGGTATTACTTCTATTACCACCACACCTGGGAGGTCCAATCTAGCATCCCTAACTCAGAGCATGTACAGTGGTTGCTCTGAGGTGAAGGACAAATAAAGGGAGTGGGAGTACTCACCACGAGTGGCTGCTGATGACCTTGCTGTCAGCAAGGCAGTCTCTTCTCTCTTATAGAAGCAGTCTAAATGCTGATCAAGATCTCTGTGGTGTTGTGGCAGAGGACAACTTGCTGGAGGGGATCTGTGTAACAGTGTAGCATGGCTGACTTGGGTACCTCTGCATAGCGAAACAAGCTCTGGGGGTTTGTGTCCCTTTCCCTCTTCCTCCTGTCCCAATGCCAGTGCACAAGCCAGCCTGTGAGCTCCAGGAAGTGGCACTGTCTTCCTAACCATTGCAGTAGTGCCAGCTTTGTGGAAAAAAATATATTTTTCCTTCCATCAGCTGATGGGAGGCTGCTGCTGTCCACGCTCTTTGCATTTCACTCCTGTTCTCCCCTCCTACTCTGACTGTGATTTTCCATTTTTTGCTTTTCATGCACATGAAAACCATTTTCTTTTCACTCAGTCAGAGCAGAGCTGGTATAACAATTTAGCCCTACCTTAGCTTTGTGCTCCTCAAGGATGCATGTCCTGAAAACTCTCTTTTAGGGTATCATGATTTGAAATGTTGGTCAAACAATGTCACTTTTCAATTTAAACTATAGCCATTGCACACAGAGCATCTGTGCTCTCCCATTAAAAAACTGTTCCTCACAGTCGCACTTCATTATGCCAATGTGTTGTTTTGGCTTTTTTTTTTTTTTTTCACAACCTGAGCATTTTAAAGGGGCATCTTCAACTTAAACAAATGGCTTGTACCAGGTGTAGAGGAGTAAGTCCAGCTTTCCAGCTACTATGATACACTAAGACTGAGTTTCCCAGGCTGGAACAGTTTCTCAGAAGGACATCTAACTTCTAGGCAATTCATGTGCCAGTGGGGTAATTTCTTTGCATTTATAGATTTTATTTATTTCTAGATTTTTCTGTTTGTCTTAGAAAATTATCCTCATTAATTCTCTGCTCTTAGCTCAGCTCTGTGTTGTCAACTTGTAGTTACTTCTTTGAGAGAGAACATCCTGTCTTTGACCCACTTCTCAGATGAAGTTAATCTCCTATGATGTTGTTTACAGCTTCCCCTCTGGTGAGTTATCTCATCCTTAGGCTGAGGTTGGAACCTTTTCAGTAGCTGTTCCTGAAAGAAAAATGTTGTATGGGTGAAAATGTCTAAACAGTAGAGGGTGGGATGTTCCCAGGCCAAATTTTGGTGGTTCTTTTTTCACACTTGAATCTACTTCTTCTCTTTTTCTTTATTAAAATAGTAATAATCCCAAATTATTAAAGATTTGATGCTCATAGTGTTCTCACAGCAGCTTGTCTTCATCTAGGCTTGTAAAACTGAAGGAAGTGAAAAGCTCTGAGGTGGCTAGGGAAAGAGGGAGTTTATTTCAGCTTTAGCAGGTATAATTGTTTGATCTTTCTCTTACAGGTCTGACAAAAGAAAAAAATTGTTGTGTCTGTCAAACCTTCGTGTAGAATGAAATCTCCATGGATAAAGTATCTGCTACTGAAGGGTACAGTTACTCTGTACCTAGACCTTATGTGTGTGTGTGTATTTAAAGGTCTCTACAGTTCTTGGTTTTATATGTTGGTGTAAAATTGGGTAAATTGTCTTGACAAGGAATACCATTTTTCCCTGTGGTTTTAACTGCAACATGCTGGACAGCAACATTGCAAAACTCTGTCAAATGGAGTGCAGTTAGCAGAAAGAAATGAGGAAATGGTGAAAGCAATACTTTCCCAGAAAGCCCAATGATAAAATTCAGTAAGAATTTCACGTGTTACAGAAATGAAACTTTTTAAAAGGACTTTATTCAGTGCATTAGACTGAAATATATTAAATAATGTGGTGAAGCTCTGCATACATAACTGAAGAAGGACTGAAGTGATTAATATAATAAATTTTTCTCTTTCCAAGAGACTGTGCTTTTGATGGGGTTTTACCAATTGGAGGAGACAACACAGTCCATGGTGCTTTCTGGTTACTTGTTTGTGCAGGTAACAGGCACCTTCACTGCTGTGTCTTCTTCCCCATCTTATCTCTCCCATCACAGCACCAGATTGCTTCTACCTAGTGAAGCAGGAGTGTGCTTATAACCACTTGTCTGCCAGAAGGGAGGAGGCAAGAAGGAATCCATCAAGAACCAAATGGTAGAAGTAAGGGTGGACTGACTAATCTCCCCCTCTGCCACATGATATGTAGTGGTCTGCATTCTGGATTTTATAGGAACGTTTAAAGTCTTTAGGAAAGTTCCCAGAAAAGGGAGTAAGTTGCTCTTAGCTTTTCTTTTAATGTGGGATTTCAGAAGATCATTTCAAACCTATTAAAATTTCGATCTCTAATAAGCTTAACATAAAATACTGGAGCTTATTAATCTTCTCAGCCTCTGTACTGAACAAAATAGAAAAGAAATGCATTCTGCAGATAGAATCTTGCATTTTTTTACTCAGAAGGAATGTTAACCTTTTAGCAACTGTTTTATCTTTGAGCATGCCAAATCAAGAAAAAAGCACCAACAACAATATAATTTATTTTAAAGGTGTTTTCCTTTGCAAACAAATTAGTATCTCCTAGGTAAAACAAAACAACAGTTAAAGAAATAGACTCTTAACACCTCTATCATTGAGTATCTATGCATATTGACACAAATTACTACTAGCTACTTTTATTTAGCCTTTTCCTGAAAATCAGCCATATGTTCTGTGGGAATTCTATCAGCTGACTGTGTGTTGCAGAAGTGTCCCCAGATGTAGGATGCACAGGAACTCTTGGGTAAATTTAGCAAGTGGTAGAATTTAGTCTTTTAGATCTCTCTGCATTTTCTGGTAATTAATCATGATTTGAAATCTCTATGGGCATTTCACAGTAATTAATCATGGTAAGACAAACATCCCTTTGACAACCCCGCTGCTTCTGAGCAGCCAGTTTTCCACAGTCAGTGTACGATTTGTCTCATGCATATGTGGTGTAAAATGGATCTATGAATCTGAAATAGACTTGGGCAGCAGGGAGCAGTAGCGTGACATTCAGCAAAAAAGTGTACTGCAGCACTGAGAGACTAAAATAAATAAATTACAGTGACCTTACATACAGCTGGAAAAATTCGGTATCTAAAGTGTTTTTGAAGTGAGACAAGTTGGAGTGCTAATTCATTGGATGATTCTGAAGACACTCCAAGTTTTATAGCTGAGACTGCTGCAGCTGAACTCCTGGGGTACACTAGCTCAAGTCTCTACTTTTGCTTACTATATAATATCTCTAATAATAAGAAAAAGCTGAATAGAATGAAGACGAGCACATTCATTTATTTAGATTAGCCAGCAAAGTGACAAGTATGTCTTGATGCCAAAATGAAGCTATGTAAACCATCCTCCTGAGAGTAGGCATATGCAGGGGAGGTGCTGGAGCATTGAAATGTGGAAAATGATGGGCAATATAAGAAGCTGTGACTTGCTGTAAAGTATGCCACCTTTTAAGTCCTTCTTGACTGAAGTGCTTTGGATAGTGACCCACCTTCCAGTGCCTTGGATTGTGACCCACCTTTCAGTGCCTTGGATTGTGACCCACCTTTCAGTGCCTTGGATTGCTGCTTCCTTGGGCCTGGCACCAGCCACGCCAGGCCACCGAACAAGAGCATGAGCCCAAAGTAACACTGTGGTGACATGCTCTAGAGACACGTGAAAGCTGGCACTGGACATGGACTTGAGAGGAAAGAGAGAGCTGTTATTATCAGTCTCAGTGTGAATTAATGGCTCTGTGCAGTGCTTTCTGCTACAGGCAGGAGACAAGAGACAGGCAGTACTTGAGGAAGCCTTATTTGCATACAAAAAATCCCCCAGTTCTGGCACCTAGGAGATATCTGGGCTGCTTTTTATTTTATTGTTATTTTAAGGAGAGGATATTATTACCTGCAGGTGAGTGCTTTTCTCCTGTTAATTCTTAAGGCAATCACAAAATTCTCAGTCCAAGAGAAGCAAGACCAAGCACTGAAAAGGTTGACATTTCTTCTTGCCTTCCCCTCTCTCCTATCTCCTTATTTCCTCCCTCTCTTTCTTCATCCCGTCCTTCTTCCTCTTTCCTCAATATCACTGATACTCCCTGTAAACTTCCATTGTTTCCAAAATACCCTCAATACATTGAGCCAGCTTTCTGGTTGTTTGTCTCCTTCCTCATGATCTTCAAGTCACTGAGTATTCCTGAAGGCCAAGTATTCATACAACAATGCACAGCTCTCAGTCTTCCTGCAAAAAACACCCTTTTGTACATTTAAAATAGTGCCATTGTCCTTTATAATTTCTTACAACATCCAGTTTATTAAGTGGAGCTCCACACTTGGGCACCTAGAGATCAGATGTTTACGGTGAGCAACAACAGCAGCTCAGCAGGAAGTCAATGGCATGTTTCAGTGCCTAACTTGATATGACAATCTCAAAAATTCACAAGGTTTTCAGAGACAGCACTGGGAACATCATCAAGGACAGAATCTCTCTTCTTATTATTTTAAAAACTAGGAGATAACGTATATATTTAAATAAACATTAGAAAGGGTATGGAAGGAAATTGATAAGCAGTCTAAAGGGAGGAAAGTTATTTGGTACTGAGGGAAGAGTACTGCCTGCTGGGATTGGATATGGGTTGGTAGGAGCAGAATCGGCTTCACATAATCTGAAAGTTAACCTAAGCAGAACGACCAAGGAAAAGCTGTTGTACTGCTACTGTCTCTAGAGAAAAGATAAACTCTTAAACCTTGCAAGGTCTCCTACGAGCACAGTAGCTTGGCTGGATGGACTTGTCTACTGCTGTTGCACAACAATACCCCCACCCATGCCTGGGATAAATGGTCAGCAGTCTAAACCATATCAGAAAATAGATTGGTCTGAGGTATGATGCAGAGCAAATCTTTGCCCTTTTTGAGCTCATCACATGCTTGGTCTCCAGGATTGTCTTTGTCTGGATGCGCTACAGTTGTCATCTCTGAAAGTTGGTTACTTCTCTGGTTTTGAGTAGAGAGAGGATCAGTGTGGAAATGCACCTGAATTGTCCTGGTAACCAGTGAAGTCTTTTTCCCAGTCAGTGTGATGGGAAACCTCCCATCCCAAAGAGAGGGAAAATGTCTTGGAAAGTGAATCTCAGTTGTCATGATGCCCTCTTGAAGATATTCATAAGGAAAAAGTAAGGTGGAGGTGTAACATAGACTGTGTGCCTCAGAGGAATGTGTCTAGTTACTCTTCAGCTTCACAGACACAAACATCCTGGAATTGTGTCTCAGCCAGATCACTTCTCTTGCATATCAAACACAGCAAAGAGGAGAGGCATTTAGCACATAGCTCAGAGGAGTTGTTCCAGTAACAGAAATACAGTTCATCTCCTCCCAGAAAAATGTTTTTAAAAAGTTGCCAAAAGCAGAAAAATTGAATTAATCTAATAAATCAAAGACTTTAGATATGTCACAGGAATGGCAATACTGAGATTGAACTTGTAAGTAGGAGTTTTAGGAACACAGAAACTGATGACCTTCTTTACCCAATTTAAAATGAGAGTTAATTAGTGGACAAAATAATGAGCCGACAGCTATTCTGAATGATCGCAATTTGATGTGAGTACTGGTAAGATCTTAAGCAAAGACAAATGAGTTTCACTGCCCAGTACTCCAGAGCCCCCTGTATTAATAACACTATGCCATTATCATCCTCATTCTGAGAGATACCATGGCCTGACAGTCCTAAATGGAGAGAGCAGAAGATACCAGGATCACTGTCAGGTTTGTCTGCTTGCCAGGTGCCTTTTGAAAGTTACAAGTTCTACTGCTGTCTCCATCCACTGCTTTTTTTTTAACAAACCTTTCCTATCCTGTTTCTTCTAATTTCTGCCTTTCCTTTTGGCATTTGCTTAAGGAGTTTTTGGTTTAGCTAGTTGAGTCTGAGTATTTTAAACACCTCCAAAATTACAGCTAAAAGCAGTATATTACACAGATTAGTACTGGCATCAGATTGACAGTTTTTAGATGGTTGACAGAGGCAAGTGCTATGCCTAAATTTCTCTAACAGTGAAACTACAAGTAAAACTCGGAAACCAAAGCCATGCTTTCTGTTTTTGCCGTGGTTTCTTTTCCTCTGTTGTATATGTTTCACTTATTTTCTTCAAGAAAGCAGAACCCAGTACAGTTCTATCCTCAGGCCATCTCAGTAAATTTTTCTCTTTTTTAAAACCTTGCCAGAATGTTCTGAAATGTCACACAATTTATAGAAATTTTAACATACATGTTCATAGAATTCCTTAGTAATGATGCATTTGTGTTGGGTAAGGTTTAATGAAACACCTAATTTACTTCTCCAAGCTGCATAACAACACCAGAGATGGTAGGTTTTACCTCTGCATTTTAGGAACCCTTAAAAAAAACAAATGGAAAAGTAAAAATTTCAGTCACTTGTCATTTCAAAATAGCGAAGACCGAATTGCAGTAGCTGGTAATTGCTATTGCTGTCACAGTAAGCCAGGAAAGTTTTCTTTAAATTTCTCTAAACTCAGATATTCAGGCGCCGACAAAACATAGTGATTAATAGAAATAGTCTGTTTTATACTTGGCTGAAATTTACTCATTTGGTAAGAGTCAGCCCACCCATTTCTTGTTGAGCCACTCCATACTCAGTATACGTGCATCAAACTGAGATGTTTATGGAATAACTTTGTATGAGGCAGGGCAGACAGAAAGGTATCTCAATAAATGTTTAGACAGATTTTCTCAATGTTAAAGGATGCCATATTTAAGAGATTGTTAAAATAACAATTGAGGGAAAAATGTGTCATAGGAACTTCTCTGTGTGAACTATGAAGAAAATTTACAATGCAGTCACATCAAGTTCTCTAAGCAAAAACTGTCTTTGTTTCTTGGTATAGCTCCCACACTTTGTTAGTACCTAAATAACAAAAAACAATAAAGAGGGATCATAAATACTGTAAAGTATTGCAGTGTTGTGGTAACAGAAACTGAAATTCAGGTATTGCAACTGGCAGTGTCTGCTATCTATACATTCTGTACATTCATCAAAGACCCTTCAGAGACTGAATGGCCTTCAGATGTTGTCCTTTGATGCTATGAGATGATTTGCTTCAAAACTCTACTGCTTCAGAGTTAAAGATGATCAGGATCTAGCTGCCATTGTGTCAGAACAAAATTGCTGACAAATAGTAAGGGATACCATTATCAGCTAGTGGAAAGGTTTAACAGAGCCAACTGAAGGCTTTTCTGTGACATGATACCTCTCTTTTGCCCTCAGTAAAGAATCTGCTTAATTTCCTTAAATTCTGCATAAAGAGGCTCCTTGCAGGTGGATGCAGAAGGTCCATTGAAATGAAAATGTCCCTGACCAGAGAACTGGAACATCTTCAGTCCTCTGCTAACTATAAGAGATGCTCAGATGCTTGCACAAATTGAATGGGGGTCATTGGTTATTCTCACTGTTTTTCGTGACAGCCTATGGTAGACTAATACCTGTAGCTCTTTAGTATCTATGTGTCACTGTATTAAAGACATTATCTTCTAGCTTACTCACCAGATTTGACACTAAAAATCTACGTGGGTCATATATTGGCCCCTCTCAGGGTGGTAAATTTAGCTTTTAAAGATATTTGAGTATTACTATTATTCGATATAGTATTATTGAGTAGCTATATCTGGTTACCTCTTGGTTTATAAAATGAATGTCCATATATGCTACAGCACTTAAGGAATAATACCAAAATTTCATCCTTTCAGACTAAAGTGTAAACACTCCGTAGATAACAGGGTTATGTATCATCAATGACTTTTACTGCACAGTGCTGTTAGACAAATGAAGTACAGATCCAACACTCATTGTTTAGGCTTTTGATCTTTTTTTAAACCTAGCCTTAATTTTACCTTCATTCTCCAGGCTGAGATGGCAATGTTTTAAAGTCCTTTCATATTACTGTTTTTGGCTCTGGAGACTTAAATTTTCTTCCTGTTTATACCATAAAAGGGAAATCAGACTTATCTGGCTTTCTGAATTGAAGTTTCCTTGTTTTCTATTATCTCTATAAAATCATCTTCCATACCACTCTGTTTGTCATATCATTCATCTCAATCGTCTGCTCTTCCTATCATTAATCTGAATAGTGTATCTGTTTCAAAGTTAATACAGTCTCCCAAAAAAGGGTACATTCAGATCCATTGCATGCTCAGCATCTTGGAAGATTGCCCTCATGCTGAAAGGAGAATTTAAACCTTTCCAGAGTGAGAAGAGAGCTATCCACCTGTGAGGAATTCTAAGCTGGATGTGCTAAATTTTGCTAGTGTTCCTCTTTCCCAGGACAAGTCAAGGTTTGGAACATGTCATTGATTTATTGATTTCATTAACATGATGGAACACAACAAGTAGAGTGCTACCATTAAGTTTGCTGCACCTGTTCTGTAATGCAATACCCAGCCATTATCAGATGTAATTAGTGTGTTTGAGGCAATATATTAGTCCACCACAAATGCTTTTTAAAAGGAGGAGGGAGGTGCTTTATGACTTTCCTTAAAAGCTTTTTAAAGGAGTAAAAATATATTCACACTAGAAGAGCTGAATCAAGGTTCCTCAGGAAAACATTGTCATGGATGGAGAACTGCTGTTAGCAAAGCAGTGACATGGGAAACCCAAAGGCATAAATTTAAAAATGTTGATACCAACAGTATAAGAAGAAACTTCTGGTAGCATCATTCATCCACAAAGCCTCCACACATTACAGCTTGTACAGGAAGATCAGTATCATGGCAAAAGTTGATGGAGGGCTAAGCCCTAAATAATCTGGGATTTTGCATCTAATGTATCATAGAGTGGTGCAAAAAGAGCAATCAGGTTGGATGGAGGATGAACACATATCTTCTCTTTTATGCACGCAACAAAGAAAAAGGGGATGGTTTCTCTTATTTGTGAAAGGTGTTGAGGAACAAACCAATGACTGAGGAAAGCTGTGAGAGTTCCTCGCAGAGGGATCCAATATGACAACTTGTAATTATAAAAAGCAGATCTAGGTTCGAGTTTAAAAGTAGCTCAAGATGATCTGCCACCTGTAGTCTTGGGCCTGATGGATGTGATTTTGTGCATGACCTCAGCAGAAAGTTTACCTACTCAGAATAGCTTGTTGTACTCAAATGGTAGAGAAAGCAAACACAAAGTATGCCTTTTTGGTTTCATTTCCTACCTATGGTACTCTCAGATCCCATTGTACTCATCTTCTGTAGAAAATATGCTGTATTTTTGATTAGTGGTGAGAAGGGATTTTCTGATATTTTAAGCACTTTTATTTCTCCTTCCAGTGCTAAGAGAAGACAGAATATCTTAACACACTGTACAACACATGAATGATAAACCATGACGGCAACAAGGATCGGTTCAGTTTGCCCAGTCCTCAGCCACTGTTCTCTCACTGTCCAGCTCAGGGACCTCATCAGCGTGCTGAGGAACTACTGCCTGATGTGCACTTCTGTTTTGGGCTAAAGTAAGGAGTAAAAAGACAGAAAGGGTCTCAGTGTTATCACTAATATCTACTAGCTGACAGCTGACCAAATTAAATGTCAGGGCAATGAGGAGTTTTTTTTCTATAGTTAGATCAAATATCTGGTGGAACAATTTATGAGACATTGTTGTAAGTTCCTTTTCCCTTGGAATAACTTCCTTTTGCCTTGGAATGTTTTTGAAACAAGGTACTTGTCTGAGGAGAGGTTCTTGGAATCTGCTAAAGTTTCATGGCCATTTCAGAATTTAAAATGCAAAGGATGTAACAGAAGTATGCTAATATTTAAATATCAGCCTATTGTGGCTGGTGACATAGATGCCCAAATATTGATGACCAGCATCAATGGGTATTGACCTGGTACTATGCCCAGAGCAATGAAGCCTCTGCTTCCTGCTTGGATCTCTTTTGTCCACACATATACAGTAATGGAGATTTCTCTTTCTGTGCTGTCACAGTGTTTTTTTGCAATATTGAGCTGAGGAGAGATGTTCTAGAGAATATTACTTTGTCCTTTCTTCTTTTTATAAGGTGTTCTTATACTGATTGATAGCTTATTATCTTGATAGTAGAAAGAGCTGGTACAGAGAAGACAAAAACCAAGAGGTGATTTTGTGTGTGTAAAGTACTCTGACACAAGAATGCCAACACTGAAGAGAATTTAATTTAATTTATTATGGAAAATAACTGGCAAAGCTGCAAGCGTGGTCGGCTGTGTGGTATAAGTAAAACTATAATAGTTGCCATTTATATACTCTGACTTGAAAACAGCCTGCTGTGCCATTTCTGTGTAGGCTGATATTGTGTGTTTTCCATACAAGATTACTTTTTCCCTTTGCACGCAACCTCCTTGAAATCCATCAAACAGATTATTCCAAAGTGACCCTGTTGTAATAGTATGTATATTAAATTTATACCTAGCCTCAAATAAAGTACAGGTTTGCATTATTGAATATATGAGCAGGGCAAGCAGTAGCCATACTAATTTTATTTAATATTATGCCTACTATATGGAGTTAAAAGATAGGAAGATTTACTATCCACTTCAAGGGAAGTTATTGCAGTTTGATATTAACGTTCTCAGCATTTTCTTTACTTTTTTTTTTTTTTTAAATGTGTAGTGTAGTAATAGAGAAATAACAGCAAATTTCACAGCCTATTGTAGTATAGCCATCAGGGGCCTGCCTGCCTTGTTGGGGCTAAGAGTGACGGTGGAACGGGATGAAATCAGTCATGGGGTCAGTCCAGATCCAGCTGGCACTGGTGGCAGATCCATGGTGGCACTGGGAGTTCCAGTGCATGACTGTGGCACTGGTGGCAGGTCCATGGTGGTACATCCACGGTGGCACTGGGAGTTCCAATGCATGACTGTGGATTGGAAGCTGTGGGCCCACAGAGTGGGCAGCCCTACAGGCTGCCTGGGAGCCCTGTATCCCCCAAGGGATGGGGCTTTCCCTGGCTGTCCTTGTGGGATGCTGGACCTGGGACCTTGCAGCTGAACCCTAGGAGGTGAGATGCTCTCAGCACTTTTACAACAGCAAGGAGAAATGGGCAAAGCATAGACGTGTTTATGGAGCGATAACACGGTGAGGTTTGGGGTATGTGTTTCTTGGGGCATTTATTTGCATTATTAAGTGTATGAGTAGAGCAAGCAATAGGAATATTAATTGTATTTATTGTAGTCCATTCCATTTAACAGTCCATTTAATGTAGTTCATTGCCCTATGAAGCTACATAAATACATACTGCATAGCTCCTCCGTTGTACCACTCTTTCTCTCTGTACTCATCACTGGTGAGGCTGCACCTTGGGTACTGTGTTAGGTTTAGGGCCTAACACTTACTTCAAAAAGGACAATGAAGTCCTGGAGTGTGTCCAGAGAAGGGCAACAAAGCTGGGGAAGGGTCTGCAGTGCAAGTCTAATGAAGAGTTGCTGAGGGAGCTGAGGTTGTTTAGCCTGGAGAAAAGGAGACTCAGGGGGTTCCTTATTGCTCTCTGCAACTACTTTAAAGGAGGGTGTAGCAAGGTGGAGGTTGGTCTCTTCTCACAGGTAACAAGTGACAGGACAAGAGGAAATGGCCTGAACTTTGCCAGGGGAGGTTTAGGTTGGATATTAGAAAAAACTATTTCACAGAAAGGGTTGTCAGGCATTGGAACAGCCTGCCTCAGGAAGTGGTAGAGTCACCATCCCTGGAAGTATGTAAAAGACATGTGCATGTGGCACTTAGGAACGTAGTTTAGTGGTGGACTTGGCAGTGATGGGTTAAGAGTTGGACCCAATGATCTTAAATGTGTTTTCCAACCTAAACTATTCTATGATATTACAATTATTTTTAACACAGATATTTAGATGACAATTTTCTCTACAACTACAGATGTCCAGCTTTACTTTGGTATTTTCCTCATTAAATCTGAGAGGAACTTTGGGTAATGTGTCTAAGCAGTGTGTTTAATTACTTCACACATCTGTCCAAAGCTGAGAATGATAAGAAACAATGTCTCTTTTCTTGTTCACCATCTTGGAGGGCAGACTGTTCCCAAAACTGGGCTCTCTGCCTCCCAGCTGGCTTGCAGTTGCACAATCTCAGCCAGTGAAACCACACAAGTGGCAGATCGGGGACAGAGCAGTGGCTGATCAAACCCAGATGCCCACCAGCAGCACGGTGGGGACTGAGTCACACGACATCCTTGTCCCAGTGCCGCTTGGTGTTAGTTCTTCTCCGTAGAGAGCTCTGATCCCTCTCCTCCTGTCTGGAGTCACAATTCTACTTTTCTCCTCATGGCTTTCTCCCTTTCTAGGTGCTCCTTAGCCATCTGACTGGGGTGGATGAATGCCACGGACATGCGACTTTGCGAAAGAGCATGGGCATGCCTCTTTGAAATCCCCTGTCAGGAGCTACAGAGTATAACTCAGTCAGCATGTTTCAATACAGGTCATTTCACTCCCTAAGCTTTGATTCTCCATGCAAAAGAGAATCCTGTTTTTACAGATTTAAACTTGCGGCACCAATGAAAAAGCAAAACATTGCACAACACATAATATAAAAATTATGACAGTCGTCTATCTTTCAGAAAGTTTTGCAGTTTTATTCAGATTTATTGAAGGCTTCTTTTCCCCCGAATGACATATTTCTGTAAGTCCACTTCATCTACCAGAATATCGAGTCATCAGAATGTCCTCAGTGATGAATCATTAGAACGTCATTAAAACATGATCTTTAGTATCAGTCATGGTCACAGGAATGCAATAAGCTAAGCCATGGCAGCACATTTAGAGCCATCTAAATGTTTTTTGAAGACTAATACACTTTTCACTTAATTATGTTTTCAAATTATAGAGCCGTTTTGCAGTGATTCATTGTAATTATCATCTGTATTTAATTTAGAACAAAAAACTGTACATAATCATCTTTGGCGTAAACGCACTTTACTCAGTGGGTTTGTGGCAGGATGAAATTAACCCCACAAAGAGACCTTTTCATTACTCAGCTTTCCCATGCAAAATATTAATTAAAATACCCCTAATATTAGTACAAAAATGTGAATAATTGGAGTCTTGTGAAGCTGTGTACAAAATCCCTTCAAAGTTACCAGAAAAATTGCCCAGAATAATGATTTTGCATCACAAGAAACAATGTGACTTAAACTCTCAGCTTACACGTATCTATGTTAGCAAAAGCATTTTTCACAGCTTCTCCAGGAACAGCCTGTATCTTTACATTGAGTTGTCACCTGCAAAGTAAAGCATGTCCACAAAATGCTCCCGAGCCTGGACTGCTGTGTGTATGGTTAGTAAGGGCAACCCACATTGAGTGTCTGAGCATACAGAGAAGTAAGCAGAATCCAAAGGCAACATCATCAAAATCATTTGCCAAATTCAACTGAAGCGTAAGATGAAATGACATGTGGTGAGGCTGATTGTGCATCCAAAGACAGAATTTGATAGGATATAAAGCGTATATTAGCTCTGTCTCCTGCTGCTTACTACACTGGTTTCCAAAGCCCAAATAAAACCAATGCCACACCCAATTTAAACACACCCAAGGTGAAGATCAGTGACCTTTCTCTGGTATGTCCTCTGTTTACTTCTCATGAAAGAGTTCCACTGAGCATCTTCGGTTTAGGTTAGCTTAAAAAGTATCACGTTATCAAAAATCTGTGGCTGGTTTCCAAACAGCTCACCTAATAATTCAAGATGGACCACTCAGTGCTGACATAAATAAGAATAGTTTCAGTCCTATATACTGTGATAGTGAATCTGCTGCTATTGTGGCAGTTTTCTGTTTAGTGGTTTTATCTGCTCACACTTGAAGGAAATTATAATCCCAAATTATCTGCAGCTGGAGACTTTTAAATCAGTGGAGTTACAGAAGCAAGAAATTTGGCTTATTATTATAGTTATTTGTTCTTTTGTAGCACCTGAGAAAGGACTGGATTTTCATTACAATGGGTAAGATCTGAACTTAGAGGAAGAAATTCTCTTGTGAGGGTTTTTCACTTATATGTCTAACAAGATAGAAAATTTTTTTAAAAGTAAGATGAAAAATGGAGGACATTCTATGAAACTGATATTATTTTAGGGTTGGTTGGATATGTAACCTAATGGTCCCAAATGAATTAGCTTTCTTAAAAATGAAATAAATAAATAGGGACAACATTCCCCTGTTGACTCTCATTTCCTTATTGCAGTAAATGGACCACTTATAAGGACTGAATGGCTCATAGCTTTCTGCATTTAGCATCCTGCTATTTGCCAGAACATTTGCAACTGAATCAGACTGACTGAGCAGTTGCTCTGTGACTGAAGTTGCTTTGATTGTGTCAAAACTCAAAGCTTTGTTGAACACTTGCTGTTCCCTGAACTCGATATTGTCCTCAGTTACATGTTGACAAAATTTTCTTACGCTTCACCATCTCAAGATTGATAAGATTGATGAGCCTCCTGAATCCTAGATTTTTAAAAGCTAGACCACTTCACAGCATTCTGAGTGTGGAGTAAATCTTGCATGTGAGAAGCTGGCGTGAAGGAGTTGCTGCAATTAGGAATCCTGCTATGGTTCCTTTCCCTGCTACTCATTTATGAAGACCCTTCCACAGGCACTTCTGAAAATGCTGCCCACCATCCTTAACATACTCAGAGGGCTTCACTTTGATCTGGAGAGTTGTCTTGTACTGATGACTGCATTTGGAACTTCTTGTTCTTGTTTGTTTGTTGGTTGGGTTTTTTTGGTAAGAAAAAAGACCAATTACATTTTCCACAAATTGCAAGGAAAAAACTGCACTCAGCCTATTTTTATATCATGCCATGCTGGTATGCTCCAGCTCGCAGAAATCTATTTGACTGCACTATCTATAATATCACCTGATGTTATATCAGCCAGTTTTGCACAGAGAAGGAAAGTTTTTCAGAAAAAAACTTGGGAATTAAAATCCTGTGAATTTTTTCAGGGTCTTTACTCAGAGCAAGTTCATGTACAACTGCAATGCTCTGTCTTCCTCTTCAGTTGCTACTGATATATGATGTCAGGAACAAAGTTTGTCAGGTATGTCAGTGTAGCTTCTCATAACTTGCATTTCTGTAGTCTCTTGATATGTTGTTTGCCCACAGTTGCTGAGAAAGAAGAGCATTTGTCATTTCTGGACTAAGGAAGTGGCAAGCATACATCCAGCAGTCTTGAATTTGCTTTATGGCATGTACATCTTTTTGGGGGCTGACAAACTAGTTTTGTGGAGTTAATGGGTTTGAGTAGTAACTAGATGCACACAACATCATCACCTATTCACTGTGTTTAGGCAGTTCAGATGCCAGCACCTTATTCAACTCTACACAGAGCAAATAGGCTCCAAAAAGTATGCTTTCCTGCTTTTATTGACAGAAAAACTTTATAGGTCACAGTTAATGTACAACCCGTGTTTCTGGAAAGAAACATGGAAGTGGCAGCAATGGAAGATACAGGTCTCAGATCAGCTAAAAATCACTGAAGAAAAGAAGGTAAATTGTAGCAATACTACTCTCTGAGGGATAGAGACCCTTAAATCAAAAAGCTCTGGTCATACCTCTGCCAGACTGGGACCATTCTTTTTGAGGAGAAAAGAAGTAAATTTATGCCAGCCCATATTTCACTAAATAACCAAAGACCCCGAGTAACCTTCTAAAGATCCTCCAAGGCTTTTTAAAAAAAAAAAAAAGTGGGAAAAGTTTATTTTTGTTGAGACAGGTTTTCTTATTGACTAGTATTGACTTGTGTGGAGAGGAAGATTTACCCCATGCCTGTGTTCAGATACAACTTTGTAGCATTTTACTGCACATTCTTGGGCTGTACTTTAAAGATTCTGGTGCTCTGTGTTCTTGGGGTATTTTTTATTTAATTTGATCACCCTCGTAGAACTTTAGCTAAGCCAATTCCCAGAGAAAGGAAAACATTATTTCTACATAGAATTAGCTGTTCATTTGGGGAATTTCCAAGTGCTGCACTGGAGCAGAAGGCTATTGGTAGCCATAGGCATGTACAGTCCCTTCTAGATATCCCAAAGCTGCAGTTTTCTCTCTGTCTGTAAAGTTAAGAGGAAAAAGACTAAAATATAAATAAGGAATTTATATAAATACTGGATCAAAACCCAACAACAACAAAAGAATTAACGAAGTATTTAGTTCCTAATTTGGAGTAGCTACTTGCTGTTGTTGAGGGACTAAGGAAATAAAGTTTCAGTAGTCATGCCTTAGTCATAGATGAAATTCTACCCATTTTTGAAGTGGGAATTCCGGGAAATATTTTGAATATGTGTATTGGGTCCAGCTGAGGTGGAGTTAACCTTTCTTATAGCAGCCCTCCTAGTGCTGTGCTCTGTATTTGTAGTTCATCATGGTCAGTCTTTGTGAATGAAGATTTGGGAAAGGTCATTACCCTTCGAACCTGCGCAGTGGATTTTTTAGGTGAGACACAGTGTGCGCTGAACTGAGCCCACCCTTTAATCCTGAGATTCATCTGCCGGGGCCCAGCGAGCTTGGACGGTGGCAGCGAGGTCCTCAGGACGTAGGTTTGTTTAGAGTGACCTTCTCTTAGATGGATGGCCTTACAGGGCTGATGAGCTCCATCTGCCTGGGGGAGTTCCCTGACCGGGAATCAAACCCGGGCTGCAGTGGTGAGAGCACCACATCCTAACCCCTACACCACCAGGGGGCCCCCATTTGTAGTTATAACAGAGTTGATAAGACTGCAATGTTTTGGACATTGCTGAACATTGCTCACACAGCGCCAAGGCTGCCTCTCCAACCCTCTCTAAAGGCGAGTGGACTGGGAGTGGGTGAGAAGCTGGGAGTGGTCTCAGCTGAGACAAGCTGACCCAGACTAATGAAAGCAATATCACATACTTTATGATGTTATGCTTAGCAATAAAACCTAAGAGAAAGGAGGAGGAGGAGAACACTCAGCACTACAAGGTTTGTCTTCTACTGCAACTGCTGTATGTACTGGGGCCCTACTTCCTAGGAAGTGTCTGGATATCACCTGCTTTTTGAAAGTAGAGAAGGAATGTTTTTGTTTTCCTTTACTTCCGTGTGCAGCCTTTGCTTTTCTTTTATTAAACTGTCTTAATCTTGACCCACAAGATTTTTGTCTTATTTTTCCCCTATCCATCTGAAAAGAGGAAGTGAGTGGCTTGAGTGGCTTGAAAGGGATATGGTGGCCAGCCAAGGTCAACCGAACACAGTTGCAAAATAGTTTTAGTTTCATCTTAAATTGTTGCAAAGCATAATTAGGTATGTGAGATGCCTTCAAGTATTTCCAGACAGGAAGAAAATCAAAATTCCTTGTTCTATAAAATCACTCAAAACCTGTATTTAGGAGAATACTTTTCATTCTTTCTGTGCATGAAATGTCTTTTTAAATTGCTGGAACCTTTGGCAAAGCAAGAGATCCAGCCTAAAAACTTAAACTCTTATTGCAAGGGAAGGTCTTTCATGAAGTTATATTAAAAGTCCCAAGGGTCTTCATTCTGAAGATGTTCACCTGCATCTATGAAAGGAATTTATAAAAATATGAGATCAAAGTAGTATAAAGCAAATGGTTATTTTCCCAAGATTAAAGTCCATTTTTGGTTACTTGACTAGAAAGGAAAATTGACTCTATTAAATATTTTCATTGGTACATTAAGCTTCATAAAGCAAGTTTTATGTAGGTTACAATTTTCCAGACACTCTGTTATACTATGTTGCATTATGTTATGTTACACTTAGAACAAATCTAAGTTTTCTCAGTTTTAATTTGCAAACAGACCTCTTGAAGTTAGAAAACAGGTACATATTAAAAGATTTAGTGATATAAGTAAAGAGAATAAAATACATTATTGTCAAATTGTTTGAGTGTGGAAAAGAGATACTGTTGGCCCGAAGTATATAAATAAAATTTGCAAAGATAGTCCAAGATCCAGGCTGTTGCTTAATGAGATTCAGAAAAGCACTTAAACTATTGGTTTATGATATATAAAATTCAGAGGCTATAACGTATTTTTGAAACCTATATATTCTAGAGACATGTACCAGAAATACTGGCTCTTTGCTGTGTGTAGCATGTTAGCTAACACATGGGAACTAAAGTTCTAACCTGACGTGGAATTTCGTTTCTAACTTTAGGAAAATTATATGTACCTCCATCTTGGGATGGTTCTTTAAAAGAAGTAGGTTGTCAGTCTTTCAGCTCTTGTTATTGTGATTTAATAACACGAGGATAATCAGACATGGCATTTTTAGATTAATAGACAACATAAATAAGGAAGACTAATTATAAACAATTTAAAAAAGGAAATCAATAACTTATTGCATCAGTAGCTGGCAAGGAAAATTTATGTTTGCTTATTTTAATAATTCATTAAGTATACGCTAGTTTCGGGTGGATGTTCTACCTGCTAAATCTATCTGAGTAACGTTTGTCAAGCACACTTGATGGACAGCAGAGCCCTGAAAAGTAGTTTACAGACAGGGAACGCTTCTTATGCTGCTTGGGTACAGGAACTGTCCCAGCACCACTGGGGGAGGAGAAGGCTGGCAATAATTTACCGCATTGTTTATGACCCTGCAGCGGGACCAGGCTTAGTTCTGCCCACCTGGGATGTCTCCCCAGTTGTCCTCTGGCATTTCCCAGCAGAATATATTCAATCCGAACCAGTTCTGAAATTTGCCCAAACACTTCTCAAAAATCATCAGTCAAAAAAGACTTCACCTACTCATGTGACCTATTCCAGTGCTGGGCCACTTGTGCTGGTAGAAATATATTCTTGTTCTATTTCTTGAATTTCCTGTGTAAACCTCTTACATTTAATCCTTTAATCTCTCAACCTGGACAAGAATTTATTTTCTTCCTTTTAGTAGGAAGCTTTGAAATATTTTGAGGACTGTTATTGTGTTTCCCTTTGGTTTTCCCTAATTGAGACTAAAGCATTCCATTTATTTCAGGGTAGCAGATAATTCAGACTTGGTGCATCACAACATGCACTGACAGATGTCCTTGTGTTGTGTGTCCCTCACGTTTAGAAGTTTCAGTACTGAATTAGAAGCAACGTATTAGTATCTAACTATCTCCATACATAAAAATACAACTCCCCAAAACATTGATCCAGAGTCTCTTATGCTAACTTCTGATGACATCTAAAATGCTCTTTATACTCGGTGTAAACACAAATTGAAAGGACAAGGGAAAACAGCTGGCCCCACAGTTATCCACAAATATTGTTTTGTAAAGTCCTTGTGCTTTGTTAAACCACAGAAACTGCTTTAGAAAGTGTTGATGGACATGAATGCTTTATGTTGTATATGGTCTTGATTGTTATGCTTATTTGTTGAGGGCTTAATTGTCATAATTTTCACATATTTGAGGTTAATATCATGGGCTATGACAAAATTCTAGTTGTCCGCAAAGACAACCAAGGGATCAAGCAGTACAGCACTCAGCAGTGAGTTAAGAAAGATAAACATGAATTTGTAGGAATTACTCAAAAAGAAAAATGAGAAGTGTTTTTTAAAGGTATTATTCCATTTTGGTGTAATGGGTTGGTTGATGATTTCTTCAGTACAAGGGTGATGTGACATTGGAGTATGTAAATGTCCCACTGAACCAATAGGACACATGGGATCCTAAAGCCAATAAGGCAAGCTCAAAGTGAATAGAAAGCTGGGCATCCTTCTCTCTCCAAATACAAGAAAAATCAGAGCAAACCACCACAGAATTCAATTTCCAGCTCCTGCAAAGAAACTGATAAGTGTATTTTCACAAAACAGTGCCTTGGAGTTATCCTTTTTGTCCACTTTCAGTGATTCTTGTAGCTCTAGTTTTAACTGGGTGTATTTAAGTGTGGCAGGAGTGAACAAGGTAACTGAAGACAAAGAACAAAATTGAGCAATGACAATTGATTAGTCAGCTTTTCAGCCCCTGAAACAGTATATCAAAGGCATCTCTCTCCTTACCCGCCCCCCAGGAAAAGACTTGGTGTGTTTTATAGGAATCCGGGGGAATGGTCTGAAGTTGTGTCAGGGGAAGTTTAGATTGGATATTAGGAAAAGGTTCTTCACCCAGAGGGTGGTTGGACTCTGGAACAGGCTCCTCAGGGAAGTAGTCATAGAGCCTCACAGAGTTCAAGAAGCATTTGGACAATACTCTCAGGCACATGGTGTGACACTTGGGGATGGTCCCATGCAGGGCCAAGAGTTGGGCTCGGTGATCCTTGTGGATCCCTTCCAACTCAGCATATTCTGGGATTCTGTGATACTATGCTTGGAAAGAGATTAGTTAGAACAGATTAAAATCTAATTGTCTTTATATGTCACTTAGTAATTTTTCTCAAACAATGGAAGACACAAGATTGTAATTAAGGCTTCCAGCTCATGGCAAGATAAAATGCACAGCATGTTAGTAAGGTAATTGGTTGAATGGGTGCAGCATGTCATAAAGTTATTGCCTAAGGGAGAGACTATTGTTCCTTTCTGAGCCTGTAAGCTATTATCTAATTAACAAGGAAATTAGGAACAGATGATGATTTTGGAGGCAAATCTACTTTTCTTCTGGAAATATCAAATTTATCTCATGCAACAGCATCAGCTTAGCAGAAGAAAGCACAGGTAAACAAAGGGTTTCAGCTCGAGGTGTGAGTCTGACATCACTCAGAAGTGAACCAAAAGCTGTGTGTATATATATGTGTATATGTGTATATACGTGTGTGTATACACAGAGACCAGCGATACAGCCTGGGTGCAGTGTGTCCCAGACAGAGACAGGAGAGACTTTGTGTAGGACAGGGCTCCCCTCCATCACCTTGCACCATCACATTTTTATTTACCAGAGCTGAATTGACCTCTGGTAAGGCATGTGGCCAGGCTGTCACACTATGAGGGGTGGGATTGCCCAGCGTGGCCTTCTGCCAGAATTTTAAAATCAGCCTGTTGTGTGTATTTTGGTTTTTTATCTCCTGCAGAGAAGGAAGGCTACTTGCTGCCTTAGCAGAGGAAATTGGTAAGTTCAGCAATCCTTGAGATGACTCAGAGCCATAAATCTCTGCAAATGCAGAGATGCATTCCCCATCTAATTTCTTTCCATTAAAGGGTTTATTTGAGAGGGTAGAACCTTTCCTGATGGAAATTGCGGAGCGGAGTTCAGTGAGAGTATCTTAGCTGTCTGGTGCATGCACCAACCACCAGGCTATAGCCTGTTTATAAATGAGGTTATTTCAGTCTGCAGTTTCTTGTGACAAAGCAATGCATTGCAACACTACTTCGAAATATTCTTGCCCTACTCTTCCATCTCTCATCCTTCTCCCAGATCTCCCTGTCCTCATCCTTATGCATCTGCTTTCCAGCTCTGCTTCCCATGGCTACACTGCAAACTGGATCAATTGGATGGATGTGATTTCGTGCATGACCTCAGCAGAAAGCTTACCTACTCAGAATAGCTTGTTGTACTCAAATGGTAGAGAAAGCAAACACAAAGTATGTCTTTTTGGTTTCATTTCCTACCTATGGTACTCTCAGATCCCATTGTACTCATCTTCTGTAGAAAATATGCTGTATTTTTTGATTAGTGGTGAGAAAGGATTTTCTGATATTTTAAGCACTTTTATTTCTCCTTCCAGTGCTAAGAGAAGACAGAATATATGAACAAACCTTCTTTGCCTATATGAATAAGAATGAGGAGAAAAGTTGAAGGAAAAAAGCTCCCCTAGCCCATTCAAACAACCCATAGCAACTGAAAGATGTTATATTTAATTGTGTATTTTGATGTTTCAGCCTTTCACCCAGATGTAGCAAAATCATCCAAAGTTTGAATATCCAATTTTTAGTATGAAAACTATATTCCCAGTGGCTAAAAACCTCCTGTGTTTCAAGCACGGGGCAGTTTCCCCATCAGACAGCTGAGTGGGCAAAAAAAAAAAAAAAAAAGAAACAATAGTGAGTGTTCTGAGGAAATTTTCTCAATTGGATAAAAATAGTATTCCACTATCATTTATTTCACTTTCTTTGTTTGTTACTACTTAGTGTCAGAATAATTCAAGAATTTTTTTTTACAGGTGCAACCCCAGGAAAGAATTTATGTCAAACTACTGTGACTTATTCCTTTTACTGATTGAGACTGACTAGAAGAAATGTGTTTGAAATATGATGAAACACTGGATGTCTATTCATAAGTAGAATAAATGATGGTGACATTTACATTCTGGGCATTAGCAAACCAGTGAAGAATTCCTCCTGTTTAAATTCGGTAATTTTTTAAGAAGGTAAGTAATGTATTTATTCCCCTGGACACATTTTTTTAAACTAGAAATTAACTATACTGTTGCTTATATTTCATTTGGACAGTGACAGTTTTTGGCATCTAAAGCAAATATTTTCTTGAGGTTTGGATTTACATCTGATACATTACCTTGTCAGGAAGAAAAGACCTACTGGCTTACTCATGGAAAAACTATTGGCAAAAGCAATGAATGTTGATTTCTTTACCCTTCTAATATTGATCAAGGTTGCTAATAAAGAGGTGTTTTATTTTGTTGGTCTTAGAATTTAAGTTTCTCCCCCTCATCTTTCCTTTAATCTATCTTTAGCCACAGAGAATATTTCTGGTTTGGAGAAGAGAAGCCCTTTTAGTGTTGTGCTGCCAAAGGGAACTTGAGTCTTCAGACACCCTAATTGGACTGATGTTTCAGGGCAGGCCAGAAGTAAAGAAAGAGGAAAGAAATAAACCACTTTAGAGTAGAGGAAATTACCAGCACCATACAGAAGTTCTTGAAGCAAGAGGAATACATTTTCTTTTGATCTATTATTGTTAGTGTGCAGGCCTGAATAAAATGGATAGACTAATTGGAAAATAGCCCATAGCCCATTCATAGATAATGAACTAATTATGAAATCTTTAAACAACATACCCTTGCAGATCAAATGACTACAGGGCTTACCGAGGTGCTGCTGCTTCTAATTTGGTAATAAATAAATCATGTTTGCAATAAACTCACAGACCTGTCAAGCTTCCATATGGCTTTTGAATAGCCTGTAAATTTTAAAACAAGTTAAATGTTTGCTATTAAAAAAAAGTGCTTTCTGTAGTACTGCTTGAAGTTGCTTGAGCAGAAATGGAATAAGAAAGAGGAGTGTTTGTGTAGCCAACTGCTCTGTAGAACCAGCATGCTTCTACCATCTCTGAAGGATGCAGGATGGACCCATCCACCATTTTAATTCATTTTCACAAGTCCCCTGGTCCTGTGATCCACAGTCAGCCCACAAGGCACCTTTTGTGAGAAGCTTTGGAGAGAAGTGGAGTAGCATCACTCTGGCCACTGACAGGCATGCAGAGGGCATGGTACCAGTCAGCACTGGGTCTTCTGATCAGGCTGAGCCTGCTGCTCCCAGTGGACTGGCAGAAAAAGAAACAAACTGCCACAGGCAGCGACAGAGTGATAGCAGCATTTGTAAGGCCAGAGCAGGCCATTAGCTCAGCATATATTATTGAATTTTAGGCAATTATTCTTATCTTTAGAGTGATGCTTCCTTAGCTTATTCACACTAACAGGAGTGCTTCAACTCCCTATTAAATTCTTAGAGCTCTTAAAATCTGATTTGTGGTGTAAGAATTTAATGGAAAGTGAGTCTTGATGTTAGACTCCAACACTCATCTAAAAATTGTTGATTCTTTAGCTCTACCAACTGTGAAACCCATGCATTGGCCTATTGCTGGACTCAGAAGAGCATTCATTACAAAATATTGAAGCAATAATTCATTGACATTTCTTGCTGTATTTGCCTAGCTCTATTAGTTCCTAAATCTCTAAGACCTTTTTAAACATGTGGAGTGAGGCTCAGAAAATAAAATGAATCTGTTCTAATGCAGACATTTATCACCAAGGTAGATCAGCAAGCCTGAAGAACAGACACTGGGAAATTGAGGATATTGCTGAAAAAAGGTTAAAACCTATGATCACAAGAATTCATAAACTGAAAGAACCAAGAGTAGCTGAAGCTCCAGACTTCATCCAACTCCGTTTTTCTGAGCAGTGAACTGGAGCAATGATGATAGCTGAAGCACTGGCAGTCTGAAATGCAGAAATGCTGAACATCAGGAGTAATTCTTTCCTGAATAAATGCCATGGGAAAGGCTTAAAAACTATGTGGCTACTTAAAATATTCATCAGTTACCTAAAGGTCAGAAGAAAGTATACTGAGGTAACTGTACATGAGTCAAGCATTCTCTGACCTTCAAACTTCAATAGATACTGGGAAACAGAAAAGAAATTGTGTAGTCAGAAATGTTGACCTGGAACACTGAAAAACAAATTTTCTGCTGGTAAAAATGACCTGGTATTGCTGTTCATTTTATGTGATACATAAATTTCTAGGCTTCTGTTATTTACAGTATAAGTTGCATCTAGAAAAATGTTTCTAATCAACCATGCTATTTGAAATATGAAATATTTGTTAAATATAAATCAGTACTGAATACTTATGCTTACTTGTATATATGGATAAGACACTTTTCTCCTTTACTTCATATCTCTACTTCTATTTCTACTTATTACTATTGGTCTTTTCAAGTGTATATACATCAAGATTCCAGGGAGGCTGAGGAATCTGTACTGACACCTGCTTTTCAGGCAAAGTATCTCCTATAGATAACAAGCTTCCTTATAATGAAATATTTTTTGTGCCCTAAGAAGTACAGAAAATAATTTCTAGTAGTGTGTAAATGGTTCGTTGCAGAGCTATAACAAAGTGATGTTTTCATTCTAATGAAAAAAATAGATATGGAAATCATGTAGTATTACTAGGTGTACAGAGTATAGCCCTGTTTAGGAAATATTTATTCTACAGAGCCAAGTACTCTTGCTTTCACTAACAGAGGACAGCAGCAATATATACTCATAGCTGTACTCAGAATTGCTGGCCTTTGGCTGCTGCCGTCCACACTGGCAGATAAGCATTTTTTCTTTAAGTTGATAATTTTCACATTTGAAGGACTAGAAGCAACAAAAATCAGAGCATGGATTTTAGGATTATAAATGGCAACAGGAAGCACGTGAAGTCCAGTTTGTTAAGTAGGAAATGAGAAATAATGATAGCAAGATAATAGGCTGCAAGGAACCATAATTTCTAATTGTGGATTGTGCAAGTTGTGGGATTTACTGATTAAGATTAATAGTCTTTTATAAATTATCATTTATTTGTGTATGAATGTGCTCACAAAACATCGCTTTCCCAGAATTGTAGAAACTCTTGTTTTCTGTATGATCTTATGAGCAAAAAAATTACACTTACATCCACTTGAAAACAGGGACAGAGGCATAGGAACCCTGATGACAAACCCTCATTTCAGGAACTTCACCCACAGACTTTCTTCACCTAACTTGATGAAAAAATATGTGCTTCACTACAGTGGCCTACACAGGTCTACACAGAGAAGAAAATGATCCAGACCACTCCCTGTCTTTCTTCTTTCTCCAACTCTTTCCAGGAGCACCTTGCTAGCCCAGTCCTTGAAGCTTTACTTTCTTTAGAAAGAGGCCCCAGATCTTCTCTCACCTATTAAACTATTCACCATACTTTTAAGTCTCTGATGAAACACAAAATATAGAGATATGGCTTTCTCTTCAGATCCAGTAGAAAATTAATGTATCCCATCTCTGTCAAATGGATATAAAAAATAGGAAAAAGAAAGAACAATGGGAAGAGTTGAAAATGTGACATTCTGGGAGACAAGACACAGCAGCCATCCTGACTCTGCTGCTCCTGGGCACTTGCTGCTGCAGCCAACTAGACAGTTGGGTAAGTAGGAGATTTGGGAAATGTCATGTAAGCTTTTTCCTTGATAAGCATAAAGACTGTCTTTACCTTTCTCTCAAAGGTTACATTTGATGAGCTAAAATACCCTTCAAACATAGCAGTAGCTATTTCTTAGCTCTTATTCCCTCCCAACTGTCCTATCTCTTTTGAGAGTAAAGTATTATATTCTACAAGAACAGTAGAAACTTTGTAATGGAGAAATGCCATTTAGACAATCATATCTTTATGTCCAGAATGTAGCCTGTGTCCTGTCTTTTTCTATACTTTTGTTCAGGAGCTCATCTTACTGTCCTTTCAAAGAAGTAAATGCCTCTATTTCAGTGAGTCACTTTCAGTTCATTCCATATTTCCTCTGATGTTGTGTGTTGACCTTGGCTGGATGCCAAGTGCCCATCCAGCCGCTCTATCACTCCCTTTCCCAGCTGGACAGGGGAGAGAGTAAGATGAAAAACAATTCATGGGTTGGGATAAGGCAGCTTATTAAAGCAGAGGTAAAAGCTTGTGAGCGCAAAAGCAAAGCAAAAGATAGCAGGGTTTATTCTCTACTTTCCATGAGCAGCGATGGTTGGCCATCTCCAAGAAGCAGGGCTTCAGCACGTGTAACAATTCCTCAGCAGGCAGCCATTGGAGACAATGAATCCTGCTCCTTGCCTCAGCTTTTATATCTGAGCTGACGTCATATGGTCTGGAATATCCCTTTGGTCAGTTTGGGTCAGCTGGCCTACTTGGGTCCCCTCCCAGGATCTTGCCCTCAATTGAGGAAGGAATGTTACAGTGTTGGTGCTGTGCTCAGCAGTAGCCAAACCACTGGTGTGTTACCAACACCCTTCTAGCTACCAATGCAAAGCACAGCACTGTGAGAGCTACTCTGGGGAAATGAGCTCCAGCTCAGCAAGACCCAATACAGATGTATATGAAAAATTGTTTAGGTTACTCTAGACTGTGGGTTAAATTAATAGTTGTGAATTCTTACTTGGAATTTCATACCGTAAAACTTATTTTTCTCTTAAGTAGTGCATTCTCCTATAACATGCATCGGCTTCTAGGATAGAGTATGTACATTCACTTGAAGCTACTTAACCTTCATAGTACTGGGAAGAAAAGTTCATAGACAGGCCATGTTTCAGTTTACCCATTTAATAAAATATTTTAACGTCTGAAGTCAGTTGTTATTAGATGAGGGAAAGGCTGGGGATGTTGTCTCTCTAGACTTCAGTAAGGCATTTGACACCATCTCCCACACCATTCTCCTGGAGAATCTGGCTTCCCATGATGTGGACAGGTGTACTCCTCACAGGGTGAAAACCTGGCTGGACAGCTGGTCCCAGAGAGTGGTGGTGAATGGAACTCAATCCAGTTTGTGGGGGGAGCAGTAGCGGCATTTCCCAGGGCTCAGTACCGGGGCCAGTTCTGTTTAACATCTCTACTGATGATCTGGATAAGGGGATTGAGTGCATTCTCAGTAAGCCTGCAGATGACACCAAGTTAGGTGGGAGTGTTGATCTGCTGGAAGGTAGGATGGCTCTACAGAGAGACCCTGACAGGCTGGTTCAATGGGCTGAGGCCAATTTTATGGGCTTCAAGAAGGCAAAGTCTGGGTCCTGCATTTGGGTTGCAACAACCCCAGGCAATGCTACAGGTTTGGAGAAGAGCAGCTGAAAAGCTGCCCTATGGAAAAAGGACCTGGGGGTGCTGTTTGAGAGCTGGCTGAACATGAGCCAGCAATATGCCCAGATGGCCAAGAGGGCCAATGGCATGTACCTGGCTTGTATCAGAAACAGTGTGACCAGCAGGACTAGGGAAGTGAGTGTCCCTCTGTACTCAGCACTGACAAGGCTGAACCTCACGTACAACGTTCAGTTTTGGGCCCATCATTTTAAAAAGGACATTGAGGTGCTGAAGTCTGTCCAGAAAAGAGCAGCAGAGGGTCTGGAGCACAAGTCTTGTGAGGAGCAGCTGAGGGAGCTGGGGATATTTAGTCTGGAGAAGTGGAGGCTCAGGGGGTACATCATTGCTCTCTACAACTACCTGAAAGGACATTGAAGTGAGGTGGTGTTATTGTTTACCTTGGCTGAACACCAGGTATCCACTGGGCCTGAGCCCAACCTCCCCCCTGAGGAGAGGGGAGGAGGAAAGAGAGAAAGGGAAAAAAAAACCAAACTGCAAAACTGAATCTGCTAAGAAAGGTGGTTTAATTTTTACATAGAGAGGAAAAAAACCATAAACGCTATACACACAGAGAAAAACTAACAATAAAGACTACTTCCCCACGAGAACGCTCTCCTCCTCCAAAGAAACGGCCTGACTATTCCACGCAGCCACCCAGAAGAGAAGAGAGAGACCTTACTTCCTTCTCGTCTCTTTTATATCTGAGCTGATGTAACTTGGTATGGAATACCTTATTGGCATAATATGAATCAGGTGATCTATCTAGTTCCTTTTCCCTCCCAGAGAGGGTGACAAACCTATTCCAGGTGGGGGTTGATTTCTTCTGCCATGTCTCAAGTTGAAAGGACGAGAGGAAATGGCCTTCAGTTGTGCCAGGGGAGGTTCAGATGAGATGTCAGAAAAAAATCTTTTCACTGAAAGAGATTAGGCATTGGAATATGTTGCTCAGGGAGGTGGTGGAGTCACCATCCCCAGAGGTGTTTAAGAGGCATCTGGATCTGGCTGGGTAGTGTGGTTTAGTGGTTTGGGGGTTACAGTGGCAGTGCTAAATTGACAGTTTGACTGCGTGGTCTTAAAGGTCTCTTCCAACTTTGATGATTCTATGATTCTGTGATTTCTAAGACTGCATGCTTTCAGCTGACCAGCCATCCATAGGGTACAGTCCTTCTTGCTTCACTGATAAGAGAGTTAGTGATCCAAACTGTGCTACTGTGACATTTCCAAGGCAGCTCAGCCAGGGTGCCCAGCTGTTGTGGGTACCAAAGCAGTCTCCAGAGTTTCTGTGAGTGGTTGTGCTGGAATCCAGATGCCTACATTACTTGTAGATGGCTATGCACTTTTCTGGCCTCCAGTGCATTATTACCCCTGGAGACAGCAAATCAAAGGCAAGTAAACAGCATGGTTCAAGAAGGAAAGGCTAGATATTTCAGGAGAGAGTCTCTGTGGCTTCAGAGGTGTTGGCTGGGATACAAGAAAAAAAATGGAAAAGGGAAATATGCCAGTATACCCCATGTAGAACATGAGTGCAATTAGAAAAATCTTGAAACACAGTATGTGGCTAAATAAACATGGTAATTTAACTCTGGGTGGATTACAGGTACCCACCAAAGACACTCTACCACTCCTCACTCGTCTCTGCAGCTGTTCAGGGCACAGAAAAATATAACAAAAGTCTCATGACTTGAGGTAAGGACAGAGGGAGATATGACTCACTGATTAGCATCATGGGCAAAACAGACTCAACTTGGGGAAATTAATTCAATTTATTACAATTAAAAGCAGAACAGGATAATAAGAATTAAATCTTAAAAAAACACCTTCCCACCACCCCTCCCTCCTTCCCAGGCTCTACCTCCTCCCCTCCAGTAGCATAGGGAGATGGAGAATGGGGGTTATGATCAGTTCATCATGTGTTGTTTCTGTTGCTGGTCAGAGGGAGAAGATCCCCCAGGGAAGTGGGGTCCCTCCCGTGGAAGACAGTCCTCCACAAACTTCTCCAGTGTGAATCCTTTCCACAGTTCTTCACAAAGTTCTCCAACATGGGTCCATTTTGACAGGATGCAACCCTGCAACAACAGCCAGCTCCAGCATGGGTTCCCCACAGGGTCACAGATCCCACCAGGAAACCTGCTCTAGCATGGTCTCTTCTCTCCACAGTACCACAGCTCCTGGCAGGACCCTTCTTCAGCATGGGCTTCCTATGGGGTCATGTCCTTCTTTTGTGCATCCACCTGCTCCAGTGTGGGTCTCCTCCATGGGCTGCAGGTGGATCTCTGCACTCCTATTGACCTCTGTGGGTTGTATGGGCACAGCTGCCTCACCAGGGGCTGCAGGGGAATCTCTGCTCCAGCAGCTGGACCACTTCCTCCCCCTCCTTCTCCAGTGGCCTTGGTGTCTGCAGAGTTGTTCCTCTCACATATTCTCACTCTGCTCTTCTCTGAGCATAATTTCTTCTGCACAATACCTTTTTTCCCCCTTCTTAAACATGGTATCACAGAGGTGCTACCACAATTTCTGACTGGCTTGGCCCTGACCAGCGGCGTGTCCATCTTGGACCCGGCTGCCATTGGCTCTGTTGGACATGGGGGAAACTTGAGGCAGTGTCGCACAGAAGCCACCCCTGTAGTCCCCAATGACTGCACTACCAAATCTGGCCATGCAAACACAATAGAATAAATCAAGTGTACTGTAATTGTGAGAACCCGGTGTTAAGTACTCGGTGTTAAAATTTATGTATGAGGAATGGGAACGCTGATATTACCTATTCATCCATGCCCTTTTCAATTCTTGGCAGGTTGTTTTAGTTACAGACACAAAATATTAATAAATCTATTTCAGAAGGTAATTTTCTCATGTACATTCATTTGTGAGCTTTTAATGGTTTAGCAAATGAAATCTGCAACACCTGGCTGAGGTATATTTATTATGATGTAGCGTATGAGCTGCGGAATAAATTTAATATAATCACCAAATACTGAATAAAGTTGTAAAATAATTTATTTGAGCAACGGGGAGTTATATGGTAGATCTTATGCAGAAAATAAAATTATAAAATGTTAATGAAATAGGCATTTAAAACTGGAGTTGTAGTGTATAATTTATTCCATTATTAAAGTACTCAATTACTTTCATGCAATAAACCAGGATAAATGTAAGGTAAATGATCATGAGGATGACAAGTGGGGAAAGCAAATTAATATGCATTGTCATGGTGTAGAATCAAATGGATACAAATGCAGCTGTATAGTAGCAAAACCAAAAGATTCATTGTTATACCATATATAACAAACTCATCAAAAGGGCAGAAGTTGCATCTGTCACTGTGGGTATTTTTGAGATTTAAAAAATTTTCCTGCCACAAATCACAATAAAATTAAAGTCTGAACACTTTAATGAAAATAATCTAGGCTTTTATAACAAATAATTTCAAAGAGAATGTTGTTTCAATATTTTATTTTTAATTTCTCTTGCTTTAAACTAGTGTCAGAAGGAAGTTCTTTTGAATCAGGAGATACTTCTCAGCTAAATTGTATTGAATTAACATGCTTTAAAATGACAGAATCATTTTTTAACCATAAATTAATTTAAATGAAGAGTCCTTCAGTGGAACTACAGTATTTGAAAAAGTCCTGAATAGAACTGCTTAAAACTTACTTTACTCAAAGCAAAAAGATATGGTCTTAAGAGTACTGAGAAACAGCTGCAATTGCAACCTTTCCTACTGGTTCAGCCTACTAGCCTGCTGAATTAGGCTGCTGTCTCATATGAGTCATTGGCATGAAACTTTACATACCCATCAACAATAATTGCATCCCATTCAAAGTGCCAAATTGGTAAGAATGAGGAATAATTCAGTATTTTATGGAAGTTAGGATATGAAACAGTAAAAAATTCTCTGCCTGCACTATAGAAAATTGACTATAGCAGTTTTGGGGACCAGGGAGTGGGGTGAGAAAGAAGGGGATGTTGGGGCAGTGATGGTGGGATGTACTTTTCAGTCTCCCAAAACCTAGGCAAGAGTCCCTTGACTGTTACTTCATCCTTCACACTTATTCTGCTGAGTGAGTTCAAGTGAACAGAGTTTTGAGACTTTCTAAACTATCTTCCAGCCAGGAGGCATCCCATCCCAGAGGATTTCAGAGCCAAACACCTGGGATCATGATTGAAGTCTTACCAGTACAGCTGAACCAGAGAACACAACTTCTGAAGAAAAAAAAAAAAAAGCTTGAAGAGGGATAGTAAATTCAAACACACTCTAGAAAAGAAGAATAGATAGTTAATAAAAGTAAAGACTTATTCAGGAAAAGAAATAGATAGCACACATGATTATAACCAGAAGCATTAGAAAGGAGGTAGACAGGACAGCTGGGAGTGACCAGAGGTGAAGTAAAACTTAATTAGTCAAAGTTCTTAGTCATGTCTCAAATCTTTCTGGAGACAAAAAAGTGTTTAAATGGTAAAAAGGAAAAAAAAAAGCTGCAAAACTGCCTTTCCATTCTAAGAACTGCAGGTTTTTCTTCAAAGAAACAAAGCAAAAGACTTAAGAAAAGTGAAAGATGGCAGAAGAGAAAGGAACTAAAAGAACATGAAACTGAAGGAATAAAAGGCAAAATGCACCCAGCTTTAGGACAGAAGCATTTTATATAATTTATTCATATTCATTTCAGCCTGTGATTTAGGAGTTGTCAGGAGGTGACTTACTACAAGCAAGGCCTCTCACAGCCAAGGGATTTGCTGTCAAATTCACATCCTCAAGAAAACTGTGCTGTCAAAGCCATATTTTCATTTAAAAAAAATACATTACAGTCCTTTCACAGTGCAAAACAGAACTAACATGGACTCAAGAGATTGCCAGAGTTGCCTTGTTTTGTTTGCAAAATAGCCTGATACAATTGCTCTAAAACTTAAGTTGCTACACTTAACATTGTCATGGGACGTATATTCAAAAATTTGGTCCTCTGACTGACCATATTTGTAACTGTATTTCCATGAAATATATTTATTGATTTTCCAGTGCAAATGTCTAATCATCCTTCAATTATTGCCAGATAAAACTATCTTGTGATACATATTTCTGAAGCAACCTGAAACTGAAATAAGTAAACCTGAAATTTATAAATTTCACAGGAAAATAAGTGGCATGAAAAAATCTATACCCACATAATTTATTGGCATATTTAATTCAATTAAAAATTACCACAGTACAAAATGAAGCAACATGTTAATCAGCTTTCTTAAATTATCTGACCAAACACAACAACTCTGCTGTTCTTTAACATGGTGCTGGAGAAGATACGGGCTTCTCTGCATGTTCTAAAAGAGGGGTAGGGAATATTTCACAGACATTTGGTTTTGACATTAGACCACTCAGATTTCCCTTAATGGTCAAGAGAGAGAAATAAACTCTTCAGCAGACTTTTTTTAATAGTTCAGCAATCTAGTGAGATTTTTTTTGTGAGAGGATGTGTGCACTGGTCAGAGGTACTGAGGATATTGGCACTGTAGGACTGGATGTCACCTGGAAAGGAGCCAAAAGTGTAATCTGTACCTTGAAGAAGAGCTTTCCTCATTCTCAGCAATATCACTGAAGAAGAACAGCTGGATGTTAATGGCCTCTACAGGTGGCTGGTGAAAGACATTTCCAGTGGTAACCAGTGACTGGAAGCATCAGTCAGATAGAATTGAATTAGAAATAAAGAACAGCTGTAAAAATATCTGACAGTGAGAGCAAACTCCCTAAAAGAGAAGTACTGAGTTGATGGGGTACCTATTTTTCTCTAAAGGCTCAAAAAAATCAGAGTACAGGATTTAAATGGCTAAATGTTCTTGGGTTTGGTCTGTGGGTGTCTGGGTGAAATATAATGTTTTTTGAGATACAGAAGGTCAGACATTAGTGATCCTACAATAACTGACCTTAATCTTCAGAAACACAGAAATTATCATGGTTACATAGAGGGGAAAAAACCCCTGCTGCTCAGCTTTTTTAAAAAAACAAGTAATTTTGTTAATTGTTTATATTGTTTTGAAATGTGCATGTGAACTGTTGGGATGCTACAGAGAATGAGTATCTGAGATTCCAAGAAATCTGTTGCATTTTTACATTTAAGAGTTGGAAGCATATTTGTCAATTTTAATATCTTTAGGAAAATTCCCAGATATTGGAGAAACTTCTGAGTGTGAGCACTGTTTGCAAGACTGATAACACAGGGAGCTTTGAACTCCTGTGCATATACTGTATCTAGAATCAGAATCTTTACGACTGGAAAAGACCTCTAAGATCGAGTCCAATCATTAGCCTGCATCGCCAAGTCCCTCACTAGACCATGTTCCTAAATGCTACATCTGCATGTCTTTTAAATACCACCACGGACAGTGACTCCACCACTTCCCTGGGAAGCCTGTTGCAGCGCTTGATAACACTTTCCATGAAGAAATTTTTCTTACATTCAGTGTAAATCTCCCCTGGTGCAACTTGAGGCCATTTCCTCTTGTCCTGTCTCTTGTTACTTGGGAGAAGAAACCGACTCCCACCTCACTACCCCCTCCTTTCTGGTAGTTGTATAGAGTGATAAGGTCTCCCCTAGCAGGCTTTGAATATGAAAACTTTGCTAACAGTAGAAAGTGAAGATGGCTGGAAAAGGTATCTGAAAGTGACCTTGAAACATATTATGTGAAAGTGAAACTTTCTTTTTTTACTTCCTGTTTTAATATTTGACTTATCTCAATAAAATAATTTCCTTATCTCAATAAAATAGATGCCTTATTAGTGACCATTGCCTGTTATTTTTGAAAGTCCAAACTACATAGTAGTAAAGCCATTACCATTGAGAATGCTATTATTTGGAAATAATTCAGCTCACTCAAATGAAATATATTTTTATTTTACAAAGCCCATATTCAAGATCTGTGCTATTTGAACCTTGCTATTTTTTTCTTAACATCACCACCCACCTTTCTGCACATTTACCAGAACACTTTTAGCAACAAAATGCTGTACTGTGCTTCTAGAACCATTCAAATTTGTTCAACCACCTCTGTTTTATGATAAATTGGAATTCATCCTTTAAAAGGGAAAGAAAAACACCCATCACGTTGTACTTTAAAATATAAAAGTCTAAACTGTATTGCATATTTTTATCAAATTCAGGTGGAAATTTTCCCTGGTGGGCAGACTGGTTCCTAATAAGCTTGGTTATCAATGCTTCGGTGATGTGTTTAAAATTAGAATAGGACCAAAGCAAACCCTTTCTTTTGTGCTTGGCAGCTGCTTTATCATAGGAACGATAGGTTCAGGTGTCTGACCAAGCAGCTGACTGTAGCAGTGCGAAACTGCTATTTAATGGTGATAATAAATGACAAATAAAAAAGGCAACACTGAAGTTTGGTGCAACTCATTGACAATAAATTTATCAAGGAAGTGCAACTTCATTCAGCTTCTTAGTACAAGGCAGCTGTCAGCATTGATTACTGACATATCTTTCACAACAAAGTCAAGAAATATTCACAGATATTCACTCACTATGCAAAGACTTCACTTACACTGAGCATATGTTTGATTTTATTATAATTTCCCTCTTTCTTCTGCTTCTCTTTCCTTTGTCCCTTTTTAGATTTTCTTTGGGATCTCCTTTTCACTTGTGAACTTCTAGTGGAACAATGTGTGGAGTTTTTAGCTTTATAATCTTTATTTAGAATGAAATTAGACACAAACAGCCCCCATAAGAGACCAGGCAAAATTGTTTTTTGCTGGCCTGCTGTGGGTTCTGGAACTTGAAGGACGACCTTTAGTGTAACATACTGGTTTGAGGAAATCTATTTCTTGAAAATAGCCATTGAACTACCTATAACATTAGGACAATACTTTCAATAGATTGTTTTGCAATAATTCACCTTAGCAACAACTATGATATTCAACTGAGGGGCTACCTACTCTCCAGTGAGCTTTGATGGTCTCTCCAAAGCATTACATCCTTCTTTGAATGAACAAAATATGATGCCCTGTGGCAGCTGCTCTTTCATAAAGGCTTCAGAGAAGAATTAGTCTGTAATGTACACTTGAGCTGCTTGTGGGTTAGAGGCAGGTTAATGTCTTCTCTTTGGAGGTTATTTTCACATGGTTTTGAGGTCAGTGTCCTAACTTATCTAATGGCAAAGACATCAGTATGCTTGTCGGAGCAAATCACACAGTTGCTAAAATCCAAAATATGTGTGGAACAGTAACTTTAGGTAAGAGGCCACATATTGATTTAAGTAGAATGTCAGTAGAGGGCAGAGGACATGACCTTAAAGATAATGTCTGCCTGCTCTGAAAATCTGATTTTCTAAAAGGATTTCAGCCCTTTGGGAGCAGAATTCATCCAGAGCTTTGCAGCATGATTAATGTTGAGTTACCACACCATTATCACTCATTGGTTACTTTCTCAGAGGTCCATTTTTCAAATGAGAAGCTTAGTTTGAAATGCGTGGCCACTTTTTCACTTGGTTAGATTTTATGGCTTATGAGGTAACTGCAGAAAGGTAGTGGCTGAGGTCCAAGGAGATGTTTCCTTAAGGTAGAAGAAAAGTTGGTTGTAAACTCCCAACCATCAGTATAGGAGATAAAAATCAACACAATGCCACTTACGATCTGAGGTTTTGAAAGTGAGCTTTGAGGGTAAGTGGATGTTAAATCCTAAACTTCATAACATGGACAAGGGCATAGTGGGTAAGATCCTTGCCTTTCCTTAGTTTTCTGATTTTTTTTTTCAAGGGACTTTGTATTTATTCATTATTTCCCACTAGCAACAAAAGAACAGTGGCTGAGGCACAGGGTAAACTTTAAAAAAGGATTGCTTTGGTTTGGGTATTTTTTGGTGTTTTGTTTGTTTGTTTGTTTGTTTTGGTTTTGCTTTTTTTGTTTTGTTTTTCTTTGTGCATGTGTGTGTGTGTGTGTGTGTGTGTGAGGTGTAACATTTGGGAAGTATTTTGTTTTGAAAAGAATTTGCATGTTCAGGGAAGGTATTTGAACAAATGGAGACTCTTGGAGTGAGAAACTTGTTTCCCACATTGTTTCTATAAAACACTGAGTGCGATGGGACAGAATATCTCTGGTGTCTCACTCCCTGAAAGCAATTAGTGTGCTCCAGTGGGATAAGATGTGCCATATTTTTCCTACAGGAGGAAATTTGTTCTCTTCCAACTCAAAAGTAAGAAACACCCTTCCATGTTTTTTTCTGTGCTATTTAGTCAAAGTACATGACAAAGTATTTATGAACCATTTACTTGTCCAGGCAATGTCTATTTTTCCCTTGAGTATTTAAGGCATTTCTTAAAGAAGTAATATTTAGCTTCCATAACCTACATATATATCTATATATTTCTAATTTGAGATTTCCTGCTTCAGATAAAAATTACAATACTTTCACCTATATGAGATTAAAAAGAAAAAAGCAGAAATTTTGCATCATATTATCATTCTTTCAATTACTTGGCATTTTCATGACTTTCATGTTGTCACTATTTCTCTCCTTGCCAATTCATTCACTGCTACCTTATTTGAAGCCTTTGTTGCCACTTCTCATTCTCCATCCAATTCCTTGCAACCACAAGGTTATTATAGGAGTTATCTTCGTTTGGAAGAATTCTCTAAATAATGCAAGGACTGGGAGTTCTAGCTGCACAAACAAATAAAACTTGCTTTCCAAGATGATACAGCCAACAAGCTTGTTATTTACCTTGGGATATGACAACCATAACTATGTTTTCAAGGCTGATTTTGAAAGGCTGCTTTCTCAAGAGACACTAATATAAAACCACATCTGGAATTTAAAAGAAGTTCCATGCTTGCTACAAGAAAATGTTTGCAACTCTTTTCCTTTTTCCTCATGATGCTAAAATCCATTTCTATGCTTCTTAAATTTCAAAACCTCCTCATGCTTCCCAAGACTGCCACTAAAACAGCACCCCAAACTTGTGCCAAATGTATGGATACAAGCAATTGCAGGAACACAAATTTCACGGTGTGTTTTAGCTTACACTCAGCACTTGCCACTTTCTGCTGTTGTCTGAGGGATTTCTACAACAAACCATTTCCAAGGTTAAAAAGTGAATTTAAGCTACTAAGATAAATTTTTAAAAAGTGAAAAATCCTCTGGTGTTTATATTTTGTGTTATATCATACCATCATCATATATTTGAAAACCAATAAATTCTCAGTTCCCCGGAAATGAATACACTTTTAAAATATTATATTAAAATTCACTGTACAGCTAGATATTCTTGGCTATTTAAATTTTCCTTTAATTTCAGTCAGTTTAAGCCTTGCCTTTTACTAGAAAAGTTCAAAACTGAAATACGATAGCTAGATTTGCCAACAGGAGACTTTCTTGTTTACAGATTTTAGAGCAGAATATAAAAGTTTCTTCTTTTTAAAGATATGCATCTCTAGTGATAGGGATAGCTTATTTTCCCAAAGCACAGTAGCCACAGGTTTATATACAATGAAAAGTGGATTAAAGTTCTGGATAAAATAAATATGAAGCATTACTATAGGCAGAATGATTAATCTAGTTAACTCATGGAAACAATTTGTGACTCAGCTGCAACCTAGTCATTTCAAAGGGCTAGAATTTTTTGTTTTTCAAGGACTGTTCTTCATGGAAATAATTAATCATGAAAATTAATAATAAAAACATTTTTTAAAATAATTTGAAAAGATATCTTGTAATGGTGATAGGTTGTAAATCTTGTTTTGAATACTAAGGAGCATATGAATAGAGCATTCTCTACATCTAATGAGCCAGTGCTATTACTACTACAGATACAAAAAAAGGTATTTCAAAAATATATTTCAGAATATTCATATCTGAAATGACTGCTTGTTTCTATTTGTTTGTATCACAGATTTTTACACCAACAAATATTTTAATTAAAATTTATAATGGAACTTGCCCTGTGGCTATTCTCAAGTCTTTCTAAGGTCCTGGAATAAGAAGACAAGTAACTCGAGCAGCATGAAGAAGTTACGTCAGAAATACTTAAGCTGATGAAAGGGGGAAAAGCTACTATGAACAAGGTGACATATTTATGTATTTAGATCAACTGCTACATTGGCTTCAGTACCCATGAATTGGTAACTAAAGTTACCAGCCTCTCTGGCATGCTCTGAAGACCTGGATAAAGAAATCTACAATCCCAGAAGACTTGATATGCAGAAAAATCTGTCAAACCTGCAGCCCAGTGTGCTTAATTTGCACAAGAGAGCTTTGCTGTATGGTTTCAGAGAGGTTCACATGATGCTGAAGACATAAATACAGCTTCCTTCACACTGCTATTTCAGCAGGAAGGCACCAACCAAGGTCTGGCTATAACTTTTGCAAACAGATTGGTGCTCAAGAGTCCCTCCACCTAGACAGTGTTAGTGTGACAACAAAAAACTGTGTGCGACATCTGTTGAATACCTGATAAACATGGTTTTGGTCATATTCGTCCCACAGTTGTGAAGGAAGACAGCTATTCTGAAGTGAGAGAGATAATTTGTCTAGTGAAATTTAATTTCCAATGTAACAACCCCCCAGAAAACCCCTCATGAAATATATAAACATGAAAAAACATGCAATTAAGGTTATAATTAGTTGCACCTAACTCTAAGCATGAAAAGTAAATTTTTAGCACCTATAAGTTGACTGAGCAATTTTATGGCCAGCCTAGATGGCAATTCTAGACTGAAAGTTTACTTAAGTTTATTATTATTATTATTATTACTATATATTTTATATATAACAATATAAATTGTTATTACATATTATTTATATATAATAATGTAAAATGTTTTTATTATATATTGCACATTTTTTTAGTTATAGCGTGTACAGAAAAAAGTAGATTCAGTAAGCCATTAGAAATAAATTCTGATAATTGCACAACAGTAGGTATTAGGGACTGTTTTAATGACCTAAAAACGCTGGCAGCTGGGAGTCAAAATGCCTGGGTCTATACCTTGGTACTGCTTAATTTACTTTTAGATTAACCTAAGTGAGGAAAATATCTCATTAGCCAAATATTGCTTTCCTACGAAACTGTGTCACTAATGGTTGAACAGCGTTACTGCGTCACAAGACATACAGAAAGCAGATGCTGAAAAAGGCAGAGTGCCTTGTTCCAGGACAACAGTTAAGAGTAGGTCAGCATGACTCAAAAGCAGGCACTGGCTTGTCAAAAAAAAGCCTTGATTCAAAGTTGCACACCCTTTGTTACACGCAAGTGAACTGGTAGACTGGTGGAGTTCAGGTATTTACATTGCTTTCCTACAAGAACCCTGTGACCAGAGCCCCACATCGATCAAACATACTTCTTAATATATGCTAATTTAGCAGCTGAAGTAAAGTGTTCTGTAGAAAGAGGTAGTTAAAAGCCATGTCCATCTTACTCATGTACCCACCTTACCCTGCTGGGACCCCTGGTAGGTCTGGCCTCATCAGAGCCCTCAGGGAAATGCTGGGTGTTACTTGCATCTGGGAGGAACAAAACTCCTTTCAAATGAAGCTGTGCTTGCTGGCTTTGAATATAAGTTTGTATAGGCAAAAATCATAAACTAATGATACAAAAGCCAACAGATATGTCATTGTTTCAACAACTTCCTAGAATTTGATAAGCAGTACTTTGTTTCTGAGCCTTTCTTCCTTCTTTCTTGCTGTTCCTCCAGGCACCTGCCAAACTACAATAAATACATTAATGCAAATTACATCTAAGTTTTAAAAAAATGTGTGCTTTTAAAACTAAACAGAGCAGGGGACACAGGCCTGTGAAATCATTCTTACAGTTAGTTTTCTTAATATAGTTCTTACTGCAAATTTATTGGGACAGTTGCTCATCACCCAGACAGTGCCTGGGAGAACATCTGAGTTTTTGAGTGCTGGGAAACATTATACTGCTCTGAGAGATGTGGCCTCAGCTGTGGAGGACAAGAGAGTTTAGTTGTATAGATCTGAGCTCTACTGTACCAGTAACTGTTAAACTCCAGGTTGTGTAAACCACTTATCACATTCAGAAGAATTATTAAAATAGCTAATTAGAGCTTGTACACAGACTATAAAGGGTACCCTTTAAATTAGAGGGCATTTACAAAAGCTCTAGTTATCTTTGTGATTACCAGACACAGCAACATTTTAACAGTTTGTTTGAGAGATATTGTACAGTTTAAGGCCAAAAGGGACCATTAGATCATCTAAACTGACCTGTATTTTACAGGCAATTAAATTTCACTCAGATATGCTATACAGCTTCATCAGCTTGAATTAAAACATTTCAGTCCTCATCAGACTATAATATGTACTACAGACAAAGCAAGAGCAGAACTTTGAAACTTAAATGGCAGCAGCTAATATGTTCAGACGATCTTAGAAGGCATACCCCATGCTGCAAGGGAAATGCCCTGTCACACAGAACTTCAGAAAAGATCCAAATCTGGCATTTGGTTTGAACTTGAACTGAAACACACATTGTGAAGTGTGCTGGCTGTCATAAATCGTGGAGATGTCTTTTACTGTATTTTAGATATATCTATTATTCTTTTATTCTCCACTAAGTATTAAGTAAAAAAGTATTAAAAAATATGACTTCCCCCCAACATTTCTCCGTGCTTTCCCCCTTCCTTCTTCCTTTCCCACTTTCCCAAATGTGAAAAGCTGAAACTTATGTAAAAGGACTGAAACATCCCCAGCCATGCAACTGTTTGCTGTGACTTTGGAGCCCTGTGACCCAGAGCTTCTGCAGTTCTGCTTTGGTGGCACAGGATCAAGCATGCTGTGAGCACACTGTATGGATAGCCATTACACTCCTGGACAAAACTGGGCACTTGGGTCGTGGCCATTTGTTCAGGACTTCTGGGTGTCCTGAAGGCAGGTGGAGGTACTGCTCTGATCAGGTCACTTGGGATCCAGATGTCCTGGACAGATGTGCAGCCTTGCTGGTGTGAGTCACTTTCTGAATAATCCGTTTCCTGAGACTTGAATGTCAGCAGTAGACAGAGATTACTCTAGGCAAACTAAAGCAGTAGGACGCAATCTTTGCCTCCATTTACAGAGTAGGACAAATGAAGTCCTGTGTTGTAGAAATGTATAAAGCCATTTTTAATGGTTTGAAACGGTGGAAGTATATTTGGGCTAAAGTACCAAGCTGAGAGCACATAAAAATCTGAGTGGCCTCTGAGAAATAACTTTAAAACATCAATCAGAAATTTAGAAACTGGTTAGAAAGTCAAGTGAGAGCAAGCTGTTTTTCTAGTCCAGTGAACCATAGGAGTAAGTTTTTTAATGCTAAGATACTGGTAGAAAGCAACAGAGATGACAAGGCAGGCTACGAGATATTTGGTGGGTTAAATTTATATTAATTTCAAACCTGCTGAAGTCTTGAAGCTGCAGATTTGATTTAACCGGTTCAGGAGATACAATCCATTTATTACTAAACTGCTACAGTTACTTCCTAAAGCAAGAAACTGTCCTCAAATGCTGGGAGTGGCGAGCAGTAGTGGACTTTAGATGAAAAAAAGAGTAGATATAAAGATAACATAAAATGCAGTGATCTGGTTTTGATCAGCCCAACAATCAAACAAAAAATATACGATCATTTTCTTAGAACTGTAATATTAGCAACTCTACATTTTTTCAGATCAAATTCAGGTTTTCAAATTCTTGATGCTCGTTACAACACGTACGCAAAAGAGATTACCACTTATCTACTGGCTTCTTGCTGGAAAATGCAATTTAAAATACTTAGATCATGTTTGATATAGAAGCTGAACTTTTTGCCTCTTTTTTTATTTGTTTTTCTCTAAGGGGAAAAAAAAATCAGACTTAGAAGTAACCTGAAACCTATTGAAACATTGTCCCTTCATAACACCTCTTGTTAAAGACCAGGAAACATATTTAGAAACCACGATCTTGCTCCACAAGTGACTCTGCAGCTACTTTGCAATGGCTAATCCAGTCCTCATGGTTGATGAAGATAAGCAACATAAAAACTTCCCAACCAGGAAAATTTTGGTTGTCTGACTTTGTTGAAACTCTTGCCTCTGCTATTCTTACTCCAAAGATTTTCTGTGGTTCTTTTATAGATTTGAAAAATCTTTTTACAAATGAAGTAGAAAGATTATCTTCCTTTTACTATTTTATTTAAGCTTAGGTATAGGAAACACCCCATTTTCTAAGTTGCCCTCTTTTCTAAGTCATCTTGTTTTCTAAGCTGACACATTTGACTCTATAGAGATTTTCCTGTGTAAAACAAAGAAATTAATCCATAACAAATCTAGTTCAGAGATCAACTTCTCCATTTAATCAGTTCCCCTCTTTCAGGTCTTCTCTGTTTCTTCTCTTAACTAAGCAATTTATTTCAGACTTTGTAGTGTCAAACTAATCAATGAGACAAGGATTCTTTTCCAAAGTCTTGCATCATTTGAACTCTCTTAGACTGATATCAACTTCAGGTTTTCCCCCTGAGTGTTATACACTTTTATTAGATGAGTTTGGAGCAGGATAAGTTTTGTAATTCTTTTCCACTCTCAAATTGTCTGCATACCAGTGTTGTCTGCTGTCTTACATTGCTCATTTGCTGAGACAGCAGAGACTTCACTCAGAGGGCTGAAAGCTGTGGTTTTCTTCCCTCTGTGCTGGTTTTGGTTTTACTTCTCTCATGCAAAAATTTCCTCTCAGAAGCAGGAGATGTATCACTCATTAAAACCTCATCTACTGCTTCCTGTTGACCTTGCTAACTCACTCCAGCTGTCTGCAAGAAAAAATGCTGTGATATATTTGTGCTTCTTTCTTTGATGATGGTTCATGGTAGTGACTGCATTTATGCAAATCAGCCTACTTTACAGAGATGTGCTGTAGAGGTATGAGCTGAGAAGCATCCTTTACAGCACACAGTAAAAGGGTGCATGTCTTTGTCTCGGTCCCTTCATTCCATAGAATCAAATAGTAGAATCATAGAATCAGCTGGGTTGGAAAAGACCTCCGAGATCATCAAGTCCAACACTTGATCCAACACCACTGTGGTTACTAGACCATGGCACTGAGTGCCACATCCAGTCTCATCTTAAAAACCTCCAGGGATGGAGAATCCACCACCACTTCCTTGGGCAGCCCATTCCAATGTCTGCTTATTCTCTCTGTAAATAATTTCTTCCTAATATCTAACCTATACCTCCCCTGGCAGAGCTCTTGTCTTACTGATAGTTGCTTGGGAGAAGAGACCAACCCCCACCCGGCTACAACCTCCTTTCAGCCAACTGTAGAGAGTGATGAGGTCTCCCCTGAGCCTCCTCTTCTCCAGGCTGAACAAGCCCAGCTCCCTCAGCCTCTCCTCATAAGACTTGTGTTCAAGTCCCTTCACCAGCCTTGTTGCTCTTCTCTGGACCTGCTCCAGTACCTCAAAATCCTTCCTGAACTGAGGGGCCCAGAACTGGACACAGGACTCCAGGTGTGGCCTCACCAGCGCTGAGTACTGGGGAAGAATCACTTCTCTGGTCCTCTTGTCCACACTGTTCCTGATCCAGGCCAGGATGCCATTGGCCTTCTTGGCCACCTGGGCACACTGCTGGCTCATGTTCAGCTTCCTGTCAGTCCAAACTCCCAGGTCACTTTCTGCCTGGCTGGTCTCCAGACACTCTGTCCCCAGCCTGTAGCACTGCAGGGGGTTGTTGTGGCCAGAGTGGAGGACCTGGCACTTGGCCTTGTTGAACCTCATCCCGCTGGAATCAGCCCAACTCTCCAGCTTGTCCAGGTCCCTCTGCAGAGCCCTCCTGCCTTCCATCAGATCAACATGCCTCCTCAATTTGGCAAATTTGCTAATGGTGTGCTCAATCCTCTCATCCAGATCATCAATAAAGGTATTAAACAGGACTGGGCCCAACACTGATTCCTTGTGGACACCACTAGTGACTGGCCACCAACTGGATGCAGCACCATTCACCACCACTCTCTGGGCCCGGCCCTCCAGCCAGTTCTTTACCCAGAAGAGACTTCCTCTGTCTAAGCCGTGGGCTGCCAGCTTTTTCAGGAGTATGCTAGGGTTATAGTCACCATACTGAAACCTGCTTAAAAAGGTTCAGGCAGTGTAGGAATTCACCCTCACAACATAGACAGAGTTATAGTTAGAACTGAGGCTGCATTCATTCTACAGTGTTTCTACCTTTCAGCACTCAGCAGCCAGACTCTATCTACCCTGGTCCCCTGTAAGCAGAATATCTTGTGGACCCAGTCAGAATACCTGGTATCTTAGTCCGTGTTCATCTTTAGCCGTGGCATTGACAAAACACATTATCAACAGAAGGGAGGAAGAGGGTAAATGAGACTGTTTTCTTCTCATCTGCCTTCTTTCTTACTTCTTTAGAAAGATGTCATGTTGGAAAATGGTGGCTGGTTTTCGTACTGAGGTAGACAAGTGGACTCTGAATAATGGATCCTGACAGATTTTTATGGATGGATTTTCACAGGTTACACCACTTGAAGCAGGTCAGTTTGGTAATTTCTTTCTTCTCTGCATTGTCTAGAAGAGATATACTTGTGATTGTGTGTGTGTAAACCAGACAGTACACAGAGATTGGCAATCCGAGCATTAAAGAAACCTTTGTAGGTAGTGTGGGCATGGCTCTCCATCTCTCTAGAGTACGAACTTCTTGATTAACTCCTTTGTTTGTAACACGTGAGGATGAAACTTGACAATTTTTGCATTTGGTTATAGTGTTTGGTTGCAGGAATAAAAAGGATTTGGGTAAGGATTTGGAGATAGATGAGCAGCACCTTAGCTTTGTGAGCAGTGCAAGTCATCCATATACAAAGCCAAGGCTTTGATTCCCAGAAAGGCAGTCTGAGATCCCTGATAGAAATAGTTATTTCACTGGTGGTTATATCTTGAAAACCCCTTTAATATTTTCTTCATTATACCAGGTTTGAAGCGAGATTTACTTTCACTGGTGCTCAGGAGTTGCCAGATAGACTTTAACAATATGGGTAGAAAGCTCTGAATATTTTAATTGATGCACAATGTGAAAAGGTGCTGACAGTGGTAGTTTCACTTCACCATGCATCAGCTTAATAGGTCTGGTTCATTTGACATCACAGCCTCTATATTTGACTATTCTATTGAATTACCCTTTTATTGCATTGGGTAATACTGGTTGCATCTCCAGAGCACAAGAACTCTGCATGTCCTGCTAGAATCTTACAGCTCATGCAGTGAGTCTAGCAAGAGCAGTCTGGATGCTGAATCGTGTCCTCTGGTACAGCAAATCGGGCAACACTTAATGTCCAAAGCTTCAGGGGAAGAGGAAAGAGAAAAGGAGAAGAGGGAAGAGGAAAGGGGGAAATTTAAGGTCATATCCTGGCCTGAAAGAAGCAAATTTCACTATCACAGACTCTTACATCTCCCACAACCCTGGGACAAAGTCCAAAGCTCTGACATATATGACTTTAACAGATTTTTTTTATTCCGTGTAACAAGTTTGGTTTATTTAGTCAAAGTTGCATATTTTTCAACATGGTCATGAGCCTAGGACCAGAAACAGTCATAAAACCTGGGTATGCCAGGTTATATGTCAGGTTCTGAGGCTCCTAAGATGATGTTGCAACAGAGTTTTCTGCATCAATGAGCTAATCCTCACAATGGTAGAGATGAAGGTTTTGCTGTGCTGCTATTTCTTTCCCTATTTCCCTTCCTCTCTCCCTCCCTTCTCTGTTCTCCCACTTCCTTCTCCTCTCTCACTTTTTGTCTGTTTGTTTCATCTTATTGAAAGTAGACATGATTTTGAAAGTAGCAGCAATTTCCTCAGCACATTCAGGTTACCGAAGCTACCTTGGACAGAGAGTGGCTAAAGATCATTTCAGTCTACAAGAGATTATCACTCAAAGGGGTTTTTTCCATATATAGAAAGGGAAAAGATGTTAAAAATGAAGTTGAAATAAATTATTTTATACCTTACATTTAAATACTTTAACTCTTCTATTTTTCCTTTGTATTTAAAAAAAGTCTTTAAAGACTTAATAATTGTTGTCCCCATTGGACAAGGCATGCTGAACTTGCAACCCAACACTCCCCCAACTGTATACTGTTGCATGGTGAGAGAATAATTTCCGTATCTATCTTTTTACTGTCATGCAAACCCATCAAAACCTGTGTTGCACCTCACACTTTCTCATTCTGTTGGGAAGAACCAAGAGCTTTCTGCCCTCTCACAATTCTACTTCTGACATACCACAGTACCAACATAATGTAACTGCTTTAATCTCTATGAGTTTGTGGCTGGGAGACAGGAAACACTCAGAAACCAGAAGGAAGACTGAGCTCTGGAGTATCTATATGCAGACTCTGTTCCTCCTGTGACCTTGAACTGTGATACTGCTGAGATGTGCCCTCTGCTCCCAGCTGGAAGCATCTGATACGGAAACAGCAACCACTGCTGCTTCCATTTCATGAGAACTGAGATCTGAGAAAGGTAATTTGCAGGAAGTTTTTTTTGTCTTCCTCCTCTTTAGCTGGAGAGTCTCATGATTCTGTTGTACAACCTGACTGCATCTGATGAGGCTGCAAAACTGCCAGACCTAGAGCAGCTCCTGGAACATCACTTCCCTTTAAGTGAGTTGCTAGAGACTGGTACTATTTGAATTATTTGTATGCTGTCCTTCTACTATACATCATGTAAAATTATGCATTATATGAAACAATTCAGAACATAAAGAAAATAAATGCAACTGCTAGACTAAAATTCATGAAAGAAGGACCAGCCATTTGTCCTTTTGGCAACTCCCCAGAAGTATGTGACCAATATCCCCATTCTGTTAAGCTCTTTGCTACTCCTGGTTAGTCTCATGGGTGTCCTTAAGGCATGCAGTCAACTTTAACAGAGCGGGGTTTGGCCACCACTGAGAACTCTTTGGAAATCCTACTCTCTTTCATTCAGAACACTATGAATTTGTATAAAAGATTTTACACTATGAAAAGCATTTAGTCACATAGAGTACTGATGTGAGCAGAGAAAAATGAAGCAGAGAAGCCACTGTATGGCCATCAGAGCAGAGTGCTTCCATGAGTCAGTCTAGTAACTTGCCTCCACATCTGTAGCTCTTTCAGATTTATTTATATTACTCTTACAACCTCTCACCAAACAATTCATTTTTTAAATAAATTTCTGGTGTACAAATACCAACAGTCCCTTTATCATGATGAAGAGGGGAAAAGGTAAAAATGAGGTTTGAAGTTCTTTTGTTGTTCAGAGGTAAAAGTTCCTCTCTTTCACATTACGTATAAGATACACAATGATATAAAAATACATTCATACTACATATCACTGAAAATAATATATATCCAGTGATATTTTACTAGACCTTTAAAAAATTGTAACATTTTTCTACTCAGAGAACATCAGTTGAAGAGGAAAATATTTACTGGATATTTTTGTAAAGGTCCAGAAGAAATTGAGGGCATTTTTAGTCTTTCCTGTCTTAAACAGACCTCCTACGCTGAGCTCTAGCCTATTTTCTTTTATTTTGATAATACTCCTGTGCTTCTGGTGGGCGTCAGACAAAACCAGATCTGGAGGGTTGTTTAGATGTATCTTCCTGGGAAAGCTGCAGGACAACAATGGCAACTTTTTATGGCTACTTGGACAAAGCTCTAGGCTAAATTTGTGTTGAAACACTGGAGAGCATCAGAACCATGGCAGTCCAGTATGTGCCTGTGTGATATATTTTAAGTAGGTAGAATGCCTGTTGGTTTGAACAACCTCAGGAGTCTGGTAGATGCATCATATGAAAGATTAATAAGAGGAAAATGCATGAAACTTGATTTATTACTAGATAACCAAACAGGATATCGAGCTTCTTAATCTAAACACCCTCTTATTAGATTCTAAAAATAACTTCTCAGATGTTAATCTCTTACAACTTTAAGTGCTGTGAGTGACTAAATACTTCAGGAAAGCACAGGATTTTCTCTCCTTTGGTGTTCAAGGCAGGTACCCCACCTGTATCTGAGAAATGTCAATTAGCAAATATGACATCCATCAAAAAACCTAAATTGTAGTGAGATATAGGAAACAACAGTAAGTTTGGCTACTGTATCAATCAAACTCATGCAAACTATGATAAAGAACAGGATTAAGAGACATAGTGAGAGCATTTTCTTGCAGCAAACAGTCATGCCTCACATGTTTTTAATGCTCTTTAAAAGAGTCAGTGAACATGTTGGTAACAATGAAGTGTTTGATACATAAATTTTCCAGAAGAGTTTGAATAGGTCTGTTACAAAAAACTTAGAGAAAATAAGCTGCCATAGTGTAAGTAGAAAGTTTCATGCCTTGATTGACACTGATGAAAAAAATAGAGAAGAAAACATAGGAACAGTAAGAAAAGTCCTTCTACAGATACATCAATAGCAAAAGGAGGGGCAAGGAAAACCTCCATTTTTTATTGGACATGGGTGGGAATATAGTTATGAAAGATGAGGAAAAGGCTGAGGTATTTAACACCTTCTTTACCTCAGTTTTCAACAGTAAGACATGTCCTGAGGACAGCTGGCTTCTGGAGCTTGTAGAAAGAGATAAGAATCTGAATAGCCCCCCTATAATCCAGGAGGAAACTGTTAGTGACCTACTGAGCCACTCGGATCCTCACAAATCTATGGGACCAGATGGGATCCATCCTAGGGTGATGAGGGAGCTGGCAGAAGAGCTCCCCAAGCCGCTCTCCATCATCTACCAACAGTCCTGGCTCACTGGGGAGGTCCCAAATGGTTGCAAGTTGGCGAATATCACGCTGATCCACAAGAAGGGCTGGAAGGAGGACCCGGGAAACTACAGGCCCATCAGCCTGACCCCAGTGCCTGGCAAGGTTATGGAGCAGATCATCCTAAGTGCAATCACACAGCACCTACAGGATGGACAAGGGATCAGACCCAGCCAGCACGGGTTTAGAAAGGGCAGGTCCTGTCTGACCAACCTGATCTCCTTTTATAATCAGGTGACCTGCCTGGTGGAGGAGGGGAAGGCTGTGGATGTGGTCTGTCTGGACTTCAGCAAAACCTTTGACACCATGTCCCACAGCATACTCCTGAAAAAGTTGCATCCCATGGCTTGGACAGGGAAACTCTCTGCTGGGTTAGGAACTGGTTGGATGGTCGGGCCCAGAGAGTGGTGGTGAACGGTGCTGCATCCAGTGGCTGGTCACTAGTGGTGTCCCCCAGGGATCAGTGTTGGGCCTGGTTCTGTTTAATATCTTTATTGATGATCCAGATAAGGGGGTTGAGTCCACCATCAGTAAATTTGCAGATGACACTAAGTTGGGGGGGTGTCGATCAGCTGGAAGGCAGGAGGGCTCTGCAGAGGGACCTGGACAAGCTGGAGAGTTGGGCTGATTCCAGCAGGATGAGGTTCAACAAGGCCAAGTGCCAGGTCCTCCACTCTGGCCACAACAACCCCCTGCAGCGCTACAGGCTGGGGACAGAGTGGCTGGAGAGCAGCCAGGCGGAAAGTGACCTGGGAGTTTGGATTGACAGGAAGTTGAACATGAGCCAGCAGTGTGCCCAGGTGGCCAAGAAGGCCAATGGCTTCCTGGCTTGGATCAGGAACAGTGTGGCCAGCAGGACCAGGGAAGTGATTCTGTGTTGTCGGGACGAACATCACACTGGGATTTCACACAGAAAAGTCTTTATTTCATACAAACATTGTTAATTTATAGTCTCCCCTAGTCAGTGTGTTTCACCACCATTGGTGCCCTTACTACATAAACATGTCAAGATTGGTTGCTCTGTAGCTTCTGCAACTCATGGTGACTCAGCTGTTTAGGATGTCCGGCTTCAGTTGTGGTTCAGTAGTTCCATCTTCTTTGTTTATCTTCTTCTCACTTCAGTGTTCACATTCCTTTACAACCTTGCAGCTGCAACCACTGAAACTCAAGGCCCAAGCTGTCCACAGCCCAGTCACCTCCCACAGTTCTGCCCATTCTCAGCACTGGTGAAGCCACACCTGGAGTACTGTGTCCAGTTCTGGGTCCCTCAGTTCAGGAAGGATATTGAGGTGCTGGAGCAGGTCCAGAGAAGAGCAACAAGGCTGGTGAAGGGACTCAAGCACAAGTCCTATGAGGAGAGGCTGAGGGAGCTGGGGTTGTTTAGCCTGGAGAAGAGGAGGCTCAGGGGAGACCTCATCACTCTCTACAACTCCCTGAAAGGAGGCTGTAGCCAGGTGTGGGTTGGTCTCTTCTCCCAAGCAACTATCAGTAAGACAAGAGGGCATGGTCTTAAGCTGTTCCAGGGGAGGTTTAGGTTAGATATTAGGAAGAAATTATTTACAGAGAGGGTAATCAGACATTGGAATGGGCTGCCCAGGGAGGTGGTGGATTCTCCATCCCTGGAGGTTTTTAAGATGAGACTGGATGTGGCACTCAGTGCCATGGTCTAGAAACCATGGTGGTAGTTCATGAAAGGTTGGACTTGATGATCTCGGAGGTCCTTTCCAACCCAGCTGATTCTATGATTCTAGGATTCTATGATTTTACAATGGAGGAAGGATGACTTGGCTGTTCAGCACATTCATTAGTGGTCTGGAAAGGGATTGGACAGGGATGTTTTCTGATCTTACAGAACTAATATAGTCAAAACCAGAATTACCAAAAAGTGCTGCAGGAAATTCTCTCTGCACAGGCTGCTTGAGTGAGCTGACATCTGATGCTATTCAGTGTTGATAAACACAAATTAGTGACAATGGTAGAAATAATCCCTGCTGTATCAACATACAGCAGTGAGCTCAAAAGAAATTATTATCATTCAGCAAGTCACCACTAGAGAGAGTATTGCAAAAACGGTATGGATGAACTATGTCAGTCAAAAGATAAATGTAATTATAGAATCAGATCTGAGAACAAAACAAAACAGTATCATTACAGTAGCAGCCAAAGTACAAATCCATAACTCGTGCCACTGCTTCAATATGGCCTGTATCTGTCATCATTCTTTAAAAGAAAGTTTTAGAATTAGAAAATCTTCATAGAATACAGGTTTATGAAGGACAGATGTGTGAAACCATTTTCCTATGAGAGAAGATCAGATAGGTTTAGGATTCTTGAGTTTGTAAAAAAAGACTGAAGGGGGTATGAGAGAAAGGAATAAAATCAAACAAGTATAAAGACGTTAAATACAGAACAATGCTGTCACATGCTTGTCATGCCCATGGTCTGGGCTGACAGCACATAAGCTAGGTTTTATATGGAAGACTGACAGACAAGTTAGCATGCTGTAAGATTAAGACAACAAATCCCATTTAGGATGATAAGTGCATTTTGTGTCCTCTATCATTTTTTTGCAGACAGCAGCCTTACTCTGGGATTGCATCATGGTGTCTGTGCTTACACTTCCACTGCATAGTCACACAGCCTCCCCTCTCTGCTCTTTGTAGCAATGCAACAACTTTGAAACTTTAGTGTCACTCCTTAAATCATTTGTGAAACAATGGTACGTCTTCTGAGAGTTGCCTGAAACTTGTTCTTATCTACTTACACTGAAATATATGTTTGTCTGTTCCTCTTTGAGCTATGGAAACACCCTGCTGATGAAATCACCTGCAGGACAGGAGATCCGTGCACAAAAGTCCAAGCCTAGGCGTGAAGCAGGTGCCTACATGCACTTGAGATCAAGAGTGCAGTCTTCCCATGATCAGGGTAAGTGCCTGAAGTACCTCTCATTGACAGACAATGTTCACAGTTGCCTTTTATTATGAAGCTGGAATTGGGGGAATTACTGCTCATCCCTGATAATGAACTAGTTGCAGATCTTTCTTTCAGACTTAAGCCTCAAATAGTCACTGGATAGAAAAAGAGCAAGGAGCAGAGGTTTCTCACCTCTGCAGAGCTAGTTGTTAGGATATACCTGAATAATTCCCTCAAGCTGCAGAGATCATTTAACTGAGGCATCTCGTTCACTGGGCGAGTCCAAGCAGCTCCTGGAACTCCTAGGTTTCCAAAAGAAGCAGTCACATATGTGTTGTGGGGGCTTGACCCAACACACTCCCTGACTGAGACAGAAAGCCACCTTCTGTCCATTGCCATGTCAGCTGCACACAATGTCAAGTGTGGAGTAAATACTCAGAGTAGAAGATCCAAAAAGCAGAACTCTGGAGAATATGTAAAAGAAAAGAATATACGCGATGGTTTAGGCACTTACACAAACATCTGAGGTAATTCTAGGTCTTCTTGGAATTTTTACTTGGATTTAATGCTTTGCTTTGTCTTGTGACTCCTTACATTTCAAATATTTAGAAAGCAAAAATACTAGAACCTTATTTTTTCTCTCCATTGCATATTGCTGCTTTTTGTTTTTCCTGGGCACTGCTCAGTCTTCCTTACAGTAAATACTAAGTACAGCCAATTCCTTTTCCAGCAGCATCACTGCTTTATGCAGTGGCTCTGTTAACTGCTTCTCTGCTTATTCCTTCCTCTTATTTCTCAGAAGGTTGGGGGAAAGTCATTTAGTGCTTGGTTCACACTGTAGTGGAGGTATAAATAAAGCAAAGGCAATGGAGTGCCTGTATATTAAGTTCCTGTATCTTTGCAAGAGACCGTTGCTTTGAGCAGAAGGTAAGCCAGTCACCATGTGCCTATTTTCATATAAACATCTGTTATGAAGAGAAATTGTTGCTGGGCAGCAAAACCTGTTTTTCTACCATCTTTTTAATTGCTGAAGTGGCCAACTGTGAAAGACTAAGTTATTAAATATTTGATGTTAATTGTTACTTTGCCATGGAATAATGTTAGAACTGAAAACAAATAAAAAATGTATGCCCTACAAAATTGGATGCACGTCATCTGTCTGAGAGTAAGGAGAAAAATCCTTATTAGATGCGTTTTGAGCAGCAGGATGAGACATATAGATCAGTACAATAATATTCACATATAAGTAATCTTTACTTGCATGGAAGCCATCTGTTATAATTTTGAGGACAGTTTTGGCATTCCCCACAGCCTGATGAGTGTGAAGGAGTCTCTCCTGGCACGTGCCACTCAGAGAACCTGTGCAGGAGGAACATCCTTGCAGAGGGACTCACATGGTTTGAGGAAAGAGTGGCCCAGTATGTGATCCTGGGGACACAAGTAAACATTTCTGCTCTTCTCTGAATCACCATTTCCTGGAAACTCATGTGTTTATGCTGGCTTTCCTGAAATCACTCTTAACACTTATCAGACCTTTAAGGCACAGGCAAAGGCACCACAAACACATTACTGAATTTAAAAAGAGATGATTACAATTTTGCTTCTAGGTGACTTACAGACATAGGTAGACTTACTGTCTATCTGACAGGGCATTTCAAACAGTTCCTCAGAACTGAAATACAGTTTTTGACTAGTCCTGTCCTCAGGTTTGCTATCAAAAACATGAGAATTTACTTGACATGAAATCTCTTTTTAATTTCCCAAATTCAGATGTATTTTCCTGTTAAGGCAGCTTTGATGGCAATGTCAGTATAAGGACTTCTGCCATGTCTTCACCCAGCCAGTCGGCTCACAATTGCTCTTCCATAGCAGCATGATATCCCTGACAAGCACTATTGCTTTTGAGATTGGGATAAACCAGTTAAAAAAATGTAACTTCCTAAAAACCAATATACTCTGGTGAAAAAAGTAAGAATCAGGCCAGGAACAGAATAAACCCACATCCTTAAGCCAGTATGGGCACCAGAACTACTGTTTCATAGACATATGGTTTTGGGTAGCTCATGACTATAAAACCATAAATGGGGCTTTGTAGTCTTCCATCCTAAAAATTTACTTATAAAGTTGCTTCCTGTGTCATGTTAAGCTTTGGTTAACTCAACTTCTTTTTAATCACATAATATTGCTTTTGCAGTGTCCTACCAGGCAATGTGGGTTCTAATGCTTTGTCAGCAGTACACAGATTATTTACATTAGGCAATAATATCTCTTCTTGTCAGACAAACAGGAGATGCTAAGCCATCCTACCTTTGTGGACATATGCTGTTTGAGTACAACCCATTTTTAGAACTCTTTCACTACTCCAATGTACAAATGAAGAAAATAAATGAGAGCCACTATAAGCTCCTGGTAAAGCCAGTCTTTATTACACTTTATGAAAAATGAACTGACGTAGTGGAATTTCTGTTTCAGTTGACCCTTCTTCCTGGCTTCCTATCATTTTCAGCTCTGTTTTCTCTTCAGACATTGCCCTTGGTTCAGGCAATATTAGGAGCAGCCAGGGAAGTTTCATTGCAAGTGAAAGTGCCTGATAAATTTTTGAGATTTTAGACGAAGATCCTCTGCTACTTGCACAGTATTTTTAAAATTTATCAAAGAGCTGCTCCTTATGAAGTCAATGTTCACACTCTAAAAGAAATCTTCAGTTTAATTCTTATCTGCTGAACTAAGAGCTGACATCAGAGCTTTTAAAAAGGGAACTGATATTATAAAAGGGAGAGCAAGAAGATTTCTGAAAGTTGCAAAAACTTCAGCACGATTTTACATTGGGCTGCAGCCAATGTCCATTTTGACTACTTAGTGATGACACATGACAATAAGAGTGTTAAAGAAAAGTAGTAATATAGATTTTCTTGACAGCAAGTAATAGAGAAGGCTTCTGAACCACTGCTTTAAAACAATTGTAAACATCATCCATGTGCATCAAATACAAATTATGGTTGTTGCCCATACCAGCAGATTTAAAATAAGCCTATCTTTGGAGTCAGTAAAACACTGTCTTCCACAAAAGGGAAAAAGTGTTTGTGCTGTAGTAGTTATAAAAGAGCTATGATAATCCATAATGACCTCATCCTCCATTACCCATAGAATTAAATTAGAGTGATAGACCCAAAATAACATATTTTTCTTAAGCAGAGAGCGGTAACTCTAAGTTTGGGATTTTGTTTGATTCAAAGGACAATTGTGTGGATCCAAATCCATATTAGCTCAGCAGATCACCTGATGCTACCAATTTGGCACCTGTAGAGTGACATCACAGAAAACATACTTAAACAAAAAAGGGTAAACTGTTCTGGTTTATATGAAGCAAAACTGTATGTTGTGAAAGCTCAAAGGAAGCTTTGCTCACTCCAGTGTGCAGAGATAATGCGGCCCACGTGGACAGTAGTTTGAAAAGAATCCAGACAGATGATTGCTGGTTGTCTAGAATAATTCAGGTTTGGAACTTGTGAAAACAATTCAAGCTTAAGTAGTATTTAAAAGCATTTTATAATCCTACGAAGAGAAACTTGAAAATGAGTCTGAGCTGCTTGTTAAAATTCTGATGCTGTAAGTAGTTTTAAAATATTCTACTAGATTTACATTGCCAAAGTGTGTTCTCAGGAACACAATGGTTAAACATGGCAGAAGAATAGAAAGTAGTTGATACGTCTTGCATTTTAGGACATCGTTCATTTGTTTCTATTCAGAATTGCTGTTTCTAAATTCTCAAAGAGACAGAAACAACTTGCCTCTAGAATGAAAGGCTCATCCATCTGACTTGTGAGAGTTTAGATCCAGCTACACTGATACCCCTAAACATGTCAGGCACCATTCAGGCCTCAGTCTCCAGCTAAATTCATGTAAACCATAAATGCCTCTTTTTTGAGATGAGGATCTTTGGTGTCATATAGGGTCTAACCAGATCAACCCCCTAAATCTTCCATCTAAACAACCAGGGCCACTTGAGTAGTAATTCTGGTGTGGTCGCTGAAGTGAACAAGCATAGACTGGCTTTCATGAACTGCTGTGTATTCAGGCTCTTAAACTGATGTTTGAGTCATGGTAGAATGGGTAGACAATCATCCCCAGTGAAGTTTAAGTTGTGAAAAACGTGGTCTTCCATAATTTCCAACTCTGCTTTACCTTGTACGAATTATATGGAAGTATCTCAAACTCAAGGTGATATCTGAGAATTTACACACCTGTATTCAGTTTTTCTTCTTTCTTTCACAGTTATACACATATATAAATTTTGTTAAAAACCCAGTGAAACCTCAAGGGGTCTGTTATGTACCTGATACTGTTTAAAAGAAAACATAGGGTGAAAGCCTAGTAGGGACAAAGTTTTTGTGAAAATGTTCTGGCAGTTCACTCACTCTTTTGAATAACACAAGAAATCAACTCATTCTCTTTCATGACTCTCTAGTCTCAAGGTGTGAAACCAACGGGCAGGAGGTGACAGTACAGGAGCTTCCCATGAGCTTGTTACACAAATGCTTTTATGTGAGTCCAGTTCCTGACAGGCAAATGCCCTGTCCCAGTGAGCAGAATTGCTGAATCTCCAAGTCTCTTCCCCAGACAGGGTTTCTAAGTTTGATAACACTTATCATTGTCTGGAAACTAAAACACAGGATGATAAAAGTGATGATGATTAAGTAATTTTAAAGAAAGGCAAAAATTCCCAGATAGTCTTGCTTTTCTTACCCTAAAGCTTCAATTGGCTAAGAATAGAACCAAAAATTAATCTCCCTCCCCAAAATGAACTTAATAGATACCTTTTCAGAATTTAAAAATAATCATTAAAAAGCAAGAAATGTCCACTTTTATTAAAAGAAAGTAATTGCTATTTATGTGAGTAAGGAAGACAGAATGGGATTTTTTTTGGAGTAATGTATATTTGGACTTCAAGACCTGTGTCTTGTACCTTTATGGCAGGTTCAAGGTAAAATTGGTCAACAGTGATTTCTTCTGATATTGAGTCCTGTGTTGAGCACCAAACACTGGAGGAGGATTAGCAGTTAGTTGCATCAGGTACTGTCTCTGGCTATGAGCTGCTGTAGAGGAACTACCATTGGGCTCCTCTCCAGAGAGCAGATTAGCACAACTGTTGAACATAACTCCTAAGACGTGATCTGGTTGTAAAGGAGTAGGTTGCCGTCATGCAAGAGGGACTAATTAGATTTCAGCCTTCCTCTAATATGCCCATCAAATCTTTGCCTTTCTTACTTTCTCAGCAATTAGGGGCTCAATGCAGTATCTTCATAGTTTCATGTTTTCCCATGCCATTAGTGGCCCAGAGGAACAGCTTTATGTGTTAAACAGTATAAGGCACATGCAGCCAGAAGAGAAATAGAACATGCAGAATCTCAAGTTAGGCACTGCCTTGCTGTATTTTCAGATGTTGCAAGCAGGCATAATGAACATACTACCTAGCAGAAAGTGCAAACCCTGTGCATGTATCTTAAATTTTATCCCTCAGGTATCCATCAGACAGCATTTCCTACAGTCCAGATTCCTCTCCTAATTATTGGTGCCTGCAGTCTTTCTTTCCAGGTATGAGCAAGGTAACCTAGAAAAGAGCATGTAACTGCTTGTTAGAGCACTCATCTGGAAAATAGAAAAGAAAACATATTTGAAGGGCTTGGATTTTGTGGTGATCTCAGGTCTGCAGACATCCCCTGAAACTACCTGCTAAATCAAGGCAATAAAAGCAAGTGCTGACTAAACTCTGGACCTGAGAAATCTCAGCTGCCCCCAGATGGGCACAGCCCTGTGCATGCTTGACAGCAGGTCTTTCTGGTGCTCAGGTCACAAAATGCATATGCAACCAAAAGTTGCCAGGTGTGTAAATTTGGCAACTCAGTTGACATATATGTCATCCTTCTTGGATCTAGTCCTGGTGTCAAGAATGATTTAATGCTGGACTAGGTCAACGAAAAAACCTTGTTGAGATGAGAAACATCTAGTGTGGAAATGGACTTCAGAGAACAGCTTAGCACACATGCTGACCCCATCTCTTTTGGAATAAAGGAGCTGATACACAAGCAGGCAGGACTTAAGCTAGTGGCTTGTGCTCCATATCAACAGCACATTTACACTAGTTACTTACTCTCTTTCCATATGGGAAACATCATAAGAAGAACTGCCTGATCTTTTCTTTGCATGCCACTGCTCTTTCAAACTCCAAGACTAATATTTCCCTGGCTTTTACCTCTTTCTTTATTTGCCATTGCATGGAGTAGGTCTTCCTCACAGGGCAACAGCCTCCCATAGAGGCAGGTAATTCCTCAGTGACAACAAAAGTAGCTTTCTTGCTGCACTTGGGGAATTAAAGAGATATTGGACATAAACGTAGATCCATCACTTTCTTCTTGACAGCTTTAAGCCAGTGAATCAGTCTTTCTGTCACTCAGGAAGAGAGTTGTAGAGTAGCAGTATCCTGGCCCTCATTCTCATGCTCATTACCTAGATTCACTGCAACTGAACTGTAAACCCTTACTCTTTCAAAACTTATTGTCTTAAAACCAAAAAACTTTCATAGAAGAATAATGGGACTATTTTCCTCTGAATTTAGGTTTTAGTTGCAGTTCGATTGTTTCTTATACTTATTTTCACCTTTTGTTTTAAGTTTTCTCTAAAATGTCTGCTTTTATTAGTGGGAACACTATCCTGCATCCTTGTTTCTGATGTTACAGCTGACCTCCATCAGTGGGTATTTGCAAACATATCTATCAAAACTTAACGGGAAAAAGGCAATAAGTTGCTGTGAAATTATATTTTGGAGAGGTCAGCCAAATTTCAGATAGGTTTGGGTGTATTATCTGACTTGCTGTCTGTAGGAAAAGGTTGGGTTTTCTCTGTTCAATGCAGTGGTATCTTCCAAGTAAAATTTGCCCAGTGAATGAGCCAAATAACAGCTGAAGTACCTGAAAGTGCATGAAGTCCTTAACCCATCACCTATGTGGCATGGAAAATACAGAACACTTCAATACTTTTATTTTTAAGGTATGCATGATGTTGTAGTAAAGTGGTTTTCCAGTCCTGTTCAGCTTTTCTTTCTTTCCATAGTATATTCAAAGTAGATACTTTTGTCCATATTTTCAATGTGTATTTTATTTTAGTGAGATGAGGTTTTTATGTGTCTATGTTTCCTTTTTCCTTAGGTCAATTCTCCCTTTTTTTATATATATTTGCTTTGGTTTGGTTTGGTTTTGGTATGGTTTTTTTTGTTTTGTTTTGTTTCAAATCTGTGTCTTATATGTGGTCCCTTTTTCCTTCTTCCTAGTCTCTTTTATTTTCTCCCCTCTGCCTTTTCCTCTGCTCTCACCTGTCTGTCCTCATGGCTGTATTAAAATTAGCATCAAATGATTGAGTACTCTCAGCTTAATTCCCCCTACTCTTTGTACACAGTTCAATCCTCTACACAGGATTTTTATACTTCCTTAAAAGAGAAAAAGCAATAAAGCTCTTTGTCTTCCTATCTTCTAATTTTCTAGGGCATGGATGTGAAGGCTAGGGGAAATGTTTATGACAGTCTATTCCTCATAACCTGCAGAAAAGAAAGGATAAAGTGATTTTTAGGGTATCATTGAAGGCAAAGTGGATATGTGTCTCATCAGGAGCAGTTGTCCTAGCAAAGTGCCTGGTACAGACCTCAGACCACTGGGTTTCTGGCCACTGGGTTCACTTGTTTGATGCTCTCAGTGAGCTGTTGGGCAGAGGAAAGGTAGAAGGCACAAACAGGAAAAGAACCCATCCATGGTTCAGTGCCTTGGAAGCCAGGCACAGAGAGAGGGACAACTACACTGAACACTGCCAACAAATTAGGAGTTCCTGGTTATCCTGGTCCTCCTTGCCTCTCTGAAATCTGGGAATCCTTCTATTCACAGGGTTCCCATTTATCTGCATGTCCTTGATGTTGTGTTCAGAAGGGACCCACACGGATCACTGAGTCCAACTCTTAAGTGAATGGCCTGTACAGGGAACAAATCCATTGGTATTATTAGCCCCATGCTCTAACCATCTGATCTAATCTCAGGGTCCAAGTCTAAGCCAAGAAAAACCTTTGGACTTACTGTGTGGGATCCTTTCCTGCCAGGTCTCTCTGAGATCCTTTTACTCATTATTGAAGGCTGACAAACATTTTACTACTGTCAAAGGGACAGCTATATTTTTTTGTTTTATTCTGCTTTTCTACACTTGAAGAAGCATCTGTTTTCCTGTGGTTTTAACAAAATTAACCATGTGAAGGAAATCCAGGTGAATTATAGATACTGTTGGTGGAAATGGGCATTTTAATAGGAAAATAAATAATTCCATCTATGTAAAAACTGTACAGGGAAAGATACTGACCCTATTCAAACACCAACATCACAAATAATAGAAATGGGTTTTCAAAAGATTATTGGTAAAGGAAATTGTTTTTTCATGTGACACTAGACATTCCCTTTCCTTTCCCCCAGGTTTTCAAGGGAAGAAAGCTTATATCTATCTAGTTAAAATTAAGACTGTTTAGAATGCTGCAGGTTCCTGAATGTGCTGGCCTGTGAGAATAGCTGCAGAGGACATGGTACATTGCATGTTTTAAAGACAAGGATTTTTACGAGTCTAGTGGAATAAATATTGTGTTGGTGACATGACTATATAAAATCTTCTGATATGATTTCCCAGAAGAGGTGTTCCTCAGTTATTCCATTTTTGCATTTGCAAAAGTCTTCTCAGACTCTTGTAGTTCTGCAAAATTCAACTCTAGAAGAAACACTGTTGAGGATCTGCAAATGACGGAGCTGATAATTCTTACATTAATACTGTGTATAATCATAATCCTTTCCAGTGACACCAGTTCAATTTGGTTATTAACATGAAGTTGATCTCTTTTTCAAATTAATTAGCATATATCCTCACACTTCATAAGAATTAAAGCCTCCATCTGAAGCCCACACAACAAAGACTCCATAATACACTGACAAGAGGGACCCAACTTTTCCCACAGTTGCTCCTGGAGAAATAGTCATCTAACTTAAAGGCTTTCTGCTAATTAATTCTTCTGCTTGACATTCTGGAACAGGGAGGACAAAAATCCCTGTCCTAATGAACCATTTGTAGAAAATGATGTCTCTCTAATATATCCCGGTTTTGTGTTACAGCTAAAGAATGTGGCATGGCTCTTCAGCGATTTGGACCTGAGCTACTGTTCTCTTGGAATGTCCTGTGGTGTCTCAGATGACCTACAGAGAAACAATGCTTTTTCATTAATGCACCAGTTAATTTGTCCTGGAGGTCTGCTCCTGAAACTTCTCGCCCTTAGTCCATATCAATAGGCATGTATATGTCTATATTTTTTCATACTAACGATATGTCTAGGTAAACAATCAGCCTAGACATTTCACCACAAGACTCTATCCTCAGCCCCATACTCTTTCCTTAAGAAAAATTCTACCTCCTTTAATGCCCAGGAGAAAGGATGGTCTTGCAATATGCCCAAAATAGTGTTATACGTTCTTTATGGCAGAACAAGAATATTTCTTTGTACATAAAAAATTCCCCCCAAAACCTCAAACTGAATCTTTGCTTCATCTGTGGGTAACTAAATTAAATAAAAATGTATTACTTCAAAACTAATAAAAGAAAAATGATACTTTCAAAATTCTCTGAGGACCTTCCTGTTTTAATGCTCTCTCCAGCAATTGCAAAGACACAAACTGAGCCTGAGATTTATCAGAGCAAGTAGAGTGCAGCATGGACATTTCAGTTGCAGTTATGAAGCACGTTGCATTTTACCCAAGGACATTAGACATTCAATTCAATTCTATTTCCTCTTTCATTGTGACATTTTGTTTTAATATGCTGTCTCCTGCTTTCAGTGGTCAGAACTCCCACTTCTTTTCCACAAAAACATTCTGAGGTTTTCTTTGGACTGAATTTTAGCTAACCTGTGGGCATGCATCACTGTAAAAGGAGACCTTTGTGTTTCTTAGGCAAGGGTGGGGGAATTTAAAATCAAATCACTACTGCTATTCCTTATAGTCAGAGGTTGTGAATACATGTATAATTGCATTTTCCCTACTGGAAGGCAGTTGCATGAATATTTGTAAGCTTATTTTTTTCTGTTTTGACATCAAGAGTGCATACTGCAGCATATAAACTAGATAGCACGTTGAAATACATTATTATGCTATCAAAGCTGAATAGTTCAAGCTAATACTTTTTCTCAGGTATCCTCTTATTTTCATATATTTAAACCTTTTCTTGTTTTAGACATCTGTTTTTTTACCTAATTTAACTAAAGGTTTTTCAACTTCTTTTGTAAGAAAAAAATAATAATTATTGGATCAACACAAAGGCCAGTGTTGTTTTTTTTGCTCATAAAGCTCAGTGTTCATAGGCAGTGCTTGTTTAGAGGTTACGATTACAATACATCACAATAAAACAACCAAGTTTTTTGAAAACTTCAGTGAAATTTCAAGCATGTTTTGTTCCATTATATACAGTATGATGAAAAAATCTAGAGTGCTCAGACAATTTTCCAACAGTCCAATGTATTTTCCAACCTATCTTAGGGGGATATGTTTGCTAGTGATTTAACCACTTCGATTTGTTCCTCAAGAAACATGTCTATGACATCTAATTTGGAGAGATATAAAGATGAAATTAGTGCTGTTGAGTGACAGTTATAAATTAATCTCCCAGGAGGAGTTTTCTCCTGTAAGCAAACCAAATTTTCCATCGATTAATTTCATTCCATTAAATCTACTTACTGCTTACTCTACTCCTATTACTGAAATATTACTTAGTCATGATACATCTATCTTCTTAATGTGGAGCCATGTACAAAAGAAAAGCTTTTGCACTGTAGAAATGTCAAGAAAGGTTCTGTGAAGTCTGTGTTTCAGCTCAAATTTCCTGTTTTCCACGCTGCACTGGAATTTACATAGCAGAGAGGTAATTGTGGATAACCCACCTGGCTGATCAAAGGAAGCCAGATGATGCAAACTTCTTGCATTTCGGTAAAGCTTTTGATACTGTCCTTCTGGACAAAATGTCCAGCTTACAGCTGGATAAACATGTCATGTGATGGGTGAACAATTGGCTCATGGGTTGGGTGCAAAGGGTTGTAGTGAATGGGGTATGATCAGACTGGTGACTGGTCACTAGTGGGGTTCTGCAGGGCTCCACCTTAGGCTCAGTGCTCTTCAACATCTTCATAGACAACTTGGGTGAAGGACTCAAAGAGATACTAAGTAAGTTTGTCAGTGATACTAATTAGAGGACTCCACAAATTAGAGGACTCGGCAATCACCAACAATAGGAAGTTCAACAAGGGAAAGTGCCAGATTCTGCACCTAGGGTGCAGCAACCCTGGATGTTCGTACGGATTGGGGAATGAGATGCTGGAAAGCAGTGCCACAGAAGGGGACCTGAGGGTCCTGGACGATGGCAAGTTGAATATGAGTCAGCAGTGCCCTGGCAGCCAGGAGGGCCAACCGTGTCCTGGGGGGCACCAGGCAAAGTATCACCAGCCAGGAGAGGAAGGAGATTGTTCCAGTGTGCTCTGCACTGGGGTGGCCTCACCTTGAATATTGCGTAGTTTTGGGCACCACAATATAAGAACGGTATTAAGCTATTGGGGAGCATCCAAAAGACAGTTATGAAGATGGTGAAGGGTCTAGAGGGAAAACCATACAGCAGTGAAGGTCACTTGGCTTGTTATATCTGAAGAAGAAGAGACTGAAGGGAGACCTCATAGCATTCTACAGCTTCCTTGTGAGGGGAAGCAGAAGGGCAGGCACTGATCTCTTCTCTCAAGAGTGCAGCGATAGGACCCAAGAAAGTGGCATGAAGTTGTGTCAGGGGAGTTAAGGTTAGATGTTAGGAAAAGGTTGAGTCACTATCCCTGGAGGTATTTAAAAGATGTGTAGATGTTTCACTTGGGGACATGGTTCAGTGGTGTACTTGGCAGTGCTGGGTTAATGATTGGACTACATGGTAGTAAAGATGTTTTCCAGCTTAAATGATTCTATGATTTTATGATTAAATCAGAATCTATGATTTGGGCTTTTCCAAAGGACTGATAAACAGGTGAGACAAAGGGGTTTATGGGCTAATATGACTGCTGGGGAAATGTTGTTGTTCATTACCCATTATGTTTTATTTATCATATGAGGCCCTGCTTTAACTTCTGTACTATGGTAATGATGATTTTTTCTGATAACCAGTCAAAAAAGATGGATGTAAACATATATATCACAATGAAATCTCATTGAGGATTTCTATGAACCTATCACAAAAGACCTATACTGTGTTTTTATTTTTTTTCTGAACTGGTTTGTTATGAAACACCTATGCTGTTTCAGTCTTTGGCAGTAAGCTCAGCAGACAGAGGATATTGGATTATATTCCTGAAATTGCACCCAGTTCTGTCTTCAAACTGTTAAATTCCAGCATGCATAAAGTTTGTTCTGCAAAACAAATTACATTCTGCTTTTCTTCTTCCCAGTATAACACAAATAAAATTCATCAGGAATTGAGAGTAATGTCCTTCATACTGGAACCAGTTCCAGGAACCCAATGCATAGTCAGAAGAATTTGACTTTATTGTATATTATAGCTTAAAGCTTATTGTACATTTGTTTTTACATATTTCAAACAGTTAAAGTATGTGCAAAATTTGAAGACTGGCAGTTTACAGTACATTTTTTGTAGAACATGGAGAGCCCTCAAACGGAATAGTTCATTAGGACAGCCTTCTATATTTATATTTCTTCCTCTAAGAAAAAACAATCTGCTTTATCATATCACAATACAGTTACATGGTTGTGTCCTTTTCTTCACCATAACATCTCTGATATCACTTAAAAGGTCGTTGTTATTTAGTGTCACAATTATACCACACTTAAAATGCAAGAGTTGATGCACCAGTGCTATAACTATTCTATTCTTCATTGCAACAGATAAAACTATTCCTATTTCACTCTCATTATGAGATAGTATTACTTGTTTTTGGATGTTTGCATAACACTCACGTGCAAAACTGCACCGGCCACTGAGCAATTAGCCTTTTGGCCTGTCTCTCTGTCATAACATTGTTTTAAAAGGGAGTAACTGCTTGTTAGGCAGTAAGCGCTGCTCGAGGGCTGCTACTGCACCTGTGTGCACATACATAATTCAGAGAGACCCTGTTCATCCTATTGCTACAACTTCCCTGTCACTGCAGGTAAAGAGGGAAGGGGAACTGGCTATTCTGCAGTAACAAAATGAAAGGCTTTCAAGCAAATTTCCACTTTCTGTGGTGTATTAAAACAGCCATACCAAAGCTATAATGTGTGATTTTAATTAAAAAAAAAATACAGTAATGCATTGAAACTGGTATACTCAGGAAAGCTATCTGCAGAGGTAAAAAAAGTAAGCAGGCTGTAGCAGGGAGTGGATCTACCCGTGAGCATGTAAAGTGCTTACCAGAGTCGTGGTTGAGGTCTGTGTACTCTACCACTGAATCAGAAGCCATGTTCTGCACCAGCACATCACTCCATTCAGCAGCACAATGATTATATTTCCATTTTTACGATAAACTCTGTCTGAATTACTAATCAGAAGTAGGGTTGATTGACTCTTCCCAAAAAATCTTTTACATGACACTTGCTCTCCGCATTGTGCCTGAGCATGTCTCAATTACTTATTAAGGAAACTGCATTGTCTTAAAAGGATCCCTCTGTGCTGGAAACATGGCCCGAGTTGAAATTACAAACCTTTCTGTCAGGTTTGTCTCTAGCAGGCAATAAGTGTGCTCTCCTACTTAATTAAAACTCTCTTCTCTTTAGATTTGGTGTCCTGACATATCAGAATAACAGCAATCAGCAACGTGCCCTATGAAAAGATATTTCTTTAAAATATCCTATCGTTTCCCGCTGGCATTTATTTTGCCAGCAAAGCAGTTTGAAAAAGAGATTCCTAGGTTAAGCACAAAAGCATTGAAGCAATGATCAGCAATCTGACAAAAATACTGTTTTTTCTCTAACTAAATAAAAAAAATATTTGCAATACCATAGCAATTTTTGTACATAATGAGCTCAGGTCAGACAGATGTTTGTTCCCTCCCCTTCCATTTGTTTTTTTTTTTTGAGGTTGTCATGGTTTATCTCCAGCAGGCAACTGAGCAGAACAGAGCTGTTCGCTCAGTCCCTCCCCAGCATGATTGGGGAAAGAGAACTAGAAGGGTAAAATTGATAAAATTTGTGGGTTGAGACACAAGGTTTAGTGTCCAGTTCATTGATTCATGCAGTATAAAAAGAAAAACACTGGAACAACCCCCAGGGCTGCTGTTAAGGAGCACAGTGTGAACAAAAATAAATGCATGCAAAAGAGAGATACGGGTACCATGTGTCACAGTTCTTGGAAAATAAGATGGCTGGAAGTAAAATCAAACCTTTGAAAGAACTGATGGTTTAGTTGGATCCAACTGAAAAAGTTTCTTAGGTCAACAACCACACAGATTAATTCCTTTGTAAAGGTCTACTGTGCTGCTTAATTTTAACTTTTCAGTGGCATTTGAGAGGAGGCAAGAGCTGGTCAGGAGACTTTCACGGTTAAGAGCGAGTGAAAGAGGACACCTGTGATGTTGTTTTGGCTGTGACACCATCTCTTCCCAGGGTAGTGAATGAGAGTTCTGCTGATGGACGGATTGACCCCACATATTGTTTTTTAAGGGTATATCTGGCTACACTACAGTAGTGGCACAAAAGAGTGTCTAAGCAGTAAGTGGCAAAAGCCAGGCATCCAGCAGTTTTTGAAGCCTTTAAAGGTATTATTTTATGAGCCAGTTAATAGTCTTCAGCCAGAATATTCAGTGCTTTCTTCTGTGGCAGCCACACTCTCCAATGGGAGATGGGCAATGAGTGTTAGTAAGTAGGAACAGCCTAGCCTGATTTATGCCCTATGGAGAAAGCAGAGAAATCAGTCAGTTTTTAAAATTTCTGTATCATTTTGCCATATAAAACAATGCATTTGATTGTATTTCAACTGCCAATAGCCATCTGATTGCATTATACAAACTGCAGAATGCAAGATGTCTCTTGGCATGAGTACTGGTGGCTCAGTCGACTTGATGAACCAGAAAAAAGTTTCTCTGAGTTTTACAGTGTTAATGAACAAGCAGATACTTGAGAGTGGCATCGACCTTTAGGGAACAGCCTCTCCTTCCCAACTCTCATGTTGTCCTGAGCTGTCAGTACAGTGACTGCAAGAGGTATTTCTTTTTCCTGATCCAGAAAGATGAAATAGTCTCTCTAAACAGCTCTGTGATTGTTGAGGAGAAGATCCAAAGGAAATTAAGTGTCGCATTGAGGAACATTTCTTTCCACCTAAGAGGAAACTTTTGTCATTTTTTTTCCTGTTCAGGAAAAGAAGACCCCATGCTGGTCCAAAAAGGCCTCAGTGCCTTTAGCTTGAAGGAAAAGAGATCATAATGAGTTTATGAGCTTAAACATGTTAAAACTGCCTAATTGTTACCAACACAGATGGGCTCATTTTAATCTTTGTAACAGTCCTATCCCACTGAGACAACAGAGCAATGCTTTTGTTCTTTTTCCCTTGAGCAGAACTGGACTACAGTGATATACACACAGAAAGTCTTGTGTGATATGAAAGTTACAAGAAACATTTTCTATCTTGAAGTAAATTTTAAAATTTTGTTTATATGTTTTGTCAACCAATCATGTCAGCTTAACCACTATACTTTTTAGAAGCATTTGCTTACAGTACTGTTAAAAATGTAAAATAACAGTACAGCACACATTCTGGAGCACGAAATGGGCAAGAAAAGTTGGTCTGCTTTATGAATATCAAAATTATTTCTAGACAAGTATTTTTATGTTATCATGACATAGTACTATTTCCTGCTACAAACAGAATTACAGGAAAAGGATGATTCACTTACAATATTTGAACACTAAAATTGTAGCAAAGACTGGCTAGGGCTGATACCTGTTTAAGAGTTCCAGGAAAAATATACTGGGGAAGAAAATAAAGAGAAGTCGAACGAAGGAAATAAAGATTTAAAGTATGAAAAAGCTGGCTAAGAAAATATTTTTTCAGTTCATTAGCGAACATGATGAACAGTCTTGCTCTTGAGAAGAAAGAGTTAAAAAAATTAGGACCTGGAAGACAGAACAAAAAGGAAGAATTGGAAGAAAACAACATGGAATTTATTTCTTCACTTCTTTGTGTTAGCTCCTACTTTCCTCTTTGATGTTTGCCCCTTTTCTCATGCTTCTCCACCTTAATCATGCTGCAGCATCTTTCCTGGTCTGGAGTTCCTGATGCTGGGCCTTTCTGGATCACCATCCCTTCTTGAGAAGTGAAGCTGTATCATGATAGTCTTGCTGCCAAAGGTGGCAGCTCTCTGTATTCCCCCTATCATACCACTTCTCCTGGCATAGGATCTAAGGCAGAAGACTGTCCCCAGAGCACAACGAACCAAGGTACTTGTAATATGTGCTGCAGAAGAGGAATTTGGGTAAATAGAAACTCCAAAGAAATTGCCTTGCTGAACTGTTTGATACCAAAGATTAACTCTGCCCCCAGAATCCATCAGATGTATTATGTAGCAGTCAGTATTAAAGAAACTTAGACCTAATTTAAAACCATTTTTGAGCCTCCGTAATTTTCATCTTTCAGCACATCCAATAATTATCTAAAATGAGGACGTTTCTGTATCTTCTGCTTTCCAAAACCTTTCAGTACATATCTCTAGTACTAAACAAGTTTAATTTTCATTCTGTTGTTGAGCTGCAGGGAAAGGAAAGAAATATATTCTCTATACTGAGTCCGAATAACAGAAACACTTGAGTGAGCACCTAACTGTTATGTATCAATACCCATGACTTACATCATGCATTTTATTCATACTCTTATTTAATTATTTTTATTAGTCTTCATGGGCTTGCTGAGCACACAAACAATCAATCTACATCCACCCTTAAATGCAATGTTCCCATGTAAGTGTTTAAGTGCAAAAGAACACATGGAGACACCTTAGTTCACTATTTTGAAATGGATGTATGATTTTCTATTATTCTGCTGAGATTTTCTCTTCCTAGCAAACTAGATTTTATCACCTTTAGGACTGGTGTTAAACAAGGCACAGATATAATCCTTAGACCCTGGCTGACTACTAACAAGGAGGGAAGAGGTAGAATTTCAGGCAAATGTGACAAAATTAGAGCTGCAATATTCCTACAAAAAGAGCCACTACAGCCATGGCTTCCACTTTTCATTTAGTTTGAAAGAGACCATATTGCTCTACAACTATCTGAAAGGAGGTTGTGGTAATGTGGGTGTCAGTCTCTTCTCCCAGGTAACAAGTGACAGGATGTGAGGAAACAGCCTCAAGTTGCACCATGGGAGGTTTAGATTAGATATTAGGGAAAAATTTCCTCATGGAAAGGATTGTGAAGCATTGGAACAGGCTTCCCAGGGAAGTGGTAGAGTCACCATCCCTGGAAGTGTTCAAAAAACGTGTGGGTATGGCACTTGAGGACATGGTTTAGTGGTGAAAGTGGTGGTGGTGCTGGGTTGACAGCTGGACTTGATGAGCTTAGAGGTTTTTTCCAAGTGTAATGATTCTATGATTCTGTAAAACTCATTTGTCCCATTAATTATGAACACCAAACTCTTCCCCCTTAGGAGCTTTAATAGAGACATTTTGAAGCACTTAAAAGTGCCAGGGTAGAAAAAGTATAAATTGTACAGTTGTGGCATCCAGCTTGGGAGGCCTAGGGAAAACAATGTACTCAACTACTTTTTTTTCTCTCCTATCTGTTGAATCTGATACTAGAAGGAAGAAAAACTTTTCTGCTTTGAGGAGAAAATGTCATCTAATCATTAGTGTTTGTTGTGTGCTCTGAGGGTAGGGGAGATTATGGCTGGGGTTCAGTCACCCAAAGTCGGCACTGAGTGCCATTTGAGATGCTGTAGTGTATCCTACCTGTCCTCCATCTGCTGCTCTGAAAAGGTGTAGGTCTTCTATATCCATTTATCAGATCAATGTACGTGGACGTGCCTAAGGCATATCAAATAGCACTGGGCACCTATATTTAAGTAAACAAAATAAGGTCACCACCGTAACAGGAGTGTAGACACAATAATCTTCATGTAAAAATGCTTACAGCTCTTTTTTAATTTTCTTTTTTTAATCCCTTGCTTCAGTTCCTGTACTAAAAAGTCCCTCTCTAAAAAAACTTGTTCTCATTGCTGTGTTCAACAGGGATATTAAAACAGTCAAAGTCCAGGATCAACTCTTACGGTATGCAAATCTTATGCCTATAACAAAAGGACTTCATTTATGTGGGAGGCAACGAGAATTTTTCAGAATATATCTGTGTAATTTCAAAAGCTTCAAGACTTTTGATTAAGTCTCCAAGAAATAAATATTGGAAGGATATTCTTTCCCCCGCTTATCTGTAAAAGGACAACTGAAATGTCTTAAGCATTCCAAAAAAACCCCAAAAACTCCAAATCCCACCACATTCTGTAACAGTCCTCTGGACAATACACATATAGCTGCCGTTCCTATGTTGCTTGGCTAAAACATGTATACTTAGATTCTGACCTAACCCACCATTTAACTAGTCTGTACAGGCCAAATCCTCCTGGAAACCATTCCACACATATCGTAGAATCATAGAATGGTCTGGGTTGAAAGGGATCATAAAGATCATTGTGTTACAACACTCCTGCCATAGGCAGAGATACATTCCACTAGACCAGGTTACTCAGGGAGAAGCAGGTAGCTTTGAGTAGTCAACACAGATTTACAAAAGGGAAATCTTGTTTAAACAGTTTCACAGCCTTCTACAATGAAATTTCAGGTTTGGTGGATGAGGGCAGAGCAGTGGATGTTGTTTACCTGAACTTAAGCAAGGCTCTCAACATTTTCTTTCACAGAATCCATACAGACAAACTGGTGAAGTATAGGATCAATAAGTGGAAAGCGAGGAGAAGCAATGCCAGCAGTTCAAAGGAGGTGATTTTTCCCCATCTATTCAGAACCAACGAGACACATCTGAAATGTTGGGCCCGGTTTTGGGTTCTCTGGTAGAAGAGAGACATGAACATGCTGGAGAGAGTTCAGCAAAGGGCTGAATGATGAAGGGCATGGAGCATCTGATGTCTGAGGAGAGGCTGAGAAGTCTGGGACTGTTCAGTCTGGAGAAGAGAAGGCTCAAGGGGATCTTATCAATGCATATAAATAAAGAAAATGCATAAAGAAAATGGAGCTAGGCTCTTCTCAGTGGCATATATGGATATGCTGGCAGGCAACAGAATTGTCTGGAAATACTGGAAATTCCATTTTAACTTAAGAAAGAAGCTTTTACCTTAAGGATGGTTAAAAAACATCAGAGGTTGCCCTGAGAGGTTGTGGAGTGTCCATGCTTGGACATACTTATAAATGGCCTGGACAAACTCCTGAACAACTTGCTCTAGCTGGCTCTCTGCTCTGAGTAGTGCTGTTGGACTGGACAATCTCCAGAGATTCTGTCCAGTCTCAGTGATTCTGTGATTCTGAACTGAAGACTATCTGAGGTTGACAAATCCTTTGCAATCTACATGAGATAAAGAAAAGTGCTTTATAATCACACATGGCTAAAGTTGATGTTGTCCTCCTGACACCCCCCATAGCCCGACACAGTTTTCAAACACATTGGTGGTCCTTCATTGTTCAAATTTAGCAACCTAAAGTTAATGATGTTTCTCCCCTAACTGCAGAAGCTCAGTTTCACTCTTACAGTTCATATTGTCTACAGACACAGTAAGGTAAAGAACAGAAAAATGTACACAGAAGGCATGATATTTCTTTTTTTTTTTTTTTTTTTTATGTGAAGGCTGTATCATCCTGCTTGGTAGTGTTTAAAGCCACAGTCTGAAAACTGAGACTGTGGGGAGTACTAGAGTCAGCTGATGTTTTTGAATAGATATGTATATATATTTGTTCCAATACCAGATGGATAGGCAGTTATGGTTCTTGCTGTGCTGACTTTCTATGCTAATAAAAACTGTTGACAAAGGATTTGAGCTGGTTTTGTGACAACTTGTGCAGGAAGATTTAACAGTTTTAATTTGTTTTAGATTAAAGAAACATTCTTTCAGAATAAATATTTGCATTGAAACAATATAGGAAAAGATGTTTTCTTTTATGAGATATTTATTTAGCAATTTTCCTTCTGAGAATTTTCTTCCAAAAGATGCCAAATATGCAGTAATGGAAATTGATGTCTTTTCTTTGCACGGACCAGGAAGAGTTTGGGGGCTTTGCTGTCAGCTTCCACATGGGGTCAGTAAGGTCACGCCCCACTGTGAAATCTGTAATTTCCCATTATCCCATTTATAATGCTATATCTCAACAGAAATTAGGTGTCTTGTGCTGACAAACTCTCCCTAGTTGCTCGTGTTCCCATCCTCTTCTTTCTTAACAGTTAGTGAGTCAGGATTGAAATTCACTAGCGAAATATGCAGTCCTCACTCTCCTTCCTGATTTGCAAGTATACCAACATTCATACATCCTTCAAATATAGCACAGACCTTGTCTAATATGCATCCTACCTACCCCGCTATAGTGGCTATACCCGTGTTTTTTGCTTCATGGTGCACCAGGATACTTCCTTTGGCCATTTTCCTAAACACTCCACAGTATGTTTTACATAGTACCACAAGACCTTTCCAAAAGCTAATCATAAGACTCACAGGAATCCCCTGAAATATCCCCCAATGCTCACAATTATCACGTTTTCCCCTCCTTATTAGTTAGTTCAGATGACTCTCCTCATGACTGGGCCTGAGCAGTTCCCTTAATCAATAGCCAAAGAGCTCTGGTCTTCATTAGAGTCACTTTCCTTTTCCTCCTCATTTATCAATTTCCTTGCTACCTTTTTATTTGTTTTGCACTGAGTAGTCCTTAAGTAAGTAACTTAATAAATCAAGTGCTCAGTTCTACCTACTCTTAAAAAATGTATTGTGTGCGTAGGTCCATATTAGCCTCCAAGACTCAAAAACCAGGATGTTTCCTGCCTCTGAAAGCATTTCCAAAGATCAATACTGTGATTAAGGTACTTGTAATGGGTGGGTGTCTGGTAGCGGTTCTTCTGAAAGAAGCACAATGCCAAAGGTTGGATTAATTCATAAAGGGATGGATCCTTTCCACTGCCTTGAAAACTATGCAACACAAGATCCACACTATATTAAATGTTTAGCATTTGATTCCAGAAAGCACACTTTGCTCAATAGTTATTTCTGACATTAAACTTTAGCTTTTTGAGCTGCTTAAGTACAACGCTAGCAACACTGGTTTTCTGACTAGTTGGTGGATAAAAAGCACTTAAAATTCAGTATTAATTTAAGTGCACTTTGTAGATCAATTCTTTGAATTTAGCTCTCAAAATGTACCACTAAATGTTAGTGCAAATGTTGTAAGCCGTAAGAAAAGGTTGTCAGAATCCATTCAGGTATTAACATTTACGTAGCCTCTGTCTAGGCTCTGGGATAAAGCAAGTCTTGTATCAGAAAGCTAATTGGTAGAAACTGATCATGTTTGCTTTGTGAATGCGACATAGGTCACAGTGTCACTTTGCTTCCTTTAGGAAGTCTCTCCCAGACAGACAAGCCCATATTTTCTGTATGTGAATTCATAAAATATTGACATTTAATGTATTCACATGTAAAAGCACACACTGAGCCATATTGTTAGTATAACAGTCTATGAAGTATGAAAGCTGTAACCACAGACCCTACAATCATCCAAAAAATGAGAAGCTCAGATGTAGCAGCTTAGTTGCAACATTCATTCAAGGAGGTCTGCAAGCTCACTCCTGGATTAACTGACATTTGAGGGAATTTCCTAGCTTGTTCCTTAAGCCACCATAGTTTCAATTTGAATATAATCGACTTTGTAGAACAACAGGTCTTTATTAAGATGTACTACAAGAATAATTTCTCAAAGTAAAAGCAAGAGTTTTCAGGAAAGCAAAGCCTTTTATTTATTTATTTTATTTTTAAGAAGTAATTCAGTTTGCACTCCTTTGGTACAAAAGAACACAAATTCTCATTAATTGTGCAGATCACCAAGATTGCACATACATTGCTGTGCTCAGAGCTTCCCACTGGAGCTCTCCTTCTTTTTGTTTGTCCCTTTCAGTCCAGCTTCAGGATGCAGACTCCCAGGATTTATCCCATTTTTATGACAAGTATTTGTTCATAGGAAGAACAAAAAGAGATCACTTCTCTATAACCTGTCTTTGTTTCATAATAACCTCATAGCAACAAGTAATGGCTTTCTAAGTCATGTACGTGTACACTGGTGACTGCATAGGCTTGAAATTACTTGACTCTTCATAGGAGAATATTTTGTGCTTCACTTGCTCTTGACATTTAATGACATTTATCTTTATTTTAACATCCAAGATTTCATAATCAGACATTTGAATTCTGAATGTCCATTTCAGGAGATGGTCATCCCGGTTTCAAAGATGATGCCTTCATTTAGGAATGTGAATTTAAATTTGAAACTGAATTTGACTCATAAGTCTTATACATACCTCCAACAGTTTTTGATAAAATTTGCCAACATCCTGACCAGTTTCTTGGTACCTGGGCATAAAGAAACATTCTTAAAAACCTACTACTTTTTTAAAACTTTTAAGCACATAGCATATTGCAATCCATTATCAGTTCTTATATTCAGCTGGTGTTATATACTTAACTACAACTTTCTGATAGGAAATTTCATGCTCAGAAGACATGTTCTTAAGCAATGCTAATTCTGCATAGTTAATAGAATAGTTCAATATTCATTGTAAGATTTCTCTGTTCCTGTTGCAATCTAGTCCCAGTCCTCTTCTAAGTGCTCTCCACTTGGGATATTTTATTCAAGAGTCTTAACTCTTACATAAAACCATCTGGTTCCTTCCTGTAGGAATCTCCACATTTTGTGAGCTCATCTGGCAAGGAAGTGAGTCTTCTAATTTTTTTAGAAGAGTCATGTCCTCACCACTCTTCTCCTCGGTGTTCTCATCCACACTGTGCGCACAAGATGTTTCACATTGTTCTTCACAAAAGGCTAATAGCAAGCTGGTCGTTGTGGTGCTTATTCACCTCTGCTAATCTTTGTGTCCAACGCGCTTGCAACAAACGTGGGTAGAGCCCTTCCCAAATCTTCGTTCATGAAGCCCAGCCATGATGGGCTCCTTCATGTGCTATCTCAGCTTTTTTCCTATAAAATTTTAGGGGTGAGAGAGGAGTTCATGTGTTTACATGGGTTAAGTTGCAGTTTTACTGCTAGCACTGTGATTCTATTATAAAATGCTGTTTTCTAGTGAGGTCAACACAGATGGTACATTTTATTCTTTTGTTTATATATTTATTAATTTGCTTCAGAGAAGACAGTGATGGTATCAGCTACCTAAAAGAAGTAAATAGCATTCTTTAAAATAATGTGTGCATATGTTTGTTCCGCCATTTGTGTTGAACAACTGCCAAGGTAAATCATGCAACCACCCTTTCTCAAAAGGGAAATATACAGTCCTCTCAGAAAAAAAAAAAAAAAAAAAAAAGGTGACAATCAGGATGCTCATGAAATTACTGAGCAGTATGCTTTATTCTGAGTCAAAATGCAGTATATTGAAGATACTGCAAATATGACTCCTGGTAGAAATGCTGATCATGGGTCATCTACCGCCACCACCTGCGTCTCCTAGAACGCTTCCATCAATGCTGCCTCCGTACAATCCTAAACATCCACTGGTCAGATTATGTGACCAATACATCTGTTCTTGAACAAGCAGCAGTCACAAGCATTGAGGCCATGTTGCTGAGAACACAGCTGTGCTGGGCAGGGCACATCTCCAGGATGAAGGACCACTGCCTTCCTAAGATCTTGCTTTATGGTGAACTTGCCACCGGCTGCTGCAAGAGAGGAGCCCCAAAGAAAAGATACAAGGACTCCCTGAAACAACATCTCAGCCTTGGCCATATTGATCACCATAACTGGTCTACTCTGGCCTCCAATCGGGAGGCCTGGAGACACACCATCTATAACGCTGCTGATGCCTTTGAGAAAGCACGCAGGATCACTCTCGAGGAGAAAAGACAATGCAGAAAGAATCATGCCTTGCAGAATATACCACCTAAGGAGTCTTTCTGCTGTGCCTTTTGCAATTGGACTTGTCTATCTTGTATTGGTCTCATTAGCCACCAGCGTGCTTGTAACAAATGTGGATAGAGCCTTTCTAAATTTTCATTCGTGAAGCCGAGCCATGAACAGAAATGCTGAATGAAATATTATTATGATACCATGTATGAGGGCGGAAAGAATGCAGATACTGACCAGAAATGGAAGCATAAAAAATGCCAGGATATATTTTACTCTTTTTTTTTTTAAAATAAGGGCACATAAGTCACAACTCTCAAAAAAATCATAATTAAAGGGTACATCTTAAAACACTTCCAGGAATTGCTATAAAGAGCAAACAATTTTATAACTACAGTGTGGGATGACGAACTGACTGATAAGGACTGTGGTATCTTAGATCAGAAAAAGTAAACACAACTTTAATTAAAGATGATTCTTTTGCATGTATATGTTAGCATTGAAAGTGCAGACAATGATAGCAATTTTCCCAGGAAAATTCCAGTGGGATTTGCTGAATAGCCAAGTTTTAAAAGGACTTTTAATCGATGTTGAAGTGCCCTGGAATCATAGATTTTGCAATGTTTGATGCCCACAGACTGGTGATTTTCAAACTATTTTCAGGATCTGAACAGGTGTTTTCACACTATTTAGACCTCCCACAGCATTTCCATGTCTGATTCAAATGTGGGTCTGAGATAACTTCCTAGGCAGCAAAAGACAAATCCTAGAGCTTGTGAAAAACAACTGCAGAAGAAATAGTATCTCAGGCAAAGAAAAGTATTATAAATGTTTCCGTGTTTAAGTTTTTTTTGTTGTTGGTTTTCATTTTTGGTTTTTGTTTTTTTGTTTTTGTTTTTTTTACAAAAATAAAAGCTTTTATAAACTACCTTGGCATATCACTAAATGCATTCATTTTAAACAACAGACAAAACCAGGCTTGTATTCAAACTTGTTTTATTTGCCTATTAAAGCTATCCTTTAGGAACAGCTGGAGTGGAAGCAAAGAGTCTGGCATCTTTTCATCCAGTTTCCCCTGCTCTCTGTACCAGACAGCTGCCTCACATTAAAAGCTGAGGAAGAAAAAGCAGAGTTTAGCCACACACTGTTTAATGAAGGTCTGAGACTCATTGTTTCCTCTGTTGGAGGTTACCTCATAGAAGGGTCAGGGTATTTAATTTGGTAAATACACCAACAGCGTGTAGGTAACTGGTAACTACATCTAGATTGGTCTCTTGCTGAGAACTCAGTAAGTGATTTTTCCTTGATTTCTGGGCAAGAAAAGTTTGCCAGTACAGTAGCTTAGAAGTACCTAATTTGTCTACAGATGAACATATTAGAGAGGCTGCATGGTAGATTAGATGGAAGGGTTTGCAGTCTTTTCCATCAAAAGAATGGCTTGGGAGATACTGTTTTTTTCTAGGAAAGAAATATAATACACGCCAGTTCTCTATAAACCCAGAGGTCAGTTAATTAGCAGCCCCATAAAGCAAGTTGCCATGGAGATCAGGTGATTTACTAATTCTCAGAGAAAAGCTTTGTCAAATATAAGTGTGAAATCTTGAATGTGGTTGTGAACGTGCAAACAGAGAGTGAAGTCTAGAGGTAAAAAGAAAAAAAAATAATTCCTGGAGCACAATCTACTAGTACAGTATTCAGAGGGAAAAGAAATACTAATGAACTTTTTTTAACATCTGGAGAAATGCTGGTATGGCATACCCATGTCCACTGATTTGATTTCTTCCATGATGGGAAAATACAGTTTAAGAAGTGGGAAGACCTGTTTTTCCACTGGCCCAGAAGCAGTAAAATCTGATGGCTGTTGTTTCTTATCACCCCAGTGGTCTGTACGAAATGCTGCCCCAACCACAGAGGGAAATCCCAGCTTCGTTAACCAAGAGTGGCCATTTAAGGTCTGAAGTTGGCTTATTTTTCTTTCTCTCTGGTAACTAAGTGGGAAACCTCACAGAAGGGTCACACTATAAACTGCAAAAAACAATGGGACAAAAGGATTGAAAGACTGAGAACATGGAAGATAGAGCAATTGCCTCAGCATTAATAGCTAAAAAGGGGAGGCAAAGTCTTCTAAATGACTTAATAAACTGAAAAAAACCCCAAAACCAAAAGGGTAGTTTGTAAGGGATTACATTACCATCCTTATTCTTTCACAACTCACTCAGCATTACTGTTCAATTTTTTGTGTGGAGACAGAGAAATCAGATCAGCAGATCTTCTCAGAAGCAGCTGTCCCTTAATTTCTGGGGCCCTTTGTAACAGAACTTGGTATTCCACACACCTCTTTGAGTACTGAACTTATTATTGTTTCCCTAGGATTCAAAATGAACCACCCAAGATAGGTGTCCCCACATCCCTTCGCAAGGGCTTTGCAGTCAAAGCTCACTGATAAGAGAAAGAAGTGAAGTAGTAAAGCAAGGAAGGAAAACAGAACCTAAAGCAGCTCTTTGCCTGACATGCCTATTATTTTGAGTTATAGATGGAAACAAACCTAAAATGTAATTTCTCTGTCTCCTTAGGAAGGGAAAGAATTTTGAAGTTTTGACAGCAGGGAAGCAGGGAACAGTGAAGATGGCATGTCAGAGTAATGGTTTTCTTAACTCAAACTTCCTTGTCAAAGACAGGATTTAATTTTTACTTATTTTCAATTTTTATTCAATTGCAGCCAAATTTCCTTAACTTTTTTATTTATTTAATTATTTATTTTATTCCTAACTCCTTATTTCCTCCATTTCTCCTGAGGTTCTTACATTTCTCCCTATCAACAAAGTGAATTTCTTCAGCTATGACAGAATGGTACAATTCTCAATTCTGGCAGCATAATCTGCCTTGATGTTTTTTTGTAGGAGTATGTGAGCAGGTGATGGAGTTTCTAAGAGCAGAGTTTCCTCACTTTGCTCTTTTGAGGCTGTTGTAGGCAGTTTTTTAGGTGGACGCAGCAGAATTTGAATGAATCTGGCAAGCAGTGTTGCCCTCCTAACAGAAGGATTGTATTTAATTCCCGTTCCAAGCCTGAGAGTGACTTCAGAGAGTGGAAATCACAGAAGCTGGGAAATGTGGAACCATTAAAATACATGACACAGCAAGGAACTATAATTCTATTAAACTATTATTCACCAGAGCCCTGGGGAGCAGCAACCAAGATTTTTTCACCCAAGTCACTCAGTAGGTAGGAGAGATCATAGAACTATAGAATGGTTTGGGTTGGAAGGGACATTATCTGGTTCCAACCCCCCTACCATGGGAAGGGACACCTTCTAATAGACCAGGCTGCTCAAAGCCTTATCCAAGCAGGCCTTGATATGAGAGAAGGGGGAAAATGCTGCACATAAATATAGGCATGTAGAAGAAAGTGGAGTGCAAGGAGCCCTTCCCAAGCCATTTGCACCTTGGAGTCTCCTACTGGAGCAGGCATCAGGCAGTAAAAGGGTGGTGTAATCATGCTATGCACCTGGACATAGCTGCCCCCAGTGCTTAAAGAAAAGCCAATGAAGTTATAAAACCTTAAATGGGGCAATAAGGTGCTCAGCTCTGGACCTATGCAGCATGCTCTATGCCAAAGTACAGCTTTCCATATAAGTTTTTGGATCTTTTCTATATAATCCTGAGCGCTTCTCTCCAGGTTTGGTTGACAAGTGCAAACTCGTCTATTTTGGGGACAACCCTGACCAGAGAGCAGCACAGAAGTTTTGCTAATTCCAACTGTCTCATTATAACTCTTTTTGCGCTGCCTGTATCATTCACACAGGCAAAAAATTATGACCATGGAAAACAGGAAAAGCTATTACATAAAGGGATAGGTAAGCAGATTTAAAAAATCGTCTTATAGTAATGGTTACATTTAAACTAACTTGCAAACACAAACTCACTTCTTTAACTTTGCAATGATGAGAAAAAGAAGGGAAAAAAGGAAAATGCCATTAGAAATTATGGTGCATTGGGTGCCCACTGAGGCTGAAATTCTCTTCTTGGAGGCAGTGGGAGAACTTCAACTGCATGAGGCATTAGTAGCTTTATAAATAGAAATTGAAATATTTTCTTAAATAGGAGGGGCTGTGACAAGATGCACTGAAATGGCTTCAAAAATCAGAAAGGGCTTGGTATTCTCACATCCAGCACTGCATTTGGATTTGCAAGACTAGATTTGCCTGGCTTATGGTTCAACTATGGTAGATACAAAATTCCGCAATCTGTATTCAATGAACCACAGTGGATCCATGCAGTATTGGGGAGTGACCTGTGGAATGACTGCAAAAAATCCAACACACAGATTTCTACCAATGTAGCAAAATACCAAATGGCATGAAAACAATATTTGAAGTTTAGCCTAATTTGTATCACAAATGGCCATCAACCAAAGGCACTGCTAAAATGTCTTGACTTTTTTTCCAAAGGTGTGGTAGTTCTCAAATAAAAACACTCTAAAACTTAGAATGCAGTTTTAACTGCACATAAAGGTCATAAACATTCAGTGCTCAGACTGAGAAGCTGGAAGTATTTTGAAAGTCAGTTTTAAACAATAAATAATGGCAGCAAAACAAAGTAAGCAAAAGTAAAACAAAGTAGAAAGGAAACCTGTAGAAAGCCTCACAGCAAGGGAAAGGCCTGTGTGACTCCAGCATCTGCAAATGGGCATAGCTGGATAAAAAGCTGGCAGGTTTTGTAATCTGCCAGTGGAAAAGGATGTGTTTTAATTGTTCCTTTAAAAGGTTGTGAGCATCTTTTAATGAAAGTAACTACAGCAAGGATTACTAGAATTCATTAGCCACAACAGGTGTACGTTAGAGATCTTCAAACCACAGAACACAACATGGGCCTTCAGACTAACCAGCAAATTACCTGCTAATGAATGTTGTCAGGAAAACCCAGCTGTCAGGAATGTCCTGGAAGTGCCAGCATTGCCTAGACTCTATCAGCAGGAAAATAATGGCAGGTATAAATGTTAAGATTGATGGAGTTTAATGAAGAACCCAGCAGTGATGGACCAGATTGTCTTTTCCCCCAGGTAACCCCAGGGAGTTCAATGCAATTTCTGAACAATGTTCTCTGGCAGCCTTGTTACTGAACGTGAGCTGGGCCTTACTGCTGTTGTTCCCTGGAAAAACCCTTGGGGTTGGCAGTGATGAAGTCCCATTGCATCTCCACCTAGGAGAGAATCACATTTACCATATTTATGGCTGTCAATGAAGGAAGAGCTGGGTTCTAAAATTAGAATGGAATGTTGTTGTCTTGTGAAAAACTCAGTCTGCAACTTCTAATATTTTCTTACCTAGAGGATAGAAAAATGTTGGAAAGCCAGCAATGTAAGTGATGAGAGAGGTCCTGGAAATTGTGTGATACCATATATCCACTTATTATTTTCACACAAATTTTAATGTTATTTATTATTTTAAAATTTAGGATTCTGTACTTTTGGGCAAGATAAAGATCTCGGATCTGGGATCTAATCTCAGATCAGTAACACTCTAGAGAGTGACTTTTTATATGGCCAGACAGTGATAGGAAAAGGGGGAACAGGTTTAAACTAAAAGAGGAGAGATTTAGGCTTGATGTTAGGAAGAAATTCTTTACTCAAAGGATAGTGAGGTGCTGGAACAGGTTGCCCAGAGAAGTTGTGGATGCCTTGTCTCTGCAACTGTTCAAGGCCAGGTTGGATGGGACCTTGAGCAACCCGGTCTAGTAGGTGAAATCCGTACCCACGGCAAGGGGCAGGGGAGAGGGGCTAGGCAATCTTTGTGGCCCCTTCCAACCCAAGCCATTCTATGATGATTCTATGAAGATTTTTTTTTTAACAAACAAGTTTCCATTTTGTGAGACAAAATCTTGTATATCTATCCAGATGGTGCTCACACAGAAAGACGGGTTAAAAATGTTTTAGAAAAATGTTCTTATCTTTCAGATACTCTCAGAATTCCTTAACAGACCCAAATGATTTCAGTTTCTGGAGGTTGGCCGTTACTAGTAGGCCTACCTAAAGGTAAAAGGCATAATGTGATTTTAAGAGACAAAATTAAATGTCAGATATGTTAAATATGTAAAATATGCTCATTTCCTATATCTTCTGATTCTTAGTCTTAATGCTATAAAAGATTAAAAGTTTTGAGCCCTATCTGATGACAAAAGAGTTATCAAAATACTTTAATTTCTCTTCTGCAGAGATTTTGCTTTTCTCTGTAGCAAGCCCAGAAACAGAAATCATTGAGGTACCAAAACTGCAGAACCCTCAAAATATTGTTTAAATGGGTAACAGAAGTGTTCATACTGTCATATTTCACTAGATTCTACAGTTTATGAAGAAACTTGGGAACTATTTGGAAAGCCTTTTTGAGAGGATATCAACATTTCTGTATGGAAAGGAAATTACTATAAACTTCAGAGTTCTGGGTATTGAAATGACCCAGGTCATCATATGAAGATGCTCTTTAACCATTAATCTTGTATGTAAAACACAGATACTGAGATTTCTTAAATGGCTTTTACAACTCTTTGAAATCATCAGCAGAGGCCAACAGACTTTAATGAGGACAAGCAGGTGACTGTTGCTGCATGTTTTTAAAAATCCAGCTTCCGCTCTTGTTTGAAGTAAATAAGTGTTGATTAATCATAAACTTCAGAGATTGATCTTCTGCAGGCAGTTTTATTAAATACCAGATGACCCATTTAATTTCTGTGTAGAAAAGCCAATGTGAAGTAAAAATTTTTCCACTGAAACTGATGCCAAGTATCTCATACTTGTTTGTTGTTTCATTAAGAGTACAGAGAGCAATGGTTTTAACTCAAAAGAAAAGAAAGAATAAAGTGGTGACAAATGGGTTGTAATACAGAGATTAAAGATTTGTACAGCTTTTTCATCCTACTGGTGTTGAGATACACTTAGAGCATTTGAGAAAGACAGCTGAAGTGACTGGATAATCTGGATAACGGACTGATTAAATAACATTGTAAAGACCATTGAGGAATGCAAAGATATTTTACTGCACAATGGAGAGGAAAAGGCATTCCTTCTGGAATAGCAGTGAGCCTGGTCTTTCCAAATCTTTACAAGTGGCACTAAACAGCGGGGAAAAGTTTTCAAGGAAGGCATGAAGCTGCATGGGATGGATGTGGTAGCTTGACCTTGACTGGATGACAAGTGCCCTTCCTTAGCTAAATAGGAGAGAGAAAATTAAAACTAACAACTCCTGGGTGTTGAGATGAGGGACAGGGAGAGATGACTCAGCAATTAGCATCATGGGCAAGCAAACTGGACTTGGGGAAATTAGTTTAATTTGTTACTAATCAAATGATAGTAGGATAATGAGAAGTTAAACAAAATATTAAAAATGCCTTCCCCTCATCCCAACCTCCTTCCAGGGTTTAACTGTATTCCTAATTTTCTCTAGTCCTCCCTTTCAGTGGTGCAGGGGGGTAAGGAATGGGAGCTGCAGTCACTTCATCACTTGTTATTTCTCCTGCTTCTTCCTCCTCAGAGGAAGGACTCACACTTTTCTCCTGCTCCAGCATGGAGTCTTCCCATGGCAGATCATCCTCCATGACCTTCTCCAGCATGGGTCTTTTCCACAGGCTTCAGTTCTTCCTGAACTGCTCTAACATAGGTCTCTTCCATGGGGCACAGTCCTTCAGGAGGAAGCTGCTCCATCATGGGTCCCCCATGGGGTCACAAATCCTGCCAGCAAAGCAGCTCCTGTGTGGGCTTCCACACAGGAAGGGAGGGGAATTTCTGCTTTGGCACCTGGAGCGCCTCCTCCCCCTGCTGTTTCACTGGCCTTGGTGTCTGCTGAGTTGTTCCTCACCCATATGCTCTCTTCTCTGGCTGCAATTTGCTTCTGCCTATGTCATGGGTTTAACCTGTAGCTGGGTTTTAGTAGTGGGAGGGGGCTATAGAGTGGCTTCTGTTAGAAGCTACTAGAAGCTTTCATTGTCCTATGAAAAGCCAATGGTAATCCAGGAGAGATTTCCTGCTGCTGGCCAGGGCTGAGCCAATGAGATGCGCTTCTGTGATATCATATTTAGGAACAGGGGAAGAGAAGGTTGTGGGGCAGAAGAAATGCCAGTCCGGGAGAACAAGCAGTCACCAAGGTCGGTGCAGCCGGAGGGGGGGGCGGGAAGGAGGGTGGGCCTTCCCCCCTCCCCAGAAGCAGGGCAAAGACTTAGAGCTGAAGCTCCTGCAGCCCATGAAGAACCACTGGAGTGCAGAAACCCTCCTGCAGCCTATAGAGGAGTCCATACTGGAGCAGAAAGATACATGAAGGAGGCTGTGACCCTCTGTGGGAGGCTCAAAATGGAGCTAAGTTGTGCCAGAGACCTGTGGCCCATGGAAAGGGAAGCTCACACCGAAGCAGTCTTTTCTGGGTAGGACTTGTGGCCCCCGTGGGAGACTCACATCGGTACAGCTCAACCCATGAAGGACTGCACCCCCTTGGGGAAGTCATCCACGGGGCAACAGATTGAAAAGAACTGTTGCCCAAGGGGTGGATGGACTCACGCTGGAGAGGTTCATCAAGGACTGTCTCCCGTGGGAAGGACCCCATGGGACAGAGGAAGGACTCAGAGCTTTAGCCCCCCGCCGTAGTCTGTGGTGAAGACCGTGGTGGAGCAGGCTGCTCCCTGCAGCCCACGGAAGGGTGACCCACAGGTGCAGCAGACTTGGAAGACCTGTTGCCTGATGGGTGGACTTCTCTTCCTGCAGTGATGCAGGGGGAGGAGGGAGAACATGGAAGGAAGGAGGGATGGTTGGAAAGTGTGTTTAAGACTGTTTTATTTCTCACTCATTAGCTCTTATTCTGTAAGAGTTAGTAATAAATTTAAACTTTATCCTCGCTCTGAGTTTGTTTTGCCTGCCTTCTCTCAATCCTTATCTCTACTCATGAAATGCCTTTGCTGTTTTTTTTTCTTCTTCTCTCCTCTGTCCAGCTGCAGAGGGGAGGAGGGAGGGTAGTGGAGTGGTTTTAATAGGCTCCTGGCATCTGGCCAGGGTCAAACCACAATAGCATAGTAACTTTTTTTTCCCTACTTAAATCTGTTATCCCAGTGGTGCTACCACCATTGCTGATGGGCTTGGCCTTAGCAAGTGGTGGGTCCATCTGGAAGCTGGCTGGCATTGGCTCTGTCGGACATGGGGGAAGCTTCCAGCAGCTTCTGAGAGAAGTTACCCTGGTAACCCCCCTGCTACCAAAAACTTACCATGCAAACCCATTAGAATAGGTCGAACTAGGTAGGCAACATAAGCAAGAGAAAAAATGGGAGTGTGTTTGGAAGCAAAGACAACTAATAATGTTTCAATCTAGAGATGCACCAAATGAGTTTAAGAGTGTGAAATTAATGTTCTGAAGGAAAGGGGAAAAAAAAGGGAAACCAAAGTCCTTTGGCCCTTTAAGTTAGGGATATCACCAATGTTAAGACTTCTATGCTGCAAAGAAAATCCTTTTCCAAACTTGCTGATGACTACTGCAGAATGAAAAGTAGATTTTCTCTCGGATAGAAAACGTTAGTATTTCTGTTGCGCAGAAAAAGAAGATTAGGAAATGATGAGACTTTCTGTTTGATATTTTCTATGAAAACTACACACTTAGGACTTTCACAAAACAGAACAGTTCATGCTGTCACTTTGAGCTTAATACTATTTCTGCAATCTTCCTAGGGTTTATTTGAAAATGTTTCTTTTCTAGCAATTTCATCATTAATTTGCATCTTTGTTGCTGCCTTTTCTTCAGAAAGGTGGAATTTAGGTGGCTGTTGAAGACTGTATCTCTGCTGGTGCATCTGTAACCATATGATTTGCAGGACATATGATCAGATCAGAGGTTGGACTGTGCTGTGTTTTTTAAGCCATGGGCCAGAGGGAACATCAAAGTACCTTGAGAAAATACATCATCAAAAGCAAATGCAGATTCAAGTAGATCAAACTTTATTATTAAAATTTATTTATTGTAGTGAAAATGTCAGAAAGTTTGAGGAGTGTCAATGGTAAAAGCAGGCCTGACAGAAATTTCCTGACCAACCATATTATCAGGACACTGTATGACTGAGACATTTGAGGGTACCACATTGTTTTCCACAAGTTGTGATTCAAATTTTTTTTGCAAGGTTGTAAAAGCTTAGTCATCTTCATTTTCAGATCAGGAATGGTGCCCTGTGCTACTTTCTGGTCACAATACACATGTTCATTGGTATATATGGAGATTTAGATCTGCCTTTTGAAGCATTTAAGTGAAAATGTAGAGGTATTAGAGTGGTTCTTATTTCAACTAACATTTCTGGATTTCTTCCAAAGTACAAATTTCTGCAGTTTAAGTCAGTGGCGCCCCAGTAGATGCATCATAAAATCTCAGCTACTATAGCTAGATTTACTCTAGTAATTACATTGACCCAATTCCTTTTTATTAAATTCAAATGGAAAGGAAATAATTAGTTCTGATAGCTATCATATAAGCGAGTATACTGAGGATGAAGTAATTAAACTGTAATTGTGGTAAATTACGTTTTTCATTAAAATTGTAAGAAAACTCTTAAATGACTAGCTAAAATGTTTAGGGTCTTAGAAATCCATTCAGCTTTTTGATTCTGCTGGCAGATGAGAAGAATTTACAACCTGGGAATGTATGTTTGGATACTGCATTACCTCATGTTATCAATACCAAATTGTTTCCCATCTTGTTTGATTTTACCAAGTATTGTTCATTATTAATAGTGCTACAAAATGTGTAAGATAGTTTTTGAAAGAAGAAATGGAGCTGCTGTGAGGCACTCTGCAATCTAAAATCTAGCTGTATATTTACAGTCTGAGCACCTCATTTACTGAGGGAGCAATTTTTTTAAATATATAAAGTTAACTCCTTTATTTTATCTGTCCTGCTTTCAGAACTATCTCCTGCAGAATTGCTATTGCAAAGAGATGCTTTCTAAGGAAATATGCATGTCTGCTTTGAGTGGGAATGGTGCTAAACCCCCAGTGACTCTGCAAGTGAGCTGTGACTGTGTCTCAGCCTCACTGGTCACTGTAGAAGATCCCTGAATACCCTGCTTTTTTTGTTTTCGGTTTGCTTTGTTTTCCAAAACCACTGAATTCATAGCATGTTCAGTTGATAGACAAATAACCCAGGAGCTGTATTTTTAACATACTATTAATTTCCTAAAGGACTTTAAACCACCAATCTCCACGTCACTGGAAGTTCTTGTCTATATGAGATGAACATGTAGAAAGGTAAGAAAACCCCAACACTCTCCATGGAGTTGCATGCATCAGGCAATTTTTTTGTGTAAATAACCAAAACCTTTCCTGATGGCAATGAGGGTTACAGGGAGAATTCTGAGGATGCAAGTTCTCTACAGCTGCAAAATACAATAGGGGAACACTTTGAGCATAAACCTTCCTGGTACAGTCTGCGGTGGAGAACTAAAAAAGTATGGCAGTGCACAGACCATGTGGTAAGAAAGTTGGCAGTGTTTTAGACAGCATTAGCCTTGAAAAAGAAGTAAAGTTTGTCTCAAGGAGGACCTTCTAAACAAACTGGGAACAGACATGTCTTAAAGGTAAACTGAAAGCAGCCAAAAATTACTGCATCGCATGGATATCCAAATAGACCTTCACTTTCAGAACATCTTAAGGAGCTGTAAGAAGAGCTATTGCACGCAGAGGTGCTTCTTGAGGGGGGCTTGGGGGTTAGGGGGTGATGTCAAGCCTATGGTACTTAAAGGTTGGGTGCACGTTAAAGGAATGAAGAGATTTTCTATTATTCAATGTTCGTAAGCTAGTTGAGAGGCTGCATTTCTGTCTGACATCCTTTGGTGTAGACTGCTTTACTGGAAACATCCAGTCATGTGCCTTCTCCAGTTAGCTAGAAAAGCATTGGATAACTAATGTGCTGCTAAAGATGAGCCACTCTAATGGCACATCTCTGGAGGTTCCTTATTTGACATTTGAGCTGTTGGCCCCCTAGTTTCTTCTGTATTCTTCCAGTCTTAAAGCTGCTTTATGCATCATGAAACAAACCATTACCAGAGGAATGGTAAAACTTACAGTCTTGTCTTTTATAGACTATGTCTCTAAAATCACAATTTCAACACTAGCTTGTCTTTTGTAAGGGAGAAAAATGAAAGGCATTGCTATCCTGTAAAAGCACCAGGCTTTGGGTCATAGGGAGCCTAGTTTTCCCCCTAAGCTTTTCAGAAAGTGAATTTCTTTGTGTGTAACCTCATAAAAACTGAATAGTTTTTGCCTTGCAGTGACAAAAAAAATTAATTATTTTTCCAGAGGACAGAAGATCATGCTAAGCCACTGCAGGGTGAAGGTCAAATTGGTAAACAACAATTCATAGAGAAGAATAATAGTGAAGAAAATAACTTCCTTAAAGGATACTTTGGGGTTTGTGTGGTGAGAGCTGGGCTGAGGCTTCTCCACTGTGTTTTACAGACTGCGTGTGGGGACTTAATCTCTCCCGTGTCACTCAGGCCCCAGGAGCTGTTGCACGGTACATGTGTAGGTGTCTGACTGGTCCCCAGAGTCTCTTTCCAATCTGAAGTACTTAATGTTGATGCAGCAGTGTATCTAGCACAAGTACCCTCAGCAAGATTTATATCAGCCAGTTTGAGGAACCTCTGTTGACAACATCCTAAAACTGTCAGCCCATTCTGTTTCTTTAGCAAACAAAGAGTTGGAAAATAAAACTAGGGCCAATCCAAAATAGGAAAAGTTATCAGTAAAATATAAGACACAGTATCATTGAAGAAACACTAAATGAGAGAAAAAAGAGAGTATTTTCCAGGCAAAGACGGTAGTTTACTTCAAGCTTCTAAAAGTTACATTTAATGTATTTGTACATATTCATTTATCCTACAACTTCAGAATTTCATTCTCATTGTTAAAACAAAGCATCAGATTGTTATATTAATGATTCTTTTGACAATGTAGAAGTTTGAAGGGAAAATGAAAACACTTCCTAGCAGAACTGGGCCAAATTGTGGCAGAGGGAGATGAAATAGTAGAACACAGGATATCTGAAATCTACAGCGACAGCTGTTGCCCCTTGGGCTTGATGTCATTCTGCAGAAAGTTTAGAGTTTCGTTTCTCCCATAGTTTAAAACTATATTATGCTGTGATCAAAGACATCTCAAGTTGCTAGCCTGCCAAATTAGAAAGCTGCCATAAATGGGTGACAGAGAAATGTCAGTCTCACATTCTTACAGTTCCCTCTGTCATTGCTGTTCCTTGTTAAAAATCAAAAATCTTTGATAACAAATAATTTTAAGTGGTTGACATTAAATCAAACTTATTAGATCACTATCCCAATGTGTGGAAACTTAGTTGCAAATACATTCTTTTTGAAAAAGTAGTAATTGAAATTATTATTTTATTCGGATTTGCATATATTGTGTTACTGTCTGGAAAAAATGAATTCTAACTCTTTTATTTTTTTCCAAATCCATCTGTAAAAACAGCACTAAAACTTAAAAAAGCTCCACAGAAAATTGGAAGCACTGGGCAATGGAAAATTGGATTTTTAGGTTTTCCCTGTACAGTAACTAGGGTTTCATGCTTGGTCTAAAGAACAATTCCCTGCCTTTTTAACACATTTTGGGAAGATTTACCACTCTGAAGAGTCAGGTACTGTGGAACATGCAATCTTAAATTGATTTAAATGAAAAATTTAATCTTTTATGTGGATTTAAAGAAATACACAAAATTCCCACATTTTTCATAATGATGAAAGGTTTAATAAGACTGTTGCTATTGTTTTTTCTCAGTCTTTAAAGTTTCACTATATTTCTCTTTGTATGCAAATATAAAATGTCAGAATGACCCAATGTTACTTCTTCAAGGATGCTTATAATCTTGTACAAGCAACAGAAAGGATCTCTCTCAATAATAAAGGCTGTTTGTTTTTTTGTCAGTGTCAAAATTCAACCTGCCTTCAGTAGTGTTAAGATTTTACTGAATGAATCTAACTACCTGTTTACTACATAGTTTGGTATATTCACTGAAATTTGGTACATTATTTTAATTTTTCAAAAATGTGCAATTTTGTTAAGATGAAATTCATGGACTGATCTAAATATCTTCCTTTTCTAAATGCAATTAGTGTCTATATTTCTATGTCAGGCAAAAGTTTACTACTGAGAAATACTACAGTAGGTGTTAATTTGTTTTAGATTAATTTTTATTAAATTATGTGTTACTAATATTACTATTATACGTTGCTAGTTTTTAGTTCATCTATTTCCATTTCTAACTGCCAAAGCATTTTACATGGAAAGATTGCTTTCCTTATTCCAGTTTTCTGAATGGAAAGAATCAGAGTCAGAAATACGGCATGAATTCAAAATGGCCACACCCAGGATCAGTGACTCTGTGTCCAAAACACTGTCAGTCCAAGACTACACACACAAAATACACTTTTAACACATTTGAAAATTCAAGGTATTTCATTATATAGCAGGGGAAGGCAAGATTTTATGGAGGGGTGGTTACTGAATTACACTTTTTGTTCTCAGAATCCCATTCTGCAATCTGAAGTTGTGAGCGAAGAGGTTTTCTCAAGTAGTAACCCTATAAACTTCTCATTTTTACCCTTCAAGTTGAGAAAGGATAATTAATTCAGGAAACTTGGTTTACAACTCTCCTGCACTGGAAACAGGAATTTGGGGAAAACTTGTCTGTAATCCTTACCAGGTTTTTAAGCAAATGACATTTCTCAAGGATGTCATACCAATGCTCTGAATACCTTTGATTATTTGAAGCTTAACATGTAAGGAAAATGTGACATTTTCTTTTTTTTTTTTTCTTTTTCTTTTCTTTTGAGTGGGGAAAAAGAAGCCTAATAATATGTATGTATGCATGTTTCATATATATTTTTTTCCTGTAAGTCGTGTCTGTGTCCTCCTTATGTATTTAATTAAAGATCAAGAGGTTGTCTAAGGGTGGGATAAGAGCAGCATTTTTCCATTTTCAAAATTTTTAGAAATAAATATTTTGAACACCTTTGAGATACTTCAACTTCTGGAGGCCACAGAAGTTCTTTCCTATCACACCATCACATCCTATCACAGACTCTTTCCTTAAGGAATGTCCTTACTTTTTAAGCATGTGCTTTTCTTTCCTCCGCTGATTTCACGCAAGAATTTACTGTCTTTGTGAATAGCCTGGTTATATGAATTTTAGCAATCCTTTTCACTTGGCTTGGGAATGGCCTTAATTGCCTCAAAACCAAGGCTTCGATGAGCATTTCATAATTGGAAACTATCTTTCTGAAAGGGTCAGGGAGGTGAGGAGAGAGGAAATATCAAAACTTACCCTTCTATCATGAGTGCATTTTTTTTTCTTAAAACTGCAGAAATCAGGAACTCTGTCTACATGAACTGTCATGGGTGAACATCTGTCTCATGCATGAATATTGCTGTGCTGGTATATGTGACAGAACAAATAAAATGTCCCCAAAGCTCTGAAGTGGTTATTTACAACACTCATTTAACAATAAGCTAATTCTTAAGGCAAGGGTGTGGTGAATGTAGTGAACAGCTGGTGCTTATGGTATTTACTAAAGAACTTCAGAATAACATGTTTTGTCAAGAACAGTCTGATATATATACACATACATAGAGAGGGGTTCATTTATGTGTCAGGTTAGAAGACAGACAACCACCCAGAGAGCAATGTTCACCTATCAGTTGGCTTAAAGCTGTCAGTAAATAAACTCTTTGTGGTGGAAATTTAAAAGGATGGCTGTGGAAGAGCCCTGGATTATTAAGGGCTTGGAACCTAAACAGATCTTATTAAATCAGCAGCTCTAATAAACTAGACAAGCAAAATGCGTAGGAAGCAGTCTGCTCAGCTCTCTGAGGTGCTATGAGCAGTGGCTTGATGTGTTTTTCAGACCTAGTGCTCTAAGTCAGACAGCTGGGGGGCATACAGGGGGGCCCAGAAGTTGTGAGCCATGTACCTGACAGCCTGGTTAATGCAAGGTGCCACAATGGTATCAGAAGAGAAAGCTGAGCCCTCAGGTCAGTCCCTGAGTACAGCATCATGGTCCCTTGTGCTGAAAGAGTCTTTGTAAAGATGTGTTTCCATCCACACAGCTATGTTAGCTTTAGAGAAATTATTGCCTGGGGTCTTGCTTTAATACAAATGCTGGAGCAGAGACTCCAACAGATGAGCCCTCTCCCCTTTTTTAAAACCTCTCCACTTTTTACCAGTACAGAGAGACAAAATGTGAGGAAATATTAGTGAAAAAACCCCAGTTTGCTGAAAAGAAATATAACAACTGTAACAATACAAACAAAACGGTTTAAGCCGATAATAGACAGAAATTGTTCCTAGTCTCTTCCCACTTGGTGCACAGACAAAACAAGGGCTGACACTTGTTCTTCCCCCACCTTCTGCCTGGGAGAACAAATTAAGTACTGTGGCAGACAAGTTCCCGTGGTTTAACGCCCTCCCCAGCTAGACAAAAACCATGTGGAAACAGGAGCAGAGTAAACCCAGAGAAAACAAGTTTGTCCACAAAAAGTTATACTATTAAGTTGCTCAGTTACCGTCACCCAGTCAGGATCAGGTCCCATTCAACTCAGTTGCAAACTTGTAGGCCGTTGCTAAAGAAGGTGTCTCCTCGCGGCTTGGCTGTGCTCTGACTTGGCTTCGCTCAGCAGGGACTCCGCGGTGAGATTTCACGGCGTGGGATTTGTGAGGTGCTGGTGGCTGCTTCTCTGCACCGCTCTGCTGGGCTCAGCTTAGCCCAGTTCTGGCTCAGCAGCAGTGGAGGTGTGTGGAGCCACAAGGCAAGCAGGGATGAGGAATCATAGAATCAGCCAGGTTGGAAAGGACCTCCGAGATCGTCAACCTTGATGATCCAACCCTTGATCCAACACCGCCATGATTACTAGACCATGGCACTAAGTGCCACATCCAGTCTTGTCTTAAAAACCTCCATGGACGGTGAATCCCCCACTTCCCTGGGCAGCCCATTCCAATGCCTGATTATCCTCTCCATAAAGAATTTCTTCCTAATATCCAACCTAAACCTCCCCTGGCACAGCTTAAGACCATGCCCTTTTGTCTTGATGATAGTTGCTTGGGAGAAGAGACCAACCCACACCTGGCCACAATCTCCTTTCAGGGAGTTGCAGAGAGTGAGGAGGTCTCCCCTGAGCCTCCTCTTCTCCAGGCTAAACAAGTCCAGCTCCCTCAGCCTCTCCTCATAGGACTTGTGCTTGAGTCCCTTCACCAGCCTTGTTGCTCTTCTCTGGACCTGCTCCAGTACCTCAATATCCTTCCTGAACTGAAGGGCCCAGAACTGGGCACAGTACTCCAGGTGGTTCCCCGACAGAGTTCCACTTCTGCCCCAGCAGATGGGGTTGTTGGCGTACGCTCCTCCCTACCCACCCCCCCCTGCACTGGCTCTTGAAGGAACAATTTCTCCAAAACAATATTGGAAAAAGGGAATAGAATACCAAACTCACTTTAAACATGGCACCTGAGTTCACCTCCACAAAACTGACTGAACAAATTGCACCTGGGTAACTGTTCTGTAAGATGCAATCAAACCATCATTGGTACATTTTAGTCTTCATAAAAAGCTTGAGCTATTTTCCAGTGTCCACACAATATCTTATTAATTATTCACAGTGGTTATAACTCCCTTGTGTACAGGGAAATCATGGGTATGCAATTACTCTGTTTGCCTCTGTCAACCCTCAAATACCACATGGCCCAGGAAAAAAAATGGGTCAATAAGATACAGAACAGGAAAAGCTGAGATATAACTGCCAAAATGCCTCATCAAAACTTCTGAAGCTGGCAGGCCAGTTCCTCCTGCCTCCAGCTTGTCTCTCCACATCTGGCACTGGTGAGGGCAGATGTGTCAGTACTTGCCAGTCTGGTACTAAACAACAGAGACACAACACAAGTTTAAAGTTGAGTATCACACTCTAATTCTGCCACAGGGGAAAATTACCTGAAGCAGTGGCCTGTTGAACAATAGCCTGAGACAGGAAAGGGCTTAAAAACACGACCCTATGGATCTCAGGACAGCAAAGATGCTCAGCTCCAAATACATTACTTTGATGTGTGCAGGTCAGAAAATGGGCCTAGGAATCACACCAAAAGCCAGCAATGAATCAGCAATGAGAGAATTCCGTACTTTTTGAATAGGAGAAGTGGAACTGCTTACTGAGCAAAGTTCCAAAGGCCATCATGAAAGTATTTCTGCTGCTTACTGATAAAGCTCTTGAGTTCATATATTTCTGCATGAAAATATAACTTTTTTGTCAGAAGAGATCCTCCCTTACTGCTGAGAGGAGGGTCTGGAATTACCTGCCCTGCTGGTCCCCCTCCCCAGAGCCAAGGCAGAGTGAATTGGGTAAATCCAGGAAGGCAAGCTGTAAGTAAACTCTACAGTTAGAGTCAGCTAGTTGTTGAAGAACTTAACCCATACTTCCTGTCCAGGGCGCAGAAACTAGACTGCACTTTTATACTTTTGATTGCTGCTTGGTTCATATTGCTGCCGGAATAGGGGCTGTAGGCTTTTATACAACAGTGTTAGAGATATCCCCTCCCACTCGTATCCAGATGTGTCATGGGGCAGGAAATTTCCAACAAGCTAGGATATGCACTGCCTTGTTCTTGCACAGCTGGCTCCTTGCATCTTGTACGTGGGCAAGAGGAGCCAGAGCAAAATCAATACTACACTGGACTGGTTTTCTGTGCTGGGACATGACAACAGGAGAATCCTGGAATATGTTGAATTGGACGGGACCCACAAGGATCACTGAGTCCAACTGTTAGCCCCACACAGCACCATCCCCAAGAGTCACACCATGTGCCTGAAAGCATTGTTCAAACGCTTCTTGAACTCTGTCAGGCCTGGTGCTGTGACCATTTCCCTGGGGAGCCTGTTCCAGTGCTCAACCACCTTCTGGGTGAAAAACCTTTTTTCTGATATCCAACCAAAACCTCCTCTGATTCAGCTTCATGCCCTTTCCTCGAGTCCTGTCACTGGTCATGGGATTAAAGAGATCGGTACTTGCCCCTCCGGTTTCCCTCATGGGGCTATTGAAGACCTACCTTCCATTCATTTTTTCTGCAAAAACACTACTTAAAACCCCCCACTCTATACTGAATGGAATGGTTTGGGAACACAGATGGTTTTTCTTGCTAAAAACCATCTAGACAGTTTCACACAGGGCACTGATGTTCTTGGTTCCTATAAATTAAGCTCTGGGGATTGAGAAAGATGTTCTCAGAGAACAAGCTTCAGTCTAATTTCTCATCTAGAGCCAAGACTGAGTGACTAAAAGGCTCATTTTCCTATTCAGATGTCTTCAATCTCTAGTGAGCAATTGGGGCTCTAAGTAAATCAAAAGGCATATTATTAGTAGGTTAAGTAAAAGCAGAACTCTATAGACTGATATCACAAAGGATGCCATTTTAAAAAAATTAAATATTCTTTTTTCTTTAAATGACAGTAAAATCTTCTTTATCTGTCTTAATAGGAGACAATTAAAGCAACTGTCTCCCATTGCAGAAAATAACCTACTCAGACAGAAGAAATGGCACCATTTACAGGTTCTTTAATAGTATTTAATGCTTACATAGTGTATAATACTGCTGTGGCTGAAGTAGCTTTTCTGGGAAGGACCAGGGGATCCTGGTGGACAACCAGTTGACCACGAGCTGGTAATGCATCTTTGTGACAATGGTGGCAAGCAGCATCCTGGGCAGCAGAAGGGGGATCATTTCTAGTGGATCAAAGAGGTTATCCTTCTCCTTTACGCAGCACTGGCGAGGAGCACCTGGAATACCGGGTCCAGTTCTAGACTCCCCAGCACAAGGGACTCATGGATATACAAGTCAGTCTAGCAAAGGGCCATAAAGATAATGAAGGGCTTGGAGCATCTGGCACATGAGGAGAGGTTGAAAGAGTTGAGACTGCTCAGTCTGGAAAAGAGAAGGCTCAAGGGGGAATCCTATCGATGAGTATAAATGCTTAATGTGGGGAGTGGTATTCACTGAAGGAACAAGAGACAATGAGCACAAATTGAAATACAGGAGGTTCTGTCTGAACACACCAAAACATATTTTTACTGTGAGGGTGTTTGAACACTGGATCAAGTTCCCCAGAGAAGTTGTGGATCCATGGAGAGATTTAAAACCCAATTTGGCACAGGCCTGGGCCTCCTCCTCTAGCTGAGCCTGCTTAAGTTCAGGGAGTGAACTAGCTGGTCTCAAGAAGTGCCTTCAAAACTCAGTAGTCCTGTGAGTCTGTGATTTCTTCTGTATAGAAAATCTCTGTGTGTGTATCTTTTTAGAAACAGATATGGAGATACCTACGTATGTCCAGAATTCAAATAAATACCATAGAACTTTTCTTATTCACTAAGAGGAATATAATAAGTGTATTGTTAAGTGCTAAAAGCCTTTACTGGCTTTTTTTTTTCCCCTTTCCTTTAATGCTTGGGAAGATGCCCTGCTGGAAACTATCATAGCCTGACTTGACCAGGTAGTCAAGTAGTTTTAATGTAACATTCCTGTGAACAACATGCTTTTGGAAACAGGGAGAACATTTCAGGATGGGAAAGCTCAACGGAGTGACATTACTTTTCAAAGTCCCATATCCTTTAGTCTCCTAAAGGATTTAGAAGGATTTAGAGCCTAATATTCCAGCTTGAAGCATGCACTGGAAAGGAAGTTGGCAACAAAATAAATGGAGATGAGGCATATCTCTTGCATTTGGATTTCTCTGACCCTTCACTTTACAAGAAGCATATCAATACCATTTAGACATGCTTTGCTTATGAAACAAAGATGTCACTTTTCTTCTTGATGTTTCTGTACCCTGTAGCTTACACTAGCAGTCAAATCTGATTTTTCTTGATTAACTCCAGAGTGTGTTTATAGAGCCTTCTGTAACATCAGTAAGAACTTTACTTTAGAAAGTGTTGAAACAAACACACATTTATTGGGAAGATGAGATACAGACTAAGTAGAAGGGCTTATATCCAGTGATACATTACAGCCTGATACGAACCTTCTGACAAGAGCTGCAGTAGGCCACAGGCACAATCAAGAAATCCTTCAACACTTTGATTAGCAACATTTTTCTTGACCTCCAATCATATCACTCTATCTTGCCTATAAATCATGAGGCCTAGAAAAAAAATAATTTGCTAGATTACTTGTGAACAGCATGCCTATTCTTAATAATTAGTGCAATCAGACATGCCAGGTCTAAATGTCTTAAATCATAATACAGTCAGTTGAACACTTAAATGTCTTTAAGTTGGAAAAATACTTGTTTTACCTCTGAAATTATCAGATTCAATAAACTAACTATAACCTTTAAGCACAATCAATCTGTTACGAAGCCTTGCCATGCTTCTATTTCATTGTTCATCTACTCCTCTCAGCTCAGGTATCACAGAGCTTTTACCAAGCTGCTGCAATCAACATGGTGATGAGGATAAATAAACAATAGGGTGCAACAATAATGTGCAGTCCCAGTCCTTGCAGTGCTTTTAAACTTATTGAATTTCATTACAGTAGTTTTTATTTTCAGGTAGAAATACTTTCTGAGTGAATGGTGAAAGTCTTTGTTGGAGAGCACAGAGCTGAGTGGGAAGAGTTTCAAGCCTGGTGTAAAATCTATAGCCCTGAATGAGACATTTTACACTGGAAAAGACACTACTTCACTGGACTTTGCTTTATTATACCGGACTTGACACCACCCTGGATTGGACAGTTTATCCCCAGTTGCCCCCGGTTTATTATTATATTGTTATATGGTTGTGTGTACCCCCAGTTGTTGTTTTTAAATTTACCCTCCATATTGCCTCCTTCTTCCCCTCACAGTTTTCCCGCCTTAACCCTGTTTTCCCGCTCCTCTGCCTGCCATTGGCTGATCTTTGGTGCAGTGCAGAGGCAGCCACCATTGGCCCGTTTCCCCGGTTACACCCAAACTCCTCCCCTCCTTACCCAGTTACCCAATCACATGTATCCCTGAGTTGCCATGCTCCTCCCTAGCCCAAACTCCACCCCTGAACCTACCCTTTATAAGTTACTGTTTCCCTAATAAAGTTTGGCATTGCTTCCCGAGACTTCTACTGTGTCAAGACCCTGATTTGCAGTGCCCGATCCCATTCCTTTTCCCCGCGGGTCGTGGCAAGTCTTGGCTCAATAATTTCAAAGAAAATATTCTGTTAACACAGTAAATCCATGCAGGAATTCCATTCATTCCTGGCCCTATGTAGTAGAGAAATTGAACTTTAGCTACTTCAAGTTTGTTTCCCAATTGTGGAAAGCGATAGCAACACAATGATCAACCCCCTTTGCTTCTAAACTTGCGACAAGGCTCATTATAAAAGAACATTATAAATCTTGTGTACTCCATGATTTTTGTAAGGTTTTCTAAGATCACATGCTCATGTCAACATGTTTTTAAAGGTTTTGGCCAGGGCACTCATATCGGCTCTGTAAGGTTGTCTTCAGAAGAAGATGATGACATTGTTTTTCTCTACTCGAAGGGCAGCACTACAATGGATCTTTCAACACCTGCAGGCTGTTAATGATGCATCCAGAACACTGGGTTCCTCAGACACATCATTATCTATCATGATACATCACTCCAGGGTCTGAGCACTCAAACTGCCTTATCTTCCGTCTTCTATATCACAAGTTTCATTAGGTTAATTTACAAAAATACATGCTAAACAGCATCAAGCTTTCTGTATGTTTTTTGTAAAATAAAGTAAATTGTGATTCCCAGCTTTAACTTTCTATAAAAATGGCCTTTTGTGAACCATCTGCTGCAAATGTGTTTCTATCATAAGCACAATGCTTACAAACACAGCTCTGAGGAGGTTCTTTTGCACATATCATTATTAACTGAAAGTACAATTACATGAATGACTTGCTTTCTCTGGAAATCATAATAACAATCAAGTCATGTGTGGTTCCTGAAAACCCCCTGACTGTGAATCCACCTCATTAAATCTGCCTGTTATTTTACTGTCTGGTAGATTTGGTATGAACCACCCTGGCCATGTTAAAGACATTTTGCTGTAACTTACTGATATGCTTGGTACTACAGCAGCAATTTTCATTAATTTTTCCTCTAAGCGAAGACTGTTATTCATCAAGAAAACCAGAAAACCATGATACCCTCACTGTTTGTCTTAATGGGAAAATCCTATTCCTTTCATGTGTGTTAGCATTTTTCCAGTAGAGTGTATGGGATCATTTTGAGCATGAGAATTTCACTTATTCTTAAGTCGTGTTCTTCCCCCCTCTCTTTGCACCTGGTATTCCATGAGTGAATGAGGCATTTCACTTCTCATACAGATTGTACATATGTTGCTTCCAATGTCATTCCTCTGGGTCTCATCCAGCCTTTGTGAAATCAGTGATATTACCTGGATGTGAGCTGGGGCAGGATTTGACCCAGAAAAGGTTATTAAGCATTTTACAATCCTTTTGCCCAAGTACTGCTTGAGTAAAAATCAATTGGGCTGCCTTCTGTAACCATGTGAATTATTGACTGAAAACAAACAACAGCCACTGAAATCGAGGAAAACTATTAAAAATTCATCAGTCACTTCTAACATTTTTCTCAAAGTACATGGACTGCAGCAAGACCTTGTGCAAGAATATAACAGAAATGTTATTCTTTAACTCTCCCATTTGTTTCTGTTGACCTCTAATGTAGTTATCATACTTGAATGAAAAACAGAAGATTTTTATATTAAACAAAAAGATATATCTTTTTGGGCATTCAATGCAGGAAGGCTGGTTCATCATACAAAATCAGAGTTATTACAACCTCTTCAGGGGACCATGAAGTCCTGATTTAGTGTCATTATTTAAGGAGTGAAAGAGAAAAATTTTTTCATGTCCTACTGGAAGGGAAAAAAAAGTAACACTGCTTAGTTTGTAAAGCAGGCTTTTCCTGATATTTCTATCTAAATGCAGATTTTCAGTTTTCATCTCCATACAATCTATGTAAGAAATCCCTCAAGACAAAGATGCCGAAAAGAAACGAATATTTAAATGGAGAAGTTTTTTTCTAGAAGGAAGACAAATTCCTCAAGTATGTTTTACATAATTTTAGGAATGAGTTGAGCTTTCTTTATCTCAGTGAAGCACTGAAAATGTGCAAAATATGAAACAGGGAAAAGAAGACAAGCCTAGGATTGTGTTTGAAATGTGATTCTTCGTCCTTGATTTGTCTACTTCTGCAAGCACAAAGGCAGAGTGCTCCTTGCAGCATTTAAAAAAGACAGTCTCATTTTTCCCTGAGGTTAGCATTTCTTCTAGTTATGTCGTAGCTGGTATTAGTAACTCTGTTTAAATTGCTCTCCATTTGGGTAAGGATTTGGAGGGTAGTTTTACTTTCCCACAAGAGGAAAAAATAATAAGGTAAGCCATGACCTAATGATGAAATTAAAAAAAAAAAAAAAGAGCCTAGCAATTTAGATGGTAAAGGAAGATTTCTGATTGACTGTCATTGCTGTCAGACTCTTGACAGTGATATGTGAAAACAGTCATAGCAGCCCACTTTGTCACACAGGGACTGTGAGGTGGACAAACTTGTTCAGTTTCTTATGGATCACTGTGTATGGAAGGGAGAAAACTCAAATTGCTCAAATCCTGTCAGGTGGTCAATCAATATCAACATTTTGTTTCAGATTGCTCTCCTTTGAAGATATTTCTTCCCAGTCATCTAGCTGACATGGGACTTACTCTCTACTCTGACACCAAGGAGATAAGAGTAGTTGAAGACCCTCAAGAAAGGTTGGATAGCTCAGGGAGGAGGCAGCTGCAAGTGTTTAGAATGACACAAACCGGAGAGGTGTTTGAATTCCTTGGGATAAGCACATAGCATGAGGATCTTGAAAGCGAGACTAAAACCTCCCTCATCAATGTCCACATCTCCAAAAATGTTGCTTTCAGAAACTGTAGGCAGATACTGAGCTATAAAGTAGAAGGCAGGTAGAAGATGCAAGAGAGGACCTGTAAGCCTTTAACATATACTGCAGTTTGAAGCCACGAGTGGATATAGTAAGCCACTTTAACGGTACAGGGAACCCAAGTAGAAAAAAAGTTTCCAATACAATGGACTTGACACAGTGTTCAGGATGTCTGGAATTGCGATTTATGTCAGACTTTAGTGAAAGGGGTTTCCTCCAACAAAGAGAAAAACTGAAATAATTAGTTAGGTAGATAATTATCCTGTTTTTTTATTGATGTGTGGGTTGACCCTGGCTGGCCACCAGGTACCCTCTAAAGCCACTCTATCCCTCCCCTCTTCAGCTGGACAGGGGAGAGAAAATATAATGAAAGGGTCATGGGTCGAGATAAGGACAGGCAGAGATCACTCATCATCAGTTACTCAGTTACATCACTCAGTTACTGTCACAGGTAAAACAGACTCGACTTGGGGAAATTAGTTTAATTGATTACCAATCAAATCAGATTAACGAGAAATAAAACCAAATCTTAAAAACACCCACCACTCACCACTCCCTTCTTCTTGGCCTCAACTTCACTCTTGACTGCTCTCCCTCCTCCTTCTGAGTGGTGCAGGGGAATGGGGAATGGGGCTGTGGTGCGTCCATCTTGGAGCCAACAGGGCTTGCATCTGTTGGACGTGCTGAAGCTTCTGGCAGCTTCTCATAGAAGTGTTTGTTTTGTTGTTGTTTCTTTATCCAAGAAGAGATTTTTACCTGAGACCCAGTAATGAATGGCAGAACTGTCCACTAACAGATGCCAATACATCATGTCAGAGAGAAATATACGGAACAGGAATATTGTCCTGAGTATTTTACCATGATTTTTATATTACAGTGTTCACGTTTCACATTAGGACATTCTCAGAATATTATCTTCTGCTAGTAGAAAGAATAACATAACCTCCATTGCAAAGGGGTATTTTGATATAATCTAAGACATCACAGGAGATGAATCCTAGGAATTTTAACCTACTACTTGGATGTCTGAAAGTATAAAGATATAGAAATTAGCTATAGAAGAAGTACTGATCACTACCATGGTGTAATTTAAATAGTTGCTTTGTTCTTCTTTTGTTCTCAGTAGGTTCCCTATATTAATAACTTCCAGTGCTGTAACATTAGCATGTAGCTGTCCTAAAATTAATAACTGTGCTGATTCCAGTGTGCCCAAGGTACAAAAACTGTCCTTTCTTTTACAATAGAGCATTTAAACTTTACACCAATCTCTGTAGCAAAACAAATCATTTCTGCATGAGATTCCTCTTCAAAATTGTGTGTCATGCTGAAATATCAATAGAGCAGTAAGTATGACCTTTGTCACATATCAACATTTATTTCATGAAAAAACCCACCCAGCAGCAGATGGCATTTGGATATAAACAGATTTTGAAGGGAAATGCTTTTGCTTAGTCTGATATACTTAATATATGAAAAGCAATTTTCTTGAGGCAGCACAGTATGGTTCAGAACAACTTGATATTTCAGAAATTTCCAAGTGATAAGCCTCAAATAGATCCCTCAGGAATAAGAGGCAGAGCCTTCTCAGAAACCTTGCAGACATCCTGAGCCACATGATGCAAGGAAAGAGAGACAGCTGGAGGCTTGAATAAGTGCTGGCTGGATAATCCCAAGATGGGGAAAGATGGAGACTTCCGACAGAGGAGCAATGCTTCTTCTGTGTTCTCAAATTTGAATTTGTAGTATTAGTAAAGTGCCCTAACAGACAGTGGAGAGGATTGAGTCCATCAAAAGAAATTACAGAAACCTACTGGGCCTGAACCAAAAGTTAGCACCAGGAGGTAGTGGTTGGTGATGATGGATGCAGGGAGACAACATCAGTTTAAGCAAGCGTGTTGTCATTGGTGGTCTGGTGTTTTTTGGAGGACAGGATCTGCTGTGTTACAGAGGCTGCCAAGGCTTGTCCAGACCTTTATCTCATGGTGCTAAACATGGGTACCAATGAGACTACCCAGGACCATATAGAGCAAATCAAGAGTGCCTACAGTGAGCTCTGAGGGGAAAAGTGAGATGCAGGGACTCAGCTGATTTCCTCCTTAGTTCTTTGGATCAAGGCTCAAATGGGAGTGTATGTACACTGCAATTTAACAGCTAGCAGCATCATTAGTGCTGCAGACAGTGTCTTTGCTTTTATGACCATTTTGTCTCTTGTTTTTATTGAGGTAACTAATATGGGATCCCAAGGAGTGTAGCTCTGAAGCTCAAAGGACCTTAGGTTTCAATGGCATGTTTTGTCAAAGCACAAGAATGATCCTTCCTGGTACTCTGGAGACTTGAGTGAACACATCAGGAGACCAGTCAGGCTAAAAAAAGAACTTGTGACAATGCTCCAGGGTGAAAAGGAAAAGTGAAAGGGAAAAAGAAAATTGAAGAATATTGCCCAGGCATGCAGGGATAGTATCTGGAAAACTGGTAGGGGCAGGAAGAGCTTCTACCATTACCTCAGTAGGAAAAGAATAAAAAAAACAAAAAATGTGGACCTGCTGTTGAATGGGACATATGATTTAGTGAGACCAAATGCAGATAAAGCCTTTGTCATATTCAGTGTCTTTGCCTCAGTCTTCAGCAACAAGGTTTCCCACACTTGTGTGCTTAGGAACACAGTTCAAAGAGGAAAGGATTTTGATTTTGCCAAGGACTTTACCAATGTCATTGACTTCTGTGATAAAATTACTGGATCTATGGATGAGAGAAGGACAGTGATTGTCATTTATCTCTGCTTTAACAAGGCTTTTGACGCTATCTCCCATGATATTCTTGTATCCAAGTTAGAACATTATGGCCTGGATGGGTGGATGACTGGATGGGTAAAACAAAATTATTGGATGATTGAGCTTACAGAATAATTAGTGGGTCATACTTTACCTGGATGGCTGTGGCAAGTAGACTAACACAGGGGTTATCTTGAGATGTGTCCTGTTTAACTTCTTTGGGTATTTTCAAGGTATTTCAAGACCTCAGCAACCTGATCTGAATACGATTGAACCTGTTATTTGATCAGGATGTGAGTTTGGAGGTTTCCTGAGGTTCCTTCCAACTTGTATGGATCTGTGGTGCTATGAACCTCAGAAAATACTTTATTAAAAAAAAATAATTGTACAATCTGTCTTGTCTTAAAAACCTTTAGTTTGAAATTACTCTATATACCAGTAGACAAACTTTTACAGATCAGCATACTGAAACCTCAGGGCAAAGAGTCCTTTGTGTTGGATCTATAAACAGCAAATTTCTCTGTGTATACTCATCAGCCTCAGATCAGACAGAAAAAGAGAAATGCCAAACCAGGTGTTTCTGACAGGCTTTTTGGTACCTGAAAGGGGCCTACTAGAGAGCTGGATAGGAACTTTATACAAGGTCATGGAGCTGATGCTTTAAGGTTTAAATGTATATAGATTTTAATGCAGCTTTTAGCATTTTCATAATTTCAGGATAGAGTTTTCTACTAAATACTTTTGTACCAAAATCCAAAAGATTGTTTTATGTTTCTCATCAAGGATTTCAATAGATAGAGATTTTTTAGCAAGCTAAAAGGCAGATAGTCTGTAGAGAGTATACCAGAACAAGACAAATCCAGTGCATTCCTTGATATAACTTCAGTCAAAACTATTTAGAAAGCCCAGAATCCTTGAAATGGTTCCAAGCAGGACAGAAGGTGTTGGAGGAGGATGGGAGAAAGGAGGGGTCTTTGCAACCCTCACCTCAGTTTTGGGGAGGTGTGCCTGAGGGAGGGCCTGAGGGAGGGCCTGAGGGACGGACAATTTTTGGGCTAGGTGTAACCATGATGTAATGGTTAGGTATGATAAGCAGCTAGTGTTATAAAAATTGTAGGATCTATGTTGCACGATTGTGCTAAATGTATTTTGTGCACCTTAAGGCCTTAATTAAAGACCTGCTCTCTGCCTTACTATACTACACTGTCCAGAGAATTTTTCTTTGATTTTAGGCAACGGAGTGGTTGCAAGGGGAAATGGTTTTAAACTGAAAGAGGGTAGATACAGATTAGATATTAGAAAGAAATTCTTTACTGTGAGGGTGGTGAGGCACTGAAAGAGGTTGTCCAGAGAAACTGTTGATGCCCCATCCCTAGAAGTGTTCAAGGCCAGGTTGGATGGGGCTTTGAGTAACTTGGTCTAGTGGAAGGTGTCCCTGGTAGGCGGGTTAGAACTAGATGGTCTTTAAGGTCCCTTCCAACCCAAACCATAATATGAAATGAAGAAGGATAAGGTATTTAACCATAGATGGTTAGAGAATAATCAGGGAAATACAGTATGATCTAATGGTGGCTATTATTTAATAACACACACTGGTCAAAATTACCCCTTTGTTGACTGGTTTTTTTGTATGGACCATCATCATAAAAATCAAACAAAGAATGGAATTACTCTAAAGTTACCCAATAGTAAACTATCTACCTGAAAAACAATACCTACAAACAGCATGCTCAAAGCAGCTAAATTCTCCCCCCAAATTACCAAGAAAAATCTTACACTCACTCTGAGTGCAAAGATATCCAATGTTTTGACATTACTCTCAATGGTGCAAGCCTTCATTATAGAGAAATATGCCATGGTGTCAGGTAGATGTTAATTTTTTTTTTATCTAACTGGCTCATGGCAGCTGAAACAGGAAGCTGCCATCAAAAAGTTTTGAAGAAGACTCACGTTTATATATGTTCTTTTGTACGCTTCACACATTTGGGGAAATCTACCTCAGAGCAAAAATGTTCTCTCATAGGCACTTCATGTTTTTTGTCTGATTCTCTGTTCTAGGCCATAGGGGCTATTAGTGATGAAATAACCAATGTTACTGAAACAAAGAAAAAGAAAATAATTTAGTGATTTTGATACAATGCCAAATATGGCACCACTGCCTTCAACAATATCTCCTTCAGAGGGTTAGAGAAAATTAGAGGTGTGTTTGAGACTGCTGTCGCTCAGGGAAAGACTAAAAAAATCAGAGCTACTAGTCACATTCTCCATCAAGGTGATGTGTCAGTTTTGTCCTACATTAGAAATTACATTGTTTGCTAGAAACAATTGTAAGGAAAACAATGTCAATATCATACTTAGGTTAATAAATTCTCCTTCTTTGATTTTCTAAAAGTGACAGGAAAACAAAAGGCTCTTTCCTAGTGTGAATTGTCATGCCCTTATTATTAGGATGTACGGCTTCATCTTTTGGTTCTTTCGTTCAAAGACCATTTACATTTACATGTGGAAGGGAAAAGAAGGAAGACTTGTAAATAATATATGTTCATGGGCTCAGGAACTTCTCTTGTCAAGAATGGCAAGTTTTACAAGCTATTTGAAAGGCATGTCAAATAAATGAAATAACTATCAGTTTTAATTAGCACTCCTGCAAGCTGTAACGCTCTGTACCTGAAACTGAGTGACATCAAAGAGATATGAAATTCTTTCTTGCCTTTGATGTTTTTTTTCACATACATCTCTCTTCTCATCCGTGCAGTTCTTATGTCCATTTCATAAAGCAATTGAAGGAAACCAATGGGAATCAATCCTTGGCAATGATGTACCTAAAGAGTCATGAACTGAATTACTGGTAAGAAGAATATTTGAATGTAATAATAGTAGTATTGTTCACATGGCTTTGAGTTCGTTAATTCTCAGATGATCTGTCATGAGGAGAACACATTTTCAATGTTCTTGCACTCAAAATGGCATACAGTTAAATACAAGCAAGGACACAATTATTTTCTGTACTTTTTGAGGACACAACCCAAAGATGTGTTTTTCATGAGTCTAAAGGGAGAATCAAGAGCAGATTCATCCATGCAATGGTGTGAAGCCACCATAAAAATTTCTGTAATGAAAATTTTCAATACTATGTACTTTTACAGATGCATTGTTATTGCAATACACATGCATATGAAAAAAAACCCCCAAGAATTCTAACTATATTTAGAATTACTGATACACAGAATATCAATAAGCAATTAAATGAAATAACTTCTCACTTATTTTTAAACTAAAAAAAAAAAGTAATAGAGCCAGTTTACTGTAGATTGAGTGCTGGAAAAAAAAAGAACAAAAGTAACTCAATGAGCTTACTTCTATGTTCCACTTCCATAAAATTTATTGGAATTGTCAAAGAAAAAAATCAAAGACTTCAGAATGCAATATATAAGACTGGGGTTTTCTTGGGTTTTTTTGTTTGCTTGTTTGCTTGGTTGGTTGGTTTGTTGGGGGTTTTTTTTAATCTTATGACCTAGGGATATCTAGCCTAAAAGAAGAGAAAAATAATCAAATTAAAATTCTTCCAGTCCTGTCCTGTGCTGAAGGAGTTGGCTCTGTTTTGGAGAGTGGGATGTTAGAAGTGATGTTGCTTAAGCCCATATTTTGCCATGCCTTCCTTGGTTTCTTCTGTTATCATTCTCTCAGTCTTGTCCAAATTAAGTTTCAGTGGGTGAATTCTCGCCCCAGGGCACATCTCACAAGTGTGGAGAGCCACATAGAAATTCTCTTCTGCTTCCCACCTCCTCCCAGAGCAAGCAGCCTGTTCCTTTTCTCCTTCACAGGGCATTTACAGGGTGGGTGCTGCTCAAGAGGAGGCTGTGCCAGGTCTCTGGGGGTCAGAGGCCAGTAGAGACACCGGAGAGACAGCCGGAGCCACACCCTCTGTCATGGGGAGCTTGTGGGGGTTAATCTTTGCAGTCTTTAAGGAGTCTTTTAAGCAGCCATTTTGTTTTAACTTTCCCTTAAGTAAGGGTAATTACTCCTGCTTAAAGTTCTACTTTTATAAATTTTATTAATCCATTATCATACTTGCTTACATTATAGTCTTATAAAGTCCTTCTTCATCCATTCAGTACAAAATACTAATGAATTTATGATTTCTGGATAAAAGCAGAATTTTCTCAGAGAAGCCTCTATATTAGTTTGCTCTCTTCACAAACGTGGATGGTATAAATATATACCATAAATTTTACTTATGCAAAATTTCTGAAAAATGTGAAAAACAATTGCCTATTGCTTTAAGTTGTTCATACATTACTGGTATGAAGTGCCATTCATTCAGTTTGAGATTGGTTAATTATTTAACAACTAACTTTTATGCAGACAAGATGCAATGCTTTGTTTCTTGAGTATTGCTTGCACTCGAGATAATTTAACATATTAATCAAATGATAAATGAAAGCCTCTTACTGTCCAGTTATTAATAATCTCCTTTATTATTTAATGGATACTTCACAGCAATTATCTTGAAACTCAGTGGGCTTGACCTTGCTTTCACTGAAATCAATGGCAAAACTCACAAAGAGTTCAATGGAGTATGACTAGCCTTGCTATGTAATGAGCTATTATTAATGCCTGATTTTGCTACCATAATAATGCCCTGACACATAGTTTCTTACTTATAGGGGAAAAAAAAAAAAGAAAAAAAGAACAAAAAAACACCTAGATAAATACTCCAGTAAAACATAAAAGCAAACCCAGAAATTTTCCCTTTTCTATAAGCATTCTTCCCGGACTATTAATATTTATATGGTGTATTTAATAAGATAGAACACAAAGGCCTTACCAAACAGGTAACAGGATTAATTACTTTCCATGGATGATTTATATTTATGCAAACCCTTTAATGAACTCCATGAGTTATGGAAAGTACACCACAAGGGACAGGAAGACTTAACAACTTGGCATAAGTTATTTAGGTATGTTCCCCATGAACAGAATTAATTCACAGTCTCATGGGAACTTATGAATCGTATTGATACCATTTACATTTGTATTTAAGTCGTTAATTCTTATCTTTATGGTTATCTGCAGCTGGTTGAGGAGGAGAATAATAAATAGTGGGTTTAAATGAAAATTCCAATGCAATTTCAATGTGGGTCTGCTTAGAGATTTGTTTCTTCGTATCTACAATAGGAAACTAAAGAAAAATATATAATGTAATATGTTAACAGATGATATTCACTTGTAAAAGACTAACTCAGAGCACAGCAACTGATACAAGTTGGACACATGGGCAGATCTATTGTTCTTGGAAATCCTCAACCCTTAAGTTCTTTGTAATTTTTTTTTAAAGTACTATGGGTCAATCTCATTAACTTACAAACATCTTGTTTTACAAGTGGGGAATGTAGGCATCTCAGACAGAATATTCCATATTCTTTTAAAAATTTCATAGTGCCAAGGATGCCTGTAGCACAATATCAGGATGGATACCACATATTATTCCTCCTCTGGTTTAATGAAGTCGGGCAATGTTTTAATTTCATTCGTATTCCAAAACATAAGTGGAAAAGGTTACTGTACTTATGTAAAATAAATAAACAAAAAACTCCCTCAAATCTTAATTTAGACAAATTCATTGTGACTTGGCATGAAGAACACACATTCTCACTGCAAATCTTAGGAACTTTATGGCTATGAATTCCATGCTAGCTAGCAAGATAAAGGATTTTTAACTCACTTGTGTGCTCTGCTCTGGCTCAGAAGTACCATGCAGTCTCTCCCAGGACCCAACCAACGTGGGTCACCCTGCCCTGATTACTGCCTTGCTTTGGATAAAGTCTTGCACACTGGTTGTTTTTCAGAAGTCTTTTACCTGTATTGTAAAAATTCAATGCAGATAGAAGCAGACTATTCTATTATTTGTGAAGAACAAAGACACAAAAGAAGAATAATGACAAGTTACTTTGTTTTTCAGGGTATCCAAAGTAGGTTTTTACATCCTTTGACCAAGGTGAAAAAGAGCCCTGAATTGCCAAACAAAGCCTGCTCAGAACAGCTGATATTGGATATATAGTTGGATACAGACAGAAAATTACCTCTAGAAAAGCAAATATCTAATTGATGACCTGTAGCACATCAATTGTATATCAAGTATCAGAGACTGAAGTGGTTAACAGCTTAAACATTGCTAAGACTTTTGTCAAATTACAAAAAAACAGCTGCTCATCCAGAAAATCCTACCCCCACCTGGGCTTTAAAAGGATAAGTGGCTGCCGTTGTCCAACTATCCCAGGTGCAGAAGGGTATGAAGGTATCTGAAGCTACAAACTGGATTTCCAGATAAGGGAAGAGGCTGAGAAGAGACAAATCCTGTGATATGGCTTTATTAATATAATAAATAAATAAATGCATATGACCCAGCCGGTTGGGGTTCCAACAACCAAATCTGTTTGTTGGAAGCAAACAATGCCTTTTATACGCACTTCAAAGCAACACCTGACTGCCTTGATTAATCACCATGGGGTATCTCCCTGCCCATGTGCACTGGAATACATTTGGGACTACATCTCCCAGGGTGCCTCATCTAGCATCCCTAAAACACGCCTCCTACGTGTCCCCTGTTTGTATTATTACGACGAATTAGAGAACAGTGCATATAATAGAGCATTACATTTTAAACCTTGTAATACCTTTAACAATTACCACTGTATCACAGCGACTCGGCTCACTGCTTACCTTGGTTTTTCAACAAACTTACTTATTTGAACCTTTAACCTTTGAATTTGCTTGACATAAACTTGAACCCTTATTTTCTTAAGGGTTTGAGTGTAACTGGGATAAACAACAACTTTATTGATCTGAGGGTTATTTATGAAACTGGGCAGTACTTATGTAACTGGGATGAACAAGAAACATTGATCTTTATTTGTCTAAGGGTTTATGTAATTGGTAGAAGCATCAACTTCATTTTTTTTGAGGGTTTATGTAGAACAGGTGTTGTTTTATGCAAGTGTAATCTATTCAAAGCCCACGAAGCATAAAGTATCTTTAAGTTTACACACATATATGTCCACACAGCTTTTCGCTTTTATACAGCTTTTACATTCATATGTAAGTGGCCACTTCAGTCATTCTTTACTCATGCATACTTAGAATTTTTACTGTGTTCCTACTTTTCAATCCTTTGGTTTATGTTTACCAGCAGTCATTAATTATGTGTTTTTCTTTTGGCTCACCTCCATCAATCACTCTCTCTGGTGCTCATCTCTGTTTTGAGGAAAAGTCAATGCAGGTTCAACACATAAAACAGATCCATATTTTCTCCCCCCTTTTTTTTGGTTATTTTGAAACACATATTTGGCATGTAGTGTGCTCTCTTGACAGTGGTCTGTTTTATGAGTGAGTTTTGTTTAGAAAATCAAAAGTTAATGAATTCAAAGATACATAAACAAGTTACCATTAAAATCTGCTAACACAGCTTGAAACTCAGCATCTTATGTAAGCAACTAGACCAAGTTGTCTTTGGTGTCTGGGATGCAGTTAATTTTCCAGGTTTTGTCCATCCGTTTCTGGTAGCTGCTTTTTGCCCTTAGTAACAAACTTAACAAATATGTTAATAAAAATTCAGACAGTTTCAGGTGGATACTATGGTAAAAAACAGATATGAAGGTTAGGTAAATACACGGTTTTTTGTAGTTATGTCCAGGAATGGCTTTTTTTGAAGTAAAGCTATAAGTAATTTTAATGTCTTTTAATGTCTTTTACCTCAAAGTTGAAGGTTGAAAGGTGATCTTTTTGCTGTGCAATCCTTTCTTTATGGTAGATTTGTTCCATGGTTGAGTTTATGAATTTTTTCTGGAGCATTTTGCAGTCCTATTTCTTGAATGATATTGGTTAGAACAATTATAGTTAGCTTTAATTCAGTCTCTTAAGTAGTTATTTTTGTACTTTTGCTGACACTATGCACACCTTTCTGGGATAATTTATGAAGTTTTTAAACACGTTATTTGAATTACATTGTCACAACAACTCCATCTGTTCAGATGCATTTGAAAACTTAACTTTAACAACTTTTATCCTTAACAATTTAAACAAGGCCACTGGGGAACTAATGAAAAACAGGAAAAAACTCAAAGCTTCAGCGTTCTTACCAAAGGTCCTTGAGACAACAAGCTATAATGTTAAATTAGTTGTGTATGTCTCTCGGGAGGCACACAGCATGACGCTGCAGCTGTGGGGTTGGGCTGTGCAAGAGCCAGTTCAGAGAGCTGCAGCACAGGCTCTCTCCGTCCCAGCACAAGGGGCGGGGGCTGTTCCTCCCGGCCCTGGCCCTGCGCGCTCCCTGCAGAGCTGCAGCAGCGTCTACTCCCACCTGTTGCGCTGCTTTTTTCCTCTGTGCCGTCGCGCGGCCGTTTCGCAGTTCGCCGCCTTTTTTGACCCGTACAAGCGACTTGTACGGCCCCGGGCTGCACTCGCCTGGCCGTGTCCCTGCCTTCGCTCTGCTGCCGCCGCTGCCCAGCATGGTGCGGGCGGCGCTGGGGGGGATTTTGCAGCGAGGCAAGACACACACCCCCACCGCCTGTCTTCCCCCCGCCGGGCTCCGTGCTGGCCGCGGCACGGCGGGGACCTGGCACAGCTCCGGGCACGACCTCGGCAGCCTTCGCTCGTCCCTTTCAGGTGCTGGCGAAGCTGCCGCCGGCGGCGCCCGCCGTGCCGAGCCGGGTCGGGTCTGCGCTCCGGCTGCTCGGGACCCAGAGCCCTGCGCCGACTCTCGGCTGCCCCCGGCGTCTCTTTGAACTCCACACCGCCTCAGCTGATAAGTGCTGCGGCAATGCCTCTGCAAACCCCGCGCCGCTTCGCTCGCCCGCCGGCGTTGCAGCTGACGGTTTTTGGGGAATTTTGGCACTGTTTCTGGGGAGCGCAGCAGGTCCAACAGGCTCTTTTAACAGCGCAGAGGCAGCGGGCACAGGGCTACGTCTCCGTCCGTGCGCTGCACGACTGCCTGCCTGTTTTCGGAGGGGGCAAACCCGACTCGCCCCTGGTGTAAACTGGTCACGGGCAAGATGGTCACACCCAACCCTCAGCGTGGCTGCAACTCGGCAGTGCCTCTGGGACTCAAAGTCTGTCTCTCCCCAACAACCACGCGGTCCGCGCCACGTGCTCGCTGCTGCCCGCGCAAAACCCAGCCCAAGTCCATTGTTAGGTTCTCTCGGTCTGCACGCGGCTCTCCCCCAGCCCTGTGTCTGTTCCCGGTGTCTGGGGGAGTTCTTTGCCTGTTAGGGCTCGTGGGGGGGAACAGGAGGTTTCAAGTTTTGGACAAGTTGGAGTTTCTTTGTGAGATTTTTAAGGTGTCCACGTCTTCTGTCTTTGCTTTCTGTCGAGCTCTCTCCAAATTTTTTCCAAGCAGTCACACTAAGGATTCTGCTTAGCAGAAATCCTGATATAGTTATTTCTGTGATAAGTAACGAGGCTATAAATTTAGATTGCAAGGTGTAAAAGATTTATTAATACTACAAACAAGCAAAAACGGCTAGCTGGGCGACCGGAGGAAACCCCTGTTCCTGCCGCGGTCCGCAAAGGGGAACAGAAACAGCACTTATTATACCCTTCTTTGCCACCTCCCCCAAAGTCATGTCATCAGTCCATTGGTGGAAGTTTCGCGGGCTGCATCCTGCTTGGCTCCCTCTTCGCGGGCCAACCCTGGGTTGGTTCCTCCTTTCGCGGGCCATCTCCGTTGCTGAGGAGTGTCCACCAATAATTTTAAAGTCATTAGTCTCTATTAGGCCGTGGGTCTGGAAATTTCCATCAGGATGACGGTTGATCACGCGGACTCCTCGTGGTTGACTCCTCCATATTGCTTCCCATTAATAGGCTTAGAACAAACATCTTCAAAATACAATATGCTAAATCATCATTGTGTTGTGGTTAATCATTTTGCAGCTTACAGAACTTGTGGTTAGGCACTGCATAACACTTAACTTGTGATTCCAACAAAACAGTTAACACAATATAATGGCTTTATTAACCCTTTCTAATTTGAACAGCAAATTTCTTTAGATCACTTATAACAATTTCTATCAATTTTAATGGTCCGACCAGCTTGGTTTGTGTGGTTTCTCTTAAATATTGCCTCAATGCTTTTGCATTTATGTCTGTTTCCCTTAAATTTAAACTTCTCATGCTGGCTTCTTACCTGGGCTCTACTGTAGCTTTGCTTTTTCTTTCTTTCACTCTGCCAGGTCTCCTATGCACACAAAACTCAGATTCTCAGAGCTCCCAACGCAGTCCCTACAGCACGACGTCCCAGTTGGCTTTCCCACTGGTATCTGACATCTTTTCTTTAACGACGTCCTCCGCCCAATTTTAGCTCAGTATTTGACTTCCTCACTTTTTTTCCGGAAAAATGTTCCTCAGCTTTAAAACAAGCTCATGCCAATGCTACCGTAATTCTCCTTGTTTCAAGGCAGTCTCTAATCTTCCCTGTTACAGGGAATGCCCCAGTCCTGGGCGCCAGATATGCCTTTATTAATATAATAAATAAATAAATCCATACGACCTGGCGGATTGGGGTTCCAACAACCAGATCCATTTATTGGGAGCAAACAACACCTTTTATACGCACTTCAAAGCAACACCTGACTGCCTTGATTAATCACCATGGGGTATCTCCCTGCCCATGTGCATTGGAGTACATTTGGGACTACATCTCCCAGGGTGCCTCATCTAGCATCTGTAAAACATGCCTCTTACACTGTGAGATAGGATAATCCTTCTTATCATGCCAATGTCCTCCCTTGCATTATGACTCTGCTGTAAAAATCCCTCCGGGGAACCTCGAAGACACACGAAGACACATCTAGCCTGGGCTGTTCATCTCAAATGTTGGACCATGATGGACCATGTTCTGACATAATAGGCAACTGTAATGTCTTAGGAGGTGTCAGAGACTCCATGACATGTCTCATGACACCATCCATTATAAAACTTCCCTCCCCATGGGTGGTACAATACATTACCACCTGAGCTTGAAGTACAAAATAACTTATGAAGTCTTTGAGTTTGGCTTCCCCGACCTCCAATGGATCAAGAGCATCACTTCAACCAATAGACATGAAAGCTGCAACTACCAAGTTCTAGCTCTGGATCTAGCAGGTGGTGACTATTTGTATCTTTCCACTTTTATCCTTTCTTCCTCTTCCTTTACTTACACATTTCCTTAAGTGTTATTTTTATGCTTTAATATTGCTACATTACTATAGATGATAACACTCAAAATGGCAACATAACTATTTACCTTTGAAACAAAATTGTTTTAAAATAAACCCTACATATGTATATTCACAAACACTAATTATTCGGTGTTGTTTCACTCTAATCTACCCCAAGGGATTTATTAACAAGAGCCTGGATTACCCTCCCTTTCTGAGGCAGGTCATAACATCAGGGTGAGCCATACTTGATATAATCATTTGTTCAAGTCAACAGAATGTGGATGTGTTTTGTGACTGGAATGTACTAAATAAGGCCATAATAAAGATATAATGACACTTGCCTAATAATTTTAAAACCCAGTGCAATCCAATCCAAACATACCACATTTAAAAGCATGCTCATCTGAAAAAGGGGTGTTTTGGAAATCCCTGCATCCAAAGAACTCTCACTGGGAGTCTGCATTGTGGTTATTTCAATTGTTCATAAAATCATAGAATGGTTAGGATTCAAGGGGACATTAAAAAAGCACCTAGTTCCAATCCCTCTGCCATGGGCAGGGATGCCACTCCCTACACTAGGTTGCTCAAAGTCCCATCCAGTCTGGCCTTGCACATTTTGAGGGATGGGGCATTCACAACTTCTCTGGGCAACGTCTTGCAGTGCCTCATCACCCTCACAGTAAGGAATTTTTTCCTAACATCTGGTCTAAACCTGCCCTTTTCTGGTTTAAAACCATTGTTCCTTGTCCCATTACTATCTGCCCATATAAAAAGTCCTTCTACCTCCTTTTTATTAGCCTCCTTAAGGTACAAGAAGGCCAAAATGAGGTGTCCCTGGAGTCTTCTCATGTCTGGGCTGAACAGCCCCAGTTCTCTCAGCCTGTCTTCATAGGAGAGGTGCTCCACCCCTCTGATCATCTTTGTGGCCCCTCCTCTGGACCTGCTCCAACAGATCTGTGTCTTTCTTGCATTGAGGACTCAGAGCTGGATGCAGTACTCCAGGTGGGGTCTGATGAGGTCAGAGTAGAAGGGCAGAATCACCTCCCTCAAGTTGCTCTCCATGTTGCTTTTAATGCAGCCCAGGATGCAATTGGCCTTCTGGGCTGTCAGTGCACACTGTTGGCTCATGTACAGCTTTTCAGCCATGAGAACCCCCAAGTACTTCTCCACAGAGCTGCTCTCAGTGACTTCTTCCAGCCTGTACTTATGTCTGGGATTGCCCCAAGCCAGGTGTAGCACCTGGAGCTTGGACTTGTTAAATTGCATGGTTCTCATGAGACCAGTTCTCAAGTTTCTCCAGGTGCCCCTGGATGGCATCCTGTCCTTCTGCTGTGTCAACTGCACCACTCATCTTGGTGTCATCTGAAAACTTGCTGAGGGTGCACTCAGTCTCACTGGCTGTCACTGAGGAAGACATTGAAAAGCACTGGTCCCAAGACCCTGAGAGACACCACTCATCACCGACCTCTGTCCCGACCCGCTGGGATAAGGGAATAGGGTCGGGCACTGCAAAAAGGGTCTCTCACACGGTGGAAGGTCGGAGAAGCAGTGTCACTTTATTCAGAGAACTCCAGGGCTTAAATAGGGCAGGTTTGAGGGGAGGAACTTGGGCTAGGGAGGAGCATGGGACTGACAACTGGGGAAACATGGTGATTGGACAGCTAGGTAAAGAGGGGAGGAGTTTGGGCATTCCGGGGGGAAAGGACCAATGAGAGCTACCTCTGCACTGCACCAAACTTTAACCAATGGCAGGCAGAGGAGTGGGAAAGCAAGGGAAAGGCGGGAAAACTGAGGGAAGAAGAAGGGGACAACGTGGTAGACAATTTTAGAAACAACAACAGGGGGTACATAAAATAGCATAACATTACAACTATAAACTGGGGAATAACTGGGGTACAACTGTCATGTCCAGAAAGTGTCAGAATCAGCATTAAAGGTCAAATCCGGTATATTAAAGGTCCATTCAGGGATTATAAATTCGTCTCCAGGCTTCATATCGCTCCCATTCCTCTTTGTCTCCTCCAACATCTCCCCCTTCTTTATTTCTTTGGACGGCAGCGATGTTAGCTTCTATGGTGTTCATCAGCATTTTTCGTAGGCATACAACTAAACAGGGTAGAACAGCACAAACAGAAACCAACCCAAAAAGCGACAGGATACATAACATAATAAGCTTGTGGGTCCAGTTGGGGAAATTTGGTAGCTGAATCCAATCAAAGAGGCTATCGAGTCCGCGTCCTTTGTCCTGATGAATTTCTCGGACCAACCCCTTTAGCTGGCTGATACTCTGATGGATGGATTCGGAGTGGTCCGAAAAATTCATACAGCACATGCCTTCAAATTCCTGGCACCCGTGACCGTGTGCCAGGAGAAGGAAATCTATGGCAGCTCGATTTTGTAAAGAGACCTCTTTTAACTTTTGGGTGTCTTCGAGCAAACCCTCTATCGCCCGAGTTGTAGCATTGGCTTCCTTGGTCAGCCAGCATCCAAGGTGAGTCAGGAGAGAGAGGGCATGCGCGGTCCCTATCCCGGGGATAGGGAAAGACGCCCAAAAGTTCTTTACCCTGGACCAAATATAAATATTGGAGTCGCAGTCCTCTGGGAAGGGCAGAGGAGTAGGCCAATACTGTGTCTTTCCAAGATTCATATGTGGTGCAGGGAGAGAATTTGGCATCCGAATTAGTTGGTGTGTAGCTTCGGGTTCGGGCAAAGGTTTGGGGACTACAGGTTTGGAGGCAGCGGGTTTGGAGTTCGGGAAGCGGAGGGGAGCGCCCATTGAAAATGAAAGGGACTTTTTGGTTCTTATTTTTGGGTGTACTAATTGATTTTCGAAATGAAATTTGGCCGGATTAAAAAGGGCAAGTTTTCCTACTGTGCAGGGACCTCCTTCCAGGTAGGCCCTAATCCCGGGCCATGCCCGATCTCCGCACAGCAGGAAGAATCCCTTGGGGAGCCTCATATTACGTGGGATGTGCTCAGTGGGCACGGTGGTTGCCACTGAGCCATTGCACCACGGGGAATGTGTTCCTTTATAAATGGGCTTATAAGCGGTAACATTAAGGGGAGTGAACAGAATGGGTCGGGTGTAACGATGAAAAATAATACAAGTTGTAGAGGGGAGTGAGCCTAAAAGATCAATCTCTTGGAAAGGGGTGTCTACGAAAGGTAATGCCGAAATTGTTTGTGCCAAGTTGGGGGAGTTTAATGGTAGGGATCCCCGGATCCGCGTTTGTGATACAAACGCGGTCCATTCAGATGGAGAAATGGGGATCCCTACTAAACATGTCTTAAAAGGGCTACTTGCGCTGGCCGAGGCCAGGCACAGGGTGTCAGTGCCAGTGGCCTTGGCCAGCGTTACCCATAAGTTTTGAGATGGCTGGTTCATCCATCCTTGGAGCGGGATGTTGGCAGCGCGATGGATGACTCCAGCCAGGAGGATCCATGGGAGATAATGTGTCAGCAGCATCGATGTTCTTCGCTGCGCCGTGAACGTCTTTTTTCAGGTTGTAGTCGTCTGTTCTCGGGAGATCTTAACACGCCGAGCTGGGACCCACTTTGGTCCGTCAGGACCTGCAATACATGCGTAGCCCTTCCCCCAGGTGATTAAGGGGAAAGGGCCCGTCCATTTTTCTGTTAGTGGGTCCCGGTACATTACTTTCGCCTTCAGGTCGGACAGGACCGATGACGTCGTCCTGAAATGGCGATCCACAGGACTTTTGCTTGTGTGAGTGTCTGTGTCCTCCATCATATTGAGAAAGTTGAGAACATACATGACTTTCTCTAGTTTTTCTTGGGGGGAGAGGCCAATACTCCCCCCTTTTTGTTTTTTAAGCATATTTTTGATATTTTGATGAGCACGCTTCACTATACCTTGTCCTGTGGGGTTATGGGGGATCCCTGTGGTATGTTGTATCCCCCACTGTTCAAAAAACTTCTTCGTGTCTGCAGACACATAGGAGGGTCCATTATCTGTCTTGATTTGTTTTGGGACTCCCATCCTTGCGAATGCAGACAGGAAGTGTTTTTTGACATGGCTACTCTTCTCTCCAGGATGTGCGGTGGCTACAATCATCTTTGAAAATGTGTCGATGGACACATGTACGTATTTTAGTTTTCCGAATTCGGCCACATGGGTCACGTCTGATTGCCAGATCTCCAGGGGTGACAAACCTCTCGGGTTTGTCCCCTCTGAAAGAACGGGTGTAAGAGTTTGGCAATCAGCGCAAGCCTTTAAAATTTCTTTTGCTTGTGATAATTTAAGGCCAAATTGTTTTTGCAGCGACCGCGCATTCTGGTGAAAAAATTCATGAGAGAGTTTCGCTTGTTGGTACAAATTAGGGGTTACAACCATACCTGCTAGATGGTCAGCACGTTGGTTCCCTTCCGCCACAGGACCGGGTAGAGTGGTGTGCGAGCGGGTGTGGACGATGTAGTAGCCAAAATCTCTTCTTTCTATCAGAAATAACAATTTAGTTAATAAATGAAACAAATTCTGATTGGTTACATCTTTTAAATATGAATTTTCAATTCTTTTTACTACACCCACTACGTAAGCCGAATCGGAGATTATATTAATTGGCTCACCACTAAAAATTTCGAAGGCACGTACAACTGCCGAGAGTTCTACGATCTGGGGAGAACCTTGAACTTTGTGGATATCTTGTTGCCAATCGTTGTTTTCTTTCCACACTATTACAGCGTTTCCCGTTCTCCCCGAGCCATCAGTAAAAATTGTTTTCGCATTTGGAATTGGAATTTCAGATTGCATAATTTTGAGCCGGATTGGAATATTGACTAATCTTTGTATGAATGGGCACGCCGGGAAGTGTAACCGAATTTCTCCCGGGTAACCTCCGATGGCTATTTGAAAGTCGATAGAGGTCTGCAGCAGTTGATCTAGATGTTCAGAAGTCAGCGGGAGGTAAATGAAATTTGGTTCTTCCCCACTGAGTTCTAAACATCTAGTACGACCTTTAGATATTATTTTTCCAATCATTTCAATCATAGTGGTGATTGTTTTTCCGAATTGATGAGGGAGGAACATCCACTCCCATAAGCAAAAGTCTTTGTGGTCACTTGTAAATAGACCCAGAAGGGCTAATGGTTGTCTCTGTTCTTTAAATACAACTAAGGAGGATGGCAGTCCCTCCACCCTCCTACACGCTTGTCTTTCTGTAATTTTCTTTTCAACAGTGGTAAGGGCTTTAAGGGCGTCTGATGTTAAATGACGGGGGGAGGACAGGTCGGCGTCTCCTCGAAGCAGCTCAAACAGGGGGTGCAAATCTCCCGTTGTGATCCCTAGCACAGGTCGGATCCAATTAATCGCACCTAGCAGCTTTTGGAGGTCATTTAAGGTTCGGACATTTTTGTCAATTGTCACTGATTGGGGTCTAATGTTTTTTGCAGTAATTTGGAGTCCGAGATACCTCCAAGGTGCTTCCCTTTGCACTTTTTCAGGGGAGATCTCTAATCCTTTAGAATTTAAAGCCGAGATTGTAGAATTTAATGTCTCATCAACTGCCAATTGGGACTTTGCGCAGATCAATACATCATCCATATAATGGAAGATGATTGACCGCGGATATTGTAACCGAATTGGTCTCAACACCTCTGCCACGAACATCTGACAGAGTGTTGGGGAATTTTTCATCCCCTGGGGAAGCACACGCCACTGGAACCTGCGGTGAGGTTCACAAGAGTTGACAGCAGGGACAGAAAAGGCGAATCTAGCCGAATCAGCCGGATTAAGGAATATGTGAAAGAAACAGTCCTTTATATCAATCACCACTAGGGGCCATTCAGCAGGGAGCATAGATGGTGAAGGCATTCCCTGCTGGAGGGCTCCCATTGGCTCAAGGACTTCATTAACTTTGCGCAGGTCCTGGAGAAATCTCCAGGAACCTGAGGATTTTTGGATCACGAACACTGGAGTGTTCCAGGGACTGGTGGAAGACTCCAAGTGTCCTTTTTCTAGTTCCTGATTAACCAAATCGTTGAGAATTTGCAGCTTTTTTATCGGTAGGGGCCACTGATCAACCCAGACTGGCGTGTCGGTCTTCCAGCTCAGTCTGGGGAGCTGCTTCACTTCAGTGACCCCTCCTAAAAATTTTGCTCTGGAGACAGGGTTCCTAACTTGAGTCCCCACTGCTCCATTGCGTCCTGTCCCCACAATGTAATCGGTATGTTTAATACATACAGTTGAAGGGATGCCGGTCTGCCCTCTGGCCCGTAGATAGCCAGTACCTCACGACTCCTGACGGGGTACTGCGTTCCCCCCACGCCGCTAACTTGAACGTAGGCTGTTTGTGCTGGCCACGCGTGCGGCCAGTCCCTGGAGGCTATTATGGTGACATCCGCCCCCGTGTCGAGAAGGCCCTCCACCTTGACCCGCTGTGGTTTCTTCGGCTGTGAATAATAAATGAGACAAGTTAGGAGAGGGCGCGATGTTTTTACTGTGGTGGTCCACAGGACCTCCTGCTCTGCTGCCTGCCTCTCCTCCTCGTCTGCCGATAGGACACACAACAGGTCCTCAGTGGAGACCATCTTCGCCACGGGGAAGCGGTCCTCCAGCTGCACGGGGGGAAGGTGAACAGTTAGACATATTGCGATGTTATCATATGTCAGACCCGTCAGGAGAGTGGGCACAACAACTATCCCCTTACCAACTGCTGAAAAGTGCGAGGTGACTAAGTAGGTGAGATCAGGGTCTACTGGGGTTGATGGTACAACCCTTGCAAGCTGCTCATACGAGCTTAGGTGGGTGGATGGGTGAACTACTCGTAGGACATTCCAGGCTAGAGGCTTACACTGTTCCCGGGTGGGAACAGTGTCCGCCGGTGGCAGTCGGACTACGGGGTAACTGGGCGCAGCTGGCGCAAGATGGAGTGGGGGGCCACTTGTGTCATCGCGCCCTCCTGGGCGCTCAGCTCCCCGTTTCCAGACTGCTCACAAGGACACTGTCTAAGATCAGGCATAGATGAAAAAGTTACTCGTTTCTGGAGCCTAGGTGACTGTTTTGGGGAAAGGGGCTCACCATTGATATTAGTTTTGGACCTACAACTAGAGGTCCAATGGCGACCCTTCCCACACCTGCGACACAGCGTATTTGGTAGGTTAGGCTCCGATCTAAACTTAGGACAGTGTTTGTGGAAGTGTCCTTTTTCCCCACACTCAAAACAATGTTGGGGCCCCGAAAAAGCAGCAGCCATGATTCTAGCTTTTTGGGCATTGGAACCAACGTTCTTACAAGCTTCGATCATCTCCAGCAGTGTGGGATCTTTCAGCATTTTTAAAACCCTCTGGCAGTCCTCGTTGGCTTTTTCAATTACCAATTTATTAAATAGAATTTCTTGGCTTTCCTTTTGATGGACTTGCCGAGCTATAGCTTCTTTGAGTCTTGTAATAAAGTCTACGAATGGCTCTTTAACTCCCTGATTAATGAGTGTAAAAGAGGGCGCCTGCACGTATGCATCCGCCACTCTTTTCACCGCCTCTAAAGCCAATTCTTTGGTAACATTCAATAATTTGGGGTCTAATCTGGTTTGATCCCCTCTGCTGGAGTAGTTCCCCTCCCCATAAAGCATATCGATGGCTTGCCTTATTGGAATCCCTCTTCTCTCCATTTTGTCGTTAACAAAGGTAACGATGCGTTTTTTCCATTCAGCCTCGAAAACCGAGGCCTGAACGGTGGTAAAAAGCCCTCCTATGACAGCCCGAATGTCATAGGGGATAAGCGTGTAGGCTAGAAAAAAGGATTCCAAGAGGCCGATAGTAAACGGGGCCCCCAGCCCGTACTCAACAATAGCTTTCTTTATGTCTTTAGGCATTGGATATGAAACTGGTCTCCACTCAGGGGGTTTCCCCTCCTTGTAGTAGACTGGGAATGCTTTCAGGAATTCTACATCCTGGGCACGCGCGGCTTCCTCCCGGAAGGCCTCCCAGATATCCGGTACTGAGGGTTGCCTTTCCGGGGAACGCGGCGCCCACCCATGATCATAGTTCGGTTCCCGGCGGGCGGGGTAGGCCCTGGTGTTACGGGGCCTACGGGCGCGGCCATCTTCCCGGAAGGAAGATTTGGCCTTTGCCCTTGCCCCGCCCACTGTTTCCTGCCTTCGCCGTAAGGGCGACACATCCGGGGAGGAGACAGGAGTGACGGAAGTGGGCGTGTCCGAAGGGGTGTCAGGGGAGGGACTTCTCGCGCCATGAGTGGGAGGAGAGGGAGGCGACCCACGGGGTGGAGCTACGGGAGCCCGCCTCTTCTTTTCCCGCGCCGATCCTTCACGCGCTTCACCCTCCCCCCTTTTCTCTGGGCGATATCGGGGTCCCTCCTCCTCGACGCCATTTTGTTGTCGACGCGACCTTCTTCTACGCTCCCTCCCGCCATCTTGTAGGGTGGTGTCTGTTTCGGTCTCCGTCCCGCCATTTTGTGTGCCCTCAGTGTCCGTGTTCTTGTGAGTGTCCTTAGTTTTGTCTGCTGGGAGGCTGTTGTTCGCGTTCATCATTTGGTGCTGTAGCACCATCAGAACGAGCCTCCACGCAATTAATGCTTGCTTTGCCAGTCTATTGCCTCGATCTGAATCCCGCCATAGATTATATCCGAGGGCTTGCCATTTATCTAAGGAGATGTTATCATTCATGGCACAGCCCTGGCGGTCCAGCCACCTCGCGAGCGCTTTTGCGGATTTTTTATCAAGCGGGTGGCCGTGTTCAATTACAAAGTCTTTGAGGCGACGATATACAAACTTTTGAGAGGTGAAGAGTGTTAAGCCCATGATGTTATTTGGGAACACTCTCCGGTGTTACTCCTCTCTCTCAAATTCGTTACAATGGGGTGGAATGAAGGGAAGGTGTCGGGAATGTCCCTCGTGGCTCACCTGATCCGGTGCGCGACCCACACGACTGTAGAAGTCTGCAGTCGTCAGCTGCATGAGGGAGGGTCGGCGGAGCAGCGTTCCCTCCTGAACCTGCCTGAGCCCAAGTGGAGTCACGGGAGTTCTCTTGATACAAGAGACCTTCGACCGTGCCCCACGTTGGGCGCCACTTGTCCCGACCCGCTGGGATAAGGGAATAGGGTCGGGCACTGCACAAAGGGGTCTTTCACACGGTGGAAGGTCTGTGAAGCAGTGTCGCTTTATTCAGAGAACTCCAGGACTTAAATAGGGCAGATTTGAGGGGAGGAACTTGGGCTAGGGAGGAGCATGGGACTGACAACTGGGGAAGCATGGTGATTGGACAACTAGGTAAAGGGGGAAGGAGTTTGGGTATCCCCGGGGGAAAGGACCAATGAAAGCTACCTCTGCACTGAACCAAACTCCAACCAATGGCAGGCAGAGGAGCGGGAAAGCAGGGAAAAGGCAGGAAAACTGAGGGAAGAAGAAGGGGACAACATGGTGGACAATTTCAAAAACAACAACAGGGGGTACATAAAATAACATAACATTACAACTATAAACTGGGGAATAACTGGGGTACAACTGTCATGTCCAGAAAGTGTCAGGATCAGCATTAAGGGTCAAATCCGGTATATTAAAGGTCCATTCAGGGGTTATAAATTCGTCTCCAAGCTTCGTATCGCTCCCATTCCTCTTTGTCTCCTCCAACACTGGACCCACTCCGAAAGGTCCATATTTTTAGAATTCTAAGAATAGTTTCTTCCACCAGAGATCCATTGCTTTCACTGTGATTATTGATTAAAGCTTTAAAAAATAACTTTAAATATTTGAATGCTGAAGCCAAACATTAGATATAAAACAGGAGTGTTCCCTGTATGTTGTTGTCACTAGTTACATTATGAATTAAAAGAATAGCAACTCCTTTGTGACGTATTGCACTAATTCAACTCCCTTATGATAGACTGGAGCAATACATAACCCAAAAAGAGGCATTTTGCAGATTGGTTCCTCAAGAAACAGAAGAGTTTGGAAATAAAGAATCCAAGGTAATCAATAAATAGTAATTATAAAACTTAATGGAGTATTTGAGGGATAGTTTTGCTGACCATTAGATGGAAGAAAGAGACTATGAACAAACAGATTCGTAAATAGTTCATCAGCCATTAAAATTCTTCAGTGAGATGGTCTGTGAAGGTCTATGCTTCAATTATTTTCATCCTTGTTTCTCTAGAGATTGCAGTAAAGGCCCCTAAAAGAAGAGATCCCAAGACTAATTGAGTGTGTGGGCACAGAAATATTTTGCTTTGTACACTTTACACATTTCTCCTTTATGTTACCAGAGAAGATTGGAAACTTTCCATTGCTTTGTTATGTTTCTTTTCACTTGTTTTCCTTCCAATATTTTTATAGGCACTGCAGCCTGGGTTTTAGAGTCCTGAGTACTACTCTTTTCTTTGTCAGTGGTTGGCCCCACAACTGAACTAATAACTTCTCCACACTTAGTTTCCTTTTTTTTATAAAATTGTAGAATCACAGAATGGGTAAGGTTAGAAAGCAGAACGGTGGGTCATCTGGTCCAACCTCTGCTCAAGCAGGGTCATCCTAGACCACATTTCACAGGACTGTGTCTAGATGGTTCTTTCCCACTACAGGGGATGAAAATACCTTTCTGTTCTTTGTCAGGTCAGAGCTTCTAGAGTTGTAGTATATGTTGACTTACAGAAGTAGTAAATATTTAGAATCATTTTTAAAATATGTAGCTCTGTTCAGCAAGGTCAATAGGCACTTTTAAAATGAGGAGCTGTAAAGAGTGTTCTGCTTAACATTGTAAGCAATAAGAATTGAGGAGAGAACATATTTTGTACTGTTAAGAGAATATAAGCGAATGATGAATGATGTTGAAATAATACTAGCACCGTCTTTGCATGCTGGTTTGTTTGCTTAAGGTTATTCAATAAGTGGAAGAGTGATATTGGAAGTCATTGACAAAACAATCTCTTATTCAGTGTGCTGCACCACTCAATCATGTCTTAGATTTAATGCACAAAAGCAGAGAATTCAATTCCATGTTGGCCTACTCCCTTTACTGCACCCTAAGCTTTTTCCTGCAGCCAAAGGAGTGGATTTTGAAGCATAGTAATGCTTATCATCTTGTAAGTCAGTATCTGTAAGTAGGCGGTAAGAGCTATTTTAGATGGACTTCTGATGCCAACAAAAATATAAAACCCACCATGTGAAAAACTGCTGAAAACCTCTGAGATATGAAGCAGCACAGATGACTACTTCCCATACTCCTTTCATCTCATAGTCACAACAGGTTATTTTTAAGTTAATAGTCCCATGTTCTGATCAACAGGACTACTGAAAAGAAGTTACACTAGTCTATCAGAAAAGGTTACGGGAAAGTCAGTGAGTCAGACAGAAAGTTTTCACTGAATTTCTCTGAGCAAAGAATAAATATCATGTTTACCACCCCAATTCTTTGCATGAAAAGAAAAAAGGGATCTTTTTCTACACCTTTGGTTCTCATCCTTTGCCTTCACTTGTAGCAACACACATAGGCTGTGTCCTGGACACCAGCAAAAGCACAGCGGAAAGCTCCCTTTGGGAGAAAGTTTGGCTACATCCAGGATTAAAAGCAACCATAAGAAGATTTCTAAACTGGGACCTAGGCAGAATGTAGAAGTGTGAAGTGAACCTGAATAAGCTTAGATATGAGCTTCGTTCTGGAGATCTATAACCCCCCTAGCAATAAACCTGGGAATAGAAAGTGTTCCAAACTTTCTACTTTCCGCCAGGTGCCATAATTTCCAGGCTACAACAGTCACATCCCTAAGGCAACCTCTCCTTGTGCATCATCATCATCAGGTCAATATTGCTTTCACAACACCGGCATATATTCAAAAGGAAAAAACAGGAGTTCCCCTAAGACCTAGCCATGGTGGTGAGCGTGTACTTCTGCAGATGTGTGTTTGAACTTCTGCAGGTGGAGAGGAGACACAGCATGTAACTATCTGAGTTTTCACCACAAATGTACCATGTTAAAGGTAACTACTGCTGTTTCAGAGAAAGAAAGCACAGTTTTCAGTCATATGAAAATTAACGCTAAGTTGTGCCACGGCCCGCAGGGAAAAGGGATGGGGACCGGGCACTGCAAAAAGAGGTCTTGACACAGTAGAGGTCAGTGAAGCAATGCCAACTTTATTAGGGGAGCACGAGACTTAAATAGGACAGGATAAAGGGGTGGAACCCAGCGAGGGGAGGAGTTTAAGATTGACATCTCAGGGGCACACATGATAGGGCAACTGGGTAAGGAAGGGAGGAGTTGTGGTGTTACCGGGGAAATGGGCCAATGGTAACTCTCCCTGCACTGCAGCACTTAGTGGCCAATCAGGTGCAGGGGAGTGGGAAAACAGGGAGAACAACTGTGAGGGGAAGAAGGAGACAATATGGAGGACAGGGTTTTAAAACAACAACTAGGGTATACACAACACTATAACCATATAACAATAAACTGGGGAAAACTGGGAATAACAGGGAAAAACTGTCCAGTCCAGTGTAAAGCCATGTCCAGTATCTGAGTGTCCATTTTGGTGTAATTGTGTCTCATTCCGGGTTGTATATCTGTGTCCAAGCTTGGAACTGTTTCCATTCATCATCATGTTCCCCAACAAAGTTGTCCAGTAGTCCTGGCTCTGAATGGGGCAGAATTGCCTGCTGTATCACTGCATACATTTCTGAAGCTTTGGGAAGAATGCAATGCCAGACAAAGTATTGAATCATAGTCTTCAGTCCAGGGTGAAAAATTCGTGTTGCCTGCACTCTTTCCTAGCCCATGGAAAAGGGACAGTTCTTGCTTAACAGCTTTAACAGCTCCCTCTGTCCCTTGCTTGTGTCTTGAAATGATTGAGAGCCCTCCTTAGGCCCCACAGGGTGCCATGAGGGTGTTGTCTTCCTTCCCATGATGTCTGTATGTCTCACTTCTCAAAGTAGTCCCACTTTAGACAGGGGACGTGGAATCAAGAAATGAGATATAGCTGTAGGACCACCTTGCCCCTAGCTTAGCTCAGCTTGTATCTGCTTTTGGACACAAAGTCATCACAGCCTAAAGGATCACAAAGCCAGTTTCTACCTTTCCTCACTCCCTCTGAGTTATATCTCACCACAACAATAGAGGATGGAACACTTGGAGCTTGAGGACTTGAAACCAAGGCAGACAGAAAAGGACTTGCTACCAAGATGCTAACTTGTAGAGAGCAGTAGAGACTGCCAGTTTTGGGCTCTACTTGAAAGGGGAAGGGAAATCAACCAGGTTGACATGTCTAACTTGCAGACCTCATGTGGCTCCATCACTTCCTGAGACTTCTCAGCATATTCCTCTTCATGACTCTTTGAGATATTCCAGGAGTATTGTTCGTTGTTACTACACTGAATGAATTGAACTTTATTAAGCATGCATTCTTCGCTGTGTTTTTCCCAATTAATGATGTATTCAGAGAGTGCAAGAAGCAGGAAGGTAGAGATGGTTGGACTGCTGGACGTAGAAAATTGCCTGAGTTGGAATTGTAACTCTGGATTAGTTTTTGAAAAAGTTAGGTGATGTGTGTGGATGCTTATGAACTTCCTATTTACATTATAAAAGTCTCTGAAAAGTATGGAAATAGCATTAACAAACTCTGCCAATCCTTTGAACATTTTAAGGAAGGGAAACAAGATTTAATGCTTCCATTTCTTTGGCAAAGTTTAGGCAAGATGCACGCTGTTCTTATAAGTATCTCTGGTATGAAAGAACACAACGTACCTCATAGGTTTCTAGGTCAGTGGTGGATAAACACATATTTAACTCCTAAAGAGTAAAATAAACAGTATCTTCAAAGCAGCGATGAGCTAATAAGATGCTAACAGTGACAAAATGAGCATGTGACTTTGCTAGTTTGCGAATTCCTAAACAATACTTAGTAATTCTGCTTCAATGTACATGCACCTCACCAATAACATTATCTATAAAATGTGACATGGTGTAAATTGTATCCCTCTCACAATGTTGACTGCTTAATTGCCCATATCCATTGTGACAGTGCTACCTTTTCAGCATGCTAAGTAATTGAAAAATTGTTTGGTGGAAGATCAATACAACTTTAACAAGAAACAAATATGATACAGTACTGAAAGAAAGCAAATAACCAAATTTATCTCCTGAAGACGCACAGGCATTGATTGGCGTTTCATGGGCTCAATCACGGGTTTTCAAATGTTCATAATTTGACAGTACTATTTCTTCTGGCAGGACCAGACTGGAGAGATAGGTGAAGTTGTTGAATTTTTTACTTGAAAGCCATCTATTGTTTATTTTTAATTAAAAGAGCTCACGGTCTTTATTGATTTCTTAAATGTGCTGTACTTGATAAACCATTTGTACTTATCCTTGGTTATTTATGTTTAAGCGCTTTAGAGCTTCACTAAATGCCTTAACAGAAAATATTTGGTGGGGGGAGATCAGCAGAAGTATGATAAACTGCTTAACTTCTCTGAATATTTTAAATGTACATTTGTGCAAGTTTCGAGCTGGCTTCCCACCAAGTCTCTGAAAGTTGACAACAATGCCTGCTTCCCAGAGAGGGAAGAAAAAAGGAACCATGGGAAAAAAAACTGAAAGAAGTTTGAACAAAACAGGATTCTATAAAAAATATATATTTACAATTATATATATACAGTTTGAATATATTATCCACAACAGGGAGCTCCCGAAGGGACAAAAAGGGAAAATGGAGGGGGAAACAGAGATAAAAAGAAGCCTAAAACCAAATATTTCCTAAATATACCTGTTAATAGAGAGCTAGTCAATAAAATTAAAAACGAATCAAATACTTCTCTGATCGGGACAGCAGAGCTGTGCAAGGCAGCAGCCAGCTCCTCCAAGCCTCCCGGAGAGACCGGAGGTAACGGCAGGTCTGAGGAGCAGGCCCTGGCCTATATAAGCAAAGCCCGTCTACGGAGAGACCTGTTGCCTTCAGCCACCAGAAGAGAGAAGAGCGCAAACTCTCTTATCTGCACCTTTTTATATGTTGTGTTACGGAAGGGAATAGCATGGAATACTTCCTAAGTCATTACCCTAGTTCCTTCCTGGTTACAAGGTGGTCTCCAGGAAGGCCTAAGGTGAAAACTATCACAACATTCAAACACACAGAGATGAGTCTTTCAGTATTTTTACTTGCAAAACAGTAGGCACCATCATTCAGCCAACACTGTTCTTATCAGAAGTCAGACCTGCATAAGAAAATGTAAATTCAAGATACTTTTAAGGTAATTTTATGCCATTATGTCCCCTAGGTTTTGAACTTTATCTCAGATACACTGTGTTGTGAGTTTAAAGGAACATTTAACATTGAGTGTATATATATATATAATATATATATTTTTTTTAAATTTGCCAGGGATTTACATTATTTTATAACTGAGAAACATCGTAACATTGTGTCATGGTCAGATAGTGGCCAACAACTACATTTCTTGGTGAGTTAAAGTGAGTTCTGTCCCTCCAGAAGTAGAATGTAGGTGCTGACACACATACAGGGAAGGTATAATCACAAACCAGAGCTCATTTCTGTCAAATTTTATGTCAAGTGCAAATTTCATATTTAATTTTAAGATACTTATCGATCATGTAAATTGTATAATAGCAGCTTTATTTGGAGAAAATATAAAAGCAAGCCCTTTCAGAAATTACTATAAATATTAACCCTTTTGGGTCTACTCTGTTTTCAAAAAGGTTAATTATTTGGTTTAACAGTCCCATGGAGTTCTTTCTGTTTAGTTTTGTTTCTGTTTGAGAAGACTCAATCGTGTATATATTATATGATAACTTTCACAGTGACAATTAAAATAATTTGGTTTGGTAAAGACAACACAAAATATGAGACTAAATTCAATATGTGATTATTAAAAACAGTCTATGGGAAAATATTCAGATATATAGCTTGCATTTTTTCCCATAGCAGTCATTAAATTGTAACTATTTTTTCATAAACAAATAGGAAAGACTACCCTCTTAATCTAAACTTCCAGTTCTTCATAGTTGTTGGTATGTACAAAATCCACATTTCTCTTACGTCAAAACAACATGTCTATCTTTCCAATAGTAAACAAAATGAAAGACAGTGTATTTACAAAGACCACTGAAAGGATTTATTCTGACTTAGCCTTTTTGTTAGAATTCTCTACCTGAGGACACACTGAAAAACAGCATTAGGAAATTCAGCACAAATAGACTTGAAAAATAATTGGTCTGTGATTGCTTCTATCTAACTCAGATTAAAACAATAGTATCAGAGCAGAGATAAATTGCCCGTGTCTACTTGTGTGTGGAGCAGATATCACAGAATCTAATGCTGCCTTTATCTGAGTCTAAAATATCTCTTATACTATCTCTTATTTCCCAGTCTAAAACAGAACTCCAGAAACCCAGGTGACTGTAAAGAACTGATTCTTGTGGGCAAACACTGCAGTATTATAGTCATCACTCAAAACAATTGTAGAAGTGTGGCAGTTCCTCTTCATCAGTCGGGCAACTGTGCTTCCATATTTCACAGAGAGTAACGTCAGAATTATGTGGTAAAAAGGAAGAAAAAACCTGTTCTTACATGTCTTCAACAGGAATTGTACTGACACTTATTTTAGTTGTTGTAGAGCCAGAGCCAGATAGAGATCTTCCACCTGCAACTGAAAAAGGCCTTGGGATGGGAGAGGGAGTGAACTGGGAGTTCAGATCTCTGCCTCCTTTCCCATGTAGCAAGGACTCCTTGGGGTGGGTGACTTGCTGTTTGTCCCATGTGAAATTCCTGACCACATTCTGTATTAGCCAGGAAGTCCTCACTCACGTTGATCCGTTTGGCCTTGGTCCAGGATGTGCTGTAACCATGGCAGGCACAGGCTGTGGATTTGCTGTCTCTGGCATGACTGCATTTTCAGCTGCCACCAGCAGTACAATCTAGCACAGAACTTCGTGAAGCTCAAGACCGTCACTCAGAGACTATGGCTACAGTGAAGAAAGAAGGAGAAAATACAGTGTAAAGGGAGGGAAATAAAAAGACTATGGGCCTGGAGATATGCCACCATCCATGAGGGTGTAGTTTTACAATCAACATAAAGCAGCAGCAGTTGGATTCCTGGGAGACCATTAGGTTGTATTCCTCCCATTTTTAGACAGATTTTTGTAATATATTCTACAGTTTTATCCCATATCTGCAAAATGTGTGTGTATGTGTATCTGTGAATTATTTCTAGGGAGTAAAATAAACAAGAAAATCAAATCTGTTAACAGTCTTATGTCCATCACATGTTCCTATTTCCTTGAGGATGGTGTAAAGAACTGTAATCAAAAAGAGGTTAGAAACTGCAAGGCTGTGGCACTTTTTGAACTTCTGTAAATGTTGTAATGCATCTCATTGTGCCTCTCTCTGCTGCAAATCTGTGCTTTAAGCCAACTGAGCAGCGGTGTGTATTCAATATTACACCAAGGTTTAGCTAAAGGTTTCTGTGTCATATTAATTTTTAAATAAGGAGGGAGGAGAACATACAAATAACAATCTACAAAATCGTATGAGGTGAGCTGCACCTCATTTCATACCTAGTTTTGCTGAATGAAATATTTAATTAATATTTCAAGGACCTCCAAGGAACTGATAGAACTGAAATGTGTTTTGATTAATGTTCATCAAACCCAATCAACATGAGCTCCTGGTCTTCCAACTGCAGAGAGGTTGAATTGATTAAAATAGAAATCTTGCAATTAATTTTTTTTTTAATAAAAAAGGGAAACATCATAATTTTGATAAGGTTGATGACCTGTTGTCATATTTTGAACTGAAAAATAGACCTATGCCACATTTAATTTGATGACCTCTGTAACTTAGCATGCATATAATGATTTTTTCATCACTCTATTTCTAAATTACTATGAGAATGCAATTTCTTTTGGTTCTAGTCTTACTCTGCCACACTTCGAAATGTTCAGTGAACCAGTATGATAGAGCATTTTAAGAGACAAATAGAACTATTTATTTCTCCTATTTAAATGTTAAGAAGTGATAAGCATGACTATTTCTTATCCACTACAAATTACTTTAAATCGTTGACATTTCACTTTTCTGAGTACATATTTTGTGGATAAAAATCAGGCAGTCTGCTTTCTCTGTGCTTTCTTTCCATTCTACCATGTTTTATCTGACCATTTTTTATCTCAGTTTCAACTGTCTGAAGCGGGGTTCTTTTTCAGTGAAGAAGAAAAATCTATGTTGTGTGAAGAGTTCTTAAAAAGTTAGATGATAGCAGATGGAAGTTATCAATAAAGGTCTAAAAGTATTTTTAATAGTGAATGAATAAGAAAGAATACATTGAGCCTTCTCTTGCAGAATAATCAATTATTTGAGAAGCATTTAATGAAATATGTTTTACTCAGTTTCACTGAAGCATGAATTATATAAAGCTTTGAAACATGAATTTGATTTTCTGGACTGTATCTATGTGAAAGAACTATCATATTTAAGAGGTTGTAGCAATAATAAATATGAATGCAATGTACAAGGTATAAATCACTATGACAGTCATCCTATGTAACTACATCTATTACACACAGGAATATGCAGAAAACAACCTGCTGCTGAACTTCCCCAGTACATAGCATTGACTTTAGCATGGCTGTCAGTCTGGCTATTGACACTTGATTTTAGTCATAATGTTAAAGCACAAATTTTCTTGCAGCTTGGAAGAAGCTTTCCTAGCTAAAGCAATTTAATAATTTATTCTTACAACTCAACCATTGTCTTTCTTACCCTTAACACACTCTTTTCTCTGTGTTATCTCCCTTCCAAAGACATTTCTGAGTTTATATAAAAATTGCACTTTTTGTTAATGGTTAATCTGGCATACATAAATATGAAATACCACACTAAGTAAAGTCCAGAAAGCTACATCAATCAAATCAAAATGTGAGCAAGCATCCTATGACTGGATTTAAAAGCTGCAGATACCACAGAACAAACCTGGGACTGACAAGAAAAGAAGAACTTTTGCAAAAAGCTCCAAGCTTTTATTCCAGCACACTGTTCAGCACAGACCAAATGCAGTTTGAGAAAGCTGGGAAGAAGCATTGCAAGAGGTGTCCCAGTCCCTGCCAGGGCCTTTCTTTCACTGCTTTTGCCTGAGCCCAATTGCAGGAAAGTTCATGATGGTTTGCTGAGAAAAGTATTGCAGTTTTCTTTCCTATATAGATCTTAAATAAAAAAGCCTCTGTAAAGTACTCCATTAATTAGGGATTCAGGAACTTTCATCAAGATCTATTGAATTTTCCCAAGCAAAGCATCCTGTATGCGCTCTAAATCCATAAACATCGCTGAGGTAATATTGTTTGGCAACACTTCAAAAGTTCATCAATAATCCCTACCATTTGAGATTTTCAAATTCTGTGTAACGTATTCTTCATGATCATTTTTATCTTTACCTACACTTTTAACAGCTGGTATGAAAAACTAGTTTCAAAACATATAACATCAATAACAATATATTGACTACACAAACAGAAAAAGGAGCTAGATGATCTAGTCTAGTTAGCAAATGAAAACAGAAGATCCTAATAATCTCACATTTCATATTTATTAATGTATAAAAAAATTCAAAGGTCTTCATCAGATGAGACAATATTCCACTCTGTTCTTCTATGAGTTTCCATTTGCACATAAAAATTGTTTCCCCCTCATCTTTCAGTAGCTACCATGATCACTAAGATGACATTCAGTCAAGGTCTTACAAGCCCCATAAACACACATAAACACTTTTTCACCATAAACACATAGATATCTATGTCACTGTCATAGTAAAATGACAGGCAAAGGTGCAGCTCCCACAAATGACCTCCCTATTTATTTCCAGTCTTTTTCAGTGGTGATAGGAAACGTAATGAAATTTATAACTAAAGTTTGTTTCCCTAAACAAATCTGAGCTTTTTACAACTTTCTGATAGACATTATTGTTGATGTAGGAGTTGTTATGTCACCTTAGAGTGTAACTTTTCATCCATTATGGTTTCCAGCCATTACCACTCACAAGTCTCTTGCAAATATTTAGTTTTAGACACAAGATAAAGACTGTTCCTTCTGGGAAAAGTATGACTTAGAAGCCAGTGGACAAATGGACAAGACACATTAGGAGTACAAAAGAGATGTAATGAAAGTAAATGAACTACAATAAATTAAATAAACATAGTATTTGAAAGGTACTTTTAGCAGAGAGACCTGTTGCCAAATATGTGTTCATATTTGTGGACATATACTGGATGAGTCTGGCAAACTCATTTTGAGAAACCTTGGTGGGCCCATCTAAACACATCAAGTTTTTACCTTAGAGCAAGATCCAGCTCCCAAAACGTGGCAAATACATTCAGATGAACTGATCCCCTAGACTGTCCTGGGACCAAACGTAATTCTAATGTTGATGATATTTTAAGGCAACTGTAGCACGCCCTAGAGTAAGGCAGTGCAATGCCATTTAGCAGTTATTCAAAACCCCTTATACTGTTAGCTCTATGATTTAGATCTTTGTAACTCAGTCAAACAAAAGCAAGCTGTTTGATCAGAATAAAAAAGTACAACCAATCAGTTTTACGAATTTCAGGAAGATAACCTAAACTAACATGTTGGGCTTATTCAGAGGAAAACTAATGCAGTGAAGAAAGTGCATTTTTCTATCCCTCTCTTGAAAGTTGATCACTTACTTTGAATTCCATTTTCCTCAAATTCACCAGATAAAATCTGTCTGTGAATGTCAAAGGCAGCGAAAAATATTCCACTACTAGCCTAACAGGATTCTCTTTGAAAGAGAAATTGAAAGGTGTGCTAGATTTTGAGTGAAGGAAATCAAGAAGCTCATATGAGGACATAAAACAGAATACCCCTCCAAAAGATCAAGCACATATCGTTTGGTTTGGACGTGGGAAACACTGTGTGAAGTTCTATAGCTTGTGCTCTGCCATCAGTCACACCAGATGATCATGAGGATCCCTTTTAATCCTAAACAAGTATGGATTTATTGTCACTATAATAAGTCAGGCAGTGTAAAGTGCCTTTTAAGTGTGCATAAATTACATTTACTCTCACTTAAAGGACACTTTATCCTGCTAGAACTCTGTTAAAGACCTGTGATTTATGTTAAAATGAGCCCCTTAAATATTTTAGTTCTAGGTCCATAGATTTTAGATCCAGGAGGTACAGATAATGGTCCCAGTCTCACGTCCCACACAATACATACCATAGAATTTAATTAAAATAATTTCTCATTCAGATTTGATTAGGTAAATCATTTATACTTCAAAGACAGATCTCAAGCTGAGACTTGGTTGCTTCCTACAGAGTGGTTGCAACAACTGCCTGCCTACAAACCTGAACCTTAATTTCAGACTGAATTCATCCAGTGTCCACTCATAACTAGAGAACTGTATTATACATTGTCTTCTAGATGAAAGAGTTCTTTATCATCAAAAACCTCCCTGCAACCTCTCAGCATAGATAACTCTCAAATCCCTTCTTAACTGTCTCTTTGGTTTGTGCTGATTTAAGATTTTCATACAGCGTAGGATTCCAAGGCCTTGAACAATTTTTTAAACACTTATCAGTTTTCAACATCTATTTATAAGGTGATCACAACGGAAATAACTGCCCACAATAATATTAATTTTTTTTACATAATGTTACCTCCCAGTTCCTGCACCTCATTCCCCCAATATTTGTATTCCAGCCCTGTTATAACTAGTATCTAACCAAAATTTAAACTTTAATGGACAGGGATTGGAAAAAAAAAAGCATTATTCTCTGTTCCAAGTGCTCTGCTCTTCATTGCAATATCCATACCAAGAACAGAAAAGATCATCCTGCAGAACATATTCCAAGTCCTTAATTCCACTTCCAGGAGACCCATCTGGTGCTCTTCCAAGAGAAGATTAAGTAAAGACTCTTCATTGTTCTTAATTTTATTTATTTTTTGGGTGATAAAATTATTACCCCATATACAGAATTACTGTTATAGAAATGTCAAACAGCAATTTAACATATTGAGCACAGACAAAATGCTTAGTAAGGAGGTGTGATTCTGGGCACATGATTGATTTTGACACCTCAGATCACATTTCAGAATTGTTGGAAAAATAATTCTGCTCTGTACCACTGGCAGTGTTAGAAAAGTCCTTGAAGGATTCATTTTACTGAGACTAAGTGAAAAAGACAAGGTGGCATCACATAGGACAAATGAAACATCCAAGGTGAAAGAAACAATTAAGGAAGTAAAATTTCATAAATCCCCTGACCAGGCAGCAAAATTCTGCTGGCACAGCTGTTTTGGTTTTTTTAAAGAAATTTGTTCTCTGTTTCCATTCCCTGCACATATCTGCAAGAACAATACCAGTATCACTTATCTGAAGTCATGTTGGAGATGTCAGCCACTCTAACACACATCACTGAAAGAAGAAATTCAATGAAGTACTTTTCACAAAAACCAACTGCACTGTTACAGCATAAATCTACATTTTTTTACTGGAGTGCTGGTGGCAAATCAGGCAGTAAAGATCCTCAATTATAAAGTGTTTTTGGGAAACACTGATTTCACATTGTTCATTGCCATCTGTCAGAGTTGCAGTGGATATCATCAAAAGCAGCTGCTGTCTTTTCCATTTCAGTCTCAGAGTATATTAAGAAGTCTAGAAATGTGCATTGTCTTGGCACTGAAAATGGAGAATTTAACTTGTGTGTTTGATACTTAAGTTTTCAAACCATTCCATACACAGTGTTAATGCACAAGTGCTGTCTACTCCAAATTACACCACCAATGAAAATTTATGATTACATACAGGGAAGCTCAGAAAAAAAAGAACATTTTCAAATGAAAACATATGCCTTTATTTGCTGACACACTCTGATGATTTGAAATATTCTGAGTGTTGGTAATAACTTGCTGTATTTTTCCTTACTGCCATTTAAAGCTATCAAGCACCATCTAGATGAGGTTGTACTCCTTGCACCTCTTGGTTCTCATTTTTATTCACCGTCAATGTTTGAAGGAATGCTTTATATTCCTTTAGGAATGTCTTTGCAGCCAAGAGGAATTGTATAGTTCTGATGGGAGAATTACAATGTGATTTTTCACTTTTACTAGAGGAAAGCAAGATGGAAAGAAGAGAGTTAGTATTCATCAAGAACTCCAAAGAGCTGTTGCAGTTGCAGCTTTCCATCTAAGACTAACTCCATCCCCACAGTGTTTCTGAACAAAGTAACTTGGGACATTGCTCCAAATTGGTCCAATTCAAGTTTTGAATTAACAAATGTTCTTCACTTCTTTCAGGCACATTTTAGTTTACTGTCTGTGCCTTCTGGAAACACCTTTGTGTGAGAAAACCTTCCTTAGATACCACTGGGATAGCCACAGCATAAGATTGAGACATTGAGAATAATTGGCAAAAAAATAAAGGCTCAGAGACAATATCTTTATTTAGGCTGAAATACAAAGGGAAAAAAACAACCTTTTTTAATTCTGTGTTATTTACACCTCATTATTTATCTGCAGAAATATTTTAACTAAACTATTTTTAGCAGTATGCTAGGCCTCTCCAGAGCACAAACCCTGCTGAGACATATTGCTCACTGGCTACAGATGTTCTGCTGCACACCAGGCACAGCAATATCCTGTGTGTTTTCATTGCTCGAAGACTGTGCTTTAACCAGGCAATGTTAATTAAATGATGCTCTTCTAACTCCATAAGGATATTGGAAAGTCATATACAAAGTGGGGAATGTAAAAACAGATTTTATCATTTCTTTCTCTGGGGAAATTGAATTTGTAGCAGAAAGTCCATGAGGGAATCCTGTTACAGATCATTATTTTTAAATATTGCAGTTCCTCCAGTTTGTACAACCCAGTACAAAATATACTATATACTATGACTATATACAGTGCGGTCTAATTGAAATTTATGCTTAAGGAACAGGTAGGATCATTTTCTTTTCTTTGATAGTTTGTATCACAGAGAACTCTATAAGAACCCAGGTAAAACTGATACAGGCATTTAGAAGCTAGGAAAACAATCTGATCCACAGATAGAGGTGGCTGCTTATTTTTTAGTCTGAGTTCTACACTGAAGAAAGAAGAATTATTGTGCACAGAAAAGGCAAACAATTCTCCCTGACTCTGGTGCAACTTGATATTCATATTACTGTATAAAGTGTAGTGACCACTGACCTGGGGACCAAGGTAAAACAAAGATGAAAAAAAGTGATGCAAAGAAGTCTGTAGGTATTATTAATTTTTACTCTGTAGGGCTATATTCTCATATCCTTTCATAACTGCCAGGCTAATGATTTGCAAATCTGATTAGATATGGATGTTAACTTATTTGTCTTTAAATCACTGTACAGAAAAAGTAGTTTAACATTATTTGGATCTTGTAAGCAAATCGGTAATGCTAATACAGGAATAGATTCTTACATACAGTCTCTGATTTTGCAGTGCTTACAATGACCATTTATTCTGTGAGTAGGAATGCATCCAGCTTTCTCTCACTGGCTTCTCACATTACACTAGAGAAGCACTGACAGCAGTCCACCTGCCATGTCTAAGATGGTTTTAGTGAAACAAGAGCATAGAAAAACAACAAGAAGAAACCCTCAAGAAATGCAAGTCTCAAATATTAACTATTAAAGGAAAATCACAGAGATTTCCACCATCAAACATTTGAAACATCTAGCTAAAGTGGATTTTGTCAGGGTTCCTGTGGCAGAAATAGGGTCAAAAAGACCCTAATACAGAGTCAGATAAATGGAGAAAAATGTAAAGGCAGTGTGTAGAGTCAAGGAAGAGTGACATTAGCATGGTGCTAAAACACCAACGTTGCATGTTCAATCCCCATATGGGCCATTCACTTAAGAATAAGGACTCGATGATCATTGTGGGTCCCTTCCAACTCAGAATATTCTATGATTCTGTGTGATTCTGTAATTAGAACTGAATACAGGGAAGCCTGTTTGCTTTCTGCAGTATGTCTTCTTCACAGCTTCATGACAGTATCAACAATACATAGGATAAAAAAATTCAAATTATGCAGAGAAGATACGGGATTAAGTTGTAGAGTATCTGCAAAGGTAGCAGGAAACATGAAGCAAATTGCTTTATCCTTCTTCTCCCAAATTGCTAAGCAGGCATGCTATCAAGTCTATTTTATACTAGTTTCAGATTATATAGTAAGAAGTGTGATTATTATGGATGAGGATGGTCATGATCATGGTGATAATAATAATAATAATAATAACAATACTAGTGACATAACAATAAAAGAAAAAACAAATGAGAAAAGTACAAGTTAGAATTTCAGCTCAGCTCATCACTTTCCTGAAGGCTGTCATCTAACTCTGGCAACAGTAAGCCCCCATACTTGATAGTCTTATATTAATAACACAGCAAGTGTGTAAAAATGTAAAGACCCTTTCAAATTTCTAAGTATTTTCATAAGAAATATTTGAAGTGAATGGCAATGACAGTTCTGTTAGAATCTGGATGTTTCTTCTATAAGTATAAACACGTTACAGTACGGACAAATTTCATTACCAACTCCAAAGCTTAAGGATTGGTTTCACTTTTGCCATTTTTTTCCAAATGTACTCAGCTATTCAAAGACCTCAAGGCTTACCTACTTTTTTTCAAAACCTGCCTTGTACATTCCTATCCCTATCAACACATGTCCAGATAACTCTCTAAACTGACCTGTTGCAGTGAAAATAGTGTATGTTGTATAAAACTAATTAGACTCAGGAAATAAAATATCATCAACACTTTAAAGAAAACTGAACATTAGGTTGAAAATGTTCATGCCCTAACAGAGGGTGCTGAGGGATGAGCACATATTGGAGGGCTCTGGGAACATTCATACTCAGGGAGTGCCACTCAGATCTCTGCCAATTTGTTGGCTTCTGAATCCTCCTTTGTCACTTTGCTCTCCTCAAAAACAGTTGCTGTCCTCACAGTTATCCACCAACCAGTAGGTGCTGAGGTCTGCAAGATTTAATATTGTGATAGCCATTCATTTGCATGAAGGGATGGACCCCAAAGTTGTATTCGTTGAGAGTGGAATAACTACACAGGCTCTTCATAGTAGGCTCACACATTTACAAATTTTGCACTTGTTGTTGTCCATCCCACAGACAATGCAATTTCCACCTTTCCTGTTTCTGAGCTCATCTGCTGCATCCAGAACTTCATATGAATGAGGGTAAAAGCGGTTATAGCAGAGAAGACTGCCAGAACCTTATGGCCCATGTCCTCTCCCCTAGGAAAAAGGCAGCCAGCAGAAGCAGCATCTGTTTCTCTGGAGTACCTCTATGGAATACTAGCCTGGGTGCCAAAGTAAGGCTGCAATTTCTTCAAACTCTGTGCACCATGAGTGTGCTTGGGACAGCAAAATGGGCTAACTAATACAAATTAAGGCATCACAGAGGATATAGAGTAGATGAAGCATCCCCACACAATGCCTCATGTTCTGATTCACTTCTGTTATGCTGTACCACTTGCTAAAGTAGACACAGACTAATTTAAGGAACTAGTTACTTCCTCTTCGAGGTGAGAGATTAGGCACTGGAAATTTAAGCCCATCCAACCTTCACATTGTCCTTTGTGGAGGCCATGGCATCAACTGATCTCCTAAAACAGGTATTACGGTCTGATCTTTGTTAGGTGCTACAGAGCCAGGTGAATTGAGAGTGAATTGTAAGAATATTAAGGTGCTCAGCTAGGAGGGTGATGAAGACATTTTTCATTTTTTTTTTAAGACCAGAATCTGTAATTTTTGAGTTGCAATGAAAACGTGTTAGTCAAGGCAGAAGTGGTAAAATCAGCTTAATTCTCCTTAAAACTCAGTAATGGACATTTTAAGACATCCCCTGCAGTCCATTTTCTGATTGAAAACATAGCCAACATGTGGGATATGGATCACATCTCAATATGACTTTGAAGCCACAAATGGCTGCAGCTCAGTCAGGTGCTATAAGCACTGACAATTGAAAATGTGACTTACTTCTTTAAAAAAAAATAGTTCATTAAATAGGTGAGACAGGACTGATGCATTTTGATCCTTTGCTGCTGAAACCTCAGTGAGAGTTTTGCATCCCATCACTCTGATCCAGAAGCTGTATATCCCCAGCTCACAGGACAACCTCACCTGCCCTGCCAAGAAACCTCCATCTCTGTCACTGTTCCTGCTCCCTCACTCTGCCCCCAAATCTGGCAGCATGTTCCCCAAATAAAGTAACATAAGGAAAAATAGCTCTTTCCTTTTTTTTTTTTGTTGCAAGAGAAGTTTCCCGTGCATTTGTAGCACTACTTGAGGTTCCCTCTGCTGCAGCTGGGATACTGCCAATGGTGAAGAAGTGTTATTTACCTCAGGTCATGAATCTTAACAATGACCAATTTATTCCTGCATGTGCTTGGAGACCACTAGATCTCTGAACCATGGGTCAGTACAGAATTGAGTGCAGCTGTCAGGAAACTCTCAAGAGCATCCAAGTTATTGCATGGAAGATTATGTGGTTTCAACTGTATACTCCCTGCAGCTGAGTAGGCAAAATCCTCTCTAAAACTCAAACTTTGAAGCAAGACTATATAGCTGGTTTTGTGCCAGCTAATGTAAACTTACCTTGTAAGTAAGAATCTGACAGATGGAGCAGTTCCTTAGGAAATTAGAACTCCATAGTCTAGCAATTAGGTAGGCTCAGAGATTAATAAAAAAGAATATCATGCATCAGTATCAAGCAGTGTGCACAGAAAAGGATATATCATAAACCCATAGTAGACACAGATGGGAGGGAATTAGAGATGCTAACAAATTCTTCTCTTTCATCCCAAACCAGAACTAACTACACTTTAGCTAATAATGGTCAAAGATGTTTACTCAACTAACTCTTTAAGAACTGCCAAAAATCCAGTTATGGACAAAAGTATGTATTTGCACTGATACTCATTTCGCATCTTCACAGGCAAGAAGTAACTTATAGATATTTTTTCTCTGAACTGTCTAAAGGACTGATTGAATTAACTAAAGGTACAGCAAGAGAAGATTAGTATGAGTCTGTATTTTAGAGGGGACTATCCAGCACAAATCACTGCTGTACCCCAGTGGACAGTTTTCAAGGGACAGAGGTGCAACAGAGAAATTTCTCCCTCCTAGTCCAACATGACTGATAAACATTCCAACCTTACAACTATCTCATACAGGAAAGATTTTACAAATATAAAAGTCACCTTTATATTTTTAAGTAGCCCATATTGCCATCCATTGGCATTGAAGTTTTGAGAATTGGTGTTCTGAGAATTTTCCTAATCCTCTGCAGAGACTTTTTAGTCGCTTTTAACTTTTATGGATATTATTATTGTTCTAATCATTCCTTCATAAATGCTTAGAATAGGGGAGATTCGTCATTTGAGAACACTCTGACTAATAGTTTGAGATTCAATAAATTTTTAAATTAGGACCGTGGCACTAGGGCAGCTTAAACAAACTCTAGAGTCAGACTAAAATCAAGAAGGCTTTGCTAAAATATCCTGGAAAATCTTAACCATTAAAAATCATCAGCAATGTTTAAAAGTTGTTCCACATGAAAATACTTTCGAGAATAAATGATAGGAAAGACTGAATCTCAGGAATAAATCAAATCAGAAAGTAATCAATGCTACCGCCGAAAGAGCAAAAAATTAATTTAGGCCTTATTTATGCTAATTAGAATATTTCTTACTTTATTACGAAGACATTGACCTGAACAAGTACAAATTAATATCAATGATTCTTAAAAACATAGAAATTATCATATAATGGCAATAAATAAATCCTGATGCATTCTGAATCCAGTAATTTGTAACACCTGAGGTAAGTATCAGAGGCATATAGCTTGTAGGTGTAGATCAAACTAGAATGTTTGTGATTCAAAAAAGTGCATAAAGGTTTTTCATTTTTACAGACTACATTTAGGTATCAAAATGCCACCATCAGTTTACCCTATTTCTGTATAAGCTGACTATTGGCATAACAGATTTATACAGGGGGAATTGAATTTTATTATTGCTATAGCTGAAAGCAGAACGTGACCTGTCAGTACTCATAAATCAAAACCCCTTTAATATAACAGCTGATCAGCACAAATAAAGAGAAAAATCCATGTGGAAATGAGTCTGTTACCTAAATAGAAATCGCTAACTGACCTCAATGAGTAACAATAAAACCAATGTGGTTTACTGTATCAGGCTGATTCGACCTTGTCAGCACTCTGGTTTCTGTGTCCTGCCAGGCTCAGCTTTTCTGTTCCTCTGTCCCAGGTTTGAATTTGAAACCAGTCTTTCCTAAGATTTCTGTGTTGGCAATGGTGAACTTAAGAAGGGACAAGGTTTGAGCTGCATACCAAGAATCAAGGTTGTGCTTGTTTTCACTTTTCTCATTATAAACACTCAGTAAGTTAAGTTTAGTAAGTTTAATAGTTTGAGTTTTAATGACACCAGGATTGTTTTTCCCTCTGGTGCAGAAGAATTTACTTAGCAGCTGTTTGTCTCTTGCAAGGTGCTAAAGTTTGGGAGTACAGATGTCTTCTCCTACACATCTTAGTTTTCTTGCTCCGGCATGTAGCTTGTCCCAGGAGAAGAAAAAACCCAATTGTAGGCTATTCAGCTTTGACCTTTAGACTCTTACCCTTGATTTTTTTCAAGGGTTTATTAAAATTCAAAGTAGAATATTTAGCATTTTAAAAATCATTAATTGATACATTCATTTATTCAAGGAGTGTGGTCCTTCCTGTGGCATCCAGAGGAAACTTCAAGCTGTAGAAATGTGCTGACTAATTTAAATCCTGGATTTTGTTAGGCTACCATTCCCTTAAAATATGTAGAGTGAATGCCTAGGGTAACACAATACATTCACCTTTTGATGCACCCGAATCTTTTCCTTCACTTAAAAACTATTCAGAACAGCAGCTTGAAAAAATCAAATTTGCTCGTCACAGAAGCTTTTCTAAGACCTTCTGTGCAGTATAACAAAATGTTCCAGTTTTCATCAGCGTTATCTTACAGCCAACTAATGAAAAAATCTATGAATGTTCTCAGTCAATTCAAGCATTTAAATCAATTACAGTGATTGCTAACACATTGCAGCAAATGTGCCTTTGTGAAATGTGATTTCTAGTATCTGTAATGAACAAGCAGGATGACAACACCCCCTTAACTACCCAAGGAGAGGAAAAAAAACCAAGCAAAACAGTCACATCTATGGCAAATTGATTGGTTCTGTTGCATTTCTCTTATTATGAAGTGTTTTGACCAACTTATAATTTAGTTGAATTGTTTGCACTGAGGTCCACTTCCTGAAAGCAACAAGGGTATGTAAACACTTTTGAAGTTTAATTAAAATGAGATTTAACATAGTATTTTCACAGTTTCCTCTTAAGATGTGTGGGAAACCACACAAACAGATGAACATGGAAAAAAAAATATGATCAATTATTTTGGTAGTTGTAATAAAATACCTAACATTGAAGACCTACCTAAAAAAAATTCTGCCTTTATTGCTTTCCAAATGGTACCATCAACTTTGCATATAGATGAAAATATATATGCTGTGAAAGTATTGATCTAAGGGGGGAATCAATATATTTCAAATTAATATTCTGTGACTGAAACATACAACTATATTCCTCCTTCAGACTGCAGTGAATATAGATATCAGTTGAACCATAACAGTAAGTTATCTTTATAACCCTCCATTCACTCAAGGAAATATTTTAGGCCAGAATGAGATCTAAAGTTATTTTGGAAGAGGGGAATTTAATACAGTATTTTTAGTGTGTCCTATAGTTAGATCATGTTGGAAGAAGCAAGAACTCACCACAACAGTGTATTAAGGAAAGAAAGCACAATCATTGTAGAGGGTTTTACCATGATCTTAGGAGAAAAAAAATGTTTATTTAATTTACCCAGTGAAGAACTCTTTTGGAAAAAAAATCTTAACTGACAAATGTTCAGAACTGAAAAGAACAAACTCATGAATGAGTTTGACATAATAAAACAGCGTAAACTAGAAAATGTGGATTAAAAAAATCAGATATACCTTTAAAAGACAACGGGATATGTTTAGACCATTATAGTTGGTATATCGGGATGTTTATGTGTAACTCACTTTAGAAATAATTTTTTGCTTCTATTTTATTTTAATATGTAAAACACTGGAGCTTCTCGGTACTCCTGTGATTTCTGACACCCATCTTTGCTATTTACAATGGACAAATAGGTAAGGCACAAACCCTTTGAAACAGAAACCATGTGGATGTTTGGTTCTGTAATGTATTTTTCAGAATGTAAGCCTATTTTCTGTTGTATTTGGAGTTTTAAAAAGAACCGAAGCACTCCATAGGAATGGATAGTATTTGATCTAAGATTTTCTTCTTAGGAATTAAAATATATGTACAAAAGGATCAGAGCAAATCTGAGTAAAAAATCTTCTCTCAAATTTGTTGGCACTGTTCAAATTATCCTTTGTTAGCAAGCATCTTATTTCAAGACTCTATTCCAGTGTATTGTCTACATGTGCTATGGTATTGAAATGAATCAGGTGTATGGAGCATGATTTTATCAGACAAGTCTTAGCTATGTGATGCTGGATTCAGATGCTGTTGCAGGACAGTTATATATATAAACATCCTGCTTTTTTGGACCTAAAATTGTTGATCAGCTGACAGCTGCTGTCATACTGCTGTAAAAGTTATACCTACATATGGAGTCCCTTTTGAAATGACGAAGAATCTGAAAATATACATTCATATCTTGATATAGCAAGCCATGATTATCTATTTGTTGACCTACATGGAGTCTAAGGCCTTTGAAGCCAACAGCAGAGGTTAGTTAGGCTAGGTATGATATGTGAAAAGGAGTCACCTACAAAGGTACCTTTTATTTCTCTCTTTGAGCTTCCAGAGTCTTAAAGGAGTCCAATACTCTGCTTTGTAGGAGAAGGAACTTCCATTTTTACTCACTCACATTTGTAAGTGCTGGACTCTCAGATGTACAGAAGAAAGACCTCAACTTTCAGTTAAGGACTGTTCTTAAGTGATTTATAATCTTCAAATAAAAGATTTGTTATGCTAGAGGTGTAATATGAACAGTAGAAAGCATTCCCTATGAAGACTGATGAGGAGCAGGAAAAGGAGGGCGTGCCGCCCTATATGTCAGTGACCTCCTGAAGTGCATGGAGCTTCACCTGGAGTTGGATGAGGGGCTTGTGGGTCAGGATTAAAGGGAGGGCAGGAACAAGCAACATTGTAGTGGGAGTTGGCTACAGGCCACCCAACCAAGAAGACTGAGCGTCTGTGTCCCTCTGTAGACACACAGGAGCAGCCTCATGTTCACAAGCCCTGGGCTTCCAACCACCCCAGTGTCTCTTGGAGAAATAACACAGCAGGACACAAGCAATCCAGGAGTTCCTGGAATGTGGTGATCATGATGAACTTCCTTCTCCAAGTGATAGAGGAGCCAACAAGGAGAGGTGCTTTGCTTGACCTAGTTCTCACCAACAAGATGGGGCAGATGGAAAAGTTGGGACTGGGAGAAGGTCAGATTTGAGATCATCTAAGGAACCAGCCGGTGCATAAGTCCATGGGACTTGATGAGCTGGATCCAAAAGTCTTGAGGGAACTAGCAGAAGTGGCTAAGCCACTATCCATTTGAGAAGTTATGGTAGTTCAGTGGGAAACACTGCCCCCTCCACACACCCCATCCATTTTTAAAAGTGGAAAAAAGAAGACCTAGGAAACTACAGGGCAGTCAGTCTCACCTCAGTGCCTGGCAACATCATGGAGCAGATCCTCCTGGAAACTATGCTAAGACACGTGGAAAATAAGAAGGTGATTGGTGGCAGCCAACATGACTTCACTAAGAGCAGGTTTTGCCTGACATATTTGGTGGCCTTCTATGATGGGGCTACAGCACTGGTGGATAAGGGAAGAGAAACTGACATCACCTACCTGGATTTGTGCAAAGCATTTGACATTGTCTTGCATGGCTTCCTTGTCTCTTAATTGCAGACACGTGGATTTTATGAAAGGATCACTCAGTGGATAAGGAATTGTCAGGGTGGTTGCACTCAAAGAGTTGTAGTCAACAGCTTGATGTCCAAGTGGAAAACAGTGACAAGTGGTATTCCTCAGGGGTTGGCACTGGGACTGGCACTGTTTAACATCTTTGTCAGTAACTCAGACAATCAGATTGAGTGCACCCTCAGTGAGTTTGCCAATGACAGCAAGCTGTGTAGAGGCACTGGAACAGGTTGCCCAGAGACGCTATGGATGCCCTATCCCTGGAAGTGTTCAAGCCCAGGCTGGATAGGGGTCTGAGCAACCTGATCTAGTGAAAACTGTCCCTGTCCACAGGAGTGGGGTTGGAACAAGAAGATCTTTATGGTCCCTTCCAACACAAACATTCTATGATTCTATGACTTAATTCAAAGAAGGAAACCAATATTATTCTTGAAGCCTCTGTTGGTTCATGGATCAACTTTAGTCCAGAGTCATGGCTAGACTTCTAATGCTCAGATTTCTGCTCTGAAACAGACTGTGCTCATAATCCATCTGAGTAAGAATAAAACTCAGCTGTCAGTCTGGAATAAAAAGATAAGAACTTTCCACTTTTCTCAGCATTTTGACAAAACACTGATGTAGTTTTATGCTGGCCATTTGGCATTTCTGATATGCAGCTTAAGACATCTCTTTCTCAGATTTTTGAGCAATGCTACAAATACCAATAGCTAAAGCATACTTAAAAGTGGCTTAGAGACATTCAGGAAATTTAAGGGATTTACTTTTAATAGCAAGGGAAGAATGCAGTTTCATTTCTGACAGGAAAGAACTAAAAGAGTCCCTACTCCATTAGCCTCCTGTGATCAATTGTCAAACTGTTGGAGTTTGTTTATATTATAATTGCATCCAAGGACCGTAGTCAGGACTGCACTTTTTTTGTGTCAAGAACACTGTCAACAAGTAAGAAGAAATGGCCTGAGAATAATTAATTTAGTTTATGTTACGACACAGCTCTGCACTGTAGCTTACACAGAGGGTGCAGCTTAGGTAGAGTTTTCTGTCTATCCCGAGTCCTCAAATGAATACTGTGGACCACTGTGGCCACACAGTCAAATCGTGTATGCTAAAATGAAGCACTTAAATACAGCAGGGTCTTTCTCTGGAGGACTGGAGTCCCTCCTCTCCCTGAGCATTTAAGATTTCTGTTTCAGAGTAGCCTTATTTAGACCTTAAGAGCTGGGACTAGTTATGATCTTAAATCAGGTGAAGTGACTCCCTGTTCATGTTTCTTATGTACTTATTTGAAAGTAATACATTCATGTGTCCTAGTAAACATTCCATCTTTACATTAAAGTAGAATTCTCTTTCCACGTGGGGTTAATGATTCACAGCTGCTGCACTGTGAATCCATATTGCTGTGGACAAGTACTTATTATTGCCCAAGAAAGTAAATCCTTACAGAAACAAAGAAAAGGAAAGAAAAAATATAATTAGATTTACTGTCTGTGTGAGCAGGACAGCACAGCCTAGGAGACTAAGATTCTGTTCAAAATTATCCCGTTCCACATCTAAGTGTTTACAGGCACACTAGGGAGATGAATTCCTTCTTTGGTGAATGAAGACCCACCCAGTAGAAGAGTACTTCTGCTAGCACCAAACAAATTGCTGGGAAGTTGAATCTCTCCCTTGACTGACCAAATCCCCAGCAGCTGTCACAGTAAGTTGTATACACAACATGTGATCATCTCAGTTCAGATGCTGCAGTCCTGAATTGAATCCCACCTGGAGCATCATCATGTTACAGGTAAAATGTTCATGCAAAATCTGCAAACCAGGTTTACCATTCTAGTTTTAAAAAAATAAAACACTACAGTACTTGTCAATGTTTGAACTTTTTTCCTGCTTCCTCCTTGTGCTGCTAGAAGTGGAGAGGTTGACTTTCCCTTTGCTACAAGAACCACAGCTGGCCAGTTTTCCAGTTTTCTTTCTAGGGACATATTTGCATAATCATAATCACAGAATTACAGAATACACTGAGTTGGAAGGGACCCACAAGGATCATCGAGTCCAACACTTAGCCCTGCACAAGACCATCTTCAAGAGTCACACCACGAGCCTGACAGTGCCATTCAAATGTTTCTTGAACTCTGTCAGGCTTGGTGCTGTGACCACTTCCCTGGGGAGCCTGTTCCAGTGCCCAAACACCTTCTGGATGAAGAATTTTTTTCTAATATCCAACCTAAACCTCCCCTGGCACAACTTCACACCATTCCCTCAAGTCCTCTCGCTGGTCACCACAGAGAAGAGATCAGTGCCTGCCCCTTCTCTTCTCTCCTGAGGAGTTGTAACTGCAATGAGGTCTCCCCTCAGTCTCGTCTTCTCCAGGCTGAACAGACCAAGTGACCTCAGCTGCTCCTCATACAGGTTCCCCTCAAGACCCTTCATCATCTTTGTTGCCCTCCTTCGGACAATCTCTAAGAGCTTAATATCTTTCTTACATTGTGGTGCCCAAAACTGCACATAATATTCAAGGTGAGGCTGCACCAGTGCAGAGCAGAGCAGGACAATCCCCTCCCTCAACCGGCTGGCGATGCTTTGCCTGATGCCCCCCAGGACATGGTTGGCCCTCCTGGCTGCCAGGGCACTGCTGACTCATATTCAACCTGCTGTTGACCAGGACCCCCAGGTCCCTTTCTGTGGCGCTGCTTTCCAGCATCTCATTCCCCAATCTGTATGAACATCAATAGATGCACAGAAATCAAGAAACTGACAATTCTCCTTTTCCTCATGAGTGAACCCTAAAGGAGTAACTGTCCTGGTACTAGAAGAATTGAATAAAACAGAAGCAGCTTCCCAATCACTGAGATGGAGAGGACATGGGTCCTTTTATACTATTTCCGTGTATTCATGCATGAATTAAAAATGCTTTGTGAATGTGAGAAAATTTTTCGCAGTAGGAGTGAAAAATTTTTTCCCCTACCATTGATATAGGAAAACCATTACAAGCTCAGCTAACCTAAGGATGCTAAGGATGGTCCCCTCCTTTGCCCTGGAGTATGTAGAGAGAAACCTAGAATTATGGGCATATTCAGTGCCTCAACCACATAATGTAAGGGATATCCACATCTTTGCTTAGTCAAATGAAGTATCTAGCTGGAGCAAGAGTCTGCTTACACTTCTACCTTTCAAAGACTTTTTTTCATCAGACATTAATACATTCTTCAACCAGCAAGTTTTGTGGTTGGGGAAGGAAAGGGGGAAAGGAAAAGGACAAAACAATGTTCTCACTATAAAGACAAAATTGTTCAAATTTGTGATATTAAAGTACTTTTAAGTTTCAAAATGTCTCTTCTCTGGAGCCACATTTTTATACAGTCCTCTCTGTTTCAAATGTTAGAATAAATCACTGTATCCTCACATCTGACTAGGTACTACTGCTGTTGAGTGTCTGAAATATTCTACATGATGCAGTCAGGACAAATTGCAAACTGCTGTTTGGAACTAGACATTAAGCACTGGACTGTTTTCTTATTTACTGCTTTACTAACAGCTTTTCCAATATTAGGACACACTGAATAATTTTCAATTACATATGTGTTTGTAGAGGAAGACCATATCACTACGAAGGCAGCACAATCCAAGAAGGACCAGAGAAAGGGAAAAGGATTTTTAAAACAATAATAATTCCAGAAATCGGATGTTTACTATTGCCCTTTTAATTGATTTCTTACCTTTGAATTAGAAACTGGGATTCATCCAAATTTTGATAGCACTTTCCTTGAGACTGCAGTCTTCCTGACAAAGATACTTGATTTTTGGATTACCTCTAGGTCTTTTGTATCACTTGATGCTGTTTCTCCCTTATATTCAGTCCTAACACATAATAGTTTGACAACTGGGGTTTATAACCAAGTAGAAAAATCCCTAGATAGACATGTACTTAGTACCCAGTGATGAGTTTCATAGAGTAAGCACAGGTAAATCATAAAATCAAAGAATATTCTGAGTTGGAAGGGACCCACAATGATCTTTGAGTCTAACTTTTCGCTCTGCACAGGACAACCCCAAAAATCACATCATGTGTCTGAAAACATTATCCAAACACTTCTTAAACTTCATATTTGGGCAATACAGAATTCAATTCTTTCTAATGGCCTGGCCTGGGAATATCTAACAGGCACATTTCACGAACACTTTACTTGTCTCTGTCAGGAACTTTTCCTGAAATGGAAGTAATAAAACAGCTGATTTAGCTGACAACAGCTTATGCTTTTATTTTGTAAATAACTTCAAAATCTCCTGCTTTAAGGCATCCTTTTCTGCACCAGTTTCACAGTGTATTTATCATCCATTTCTGATGGCACTTGTATTCATTATCTTTTTTTCTCACATCTTTTTTGCTCCTTTTTTGATTTCCTGTACCATTCTTCTCCTAAAAATCCCTTTTTATTTGTTTCAGTAATCACTGCCTCTCACATATACCCTCTTACGTGTCCCAAATTAGTTTTCACTACTCGCACCTTTCCCAAGGGCCTTCCTTTCCTCTGTGTGCTTCCCTCATTTATGCAGGGAAACAATGCTCAGATCTGGATCTTATCCTATAGCAGTGGGGCAGCTTGGCTACTCTTTTCTCTGAAGCAAAAATCATGTACGAAGCTCTCCTCCTAAGAGACTACTTAAGTAGTGAACAATACCAGCAGAAATTAATTTAAAGTACAATTTCTACTTTGACTAACTCCCACCTGTGTCAGATACTTATCTTTGGAGAGGATGAATCATCCCTTGGAGAGTCTCTGCTCTCTGCTTCTTGTAGGTGGGAAACCAGATCATTACCTTAGAACAACTGTCTTACAGAAGAAAAGGAAAAAATCAGCAGGCAAAGCCCAACGAATGCCAGAGGTTAGAAGTTCCTTGCCCAAGTTGAAGCTCATCACTCCAAACTTTGCTCTTAAGGAGAACAGGCAACTCCAGAGGAACAGTTTGTCTCACCTGTTATTACCATCATCCAAGGATAAGTGGAACTGCCTTCTGAAGGAGTGTCATATTTGACTACAGAGGGTAAGGTGCTAAGTTTAGGTCCCTAAGGCTAACTTTTAAATAGGATATAAATGCTGAAATAGATATGTTACCACACAGCATGTGTGAGGGTGAAAATAAAAATGAGTAGCACTTCTGCATTATATTGCACACTCAAAGCACCAGTAAATTTGAGTACTGCAAAGTTCTCCTAAGGGTGTGAGTGACAGCACAGTGACTTCATTTTGGGACTAGCATCTGGCCAGTTTTCATCGCAGACAGCTCCAGAGTCAGGATGATCTCCTTAGAGCTCCCAACTCATTTGCTACTGCATTACTTATGTTCAAGATTCAGGAACTATCAAAATTCAGACAATGATGACAAACATCCAAGCCATTAATGAAGTTTATTCTTTTTTTCTAATATATGATGTTAAGGATAAAAATTATTTATGACCAGCATGCATGCAAATCAGTAAGGAAGCATTTGTTTCCCTCATGAGTGACTGAAGTGACAAAGATGCACTTTGAAATATGTTTGAAATGTTGTATGCTGCTACTGCACGTTCTCACCACACTCAAAATAAGAGGTTAATTGCAGACAGGCTGGAAAATAATGAGATAGCATCACCATTTACAAACATAGCGTACAACATTGAACTCTGACACCTTTCAGTGACAGCTGTAATATGGTAAATGAGTATGACAACTGAATGAATAATATGCTACTTCACTCTGAATCCTGTACAAGGTCTTTCTTATGATTGTTTTCCACTCTCTATAAGAGAAGCAAAGGAACCATTATAATATATAACAAAAGCAGATATCAGTATTAGGACATCAAAAGAAGACTTCTGTTTTCTTTGAACGTGAAGATACGTTTGGGACTCAGGGCAACAGGCTGTACATGTAAATGCCAGCGCTAACCCAAAAGCAATGACTTACTTTGCTATACAGGGTACAGAAGAGGTTGTAGCTCCAGCATCAAAACTTCTCGTGATAGCAGTGTTTGACTTATCTGTATTTTACCCTCATTTCTGAATTATGCACAACTTTATATATTTATTTATTGGATTGCAGTTCATAGACAGAATTCTACCGTTTTGATCAGAGACAGTTTCCTCAAACACGTTAGTCTCTGCTTATAATTCACTGTGACAGACAGCAAACCCTCAAGAATTTTCTATTTTCACTGGGGAGGAAAGACACAAACCAGTTGGTTACAGTTAATTTATCATGTGTGTAATGTGAATGTTTATATCACCCTAGCAATAGCATGAACAACCAAACTGAGCCTGATTTAAAACTCAGTTCCAGATGGTTTTCAAATTTAACATATTATGAAGAAAGTGGAAAAAGAGAATTGTTCTTAGGTCTAAAATGCATTTGAATAAGACAAATTCCTCCAACCGAAAATCTGTTATCAGAGGCAGTTTTTACTATCTGTGTAAGAATGACCTTGATTAATGAGCCTAGAATGTATCATGTGAGCTGTCAAAAGAGGAGGTTGCTATCTAAGTAAGTGTTTAATGTTGCTAAAATTTTGGCAAATACAACCACTTTGAATCTGTTCAGAGGATGAGACAGCGAGACAAACCCTAACAGGAAAAAAGGCAAAATATTTCTCCTTTATTTAAGCCTATAAAGAATTTGGCTTGCACGTGGCCCATAATAAACACAACACAGATTTTTAATGAATATCTATCAGTATTACAATAGTACTAAACTTCCTTAATGATCATTGTAGCCTTTCAAAACCAAAAATGCTTAGTAGTACTATAGTCATTGCCATATAAAAGGATAAAAGCCCCCAGAAAAGAATGAAGGCATATTTTCTCTTATTCAGCATAGGATAAACTAGGCAAAGAGGAATTAAATGACTCAAGCAAGTCAATAAGTGTTGCAAATAAAACCTGTGAATGGAAGCTTCCTCTTTTCCTAACTCTGACTCAGAACCCAGGTCCAGGATAATAAATATTCCCCTGGAGGACTTCAAAACAGTTAGCCACATTTCACTGGTGGATTAGGAAGCAGCATGGAGCTGAAGGAAGAGAGCTTCAGCAGAAAACCAATGTACAGCTCTGAGGTAGGTGCCTCAGCAGACTAAATCCATTCCACGGTGTCCTCATGAAAAGACTGATGAAATGTTCCATTGCTGGATGTGGGCAGGAGGGCTGTGATTGTCTCAATTGATAGAAGGATAATCTAGGCCATCCTGTCAAGGCAGTCTGGATCCTTTCTCATGGCAGGGCATGCTTCAGCACACAAATCCTCCCTTTACCCCCTGCAGGACATATACACACAGATTGCTCAGAAGTGTGCCCATGTCCCATGCCACTGGGAACACCTGTCCCTGAGTCAGGGATGGTTGCACTCACTTGATGGCTGCTCTGGGCACCTTCCACCACATTCTGCAGAATATCTATTCTGCATTATGGTTTAAAATATTTCCTGAAATACAGATACATTATGGCTTTCAGCCATTGCTGTATATACAAAATTGTTAAAGGGAATTTCTGAAGTCTGTGCTTCCAATAATGGATTTATGCTGATTAACTTTTATTAAATTATAGCTTTTTTGAGCTTTCCTATCTACAAGATGACTGAAATCAGACTTTTAGCATTATATTTAGTGGTAATTTGGGGTTTAGTTGTTCTTCTTTTCTTGTCTGACTCTTGGGAACTTTATTTGCAGTTTTCTTTCCTGTTTTACTGTCCTTCATGCCTAATGAGTTACCAAAATCTTGCTCAATGGTACTTAAATTGCCTCAGTGCTTCTTTCTGTGTAACCATTGAGATACTCAGCCTTACAAAGATATATAATTCTCTACTAGTTGATTATGATGTCTTTGGATTTCAGTGTTTATTCAATGTTAAATTACAGCATTATGTTTTGCTAAAAGTTAGGGAAAGCAAATTTATGTTGCAATAGAGTAGCTCATTTGTGTTTTGTTATCCTAGTTACTAGGAAAAGGAAAAGAACAGTGGTCCCAACTTAGGAAACTGAGTCATGAATTGCAAAACATAAAATGCAAAAAACCCATTTCACTGTATGAATAGAGCCTCTGGGATTTGCTGTTCTTTGACAACTTTGTGTCTGCCCTACTTGTGATTGTTAGAAATGCTTTTCATGTTATGGTGCCCTGTGCTCCTTCCTCTCTTTTGACTGTCAAAAAATAAGCATAACAAGATTAATTTGAAAAAAATAATTTCAAAGGACATATGTTAGTCTGAAGTATGACCTCTATCCCACCATCTACCAGACTGGAGAGAGTGGAAGTGGAAAGACAAGAGTACCAGAAACGAAACAAAGGTAACTGAGCTCCAGACACAGGTACTGAGGCATTGCATGACTCACATATTTCTGTGCTTGTTGAGATTTTTCCCCCAAAACCCATTCCCCACAGCCTATTAGCAGGGCTGTGCCAGCCGTGCTCTGTGGCACAGCCCACCACATGGCAACAAAAGAGTTCAAGCCATGATAGCTCATACTAGGGAGGTCTCAGTAGGATGTAAAAAAGTTGTTTATTTTCAATTTGTAAGGATGTGGTATTAATTCTAAGATCATATTCCCTTTAAAGTAGCTAAGCAAACTATTACCTCTTATCTCAAGGACTGCATGGAGGTAAAAATGATTTATACGTTTTACACAGTAATTATTTTTTTTTTCTTCTCTTTGCTATAGTATTCTCCTATTTTCTGTCATCTATCTTTTTATTCAACTAAATGGCATGTAATTATTTGCAGTTACTACCTGGACAAAGAATGAGTTCTCTGTACAAAGAAAAAGCTTATAATGTTTCCTGTGAACAGCACTAGCTTTTTATCATGCCAAAGTGGATACAAAAACTTTCTCTAGTCAATTACTCACTCACCAGCAGCAACCACCACAATTGTGCTCTTTTAGAAACACACGAAGCTAACATCTTCTGGGTAATAGAAAATGGATTTCCTTGTTCTGAAAAATGGCTGTAATGAATTTGAACTCCTAGTAGAATAGATAGCCTGTGGACAGCACTTTCAACTAACCACTGGAAGAGGTGTTACGAAAACAATAATAATCAGAGATCATTCCTACAGGAGCCAACCAAACCTGTCGCTTAAAGGCATATGTGCCAGGCTACCAAATGCACAGGATAATAAATTGCTTTTTCAGGTTGTGCCTTAACACACCACTGAAAGTTTTTTAACTCTCTCTCGTGAACCACCTTTTCTTCAGTATTTATTTCCAAAGGCTTTTTCTGATATTGCATTTGTTACGATACCCTGGAGGACACAGTGTATCAGAGTGATTCTAGAGGTCCATCATTTCACAAAAATACACTGCTCAGAGTTCCCAGAGTACATATGCTGCTCACAGTTTTTAGTGACAGTCAAAGACAATGCTTCCATTAGGATACACTAGTGGTATCCTTTGCCTCTGCTCCCTGTTTCTTGAATTTTCCCTAAAGACTGCAATAAAAAATATAATTTTTCTTTGCATCTATGTGAGTAGGAATACATTGAACTATATGTCAAACCATGATCAGCAAAGGGGGTGCAAGGACATCTACTTTAGTGCATTGACAATGGCCTCTTTTAACATTTTGATTGCTTATGCCTCTGTGAAATTAGCATCTGTAAATTCATATATGCTACTACCTCAAAATAGAGATACAAAGATTAATATTTCTAGGAAATCCTTACAATACTTTTTATGAAGAGTAAAGAGAGTTTGAGATGTTATAACTAGGATAATAAGTTAGAAATATATGTGTAATTTTCTTTAGAAATACTGTATTAGGTTAACTTTCCTTTTTTAAGGTATTAATGCTTTTAAAACCTTTTTCAACTGAAAAAGTTGTCAGTCATGTTCATATAGCATAGTGTCATTCTTCAAGCATGGCAGAGTGTAGGAATGCTGAAAAGAATATGATAATGATTCAGGAAGTCTAACATAATTTAGAAAAAAGAAGTTAGACATTTGAACTGATGTGAATCACTTGAGTGAATTGTTAATAAGACATTAGACAAGCTAGCTGTTTGATTTACAAGCTAATATACTTCACAGCAAATACAATATACAGAATCATAAACAGAATGTTTGTATCAAAACCTGAATTACCAGATTCTAATGACACAAGTGAAAAGTGATGTAAATCAGAAAGTTGTCCTTTCATGTTAATGTGTAATGTTAGTAAAATTCTCAGATATGTAAACATTCTGGATTTATTAATAAAGTAAAAATAAATCTGAAGACTCAGAGGAGAAAAGGTGGTGTAAACACCCCACCTAAAAATAACTCTAACTTACCATTTTGCTAGAGGTACAGCTGGGAAAAAATACGGCTTTGCTCTTGGCAAATAAAGAAAGATGTTAAGGGAGAAAATATAAAGGAAGAATGAAAATAGATGGGCTTATAAAGAGCTCAGAAAGAGGTTTAGAAAGGCATCTCTGCTTGGTGGATGATTACAAACGAAGGGATTTTGCAGGCTGGTCAGCCTGCCAAGAGCTGGCACGACATATTAGTCATTGCTGTTCTCTCACTCAGCAGAAATTACTTCCCAGAATAAATAATCAGATACATTATTTTGTAGCTTCCTCTGTGTGCTTAGTATCATAAAGGACACAGACAATACACTGAGGGCTGTGACAAACGGTTTATAAAGCAATGATCATACTGGCCAAGCTAGTTATATTTACAGCAAGGCACACAGCAACTCTCACAGAAAGAAGAGCTATCTAGCACGCAGACTCGCTGCAGGCTTTGTGCACAGAAAGGTGTGGAGGTGAACAAAAACACAACTTCATGTTCTTTCTTGGAAACTGACTGCAGCAAGAATGCAGCTCAAAGAAATGGAAGTGGCAGAAAATACTGTAATCCCAGTTAAGCTTCAAGACTCTTAACAAGGAGGTGTGAAACTCAGCAGTTCACAGGCCCTCTTTGTGCCATGACTAAGTGCACCAAAGATGAAGGAAGTAATAATTTGTTTTTACTTACACTATAAATGATGAATCTCCTCATGGCACAGCATGGGCTAACCTCCCAGTGCCTCTCCCAAGGGCAGATGTGATTTGAGATAGTTGACCTTACACAGATGAATGAGAGTGCTTTGGCTTATCTATTTAATTGAGTGATGCTAATTATTGTTTGCCTAGGCCTATGATATAGCACACTAAGACTTTAAACACACATGTAGATACACACACAAGCCTTTTTCTTGCCATACAAGTTATGCATGATAGGATCATACTGGAAACTGATTAAAGTAAGTATGAGACGTATATGAAAGACAATAAAAGAAATTTATGAGAACAAGTCTAAGAAATACGAAACACCATCTTAATAACCGTGGTGATGCAATTTACAAATATATGTCATTCATGTGACCTACCTATTTTATTCCCAGAACAGTTGGGAACGCAGCTGATGAGCAATAACAAATGACACAAGGGGACTGGGCACTGCTGCTGTCATTGAGTAGAAAGGAGGATGGCAGAAAACTAAGAGAGTTGAATTGTTACTAAACCATCATTTTGTTATGCTTACATCTGGCTTGGTCATGTCCACTCATCAGAGACAAAGATCAGTTTAACCTTGAACTTCAGAGGAAACAAAAGTGATAAAATCAATACAGAGTTCTAGAACTGTGTACATCAAAGAGACCTCTGTGGTCTTCCAGTCCCAGCTCTTTTCAAAGGAGGGCCAACTTCAACATTTTCCCAGGTCATCCAGATAAAAAACTCTACAACCTCACTGAGAAACCTTTTCAAGTACTTAGTGGGAACTCAAGCTGTGATTTTTTCCCCCTTCCATCTAACTGCAACCTGTACATGTTGTCTCTTGTCTTTCTGTTGCACACCTCTGACTCTACCTAAGCTATAGATTGCAAAATTGACTAAGATTGATGAGCTTCACTTTAAAGCATTTAGAGAACTGACTGAAACAATCTCAAGCAAAAACCACCACCAATTTTCAGAGTTCCTGGAGAAGAGATATGGTCCAAAAGACTCAAATGAGCAAACATATTGCAAGTTTTAAAGAAAAAATAAAGGAAGTGCTGGGGAGTTAGACAATAGCAAGGATGGAGTTTCTGGAAAAAATATGGTAACAAATACTCAAACTGTAATTTATAGACACCTGGATGAAGACAACAAGATATAAACCAGACAGTTTAGAATTTGTAAATTTGATTTAAGTGCTCCATGAGACAAAAAAAGGAGGAACAGTATATGTCATATCTTCATAACAGTTTGACACCTTTATATGATATTCCTTAAAAGAAGTTAGGAGAAAAAACTACCAAACAGAGATTTTGATGAAAGATTTATATCTAGAGTATTTGGAAACAAGTAAAAGTATTTTTTAATGTTGTGTTGTCAAAATGGAAGACCTGCCCGTGGGATTTTGAAGAGATCTCTCCTGATTTGGCTACAGCTCAGTGTTTCTGTTAAGAACTTTTAGAGCAGCATATACCTATGAAGTTTGCAGATGACACTGAGCTGAGAGGGGGTGAAAGAACAGGGAAAACCAGGGTTAAAATTTAGGATGATTGTGTGAAATTAAGAAATAGTGCAAAGTGAACTCTTCAATAAAGATGTGAAAGATGTTATAGTATGGATCAGCAGGCTGCGTGTGCAGAAGGCTGGGTAACAGGAAAGGATTTGAGTTTGAGAGGAAGATTTGATTTTGACTTGAATATTAATGAATCTGATCACGCTGTTAGGAAAAAAAAGGCAGGTACTCTACCAGAATATACACACACACACAACACATATATATGTATAAGTGTACACACAATAATATAACCTCCCAAATGCAGCAGACTGCTGTCTCGGGGTTTTTCTTGTCTCAGACTTTAATGAGTAGTGTCCCCAGAAGAAATAAATGTGCTGAAAAAACCAACTGTGAATCAAGCGTAAAGAGCTCAAAGTAACAAAATACATCTTGTAGAGAAAGGCTGGATAATTTCAGATGGATTTGTCTAAAGCCAGATAACCTAGAGAACATATATCAAACCATAACAACAAAAATAGTAATCAGTTCCCTATATCTGTGACTGGATATGAGATGAAGTAAGGAGCTGAAGCATTATGAGGAAAATCTCAAAAAATCTCAAAAAAGCATAGGAGTAGGCTTGGAAAAGTTATGAGATAGACATTTCTGAAAGTCTTTAAGAATAACAGGTTAGGTAAATACCAGTCAAGAAAAATATAGGCATGAAAAACCCTAGAGAAGGAGAAGGACAGGTTAACATCCAAAGGTATCATCTCACCTTGTTTTGCCATAATGGCCAAGGAAACCAAAAATTAATGAGACATCCATCATGTTCAAGTTGTTTCAGACTATTAAATATTACTTTTCTGAAGTTTATTATGGTGTTACTGCTCAGTGTTTGCTACACTGAAGTAGCAGAACAAGGTAGTAGCAAATAAGGACCTAAGTCTGGTTTCATCTGCTCAGATGGAGAGCACAGATAGGCAGGACTCTGTAATGAGGTAGTTTGAACTTCCTCTTACAGACAAATGATCTGATGTCTAATTCTGAGTAATGTACTCTAAAAGGTCTACAGAGTGTAGTAGCTAGGCCATAGTATTTGGGCTCATTTTCCCCTGTCTGACATGTACTTCTTTAATGCACAAAGAACATTGTGTACCTGAGATCAGCTCCACACCCCAGGATATGCTATCACCTTGTAGCATCAATATAATCTGAGAACATACAGTTGTAGTTCCTGCTCTGGCTAACAATTTCTTTAGGAATAGGAGGAGTGAATGTCCAGTCCACAAAGGAGCTGGATAGAGAGAGGGATAAAAAGGTCTAGAACTTCCCTTTCCATCATAGGTGAGAGTTCTTGGTAAAATAGACTACTGGGCAAAAGGGGACTGCAAGGCATCGTCTGTTTCACAATATATCTCCCTTTGTGGTGTTTTAGGGTAGATAGGGAACACCAGCCAAAGCATGGCTTGGAAGAGTACCTGGTTCTTGTACTATTTTAGGAGTGTATATAAACCAGATTTCAGGCCATAGTCAACACCAGCTGAGCAGTGGTTCTTCCGAGTGTGTCGAGACAGATCTGAGGCAATTATGTTTTCACATGACATTTCAGGCACATTCAGAACTCAAGAGAACAGTTTAGTGGCAGAAGCAACAACTCTGATTTTACATTTAGAATTATATTTGCTGAAAGGCTTTGGTTGCTCTAGTCTTTGGTTGATTTTTCCAACTCCAGTTGTACCATGATAGATTTTATTTTCCTTTGAATAATTATCCTCTAAGGATATTTCAGTATCACTAATTGTGCACAGTGCAAGTTCTGAGAAATACCATAATAACAGATTATATAAAAAAAGGAATATTTTGTATTCTGCACAGTTTTATTAGTGTATATTAGTTGAGCTTTAGGCACAACCTAATTTAAGATTCTTTAAATAACTACACCTTAGATATTATTAAATTAGAAGAAAAAAAATACTCTTAAAGTTACAAGACTGTTATAAAGGCTGAGAAGTGTTCAACACATAGAAAATACTAAGATTAAAGGTGCCTTTAGGTATGTATTCTGATACAGATAACAAATTCAAGATTACGTTTTCTTCATAAGGAGCCCCTTCCCACTTCAACACGAGACACAATTTGGTTTTGCTTCATATACAAAATTTCAGTATTTTATATTGTTTTCTCACTATGTGTTCCATACTGTTTTCAAACCTTTCTGTGAAGGCAGGTTTTAAATTTCTCATGAGCTTTTCTGTGGTACTTGTTTCAGTGTCTGAGGGCTTCACAAACTGTAGTCAGGCTTCTCAGCAATCTCTGGCATGAGCACAACCTAGGAGACAGACTAGAAACTTTTAAACATAACAATTACCCTCTAACTGTGGATATTATTGCAGTGAGCCAGGCTCATTGTAATGTCATTTTTCAGATGCCGCATTAAATAAAATCTCCTTAGTTCAAAGTAAGTCACATAACTCAGGTGGGTTTCAGCAGTTTCAAGGCGTTACCAGAATTTCTGCAAATGAGAACAGTGTGACTTAAGAAAAGGAATAAGACAACTAGATAGAAGTTGTTAGTTATGTTATTTACACCTGGCACTCTTGGAAACTGTTTTTACAGGAATGGACAGTAAGTAATCCGGAACAGAACTGCTTTAACCATGACACCATGGGAAAACATTATTCTCATCTATTCAGCAGTTGTTAAAACACATCTGAAGTATTGTGTCTTGGCTTGGACCCTCCAGAAAAAAAGGGAGACTGTCAAACAGAGCGAGGCCAGTGAAGGACTACCAAAATGATTAGGAACTGGAACACATGATAGGAGAGGCTGGGGTAACTGCATTTTTTTAGTCTGGAGAAGAGAAGGCTAAGGGGGAGTCAGCTCTAATCACTATCTTCATTCAGGAAGAGTCTATCTTGCATTAGGAAAAGTGTCCTCAGGAGGTCAAGGAAGGTCATCCTTCCCCTCTATGCTAGACAGGAACCCAGAAGATAAAATTTCAATCCAAGTATTTGTTATTAGTCAGAAGTAGCTGTAAACTGGTGATTCTAATAAAAAAAACAAACTCAGTATCTTTTTGCAAGTGTTTTTCTCTCGACCTCCATTCTCTGTGGTCTTTGCACATTCTTGCACACAAGTGCAAAGTTACTAGTCACAAGTTACTACTAGGGCCACTGAGACAACCTATGGTGCTTACATTTGCTCCCCAGGCAACTCCCAAAAGGCAGACTAGTGAACGGGCTGGATCTTCATCCTGACACACTCTATACCTATTAGGTTTGTATAAACTGTGATCATGCTTTGTGTCAGCTTCAAATCATGTCTAAAGCAATAAAAGAGAGAAGATGAAGAAAAAGCCCTTAATCTTCTGCAAACAAGGAAATGGCATAGGCAGTCACATTTCTGAAGCTAGCAATCTCTTAGCCCAAGCCACAAGCATTGGCAGTGAAAAGCTGCAGAATGCGTAAAGCCCTCCTGACTTTCAAATTTTCAATCTCAATAAGCACTTAGACATCCTTTTATCCTCAGCGAGGGATTTTTTTAAAAAACAAAATAATTTTCCTGTAACTATGGAAAAACTAGTGTTGAGCCCTTGGGAACCTGGAAAACTCCAAGTGTCCTACATGCACTGGTATAGAAACCTCAAAATTGCATGTGCAGAAAGTTTGGGTATTTCCCATGTTTTCTGCTCATGAACAGATCAAAACATTTTCTGTCTAAAAATTCCTTCCTTTGATGCACAAGGGAACATAACCCAGTACTGTCATTGAGAGAATAACATTAATTTCATGTCATGTCTTCCAAAATTTCTGCTCCATCCACTATCCTAAAAGATCTTATATTCAGAAGTACTTTTCCTCTTAGAGCCTCGTGCTGTATAATTGTGTAGTAAATCTTGTGCAGGATGTTAGTAGCTGTGCCTCAGGCAAAATTCCTGGAATACTGAGGTGACTTCACTTGGACTCCTAAATAGAGCGGTCTCTCAATGACAGTAGTGCAGCATTAGCACTTTATATGGATTAATGAGTTCCAGATTTATTCACACTCCTCAGAGTGTTTTGGGTTGTTTATAGACTGTACCAGCAATGTTTGATCCACTTTTGAATGACAGTTCTTACAACTCCATAGACTGGAAAACAGTGGAGATTTTGCAAACCTCAATGTCACATAAATCAAATAAATATTGCAGTGAGTGGGGTCCATGGCTGTACACATGATTTCTTTGTAGAAGCGCAAAACTGATGTTTCAGCACTCTGAAATTTGTATCCAAGTAAGAATATTTATGATGAAGAAAGGGTAGAGCCTCTGCAAAATTTATACCTCCTAAAAGTGAGGTACAATCCCACTAGGGACTGAAAACTGGAACCTACAACACAGACTTTAGGCCACTAGCGAGTATAATGCTATATATTCATGGTTGTCTATTTTGTTAAGAGCTAGGATCCTAAATCTAGCAAAACCCAGGGTTTCCAAGCACCATTATACTGAAGCCACAAAGAGTTGATCAAATATATAGATACAACACTTCATGGAAATAGTCTTCACTTGACTCTTGTCAGATGAAAATCAATAGTCCTTGCACTGTTTCTCCCCTTGTTCCTCCCAGGATAGTATTGCAGTGGCAATGCATGGTCATTGCTACTTTGGTTCTTAGGAATTTGCAAGACAGATGATGGGTCTCATGGTAAAACAGAGAGCTAGAGTCAATGGAAAAAACCTCAGAAATATCTAGACATAGTGGTGTCAGTGGATATATTTATTGTTTTGTCTTCAACTTAGTATCCTGAATTGAAAAAGGAAAACCAGAGTGAAGGGCTTACAGTTTGTCCTCTACACACCTTTAACTGAGAGAAAACATGTGGCTCTAGAGAAAGGGAACTGGGACCCAGGTAAGAAACTACTTTGGGAAAGCCAAAAGATAGATTCAGATCCATTTAAGTCTATTAGAACATCTATGTCTCTATCTCTACAACCACCATCATATCGCCTGCTACAAAAAGATAAAGGACTAGATCAGGACTGTGTGGTTTTACACATTTGCAGATAAAGCAGAAAAGTATGTACAAGTAGATGCAAGTAACTTGAGTTTGGTTTTGTTGGGTTTTTTTGTTTGTTTTTTTGAAGGGAGAGAGGAGTGTGAATGGTAGATAAACTACAAAAAGGACAGAAAGACAAAAGGAAGAAAGGAAAAAAAAGAAAAAGAGGAGGTGGATTTTTATCTGAACAAACCTTTTCTTCTATTTTAAATGCCTTCGCAATAGACAACAACCAAATGGAGATCCAGAAAGCTGGATCCAATAGATCCAGAAAGTCCCAGTCCAACAGACATGGTTCTTAAAGCTAAAGTACATACCCCATTTAGAAGGCAGAGGCTGAACCTCTGCTGATTCAGACAGACTGCACTGAAATCAGTGGAAAGTTCCCACCGCTGTTTGTGAGGATATGGAATCCGTCTCTGTCATTTGTTTTTGAATTTGGTTACTGATTCATTTAGTAAAACAAGAGAAGATATCGACTCCTCCTTCCAGTCCTTAACACTCTGCAGATAACGCTGCTCTCTCCTTAACAAGCCACCTGCATTTCCAAGCATGAAAAGGATCTGAAAAGTATTGCATAAAAGAAAATGAGTGGTGGTTAATACCCCTTGAGACCCTGGTTTGGGTGCAGGGGGTTGACACCTACGTGCTAGGATACTCTGGACCTTCATATCCTTGACCTTTTTCATAAGTGAGAATACTTAGACTTTTCATAAAGGAAAAGTTTTTAAAGGAAAATCAGAAGGTTTAGAGAATTTTCATCTGTGACTTAAAATAAAGTGTTCCCTAATTCAGGATATATTTCAAAATGGTTTTACCATTTGCAAAATTAGGGAATGAGAACAAAATATTCCTCAATATATATATCATGTCATGAGGCTCCACCTTCTCTTGGCCACTGTGAGACAAGCAGGGGTGCATGCACTGCAACAAACTTCAGAGCTCTTGAAATTGTTGCCTGTGGTGAGTGAACCTGGAAGCAGCTGGACAGAGGCAGAGACCACAGACCTGGCCAGGGTAGGGGCACTGCTCCCAGGATGGGACAGTTAGAACAATGATCCCATCCCATCTCCTGATCCTGCAGCAAAGCACACTGTTATTCTGCTGTCATCCCTGGCATGCCATTCTGGAATATGTATACACAGACCTTTTCTACTTTACTACTTATTTTCCCTGTATTGCCCACATCACACAAATGTGAAGGACTTGCTCTGTGCCTTCAAACTCACAGGCTGCCAGACAGACCAGTTGGGGAGCATGAACAGGTTAAAATGTAAAAAAATATTTTAGAAGTGTGATAAATTCTTACATGAGACTTAACAATGCTGATTCCTGAAAAAAAGAGGCAAAGAAAATATGTCAGAGGCACATTTTTTCTGGGAGTAAAGAGTCTGGGTCAAAGTCTTCAGAAGTAGAAAGAAGAAACCCTCCCATCCAAACAAGGGTTTGGATCTATGCATCTTAACAGGTGCTACTATCCATTTAATTTCATCTAGAAAGCAGGAATTTGTTAAATTCTACTCCTTGTTCAAAAGGAAAATTTACTTGCATTATAAAATGAGAACATGTGTTATTCTCAGGCAGTTTTCTGAGGTGGTCTAGATATTTTAAGGAACTTGAAGGTAGCTATTCTATTATCTTGGAGCACATGTAAGTGCATTAAAATGTTGTAAAAAGTAATTTTAACAAAAAGTACAGTGGATGTTTAAATCCCATGAAATGGAATAACATTGTTCTTTACAAATTCATAGAAAACAATTATCTGAGACTGACTGGTGTGAAATAAAAAGGCTTTTCAGCACACTTTCACTTATATTGGCACTGCTGAGATGTTTACATACACAGTAGTTTGTCTTTATAGGAGGCCTCAATTATCCACTACTTATTGGTTCATATATATTATTTTCCTGCCTGAAACTCTGACAAAGATAACCACCTGCAAAGTTGAAAATAAGTTTCAAATGCAAGATGATTTGTTTAAAGAGGTAGAAATTTTTAAAATGTTGCCTCTAGTCAAGTAAGTGCAATTTTGAATGCAATTATTTTTCCTGAGATCACACTCGCAGATATGAGCTACATAGAGCCTCTTTTAAAAGTCTTGTTTTGAATATGGATGAGTGAGAATCATTTATGCCACATGTAGCTGAAGGTCATTTAATTTTTTTCAGAATTAACCCATCACTCCTGGGAAATGACACTGCATTCTAAATTAACATCAAACATCCCAGAGTACTATCGAGAGAAGATTCAACTCTGGCCATAGAAGCTGTATGCTATTACATTTCAGAAACCATTTTCTGTTATAGCACAGGAAAATGACAGGAAGAAATACTATCAGAGCAGCTATAAGTATGTAAATGGGTATGGGAATGACACCAGTTAAAACTAAAACACTCCATCTGAATATTTTTGTACTAAAAAAGTTTTACTATTGCTAATCTTATGAGTCTACTTGATTTGTTTAACTCATGGATCCTTGAAAGTTTGGGTTAATTTTCCTTTATGTATCAACATTATATTTACAAAAAATCCCTAATGAGCCATGCTACAGCTTCTGGTCTTTGAGTTCTGTTTGGATAGCTAAACATGTGTAGCAGTTATGCATTGCAGTGCATCTTTTCTGCCTGAAAAAAAAGTCTTAGAGAAAACTACATTACTTTCTGTTTCAAAATTAACAACAACAAAGAGAAACAGCTCTAAAAACCCTGAAGAGACACATTCATCTGCTTGGGACAAGAATAATCGTGGAAAATATCAAACCGAGAACATTTTGCAGAATCACTGTAACATGCAATAGAAGAAAGATGTGAATGAACTAGTTAATTGAACCCAGAGGTTTTCTGTTTCCTCTCACTACATATATTCATTGAAGCTTAATGTTTTTCCTGAGGTATTCTACATTTCAGATTTTTAGGAACTGGAATTGTTTTGCAAAGGCAGAAGACGAATGATATACTCTGAATTATTAAGAATCGCAAGGAAAGGTAACATTAGATTTCTGCCTTCATTTCACTTCACAAAAATGCTGGGCAGAAGCAGTGAGGACAAGAGTCTTTTAAGAGCTTTGTTGGGTATTTTAGATAATTGTAACAGAAATATTAAGGTTGGCATGAACAGAGGCTGTATGTGTAGGTCTGGATGCAGGAGCACCCAAAGGAACAGAAAGGCCGCAAGAGCTGTGCATGTTGGTGGCACCCAGATAAACAGGTCATGGACATCCCAGCAAAGCACAGCTATTTGCAGTTTCTCGGGACAACTAGAAATCCAGGAGTAGCCTACACCCAAACTAAAATACTCAAACAGTAAGGGTTCCCATCAAAGTGGGAAGATTAAGAACAGGCTAGAGCCTTAGGCTGCCCAAAGAAAGTGAGAAAGGATGGCGAGGAAAACCTGTGGACTCACAAAGGTGTCGTGGCATGGGATAGGATGGGATGCAATGGGATGGGAGGGGATGGGGAGAGGAGGGAAAAATCATCAGTGTCTCCTAAAGGGCACAAAGAACACTTCAAAACTTGGCCGCCCTCCTCAGCCCAGGCAGCATGGAGAGGTCTCGAAGTTGGTGTCCACCTGGAGATGCCTATTCTGGTGCTTATGAGAAGTAGAGTGGGAAAATGTGAGTGAAGCAAGATTTCTTTTAAAATAAAATTACATTTTCCTCCTATAAGTGTTCACACAGAGCTTGTAGCAACAATGTACTATAATTATTTTCTTGCAGCACGGACAAGGTGATCCTCCAGGTCCACAGAGCAGTAAGATGAGCTCCCTCATGGAAACAACAGCAGTGAACACTGTCACTGAAACTGCTCAAGTTTACAGAGGGAAGAGATAGGTGAAGATACCAAGTGGTTAACTGAGGAATTGTCTTCCTAATAACAATATAAAGCTTTCAAAATGTTGTGCTCTGTTAGGGGAAAAAAGTGCGTAATCAGTGTCCAGCCTGGTAATGTTGTTATGGACTTGGTTGGGAGAACAGCTGATGAGGAGTGCTCTTCTCTGTCACTTCTAGGAGTTAAGGTCCCTAGAGCATTGCTGTACTGCACACAAGCAGCCTTGTCACACCTTGCCTTGCTTTTGCTTCACACTCAACAACCTTGTGTAAACTGTTAACATTGTTTTGGGTGCTAAAGAAATAAGTATCTCTGTTTAATGCATTTATTTGTCAGATATCATGATGGTAGTCAGGTTGATTCATCAGAAACTACTTTCTTGTACTATTTGTCTATGGAGTAAAACACTAAGTAGAAACAACCTTTACTTGGGGCTGATTTGAGACTTAAGCCAAGCAGGGAGGTACCTAGTGCAGTAGCAGCAAAGCGCCCCAAGAAAGAAGATTTTTTGTCAGGTAGTCTTGGATCTATCACAGTTTGAAGGCTGCTGTGCTTAAAAATAGTTTATCTTCCCATGCTGCCAGTGTGCTTGTTACAACAGCAACAAGCAGTGGTGCCATCAGTGACTTTGAGGTGTGAGGTGAAACCTCCTAATTGCAGCCTTTCTCCTGCCACCCCACATGACACATTCCCCTCCAGTCAAGGACCCATCCACCCCACTCCTCCACCTGAGTGGCCACTGCCTGCTGGGGCAGCATGGACTCTTAGACAGCACCCTGTGAGGCAATTTGAGGGAAAACTTGTTGTTAATGGGCTTGGCTGCACTGTGCACTGCCCCATTTCTGTTCAATCAAAACATTTTATTCCTTCAGGGGGTTTGCATTTAATGTGATAGCGAGTTCAGTTCCTCTGCAGCTAATAAATGTATCCTACTGGTCCTACTAGTCACCGTTGTACTGAAGAAATATACTTTGGTTGTTTTACATTTCAAGGCACATGGTTTGCTTAAATTCGCCAGCATTTATTTCCTCAAGCCTGTTCTGTATTCATTACATACTTGCATTTCCCTTACTTCTCTGCATTGTAGGAATGCTTGCCATTAGATATATTTCCTTGGATTCTGGTATCTTCAAAACACCTCAGGTATTTTCGCAGAAATCATTTTATTTTCTTCCAAGTGAAGTTTATTAAAATATCCATTGCTACAGGCTCTAGTACATGGAATGGAGCCATATCTCATACTTAACAACCTTTTTCCAGTTATGCTACTCATAGCTGAATAAATTTAAGCTCTCTTTTTGACTCTGCTGATTTTTAGATGTGGTGTTTCCCTTACTAACTGGGGTCATTTTTTTAATGGCCATCAGTGTTCTTACAGGAAAGGTGATTAAGGCTCATTTGTAACCTCTCACAAGCATAGAATTCTTAGTGCCTGTTAGGTAGCAGTGACTGTTCTGAAATACACACTACTTTTCTATTAATTTCTCCAGTACTTTATCTTAATTGCTTCCATTTTGTCTATTCTAGTTTCTCATTACTTACTAACATAGCAAATCAAGACCTGAGGTACTTGGAGACTACTGTAAGTACCTCTACTCAAGGTTAATTAATCTGTAACTCTGGACAGTACCTCCAAAGTATACTCGTCTCTTCTGCAGTGAAAGAGCTGCAAACCAAGCACCACACACGTCTCATAGGGATATACTCAGTTCATTTCCTGTTTCCCAAAGCCCATGGTTAATCAGGCCCAGTTGTGTGACCTTTTCCCTCTACCCCTTGCATGGCACCAAAGCATCATGTGGTTGTCAGTCTATTTCTCCTGGCCTTTTTGGGGCAGAATATCTCTGGGTCAGCCTATGCCCTGCATTTCACCCTTTTGGCTGTGCTTCTGAGACAGTCAGTTCAGTCTGTAACAGAGAAGGATGAGATTACCATTACAGATATAAAATAATATCATAGTAAGGAGTCTAACCTCTTAGAAGAAGAGAAGAGCATACAAAACAATACCCAAACCAGGCAAATTTCATCTGAAATTCTCTGTACATTCTAGAACAGAAAAGCTAACTCACAGAATAAGTGGTCTCTCCATGCTCTAGATGTCTCCTGAAAGACTGTTTCAAATGGGACTAAAAGTGTGTAGATCAGCATGGGGCAAATTCATGGAATGCTCTGACCTCTGCAGTGAGGAATCTAAACCAGACTAACTGTTCTTTCTTTAGAATTTGGAACCTGTGTAAATTTTCTACACTCTTAAAACTTTTTTCAGAATCCTTGATTACATTTCTTGTTATCATGAGCTGCACATCTTTTGGCAAAAAAAATTAATTTTGTTTAAAAGAAATAGGTAGGGATAACAGCAAAGAAACAAAATTGCCAGTTTCTTCTGTGAATGCTGATTGTGAGGACCTGGAAAGAGGAGACTGAAGAATCTGCATAACTGGAAAGGCTTAACAATGTTTTTCCCTTCCTGTATTTGAAAATACTTATAAGTACGATTTTGAGAACAGCATTAAAATAAGTAAGAAACAGAAGAGAAATGAAGGACGGAGATAAAGCACTGCAAACTGTGCATTTGCTTTGTTTCTTTTTTTTCATTATTTGTATTGACTACAATTTTCATTAATGTGAGACAGCAGTAGTTAGGACACTTCTTGAAGACTGTTCAGGGGATCTTCATTTTTACTTTCAAGGACAGAAAATTTAAGCAAATAAAATATGATTTGTATGAGAGTCTGAGTGGAAATAAACATATAATGTATTCCCAGTATCTATGTGACTAGGTAACATTACAGGGTACAGAGAAAGGAGATCTGTAATACAAGAAAATAAACAACAGAAGCCAAAGGAAAAAAAAAAAGAAAGAAAAGAAATAACCTCAAAATCTGATATTGTTTCATGTCTACATCAGTTTATTTAGCTTTGCAAATTACAACTTTGACCTGATTGTTAAGTTTGCCGAACAATTTGAAATGTGTGTCATCTTTTTTCTGTACTTGTATAAGCTGCCAATGAATCAAGACACTATGTCAAGGCAAATCTCTGCATTTGTATTAGGTATTTCACTTGCTTCAGTCCAAATAACTTTAGCATATACTGACATCCGATATTCAAATATGCAATATAAATTTAATTTACAGTCTCTTGCATTTCTAATGCATAGGAAATTTTAAACAGAGTGCAACCATTTTAAATATTTATAAAAACTCCCAGGAATACAAAGTTATTGGATATTATAATTTGCTTCATACATAAACATGACGGTTAAGAGATAGGAAGAAAAAGTAAGAGAGTTCTATCTCATGGCTTTATTATTAAAGGTTGTCTGAAAGAAGTTTCAATATTAAATAAAAAAGAGTTTGTCAGAAAGGTACCTGAAAGTTCACAAGGGGCAGGACTCACAGGCAGTAAAGGAGGGGCAGTGCACTCTGGGAACCCTCTCTTCAGAGAGCAGTGATTTTGGACATGAAGATGCACCTCAAGGGCTACTCATTCCCTGAAGTAGGACAACTAAAGTGAACGTGGTTTTTGTCATGCCCTTGTCATGGTTTAACCCCAGCCAGCAGCCACTCCCTATGCAGCCGCTCGCTCACTCCCCTACCCACACAGTCAGGGAGAGGGTAAAAGCCAGAAAACTCATGGGTCGAGATAAAGTTTAATAGGAAAAGCAAAAGCCATGCACACAAGCAAAATAAAACAAGGAATTAATTCACTGCTTGCCATGATCAGGCAGGTATTCAGCCATCCCCAGGAGAGCAGGGCCCCATCATGGCTAATGATAACTCGGGAAGACCAATGTCATCACTCCAAACATCCCCCTCTCTTCTCTTTCTCCCCCTACTTTATATACTGAGCATGATGCCATATGGTATGGAATATCCCTTTGGTCAGTTTGAGTCACCTGTTGTGCTGTGTCTTCTCCCAACCTCCCATGCACCCCCAGCTTCCTCACCAGCGTGGCAATATGGAAAGCAGAAAAGGCCTTGGCTCTGAGTAAGCCCTGCTCAGCAATAACAAAAACATCTCTATATTGTCAACCCTGTGTTCAGCACAAATCCAAAATACACTCCCATACTAGCCACTGTGAAGAAAGTTAACTCTAGTCCAGCCAAAACCAGCACAGCCCTACAAAACAAACAACTCCCAGTTGTCCACATGGCACTGTGCTAGAGATTTTCACAGACAGATGGAGTCAGGATGATGGGTGGATAACCATGGCTACCCTCCTTGGTTCCAACTAACTTCTCCATGAGATTTTTCAAGTATCATCAGAAAGGTCAGCCTTCAGCCTGATCTAATATATATTTAATAGTTTTCTATCATATGTGGAATATGCAGTGTCTAGCTGTAATCACAGCCCTGCAGTGGGTATAATGCCATGGGTTATTTAGATATGGAAAGAAGTTTTTACTTGCTTTAAATCTTTAGGAAGAACTAAATGGCAAGCCCCCTGGCTCCCTTCTTCAAGAGATTAGAAGTAACTTTGGCACTAAGGAGTGAAAAGACATGTTCGTGGAGCCTAAAAGAAATGCAAAGAGGAGCAGGGTATGTCTGGATCCTCTTTCAGCATCTAAAGAACAGGCTAACAAATAAAAAACTCATGGATGCCAACCAAATTTTGATAATTTACCTGGTTCCTATGCTCAGTTTAATGCTTTATGACTTCAGGGTAGTGGAAAAAAACAAAAAATAAAAAAAAGAAGCAAATTAAGAGCTCACACTTTTACTCTTACTTAGAAATAATAACACAAGAGTGACTGCACTGAGTCAGTGCATCTAATCCAGTACCCAACAGTGAACCCCACTTTAACTAAATAAGACCAGAGTAGGAATAAAATTCTTCATATATGGGTTCTTTACATACCAGGGTACCAGGGTACCACAATGAAACAGGTTGATAAACAGGGGTAAAAAGCAAATCAGTGCTTCCTCCCCAATAAAAAACAACAAACCAACAAACAGAAAAGGGCATAATAAATCCAGAGGATAACTGGAATTTCTTATGAGCAGCATTCCCATCATTATTATGATGCTAGAACATGAGTTCCTTAGTGTTCTTGCCAAAATGAACAGCAAGAGAAGAAAAGTGTTAAGAGTCTGTTTTTTCCTCAATGAGACAATTATTGTTTTATTCAGCAGTTAAATTACCTGATACAGTTAAACATAATATAAGAGTGCATAAGATACAGCATAACCCAGGAATGACTCTGTCCTAGTTAGGACAGCTGAGATCAGTTCATCATGGTGGGTGTAACCCAAAACTGTATTCTATAGCCTTCCATGTCATTTCCCAGAAACTAGACTATTGTTGTCAATAGACTATTCGCACCCTCTGCCCATAGAGCATGGTGGGTGTAACCCAAAACTGTATTCTATAGCCTTCCATGTCATTTCCCAGAAACTAGACTATTGTTGTCAATAGACTATTCGCACCTTCTGCCCATAGAGCCTGACTCCTCAGGCTATAAACTAAGTGTTAAGAGGCCTGTGAGATAGGAGGATGTTTCTGTCCTCACACCCTTTGTGAACTCCCCGCCCTGAGGAGAGTACCAAGCATTCCTGCCTGAACTGGAGGATATATAATCTTGGAGTTTTGGAACATTTTTCAACCCACTCGTGGGATCCAGAGGACGGCTGCATCTCATCGCTCTCAACCAGACTTAGACCACCACTGGACTGCGATCACCAGTTCTGGCCAGACTGCAGCAGCTCTCCCACCAGCAGGTTCTTCCCCTCTCCCTTTACTTTGGACTCAAACAGGGCCCAAGGAACACCACTTTGTTCAGGCCCCAGGGTACTGGGTTATACATTTGGGTTTTTGTGGGTTGAGACCAATTGTTTGTTTGTATTATTGTACTTACTGTATTATTTTAATAAATTGTTATTCTGACTTATAATCTCTCCTTTGAGTTGGGTTCATTCCCCCTGCTGGTTAACTTTTAAACCAGCACATTTTGGCGCCCAAACGTCGGGCAGAGAGAGAGAAGTCAGAATCACAATTTCATTTGAAGCATTTGTCTATTTGAATATAGAAACTCCCTGATCACCATGTTGTTTGATGCACTCACATGGATGTTGTATTTGAGCCTGTTCATATTTCCACAGATGGCGTATTATTTGCCTGTTTTGATGCTCTCTTTAAGACCAGGGAGAGGGATCCAAATTGTTTTATTAATATATTATGTTTATGTCATTCTAACATCAGAAGCAATGAGTTTCATTGTAAATGTGTATTCAGTCCTGTTTGCCTGTCCTGGTTTGGGTTGCTACCTCTGGGGCCTCATTAAAAATCGTACCCAGCTTTTTGGGGGAACAGGGGTGGATGGTTTCCAGCCTCCCACCTCCTTCTTCCCCTTCAGACCTGCTAAAACAGTTTTTGAAAATATTGAGTTCCCTTTTGATGTTAAGGACAGCATAATGTTATTGTTAGTGTTGCTCTGTCTGCTCTGTACTGTGTACACCATGTTTAGGGTCAGAAAAGTGCCTTTTAGGGAGGTTGGTTGGACACCTGCCCTGGGAGCAGATAATGCTGAATGGCACGGGAAGTGGGAGGCCATCAGCCAGTATTTGGAAAAGTTTTCTCCTCCAATGACCTGGAAATTCACCCCTGAACAACTGCAGGATCCTGTTAGCATGATAAGACTGGTGAAGGAAAAATGCTCTGGCAGCTCCAGAGATGGCCAGCTCACAGCAACCTGCTGGGCCCTGGCCACTGCCTACCGGGCACTGCTTGACATGATACAGCACTGTCAGGGCGAGGAGAGAAGGACCAAATCCGCAGACACCACGTCCACCCAAACCACAGCTGAGTCAGAGGGAGAAAGAAATGAACCAACCAGCACCGTGTCCACACAAACCATCGAGGAGCCAGAAGAACAAGCAAAACCAATAGCAGTCGCCCCTGTCCAGAAAAGGAAATCAAAGACTAAATCAGTTCGCATAGCAAATGATGACGAAGAGGCGGGACCTTCACATCCACCGGAGGAGACAGAGCCAGAAATAATCACTCGGTCCCTGTCCCTGGGTGAGCTACGTGAGCTCCGGAGAGAGTTCACACGACAGGCGAACGAGTCCATTCTGACCTGGCTGCTCCGAATCTGGGATGCCGCAGCTAACGATACGATCCTAGATGGGAGTGAAGCCAGACAGCTGGGATCCCTGTCTCGAGATGTAGTCATTGATCAGGGGATTGGAAGGAGGCAGGAAACTCTCAGCCTCTGGCGGCGACTGTTGTCCAGTGTGAGGGAGAGATACCTTTGCAAGGAGGACCTCCACGTACAGCAAGGACAGTGGAACACGATGGAACAAGGTATCCGGTGCTTAAGGGAGTTAGCTGTACTGGAGATAATCTTTTCAGAGGATGAAAGATTCCCTAAGAGTCCAGATGGCGTACAGTGCACCTCCCAAATGTGGTTAAAGTTTGCACGACTCGGGCCAGAAATGTATTCCCGCTACTTAGCAACGCTGCAATGGAGGGAGGGAGAGGACAAGGTGGGAGCATTGGTTAGCAAACTCAGGATTTATGAAGACACTGTCACCGCCCCATTACGAGCCCACATCTCATCTGTGGAAACCAAACTGGCTGAACACGTCCGAAGCCTAGAAGAGAAAATTGAAGAGGGACACCAGAAGCTAAGAGAAGAAATTAAGGAAGGGATTTTCCATATCTCGCCAGGACGAACAAGAGTCTCTGCTATCAGGAGCCAGCGTCCCCCAGCTAAGGAGAGAAGGTACACTCCACGTAGCGATCTATGGTTTTACCTCCGTGAGCATGGAGAAGATATGAGGAAGTGGGATGGGAAACCCACCTCTTCCTTAGCAGCCCGGGTACGTGAACTGAAAAGAGGAACAAATACCATAAAGAACTCTTCAAGGGTAAACGTTGCTCCAGTCTCTCGTGGGCAAGACTCCAGACGGTACAGGAATGATGATACGTCTGATCCTCTTGAAGGGACCTCCAGGTCATACCCACAAGAAGAGCACAATGAGTACCATGACCAGGACTAGGGGTGCCCTGCCTCTAGCCAGGTAGAGGAGAGGGACAATCGAGTCTATTGGACTGTGTGGATTCGGTGGCCTGGCACATCAGAGCCACAAAGATATAAGGCTTTAGTGGACACTGGCGCACAATGTACATTAATGCCATCAAGATACGTAGGGGCAGAATCCATCTCTATTTCTGGGGTGACAGGGGGATCCCAACAGCTGACTGTACTGGAAGCTGAAGTGAGCCTGACTGGGAAGGAATGGCACAGACATCCCATCGTGACTGGTCCAGAGGCCCCGTGTATCCTTGGCATAGATTACCTGAGGAGTGGGTATTTCAAAGACCCAAAAGGACTTCGTTGGGCTTTTGGCATAGCTGCTGTGGAGACGGAGGAAATCAGACAGTTGAACACCTTGCCTGGTCTCTCAGAGGACCCCTCTGCTGTGGGACTGCTGAAGGTTGAAGAACAATTGGTACCGATAGCCACAGCAACAGTGCACCGTCGGCAATACCGCACCGACCGAGATTCTGTGACCCCTATACAAAAGATGATCCGTGAACTGGAGACCCAGGGGGTGGTCAGCAAGACTCGCTCACCCTTTAATAGCCCTATATGGCCAGTGCGTAAGTCCAGCGGAGAGTGGAGGCTGACGGTGGATTACCGTGGACTCAATGAAGTCACACCACCCCTGAGTGCTGCTGTGCCGGACATGTTGGAGCTCCAGTACGAGCTGGAGTCCAAGGAAGCCAAGTGGTATGCCACCATTGACATAGCCAATGCCTTTTTCTCCATTCCTTTGGCAGCGGAGTGCAGGCCACAATTTGCTTTCACTTGGAGAGGTGTGCAGTACACCTGGAATCGACTGCCTCAGGGGTGGAAACACAGTCCCAGCATTTGCCACGGACTGATCCAGACTGCACTGGAAAAGGGTGAGGCTCCAGAGCACCTACAGTACATTGATGACATCATTGTATGGGGGAACACAGCGGGCGAAGTCTTCGAGAAAGGAGAGAAGATAATCCAGATTCTCCTAAGAGCCGGTTTTGCCATTAAACGGAGTAAGGTCAAGGGACCTGCTCAGGAAATTCAGTTCCTAGGAGTGAAGTGGCAAGATGGACGCCGTCTAATTCCAATGGAGGTGATTAACAAAATAGCAGCCATGTCCCCACCAACCAGCAAGAAGGAAACACAGGCTTTCCTAGGCGCTGTGGGCTTTTGGAGGATGCATATCCCCGAGTATAGTCAGATTGTAAGCCCTCTCTACCTTGTGACACGGAAGAAAAATGATTTCCAGTGGGGCCCTGAACAACAACAAGCCTTTGAACAAATTAAACAGGAGATTGCCCATGCAGTAGCCCTTGGGCCAGTAAGGACAGGACAGGACGTGAAGAACGTGCTCTACACCGCAGCCGGGGAGAATGGCCCTTCTTGGAGCCTCTGGCAGAAAGTGCCTGGGGAGACCCGAGGACGACCGCTGGGATTCTGGAGTCGGGGATACAAAGGATCTGAAGCCAGCTATACACCAACTGAGAAAGAGATCCTGGCTGCCTACGAAGGAGTTCGAGCTGCCTCAGAAGTAATCGGCACCGAAGCGCAGCTCCTCCTGGCACCCCGACTACCAGTGCTGGGTTGGATGTTCAAGGGAAGAGTTCCTTCCACACATCATGCCACCGATGCCACATGGAGTAAGTGGATGGCTCTGATCACGCAGCGAACCCGGATAGGGAATCCTAATCGCCCTGGGATTCTGGAAATTATCACCAATTGGCCCGAAGGTGAGAGTTTCGGACTATCCTCTGAAGAAGAGGAGGAGAAGGTGACACGTGCTGAGGAGGCCCCACCATATGACAAGCTACCAGCAGATGAAAGGCGATATGTGCTCTTCACGGATGGCTCCTGCCGCATTGTAGGGACAAACCGAAAATGGAAGGCAGCTGTATGGAGTCCCACACGACGAGTTGCAGAAGCGACCGAAGGACAAGGTGGGTCAAGTCAGTTTGCAGAGCTTAAAGCCGTTCAGTTGGCTTTGGATATAGCTGAACGAGAGAAGTGGCCAAGACTCTATCTCTACACTGACTCATGGATGGTGGCCAATGCTCTGTGGGGATGGCTGGAAAGATGGAAAAAGGCCAACTGGCAGCGCCAAGGGAAACCCATCTGGGCGGCGGAGATGTGGCAGGACATCGCTGGCCGGGTAGAGAAGCTGAGTGTGAAGGTCCGTCACGTAGACGCTCATGTAGGCAAGAAACGGGCTAATGAGGAGCATCATAACAACGAGCAGGCGGACCGAGCTGCCAGGATTAAAGTCTCTCAGGTAGATCTGGATTGGCAGCACAAAGGAGAATTATTTCTGGCTCGATGGGCCCATGACGCCTCCGGTCACCAGGGGAGAGATGCAACATACAGATGGGCTCGTGACCGAGGGGTGGACTTAACCAAGGACATTGTCTCACAGGTCATCCATGACTGTGAGACATGTGCTGCCATCAAGCAGGCCAAGCGGGTGAAGCCTCTATGGTATGGTGGACGGTGGTCAAAGTACAGGTATGGGGAAGCCTGGCAAGTTGACTACATCACGCTCCCCAAAACCCGCCAAGGCAAGCACTACGTACTGACCATGGTAGAAGGAAGCACTGGATGGTTGGAGACATACCCCGTGCCTCATGCCACTGCCCGGAACACCATCCTGGGCCTTGAAAAACAAGTCCTGTGGCGACACGGCACCCCGGAGAGAATTGAGTCTGATAATGGGACCCATTTCAAGAATGGCCTCGTAGACACCTGGGCCAAAGAGCACGGCATTGAGTGGGTGTATCATATCCCCTACCATGCACCAGCTGCTGGAAAAGTTGAGCGGTGCAACGGACTGCTGAAAACCACTCTGAAGGCACTGTGTGGGGAGACTCTCAAACACTGGGAGCTGCATTTAGCAAAGGCCACCTGGTTGGTCAACACCAGAGGTTCCATCAATCGAGCTGGCCCTGCCCAATCAGAACCTTTGCATACTGTAGATGGAGATAAAGACCCCGTGGTACATATGAGAGGAATGTTAGGGAAGACTGTTTGGATTAGTCCCACCTCAAGCAAAGGCAAACCCATCCGAGGGATTGTTTTTGCTCAGGGACCTGGTTCCACGTGGTGGGTAATGCAAAAAGATGGGAAGACACGTTGTGTACCACAAGGGGACCTAATTTTGAGTGAGAATGGTCTGTAATGTTTCATTGTATATATATAGATAGATAGATAGATAGATAGATGTATATAGTTTTAAAGGGATATAGTTTTTAAAAGGGGTTAATTTGGGCATGACATGGATGGCATAGAATAAGGGGTGGATAATGTCCTAGTTAGGACAGCTGAGATCAGTTCATCATGGTGGGTGTAACCCAAAACTGTATTCTATAGCCTTCCATGTCATTTCCCAGAAACTAGACTATTGTTGTCAATAGACTATTCGCACCCTCTGCCCATAGAGCATGGTGGGTGTAACCCAAAACTGTATTCTATAGCCTTCCATGTCATTTCCCAGAAACTAGACTATTGTTGTCAATAGACTATTCGCACCTTCTGCCCATAGAGCCTGACTCCTCAGGCTATAAACTAAGTGTTAAGAGGCCTGTGAGATAGGAGGATGTTTCTGTCCTCACACCCTTTGTGAACTCCCCGCCCTGAGGAGAGTACCAAGCATTCCTGCCTGAACTGGAGGATATATAATCTTGGAGTTTTGGAACATTTTTCAACCCACTCGTGGGATCCAGAGGACGGCTGCATCTCATCGCTCTCAACCAGACTTAGACCACCACTGGACTGCGATCACCAGTTCTGGCCAGACTGCAGCAGCTCTCCCACCAGCAGGTTCTTCCCCTCTCCCTTTACTTTGGACTCAAACAGGGCCCAAGGAACACCACTTTGTTCAGGCCCCAGGGTACTGGGTTATACATTTGGGTTTTTGTGGGTTGAGACCAATTGTTTGTTTGTATTATTGTACTTACTGTATTATTTTAATAAATTGTTATTCTGACTTATAATCTCTCCTTTGAGTTGGGTTCATTCCCCCTGCTGGTTAACTTTTAAACCAGCACAGACTCTCAGGAGGAAGAGAAGGAAAGGGGCGAGGCACTTGAAAATACTTTTTTTCTTCTAGCAGACCTTGTTGTGGTTCAATTACAACTGGGAAACCTGTTTTATAATGTTACTTGTGGGCAAAGTATAAAAATAGTAAACGGCAAGGCTGTGTTTACCACTACTCCATTAGAGAGCTGCAGCATTGGTTACACACTGTCTGACTGGGCCCAGGGCAACAGAAAAATATTGAACCGTTTTGTTCAAAACCAGGACGTGTGCAATGCATATACAATTGGGAGAAATCAAGTTTGGAATAAGAAAACAAAAACTTTGAATTTATAAGGTTCACTTCCAGTTAAATGAAAACTACCTACCACATTGTTGAGTCTCTGCAGCTTCTGCAAGTCCTATTTCTGCACAGCACTGTGGCAGCTCAGCCCAATTAAAAGAAATGCAGTGAGAGTAGGAGCCCTCAGGTTACCTTGCCGAGCACCCCTGGGTTTTCCTGCCAAGAAAAACTTCACTTGCAAGGGCCATGTGGTTTGGCACTGTACAGATTTGAGTAGCTGCTGATGGGCAGCAGGATGAAGCAAGTAGTGCATTTGTCTCAGGAAAGCAATGTGTTTCCTGAGACACATGAACTCAGAAAACACAATGGTCATTAGCCCTGGCTCTTCAGCACTTGCAGATGTGCAGCATCTCACCACTGCAGATCTACTAAGGCAAAGGAAACATGACTTTTAAGCAAGTTGGTGCCTTGTACAGTTTGTATGGTGTTTGGGTAACTTTCATGCTGCAAGACCTCCTGGTAGAGATTTCTTGCAATTTGAGCAAAACCATTTGGCTACAAAGTGACTAAATCTGCTTTCTCTTCACACCAATCCATTCCCTTTTTAAAACACGATGACATGGGAGATGTGCAAGCTCATATTTGGAGTCTTTTCCATACTTCCTACAGCAGAATGGATTATTTTCAGTTCCTTTTTGCATTTTTAATTCTCATCTGTCTCTGATATTTCCCTCCAAATGTTTATAGGCATATGTAACTACAGAAGGAGAAGTCAGGAGGTGATTTTTTTAGGAAGACTGAAGTAATCCACAAGCCAGTGTTGATGAAGCTTATGATTTTTCATTTATTCCCCTTACTGGTCATTCAAAGTTTCCTTTAGCAACAGGGGCTTGGCTGTGGCTTGGTAAAGTCTCCTGGACTTCTGGGGCACTGTATGCCTCTGTCATTGACAGAAGTGTCCTTCAGTACTTCCTTAACAGGCATCTTTCCTATCCTTTGATGCAAATCAATACAGATGAACTTTAAGCAGATCAGCTGGTTAATGTCAGATGAGAATCTGCCATCCTCTATTTTAACTTCCTGGAAAACATCTACTAATTCAGGGCTTTCCTGCCTAGCAATCAGCAATCAGTTGTATAAGCACTTCAGTTAGATGCAAGCTCACGATCAAAAGTTAAAAATCCACCAGAAAACCCCAACTGTGAGAACAGATTTCAGAATGATAATCCTTATGCTAAAGTACATAATGCTACTGAAATGTGTATTCAAAGACCATTCTGCATAAGAACAATATTCAATTGTTCCCAAATTCCCAGGGAAGAAAATGATTTGTATAAGATTTTTTTATCCTGTGGTAGCAATACTATTTTTTTGCATGTATCTCTTGAATAGCATATACTGACTATCACTGTCATTAAAAACATGCATTTTTAAAACCCCTTAAGCCATTGTTTCTAGTTACTCTCTTTGTGGATGTACTAGCTGGTAACATGGGAACTTTCATCATCTATCAATTAGTTAGTGAAGGAGAACTACTGCACATGTTAATTTACAGTTTTCATTAAATGGAGCTGAACGACATTAATACTGATGAGCCTAATGAAATGAATATTATATCTCAGTGGATACTCTGACTCAAAGACAGAAAAGTACCTGCAGCTACAGGAATTTTCCACACTGAATACTGAGTGAAAAACTAGCTCATATTGCTCATAGACTCACACACACAAATCGACATAAAATTTCCATTTAAAAAAATATTTAATTTCTTAAAAGAATTTATATCACTTGTCCCAGAGGCTTGCAGTTAAGAGGCTAGGAGTGTCTCTGTTCCCACTCCCCCCAGCTGTCATGCTGTGGTTATGCAGCCATTCATGGGAACACTAAAGAATGTTACAAGACATGAAAACTGTATTAACTTCCCAGTGATGGGAAACAGGAGGGAAACTTCTCCTTGGTTATCATCACATTTGCTTCCAGTTTGCATGAATTAAACAGTGATGTCTGCAAAAGGACTTGAGGCCTTCAGCGGGTGTTTAAGTAGGACTTGCATACTTCTGATTTAGCTTGCAGGCTCATGAAGGCCAAAGGATGTCTGTTTTCAGAATAATACAACGATATGGAATCCCTTCAACCTTTATTATTTACTCAAAATTAAAATTATTGAAATTTATTTTCTTTTGTCACTTAAAAATGTAGAGCTATATCAGCTAGAAATGTATGTAGATAAGGTAAATAGTGTTTTATTCCTTCTGAGCAGGTGGCCTTACAAGAAAATTTGAGTCAAGTGAGTGAGATAGGGAACAAAAGATTGTTAAAAGAGGTAGAAAAGGTAAGAAAACCGTCCCCACTGACTGAGAATTGAGAAGAAAGAGGAGAGTGAAGAGGTGAAAAACAGAGAGCATGGAGTGTGTCCTCAGCTAGATTTGGAGAAACATGTGATTCTTAGCTGCACATGATAAATTTCAAGCAGTCATGAAAATTGCAAATCCCTTATCCTAAAGGCAAAGGTAAAATAGAACAGCTCTTCCTAATAGTACCAAAAGCCAATTTGGGAAAAATACTAAGAATTCCACCTTTTACTTACAACTAAATCTTGCCTATCAGCTGGCTTCAGCAGGGGCATGATTCAGACTGTTTCTTACCTGAATCATGTGCTAGAAACTGTCAGGGCTACATGTCTGTTGTGGGTTGACCTGGCTGGATTACAGATGCCTACCAAGAGGTTCTATCACTCCCCTCTTTGGCAGGACAGGGAGTGGAGAAAATAAGAAGGGAAAAAACTCTCATGGGTCAAGATAAAGGCAGTTTGTTAAATCAAAAGCAAAGGTCATGTGCAGAAAAAAAGGAAAACCAAAAGATTTATCCTCTACTTCCCATCAGCAGATGATGTCCAGCTACTTCCTGGGAGGTAGGGCTTCAGCAGCTGTAGCAATTGCTCTGGAAGAAAAATGTCATAATAACCCAATGTCCCCTCCTCCTCCTTTCCCTTAGCTTTTATTGTTGAACACATACCGTATGGTATGGAATATCCCTTTGCTTAGTTTGGGTCAGCTGTCCTGGCTATGTCCTCTTTCAAGATCTTGCCCACCCTGACTCTACAGATGCTAGGAATAAGTTGGGGAGACAGCCTTGGTACTGTGAAAGCACTGCTCAGCTGGACCAAACCATTGGTGTATTATCAACACCTTTCTAGATACTCATACAATGCACAGACTATGAGGGCTGCAATGGGGAAAATTAACTCCATCTCAGCCAGAATCAATACATTGTTATCACCAGTGTCTTACTGGGAGATCTGCAGAGGAGCCTGTATGAGAGAGAGCAGCTCTGCTGCTTACCTAATGCAGATTAGTGTAGCTTCATTATCTTTATAGAGCTGTGACAAAGTATATCAGCTGATTCTGTCTTGTACTGCTTCAAGCAAACACACTGTTTATCTCCATTTTAATGTAAAGCACCCTAATAAAACCTTCATTTTGACATATGTGGGCTGCATGAGTGAGAGAGAAAGAAGATAAGGTTCTTAGCAGTTGGCAACAAGATCCTCAACTAATGAGTGAAAAATCTGAATCATGGTCCTACTCTTCTGGTGATGGATGTTTCTAGGCATTGATGTCAGTAACACAGGTCTTGGAGAGGGACTGGTTTGGGTAGGAGGTGTAATTTTGCTGGATAGAGTTATAGGCTGTAAGCCCATCTCCAAACAGCCATACAAAGAGGCCCAAACATTTCTATCAAAGCTTTCTTCTGGACTGATGTGAGCTGCACAGCTACCCCTGTTTAACACGGTGCTATTCACTGCTGCATAGCCACAATATCAAACCAGCCTCTTCTTGACCCACATACCTCTTCCTGAGAAGTGGGATGCCTTTCCACGACCTAAGATAAGAGGGAGGGTCTGGGCAATGTGGTCCCAAGTGGGGCCTGTCTGGCAACCATTGGAAAGCTTCAAACTGACAACACCACAGTCAAGCTGAGTTCCCTGGGTATCCAGTAAGAATAGCTATGCCAGAGGGGGTGTCCCCAAGACAGCTGATTTCCCCGTGAGCCATATACGACATGCCAACATCTCATCCACATTCAGTATTTAATTCTAGGACTCAGTCGGGGCTGTCAGACACTGAACTAATCCCTCACATGCCCTGGGTAAACCACTAAATGCTTCCTTACATCCTCAGATTCCTAAATACCTTCTAAACTTGGGTTCCAAATCCTCTTCTCTCCTCTTGGGAGAGCTCTCTTCCCTTTCTCCTTGTGAGAGACAATCTGCCACACTGACAGTTCCCTTTGCAGCCCATCCTGGACACGAGTAAATATCCGCTGAGCTTAGAGCACCATCATGCGTTGTCACCATGGGCATGAAGAATAAAAAGAAGATCTAAGAGGCAGGCTTCCCACTTTCCAGTTTCAACAAACATTTTTTGTCCAGTGTGTTGTTCAATGTAAAAATTTCGAAATACTTTATAGTAACAGCCACTTCAGCTTCACATTTTCTTCTGGAATAGTGTCAGGGAGAGTGTTCCCAGTGTGGCACAAGTAAATGTTCAGCCAGCTCAGGTGGTCCTAAACACCCAGTGCAAGCCCTCTTTTTGGGTCTGCCCTAATTCCTAGCACAAGACTTGGCAAATCACGAGAGGCAACCAACTCTTCCCCCATTGCAGAAAGCCAGGTGGTGATTGCTAAAGCAGCGTGGACGCTGACGGAAGAATGAGTAAGATTTCAGATAAGTAAAGCCTGTTAGGATTTCAAGCATCCCACACCATAGAAGGATCCAGGAATCCTGCTAAAATGACACCACCCAGTTGATGATTTTCAGATATTTTTGAACTCACTTCATTTCCTTATCACTTTTTTAAAGGCCAATTTCTTTGTTAACATGTAAAAGAGTATTTGCAAAAGTCTCATATCTATGTCTTATATGAGAAAACAGCTAGTGGTTTGCATAACTGATTCCAAGATTGCTGCCATCTGCAGTATTCTAAATATCATGTCTCATTTCAGAAGAGATATAAGAAAAGAGGTATAAATATGTGACTAAGTGACATGAGAAATTTGACACCTAAAGAGTAGCATTTTTTGCATGATCTCAAACTCGATAGAAATGAAGCATGTATTTTTAGCGCTAAAAGATGTTAATTTCAGCATTCTGAACAAATGGGACCCATTGGCATTTACTTGAGAAAAAATTATAAACAAATTCCATGCGTGGACAAAATAAATACATATTCACTTCAGACATTGTCAATTATCTAAAATTAGGCTGGAATCTAATTTAGTTAGAAATAGAACCAGAAAATACTTCAAGTAAAACCAAAATTTTGAGGTAGCCAATGTGAGCAATAGGAGTTTTCAAGAGAACAGATTATTAAGAAAAATACAGAAGAAATTTTCACAACAAAACTTTGTAAACAGAAGAAAACAGTAATTTGCTGTCTCATAGCAAGAGAGAGTCCTATGATAAAGAGAATTATCCTCAAAGTTCTTAGTATCCAGAAACATCTGTTTTGACCCTTCAAATTGATGGCACTATGTTATGAAGAATAAACCTGTATTTTTTGCGGAACCAACAAAACAACAACAAAACCAAAGCAGAAATAACGTTAGCGTAACCACTATGCATATATATTTGATTTCCTTGTTCACAAACACCATCTGGAAAAGCCTCATCTACAAAAATGAAAGAACAAGTTAAAAAAGCATTTTTTTCCTTGTATTGCATTAACACCTGAACTTCATGAGGAGATGGGTCAAACTGAATGGCAAGTTAAATTTTACAACAGCAACTCAAAACAAACACAAACAAACCTAATCACATGTGAATATTTTGTATCATCTCATGTGCTTTGGTCTTGTTCAGAAAAGCCTGGAGAAGTATTGCTGGATAGGATCTGAAATGCACATTTGCCTGCCCCATGGTTACTCTGGAGACGTGCTTTTCCAGCTTGTTCCGAAACATTTCCACTCATTCCTGGAAATGTCGCAGAAAACTTGACTGAGGATTGCAGCAAGGGACTGGGCATTACTAAGCAGAACTAAGGGATTGCTCTGTGTGCTGGTTGTACTTGTAGTTTATACATCCCAGAATGGTATTTCCCTTTTTTCAGTCCCACATTATAATGCCTGGAGAACCGCTCTGTAGAATAGAGTAGTTCAGTTGGCAGGGAACTACAATGATTATCCAGTCCAACTGCCTGACCAACTCAGGTCTGACCAAAAGTTAAAGCATGGTAATAATGGCACTGTCCAAGTGCCTCTAAAACACTGACATGTTTGGGGCATCAAGGAAGCCCTAGGAAGCCTGTTCCAGTGACTGACCAATCTCTCCATAAAGAAATGCTACCTAATGTGTAGTCTAAAACCTCCCCTGGTACACTTTTGAACCATTCCCATACCTCCTATCTCTGCATCTGCCTCTTCACATCTCCACTTCAGAAAGCTGTAGAGAGCCATGAGGTCACCTCTCAGCCTCCTTTTCTTCAAACTAGGCAAACCTCATGTCCTCAGTTGCTCCTTATAGGACATTCCTTCCAGGCCCATCACCTGCTTTGTTGTCCTCCTTTGGACACAAAGACCTTCGTCCTTCTTAAACTTGTAGGGCTTCAAACTCAGTTCTTGAGGTGAGATTGCACCAACACTGAATCCAGGAGGATAATCTCCTCTCTTGATCTGCTGGTGATGCTGTGCTTAATGCACCCCAGGACACGAGTTGCCCTCTGGGCTTCCAGGGCACACTGTTGATTCATACTGAGACTTCTGCTGACCAGCATCCCCAGGTTCCTTTCTGCAGGGCTGATCTCCAGCCACTTCTCTCCAAATTTATACTTGTGCCCAGTGTTATTCCATTCCAGGTACAGAATCCAATATTTGGACTTAAATATCATGCCACTAATGATTGCCCAGGGCTCCAGTCTATCTAGATTGGAGATGGGAGTCCAGTGCTCCCCATTCTCTGTTATCCCTATTATATCTGATTATGTGTAGCACTTTCTAGTTGTTCCTACTGAATGTGCAGATTTTTTGATATTATTTCTCCCTTTTTATCTATTTTCTGCCTTGCAGCATAACTGTGTTTCTTCTATTTGTTTTTGGGGTTTTTTTCAATATAAGCACTCTACATGTTCCTTCACCCAAATCGCTCGTGAAAACAAACTAGAATAGAGTGACGGCAAACCCCTGTAGAGCTGCATAAATATATCTTCCCCTTTTGTCAAGAAACTGCTGAGAAGTATTTCTTGAGCACAATTTAGCTTACAGGTTATAGTTCTTTCATCTAAACTATGATTCTTTAGCTGGCTTGTGAATATCATGTTAAACATTGTGAAAAGCCTTACTAAGAACCAAGGTATAAAGTATTCACGCTCCCATTCTACCACAAATGCCATTATCCCACTGCAAAAACAGTTACTTGAATCTGAAAAGATTAGAGTACATGCTACAAGTTAGATGAGAAGAGAGTTGATGGCAACTCTTATCATTATAATTTTCCAGTTACTTACGAATGTGTTGCTGAATTATTTGTTCCAGATTCCTTCTGGGTATTAAAGTTATGCTGAGTGGTATGCAGCTCCTTTACTTCTCCTCATCCTTGTTTCCTTGTTCCCTCCAAAGAAAGGGAGAAAGCAACAATGATATCAATATATGACCCTTCCATTTTTGAATTTCCAGAGCTGGTTGCTGCTGGCTCTGACACCTTTTTAGGAAGTGTTTTTTCTGTTAAAAAATGAAGTTCATCAGGTCTGGAATAGCTGCAAACATCTTATCTATCTATCTTATTTACCTTTAACTGAGGCAGAGGGTTTGTTGCTGGTATTAACTTTGCTAATCTCTCCTTCTTACTGCTTTTTCTCCTGACAATTGAAAGGCAACACTGTCTACCTTGCTGAACAGTTAATTAAAAAAATTGAACCTTCTACAATGCTTCTTATCTTTTATAAAATGTAATGATGGCAAATATTTCCTGAAGTTCAATTAGAAATTCAGTTTACAAAAATTCAATACCACTCATAATTGCAAATGGTTCAGGCATACAATGGAATGAATTATTGTCTATTGTATTTCCTTTAAATCCTGGTTAACCTCTTGCTGCTTCTAAATTAGAATAAAAACAGACACATGTAGAATGAAAGTACCCCCAGAATATCAATATAAATTGACTGAAATATGTTGCTGAGGATGCAACTTGCATGTTAACAAACCTACTTCAGTTGTGATACAGAACTTGAAAGTGGGAGAATAATTCAATAATTGTCATGAAATGGCATCTTTTTAAACTGTTATTAAATGCTATGTAACCTGTGAGTGTAAGAAAGACAAAATGATGGCTTTTCTTGCCATAGTTGCACTGGAAAAGGGGAACCTTGACACCTTTTCTTTAGTAGAAGCTATTAAACCTGAAGGGAAAAGTCAGCACTAGATAAAACAACTTTTTGATCTGGCAGCTTCTAAAAGGTAATTTGCACTTGATCTGACTCACATTTTAAATATATACAGTAGACAATTAATTCAAACAGTAGTTGCTTTTGAAAGTCTTATTTTTGAAAGAACTAACATTCCCAGAACTAAATTAAAATGCAGTTTTAGAAATATGCAAGTTGAAAATGCTGTTATCTTCAATATTTTAGGCCATGGTACTCTTCTTGTCTACTACTTGCTTGTAGATCCAGAGGTACAGTTTAACTCAATTGCTGGGGCATTATTTAAGCTTTAATTAATAAAGGCATTTGAGCATGTGCTCAATTCTCATTTAAATCAGTGAGGGCTGAGTGCTTTGGTTCAGGCTGAGTCTATGTTTACTTCCTTTCATGAGTCATCCTCAGTCTTCAATAATAAAAGAACTCTAGAAGTAACTATTTCATATTTAAAAGAAATAGAAAAAACAGGGTATATCTGTATAAACCCTACGTCTTTTTCTCTGAAGATTTTTGGTGATTAGGATTTGCAGGAGTTGATGAAAACAGTGTAAGACAGTGGAGGAGGGGAGAGAAAGGGAGCAGCTCCTGTTCCTTGTTGTTTAAGGTGTGATAGAAAGCAGTGATGTATAAATTGCTGAAGTTACATGCTTTCTAAAATACTAGGTGTGAGGACTGCAGGGCTGTGCAGTGCTCTGCTGAGGCATCTGCAGGGCCTCTGCATCCATCTGGATGGGAATCAGCTACCAAACAAACACTGTAATGAGAAAACAAACAAAATGCTCTCCCACAGCACTACATTAGTCCTCAACTTAACACATCAAGAGGCAAAAACAAGGCATGGCAAATTGCAGCATTTTAAGGAGAGTTGCAGTAGGAGAAGATATTAATAATCCAGGTTAGAAAAGTAGAATAAAAACTTTTAAGGGCATTTCACATATTCACTGAAGCTGGAAGGCTGGGGCTTCTCAACTTGCAGCTCTCATCAAAGCTTAAACCAACTGCAGTGAGCTCAGAATTGAAGGCCTCAGTTGAGGAAAGCACTCAGTCAAATCCTTGAGTGTTTTGTTGACGTGGGCTAGGTTGAAGGATGTGCCTAATGTGCAGGTGCCAGTGCTCATAGAAATTGAATTGAAAATGCATGTCTCACAAGGACTGCATTGCAAAATTTCACATTTGCTTTCTGCAGAGGTTCTGCTGGAAAAACCTTCCTGCACAAGGTTTGCAGAAAGGCAACGCAAGCAGTGGCACGACAGCGATAGGAACAATGGTGTAACATTTAAATAAATACATACAACTAATTTTCATCTGCTATACCTGCAACCCCAAATGAGAGAAATTCAATGGAATACTGGCATTGTGTGGCAAGTTGAAAACACTATAAGCTGACTACTTGTTTTTTTTTGTCCTTGGACTTATACAGAACATGCAGTAGGACAAGAAAACAACCCTTGCCCTGAGTTTATAAATAAGCCATGATGAACAGACAGTTATAAAAGTATCTGTTGGACAGAAGAGAAGGAAAATTGATTTTAACTATACCTTAGAATCACACAAAAGCACATTGGCCACCTTAGCATGTGTGAAGCTATTTAACCTTCTCTTGATCAAGAATTGACCGAAAAGTACAACCAAGGAGATATGCCCTTAAGATTCTGAACATGCACAGACAAAAGTAAACAGTGCCTATACATTCTTAATAACATAACATTTAAACTGAAGCTTCTAAATAGTCATTTCTCAGTAGCCGTTGGCCAAAAAACAGAAAGTGTCCAGGGAGCTGCAGCCATGGGAATGTCCCCACTGCTGTTCAAACACCTACACCACTACCCTACTGTCTCCTCACTTCTCTTCTCTTTCTCTTCCACACACACACACACATTCTCAGAGTGAATTGTGCTCTCAGCATTGTCCCAGCTTGAACAAGAGAGGTGCTCACACACAAGAGCTTGTCTGCTTGGGGTGTTAAGTCATGCTACTGGAAAGAAGGGAATTGTGTGTGAATGAAAAATATCAAATCAAACGGATTCTGACCTTTTCCATAGTGCAGACTCCAGCCGCTAATTTGTTATATAAAATATTGGCATCATACTACACTTGTTACAGCACCATATATGGGAAGACTGAAAAGCACTTTTGTAATGGAAATGCAAGATTAAGAGGTAATTTTTAGCCTCTACATTTGCAATATGAAGCTTTTCCAACTAAGTACCAGGATTATTAAGTTCCTTAAAGGAATTTCTTTCAAGAAAGCAACTGCCAGTAGCCAAAGTCTAATAGGATAGTGCTTTAACTTGGAAGATACATGATGTCTTTCTACAGCTTAAGGGCAGCACAAGTGTTTTGAATTCATATTTTTGTACCCAATAATTTATCTTAGATCAAAGAAGTCAGCTAGCAATATGCCCTTTGGTACTATGTAATCACTTCTGTATCTTTGTAATATTAGATATGATGCTGTACTTGGAAAAATACATTACAAACACTACTGATGCTATAAACCTGGTCAGTCCTGATAAGAAGTATTATTGTTTCCTTTTTTGTCTTGGAATGAATGAAAAGCCATTTCACGTTCCTTTTTGAAGGAAGACACTTCTTCAAACCTTGAAAATATCTACCAGTTCAGAAAGAAATACATTCACTTCTGGCTTCCTTCTTTAGATCTGTGATTAGGTGATAAGGCAAAGACACGCATGCTAATATATTATTTGATTGCAATTAGGTCAACATTAATTTTTCAGCACTCCTGTTTAGTGAGAGCACAGCCTCAACATTCAGAGTTTGATGACAGTAAAGCAGTGATACAAACTCCCAGCAACTCATGTTCCAAGAATTATCCATGAGAAGTTGAAGCTGAAGAAAAATAGCAGTGTATACTTTCAAACTTTGAGATCGGGCATGGTTCTATCATTTCTACATTCAGTAGATCTTCACAGTAATCTCCAAAGAGCAAGCATGTCAAATTACACACCAGTGCTGTTGAGCTACAGATACATGAATAATAAGGGTGCAAGATAAAGCTCCCAAGGAGGTGTGGACTTTTTAATTGTCACCATGTTATCTGTGTCCTACATAAAAAAATATGAATAAACCACAAAACATTATGCCTTAGTTCCCCATATGACATGGGAGTAATTTTCATTCTCTCCCTGCATTCTGTGATCTGATGAGCTAAATTCAAGTCTTCCAGGTTAGAGTTGAAGCAGATATTGTTCTGTTAGAGACCAACAGATTCTTCCTTAAATTCATAGGAAATCATTGTAGTGTTCGATCTTACTTTTTCCAAATGAAAGGTTTTTTGAGCTTTGCTTTGTAATGAAGAGACAATTCCAGTTTCATGAAATGACTTTAAAAGCCTTAAATGAAACAAAATCCTCATGTGAGGATTACTGGCACAAAAGTGAACTGTGCCAAGATGGACTGCTAGTTGCAGTTACTATATTGAATCAAGTTAGTCTTTTCTGAGAAAATGAGGATAAATATTGCCAATAAAAGAAAATATAAACTGTGCTTTAGCTGTTTGGTCCATGTTTAAAAGTGATTACACATTTGTGGGGTTAGGTATAACAGAAAAGTGGTAACAGTGGCTCTAAATCACAGTTCAAAAAGATACATCTTCAACAAAACTCAAGCAGCTTCAAAAGAAGGTACGAAAGACAGAAAATCAAATTAGGTGCTTATTTTTGTCTTTATCTAGGTGTTCAATAGCCTTTTTGGGGTAGTTTGGTTCAGGTTTGCCTCAACTGCTGCTGTCACCAGGCTCTAATTACAGAGATGTTCGTTTTGCTCCTACTCAGCAAAATCACAATGAAGTGTAGTCTAACATATGCCTCCACAACTGCAGTTGTTCACGTTTTGCTACAGTGATATTAACCCTGTGCAGCTGCTGTGAGCTGTAAGATGCCATTACCACAATAAGTTTCTGATTAGATGGTCATGCATGATTAGCTAGGTTGAAGTTTGAACTATCCAACAGGAAAGGCAGAGCAGATACGTCCTTGGGAGATGCATTTGTGTCACTGTATTAATGATCATATCCTCGATATCTACTTACCTAGTTTGTCTCTACAGCTTTTATCAAACCTTTCATCTCACTACTACTCACCTTCCAGCCTAACCCATACTTCTTTCCTTCTGGAAGGCTGAATGAGAACAAGGACACTGCAGGACAGCTACTTGATTTGCTTACAGCAGTGTCCTCAAAGCCATCATTTGAGGAACAGCCTGGGTCTTTATGTGGCAAACTATTTTTTTTGCATTCTTTTTTTTGGAGGATTTGGAGATGGGTCAAAGATTTGTAGAGATTCTCCTATAAGATGGCACAGCTCTGTGGGCTGTTACCAGACGAGCAGCTTGGTGCCACTGCTAACACACAATATTTGTAACAAAAAGTGTCCTTGCCTTCAGCTAAACCATACAGCATTGTATCCTGGGAGTAAACACAAGAAGAAGAAAAAGAAAAAGGAAAAAAATGAAAGGATTATTTAGTGAGGCTGATTAAATTTGTGTTTCTTCCAAACACGAGAAAATAAGTCAAACTTATCTTTTTAGTAGAGCTAGGTCAGGGGACAATTCAGACACTTGTCACTGCTCAGCCTGCACGAGCATGCTGAGCTATGGACTGAGTTAATCAGGGCTTCAGCCAGAAGCTATAGGAGGCAGGGATGGAGCTTGACTCCTGCTCATGCCATGGGATGCAGCTGCTTGTCCTGCGAATCCCATTGCAGGAAAATTGATTGAACACTATGTTCTCATGTGGGCAGAGATTGACCTGCTTCTACCCAAGTTAACTCTATGGCTAGAGCTAGAGCCATAGAGAGGTGTCTTCATAGTGGAACATCCACAGAATGGTACCTTCATAATGGAACCTCCACAGAGTGGTACCATGCGGTAACGGGATGGGGCATTGCTACAGACTGGAAACTAATCAATGGAAACCAGGAAACACAGCAGGAATAAGTGGACAGCATTCAGAGCGGCAAGGATTGGAACTGATTTGGAGATGTGTACTGCTGTTGAACAGGCACATTCCCCCAGCCAAATTAACAGGGTACACAAAACTTGAAGAATTTCAAAGGAGTGGAAAAGGTGGTATGCTAGAATGCTGACAAAGACCAGGAGCAGATGTGCTGTTCAGATATTAAAACTATATAAAAACCGTAGCTGTAAGTTTTCCCACACGGCTGAAATTTTAAAGAATGTAACCAGAATGCAAACTTGCACACAGTTCAGCTGCAGAGAATTTTTTAATAGTTTCAACTCTAGCAGAAATATTTCAATACACACCCACAAGAAAATGCTCGGAGCAGTAAGAATTGAGACTGTCATTTGAAAAATCTCTCACTGCCAATTCTGCTGAGTACCTTCATGTGATGGGGAAAAGAGTGTTAGGAAAGACAAGGACCTTCACAAGAAAAAGCAGATGGATGGACATCAAAACATTCTTCATTTCCCACTGCTGAGACATATTAATACTTAAAAATCACTTCTCTGCCCCTGCCCAAGGTTTTACTTTTTTTTTTTCTCTACAGAATAAGTAAATCTTACTGACTTCTGCAGTTATTTGTTTTCTGCAGAAGGTTAATAGGACCTCCCAATTTAACTTCTTCCTGTCACATCTGTCTGATGTCATATGAGAAGAAGAGTCTGCAAGGTCTAACACTTCTGGTTTTGAACGCAGCTCAACAGACACACAGAGTCATCCTTGTTCCCAAATTGTTTCATTTATGCTGTGCACCAGGTCTCCAAGGGCAGCCTGGACATTTGCCTTGCTGTTCAGAAGAGGAAATTATTGTCACAAAGTTTCTTTGAAGAAAAAAGGTGTGGCAGAGGTGCATTGCTGAAAAATGGTTAGGAGGAATATTTTGAATCCTGACAGTTCAGGATCCTATAGCTAGATAGAAATATGCCAGCTCCTTTTGGGCAAGTTATAAAAATCATCATAAAATATTTCAGGTTGGAAAGGACCTTTACAGGCATTTAGTGTAATACCCAGCTGAAAGCAAGGCTAACTTCAGTGTTAGATCAGCCTGTTCAAGGCCTTTTGAAGTTTGGAAAATTTCTGGGGGTGGAGGAACTACGATGTCCCTAAGGAATGTGTTCCTGTGTTTAGCCAACCTTGCTGTGAAATTTTTTCCTCATGTTTAGTTGTAATTTGGCTGCCTTTTGTCATTTCTTTGTGAATCTCTGAATAAGGAAGGCCTGGATCTCTGTGCCCTTTTCTGCAGAGCTGGTCCCCAACAGGTTCCCAGACTGTACTCTTGTATGGGATTGTTCTGTTGCAAGAGGATGACTTTGCATTTGTCTTTGCCGAGTATCATGATGTTCTCATTGACCAGTTCCTTCCTCTTGTTCAGATCCCTCTGAATCTCAGCTCTGTCCTTCAGCATGTTGCACTCTTCTGACTTGCACTCTTCTGGTGTCGTGCATCAAATGGATGAGAATGCATTCCTTGCTGTTGTTCAGGTCACTGATAAAGATGCTTAAAAGTGCAACCTCCAGGACTGACCCTCAGGAAATACTATTTCTATCACCTATCCATTAGGTTTCAATCCCTTGACTGCTATTCTTTGAGACAAATGGTCCCAGAATTTTTTCTGCAACTTATAGTCCACAAGTCCAGTCCATGTCTCCTCATTTTGGCTGCAAAGAAGTTATGAGATACCATCAAAGTCTTGCTAAAGTACAGTAAAATAACATTCACTGCTCTATCCTCATCCACTGTATTGGTCATTTCATCACTAATGGTAATGGGGTTAGTTACATATAAACTACCCTTGGTAGACCTGATCTGGCAGTTCCCAGTTATCCTGTCTTTCATTTGCCTAGGAAGGACTTTCAGAGGGATTTTCTCCATAATCTTCCCACGGAGTAATGTGAAGCTGAATGTTCTGTGGTTCTCTGGACTCTCACTTCCCCTTCTTGAAAATGGACATGAAATTTGCCTTTTTTGAGATGCCAGGGACATCTGACTGCCCTGATAGAACTACTCCTGAAGAAATATGGATCTCAATCTTTAGTCTGTTGTTTTCCATTCACATGACATAAATACAAAATTTAGGAAATCTAGTTCATAAAAGTGAACAGTAAGACTTGCTCTAGGGACATAAGTGGAGACACAAGCTGGAAACATGGGTTGTAGGGCAAAGGTTTCAGGAAAGTGATTTAATCACTCACCACTGAGTCCAAAGGTGAATTGGGAAACATGTCCTGATCATACTTTATGCCTTTCTTTTTTAAGAATGTATTTAATCTATTCAATATTATATTTACAAAATTACTCTGGCAAGAGTACACTAATTCTGAAAAAAATAGCAAGCAAAGTAGTTAAAAAACATTCTTATTTTGTTAAGTGACACTGAACCTTTTTCCAACTTGCCATCTTTACAGTTTGTTTGGCAGGGACTCTGCTCTGGTATGGGATTTTTTTGATTTTTTTTGGTGTATGTGTGTGTGCTTCTTTTTTCCTTTTTTAAATACAAAGGAGTAATCTGGAGAATAAATTAACTTTGCCATAGGCCATAACTTAAGAACTAATAAGTAAACCATCTGTATTTCTCATTGCACACAGAAAGAGTTCAATTTCTCGAGGGGACTGTGGAAAGATTAGGGAGGACTGTACCTCTCGTTAGCTGAGGGAAAATTGTCCCATTTGTGATGGGATTTTCCAAATACACTACAGTCTTTCAGGTCAATAAGAGGCTTCCCCATTCTTGTGCAAGCCAGCAAGACTGTTGACAGCACATACAAGCTTTCTGAGGGCAAGCTTGGGAAGAGCCTGTCTTAGCAAATAAGCTTGACCCACAAAGAGACACAGCCTCTGCTCAGGTGTGGGGTCTGAAGAGGCAGCTATCAGGTGCTGAAGAACAACTTCAGACTTTCTGTTCTAGCCAAGGGTCCTTATCCAGTAACACAAGCTGACCCTTACAGTCACCCATATTTCCTTTTCTTTTGAAGCAGGATGATGTCACTACAGTGTAATTAAGTCAGTTCTTAAAAGTTTTGTAAAACATAAGAGGAATTCAGCTATTCTGGAAACAATAATTTATCAATTAGAGAAGACAATGAGCTTGATGGCAGGGAAGCCCAAATGAGCTTGATGGGAGGGAAACCCAAATCAACACTAAGTTCAGTGTTGTAAAAGGACAAATATATCACCAGGCTAAAGAGATCTTGAGTCAGTCTTCTGCCTCTGATGGGAATTGCATATTTACAGGTCATTTTAGAGTGTCTGTCAAACATGGGTGCAACAAACAGCAGATATTGAACAACTGAGTTGCAGAGCAGAGAGCTCAAAACACTGTGGTCACCTCAGCACTTTGATGTCACCACACAAAAGGGCATTCAGTACTTTTTCTTCTCTTTTTATGATTTGCTACAGAATAAAAAAATTTATTTTATTACATAGCACATTAATAGCTTTGGAGGCTGATTAAATGCTTTATTTATGCATTATGTCAGCGATTAATTTATCTCAGGGTTACTCATGGCTTGATATTTCAAATCAATAGAGATTATCTGTTAAATTAACTTTAAGGAGGTGAGCGAGCAATGCAGCACTTATAAACCTCCCAGAAAACAGTTTTATCTCTTATTAACCTAGCAAAATCACCATAGGCTTTCAAGGTATGCAGGGGTGAGCTTTTTAAACCAGAAGGGGAGCATTGATTATCTGAGGGTGTTTTATTACGAGCAACACAGTGATAACTAAATCATACCAGTGACTTCGGGAAAGGACACAGAAGCTGAATGTCACAAGAGCAAAGGCATCCAGAAAGGTATCCTTCTCCTCCCACTCCCACTGCCCAACATTTGTGCTTTGTGCAGAGCCTTTTGTGCAAGAGCAGATATAGAGGCCAGTCATGGAAGTCTGGGGAAAGAAAAGAGACAGATAACAAAGCCACTCCAGGACTAGGTCCACCCAGGATGAAGAAAATTTTACAAGGAAATGGAATGGAAGGAGGGGTTACAAAGGTCTGACTCAGTCTCTGTAGCCTTTGTGGTGTCCAGGCAAGGATATCTGAAACTGTTGCTCAGGAAATTAAAAAGTTCTGTGAGATCAGCTAATACACAACCATCACACTTCCTTCCCCTCAAAATAGCTCAGCTATGACTGTTTAAATAATATAATTCAAAGGAGAAAATAAGTCGGACCAATTATTATACTTTTTGACAGTACATAATATGTACTATTCAAAAATTTTCTGTACTTCTTTTGTGTTTCCACTATATTAGTGCTGCACAGTTCTATAGGACAGTTGTAGACAAGCAGGCATTTTGATCCAATAATACATAAAAAAACCTGTCTTCTCATTCATTTCATCCTTTCTTTCTTAAATTTGTTCTTGGTCTCTCATTCCCTACCCTAAGTTACCATGAGTTCTATATAAAACCACAGAATAATAGTGACAAGTTCTGATTTTTGTGAGGAAGTAACAGAAAAAGACATGCAAAACAAGTGATCTTGACCACCTGGCAAAAAGGGCTGGAAAAAGTGGGTAAAATTGCACATGAATAATTTATTTAGATGAAAAAAAATCAACTACATGAAAGGACTGGAAAGGAAAATATATGGGAAGACACAAAGGTTGTTTTACAGGAAAGAAGATCAAAGCAGGACAGTTTCTGAAGGTTGTGCAAAACACAAAGAAACAGTTTGACCCTTCTGTCCATGATGGCAAAAAGCAGTGGCCTAATGCGCAGCACTAATGATTGGAGTTAAAGATTAGTATGATCTTTAAATTGCTAAGGAGAACAAAATGTCATAGCAGACAATCCCACCTCCAGGTTTTTTAAGAGCAGAAATAAGTAAGGAGCTGCTTTGGGCAGTGGGTAACTTCCCCCTCCTGCTCTGGCCCATTCCAGACTGCTTGCTTTGTCACTCCAGAGATGCCCCAACTACCTGAAAGGACAAATTCCTCCTTAGGAACACTGCAGAAATAAAAGCTATTCCAAATGGAATATTAAAAAAGCCCCCCAAAAGCAGAATATTCTGAGAGCATCAGTCAAGCGATTAAATCAGAGATACAGGAGTGAAATAGTAATAAATAAAAAATAAAATTAAGGAGCTTTTATATCCTTGCTTAAATAGTTGACAGATTTGAGGGGGTACTGCTTCAAGTGTGAATATTTCCAAAAGGGATGAAGAAGCACATTTGTCATAACTGTGATTTCATCCATTGCTTCTGTGGGCAGTAGTAAAGGCCTTAATGAAGAATCCCAAATAAATGTCTTTTATTGTTAAAGATGCCTCAGACACATTCAAAATTTCAAAGCCTGTGTACGCCAAACTTGAAAGCAAAGCCACATTATTAGAAAGAGCATGAGAGGATGAGTGGCCTGAATAAAAGAGAATGGGCAAAAGTCACAGAACTGACAATTCAGTGAGAATGACTTATATACCCTGCCCTCTATGCATGCATGTGGAACCCTCTGATAATTTCTTTTTTATTGTGTGTTATTATAATAGCTAAGACACTTAAGTAGCAGATTATGAATGATTCATCTTGTTTCTAATTACTGACAACTTCAATCAAATATTTTGCTATTATTTAACATAGTATTTGCTCATAATTAATGCTCAGTTCTTTTTTTCTTTTCTGAGCACAGGCAATAGCAGCTCCTCAGCACACCAGAGCAGTCAGCCTGAGGTTTCCTCCTCTCCCCACTGTCCCCTTATGAGTAACCTGTCATGCAAACAAGCATTATGCCAGAGGACTGCTAATACAACCTCACATCAATGGAAAGGACTCTGGAGGGGAGCCACCACAGACTCTTGAGACTGACTTTCAGCTCTGATGAGACAGTAGAGTCTGTAATTAAGAACAAGAAGGACATGGTAGAGATAGTCTGCTGGGAATGTGTCAGTATGGTGTCAGCACCTGCTGCACTAATAAGCTGGTGCTTGAGTAGGATATCAATGAGTGAGTAGATAAAGGTGATCCAGCAGATACAATTTATTTGGATTCTCTAAAACTGACAAGGTTCTCATGGAAAAATTGTTAGAGGAACTAACAAGACTTAAGGAAAGGTCCTTTTATGAATTTTTATGTTCCTATTGTTTTATTAACCAAGCTTCCTACAAATCCCTGAAAACCTATCCCCTCAAATCTGCTAATCTCTCCAACATGGCAAAGACACAAGTACTACTAATCGCCTTTAGACCATCTAGAAGGCCCTAAAAGAAATGTACGACTTGTATCAGGAAAACCAAGGAGTTGCAAAGTAAAGAAACATCAGCTGCAATCTCAGCTCTAAATTTCTGGAAAACTACCTTGAGTAGTTGTACTAGACCATGCTTTCACATTTACATTTCTGTAAACTGTGAGGCTACATGAAAACTCAGCATCAGCTCAGGAAAAACAAAACATTACTCTAAATGGCAAATTCAAATTTTCCTCCTGCAAATGTTGACAGTAAGCAGTCCACCTCTCCAGTTCCCCACCCAGCTGTAAATGTACTTGTTAAGCAAATATTCTTTTACTGCTCATTTTCCTTCCTTCTCTCCAACCATATCCCATTCACTAACAGCTCTAGGTTCAGTGGGTATTGCCCTATCTACCTTGTTTTGCATTTCTCCTGAGAAAGTACCCGATCTTATGCTTTATGAGTTCAGTTGTAGCAACCTCAGTTCATAAAGCTGCCTGGTAGATGTTCACTAGGACTCAGCCCTGTTGCTGTCACCCACAGGTTTAACAAGTCTTATTCACCCCATTGGGATCTTTTGTGAGTATTTAGTTCTAGACATAACCTTTTAACAACCACCTTTCTAAGCACCTTGTAGAAGCACAGTAGGAGAGGGAATCAGGAACATTTATGAGCCTTGAGTTTCCTTCTCAGTCTGTTTAGTTAGAGTGGCTTCAAATGATTGGTAGAAAAAAAAATATAAAATCTTCATAATCTCCACAGTTCAGCAGTAAATGGGGTCACAGAGCTCTTTCTATACCCAGGCTGGTTGAATCCAGTCCCACAGTGGTCTCCCTATGTAAAAAGCCAAGAGAGAAGCTTACAACAGGGAGGATGTGTAATTTCCTATCTCTTCTCAGAAACCCAGCACCATTCACAGGGAAAGAGGAGAGAACAGGAGGTGAAGGTTCAGATCTAAGGCTTAGTTTCCTCCATTCACAGCCTGCCTACTGACAATTTCTCTCAATCACTCTTTCTTCAGCTTTTCTCAGGTCTAATTGGCAGATGGCAGCAGGCAGGGCAGGGACTGGGGCTAAGGAGGCCACAAGAGAGCAGGGGCAGAACTGGTTTGGGAAGTGGGAGGACCCAGAGACACGAGTGCCTGTCAGCACTGGCATAGCAGTTGCATAGATGGATTCACTGTAGAGCAAGAAGAAAGATTTCCTATGGGAGGTGGTAGATATTTTAAGATGATTGTTGAGCACCTTGACTAATATTGACTTTTTTTCTGCCTTTCACAAACAAATACATGTTATTTTCCACTTATCTCTCTTTATTACTCTTTTGTTACTTTATTTATCTCTCTTATTACTCTTCTACAATCTGTTTTCAAATAAAAATGTGTCATTTTTTCTTAGCGAATTAAGAACTCATACATAAAAGTTATTTCAACAGGAACAAACCCACCACAGAAATCACGATTGCAATGTGCCAGAAATCCACTGATGAATGAACTTGACGTGGGCTCCCATCCACACAGGCATAAATCCCTAACAAATGGCAGAAACTAGACAAACATCTCAGGTGGAACCCATGTTACCTAATTTAGACATTCAAATCTCCAGTTGTACAGCAGTTTCAGCAGCTGCTATTACACTGCTCAGTTCCCAAGCTCTGCAGTTTCCTCCTGTCTCTCCTCACTTCCAGCTTGCCCAGGCCATTATTTCCCTCTGCAGAACGGTGACAAGCAGTAACAAGATTAGTGTTGCTTGACTAGAGTGTAAATATAGATACAAAGGATCATTTCGCTCATCAGTGGGCTGTTATTTAGAAACAAAGCTAGTGATATGGTCCATACCAAAAAGAAAACCAAACCCCAAAACGAGCAATGCCCAATGGACAGTGCTAACATATTCCTTTCATACATTCTTTTGCTATTAGATATATTGATTTATTATAAGATTAGCATTTAAAAGATGGGATTTCACACTGATCAAATTACATTCAAATTAAATAAATAACCCCAGGAAAAAGATAACACACACACTCAGATCCAACTTATTGGTATGGGTTTTATGGTGGCTAAGATACAAAATTTGTAAAGAAAAGAGAAGAAAATATTTTTTCAAAGCCTCAAAATAAATCCTTAAGCTTTACACACACATGATTTTACAAGAACAGATCCTGATATTAAATTCTGAGTTTAAGTGCCACTTCTGTGTCTAGATGACCCCAGCAAGATGTTTCTATTGTTTGCTGTAAAATGAATGCTTAAACAGGTATTTGGAATAGAAAAAAATGTCCTAAACTTTGAGATTAGGTTTCCAGCAGAAGTAATAAGGCTTGATTGTTTTACTCTGTTTTGGAGAAATCACATTTCCTCCTAATCCTTTGCTTCCTGTTTAAAATATCGATAATTTCCAGATTGTTACTTAGATGTTTTAACTAAATGTGAAGAAATCCACTGGTGCCGCCAAAAAAACAGCAGGAAAGGAATTTCCCTGGTTTCTACAAACAATGCATACCTAGATCACAATACAAAGTCTAAAACAAACTGTAAAACATTTTGAATAATAAGCATACCAAACTGATGGAGTTCTACTCCAGCATTCAAATTATATTGGCCATTTAACACAACTTTGGTGCAGAAGCTCAGCTACGAGACCAGTTGATTTTAAAACCCAGAAACTGCAATGTAATGCAATTTCAGGAAATATCAGGCAATTTCTTTCCAGCCAAGAAACCCATCACTTGTCCTACCTCAAGGTGTGCTTATGAGATCCCTGCTAACAGAATTTAGCCCGGGGCACATCTGCACCCAAAGGGCCACCTGAACCTTAGGGGTACAGACATACTGTCTCGGGGGGGGGTTCAGCTGTTACAGACTAAAATGGGGCTGTTAGGTTTGTCTGTCTTTCAGTGAAATGACTTCAGTACAAAATAGATAAGTTTTGAGTGCCACAGTTGTGAGCAAGCAATGTTTTGTATAACTTCTTCTCAAGGATAGGGAATAGTTACAAGTTCTTCAGCTCAGAGTAGTTGCTGTCATCTAGGAAGTCATTCATCACCAACGAGATCAAATAATTTCCTAAATATGTGCTAAAAATTCCTTTCTTTATCCAGGGATTTCATCCATTTGATTTATTAATTCATTATATAGAAGTAAGCACTAGTTTATGGTGAACAAAGATGACAGAATACAATTTTTATCTAATAATACTAAAGTGAAGGGACTGAAACATGCTTTTGAAGTTGAAATGTCTATTAAAAATTTATAGTGAAAAAATTCTCATTAATTCAATGCAGTTTTTCTAGTACACTGCCATTTATTTATTTATCTATTTATTTATTTATGCGGTTTTATTTATTTCATTATTTATTTTAGAAAGAATGGGTTCACAGCAAAGCTCAGAAGATTTTTAGGAACAGTTTAGTGAAATAATCATAAGGTATCTGCTGAGCTTGCACAGGTGGGATTAAATGACTTTTGGGGAATCTTTTCAATGCTTCATCATCTTATGAATGTACTTAAAAATTTGGCACATCGTAAGAAATTCTTCTAGCCCTTACAAAGGATGCAGTAAGATGATTACAAACAAAAAGACCATATTAACACAGTGCAGGCCAGAATATTACAAGAGAATGAAACTAAGAAACATAGTCTATCAAAAAAAAAATAGAACTGGACTAACACACACTTGAATTAATAAAATGATTTTTCTTTTTCTTCCAGTAAAAGTGGAACGGTTGAGATGGTGTAAATTCCTTAAATATGTCAGAAAACAAGAGGAGGAAGAAAGAAGGAAAAACAAATCCCACAGATTTTCTATGAAGCTCCTATAACCTTTATAATCTAAATGTACACATCTTGACATGTTTCATTTCAGTTGTGTTTTAATTCACACAGAATTTATGTTGTGGATGCATCCCTCCAAGAAGGACTCAGACTATCCTAGTTGATTTTCCTGGATCTCTGCCAGATCTTTTCAACCTCCTCTCAGGTCTTCAGTCAAAAACCCTATATAGCAGTACTGCTTCTGGTCCACATCCTGATCACGTCTACCCTGCAAGTTTCAATTAGATGAATTATGAATTAACCTTTGAGCAGCTTCTCCTTGTTCAGGAGTCAGAGCTTTGATCTTGGACAGTAGATAACTGAAACAAAAAAATCCATTCCTGGTTTCTTAGTGGTTTTTTAGATATTTGCTTTCTTACTGGAGAAAAGAAAATGTACTTCCTCAAAATTACACACTGGTTATGTCTCTCCACAGGGACATAAGATGTCTTTCGAATCTTGTACAAGACAAAGTGATCAGAATCACAAGTCTTTGGACATGATTTTTAACATTTTATTTACAACTTCTTGATGAGCAACATTAAAGCTGATACACCAATCACTAATCTGGTAACGAACATAAGCAACCTTCATGTTAAGACACAGAAAAGATGTGTCCCCTGTATGAGACCTTCAATGACATCTTGCAATATTTGAACACAACTTGCAACATGAAATCACCTCTGTATTGCCATTTATTCCCTCTTGCTTCTGTCAAATTAACAGTTACACGCCCTAAAACAGATCCTTCATTACCAGTTGACAGGGACTGCAGTGAGAGTCTGATTGTCCCTTTTGATCAAGATCAGAATAAAAATCTTACCTGTAAGTCCGCAGATAAGAAAATCAGGATCAGAATGAGTAACTGACAATCATTAATAAAATAATAAATAGGTTAACCAAGCTAACAGAAAAAAGATTATGAGGGAGAGAAGGAGGAAACATATCTCAGTGACAGTTCTTCACATAAATAGCAGCTGGTCTGACTGAGATCCTCTGGAATGCTCTCTGCTATGTGTAAAGCAAATTATCCTTACATCTTCCTTCAGTCCTCTTCACGTCAGAAAACTAAATATTTGTGTAAGCCTCATGTTTTTGAAGCCTTATTAGATGAATTTTGGTCCATAAATCCTATGTAGCCTGTATGAACTCCATGTACAAGAAAGTTTTAGCTGTCCTGATAAAACCAGCACTAGAGGGGAATAGAGTCTACATGCTGCTATAAAATATATGTTCATTTTCTTCATGAAAAACAGACAGTCACAACTATCTACTCTTTGTATCATAGCTTCTCTGATGAATTTGCATGACAAACACTACCAAGATGAATTTCAATATTACATTGATTGCTTCATTTAGAGGGATCCTGGTGCAAGTGACAGTACCATCTGACCCATGGATAACAAGCCCTAGAACATAATGCACCAACCTCCACAACAAAATAAACAAACAAAAGTGTATGTGTACATATAAAGTTTACAAAACTAACTTTTTCATGTACTTTTTTAAATGAGCTGCATTTTCAGAGACCTTCCAGCTGAAAACCCTAACAATGAGAAAGCACTTCTAATAATTTTGTATGTATCTATAACAAAGGATGACATTCAATATTAGACACATTCCTTGCTGCTATTTTATTCATTTTTTTCCTCTTCATAATAACCATACTAGGTTACAGGGAAAAAGAGATTTAGGGTAAAAAATGTAATCTATGGCTCTGCTGCCCAGAAGTTTCAAATTCTGACCATGTGACTCTTTTTTATTAAATATTCTTTCATTCTTCTTTTAAAAGATTTTAACTATTTTTATTATTCTAACTTGATTAGAATGTGTTTCCTGAAAATCCTGATTTGTATGTCAAATTGAACTGTCAGAGACAGTGTATAGCTGGTGTGTGATCACTTTTATCAAGGAGGTGTCTATTGCATTTCAAAAGCAAAGATTTATTTCTGAAAAAACTGAAGCAATGGTATTTTTCATTAGCATTATGTGACACCTGTACTGGTATTCACAAGATGATCATTCTGAATTCATCAAGTAAACTAGTCTTTTTGCTGTGTCCATTCTTGCCGTATAAACACTGATGTGCCTGTTAGCTGAACTTATTTTTTAGAGAAATGGTATTGTCCAAAGAACATAACACCTTTACTAATATGGGTTAGTAGACATGTTACGTGAATAACAGTATTATACACATAATAACTGGTGAAATGAATAACCAGTGACAACTGATTATACTCAGTACAGGAAACATGGATTGTATTTCATTTTCCCAGACTCCTTGCAGCAGCACAGTGCAGCTGCTCCTTCAGAGTTACCCAGCTGTGACTGTTACCTGGTCAGATGCTGCTTGTTTTGCATCGGTATTAACCACAGTGCTCGTATTCCACTTATTTTCTAATGTACTTTTTTGATGTACGCCATATGCTGATTAACATCTCATAAACTACCTTATTATCATCAATCTGTATTCACCATTTTGGCTTAACTTTTTAATATTATACACTCTCAGTAAAGAGGGTTTGGAGTCAGCAGAGCTGCTCTGATGGGATTGCACCTGATACACCCCACAGAACGGTGCTTCTCCCAAAAAAAGGGAGACTACCTTAGCTACCATGACAACCATTGTGGTGTTAGACAATGAACTTCCTACTCCTCTCAGTTTTAAAGAAGTACCCCCCTACCCTGTCTACTGTAACCTCTAAATTGGTTGTTATAATAATCTTCAGAAGGTCTATAGCCAGAAATACAGGGACACCGTCTCCCACAGCATACTCCTGAAAAAGCTGGCAGCCCACAGCTTGGACAGGGGAACTCTCTGCTGGGTTAAGAGCTGCCTGGAGGGCTGGGCCCAGAGAGTGGTGGTGAACGGTGCTGCATCCAGTTGGTGGCTGGTCACTAGTGGTGTCCCCCAGGGATCAGTGTTGGGCCCAGTTCTGTTTAATATCTTTATCAATGATCTGGATGAGGGGATTGAGTCCGCCATTGATCTGCTGGAAGACAGGAGGGCTCTTCAGAGGGACCTGGACAAGCTGGAGAGATGGTCTGATTCCAATGGGATGAGGTTCAACAAGGCCAAGTTCTGGGTCCTGCACTTTGGCCACAACAACCCCATGCAGCACTACAGGTTGGAGACAGAGTGGCTGGAGAGCAGCCAGACAGAAAGGAACTTGGGAGTTTGGATTGTCAGGAAGCTGAACATGAGCCAGCAGTGTGCCCAGGTGGCCAAGAAGGCCAATGGCATCCTGGCCTGGATCAGGAACAGTGTGGCCAACAGGACCAGGGAAGTGATTCTTCCCCTGTACTCAGCGCTGGTGAGGCCACACCGGGAGTCCTGTGTCCAGTTCTGGGCCCCTCAGTTCAGAAAGGATATTGAGGTGCTGGAGCAGGACCAGAGAAGAGCAACAAGGCTGGTGAAGGGACTGGAGCACAAGTCCTATGAGGAGAGGCTGAGGGAGCTGGGCTTGTTCAGCTCAGCTTGAGAGAAGGGAAGGCTAAGGGGAGACCTCATCACTCTCTACAACTCCCTGAAAGGAGGTTGTAGCCAGGTGGGGGTTGGTCTCTTCTCCCAGGCAACCAGCAGTAGGACAAGAGGGCACAGTCTTAAACTGTGTCAGGGGAGGTTTAGGATGGATATTAGGAAGAAGTATTCACAGAGAGAATAATCAGACATTGGAATGGGCTGCTTGGGGAGGTGGTGGATTCACTGTCCCTGGAGGTTTTTAAGATAAGACTGGCTGTGGCATGGTCTAGTAACCATGGCAGCAGTGGATCAAGGGTTGGACTTGATGATCTCGGAGGTCCTTTCCAACCCAGTTGATTCTATGATTCTATGCCTAAGAATAATCTTGAAACCAAGACTTCTTTCTTTGCATATTAAACTTTTTGAATGTACATAAGAAGTAAGCAAGACCACCAAAGACTATCCTTTAAAAGACTAAGACTTGCCCTGCTACTAATGAATAAACGCAGACACATGCTCTGAGAAGACGGCTACATGTAGGATAACCAGACCAGAAAGAAGGGCTTCTATATAGGTATTTGTAAGTAGTCTGCTCTGGAATATCAAGATGGGACTTCAAAATACAGTCAGCCCTCTTCCCAATCTTGCTGGATATCCAGCTTTTAACAACCACTTGTTCAGTGCTTTAGGCATTTGGATCTCATTTTGACATGTTGGATAGTCCTCACACAATGATTACTATAATTGTGTACCTAACTGGGCTTTGGGTTCATTTGTCAGGAACAAAATCCAAACGATGGATCTCAATATAACTCATAAATATTTAAGTATTTTATTTGGTCTGTTCCTAATTTAGAGACATCTGGCTTAAAGGGAGATGATTCTACTTCTGCTATAATGCTATCGGCTTCCTCAGAGAGCAGCTGTTCCATTTTATTCCAGTCATCTTCAAATTTTTCTTATAAAGCTATATAATTCCTAGATCCTTTTGTCATATCAGATGGTGAAAGAAGAAACAGCTGTGATAGTTGTGTGCCTTTGCACTTAGTAGCTACTCCAGATACATGAAGGAAACACTCTCTTTAACATGCAAAGGGAAAGGTAATACAAATTACTCATGCTGCTGAGACTGCAAGAACTCTTAGCAACTAGTACAGTGGAGAGAGGTAGTGAAAAGGGTTGGACAAATTAAACATCCTGTGGGAAAATCTGAATTCCTGTTCTGTTCCAATTATTCCGAGTGAAACCTAAAAGATAAGAAAAAGGAAATCTTAAACTCCTCATTTGAGACAGACTTATCTAGTATGGCAAAAGTTTACCTGTCATACACCTGAGGGGTTGCTCCTCAGTTCTTTAAATAATGGGCATATAGGATCAAGACAGTGTTCAACCCATGGATCCCAAAGTGATGAATGAGTCAGGAGGACTTGTTATACTCCAGTACAAAAGCTCCAGGCTTTTACCAGTTGTACACTTTAATTTTAGACTTCAAGAGATTTCGCCCACATGAATGCTTGCAAAGTCTTTGATTCTTTGATACCTTGAGTTCACATCTGGAGAAGAACTATACATTTTTCTATAAGAGATTTCTTTTAATTGGGTGAGAAAATAGAGGTTTTGGCAAAAAGGGTTTTACAGAAATAACATGCAACTTCCTAAAAGCATTACAACAGATTACTGAGACTAGCAAGCATTGTTACAGTTAGGGAACCTTTGTTACACTCAGTAAACACAAATTCCGTACAATTTAAGTGAAATACAGAACAGTAGGTGTTTAACTCGCCCACAGGAGTAAAGAGAGATCAAGAAAAGAAAGAACAAAAAGACAAAGAGAGGAGAGAGACATATTTACCACTCTGGAGGTCACATGCTGAGAAGTCAGGAAGGCAGAGGCCAAGGGAAGATGGAGGCCATGTGTGTGCCTGTTTATAGACTTTGGCCAGTCCCCCTAGATTGGGACCTTTCGTTCACTGCCACTCACTGTCCCTCTAGCCAAAGTGAGGGGTGTCACAGCCACTTAGAGGCTCCAGGGGGTGTGGTGTGGGTGGGCCACCACATGGCCTTTTTGACAGCCCAGCCACATGGCTTTCCCTGCCATGTGCTCTGTGTGGGCACAGCCATGTTGGCTCCATGCCTAGGCCTAGCCCTTCGCCTTCCTCTCTCCTCCCAGACAACATGGTTTATTCAACCCATCAATCAAACAATTCGGTGAGATACGAATCTGGTCTCTGACAGGACTGGGCTTTCAGATTTTTATTGGCATCATATCCCTGTTTTGTGCAGCTTTCTTTCCTCCAACTGTTGGTGACTCCACATCTCACCTTTAATTTTAAAACTATGTTCCCTTTCCACTGCCTGTGTGATTCAGCTATCTAAATCTAGGTCGCAAGAGTGCTTTAATTTTATGTTTTAGAGGTTGCTCTGCCCTGTTGTATCTTCTTCTCCACTAGATTTTGCTCTTATTTATGCATTTCAACCAGATAAACCAGCGCTAGTCAGTCATAGGATGTTATTCTTTTTTGCTGAGCACCTTTATAAGCACCGAATCTCAGACTCTGACTTTGTTCTTAGAGCCCAATTATTAGGAAAACCTTGAGAGGCTTTCATAGCTAACATATGCCTTTATTTCATATAATTTTTGCTATGAGAAAGCCTAACCCCATCCTTGAAATCTTACTACAATTCATTGCTGCATTTCCATCATCTGCTTTAACTGTCTCTCTGAATACTTTCACATGTGAAGTCCTCTTGTCTCAACAGTTGCTCATCATCTCTTCAAATCTTCCCAGTAAGTACATGGCATGTCAGGTGTATTTTTTATCTCGAAGCTGCACCTTATCAATCACTTTCCTTAGCCTTTGTGGTATTTTTAAATTCAATTAAAACTTTTCCTCCTTCTCTGAAGGATCCACAGTAGACTCTCTGACCTCTCTTCTACACTCTCCTCCATGCTTATTCTAACACCTCTGATCTTTCTCTCCCCTCCATCTTTTCTATTTGCACCATACTGTATATCCTGAAGATTTTTCCCCTTATCTGAACCTCTGCTTTATATAAGAAGCCTGCTTTACAATTTAGCCTTTGACACTGAAACACATTTTACTTTCCCTTTTGTTTCTCATCATGCAAGTCCCCTCTCACTAGCTCGTTCCTGAAAGTTTCCACCATTAACTCAGAAGCTGTTAAATTCCGTCCTACTATTCTGCTCCTTTTTGTATCCCTATACCCAGAACTTTTCTGCTGGCATAAGACTCCTATGCAGCACATTAATGTATGTTGCTGTACACATACAACACAAAGGCATGATGTAAGGTATGACAATAACAAAACACACACTTTCTTCTTATTGCTTAGATAATTTTGTCTGATTTTCAATTCCTCATTAGCCAGAGTGAAAAATCATAGCATGGGATAGTAAATACTCTCACTATGGCTACCAAAATGATGTGAATAAATCATCATGCTAGAACAGGTGACATTCACATAGCAAACCTGTATTAATTCTAAATACTTCCTCAGACCAGAAAAAAAAAAAAAAAAAGCCACATTGTTTTCAGACCAGGGAAATTAATTTCTCTATTTCTCTGTAGAAGCCCTTCAATTTTACAGAAATGCAAGCTCTGTTTACTTGATTAGACACTACACGGTGTACCAGTATTATTGTAAAACTCACTAGAGAGCCAACACAAAAGTCCTTTGGGTCCAATGGTCATTTCTTAATCCATTTGCCCCTTTAGTGAGAGTTTGGGACAGGCAGTGAACATAAAGTGGGGTCTTCTACAGCACAGTGATTTTGTATCTTAAAAATTTGACAGTGACTCTCAAACAAAAGCAGGTGAGTTCTTGTGCATGCACATTTCACTGTAACTGGCATGCCTGCTTCACTATTGAATTTCAGAGTTTTCATTGCCACATAGGACTATTTCTGTTACTAAAGTATGTCTTTTTGTGATTTAGAATACAAAATAAGAATCATTTATATACCTATTGACTTCTGTGCAGACACAATTAGAATAAAAAGCAGAAAAAATATTATCCAAGGAAACTGAGTTGTAAAATAATCCTGCTGGTAAAAGTATTCCAGTTTTAAACTCTGTGTTTTAAAAGGACAAACAGATTTTAGTAGCATTTTTAAAAATACAATTGTTTATCCTGTGGGAAAGTTCTTTTTTTTGTTGTTTCTTTGATTTTGTTTTAAGGATAAAATAAGAGTGATGAGAAATAATTAGTGACCAGTAGCTCTGATTTTGTGAAATTATTACCTGATTGCATTCCTCTCTCTGGTGTTGATTTATTAATGTGTCACAGAGGTACAAAATGCTCCAGCTCAGACAAACATTGGACTCAGTTAAACCACGTACAATTGAACTAACTGTGACTAACTAGTGGGCTCTGGAGATGCTTTCCAGAAAAGTCCATTCAGATCTGTTGCAAAGCCTGTATAGCCATAGACTACAAAAATCAATATCACCTTCCTTGCCAGCAAGATGCCATGTGTGCAGACACTGGCAGACCAGCTCTTGCTGACTCGGCTGGTTCAAGAGAAAGCTGGTGGGCTGAGCTGCTTGCCCCCCTCCTCTGCCAGAGGCAACACAGCTCATAGCAAGAGCAGCAGAAGAGTGCACGTGCAGTCTGTCAAAGTAGTACACAACAGTCTGTGACCCCTTTTTCTCTACAATCCGTTAGCAGCTGGTTCTTTCCATTTTTTCTTGACTCAGAAGATGGTAATTAGCTGCAATGTCAAGCACTGCAACAGCCCGCCCAGGGAAGTGGTTGAGTCACCATCCCTGGAGGTATTTAGATGTGTAGACTGTGGTGTGTAGGGACACAGTTTAGTGGTGGACTTAGCAGTGTTAGGTTGGACTCGATCTTTATGGACTTTATGGTTGGACTTGATCTTAAAGGTCTTTTCCAGTCTAAATGATTTCATGATGTGCTGCAGCTTCTAAGGTTTGACAAGGTGTGGAAGAGGAGTTTGCAGCAAGAGCTGCTGCCTCCTCAAGTTTGCTATAGGCCACAGCCATCTCCATTTTAATTTTCCCACAAATTTGCTGCATCACTACCATCTTCACTACCTCCAAAATCATCCCTTCTCCATTTTTAAACCACAACTTCCACAGAGTCATTAATGGTAACAGAGAAACAGAAAAGGAAATATGTACTGATACAGGGCACTAAGTCATAGACAAAACACAGACTTAGTTAAATGTTTACATTTAAAATTTGCAAATACAGTTGCTAGAAAACTAAGACTATTGAACTAGGTCTTCAACAATTACGAATTCTGAAAGAGTTCTACTAAAAGTTTTGAAACAAAGACATAATGCTTATTTGCTTTCCTTTGTAAGGCTGATCATATTTTACCTTAAATCAAAAAGGCAAAATTATACAGTTTCCTGTGATGAGGCAGAAAGGGTAAATGAAATTAAATTAATAAATGGGCTTCCCTATTGAAAAATTCATAGGTATGGGAATTCCATTTAATTAACTTAATGGAAATCATGAAGAACATGGATTTTTTTCAATTATAGCATATGATATAGATATACACTCTTGGAATGTAACACAGGCAAAAATATATAAGAGTAATGCTGAGATCTGGCACTGTATGGAAAGGTTTGAGGGTTGGGCTTGTTTGCTTTCCCCCTTCCCATGGTATTCAACCTACTTACTCAACAGCAAGACAGTTTTCCAGGTGACAAGAGTTCTAGGTACCACTTCCTATAAGATCGCATATTGCTGTATCATTAGTTGTGAATTAATTTCTGAAGCTTATGAGGAGCTTATTTGTCAGATATGAGTCTGTCCAATTCTGTACTCCTGGGTTACTGTGGTTTATGACATCAGTCACAAAATCCATGGGACTCTTGTAGGGAACATGAATAACAATATTTTTGTTTTGCAATGTTTCCTAATGTGCACATTTACATGAAGTGTAATTCAAGGGGTTTGTTCTTTTTTGTCTCTTATTTCAATGCCTTCACAAACAGAATGGTTTCCCTGTAAAATGTTAACACCAGTTTGGCAACCATTCTAAAGTACTTCATGCGTAACAATGTTCAGAACACTTAGAAAAGCCTATTTGTTCTACTACAAAACCTTTTTACTGCAGAAAGAAGGGGAAATTGGTTAAGCTTTTCTGATTTCTGCCATTGAACTTGCTGCTATCAAAGTCTGCTAAATAAAATATGCCACTGTTTCTACACAAATGAGTTTTGCTCCAATAATCACAACATATCCCAGGTGGAACATGTTGGAAATGTTTGAAATGAAAAGTTACCCAAACCTTTTGAAAATTACTGTTTTCTTCAGGTTTACTGCATAAAAGATTAAGAAGTAAGATGATGGGTGTATTTTTTTATTTTTCTAAGACTAGAAGGAAAAAAGTTTTTGAGAGAAAAACCCTTTTTCTTACTTCAGACTGAATTTTCTGAACCTATTTCATTATTATCATGAAAAAAACGGAAGCCCACAATTTAGTGCAGAATCTGTTTCCCAGCAATGACCAGAGGAGAGACTTAGAAATGAACACATGGGTTGGTTACTACTTCTACAATAATAATCATTAAAACTTTCATTTAGATTCTATTTTTAAATTCAGATGTTAGTTTTGGGACCTGAAGAAAAAAATCAAGTTATCTTTGTTATGTGAGTTAACCATATAAAGTTATTTCAAACCAAGTCTAGTAGGAGCAAATTTATGCAATTTAAATACAGTTTAAACCATGTAATCTATTGCAAGCTTTTGAAGAAATAGTGAATGTTTATGTAAAATTTATTCCAAATCCCTCAACTACCACACTGTTAGAGAAACTAAATACCTTACAATGTCTCCAGGACACTTTTAATTATTTCCTCCAAGTAAATAACTATACTTATCCTTACAGAATACCCTGTACCAGAACATTCCTTCTTTTCTCAAGGCAAGATTTTTGGTTTCAGCCTATTGGAGATCTTTTTCTTCAATCACAGGGACATTTGTGGTTTTTAGTATTAATTAATTCTTTTTAATTTTATTTTCTGAGGCCCTTGAGGAGTTACACTGTCACATTTCCTCTGTATACACATCCTGCTCACTAGTTGGCCCCTCTTAATGTTAATGATCAGAGCTTTGCCTAAAATACCTCATCATCAAGTGATGTTAAGAGAAGACAAGATGTACTCCTCATTTTTTATTTCATACAGAACACGAAATACATTGCTAATTTTAATTTTAGTTGTATGCTCTCCTGTAACAAGTTTACAGTCCACCAGATGTAACACCTATAAAAAGTCTCAGTACTTGAAATTCAGGTATTTTTTCATAAAAAGCATGATTGAAATATTAACAAGGAAATACCAGGGGCTAAAAAGAATATATAATTGATATAAAGAATCAAAGCACACATTAAAATAAAATTAAAATTGTGAACTCTCACTCATACCAAGATGTTACTGCACGTGTAATTTCACAAAAATCCTATTTAATTTCACTGCATTTTTAAGCATTCAGTTTATCTACCACGGAAAGGCAATAAATCAGAATATTTTACCTGAATGTTTCCAATAAACTTGTCATATAAAGTCAGGAATAATATGCCTAGAGAACATCACAGAATTGTTTCAATGCTCAATTTTGTGTCAGATCAGGTCTCCAGATTTATTTATTTTCTCAGAGGGGAAAAAAACCCAATTCAGTGTTTCTCAAAAAGCATAAACAAGGAAATGTCCTTGCATAATAATAGGAAAAATGTAGTTAGTGTATTAATCAAGTTGGGCTCCTATACCATTCTTTAAAGTAAAGCCACACCTATTGACAGTTGCCCTTAGAAAATTATCACTGTTGCAAAATGGTACTTAGGAATGATGTAATTGTTTTTGAATCACATAAAGTAGGCGAGGTGCAGTTATGTGCAAATAAGCCAAATCATAGCAGTTGGACTGAAAAGACAGAGAAGGATTTCCACCAAAGGTTGCTTTCTGGACAAGTCTGATTTGAAGGCTGTACTAGATGACCTTTAAAGGTCCCTTCCAACCCAAACTATTCTATGATTATTTAAGACTATAAGTATTTTTCATAGATAATAAAAGATGATAATGAAATCAGTGGACAACAGACAGTGTCAGGAAGCATTGCCGAAACAGAACAGAGGCAGCTATATACTTAGGAATAATGTGTTAAAATGCAGCTAACCAGCTAAACACCACAGAGGAGCCCAGGACATTAATGGGTAATGACTTACATGCTAAATTTGAAGGACAGTCCAAAAGTGGAGTATCTTACTTCCATACTTCCTCAAGATATCTCAAAGCACTCAGAGGGCACTGGAAACCCCTGACTGACACAGAGCCATGCCCTCTCTGCTTCATATTTAACCATGCTATCATCATCATGGCTAGGCTTCGTGAACAAAAGATTTGGGAAAGGATCTATCCACATTTGTTACAAGCACGCTGGTGGCTAGTAAGGCCAACATGAGATAGACATATCCAGTTACAAAAGGCACAGCAGAAAGACTCTTTAGGTGGTATATTCTGCAAGACACGGTTCTTTCTGCGTTGTCTTTTTTCCTCGAGAGTGATCCTGCGTGTGTTCTCAAAGGCATCAGCAGCGTTATAGATGGTGTGTCTCCAGACCTCCCAATTGGAGGCCAGAGTAGACCAGTTATGATGATCAATATGGCCAAGGCTGAGATGTTGTTTCAGGGAGTCCTTGTATCTTCTCTTCGGGGCTCCTCTCTTGCGGCAGCCGGTGGCAAGTTCACCATAAAGCAGGATCTTAGGCAGGCGGTGGTCCTTCATCCTGGAGACGTGCCCTGCCCAGCGCAGCTGTGTTCTCAGCAACATGGCCTCAATGCTTGTGACTGCTGCTTGTTCAAGAACAGATGTATTGGTCACATAATCTGACCAGTGGATGTTTAGGATTGTTAACCATGCTATATCCGTACCTCAAAATCTTTCTTATCTGCTTTTCATACTGACTTTATAGTTCTTCTGGGTGGGACAAAAGTATTAATTGAGAAAAATGGCTTAAGTAACTGAAAATATTTGCTAAATTATTGACAAACTTGGAGTTAACAATGTAATTTGAATAATCAATTCTTTTCTCAGTGTAGGGATTATGATTAAAGGAAGAAGTGAATAACAATAACAATGACTGGGGCTAAAGTACTGTAAATTGTTCAGTTAATTAAAAATAAATAATGAATATATCAAATCAAAGTCTAAGTGAATCAACCAATAAATCAATAATGATTTTCTCCTGAATTTTGAAAGTATCAAGTTACTGAATTAGCACAGAGAATAAATCATGAAGCTGACATAAGAAAAAATATCTTTTTAAAACCCCAACAATTCATAACTAGTGATACTGCTGGAACATATATTACATCCATTACCTCAGAAAACATAAAAGCCAAAAACCCATCCATCTATCTCCTTTCTGCCCAGTAGCTAATGCCCTATCTGCCGCCATGGCCCTGACTTAACAGCTGAAAAATCTGAATGTCCATTCTTAATGTAGCACTTTGACTCGGAGGGTTCATCCAAAAGGGCAGCAAGACAAATTTTGCCAGTTGCAGAGAAATATTGAGATTTAGTTTCCCTTCATTCATATGCTAAAATCTCATGGTGGCTAAAATCCCTGCTTCCCTCACAGAAATTAACAAATGTCTTAAAAAGTAGAGGTAACTGCTGAAAAATTAACAACTCCAGCACAATTCTTTCACCTCAACTAAATGTATTTAGATAATAGCCTAAATAAAATTATAAAAACCCTCAAAACAATAAAAAAACAGTTCAGGACAAGTAGATGTTTAAGATCTGAGATCCTGCTTGAACAGTGTTGTTCTTCTTGGGGGTTGTTACGCACAAATGGGAGGAAGCCTTAGAGGCCAAGATGGGGCTGGAGCTAGAAGAGGTAGAGAACACAAGACCTGCATGGTCAAGCACAAGCCAAGGCCAAGAAAGTGAGAAAAGAAGGCACTAGGCTAAGGATCAGGGCAAGCGAGGATTCAAAGGCCAAGATGAAGATTGGCCAACTTTCTACCAGTCAAAATTCTATTGGGAAGAGACCAGGCAAAAAACCAGACATGACTGCTGGAACAGAACTTGGAGATACACTGTCTAAAAAAGCATCAGACAGCTTCATAGATGTGGGTAGTAAATTTTCTGAGCAATTTACTGCAATTATTGCTCAGGAATTGGCACTGCAAAATATAACCTCACTCAGACTTCCTTCTAATAATCTATCAAAACTGTTGCTCCCTTAAATCAGACTCAAGAACTATATTACTAGTGGAGCAGCCCACAGAGACACATATAGCTGTGACTCCACTGTGAGTGCACTAATACTCGCTCAAACACAGCTTAGTTTTTTAAGTGTCTGTAAGGAAAAGCACAGAAGTGCATATGAGCACGAATGTGCTGAATAACCTTTTTGTTATGCCTTTGAGTCATTGCCTGGAGGCAACTTGTCCCTGACGTATAAGACTCCAAGTCCAACCAAAAGAACTGCAGAAAGTACAGGTACAAACTAGGTCACCCAAGGCCCTCAGAGATTATAATGCCTGATAAATTGCACTTGGGTGGAAGCTGCAGCTTGGTATGTGTCAGTAATATAACTACCCATAGCTATCTCTTGATGGAAACAGAGCTTTTATTGAATTCCAGGGAGTGCTGAGGATAGTCTTCATCCTGCTAGTCTCATATTGGACCTTGACACAACTCATTCATCCAGTTTAAGAATCTCTAGCAGGAGATAATACATTTAGCTTTCCCAATTACCAGCAGAAACAATCTTGGGGATTGCTTTCTGTGGTGAAAAACAATCCTCTTTTGACAAAGGAAGTGTTGAAGAATGAGTCCACTTGAAGTTCTTGGTACAACACCGGTAGATTAGTCCTCTGAATTAGATAAATCTCAGAAAGTGCATGGTACTCATACATACCATGTCTTTGCAGACGGGATGAACAACAGAACTCAAATGTTTTCTCCCTTCCTGGTCATGCTATCAAAAATAGAAAGACACTTCAAAAACAGATGCAATGTTAATGTTGCCAAGGGCTTGAAAAACAGGCTCTCAGACTCCTCTGTGTCTTGAAAACAAACCCAGAAAGTGGAAGGCTGTCAGGCAGCAAAAGCACAATATAGATAATGTATCATCAGGCACGGGATTTGTGAATTCATGGGATTGTGTAGAAAATATCCTTGCTGGAGGACTACTGGAGGGATTCCTGATGCAAAGTCATTAAGTGAATGACCTCTCAAGAGCTTACAGGACTTGGAATTTTGCTGGTGTCCAAAGGTATGACACATTCCACACAAGGAGTTGAAGACTCATGGCCTCTAGCACTTTTCAGTCAGAGGACAACTCCAGGATTTGCTTGTGCAGCAATTATTTGAGTTTAGTCTCATTTTCCAGCGACGTTCTTTGACAAACAAACACGTAACATGGTGACTGTGTTCAGCCACTGTAGGTGCAGGTTGGTGGTTGATGACGATGTGACACACAAAGGAAAGGTAATCAATGAAAATTTTGTGGCCAAAGCAAACCAGTTAAGTGATGAAACTGAAGCTATACCGACAAGAACAGAAGTGCTAGATAGAAAATATTCAACCTGTCTTGAGCCACTGCTGACAAAAGGAAATGAGAATCACCCTACATTTTTGCACGACAGTCTTACACAGAGCATTAAAGAAAGGAATGTTTGAGAAATGATCTACAAATGCCATGAATATGAACAAGACTTCAGTCTGGCATGGTTTGGCATATGCATTATCCAGAAATTCAATGAGAGTGGAGGGTCCACCCCGCAGAACTTAAAATGCCACTTTAAATAACTTTATTGTCACGAAACTCCTGGATTATTTTTGTAATTATTATTCTGAACATGGATTAATGTATCATATTTGCCCTCTGGACATTAACTCCTGACTTCAAACCATTTTTAAATTTAAAGATCTGTAAAAAGACTCCACTTTTTATTCTGTCAACTGCTAGTATAACTGCTCCTCTAGCTTTGGCTTACTGCTGTGTTAAATTTAATTTAAATTCAGAATTATTTATGGCAGAAACTTATATTTTTATTATTCTGTAAATTCAGTGTTCACTTTTAATACAATCTAGAAAGGGATGGTGACACAATTGAGAAGAAGGAATGGACATTCTGAGTGAAGTTGTGTAGAAATCTATTACGAAGTTATGAAGTATCTACTGACCTGGTTTTTTTTAATATCTACTTCTGTTCTAGCTGCAGAGTTTAAAACATGAAGTGCTGTGTTTTAGTCTGAAAGCCAAAATAGTAGACTACTCGGCTGAGGTCTGAAATGAGAAGTTAAATATACCTTCAACATGGACACCTGGGAATCCAGTGTACTGCTGCAGAGATGAATTACTTCTGTTTCTCTCCAGGAGTGCAGCAAGAAAAAAATGACATAAATGATGACACTCTTGCAGTGTACAGAGAGATTTCCTCTTCCTTCCTTTACTTTCTCCCTAAAACTTGACGATGCCTAATATGAATAAGAGATAAACTGACCTTATGCTCATTCAATTTTTATCTTTTCTGACAACTATCAAAGAAACAGAACAATATCTCAAACTAATTCGCGCTTTCTTCTTTTTTTTTTTTTCTTTCAGCTGAAACTCAAGTTTATAACAGAGAGCAGAGCATGACTTAGTTTTGTCCGTACTTTAAACTAATCCTTTTTGAGCAGTGGTTCAGCTAGAGTATGCTCCATCTGACAACTCTCATTCTGCCACCTTGATTCGTGCAAGTAACCTTGTAAACTTCAGTGTTACATACGAACCGGAAATTCAGAATCAGAGACAATATTTAAATATACCTTTTATGTACTTGAAAGCCACTATTAATTGTTCTCCTAAGTCTTCTCTTTATTAGGCTAAACAATTCTAATTTTCTAGTGTTCTCCCAAGTATTATTAGATGTCTAATAATGAAGAAGTTTAAAAAACCAGCAACGCCACCACCAATTCTCTGCCTACAGGGAGATTATCAAGGGGCAGGAGCCAGCCTTTACACAGTGATGGAAAGAAGCGAGGCAACAAGGATAAATGGAAACAAATGACATTAAGACTGGGTAAGGACAAACATTTTCATCATGAGGCCAAACAAATAGCAGAACACGCTGACCAGAGAGGTCATGCAGTCTATGGATTGATCATGCTTCCAATGGAGTATCCTTGGAAGATTTCAAAACTCAGCTGTATAAATCACTGAGCAACCTGGCTTGTCCTTCTAGTTAATGCTGCTTTGAGCAGGAGGCTGCACTAGACCTTTTGAGTACTTTCTAACCTGAGTTAGTTCTACAGTTCTAAAAACCATAAATCTACCTTTTGGAGAGTGACTAAAACTGAAAAAAGCAGGTGTATTCAATGCTATGTTGTTCTCAAGTTCAGCACATACTCAGGTTCTCAAGTTCAGCACATACTGCCTTTTTACTTGACTATAATCTAGTGTATTTACTACTGACACAGTAAGTTGCATTTAAAACTGTTAGCCAACTACATGGATTTAAATAGATTTTCTGAGCTCTTGTTTTTATTCCAGGGAAGGCTGGAAAAACAAAAGCTGAGCACACAAAACAGCCCTGTTCACAAAGAACTCCTTGGACATCTTATTTGTCCCTTAATCTGCCCTTTATTGCTTGCCAGTTGCATTTTTCTTTGCATTTAATAACCTCTACCTGCAAGGGCAAACAAGTATTCTCCTAATGATGTTCTGATGGAGGAAACATAATTGCACACCATAAAATCTTAGTAGCTACTTTAATTGCTCCACAAATTATCTTTAAGTGCTGTGGATGATTTATAGTAGAAAAACGTTCCCCCCTTCAGCGGCTAAATAGAGCTGAGCGGGAACTTTCAAGAAAACAATTTTTTTGTAGAAAAATATCCACCTGAAAGGCAAGCTGTTTTTTAAGGGAAGTTTTCATTAAAAAAAAATTGCTGGAAAAGTATTCTTAAATTTAGGTAGAAGTTTTGATCTGATTTAAATACCAGATAAATGAGATCTTAGTCCCAGCAAGAATACCTGAGTTGTGAGAGACAGAGATGGTCAATTTGTAAGCTAAGGCAGACAAAGTGATAGAACCAGATTCAAGATCTTGCCTTATCCAGATTGTAGGAGAGCAAAAAGCTTGAACTTGGGTCTAGGTAAAAGAGCTATTTTGATTGAAGTTTGTCTTTTCTACTGCACTGGAAGCAGTTTAAAGTGAATGACTTAAAAAAAATTCAGTTAATGAAATTTTTGTTTGCTGATAAGCCCTATCTTCAAATAACACCTAGGCAGCTGTGAGGCAGTAAGCAAACACAAATACTTGCAGAATTACAGCAATTTCCACAGTCCTCATCACCTCAGCATTTTATAACAGTAAATGAAGTGGCAACTTTGATATAGAGCAGCATCATTTTTATACAGAATACTGTTGAAAGTTGAAATATGAAAAGATAAACATTTCAGAAAGTGCAAACTGCTTCTCTACAACAAAGCACTACACTAATTAGTCCATAACTTAACAAGTAGGAAACAGAAATCAGTGAGGCATTAGCAAAAGCTTTTAGAAAGAGAGAAACTTTGTAGCTGTTCCATCAGAGGACTACATTCTGCTATAATTGCAGTTTATTTATTCAAAGATTTGTATATTAATGGGTTCCAGCTCAGTAATGAACACCATTTGTTTCTATAGAATTAATTGTTGACACATCTAAACAACTTTGAGCTGAACTCAATGCAATCTGATCTGCTGAATGAAATCCTTAATTATTAGTACTTTATTGAGCCACTTGTAGTCTAAAACCTTTTTGATTAAGAAGTACTGAAATTGGTTGTATATTTAAGTTGGATCTAATTTTTTTCTGAATGAGACAAATTGACTGGGATGTGAAACACACCTACATAGAAGTGCTACTCAAAAAAATCAAACTTAGAGACATACTTTTCTTCTATTCTGCGTCACAGACTTCTCTTAGGAGACAATTACTGTAGAAAATCCTCAAGTTTCAAACTTGAAGCACCAAAGACAAAATGACAACGTATTTCAAGCAGAACTGAGGAACAAAGAGACTTAAAACAAAGATAAAGTGACATTTCAAATTCTAGAAGTTTAAATTGCTATGACATATCAAGAGCAAGGTATGTTTGCATTTTATGTACAAAATTATGGCAAATAAAAGCAATAAGTCTAAAATAATAGTAAATATACAAGTAAGATATAAATAAACTATATGTATAAGTATATATGCATATACATTTAAAACCAGAAATAACACAAATATATAATAAAAAAGTGAAATTCTAAGGTAAGACTCCAATAGGAACAAAAGGAGAAATTGCAGAGTTGCAGAGATTGTATTTCGTGCAAACTTAGTATTATCAGAATTTCATTAAAACTCTGAATTAAGGCAAATTTTGATATGTGAGTATTTTCAATTAATTTCATATTCATCTTATGCTTCACCTATTTTCTTTGAAATTATTCACAAGTTAAGTTAGTGTGTTTATACCCTTTGTCTTTGTAACTTGTAGAGTTTCTGTACTAGAGGAGGATTATTCTTAAAATTTTGGGCAATCTGAAGCCTTCAATGCGTGAAACTTGGTACTGGGTATAGCAGGCCTCAAATTTTAGAAATTAAAATGAATGTTTCAAAATCTACCTACTTTTATGCATTAAGAATCTTATGAAGCTAATGGGTTTTGAAAAAAATCTTATCAAACCAAATAAAAATAGAAATTGAATGCCTGATAATTCTAATAAAAGTATAGAATACAATAGTTTTATTACAAGATATATTTCTTACATATATTTATATATAGAGAGAGATGTATTTACCCTACTCTCAACACCTGTAAATGCCATTTTTCCGCTCCATGATTTCATGATAATTTCAACACCTTAAAGGTTAATCTTGAAAATGCTGTGGACAGAAACCTATGCTAACATAAATTTCACAAAAATCACAATTTTAACATAGTTCCTAATGAGGTTATTAAAGCTGAACTCAATCTTGCTCATACTAATTGCTCTTTATTTTTTGTATTATGTTTATTTACCTTTATTTCCTGCACACTACTGAGTGAATCCATCTTTACTCTCAGTTTCTCTCTTCTTTAATATTTCAGCTGCAGCTATTTCAGGAGACAGTCTCCTGAAAAACAGGTATCTCCTATTGCAACTTTTTAAATTGCTACCAATTTTTATAAAAGTTTCTTTTTTTCCATTGTATACTTTGAGGCCCTATTCCCAGTAAAGCTGTCCTTTAGAAGGTCAAACCAAGATATTCTTTTTCTGAGTGATTTCCCTTCCCCTGAGTCTTAATTCCTTTACTTTCAAGCTGTTCCCCCTTACAATTACCATTTCCTTCAGGATGATAAACACCAGAGTTGATATACAGGTAAGATCAGTGGTGCTATCAAAGATTTAAACAGGTGCTGGAGATGGAATCTGAATATATAACAGGACCCCTAGCTTTAATGATTCCCCCCTCTAAGCCTGGCTTGTTCTCCTCTGCCTTGGGGACCTTATGTGGACTGCCATTTAAATTTCCTCTTGAAAGTTTACCCATGGCTCATACATGCTACTACTTGAGTAAACTAAAAACTGACAAAAGCAGCATTAGCAAAAAGTAGTGACAAATATTGGTGAATGACTGCAGAAAGCTATCCTGAAGCGTATTGCAGAAGAGGGTGTTAAGACTGACAGCATTTCATACTGTCCTAAGTGATCTGCAAGAAGGAGTAAAGATTGTATTAGTGACAGTCTCAAATATAAGCAGACCATAAGGAGACAACTTGCAAATCACAAACACAGCAAAGAAATCGATATGAAAAATTAATCAGAGGAATAATTAAAACACAGAGAATTTCAGTTAACAGAAAAAAAATGAAATCAATGTCTTCAGGAAGAAAATAGTCTTGAAGAGATTTCAGCCCAGGATGGTATTTTGGTTCCAATGGCTGATTATATTTGGCTGATATTTGGTTCCAACGGCTGATCCAACGTGATCTCTCACATGTCATCTAATTTGGAAGCACAGATACTAGCTGTACTTTTAAGGAATCCTTTTCTCTGACTTCCTGTAATTCTCCTTCCTGGGAGTTCAGTCCTCATGGCTTGCCACACCTCTAATGCTCTGCACCCCTGCTTCCTCTAGGACTTTTCCTGACACCCTGTCCAGAGCTTCTGAGAACCTTTGATGACATTTCCATGTGGGTAGGATGACATTTAAGGCAAAGGGCACAAGCCTTGTGATGGAATTTCTAAATACACGTAGCTGGATATTAGGCAAAGCCTAATACACCCCCACAAATTTCTGGCAACAGGCACATCTGTGCAAAAACTTATTTCAATCTCTGCATGACCTTTGAAACCTCGGGACTTTGTTTGTACTGGGGAATCAAGAGAGTGTCAGGACAGAGAAGTTAAGTCACCTATTGCTGAAATTTCAGAACAGTCCCTGGTACCTTCTTTTGACTGGTCATCTAGCACGTGCCTGTATGATTCCCTACAACTCAGCCCAGGGGCTGGCACAGGTCATCCCACAACAGCTGTTTTGGACATGGCAACCCTGATTAGAAGACTACATAATTTTAAGCTGGCTTAATGTCCAAAGGAAGATATGGTGATGTGGCTAGTACAGATGTGGCCTTTGAATCTTAGGCCTCACCAGGGTGGTACACATCTTGCAGACCTCAGAACAGGAACTGCAGCAGGCAGGGAGCCATCCAATGCCAAGACACTTAGCAAGGCCCTGTTTGTGCAACGTTAGTTTCTGGGTGAATAACAAGAAGGATGTGTCTTAAATGTTACCCTTTATGCAAAATGATAGTAAAGTACTTGAGAGCCACAGGTTATATCTGTTCTGAAAATATTTGTCCAGAAGCCTTTCTTAGAAAGACTGAGCAGGGACAACTGATTTTCAGCACTTGGATGAGTGACCTCCCTGGATACTGTGTAAGAAGAATGAATGAATGTCCTTACTACAACCTTCTGGGGCCACCTTTCAAAACAAGATACCTGCAAATGCATTTTGTGAGAAGCCCTACAGATCATATTGGCTTAGGATAATTCTTTGCATCTATGTGGTGAGTGGTGCAAATAGTACAGGTATCTATGAGAAGAAAATGAGGAAGGGGGAAGAGAGAAAGGAGTTAAGTGCACAAAGAGGAAAGGAGAACCCAGAAATCGGTAAAATTGCAGACAGGTTTTTTCCTGACTGCAGCTGAACTGACTGAAAAGGTCAGCTTCCAGTTGCTCATGACTGCAGCTGCCTGGGATCATGAAGACCTACTGAACTGCTCTTGTTCACACCCCAAACCCATCTCAGCTGAAATGAGCTACCAAAAAGAGCACATTCGTGCTAGACTGACCCATCTTAACCAAACACCTATTTCAGTGTGATCAGAGACCGGCTAGAAGATCTTAGCTACTTCTTTCACTGAAAAAAAAAATAAAAAAGGATGCACATCTAAATTGTAATGCACAAACCTGTCCAGTAGTGTTAGTGGACTTAAGTGACTAATGTATTCAGCACATTGTACTGTGGTTTTTACAAGCAGCTGCAACACGTTTAAGGAAGATTGCAATCATACAAAGCAGACCAGGTGGAGTCACAGCTAGAATTACTATTCTCCAAGCAGAATAATGTTATCAGAAAGCTATTATCAAATCAGCTCAGGATATCAACACAAATAATGCTGCCTGGAAAGACTGAATCACAGGGGACAGCCTAGAGAGTTAAATGAAAGCAAATGAGGAATATAAGATCTGACCAGGGACAGGGAATATTAAATGGATGTATTCCTGTTTATCAACACTTGGTAGCACATGTAAAATGTTCTGCTGTTTATCAGGAAATTAGTAAGATGTTTGTTCACTAATCTTCCTTTGAAGTATTGTTGACATGAATTCTGTCCCTAAGCCTAAAGGTGGATTTGATGATTTGGTTATGATGAGCCCTTTTTTTTTCAAAATGTTTTTGAAAATAATCTATCTGGAAGAAATACAGAATGAAAAAGCAAAATTGCACAGGCTTCTCCATCAGTGTAATCTATAAGGTTTTTGTCTTTCCTGCTTTTTGGGACAGTAGTGCTATGGGAGTTTAGGATTCATGCCTCTGCTTTTCTGTTAATTCCTGCATCATGGGTGCATCCTGAAGTTAAAATAAATTAATAAATCAGGAACTGGAACAAAAAAACCCACCCTAATTTACCCCAAGTAAGGAACAGAGAATCTAACCCTTCATTATATCTGCGTGCTTGCAGCCACCAAAACAGGGCTGAAAGATCTTGCAATAATAAAATAAGTAAGAAAACCTTGGGATTGTTTAATTTTAAAGGTGATCATAAAATTTCAGTATTTCACCCTTCTCATTAATATCCAAACAGGTTCAGATTAACTCTAATTGTATGGTCTGCCAACCAAAGCTGAAGACCTGAGGAGAGGGGAGTACTCTTAACAGTAAGAGTAGATTTGATATTTTTGTGCGGTCTAGTCACAGAATGCAGCAAAGCCTTTCAGCTGTCAACATTTTCCCTTGTTAAAAACCAAAACCCTTATTTTATTTCATAAGAGCCATAAGGGAATTTTGTGTGGCATAGGATCACTAACTCAGCAGTGAAATGACTTGAGTGCAACCCGCCTCTAGTACCCTTTTCAACTTTACGAGAAACTAATGAGTAAAAAAATCAGAAAGTGTCAAAAATAATTCTAGTGAGATACAGGAATGGCACTTATTTCTTCAACTTACTTGTTTCACTTGTTGCCTTAAGTGATTTTCATACTACAGTATAAATTATTTTAAGTAGGTTTTCTTTCTCATTAGGAGAAAAAACTAGAAATGCCAAACAGAATCCTTAAGTTCATAGTCTGTTTACTTGTTACAGTTTCAGATGTCAATTTTGGTTTATATAATCATTAGGAGAAAAAAAAGAGAAGTAGAGTATGCTGCTCAAGAGCATACATTAATATCACACAGAAAAGTTTTCAATAGTAGCTTAATGCAAGAAGGAATTTGGAGTCCAGTGGTATTCATATGGAACAGGCTTCCTTCATCCTTCTCTTAGCTTCTAATATATGAGTAGACTTTTGAAGGATCAAATAGTACAATCCATTTTCTGAATAATAGAATAAATTGCTGCGCAAAAAAAAAAAACCTATAAAAAAATCTATTATATTCTAGTAGTGGCAGCCTAACATTTAAAGTGTTGCATAATTTTTTATAAATTGTCTCTACTGAAAAGAGCTTTTTATACAAAAAGAGAAAAAGTGTCTCCTTTGAAATTGTTTGTTTGCCTCAAAAAGTAAGTGATAAATAAGGACAAATTAATACTGAATGGGATATTAGCAATCTACATTGCCTAGTTATGAGGGGCTTCTTTTTTTTAAAAAAAAAAGAAAGAAAAACTGCAACTGGCTCTCCATTTAGGAAGCAGACTGTGCTTAATTTTATAAAGAAGACCTGTAGTGAACTACCTGCTAAGTGTCTGAGTGCCTGCCCTAGTGATCCAAACCAGTTCGTGCTGTAGATCCCAGAGGTGCACAGTACTGAGGACACAGCACTAGGCTGTAGGAACATTTTTCCTACTGCCCGTGCTATCTCCAGCTAGGCAAGGACCCTGAAAGGCATGATTTGGTCTTGCTGCTTGGACTCTTAAAAGGATGACACACTGCTGAAGGCTTTCAGAAAATTTTGGTGGAGTTGGCACTTTCTGTGACGCATTATCAGGTTTTGTCATTTTGTTTCTTTGTTTTTCTGATCTGTCTCCTTTCTCTTGTATTGGAGGACAAGACAGCCTCAGAGTAAGGTCAATGTGGAATTATCTCAGCTCTTAGAATCGTTTTTATGGATGGCTACTAAAATAAATTGAAAGATTAGCTGGAAAACACTCTTATCTCTAAGGTCTAAAGAACCTTGATCTTGAGAGGACTCATTACCATGTGAATAACAAGTACCCAGTGAGGTACCAGTGAGGCATCTTGATATCCTGCAGAAGTCCTGAAAACAGGTACTGAGAATCCCCCTGGGGATAATTAGCCCTCTTGTCTCCACCACCACCCCACGCCTCCCAAAAGAAAAAGAGTACAGTCACTAAGAAAAATAGTAAGCTACAAGATTAATCTCATTCTTTCTTTTTCTGGCTCAAGACATATTTCCTCATCTCTAATATGAAAGACAAAGCTCAGAATATGCAATGGTCAAAAGTAACAACTTTCCAGAGGAAGACATACTGAAGGGTTGTGAAGCTCAGCAGTGACCCAGTATCTTCCTCAGGTAACAAAAAGAGTAGTATATAAGTACGTTCACAGCCTTCAGTGGTTGTAAACCCTTGATAATTCTGTATGTTGAAAAGATAATAGAAAATTAGGCTGACACAGTTTTTACTTGCATTCAGCAGAAATATAAAGTAAATGCTTCACTAATGCAATGGAGCTGATTTATACTACAAGAAAACAGATTAGACTTTGTATCTGCCTTTTAAAAGTCCTTTCTATGCTTTACTTTCTTTCAGTACATAATAGTAATTTACAGGAGTTTCAATTTCTGGTGTTTTCTATAGAGTTTTTACTTCATAATATTCCTCAGACTCTACAAACTTCGCTGAATACCTCAGAGTATACTTATGAAATTTGTGGGTGTCATCATGCTGCGGTCAGGGGAGGTTGGTTACTCTGGAGGACAAAGATGAATTTCAGTCTTCATAGGCTGGAAAGTCTTCAAAGAATATAACTAAATTCAGTAATTATAACAAAAAAAGCTATGCTTTGACAGAAGAAACACCAGAAAGAGCAGCTGACAGGACAAAGCAAGAAATCACCAGGACATCTTAGAGGAGTAACAAACATCATTACTAAAATCTGCAGTATACAGTTTCTCATGCTGTTGTGTCAGAGAAAATGTTGATGAATGCATGTGTGCTGCTTTTTAAGCCACATATACCGAAGAGTTGAATTCTGTAAGGTGCCAGAACTGGCCTTCATCAAGTCATGTGAATCTATGGCATTTGCAGAAATAAGAAAAGAAAGAAAAAGACTGCTCTTTAGAGCAACCCCAAACTTGTCTTGGAAGTCTTTCTATTCACTGTGGGATATTCCTGGTTTGCTGAGACTGTTTCCTTAAGTATAACTTAAAAGAGTATCTCAAACATGAACTCAAGCCTGGTAAGCAGTGCTATTATTAAGGATGAGCCTCTCTAGTATAACTATTCTAAAGGTGGGCATAACCGTAAAGAATTCAAGATGAATTTGAAATCAGCAAGTTGAAAAGAAACCACGTTGAAAGAATGGCTTAATTAAAGCAAGGTTGTAAACTAACTTTGCTTGTTCAATTAAGAAAGCAGGTGCAGACTAAGTGAATTTACTTAAAAGCAAAAAGGGAAAACTAAAATATAGGAGGGTGGAACAATTTATATAAGGGGGAGGTGATCTAATAAAGGTCTAAGTGAAGCACACCATCTGGATGAAATTGCAGAAACTGTCTCAACTCAAGGCAATTAAGAACTGCAGAACAGCAAAAGACCCTTTCTAGCACGTGACAGGCAAAAAAAAGCACAAAGCAGGAAAGCTACAAGTACACAGCTATAGAAACAATAAGTATACAAAACTTCTTTCAGCTCTAAAGGGAAACATACATATATGGACAGCTAATCAGAGAACAAAAACAAACATCCTATGCTTTATTTGTGCTTTGCATTATGAATAATTAAAAATATTTTAAAACTTGCCCCTTTTTTCACTATTCAACTGAAATAGAGTAAGATGCTAATGTTAATGTAGTCCTTTGATTATTATCTGACTGGAGTTCTTAACTGCTTCTCTTTTAAGCTGAAATCTGAGATGGGACAGTGAGGTATGAAGAGTTTTATTTTTTTTTCAAAAAGGATTAGAATTGAAGAAGCTGAAATCAGATTTGTGGCTGTGAGGGAATGAGGTGACAATACCTTACTACAAAAACAATCTGCTTTTGCCCTGGTATTTTCCCTTTTTTCCTGTGAAGAGGTTAAATGATGTTCTTTTAGAGTACAGATCTCTCTGCACATTGTGTCTTTGTTGCCCAGCCACGTGATAGTCCTGTACTCCTCATCCCACTTAGCTCTTCCAGTGCTGTCAAAGGGTCCTGCTCACATACACCTCCTTCTTCATCTTCTCCACAGTCTTATTTTTTGGGTTCAGATGCTTCCCCCTTGGCAAGGGGATACTGAAGATAGGTACAGGAATTATGATTGTGCAGGAGCTAAAAGAGGTTCTGCATGTCAATACTGTATTTTTAATATGCTTGCTCAGAAGTCACTGCTATTTTACCTTGCAGACAAGGAGCACTGCAGTGTTCCCTTGCAAGTCGGGAATTCTGGAGAATATCCTTCACTTCTACTGTGTAAAACAAGTTATGAGTAGGGCTTTCCACCTCTGAGAAGTTGTTTTGGTCCACTTAGTTGCCCCTGCAGGCTAGACATGCTCATGGGTTGCAGAACTAAAAAAAAAAAGCAGAAGCTGTAAGACATTTTTGGTTTGATGAAACAGTCATTCTGAGTCCTCTGTTCCTATACCAACTAAAGACTAAATTCCCTTGTCTAGATCATATGAACAAAAAATATGAACATATATTAATGACCTCTAAACCTATAGCTTTTTAAAACAAGCTAAGCTAAACTGAATTTCAGATTAAATAATTTTATACAAATCTGATGTTCAAAGCTAGATTTCTTGGAAGTGAAAAGATAAACTTAATTACATTACTGATGACTTCCAAAGTGATTTACCTCATAGTATTTCACAGATGGCTTTCAATCAAATGAAAGATTTCTCAAAGGATGAAACTTTTTGTGATAGCAGGCACATACAAGGCTGAGAAACTTGATGCCCTTTTTAGTCTCAGCCTTCAACAAGGTCTCCTGGGCCCTCCTGCTTAGGTGAACATGTTCAGTAGGAGGGACTGTCGGGGTAGCTGAAGATCAAGTTGCGGTTTTGTCATATTTCAGCTCGTATATGTCTATATCTTCCCACTGTGGAATCAGGTGGTTTAGATACATGGGTGCTGACAGATTTGGTCAGTGTCCTTGCAAAGCAAGGATAGGCTAAAAACCAGGTGGGTGAAAAAATTACTTGATGATCAAGCTCACAGTGTAGTGGTTAACAGGTTGCACTTTACCTGGATGCCTGTTACAAGTGGAGAAACAAAGGGAGCCATCAGGGGATGTGTCCTGTTTAACAACTTTACCAGTGACCTGGAGGAGGTCATGGAGTGTACCCTTATCAAATTTGCAGATGACAAAAAAATTGGGAGTCCTAGTTGATATGCTTGAGGGCATGGATGTCATTAGAGGGTCTGATGATGGCTGGAAGAATGGGCTGACAGGAGACTATGAAAGGAAGGACAAGTGCTAAGTGTCCAGCCTGGGAAGTAAGAGTCCTTTGCAGTGATACAGGAGTGCCTGGCTAGGGAGCAGTTCTGCAGGCAAAGTCCTGGGGGGCCCTGGCAGGCAGTGAGCTGACTGTGAGCCTGCAGTGGCCATGGCACTAATGAGGGCACACAGCATCCTGTGCTGTGTCAGAAGGAGCACACATTGAGGAAGGGATTACCTCCCTATAATCAGCACTCATTAATCTGCATCTAGACTACTATAGCCCATTTTGGGGCCCCAGCAAAAAGATGCTGATAAACTGAAGTGTGTTCAGCACAGGGTTACCAAGATGGCTGGGCCTAGAGCAGCTGTGCCATGAGGTGGGCTAAGGGAGCTGGGTTTCTTCAGCCTGGGGAAGAGATGGTTTCAGGGGACCTAACAGAAGCCTCCAGTGCCTGTAGGAAATGTATTAAGGAGATAGGTCCAGGCTCTGGGTGGTGGGAAGACTGAAGACATGTCATAAATGAAGCAACTATATACAAATTCAGACTGTATACAAGGAAACATTTTTTCACCATGAAGACAGTGAAGCAGAAAAGCAGGTTATCCAGTCTCCATCCTTGAAAGTTTTCAATACCTGACTGAAGATTAAAACAGCAATAGACAATGTTGATTTGACCAAGACTGGTTTGACCCCACAGCTAAATTTGATTCAACCAGGAGGTTGGACTGGAGGCCGTGAGGTCCCCTCCAGCCCAAATTTTCCTATGCTCATGTGAACATCAGCTGAATGTTGCACCACAGTAAACTATACAGTGTTACTCTGTACCAGTACTGAATGAAAAAAAAAATATTACAAGATTAAAACAAGGTACACTTTTTTCCCCCCACTGTTACCAACATATATAAGCAATAACTTGTAAAATCAGTAAATGAAAAGTATATTATGAAAAGATTCCAAATTAGGCTTACAAAAATATCCTAAGACAGTTCACTTCAAAATCCCACCCACTACTGTCATTAATAGGTATGTAAAATTCTTCAGTGAATAGAACAGTGAATGAACAGCCATAGAATAAAAATTTATTTTCCTTGTCTCATAATTTTTCTACTCTCATAAAAAGAGACACTCTACCACAAAATTCTTTTTAAAACAGATGGAGACAAGTACAGAAGACAGTCATCCAGGAAGCTAAGAATGTGGCAGAAAAACAAATTACAAAATCATAAACTGAAATTAGGCTACTAATAAATAATCACTGCTAATTCAACCATATAAATATATAATTTAACCCTGTGTGTATATGCATATATATATATTTGTATTTATAAGGCTGAACAATTTGCATTTTCAAAACATTATCATTTTGCCAAATTTTAAAGTACATTTATTTACAAAAAGAATCTGCAAGACAAAAGAAATATCCTTGAACTGTTCATTCTAAAACTGTAAGTGTAACTCAGGTGACACACTCCAGGGAGCAATGACAGATCAGACCGAGTTATTTTTTAAGTGTTTTCTGTTTAGTTCTACGATGTGTTATGCTCAGCACATGGGATTTTGAGATTGTTCTTTTGAGACATCCTACACTCAGCAAAGAGCACAGATACTTTCTCTGGGTTTGGTATTCCTCTCTGGAGGTCAGATAGGTAAAAGTTGGATGTGTGGATGTAAAACTAAAAGACTTAGTTTAAGTCCAAGACTTGTAACCTGGTTGTAAATCTTCCAGGGACTGTCTCAGTCATCCTGTTTTATTACAAAACTCAGTGATGTTTACTCAAGTTACATCTAACAGTCATCAGACAAGACTAGAAATTGTCTGAAGAGCAGGGATTTAAACCTAGGATTTCCTACTCTAAAAAACAGATAAGGTATCAAAAAGGTAGGATTTAGTTTTCACATTAAGACACCTAAATGGATGTTCGTGAGCTGTATATCCATGCTCACGCTATCACCACTGCTCAATTCAGTTGTCTAAGCACACACTTTAAGTGACAGTGCCACTAAAGATGCTCCAGGGTATCAGAGGCATCTACATGAAGAGAGAAAATGTGATGCAGGTCTTAGAGAAGATCTGCAGTCCTTTGTGGTAGTAGCTGGATACCCAGGCCAAAACATTGGGGTACTTTGCAAGTGTTTCATAGATTGAACATCTCAACCACAGGGAGACATCTAAATGCACCTGTCTACCTTTGCACATCTTCATCTAAAGGCAAGTCCCATCTTGGTGAAAAATCTCTTCAAGAAATGCGAGACGACAATCTAATGAGTATTCTGATTGCAGAGGTTATTGCTCCCACCAAAGCTGAGGTGCTCATTAATGTGGTTCACTGCATTATTTAATTTTCCACTGAAACAGATGAAGAGAGCCCAGGTGACCAGGTGACATCCCTTTTGCAGAGAGGCCAGTGTGTGTCTAGATTGCTGCAGTGGCATTACAAGGGGAACTCTCACTGCCTCAATGCTTTCAAAGCTGCATAACAGTTTCAAACTCCCGTCAGAGTATAAGTGCCATGTAGTTATGCCATCTCTGGACACAAAACCTCCTCTCTCTCTATGCTGTGAAAAAACATGTCAAAAATCATGTCTCAAGTGAGCAGTTACTTCAAAATTTACCAGCAATGAATATATTTCCCAAAATATCCATTGCTTTTCCAGTGGCCTAGAGAGTTTGCTGGTGAGAAAATGCTACATTCTGCAAAGAAGAAAATATGCGTCCCTTTGTGCTCCTGTTGTTTTACTAGTGAAAAAAATATTTTTTGCCAGTCAATCAGCAAATGTGCAGTAGTGTGCAATCTAGTGCTGAACCTGTTGTTTGGAACTAGAGTCTTGAAACACACACAGTTTGCTATTATACAGATGCCAGTATCCTCCTGTGTTTAGTGTCTTTTGTTTACAAACTACTTTTGAATGAAGTTTTTTTGAAAAAATGAAAATGAAAATTATATCAATTAGATAACAGTTCATTTTGTTGACTTCTCTCCTTGCTCTTTTTGTAACCATGTTTTCAGTGCTGTGGAGGGAGAACTGATTCTCTTATCTTAATGAAACAACCAAACAAGCAAGTAAAGTAGTAATAAAAAGGGCATGGCAGTTCCTGAGTAGCTACAAAACACATTTATTTTCTTTAGCTTGGCTAAACTCATCTGATTTTGTCATGTGACTATTCAGAAATACTTGCTTTGCAAATCAAACATTTCTGTGGAAAAAAATTTGCTTAAAGAAAGCGTTAAATAACTGTTACCATATGACATATCAAATATGAAGAAACAGAACAGTGGCCAGTGTCAAACTAAGAAACACTCTTTGGGGAGCCAATTCACCATCACAGTAATTCACCTGCCAATTCACCTGCTTTCTAAATATCAATGTGTTTTACATATTTATAAACAATGGTTTATTACTAAATAAATGCATTCAAATTAACAAGATAATGGTGTTTCAGCGAATTTTCCTGACATAAAAATTGATCTGATGAAACAAGTGCAAGGGGAAGGATAAGGACTAATTCTCAAAATTTTTTATATTTACAGGAAATATGCACTTCTAGGAGACATAATACAACTAAAATGTTGTTTGTCTACTAGAAAAAAAGTTGTTTATCATTATAGTTATCCTCTAGATAAATTAAGTACTCTGGTTCTGTTAAGGTATTATTGAAATCACACTATAAAGACCTTTTATGTTTAAGATAATTTTTGTTAAAATCTTTTACTTTAATTATTACTATGAATATAATACCATCACACAGGAAAACAAAAATTAAAAATCAGATAAAACAAAGAGGATTTTATCAATATTCATTAATTTTGAACAGAGAGGTTTGAAGTAACCACTAAATGAGTTATATTTATTCAGATTAGATCTCTGAAATCATTACTCAACTCAGAATGAATTAGGCCTACTGTACCTACACTTGTGCATACACAAGCAAAGCCAAACAGTATACGAGTGTAAGAAAGCTGTAAAACTGAGCACCAGATTTTATTTTGCTCAGGTAATGACTATTTTGATTAAATTGTTAACAAAGTATGTCCTATAACTATTTGTAATGATGAGTTACCAAGTTTAAAAATAAGCATTTCTATTTCTGCCAACCAGACACTGTATCTAAATTATACAGAAGCTACACAACTCTTAAAGGACAGGCAATAGTTTCCTAACTTGGAATCTCTACACACATTTTATGACTCAACTTTAAAATTCATAGTGTTTATTTTAAACAGCACCCGAAACAACTTTCTGTGTTCCATTTTCCCTGTGTACAGAAACACCAACATATTGTTTTCCATTACATGAAACAGCATTTATTCAAAATGGCACCTGGATTATTACATATTTTTCTATATTTAAGTTTGGAAATAAACTGCATTATCTCTGAAACTGGTGTATAGAATAGTAGTTTAAAGTAAACGTTTTCCAATAACAACAATTTTCCTGTCTGGCTTGAAAACCCTCCAATGCATACCCCCCAAACAAATGCACTGTTAAAAAGTAGGCTGCTTGTTTTAATCAATTTGCATTTGAGCTGAGTTTAAAAGAACATTCACTCTCCATAAAAATAAAGAAAACAGAGGGAATTCATCTGAGAGATGAAGAATAATTTGATCAAGGTTCTTCAGAAATTTGATTTTTTCTTCTCCTTCATAGTCTGAGCTCGAAACGTTACTTTCTTCTGTCTTATTTTGAAGAAGTTTTTCCAGAATCATGCACAAAGGAAAAATATTCTCATACTGGGTAATGTCATACACAGACTGGACCTGGGAATAAAATAAAATCAGTACATAAGCACAGTGTGAAAATGTTTCTGCAGCACAACATCTCAGATGACAGTGTAAGGAACACCGTTAAAATTGGCAGTAGTATTTACATAGTCAGAACAGTTATACATTCAGGATGATTGTTTCTAAGAAATGCTTCCTTTTCTGGTGGTAACAGCCAACCATACTCCATCATACTATCAAAAGTCATCATAACCTCCTCTTCATGAGTCAGAGAGTTTTCTTTACCTAATTATCCACAGGCTGTGACATACAATAGTGATGCAGAGAAAAACAACAACAATAACAGCTTTGTTTGTTTTAGGCATATAATTAGAATTGGTGGATTTCTGTTTTCTGAGAAATAAAATAAAAAGCAAAAAAGAATTTTTTACTCCTAAAAATAGACAATCACCTATTCAATTGACACCTCTAGAAAACAAAAGTCCAAATTCTCAATCTCAATAGAAACTACACAAGCCAGTTCTGAGTCAGTTCAAGTGGAAGAGTCAGTTTGCCAAATTAGCTCACTGACCAAACTAAAAAATTTTTAAGTCTTACAGCTTAATCCAATATAAATTTACCTGTCCTGTTTTTGGAAACTGGAATTTTAAACAGAAGCTTCCTGAATCTCTTCCGTACATAGGAAATAACTGGGAAGATAAAAACTTAAATCTTGGGGAGTTGTCTCTCTGGAATGAAATTCTGTGTACTCCTTAACAGCAAAAATCTACCAATAATATGAGATGACTTTGTTCTGAAAAAGGCTGCAATTACAGTAGGTAGATGACCAGAACTGAAAGGTAAAATCATTGCTGCTAGAAAATTAATTATATATTTTAGAAAATGGACCGATAGCTCTAGCAAGTCTAAAATACTGTTTATGCCACTGGTACAAAGCCAGACAGGTCCAGGCTTTGATATGGGTCTATGAAAAAGTATGAAATAATTTCACTCAGACTAAATTACATACTGTTATAGACTTTCTGAAGTGTGAAATTTGTTATACAATTATTGTTTTTTACAAATAATGCAAGCTGGTTTTGATTCCATTAGAATCTAACAAAAATACAGCACTTTACTTTACTTTTACCTTCTTCAGGTAAAACTGTGGAAGATTGTGGCTCAGAGATTGCTCACTTTGACCTTAGTTCTTGTAATTTGGATATTAGATGTACGATGTTACAAGCAAAAAATCTTTGTTTGATTCTTAAGTGAGGAATCTATATAAAATGTTTTAGAGAAGCTCTTCCAAGCAGTTAGGCAATTGTGTTACTTTCAGTAGGTCTTGAAAATTGCAACTAATTGCAACTTAGTAAGCTATCTAATTTATTATGGATAATAGAAGCTACAAGTTAACTAATTAGCTTTTCTCTGCATTAAAGGAAGATTATTTTAGTCACACAGAACTGACTTTGAACAGAAAGGGTAAGTCTGATGGCAAGGAGGAAGTATTTTTTCAGAAAATTGCTTTTCTGGAGACAAACGCACTTTGAAATACTGTATTATAAAACCATGGGGGAAAAAAATCAGTCTAGAACATTTTCTGGCTCAAGGCTTATTAACCTTTCCAAACCATTTAATAATCTCAACAAAATGTGTCTGTGTTTCTTCTGTTAGATGTCTTCCATAGCACTAATTGATGCAATTACTACCACTGCACATTTATGCCACAGAATTTGTAGAGGGATACCTTTACTGTTACCTAATGGTGCACAGTCAGGTAATACAGCTACTAATCTTGCCCACCAGTGTCTGTAGGTGGGTAGCAGTGTATGTGCATGTACACACACACAGAGCTAGTCCACCCAGAAAGTTCAGAGGGTATGGCTACAAATTAGCAAGCCTCATATATATGCTGCTATTCCGGAATATATTAATACCAACCTTAAGTAACACTAATTCTGTTCTTCAGAGCGAATTTTAAGATAATCACTCTTGTTACAGATCAGATGGGTGTGCAATATGGATTTTGGACACTATCTTTTATGAGATCAGTCCTTGTCAATTTTGCCTCACCAAGTACTTTGAAATGTGTTTCCTAGCAGTAATACACATTTTCATGATCCTCAGTTTTTAATTTAATTTTTAAAATTATTTTCTTATTATGATTTCTCAATACAGACTTTTCAGAGTTAAATAAGTTTAAAAAAAATTATTTATATAAGATTGAGCATTACATGAGATGGAAACAAGGGTTACAAGGACCTCCTAGCTGGATCTGATGATCTGCTAATCAGAATTAACGTATTTATATCATCAAGTTCAAAATGCAGAAAGTGTCAAAGCTTTTGGTTGAAATTAATTCTCCAAGCTTCTCCTACATTACATGGAAACCACCTGGAATAGAATGCATATTTACTACATAATCTGAAAGCAGCGAGAAAGTTCTCTCACCTGTCTTCTTTACAATGCTATCACAAGAACCAGAACTAATATGTTAAAGGAAACTGCTATGTTCCAGGTCCCTGGCCCTTTATCATACTTCCTCTTTGGAAAACAACAGATCAGATGGCCCTGGATCAAATTCCAAGTTGCTGCTCTCTTACTGGACAGAACTGGAGTCTTACTGACAGGTCATGAAATAGATTAGTGCAATTCTAAATGGCACTTAGAGTATTTCTTTTTCTTGTCTTAGTGGTTCATGCATGTTTATTTAATTTATTCAAATGCCCTTAAAAACAGCAATATAAAACAAGAAAAGGAAAATAAATTTAGTCTTGAATAAATTCTCTACAATTCTTAGGTCATTTCAGTAGCCACAAGTCATATTTCTAGTGATGAAGTCTGTGAGTCTGGAATTTTCACATGCAGAAGACTGATATTACTTTCTCAGTATAGGTGAGTAACTTTTATTCCTTTTATATCTCAAAGGACCTACAGAATAGAGAGAATATTTTGACAGTGCAAATAAAAATTAGATGAAAAGAAAGAAGGTATGTTCATGGCAACTAGTATTTGCTTCCATTCAGCTCAGATACTTATGTAAGCAATGGACAAAGTGTTATCAACACCTGCACACTCTCTGTAATAAGACAGAAGCAGCTCTAACTGGGGAAAACTTCTTTTTGGTTTAGAACGGAAGACTGAAATGCTGAAATTTTGGACAAAATTAAAATAATTAAAATTAATTTAGAAGCACCACTATGATTGATTAATGACTAAAAAAAAGTCCCGTGATGATACCACATTTAAACGTATGTTGCAACAAATAATTATACAACATAGTGCTATATAAAATACTGACATATTGATACAAACTTTAATCAAACTGGAAAGATGAGAGTTTATACACTTCTGCTGTTTAGGAAGTCATAAAATTAGCACTTCTAGAAGATAGCCATCTTAGCAGAAAAGTATTCTGTCCAAATCTTCTCAATCCATCATATTCTAACAGTTTTGCTTTTTGTAAATTTTTTCTTGCAACTTTTGCCTTTCCCATTTCTTGGAAAACCTTTCCTATGCACCAAGGATATAACTTTTTTTGCTAGCAAGGTGTCTTTTCCATGTCTCAATACAAAGTTGAAAGTTGGTATTTCTCCTCTTTTACATGCATATTTTTCAGAGAAGCATAAGGGGTAGATTGAAATAAACAACAGGATCTGCTAAAGCCTGGCTAGTTTTGCCTTCAAATGGAAGCACAGGCAGTAGGAACTGCAGCACCACCAGCTGCTGGGCTGTGACCACTTAGTTAGGGAGGATGGAAGATAGAATAGAATCAAATTTGCCATCTAGCCATTTCCAGGAAAAATTCCCCATGGCCTGTCCCCTCCTCAGGGAAGCAAATGTAGCCAAAGCTGCCATGAATTTTCCAGAGCAGGTAGACACAGACAGAGAGCATACATTTTTCTTGATGCACCTACCACTGACCAACACATCATCTCAGCAAATAGTCCCAGTGCCCCTTTGCTTCCTTGCAGGTAGCTGCTAGTACAGGCATGTACATGTGCAGACTGAATTCCTGGCAAGCAAATTCCAATTCATGGGCTAGGAGCCATAGAGCAAGTGTAAGCTGATGTCTTGGGTAACACAGAACATAGGACTCACACAAACTACTAGAAAATATTTGAAGTGGAGAATGCCTGTTAGAAAATGTCTGAGCTTGATTTACACATTTCTAGAAACACACAATCCTGGAGACGTTGCTTAATGGGCAATTACTCTGGCTCTTTTTTGTTGTTGTTGATTTATTTTATTTGCTGCCTTGGTTTTCTGGTGGTAAAAAAGGATACTCCATCTAGAATTAAGAGGAAGGCATGTGGTACTAAACAACATACTAAATGCAGCCACTGCTGTTCACAGAAATAAAAAAATTACTTCTGTGCTCACTATGCCTACAAACAGGAGGAGGCTTCTCTAAAGCTGTCTTCCATATTTTAACACTGCAGTTCTAACAAGTATGTAATTATAAAACCAAGTTCCTAAATAGACAAATATTTGACAGCATCACTTTTGAGGAAAAAAGTTTCTAATGTAGCATAATGAAAAATAAGAAAAGAGTGACTGACTGGAAACTCTATCAACAAGCGGTCACTTTCTAGTAAATTTTGTATTTGCCAAGGGAATGCTGACCAACTTAAATTTTCAGTAAAATCAACATTGTTTTACTGTACCCATCCAGTCTAAATCAGAGGTTAATGGAAATATATTTCAAGAATGACTAAATTGTTTCCTCAAACGGCAGTACATTCTCATTTTATGAATAAAAAAGATTAATTCTCACAGGGAATTCTCTTCTTGACCCTTCATTTTTCTTTCGAGAAATCCCTATCCAGGTTACTCATTGCTGTGTTCAAGTGTTAAACACAAGACATTTTTTTTGGAGTACAGTATGTGCACATTTGCATAGTAGGCATTTTACTTCAAAATAACACAGAAATCTTTTAACTGGATGTTCCACAATCATGTGAATAACCTCTACATGGATCATTAAAATTTACTAAACCAGTAAACACAGTATAAGAAATCATAGTAGGATAAAAGATTATCTCTAATTGCTCTTTAGTGTTTATATAATATGTTGATATGCATCCCTAAAACATGTAAGGCAGGCAGGCATGAAAGATTTTATTAAGAATCTTTTTGTTCTCTTTTTAATACTATTGTGTTTTGGTAAAAGGTAATTACAATTGCCATGACACTGGATTCAGCTTTTAGCTGATTAGCACTTCCCTTTAATTGCTTTTTGTTTTGTGATTTAAAAAGCCTATTTCCTGAACATCCCTCCCAGTAATCATAGTCCTCATAACCATGTCAATATTCACCTGCCAAGTAAGTTCAAACTGATGTATCCCCTCTTTCAATACTTAAAGCAAAATTCACATCACCTAAAATTCCTTATTTAAATTTATACCCCCATCCCAAATTTTCAAAATATTTTGATCTTTTATTCAATGGGTTCTGAAACTCTAATTGTGTCATCTTTATTCATTCTGATCATTTTATTCTCAAGTAGCTCCCTAAGATTCTTAGAGATCAAGACCAAATGTGACTGCAGAAAGGGTCAAGGAATTATCAGCATTTGTGAAAGTTAAATTCCAGAGGAGAGACCATCAGCTAAACTCTTGAAACAACAGAATCTACAGCATGTGCAGTGACTGGTCCTGAGCAACATCCTGCCAACAACACTTCAGATGTCCCAGCCAGCCTCATGCTAGAGAGGTTTTAGAAGCAACAGTAAGAATCTTGTGAAAAGAGTATCTGCCCAGACACAACAATTTGGCATACCCTGGAAAACGCTTTTTATAGAATTTCAAGTGCTTGTTCTCTTTGCTATCACCCAAGAGGAAGATACTTATACCTGAGGCATCTATGCACTGTGCTTCTTCCACACATCACTAAGCAGGGTCATCCGTTACTAGCCCTTTCTATGACACACAGAATTACAAGCAATTCCCAAGCCATCTTAAGCAATATTATTCTTATCTAGTAATACAATTTCCACAACATATTGTAAGAAATTAAATATACCAGCACTAGAGCACTGACATTTCCATTTTGGAGTAAGAATCACAACTATTGCCTTGCAAGTAACATAACAAAAACACAGAAAGCTTTAAAAAGAAAATTCTGATCCCTTTTATCCTGTTAAAGAAAGTTAAAATATAAGGCACTAACATATACCATTTAGAGAGAACAACCAAAAAATATGAATGTATGAACCTTCTTGGGATAATGGGAATCTATAAACATATTTTACTCCAATCTACAAGGCATATACTTCAACTCTCACTTCTGTCATGTATGTTATTTTTAAAGCCTATTCTAAAATTATAAAAATTCATTCTTTACAAGTTGAAGCATGTGAAATATGTTGTTTCGTTCTGTTTTCAGCAAAGAATCTGAAATAAAGATTGTGAATGTATCTATTATAATGTGGGTCCTTCAAAATCAAATGGGCTACTTAAGCATAAGTCTAATTTAAAAAAGACACGATCGAGAGAAAGAAACCAACAAAAACAATCTAATGAAATTTCTCAGTTATGAACTCTTCAGTATTAAAGGACTTTGTTGTGGTTTTTTGTTTTTGGGGGACTTGCCTACTTGCAAGTGTAGGAGTACCACATGCAATAACCATATCATTAAAATAATACATGTTGTTTGTTGACATAGAAATCATATTCTCATCCTACAAGAAATGTCATAAAGCATACAGCAAGGCCAGTAATCTAAGCAAGTCTTGAAAATAAACATCACACACATAAAATTTTTATAGGTAAAGACTGACACTAGTGTAAGAAAATTGCTTTGAATAATAGCAAAAATAAAAAATCTTCTATTAATTAAAATAATCAGAAAACAATGGATTGGTGAAAAATACAGCTATATTAGTTTCAAAAGGTTTATTGACAGAAGTTTACCTATCTTTAGAAAATGCAGAGAAGTACTGAAAGTGAATAGCAATCACACATTTATTTCTACTTAAATTACACATTTATTTCTACTTAATTGTAATTCATTAATTTTTGAAAAGAAGCTTTTCAACATGCTTTTCAACTCATAAGGCTTTTTTTTTTTTCTAAAAGCATAATAACTTTGCCTCACATTCAGCTTGACTTACTAAAATTACCTCTTCCAATACTAATAATGGAAAGCATCAGCTGAATCTAGCAAGTGGCAGATGGCTGGTACGAGGTTATCATACAACATGCACTTAAATTGCTTGCCACGGGACACCGTGAAAGCTGAAGGCTTGCATGGGGTGAAAGAAAAGTAAGCAATCATCTGAGTGAAATCCACTGAAACACATGAAAGAAACAGTCACCCTTCACCTTAGATAGCCCAAATTGCTGGATACTGGGAGACTGCTCCTGGAAACATTTCCAAACTCCTACCTGAACGTCTACTATAACCACTCCCAGAAGCAGAATATTTGACCTCTCTGACGGCATGGTCATTCTCATGCTTTCCTATCTCCCAGTCTAATTTGCTGCCCTACCCACTATCAGTGTTAGGTTACTTCAGAAAAGAAAATATTCCACTTTCCAGACCAAGTTAAAGCTTGTTTTCAGCTCTGAAAGCTTGCAACCATTGCTACTATATACATCCAACACTTCAGTCTTCCTCCAAAGCCAGAGACACAATCAGAGTCTCCAGGTTCAGAATCATAGAGAAAAAAAGTCCAAACGTAAGCAAAACTAGGAGGCTTTGGACTAACTTAAAACTCAGTATGTGCCCAAACCTTGTATTTATCTGCTGCAAAAGAAAACAGAAAAGCCATGAAAAAAAAGGCAAAACAAAACACCTAAGGAGCAAGAGGAGTGATTTTAGACATCGCCTTGTGTGAGGAAAAGGACAAAGCTGGGTGAAAGACAAGCATAATTCTGTATGAAAAAAAAGCGACATCTGCTTTCTGAATCACTTTTATCCAATGAATCAAAGTCTCTGTATACTTATAATAGTTAAAAAATATACTGCTAATGAAGACAGGTTTCCCTCTTATTATGCAGTTATTTTTTTTCTTCCATAGTTAGAGGCTGAATAATCTGTAACTATTCAGGGCAATAATATTGTTTTGGAAAAAAATCTTACATTTATTGTACAGAAAAAAGTCTTCAGGAGAGTATTTGTCTTTCATATAAATAAAATACTTTCACAAATTATTTTCCTAAAATGGATTAATATTTCCCTTAGATATGACTGAAATAAGACAGCAATGGTGTTTCAATGATCCCAGCATCTGTCTAAAACATCTGCTTTCCACTAAAATTATGCCACTAAATCCCATAACAACCTCCGAACTTTCAGAAAATACCAAGACAGTTTTCCAAACTTTAACAGGAAGACTCAAGAGACATGGCAGGATATCATAATTTAATGAAAATTTTACAGGATTAACAAGCAGTGCCACTTTTTTATTTATTGTATTTAAAACTATATGGCATACGTATGTAGAATAAATCTTGAGTGGATCATGCAAAATATAAAATGTCATGAAATCATGAGTACACCACAGTGTATCTAAAAGTTTATATATATGCATTAAAACTTCATTTTAGAAGCAACTACACCTTTTGACTGAAAGCATAATAAAACATAGAATAGATTGCTCCCTATAATCTTTTTAGGCTTTACAGAAACTAAACGGGTACGACTGTGAGCAAATATGTTTTTGCTTTTGAATTTTACTTTTCCACTAATTATCTAGTAGACTCTTCTGGAAAGCCCCAAACCAGTAGTTTCCTAGAAATTTTCACATTTTTTAATTTGTATGTTTGTTTCAACTGCTTCAGCAGCACAGTAGTGTAAAAAGACAGTAGTGTAAAAAGGTTTTTAAGAGCTCCAGAGCAGCAGCTTAGAATGGATACCATCAAGAAAGGATGAATCTGGGAACGCCAGGATATGAAATGACCTAAAAGAAAGCTAAAGAAAATCTAGGAAGATTTACATATGGTAAGAGAAGCATTTGATTTTTCACTCTGGTATAATTTATGCCAAAGCTTCAATACAACTCAGTAAGACTATGTGGAATTGAAAAGCAGTGGAGACCTTGACAAGCAGCTCACTTATCTTTCACAGACTCTGTGAAGGATAATGTTCTGATGTTGAATTGGATACTTAAGAGCTGAATACCCCAGCAAAAATACAGATGATTTTATCAATAAAGATAAAATAAATATTTTATCAATAAAGAGAGAAATGACCAGACACGCACTCTTCTGCATTGAGTCACCCAAAAGGAGACTATTGCAACCAAATCACAGAGATATCACAGAAGTTTAAAGCAATTAAGTTTGAAGCAGAAGCATCAATTCCAGAAAAATATTAGAAACAACAATCCAAATGGAGTTTGAAGTACGTTGAAAGTCAAAAAACAAAGGCCAAATGAAACAACATTTGCCTTGAGAAACCTAAAAGACAGTGTTTTAGGCAAATTACTGAGCTGTCTGGTGGACCTGTTACAGAAAGCTGACATAAATGTACCTGCAGGGGCCCATAAGGTACCCTGACAACAGTTAGCAAGGTAAAGTTTCCATAACACATTGTCATTCATGTGAATGTGGTATGACAACTGCATAAAAGAAATGCCAAAATAACGAAAAAAACAACCAGAGAATAACACAATGGCAGCAAAAGAACAGCGTGTCAGTGATGCCATTGGAAGTCAAGAACATACTTGCACTTGTTGGAATTGAATTTTAGAATGGCCTGGGTTGGAAGGTACCTTAAAGATCATCTAGTTCTAATTTTTTGTAAAAAAAGAGTTAAACCCTACATTTCAGCTAAGGTTGTGATGTCCTCTGATGGCCTGCACCAATGATAATATAAGGTGAATTGCATCTGAAAACCTCTCCTGTCTTCCTTAGCAGTTACAACTTGCTCTGCCATCCCTTTCCCTGCTGTACTTCCATCACCATCTTTTTGTCTCTTCTCTATTTTTTCTCTCCTCCATCTCCAGAAAATAGAAGGCAAGTGTCCCATTGGTATGACTGTGAGCCTGGGCTATGCCTCTGAATTCTGAATCTGGACAAAATACAATTTTTATTTGATTTGAACTTCCCACAAGAACATGGTATTGAGGTGAAAAAAAAATAAAATAAAATGCAAGAGTAGAAAATGAGTAAATCTTCAAACTGAAGAAAAAGCTAAGCTTCAGTTGGAGACAGATTTTTTTTTAATTAAATCATCTGGAACAAGAAATAAGGTACGTTCCTAACTGTGGACCAGATGTAATAATACAAAATATCGTTATGTTATTTTACGTACGACAATATTTACAATCAGGTAATAATTATCAGCAGGCAACACAAAGAAGAATGTAGCAAAGCTTCTTTAAATGCCTTCAGTAACACAATAGTATTCCTCTTTTCTCTTTGCTACAGATATAATGCTGTAAATTTAATGCAATTTAACATAATTGTTTAATTTATTAGGCAAGATTTAAATTACTGTGAAAGATATTAAAAGGTCACATTAACAAATCATACTAAACACACAGGCCACCTTGCTCTTCAAAATTATTTCAGATGACTGCAGGAAATACATTAACAAAAATACCACAGAAAATCATTACAAATTGACTCATTAAAGGAGCACAGAAGAGACAAAATCAAACTATCAGAATTGAGGTACACAGATCATCTCTGTTATGCTGTAACTGACTCCTAGCAAATTTCTAGCTATTAGAAGGTCTGGCCTATCTGGCATAGTAAGCATAACATTACAAATTAGTGAAAGACAACAGCTGCAATATGAAAAAAATCTCCTCTTTTCATGCTCCAACTTATTTTATTAGAAGAAAATCACTCTTCTCCATCTGAGCTTTTATGTGTTCATTGCTGTTAGTGCTCACGTAGACAATATGTGTGTTAGAGCACAGGGAAAACTTCTGAGATAATAGCAGCAATTTGCAGAGTGTGAACAAATAAGAAAGAGAATAATGCCACATTTTTATGGCTTTAAAGTAGCCATGCAATACATTCCTTCAAGATTCCCCTGATGACAGCAAATTAACCAACAGGGAACACATGCTCTGACTGTTTCTGTGACCAAACTTTATTCATTTAAATTGAATTAAGGTTCTTTTATACTATATGGGCACACAGTCATTGATTTAGTAAAGCTTTTAAGCTTTCCAGTCTGAAATGTAACAATTTCTCATTTGGTTTTGTCACAGGTTCATCTCTCTTCCTTAATACTGTGTATTTTATATTCCCTACTAGAGAGGAAGGAGATGGGATTATCACCATATAGAACTATGGTTCATTTAATGTTCTTTTCAGTTCTCAATCCTCTGGACAATAAGAACTTAAAGACTTTGACATCCTTAATCCCAAAAGGGTTAATTAGACTCATTCCATCTACTGTTCCCTCAGTGGCATCTCAGTCTAGTGCTCAGCAAGGTCAACCTTGAGTCTGTATGTTGCTTTACTTTCCCATGCAACTTTCTCAAAACCTATGATCTCCTTCCAGAATAAAATATGCCCCATCATTTGTTCCAAACGCTTTTGTCCCCAAGTGACAGGGATTTAGCAACAAGCAAGAAATCAGGTTTTTTTTCCAACCCAACTCCTGAATGTCTGCAATTGTATCGGAGTTACCAACTCAAATACTCATGTGCGGATGAAGGAACTTAGTATCTGGCCTCTAGACTGATTTCAATTCCACTCTTTTTTTTTAGTGGTGGTGGGGGGAAGGCAAGAACCTATGAGCTGAAGAGCCTTCTTTCTTTTTACAGGAACCTTCACTTGTTTTTGAGATCTGAAGAAAACTTAACCTGTTATGAAAGATCTTCATGAGCATCATCCTTTAACAGGGGAAAAGTTAACAGCAGTTCCAGGTGACAGTAAGGAAAACAAAATGGAACAGCTTCTGGCTGTGGTAAAACAAATGTACACACAGAGATATAGAGTAAATGAACTTATTAAAGAGGGGATTATAGTCAAAGCTGAAAAAAGTAATAAATAAAAAGAGTAATGCATCAGGCCTTTGGGGTTTGTCTACTAAAACCTTGTCAACCAAACCCTTCTCAAACTAGGCTGTCATCTGAGTGGTGCTAAAACCATTATTTCAGTGGATCCAACTCTGTCTGTACACATGGAACAGTGAAAAAGCATGGCCTCACTAAGTATGATTTACAGAACTGGATTCCTCTGAAAAGTAATTGTCGTTAAGCCAAGGGATCTTAATGTGGTTCTAAAATCTTCAATGAAAAGAAAGATCTCATCTGTTCTGTCATAGAAAGGAATGAAGTTACCAATAAGTAGATGACCATCAAGAAAAGTATCTCTCTAGGTAAACACACAGACTCAAACTTGAGGTACTCCTCATGAAAACTGTACATCTTGCTTGACAGGGAACATCAGCACAACCATTGCTTCCTTTAACTTATATTCACACTCATGCAGCCACAGAAGTAACAAGAAACCTCCTTCATGAAACCAAATGAAAAGTCAATCAACCCAGGTTGTTTTTTTTGGTTTTGTTTGGTTGGTTTGGGTTTTTTTTTTGTTTTGTTTTAATCTATCTATTCATTACATATCTTGAAACTCAAGACTTTGATAATGGCTTTGCCAGATCTAAAATAGCCTTGTTAACAGAGAGATATTCTGGCCACCATTTGCTGACAAAGGAAGCATTCTAGAAATGGATGCACAGTGATCTGTGTATGCCACAATTGTGGCATCACAAGGAGTGTAACAAGTCTGAAGAGAAAAAAGCTTCGAAATACTGCCAAATCCACAGTCCAGCTAGTCTATCCGGAGGTTGGCTAAAAGAATTCAAGTAATTCCAAAGGTAATTCTCCTGTATCATGATCTTTGAGTAATAACAATGAAAGTGATGCCAGACACAGTATGTGCATCTTCTGCTGGCGTTGAAACATGAGACTGAAGACTTCCTGCTGGATAAAGTCCATGCCTTTTGCTGCCTTTCTTGGGTTTGATTAGTTACTTGACAAAGTTACTACTAACAGTAGAAATTGTGCAAAGCTTTGCGAATTTTTTCTTAACGCTGAAAAAAGGTAGTAGAACCTGAAAAGTCAGCTTTCTGACTTCTTCACTCATCAGCTGGAAATTGTCAGTGTTTGGGACAAACATCTTTCATTTCACAGCTCTGTTTGTACACTGAGTTCATACTGCCTGACTTAAGACACTGGCTTTTTGTCAAGCAAAAGTGCACAACAGCAAAAATGGTGAAATATGTTTGATGATTATCAGGACTAATAATTGGAAGAGTCAATAAAACATTCATCCTAAACCAGTTTTTCTCATCACATTTGTGGCAGAAAAAAAAAGCCTAACAGTTCATGTGAGTAATCCACATGCATTGCTTCTGAAAGCAGCCAGCATTCGAAGGTGGGAGACTACTGTGAAAAGGAAATAGCTATTACACTGATATCTGATCATCTCATCCTTGCCAACATGTGCTGCATTTTCCTTCTGGAAAACTGAACCAGTTTTGGAAACATTCAGAAACACTGAGAGTTTTCAAAGAAAATTTGCAGTTTTTTAATTCTTTAGTACATTTAGGACTCCTTTTTTAAATTGCAGCATCTTCTGGCAGTTTCTAAGAACAAGACATAGGTTAGAATCTCAGTCCTTCCCGAATTTACTCTTCTTACTCACCCTTTAGGATCCATCAGATATGGATCCTCAGAAAAGCACAAAGTGTTGACTGAAAATTCTGCCCTAGAGAGAAACACATCTGCAGTGATATCAATAGTCCAAAGATAAAAGGTGAAGTAGAAAATTAAAAAAGATTACATAGAATTAGTGCATATGACAAGAATTTTCATGGACTATTCACACGGCGTATGCAGCTAGAATGTTCTTGCACAGGATCTGAAGATACACTAGATATACCTTTGAACATAGGTGTCTGTTTCTCAGAGGCAAGGTTTTTTCTAACCTTCAAATTTCAATCTAGTTCTTCCATAATGATAAAGGGCAGAAAAAAAACCTCTCAGTTTTTATTTACATTATACACTGGTTAATATACTTCTGTTGTAAACCCTCACTTGTTTGCTCTTTAAATCACAATCCTTTGCTCTCTCAGAATAAAAGACTTTACAAGTCTCTAAATCTGATGGGTTTATCCAAACTTTCTCTAGTCTGTTACCTATTTTCTGAGAAAACAGTATCACAGGACCAATTTTGCCATAACTCATCATCTGTATCGTCACCTGCTTATCTCACAATCATAATAATATTTTAGAACAGTTGCTCTGCATGGAAATAATAGCTAAGAGCCTATCTTCTGTACTTGATTAATGGCATTAAAGGCTTAACAGCTAAAGGTTAAACACAATAATCATTTATTACATTAATGAGTAAAAATTACGCTAACCGCAATCTTCAAAATTTAAATTTACAATAGCTAGCACCACCTTGCTACATTAATTGATGAAAGCATAATGACAAAATACATGGAGTAGTTTTTAATTTGCTGCTCTTGCATGCAGTATGATTTATCTTAGGATTTAAAACTGCGCTTAATTGCATATTAAATGATGGCAATATGTACAACAAGATTTTATTAATATCACTGCCTGTCATATTTCATATTGAAAACAATCTACATTGCCTCACCTATAAAATGAACTTGCAACAAAGGCCTACTTCATGCTAAGTAGCACATTATTATTCTACACAGACTGTAATTGCCATTCTCCTGGTTTTATAATATTCGTGTTTGTAAGCATTTTTGAATAGCAGTCAATGACTTGTTCTTTTGGAATGCTCTCCTTGCATTTATATTAAAAGCATTTGAGAAGACAGTCACTGAGTGGTGGGAATAATTTTGCAGGAACATAGATACATTTTTTAGATTTATTTTGACTTTATAAATGTCTGAAAGGTTTTTTTTTTGTCTTTGTTTTTAAAAAAAGTTAACTAATTCATGTACAGTGATTACTCCAATAACTTCATTATTCACTACAGAGACAATAAAGCTCTGAATTGCTTTAGAAAGATACAGTATTAGAACATACTGATACAAATTCGTAGAAGATGACTGCAAATTTGATACTGTCTTTTAAGAATGAGCTCTGGATGATAACATGGTGTGATCAAATTAAAGGAAGGAGGAGTAAATGTAATACAAATACAAATGATCTATAAGAAAATTAGAATAACACAATACTTAAGGACAGTTTTGATGAGAAACTGTGAGATAGCAAGACTGGGTGTCATGGTTTAGGAATGGTATTCTCCAATTTAGTGTTCCTGCTAAAACCAGGCTGTCCCTTGCTTGCTTCCCTGTTTCCCTCCCCTCCCCCTGCAGTGGGCAGTGGGAGAGGAAAACTGGAGGCACAACAGGCTGAGATAAGAACAATTTACTGGAAACAGCAATGAGATGAGAAAATGAACAGTAACAGCAACAATACTAATAACAGAGGGCACAAGAAAGAGGCGAACGATTCACATGGAAACAACACCACCGGGCAGCTCCCTCCACAAAAGGGACCCCTTCTCCCCACCCCCAGCAATGATGTGAGGTGGTACAGAATAATCTCTGTGTCCCAGCCATGCCCCCTCCTGGCTACTGCAAAAATTAACCCTGTCCTGGCTGGAATAAGGACACTGGGAAAATGTAATGTGTCTGACAGAAGACGTCCTGTGCTGCTAACCCTTCTACACTGTTCAAATGTTGCAGAAGGTGATACAAGTGTTTTCCCTGTTTATTACCACACTAGTTTGGCTGTGCTTGTTTATCAAATATGAATATTATGTAAGTAGTATGTCAAGTAGTATGGTAGAGAATATAGTAAGCTGTGAAGGACAGCACAATCTGTTAGTCTAAATCAGCAATTAGGTGGTACAAATCTATCTCTTCCTAAGAAAGTAATTCTCTGTAAGAAAATGGGACATCAGAAGCACTTTTATGTAGTGATTTCATTTAAAAGGACACACAAATCTCCTCCTTCCAACTTCCAACTTGAAATAAAAGGTTTCGATACTTCAATAAGGAAACCACTTAGAGTTTGTAGACTGCAATACTGCAGGTGAGCTGCACAGAAAAACAAAATTTAAGACACACACATTTCTTTAACTAACAGTACAAAGACTATCTTTTGGGGTTTTTAAATCAAGAAACATACAAAACAAAAATATGAATACTTAGTAAAAATTAGATGAATAGCAGTTTAGCTTCTGAAAGTAGTCAATCAAAAATACAAAGTTCTGTAACTAGAAAAATCAACAGTCTTAAGGCAAACCATATAGCGAGATAGTAGGGAAAAATTAACAATGCAAAGCTAACAAAGTTGCAAAAAGATTCGAGAAAGACAGCAAAAATTGGCTGACAGCAAAAAGTCAAATAGAAAAGACACTGACTCACCAGCCCACTTTGAGCAGCACACCCTTACTAGGAAATCACATCTATTGCTCAGACTCAAATATTATCTAAAAGCAGGCACACAAATTAAGCACCAGAAACAAGATGGTAAGAACAACAGTAAGATGGCAAGAAGTTATTTATTTTTAGAATTTACAACTAGATATTCCTTGTTTGTATGTTATTTGTAGCATTTCCTTGTGTTTGTGACAGGCATTATTATTTCTGGTTTTGTGTGCGTATATAAGACTGCAGAAGGCTGAAATTCTACACAGTCCATAAAATCAAAACAAAAAGAAAATCCTCCTTTGCTGCTGCCTTGCTTACTTAGAAATCAATTCTCAAAGGTTTTCTTTTTGCTGTACTCATATCTTATGACATAGTTACTCTGCTCTTCATAATTCCCAATTCATACCCATTCATTGGTATTTCTACAGCACAACTGCCCTTGAAAGGTTGGAAAGGCCATTTAAAACCAAACTAAATGAACAAGTTCATATTTTTCAGAAAAAATATTTTTACTTAAAATTCTCACAGCAAAGAAACATAGACCAAATCAGAGTAGTAGTTCTACCTCTTTTAAAGAATAATTCCAAGTTCCTAGTGATTCTGTATCTGAAAGTATTAAATAACATATTTAATGTTATTTAATGTTATTAAGTTTTCACACAGTCTTATTTTTAAATCTAGAAAGGACCACAAACGCCACACTGCTTGATCTTTTTTCCCCACAGAAAGCAAATCTACTTGTCTTTCAGAAAGATATGTAGTTTTATTTTAAAGATGATAAACTACAGCAGTCACGGTTTTTCCTTGTAACCTGCCAATATGTCAGCTGAATTTTCCAAGTATCAACGTCAGAAATGGAAACATATGCTGATGTAAAAGTAAACCCACTAAAGGAAAATGTGAAAGCACTGATAAAACATTAAATAATCTATATGTAGGAAGTAGAAGAGATGGCAATGAATGGCAGTGAAGGTGAGGTAAAAATTGTAATGCAAGTAACTGATGAGAGAATCTAAAGGGATCACAGAATATAAATAAGTAATAGAGTAAAAACAAACAAATGACGCCTGCGAACAACAACAAACCAAATCAAACCCAAAAGAAATAACTTTGAAACAGGTTAGGAGTAAAAGTAAAGCCACAGATGAAAACAAAGATACCCTACTAAATATAAGTAGGACAATTATAAGCAGTTACAAAAAAACCCCCACAGAAATACTACGGAATGGTTTCTGATGAATTCTGAAGTGGAAGAAGAAAAGGACATTTCTATTCCCTATGATATTGTGGACAGAACTAAAAAAAGTGGGGATACGAAACCTCATCTGCAACAGCCTAACACTTCATTGAGAGATGTTCTCCGGTACTTTCAGAGCACCTTTGCAGTATTTCTCACAATGAATATATGTCAAAACCCACGTTAAAACATCAAACATGTATATTAAGTCCTAGGTCACTGCTTGGAAGACCTATTTCAACAGAACAATGTTTTTGGCAAAAAGGCAGGGGGGTCTGTCTACTAAGACATTTCCTTTGTGCTAGTACAGTTAGGAACTGACTAGAGCACAATTCTGGCCCCTACATTCACACTGAACATTATGAAAATACAAGGTTTCCAGTGCAAAAAGTGTTATGTTCAATACAAACATAGTATTTCATGGTTTGGACTGCAAATAAAGAATATCAAAGGAAGTAGACCTTTCTTCTACCGCAGAAAGTTCTTCGCACTAACTGATACTTGATTATATTACAAAAACAGAAGTTTACTTTTACATAGTTAATTACTTTTAAATAGCATGAAGAAGCAGGAAAATAAAATTTATTATTATGGTTAATCATTTCAGGGACTATAATTACTTCTCAAATAGTATTTGTAAGATTTTAAGTATCACAGTTCACTGCCTGCATTCCTGGATACAATTGGCAAGTATTTGTTATTTATTAACTTAGCAGACAGACGTGCAGTTACTAAATTTCATATTAATTGCAACCATTTCTCTACAGTAACAAAGTTCTGAAGGCCTTGTTAGAAATATGTCAACTGAAACTGCATTTCTGTATCTGAGTTTGTTTTTTAGATGCAATGCTTTTACATTTAACTATTCAGACTTCAGAAAAAAAAAAAGTGTTTTTTTTCATTTGCCAATGATAGAAACAATTAGAATCTGATAAGAGAATTGTCCATTACTGCTCCTGCAGACCCTCAATATACCATAAGGGCAGTTAAACCAATATGCCTCAATTTTAACATAATTAAATACATAAAAAAATCTGCAGACAATGCACTGTCAACCAAGTTTTATAGCTACACTGATAGCTAAGAAATTTCTGAAAATCCTGAGATTTCACATGATGCATTTGATTGAAAATCCTCCCTCCTTTAACTTCCTACTAGAGGAAACAGGTTCCTTAGAAATAACTTGGTCTTTTAGACTCAGCTTTAAATTTTTTTATTACTTTTTTAAAGTCTTCTTTGAAATTTGGAACTTAGCATAGGCTGATACTTTACAAATAACATATTACTGATCAAATGGCTACAAGAATGTTATCTTTGTGAATGAAATTCTAGAAATCTGTCTCCTGATGAGTCAAATGCGATTAAAAAAAAATAAAAATCAGTGCCTTGTGCACAAATTACAATAAAATTTGCCATGTTTATGTTATACTAGTTCCTGCATGTGCAGAAATTCACTGGGAGCCATCACTTCTGCACACATAAACTACTCTCAGTTGCTCACAGGGAATTCACATCTGTATACTGATACTGATCAAGGAGATAAAAAAGTCATATTCTTTCCTAATACTGCACTGCTTATTTGAGGAAAGAAGTGGGCATGAGGAATGCATCTTTGAAGACAATACAACCAATGAAAAATTGAGATCTTTTGGGTGGAGAGGTGGTGGTGCTGTATGTAGGGTTAGAAGTAATGTTGCATGCTGTCTGCTATTCTGACAGAATTTCTCATACCTGCAACAGTGACAGTAAAGTGACTTTAAAGCTGCCAGCAAAGATATTTAAAATGCTCTGCTTTGGTTCCTCTCCCTTACTTTTCAGGCAGGAGAATCAATCAGTAAACACCTCAGGATGACAAAAGATGTGCCAAGGTGCTGAGTCAGCAAATGATCCTAAAGGGCTCTAAAGGGAGAACTGCTGCATACAGGTTTGGTGGCAAACTGTCTGGGATGCTGTCCCACAGGACCCGAGACTGATGGGGTACCAGGGTCATATGGAAAAGCAAAAGCCCTCTCAGTTGCTTTGCCTGTCAACAGAAAGAATAGCTTTGCCATGGCAACTATGCTATGTACTTCTCTATGTTTAGTAAATCTTATTTTATATATATCTTTGGGATGTTGGGTTAGAAACATAAAATTTCTTCCCCATTCCAACACTGTTAAAGAATGAATAAGACTGGACCAATCTCAAATACCATTTTTTTTGTATCATGATAACCCCTCAAAATCCCTGCTCAATTTCTTCCTTGAATGTATTACACTGCAATTTAAAGCTGTTCAAATAGGAGCAGTAAGAGAAGGAAAATATGGATGACATGAAAACAATTATAAAATACTACAGACATCTTACACTATTAAGATTTCTCCTCTCTTTAAACCAAACATTTGCATTTCTTACTGAATACATATTGCTGTAGCTGATGCTTTCTCACAGGAATCACAACAGAAGTGGCCGATAAACAGTCTGAAGATGCAAATAGAGTACTTCAGGTTTGCTAAACGTGAATATGGAGAGAGAAGAGATTTATTTTCCAGAGCATCAGGTAGGAGAGACAACAAAGGCAGACATTACTGCTAAGTACAGGTAGCATTATGTAAGAGTTCATTTCATAAAAAACAAAGAAGGATGAAAGCATGCCTTCCAGAGGATCATAATAAAAACTAGTGATACAAAGTAAGGGTTATGTGAAGGAGAAGAAGTAAAAATTATAAATTGCTAGATAAAAACCTCAATTATACTTATGTAAACAAATTATTAATTCTTGTTTTATATAATTATTAATTCTAATTTAATTATATTATTTTAAGAGCACCCAAACTCAGCAACTGTATAATGCTATCGTATTATAAATCCAAACATTTAATGCAATTTGACTGAAAAATGGAGTCCTCTAGTGATTGCAACAGGCTCTGGATCTGGTCTTTAAATTTTGAATCAAGCAGCATACAGAATGCTATTAGGCCATGAATTCTACTTAAATTTTTTTTTCCCTCAGATGGATTTCTTCCTCAAATAAATATTTTAACAAATAGATTATAAATAACAAAACAAACCAATATTTAGTCAATACAATTGATTCAAGTTGATTCAACATAAAACCAGTTGGACAATTCCTTACACTTCATTCATAATTTATCTAACTTACTATATAACTTTATATATAGCATTATATAACTTTATGAAGCTGTAATACCATTTCAGCATATTCTATCAATCTTGATCAGGACTTTTTGTTGGTTTTTTTTTGCTTTGTTTTATTTTTTTATAAGCTGTCACTTAATTTTAGGCAATAAAATTAAGATGGAGAAAGCCAAAACTCATAAGCTATTATTAAAGAATGAGGAGAATAATAATTTTAAACAATGAACAGAATCAATAACAGCTTTCAGATTTGATGTATTAATAACACATCCTTAAATTCAGCATCCGAAAAAATCTATTGCCTGTATAGAAAGATATTTGGACTAAATTACTCCTTCTGACCTCAGAATCCATGAATCAATAATATAATTAAACTTTCAAATGCATTTAAAAAAGTTTGCAAGGAAGTTAAGAAGTATGTTCTGAAATTGAAACATATGCTAAAATACATTTTTAAGAACAGCTCTTTTGATAAATAGAAATATTTAAAAATGAGCAAAAAGGCTCTTGAATATTATTAATTTTGTCACTAGCATAAAATAACCCAGAACAGTACATATTCTTTGAAATGCTATTCAGGTGAACACAGCTGTAGTCTACTCATTACTCAGCTCCTTACACATATGTATAGTACCACTGTGACTGTACACAATTCTACAAGGTATTGATCAGTGGTGCAGTCCAGTCTTCAGCTGCCTTTTCTACCATTTTTCAAGCCCTCTCTTAAAATTACCATTTCCTCCATCTTTACAGATAAAATATATTATACACAGGTGTTAGAGTGAATACTGAATATAATCAGTGACATCAAAAGTAATCTCTCTGAGAAACACAGAATCCACAGAACTCCAAAAATGAAATCCCCAAAAGGCTTCCTCTGTTGCAAACCAGTCACTTCTGCACAAAAAAATCACCTGTTTAAATCTCTGGCAGGACACAGCTAAGCTACACCCTGAATTTTTATTACTGCCTGAAGAATAGTTTTAACCTCTTGCATTTTGAAATCCTGATTCTAGGATTTGTTAGTAATTTTATAAAATGAGTCAGATTTTGTACATTTTCTGTAAAGCCTCTGTCCTGCACTACTAGCATTAATTATTACATCCTTATTATACCCATCTCCCCAAAACTAACATCCACACATTTAATCAGAATAGTATTTCAATTTCTTCCAGAACTGAGAAGCAGAGGAAATTTGCTGTGGAGTTTTGCCTACTTCCTAGATCCCAGGCTCGTCCCACAAGCTCATCAAAGGGGTTTTATGTAAAAATATACAAGGTTTCAAAAATCTGCATGCAGGATTTATTAGAAGGGCCTTCAGTTCTTTTATACCTTGAGAGAGTGCATGGGAGAAGACATTGCACACGTTTCTCAGGAGGTTAAATAACACAAACTGGCAAACTTTAGAAAACTAAACTTTTACTGGCAAACTTTAGAAAATAAGGGACCTTGGAAAAAGTTTAAAGGGCAACATTCAACCAAAATAAAGCATTTCACAAAGCACTGACCTAGCACATGCTAACCCATACAACTTAGCAAAATCCAACCCATTCAGCTTTAAGTTACCCAAATATCAAGAAATGAGATTAGAAGAAGTAGTAAAAAATGAGAGAGAGAGAGAGAGAAAGAAAGAGAGAAAAGAAGAATTATAGCTATCACCCTAGATAACAGCATAGATCCAGCTGTCAGGAGTCCAGGAAATGGCAGGGCTGCAACAGTGCGGAGCCCACGTCTTTGGTTTTATCTGCTCTGGCCCCCCTGCGGCCCTGGGTGGGACTTCTGGCCCACTGGCCACTCTGGGGCTGGCCTGGGGCTCCAGGGCGGGGTGTGGGGCAGTGCTCCTGGTGTGCCAGGGACCGACAGCTACTCCAGGGCTGACCAAGGAGGCTCTGAGGGGCTGGGGTATGGAACTGGGCACCATTTCACCTTCATGAAATTCAACCTGGCCCTTTCTTCCCACACACACAGTTGAGTTTGCCTGAGCTATAACTAACATAATAATCCAGTGTTTTATACTCTTCCTGTGCAAATGTTGACCATAATGATTAATGTTAATATAACATATAAATAGGAGTTTAAGAGTTCAGATTTATAGCTGAAAGGGTGCTCAAGTGTTCTATTCACAACCCTTGCCCTGAAACAGGTTTAAGTATACTTATGTCACCCCCAAAAGGTGCTCATCCTGAATGCATTGGAGTACTTCAGTAAGTAAGTTTGCCATCTAACCTTAATCACCAAGTACATTTCTTCTGCTCAGAATATAAAAGGACTACTCCTTGAATGGCAACTTTTCATGTTCTGCAAGACTATTACAATTGCTCTCCCCCCTTAGTCCTCACTTTTCTAGATTATTTTATGGAAACCGACATTTCATCCACAATATCTCAAAATACGTCAAACACGCACACAAAGAATCCCATGAAGATTACCTATAAAACATGGAAATGCCCTATTCTGTGATTTACTGTATTTTTAAATAGATGCAAAACTTTAAAAACAAATCTAAACCACACTATGTAATAATGATTTTTTTTTTTAGTAATCATTATATTCCTGACATTTTGACCAACTGTTTCTTATATATGTCGCCTATATTGTGCTATACTAGCACAATTATAAGGAATGTTACATTATAATGATAACGAATGTTGGGCAACATTTCATACTCTTCATCACAAAGCAGCCTTTACTGTTTGGCCTATTTAGCAACACTATTTATGGAAAACAGATGAATTTTCAGAAAGATATTAGTAAGTTTTCCATGATTTCAAAAGTCACACTTTAAACGTGATTAGTAATGCTGTATAGCAAATAAAAAAAACCCTCTTACATAAAAAAGATAATTCTGTATGCAGTTTAATCCTCATGTGACTCTCTAAAAGCATTAGAGGAGCAGAAACCCTCTTCCTTTCTGTTAGTCTTAAACCCACGTAGTAAAAGGAGAATCTCAGTAGTTTTAAGCTTTCCCTGAAAGTTAACTTCCTCTACTTTTTCTACACTCAAGAGAACCAGACAGATATAGTTTAGAAATAGCTGTCTTTCATATGGCAATTAGTTTTAAGAAACTGTGACCATGGAAAACCATATCTTTAATAATCCACAAACTGGAATCAGCTCCTACAATACAGACAGAAAATATAGGTACACACTTCTAATTAATTAAATTCAGATGCTTATCGAAGTATACTTTCCTCTAAGCTAAGTAAAACTGAGTGATTCTTGAGCAACCCCTGTGTAGAATAAACTAGCAGGATGCATTCCAAAGGTTGGTCAAGGGATTCATTAGCAGAATTATGAAACATTGAAGAAATTAAGGTCTATGATTCAGACTACGTTCTCTAATATTGCAAATAATTATCTTATTTATTTTATATAGTTTCTTAATGTACTACTAGTTGCCTGCTTTTATTAGGAATAGCAGTTTTAAATCAATATAATGACACTGCAAGCCTAATTTGACTATTTTATGCCTACAGTTGTGTTTGGTTGTGGTTTGTTCTGTTTTTTGTTTTTGCAACTGCACTTGTTTCTGTTACTGTAGAGAATGGATGATGCTCAATTAGAAGAAATACTATTTCCTGTCCTTGTTATATGCATGGACATGAAATGTGTATCATTCAGTCTCTGCTCTGAATACAGAACTGATATTTTTTTTTTTTTAATGACAGTCATTGCTATAATTCCTCACACACAAATATTACTTTAACTTCATAAATAATTTTAGAGAGAGTGAGGTAGCACTTTCCTCCTTTTAAGAAATAATCTTTTAAATATTTAATGTAGCTGCTAATGCCAATCTCCACTGTCTAGGACATGGTTTTACAATGCCTGCTATCACACAGAAATACCTAAATTCAAAGCAAGACCCTTACTGGTTTCTGTGAAAACTCTGTATACTGATGTTTTCCTCTTTAAACTCATAGACATGCACTCACAGAAATAAAAATAAAGTAAAAAGTGCATACAGAAATGGCCTGAGACAGACATCTACAGAGAAAAAGTTTCAGCCTGAATGGTACACATTTGCCAAAATTTATGAAATGAAAAAAACCTTTCATGATAGAAAACAATATCATTTACCTGATCTACACTGTGGATGAATTTTGCTGAGTGAGAATTGATTTTTTTTCATCTTGTTACTGAGAGAGAAAAGTATTCTTTTCACTTTATATCCAAAAATTTATTCTGTTTTCAGTAGATGGTACAATAACAACTTTCAACCAGACAGCATTTCTCTGACAGAAGCACAACTCACTACTCTAATTTTGCTATCAATATTGGAAATACCAACTGGAAATACACACCATTTACTTTTGAGAAAAAACTTAGCAATTATCTAGAATTACTACTTAGTAAGAAAGAGTTTTCAAGCTTAAAAGCTCCTTCCGCTCTTTAACCCCAAATTTCTGATGTTACCTTCTCCTGGCTACTCAGGAGACAAGAGTCTGTGAAAGACAGACAAGGTTTGGTATGTCTTCTGACAGAAGAGAAAGGAAGGTAATTGTGATGGCCTTTAGGTGACTGAAAGGAGGTGAGATAACATCAAAGACCTAACAGTAATACAACAGTAGCAGACAGAAAATGAGTAGGAAAAGAGATATCATTCAAGATATCTAGATGGACACAGAAGCGAGGTTCATCACAGTGAAGGAACCAACCACCATGCTGATGACACTCCTGCTAGTGGCAAGCATTGCTCTAGATGTATTTTGAGATCTCAGTAATCCTTGGTCATTTCCCTGTTCCTTGTGCATTGGCTAAACAACAATACCTTCCCCAGAAGCAAAAATGATGTATGCTCTTGGACATGAGAGGACACAAAGAAGGTTCATCGAGCTTACAGTATAAGCTGCAAGCTTCCCAACTAAACTACACATCCTGATAAAAAACAAAACAGCTCCTAAAAGATCCAAGTACTAAGGTTTCTAGATAAATAATTTTGCTTGCTTGCTCTAGTTATTCAAGTTCTGAAAATCAGTCAAGTTCTAAATTAAACAGATAGAGAAGCTAATGTGCTTGTTTCCTAAAAACCGCTTCCTTCATTAAAATAATTAAAAAGTAACAACAGCAAAAATATGGGACATACTTGAACATAATTTTTTCTAGTAGTTATTTAAGGTCGCTCTGAAATATCTTTCAGCCCTGGAAGACTAAGGGCTACCTTAGTGGGTTATGTGCCATCCTCCAAAACAGATATTTCACTTTTTTAGGTATATGAAAGGTTTTCTACAGGACATTTGAGAAAAGTGAGTTTCACAGCATGTTTCAATATTCACCTTATGTTCCCATAAACTGATAATTATTAGCTTCACTGGTTCATAACTCCCAGAGTGTTAGTGAAGCTCCTATAAACTTTCCAGAAGAGTATTACTTCTTGGTAGGTAGAAATATAACTTGTCTTTATATGACTTAACACTTCCCTTAGGAACTCACCTAATTTACAACTATAATCTCACTTAATTCTTGAAAATTTATCAAAATCAAAAAGACGAATTGGCAGCCTGGTTTACAGGAGAGCAGACTTGGGCCTCTTCAGGAATTTATTTGGGAATATCCAACATGCTTTGACTCTGGAAAGAAGAAGGATCTGGGAGAGTTAGTTGATTTTCAAGGATCACCTCCTTCACTCTCAAGAATGGTATACCTGATGTACACAACTGCAAAGGTGGCAGGAGGCATGTGTGAACGCACAAGGATGTCCTGACAAAAAATACAAAACAAGCACACAGTGGGGTCAGGTGAATTGGGAAGAATATGAAGGCACACTGAGTGTGCACGGAGATGGTTAGGAAAGCCAAAGCTCATCTCATGTTGAATCTGGCAAGGAAGGTGAAGTGCATCAAGAAGGATTTTTACAGGCACATCAGTAGCAAAATGAAGATGAGAAAAATGTGCCAAGGAAACTGGTAACAAAGGATGCAGTGCTTTCTTTGCCTTGACCCTTACTGGTAAAACCAGCCTTGAGGAATTCCACATCCCTGTGACAAGCGGGACAGTCTGGAGCAAGGAACAACTTATCTGTGGAGAAAAAACAGGCTAGGGAACATTTAAAATAACTGGACATACATAAGTCCATGGGACCTGGAAGCATGCACCTGTGATTGCTGAGGGAGCTGGCCAATGTCATGGAAGGGATACTCAATTTTCTTTGGACAGTCATAGCAATTAGGGGAAGTTCTTAAGGACTGAAAGAAATCAAATGCCACTTTTTTCTTCAAGAACAAACAGGGAAACGCAGGTCAGTCACCTTCACTTTGATTCCTGGACAGGTGATGGAGCAAATAATCCTAGAAACCATTTCCAGGCCTATGATGGACAAAATGGTGATTGAGAACAGTCAACATAGACTTACAGGCTTGTTAGTTGAAGAGTGAAGGTGAAGACTGAAAGCTGCCTGAACTGCCATTCTTAGAGGGTTGTGATCAGAGGAATAAAATCCAGCTGGAGGTCACTTACTAGTGGTGTACCCCAGAGGCTGACATTGGCACTCAGTACTGTTTAACATCTTTGTGAATGATCAGGACACCGAGATTTTTGCATCTCCAAACTCAGCAGCTTTAGAGAACATACAAAAGTAGAAGTGATGGACATACCAGGGGAGTTTAATACTATTCAGAGGGACCTTGACAGGCTGGAGAAACTGGCCAAGAGGAATCCTGAGATGCCACAAAGGGAAGTGCAAAAAATGCTTTGAGCAGGGTGTCCTGCTTTGAGGAGGAAACATCATCTTCAGAGGATGTTTCCAACCTTTTCCATTCCACAATTCTACAATCATTCAATGAATTCACTCTCTTTAAGTTAGTCAACAGGATTGAATCATAGTCCACACAATCAAATTGTGTAGGAAGAACTCAAAATGGTTAACTTATTCAGTTACTCTAAACTAAGTTCTTTTACAATTTATTCCAAGTGGCAGAAATACTACTTAAATTTTTAGCTCTCTCTCATATTTATCATACACAATTCCCTATACTATTCTGTATTAAATATTGTAGCTAGGCTTAGTAAAAGAGCCTTGATTAAATGATAAGGTTACACAAAGAGTTCTTTAAAACTGCAACTTCAGCTAGAAGTTTAATAATCTGAAAACTCAAGAGACACTAGTAGTAACTTTTAATGAAAGAATTAATTATAAGGATGAAATAGAGCCAAAAGGATCTTGTTTCAAGACAATACACCCAGAGGTTTAATTGTGCTTTGCCAACTCAATTCCAGGAATGAGAGATGCCAAGAAATTCAAAACATACAAGCTACATCTTCAAAGTCTGCACTATAATCATGCAACCTGGGATGCTATTGTTTATGAAAAAGGAGAAATACCCACAAATTTTGTTTCTATTTTTCTCATTTTCTTGCTCAATGCATTTGAGTTCTCCCTACGTGAATTGCCATTGGAATCAAGTGAAAATAATCCTCTCTTATACAATAAGAAGCTAAACTGGAGTGGATTCAAGAAGGTTATTTTCTAAGACTAGTTTTAATTCTGTAATGTTGGTGCTACACGCATTTCAAATGTATACTTCAGCATGAATGTAATAATTCTAGAAGACATGCAATATACACAGTGCTATCATAAATTCTTTTGTGACCATATAAGTGTGTGCGTGTGCGTTTGCAACTGTGGTTCAACCCTGCAAAGGTACCTGGTTATCTGCATTTCATCCAAGTTCAAGACTGCAAACAGCAACGTCTTAATCCTTAATCTAACCAAGCCATAGAAATTATATCCTGCCTGAGCATACTTCAGCTTCTCTTTCTGGAACACCTCTACTTCAGCAAGGCATTCTGCTGCTCAGTTCCTGGACACCTAAGCCTTGCTCTCTATCTTAGAACCAATTCAGGAACTCATGTAACTAACACTCAGATCTAAACACACTCAGCTGCTTCTCCCTTCCTTTCTCACCACAAACCTAGACCAGTATCTCATTTCTATATCTCCAAAGCCCCTATGAGTCTCAATAAACTCACTCTTATTCTGACACTTACTCAGGCCCACCAATACATCTTCTTCACTGAATCCACTGCGGATTGAAAAGGCTACATCATCAGTGCCTACTGAAAATTGAAACCCCAGATTCCTAAGCCCTCAGCACAAAAACCTTAAATTTAGCTCTGATACCTTCTATAAAGATGTTCAACTTTAGCTCATCACTACTTATCTCCCTAAATTAAATCTACACCAGAAATCCTGTCAATGTAGCAATGCATAGGAGTTCTGAAAACTACTTTCCCCTCTAGGCACAGAATTAATAGTAGTTTGCTGCCAGATCAAGCCTTAACCAGCCAGGTAGAGTGCTGCCACTCAAAATCTATACAAAGTTTAAAATAAGCTATAGAACCAGATTTCATCTTGCACTTGTCTCCGTCATGCAAACCATTACTATAACCTTAGCTACAGAATAAACTCTAGGCAACCAATCCCTTTCATCCCAGACTTAAACCTACTCTATTAATGACTTTTACATCAGTTAAATCTTAGAATGATGAATTCTGCTTGTTTCAGAGCCAAACTTGGGACAGCAGCTCCTTCTGAATGTGGTGGTAGCATTCAGAAGCTCACAAGCACGTGTATTCAAATATACACCACCATCACCACTGTAGCCTACGACAGTTTCAACTGAGAAGTTAACCAGACAGTTTGTTCTAACACCAACTCTAATCCAACAGTGAACTAGCAGAACAAGTATAGTCTTGTTAGTCATGACAAACACTCCTAGGCCCAGTCTTTCAAGCATGTCCCTTTGTGGTGAGGATCTTATTTTTCTATCTTAATTCTAAACCCCATTCTAATCCTAAACGTAACTCTAAATACACTAGAGCCATCCTTCCCAATTAACAACCTAAGCTAAGAGTTCAATTCAAGCGCAAACAAAATGTAAAACAAACCCATTGCTTATCAAAGAACAGAAGCAGTTTTTCTATGCTTGATGGCGTATCACAGCGTACTACAGAGGACAGGTCACTGAGCATGTGCTTAGTGGTTATAACATCTCACAGTGAGCTACATAATAATGAGTTTTTAAAAGCATTTGAACATATTAGAAAGCACCGAACAAACACCAGTTAATCTTCCTGGTCTTGTGATTTAAAGTAGTGATGGTTATGCATAATAGGTAGATAAACACAGCTTTAAATGTATTTTTAGCAAACCAAACCAAACTGATAAAAGAGAGTCCCAATGGGGCAAGCTGATAAGTCATTATGTAGAGGACTGTCACACGTGCTTAGAGTGAGACAAGCGTGTGCAAAGCTAAGAAATTAAAAGCTATTGACGTGTCCTGTAAAATAAAAAGAATGTTTTAAAAGAAAAATGAAGTTATGATTTCACACTGGTATCCAATATAATTCTATAGTTTCCATTTACTTTTTACTGTATTTTTCTAAGCTCTTAAAGACAATTTTAATTATCAGCCGTTGTTACTTTTCCAAACAAAAATTCATTATATCAGTAATTCTTTGTTGGAAATTCTAGGGCTACGACTCTTTTTCATTTCATGAAGATATGAGATACTCAAGCAGCCAATAGACTGCAAAGCCACTGACACAAGAACTCTGTATTTATACTGTATCCCAAAAAAGCATTTAGTATAACTGTGTTAAAAGCGCAGCATAATAAAGACTTTAAACAAGTATCCAAAACTAAAAGCAGAAGGTAAATCTGTAACAAAATGTTACCTTGCCTGGAAATTGAACTTTTAAGAGCACATATGGTATATATACTATTCACCTGGGCAACTCCAATATCCAAAAGCATTAAGGAAGCAGTGCTTAATTTTTTGAAACATCATTCCATTTTGCAAATCATTGCCTGTAAGCAAGAATGCTCCAGGAAGAAGGTAACTTAACAGGAGCATTAAACAGGAAGGTAAATTAACAGGAGCATTTGAAGACACAGGTTAAGTAAAATCTGCCTGCCAGACTAACAGGTATACCATGTATGCCACAAAAATCTGATGCTTCTTCCTTATTCATGTTCTGCTTTCAGGCATGCAAAAGGATTAACTAAGTTGTAAAGAAAGCAATAGGAAAAGGACAGAATTAACACTGATAATAAGGAATTAAAAGTAGCATAAAAAAAAAAAGTGCAATGAAAGCTTGACAGCATCAGAAATTCAAACAGGTAATTTTTAGGTAATTTTATTTAATTTATAATCATGTTATTTTAGGCTTTGTTGGTTTGGGTTTGTTTGAGGTTTTTTTGTTTGTTTGTGGGTTTGTTTGGTGGTGGGGGGGGGTTGTTTGTTTTAAATCCTGGATTTTGTGCCCTATTTAAACTAAGAAGATTTTCAGGAATATTACTTATTTGCTTTTTAGATTTGATATATTCTGATTTTTGTAATTAAGCATTTTTCCTTTTCCAGTATTATGTTTCCATGAACGACATGATTCATGAATATTAAGAGTAACAATTCTCTAGTCAACACTGTTCTCCTCATGTAATTGATATTTGCTGCTTCTGTTCCCAAGCACACCTGAGGTTTTCTGATTACATGTCACCCTCAATTTTGCCAAGCACCTAAGTGTAGTCAAAGCCCTGCTCCTTTTAGCTCTGTAAGAATACTTCCAAACTCCTTTCTCCTTAATGCTATCATTTTAAGAAAGTATGACAGGAAAGAGAAAAACTGCACGAACCATTTGTCATTTTCCAGTTCTGTCTGACTCGTAAGCATCTTAAAATCTAATCTTTAATAGGGGATGACATATGCAGCAGAACCAGGTATACATTTCAAAGGTGTATGGCACTCTTGGCATATACTAAGTCTTGACTGATTCTTTCATTCCTGCCTTTCAGGGAAGAGATTTATGTTTTCCCAAATCCATATTTCCAAACTGGGTATATAAGAAAAAAATGCAGATCCACTGATTATTCTATCCAGTCATTATTTCCTTTGTTAACAGTAGCATCAGCAGTCACATGTAATAAAAATTAATCCTACATTTACCCAGAGCACTATTTTGCAGCATCTTTAACAATTCACAATTTGAAATTTGCTTACCAGCATAACAAGGAAAAAAATGACATCTTAGAAAGGATGAACAGATGTCCAGATGCAAGTTTAATTATTTTCATAAGATCTACCTGGCACCAATCTCTTTTCTTTTACCTAGGGGAAGTATTAGTAACCTGATGTGTCAGTAAAGCCAACAGTAGAAACTACAAAGAGCCAAATGTGCCTGATAGCCATTTTAGTACCTCAAACAACAATAGACTGCAAAATGTATTTAGCTTTTCTAGCTGCATAATATTCTCAGGGTTTTGTTGTGGGTTTTTTTGTTTGTTTGTTTTTGTTTTGGTTTGGTTTTTTTTGTTTTGTTTTGTTTTGTTTTTTTTTTAATTAACTATTTTAGCCATTTTCTACCCTATTTGGGAAAAAAAAAATGTATAGCTTTTTTTTCTAACCTGTAAGAAAACGTATATAAATTTATGGCTGAAGAGAGAAGCCATACTCCATAAATGAAGTAAACTTCTTGGAAAGAGGAGCTTATCTGAAGAATTCTCTACATCACGTCAGACACACTTGCACATGGAATAAAGCATGAGGTAGGTACCACACCTGCCCAGAACATCCACTGTACACAGAATGGATGCATGGAGAAAGGCTTAAGAAGAAAGTGTGAGAGACTGAAATGGTTAATGGCTTAAACATTGTTAAGATCACTGAAGCCTGCTTCCTGCCTGAATATGTCTCCTGGATTTCAGGGAACTGGACTGTGAGTTAAGCCTCCTTACGGGAACTTGAGATAAAGGTGGTACTATTGTACTCAGGTTTAAGGAGAAGTAAACAAGGCTGGGAGGAGACCATCCCTTTGACAGGACTGCCACCATCACTTCAACCAACAGGCATCAAAATTACAACTACCAAGTCTCATCCCTGGATCCAATGGGTGGTGACTATATAACTTTCTACTTTTATCCTTTCCTGTGGAGAAGCATACACATCACACACACCATAGCTGGAATGCATCTTAAAAGAAGCTTCAATACACACATCCTGCACATTCAATCACCATCAATCATCAATCTCTTGTGTACACTTAGAGAATTTGAACACTTGGGAAATAAGTTAACTTATTAATTATCCTAACTAAAATATAACTTGCTACAAACATCTAATAACGTTACTTATTTAAGTTTGTCAGTGTACAGACAGAAGTATGTTTTGCATGACTACCCATTACAACTGTTCTGTAGGATCAGGCACCTCAGGAAATAACACCTCAGATAATCCAAAAAGAGATCTTCATAGAGATATTATGGGATTTTCATCTCTTAACTTTGGATGCTTTCAATATAAATATCTGTATTTCAGCTCATCAATGTAAGTTTCCTTTCTCATAACCAAATGAGAGAAGTAGACAACTCAAGGGACAATTACAATAGTTATGCACTACAACATAGGTTAGACAAGAAATGACTTTTTCCTTCCCTTTGCTATCATGGAAAATTAAAGCAAGTAAATCAGATCAAAACACCCATGTCTACCACAAACACCTAAAGAAGAATCTCACCCTGTATGTCTTGTGTCGAAGTCTAACTGCACCAATCATTTCAGGTTAGAAGTCAGTACCCACATTTGGATTTGGACTTAACACTTACACATAACATTAAGAATTACATATAACTTGGTGTCTTTGTTTAAAAAAAAACCACAAAACCAATGCACAACTATTCCGTGTATGGCTCCAGGATAAAAATATTTAAAGTTTTAAAAAAATGAAAAATAGTATAAAGGAAGTAATGTGATATAAAAACATAATGCTAGACAAGTTATGTATCAGCAATTACTGAATAACAGAGTTTTCCAAAACCTCACAGTACATCTTCCTTTTTCTATTTTCAAATCTATTTTCTTGTTTTTAATTTTCTTCTTCATATTTCTTGGAATTATCACTGTGGGGTTAGAAATGGGCAGTAAACCAATATGTGCTTTCCATTTCTGGTCCTCTGTCTTTGAAACAGCTATCATAAAGAAGGATCATGGTGAGGAGCTCAACATTTGAAAAATGATCCATCTTCCACAATATCACTGTGAAATCTTAGTATCTTACAGTTTTATGTGGTCTGCAGTAGGAAGCCAATTGGGGATCAGAAGATTTCTATTCCATAGGGCAATAAGGTTCAGTTACTGTATTCTTATACACTGTATTTATGAAGCTTGAAAGGTTACTATTATAGATAAAACTGATCCAACATCTGTAAAAATTAAGGCATCCAATTGAGTTTATATTAATATGCTTTTGCCTAGAAGTCAGCATCCTGATGTCAGCAAAGTGCTGAAGTAGGAGCTTTACTTTAAGCACATGATGAAGTACTTGAATGAATTAAAGCAAACTACTAACTGGTCTGAGAGCTTACAACCATATACATTCATTTTAACTGGGTGGAACATCAGGATAATGATACTGTTTTATATATTTCTTACCTAATTTTCTATATTAACATGTGGGAATATCATATACAACATTATATTATTCATATATTTGACATTAATTTTTCGTATTGTAAGATTAATGGATATAGCCAATTAGAGAATATAAAAATATTCATGATAATCTCTGTACTTTTCTGTTCTAGTTTGTTCGATACACTCTCATATAGTCAACCTGATTTTTTAATTTGTAAAGCTAGGGACATAGGAAGCTTTTTGAAACTGTGGGTCATAGAAAGATAAGCTGGCTCCAAGAAGACTCAAACTCTCTAAAATCAGTCAGAATTCTAAAGTAAAAAATTTACAATATTTATCAAAGGATGTACCCACAAACCCACAAGGGGTTGAGCTGAGCACACTTCCCATTGAAGAAATGGCTGAATATAAAGTTGCATATTTTGGTATGCATACATTTGACAAACTATTTGGACCTTAGCTCAAGCCTTAAGGAGGAAGTTAAAATGAAAATGTTGAGCTATCTAGATTACTCATTTAGAAAAATTAAAAGGGATTTTGTTTTCAGTCCAAGTCAGTGTTGAAAAGCATCTTCAACTTTAAAAAAATAATTATTATTATAACATAAATACACAGAAATTTGCTTGGATGAATAAGCTATTTTTTCAATTTCTGTTTTCATCAAATGCTCAAAAGTCAATTGCAAGCTAACCTGAATACATGCCTCAGATGATTTCTTTATTTCTCCCATCTGCCAACACCAACAAAAAACCAAACAAACAACAAAGCAAAACAAACCCCACATATTTGCACATCTCTACTCAGAATTAAAATTCAGAGTCCCTAATTTGACTGTTTTCAATGGAACACATGAAACACCTTTGCAATTAACAGCAGCGTCGCTTAAGTAACAAACCACAATTAGGATACTTGTCAGCTAATGAAGTATTATCTTTTCTAATTTAAGTATTTAAGAAGCATTTTTTTTAAAGTTGTCATTTTCTGTATTTCGAACTGACACTGTATCATTAGATTTGATTCCAAAACAAGGAAAAAAATACTTTAACCCTTTTTAGAATTGTACCTACCAAAAATAATGCTACACAAAGTCAGAAATTTAGAAGCAGGTCTGTAAATCAGGCCACCAGAAATACCAGAGTTTGGAGTCCAATTGTGATACATTTCCATATTATATTATCACACACGGAATGTATAAGAGTTTTTAAATGAACACAATATATCTATTTGGACTAAATGCAAGAATGCATGAAATTTAAAAACACTGACTTCACAGCAAGCTAAGCAAACCAGAACTTCAGTTACTTTCCCTACACAAACTGCAGCTTTTCTAAGTCCTACAAAGTGTCAGCTACAGACAGACACACAGCTCCTAAGGCTTCATCAAATACAAAAGCAATACTTAAAATAATTACAGTACAGCAAGGTTAAGCACCACAGTAACCAACTCAGCAAAGTGCAATGTTCAGTGTAAGCTTGACATCACTGTGGAGCATTGAAAGGTTCTGTGCTGCCACTGGCAAAACCAGGAAGGATGACTAATTCTGTTACACAGGTGAGATTTAATAATGTTAAAAACTAACAACTTCTTTAAACTTAAAAACCAACTATTGTTTCTAATTACACTTCCCTATTCTTACATTTGTTAAAAGTTTGTTGACTTTTGGTTGCCATCAATGTCTTGTATGCTAACAGTGACTCAAAATAAGACACAGCTCTTTGTCTAATTCTTTTGAAATTTGCCTTTCTTTTCAGTAGTAGAAACCAGTGTTGGAAATTATACATTCCCTCCCAGCAGTCTGAACTTACTATCATATCATACCCTAGAGAGAAAAATAATAAAGTTCTTGAGCAACACTTAAGACATTTGTTAAACTGGACCACTGCTGAATATATCTACAACGAATGTTTTCTGTATGTATCAATACATTTATTGGCCACCAAGTAAAAAGCTGCATGCTTTCTTTTTATTGATCATTTTAGGATAGTGTGCAATCAACTCCTAATCCCAAGTGAGGCTGAACACTTTGCATAAAATACATACCCACAACATAAAAATACATGAAAAATCTATAAAACCTATTTATTTCATACCTCTCTTCTTCAAATGTTAAAGCAACATTCACTTTCTCTTTTCCTCTCTTTTTTTAAACTCCATAGTTTACTGAAAAAACTTAACCTAAATATAAATTTTACCACAAGTTCTATTCTGCTCATTACCTCCTATTCTTTGCAACAAACTAAATACAATATTATGTGTTGGATAACTTTTGCATAATGAAAGTTAATATTATGATTTGAAACATGAAATTTAGTTATAAAATAAAATGAAGCAATGATCTTTCCAGTTTTACATGAGCAAGAGACAGAAATAATTTGTTCAGGTGGATCCCCAAGTTGTACTGCCTGCATAATCAACAATTTACACATTACACTAAGTGTTCTAACTAATTATTTCAAGTGTTTTTCCAATTATATAGCATAATCTTAAAACCTATTGAGTCTATTTATTACACAGTCTGATAATTTCACTTTTCCATAGGGAAATGTTCTTTTACTTTATACCTCCTTTTTTTTTTTGAATTTCCTGTTTAAGTTAGGTCCTAGCATTTTCTGGGTTCTTGAACCTGCATATTCCATAGGCTAAAGCATTTATGACGTTTTATGAAACAAACAGATACAGCCAAAACACTCCCCAACACCACTCTTCAGCCCTTCTCCAAAAGAAAAGACGACAGTACCTGGTGGGCCTGCAACAGCTGCTCAGCAAACTGACGTACTTCTGACAGTAGAAGCGATATTAAAGAATTTCTTAATATGTTGTTCCTTCCTAGCAAAATCAGTGTTTCTGATACAGAATGCAGTGCCTGAAACTAAAGAGAAATAACAGTAAATTTAATCTTTCAGAATACATCTCTGTCTTTTTTACTGCAATTATGTTAAATACAAATGCGATTTACGTATTCAAATTTTAAAGAAAAAATCAAATTCAAAAATGTCAACTGTTTAAAAATCTATTAGTTACATACATATGAGATCTATGACAAACTGACATCTGTTCTCAAAACATTAACACTACAGGAAACTCTCATATGAACAAACTCCTCCAAAAGTGTGAATTCCCCAGGACACACCTTTGCAGCATTAGATAACATCAAGCCCATCTGCTGACAAAGAAAGTTGATGACTACCCTGCACATACAGTACTTCTGTTTGTCACAGGTAGACAAAAAGGAACAAATTCTTTGAAATTCAAACACTTATGCTAAGACATGTACTATGGTTTTCTGTCAACAGAGTTATTAGGAATAAACCTAATTAAATGCTAACTGCTGGAAGACACACTATATTTTCAAATTCAAACAATTCATTTTCATATTGTTTTTTAACAATGCATTTCTCCTGAACCACAGGAGTGATGTGAATTTACATGAGAATTTTATTAGGTTTTGGGGTTTTTTTGCCGCTGTCTTTTCTATTAAGAAAACATTATAACTGTTTTCTTTGTTCTCTGAAATTAATAGATATTATGTAACAAAACTTACTGCTCTACAAAGTGTACATGACATTCTTTTGTAAAACACTACTGGAAGAAACTGTCATTTCTATATATAAAAGCTCTTTCAAAGAAAAAAAGACACATTAAATACAATTACTCTAAATTCCATTTTCATATAAATGCATACCCTTACAAAATTAATATTCAATAACTCTTTGAGTATTTTTGACTGATAAAAGGATATTCTGACCAAATATTTTATTTCTAAGAATAACTGCCATGTCTTAACCACTCAATATCAGACCACTGCATCCTATTAACGATGTAGATTATACCTCTAGCCAGCTCACCTGTGTATACACACATACACATGCATATATATGAATAAAAATACTTGCATGGGATGAATCCTCCTGGAAAACATTTCCAAATACATGAAAAGTAGAAAAGTGATCCAGGTAGCAGTCAGCATGAATTTATTAACATTTACCTTAATTTTACCATGGTTTTCAACACTGTCTCCTATAAAATTGTAACTGACAAAATTTTGGGCTACATAAGTGGACAGTGAAGTGGACTGAAAACTTTTGCTGTAAAACCAGTTAATTAGGCAGGTTTGCATCTACAGTCACTGTTTTCCTGCCTGATGCAATGCCTTTTTACTGGCCTCTTGCAGTTGAAGAGTAGGACCAGCTTGGTTATCATCCACTCAACATGAGACAGCCATAATAATCAATCTGTAATAAATCTTTTCTCTGAATCATCTCACTTCTGCATGTAATCCCAAAAGAAATAGCAAAAGAAAACTACAGAAGACAAACGAGTCTCATGTTCAGAACCAAATCTGCAGTTAGAGATACAAAGTAAAGAGATTAAACTTACAAATTGAAGAGATTTCATAAATTGTAGGCATATAGCTTTGAAAACCTGCGAGATTAAAATCACCCATAAACATATACACAAAATATCCCATAAGGATGAAATGTGAAATAACGTGAGATAAAAATAGATTTCTGAACAATTACAGTGATATGAAAGGATAATGTAATCCTTGCACCTACATGTGCCTTGAAGATATATGAATTAAAATCAGACTTTTACTTTTTTTATATAAATTAAGGAGGGATACAATATTTTACAGTTCTACATTTTCAGTATATAACATTGAGTATACTTGCTAATTTGCCTTTGGCAAGCAATTAAACTAGACAATCCAGAGTAGTTTTTCAATGCTACCCCTCCCAAAGATCACAGTAAAAGTATATATTTACACAAAAACATCATAGTTTTTGTTCTTTTTTAAGCTCTCTTCTATTTGCTTACATGTTTTTTTTACCAGATAGTGAAATGATGGAATTTTTTTTTTGGTGCAGTTATTAATGTTAGCAGCTGAGATTTAAATAAAATAGGATCTTTCACAAAATTTCCATATCCTTTCTGGTTTGGTAAGAGTTGCCATTTTCTAGCTGGAATTTTTTTAGGACTAGATAACAGGGGATCTTCAAATTTAAAGCCTGAGCCTCTATTAAGAGACGCAAATAAGTATTTTGTAAGGATGCCACTTAGAGCACTTGAGATTAGGATATCAATGCCACTGAAAAATCCCACCTGTGAAATTATTAAGATTTAATAAATATTCTTATTAAATATATACTTATACAAATATTTTAAAGTAATATAGCAAAGGTACTATAATTATATTTAATATTATTAATAATTTTTAAAATAATGCTGATTTATTAAAGACTATGGATTTTACATTGTATCTTGGTGGATCTCAGTATATTTTAAGAAAATAAGAGACAAGAAAGAAGGCTAAAAAATGCTCACAGTCTGTATGCCTTAAATTAATATAGAACAAATTTATAGCATATAAGTAATAAATCTGTAAATAGCAAACAGAGGTAAGATTGCTGTAGAGCAATGCTCATGTATTGCTAATTAAACTCTGGAAACATTCAAACTGAAAATACTTCAAATAGTGTGCAGTTTCATTAAAGATAAAAGTGTATCTTCAGCTCTCAAATCTACCCAATGTTAAAAAAGAACAAAAATCTTTTAATCCCTTGGACTTGCTTAATGGTGTAGATGAAACAAAGCCTATGTGCTTCAGAGATTCTCAGGTAAAAGCAGTCAGAAAATTAGATTGTAAAAAAATATACTATTAGAAACAAGAAAATAATGAAGCCTGGTTCACCGTTCAGGTGCTGCATCGTTTGTCTCTAACCCTCCTCCTACACTGCCATTTCTGCTGTCTTCCCACGCTTTCAGGATGCAGAGCAAGACAGAGCAATGCTGTGACAGTAACTGGGAAGGATGTGTGGATTGTCGACCCGGCTGTTGTCAAAACGAATATATAATGTCAATGTTCTGCTTACCTCAAGCATACTAACTTGATATCTCCTCTAGCCAGCTACTGATTTTAAAGCCTACTTGAAGGTATTACTGACCTTCCACTTTTTTGCAAGTGATTTCAAAAGTAGCTATCAAAAGTTACTAATACAGGGAAAGACCGATGAGGAAAAGACAGCACACTCCTATGAGCCCTGTTTCTCAGGAAACAAGATAAAAAAACTTATGAATTATTCTTTTATTATTCATTTATCAGTGTGTTAGACTTTTCTTTAATAATGGATATCCAAAATTTGTGAGTTTAATTCTTTCATGAGTTGTGCGATTCACTACACCTTGCAACTATGATAACTGCACCTCAATTTCTGTTTCGCTAATTTACTGGTTTTGTGCCAAGTAACAGCTTTCTTCCCCAAGTGACTGGCATTTCTGGCAATATAAGTCTAAGGCAAATAATTATTACGGGTATCCTCAAATTGTGAGGTGTTAAAAACAAAACAATATTTTTGCCTTTGATTTTGTATCACCCTTGCCCTTTGCCCATTTAGTGCAACCTGACTTCCATTCGTAATCATCAGTGCCAATTGAAAAGCTTCACTTCTATACAGAGAACATTAGCACCTCTTTTCTTATCTTACTGTCACATTGCTTCCTTTGTAAATTGATGCTTGTCACTTATCTCTCCTCCTGTTCACTATTTCTCCTATCTTCATGTCTTGGGATTCGGTACATATTAATTCAACTCTTTGCTCCGTAAGCCCCATCTTAAGCCCTTGCTCTGCCCTTATCTCTTCAAAGAGTGTCAAGGGTTGGAAGGGACCTTAAAGATAATTTAGTCCCAACTCCCCTGCCATAGGCAGAGACACCTTCCACTAGACCAGGTTGTTCAAGGCCTTATCCAGCCTGGTATTCAACACTGCCAGGCTTGGGGCATCCACAACCTCCCTGGACAACCTGTCCCAGTATCTCACCGCACTCACAGTATAGAATTTTTTCCTCATACCTAGCCTTAAATATCCCCTCTTTCATAATCTTGTTCATGCTTTTCTCCACTCTTCTAAATCTGACATTCTCTGCTAGGACCATCAGTTGGCTTCACTGTTGCAAGCTGCCAGTATCAGGCTTGTGCCCCATGGGCAAGCTGTGGGGTGAGAGCCAAAGGTTAGAGGAACAGGGTGCTAACAACGGGTCCTCTGCTGCTGACTCTGAAATGTGCTGGCTACACTGAAACACACTTGCACTCTTCAGGAGATGAGTCAGGGACTCCTGAGGTAATGAAACCAACTTAGACTTAAGTACAGCCTTGCTGAATTCGTGGAATGAGAAGGAAGATCTCCAACGAAGTGCACCACACAAACTCCTCACAGTCATCATTACTGACCATGAGGTTTTTACGTCAGACTGGGAATGTGAAGGTGCAATTTCTTCTACTTACAGATTGGAAATATCTTTCTTAAATTTATTTCTTCATGGCTGCCTAAAAGTCACTCTCCAAGTCACTGATCAGCTCCAACCCAGTATCACTTCCTTAGTGAAACAGGCAATAATTAGTGCATCTGCTTGCTCCTGTCCACAGGCTAAACTAAGCCAAGTCGGCTGCTGCTGCCACATCGGCAAGGGGGAGCGATGAGAGACCACAGAAACTGCTGTGAAGCACAGATGCACTTGCAGAAACCTTCTTACTCTCTCCTTTCCTTACTGTTTCTTAACACCACAAAGGCCTCCAGCAGAAGCAAATTTCCCAGACTATTTCCGAGGTGTTTACCCTCCTTCCTAGCGCAAGGGAAAGCTGCTACTGTTGACATAAGGATGACAGGCTTGGACCAGACCCAGCATACCTGCAGAGACTGGACTACCCTTGAGTAATATGCCCTCTGACATCCACAAACCTTTTCCCTCCTCTTCCTGTTAAGTATAAATGCTCAGTATAGAGCACAACTTGCTGCTACTTCTCTAGCTGTTTCTTTATCCAATAAGAAAATGTAAAACATTAAAGAACATCTTTTACAGTTTTATTAATATTTTTCTAGTATGAGCTCCATAACAAATGCTTTACTGAACACCAGACAGATAAAAGCTACCAAATTTCACATCTGTAAACGCAGTTTATTTTACAAAGAATGCTCTTATGTTGTTCTGCCACAATCTATCTCTGGTAAACTCATGTTGCATCTTATATAATTTATCTCTAAATCTTTAATTGTTCTTTTAACTTTGCTACAAAGCTTTGCATGCTTTTAAGATAAACTGCTACCCTGGTAACTTCCACTTAACCTTCACTTTCAAACACTGAGTGTGCTATATTAGAAATTCTACAGTTAGAATAATACTATCTCTGATTCTAAACTTAATTCACTTTTTTCTTTCAGTTGCATAGGATAAAAACTTGTCTTTCCCATTTTGAGCACCTTGCATTCTCCTGAGTTGGCTAATATATATAAAACAATGACACCTAGTTAATAGGATAAAACACACGTAACACATATAACAGATCCTGTGCATGTCTGTATTTGCATTTTTTAAACAAGAACAAAGAAGGCAAACCAAGCAAACAAAAACTACCAACCCAAAACTAAAGCACAACCTGAATGTCCATTAATAAAATTCACTGTCATGTTTAATGTAGTGACTACCTCAAGATGGTAATATCCATTTCCAAACACTAAAACCTTGCTCTATCACCTCGCTCTAATCACTTTTACAGAAAAACCAATACTTTCTTTGTGACCACGCAAGCACACAAGTCATCAGTTCATCTGAAGACTAAGTACAAAAAAATGGTGTATTAAAAAGTTAAGCTAACTACTAAAGACACTTAGGATCCTGTTGGCATCAATCTTCAACAATAAATTTACTTCAAACAATGCTATCTTGGCAGAGATCAAGAACATCTGCATCTTCCTGGGATTCATCAATTAGGCATCTAAATATCTAATTCATCCAAGAGGCTAGATCCAGTTAATACTGTCAACAGAAAGACAGTATCAATCCCAGTTAAACAAACAGTATTCACAACAGCTGCCACTCAGACACCTCTAATGCTGCTGCTGCCCATTTTTTTAATAACTACTGTAAATAGTCTACTGATTACCAGGGAGGAGCTCTAGATACACAGTCTTCCAGACCTGAGAGATTAAAATTTATATTACTCTTGATTCTTCCTTCTTAACTAGTCATAGTCAGAAGCCTTGCAGAGTTGAAGAAGTACACATCTGTCTGCTGATGCTGAGTTGCTAAGCTATATTAATGGAGACAGAAGACAGTATGCAACCAGTGTGAGTTTGCTCAGAGCAGAAGAATATGGATTCAGATTTTTCATCTTCTTAGAAAAAGTCACTGGATAAATTAAAAAAAACTGGTATTTTTTAGCTTTTAGATTTTTAAACTAAAGAGTGAATGGGTCATCCTTAAAAAGAAGCAGGAATATAAATAAATGTCTCATTTAAGTGTCTAAGATTTACAGCCAGTTCCTGCAAATGAAAATGGATTTCAGATGTTTATTTCCCAATCCTTCACTCTTTTTCTCTGGCCCACCATGTGTGAGCTACTTTGAATACCACTTAGAGATGCCAAGTATCCGTCATGCATGCCTACAGAGTACAGCAGTACCGTTTTTAGGGTTGTGGATTTCACTTCAGGAGTTGAGCACTAAAAAAGCAAGCAAGGAATACGCAACTGTTTTTGCAACTGTCTGCAGATAATATACAGCACAGAGCTTACTTTTAATTTCTATTCTATCACCATAACACAAACACACATCCCACTTGGGCACATAAAACATATTTCTTAGAGAAGCATGACAAATTCAAGCTATGAGAAAAGTTTCATTAGTAAACAGGCAGAAGAACAGAAAAACCCTAAGATTCTAATTATTAAAGTATGTATATACATTTAAAGCTATGCTTAAGGACTACTATCAAAACCTCCTTGGGACATACAGCTGCCCTCAAAAATTAGAGGATGCAAGAGGTAATTTTCCCCTAAGGAAAAAAAACCCCAAACATCAACAAACTGAATTTTTCCATGAAAAGAAAGACAATCATCACAGCAGGAACAGTGCTAAAAGTGGCGTGAAAGTAACCAGAATGGAACTTAAGAGTTGGGATAAGTAATGATGTGTTGGAGCTAAGGTGGTCCTAGATCAGGTTAGTCAGACAGGATCTACCCTTTCCTAAACCGGTACTGGCTGGGTCTGATCCTTGTCCATCCTGTAGGTGCTGTGTGATTGCACTTAGGATGATCTGCTCCATAACCTTGCCAGGCACTGAGGTCAGGTTGACAGGCCTGTAGTTTCCTGGGTCCTTCTACTGGCCCTTTTTGTGGGTTGGTGTGACATTTGTCAACTTCCAGTCATCTGGGACCTCCCCAGTGAGCCCGGACTGTTGCTAAATGATGGAGAGCGGCTTGGGGAGCTCTTCCACTAGCTCCCTCATCACCCTTCAGTGGTAAAAGAAAATTCTGCTAACTTCATCCTCTAGCTCTTCTGTAACTGTAGCTTTAGTGAGTGATGTATATCAGCTGAGGCTGGCTGAGGAGGGAAGGTGGACACAATTTTCTTTAATTCATTCCTGTCTAGCTGCTCCTGTGATCCACTTTACTGAAGTAAATGAGAGTCAGTCAGTTTGGCAATTGCCTTTCACTGCAGTGATTCACAAGACAATGGATTTTGCTTAACAAGCTCTCTAAGTAAGACAACAGGTTGCTGAGAAAATTTAATTCAACAGTCAAGAGATTCAAACATTGACCCTTACTAGACCTTAAAATCCAGACAACTTGTTCTAATATTCATACAAATGAAATGTTCTTCCACTAGATAGGCAAAATTCTTTGACTGATGAAAATGTACCCATGACAGTCCCCTTGGGACTCAACTAATTTAGGAAAACTGAAGCCCACTAATTTTACAGTTGAAAACCACCAGTGACATGAATAACTATTTTTAAATCTTATTTGTCCCTAGCAGGCAAAACTCCTGTAAACTGATGAGTTAAGGTAGTCCTGGCTGACAAAAGATTGTGCAAACTACACACAGTCGGAGGAATTTATTGTCACACACAACTAGTTGGAACATGTATTAAATGCATACTGTTGCATATAGTAAAGCATCAGAGTAACTTCATGATTACTCTCTTCCAGGCAAATTCAGTCATTAAAGATTCATACAAATTTCACTACAAAGATTCAAAGCCAGGGTTCTGATTAATGTGTACTGTTTTCAGCTCCACAGGCACACTTCCATATATTTCATTATATAATTGCCAATGAGATTCAAACATTTTTCTTTCTGCTTTTCTCTGTACTACTTTTCAACTTGTTATTTTCATAAAGAATTATGAATTCTTTCTCACATAAATACCCAGTAAAGGCATTAAACTACTACTCAGAACTCTTGCATTTCCTCTTCTGCTAAATATATCAACAGTAATATTTTGAGCACTTGCAAAATTCTACATAAAGACTTTCAGATGAAACAGGAGAGAAAAATGAAAATGGGCAGTAAAGTCCCAAATAGGATAAGTTCCTAAAGACTATGTTCATGTCTCAGTGTACATCCAGATGCTCTTAATGCTAAATAGCTTCAAAACAACTACCCTAAAGGTAGGGTAGCCAATTTCCAAAAGTGAAAAGGGTTAAAAAAAGAGAAAGGAAATATCAATAATCCTTTTTTTTTGTGTGTGTGCTCTTTGAATGGAGCAGGCAATTCATGACTCTTAAAAGTCAGTACTGATGCTTTAAACAGCACAAGAAGTAAAAAATGACATATCCCTGAAACACATCTCTCTTCCTTCTGGGTCTTGTTTGAAAGAGATTATGAGTGAGATGGGCCAGAGGCACGAGGTATTTGTTGAACAGGAGCCCAACACAGCTCAACCTTACTCTGGAATCCTAAAGGCAGTGTTTGTGGTTTGATTAAGTCCTTAAAACAAGACCTCCAAGAAACAGGTACAGAGCTCTGTACAGAACCCAGGGAGAAGACCAAGATCTTTTGGTACATAATTGATGCATTAGCCGTGTTCCAAATTGCAGCATCAGCTGCACCTAAAAGAAGTACAATCAGTGAATAGAATTGTCTTCAATGATAATAAGCTAGAGTGGTACCACTAGGAGTCACACACAGAAACCCATGTAATGTAGCACCCTGTGGCTGTATTTGACCATGACAACTTTGAACATAGCTGAACTGCACTGAAAGAAGCCAAAGATAAAACTATTTTTCTTCTATCTCCAAAGCAACAAATGAGAGTCTGGATTCCTTAACAATAACTGTCTTGAAGTTTCACACAGTTGTATATACAAGAGATGCAAATATGACATGTATGAAAGGCCTTAATTTCTGTTGTATGGATTTGACTTCTAAAGCTAATTCTATGAAACTACAGCCAGCCCAGATTCACCACAGCAGGCTTCCAGGCAGGCTCCAGGATGTTCTCTCTGAAGTGCCCTACTGTCACAAGCTGTGCAAAACCTTCACCAGAAATATAAACCACATATGCTATTCTAAGCAGCACAGCAAGTTGGGAATCCCCAATGCCTCTGACTGTTGCATTTTTCTGGTATAGGAGAAATGATCCCCTGTTCAATACATCCTGGACAACAGAGACAAACCTCAGCAGAACAGGCACCTTTCACTATCAGTGACTGAGTGATGTAATCAGAAGCAGGAGAAATGCACATTTGCCATGTCCCTGTGGAGGTGGATGGAGATAGGTGTTGTCAAATTCCAAATGGGTAGATTAAGGAAAAAAATGTTCTAGTGCTTCCTCTCTGAAGGAGAAGTGACAAAGTAATTTGTTAGGAGCTGTAATTACGTACCATAGCTTCTACCAGAGTTTTCCATGGGAAATGTTTTCCCATGTTTTGTAGAGTCCATTTGAAGGTAGTAGAGTCCATTTGAAAGGAAAGGGAAATTTAAGAGGCTACTTGCAGTTTTTTTATTTAAATAATTTTTATATTTTAAGTAATATTACCTTTTATTTTACCTCACATACCTTAATTGATAGACTTATTGTTTTGTCCTTCCTATACTCATGGCAATTTGGGGTTTCAGGCCAAAAACTGTATCCAAAGTGCACAGCTTTAGGCAACTGAATCCAGAAAAAAAATTTCTGAGTACATGTCTTTGCTTGTTCCTACAGCTTCCAATGCTTTATAATTAGAAACATCTCAAACAATAGGATTCAACAGTTACAGCAAGTAATTCTGCTACTGTTTTTCTTCCTTTACATCTAATGCAGAGATAGTTATCTCTTTTCCAATTCTCAAAGTTTTTTTAAGTTATTTAACTTGCTCTGAAAAATGCTGAGACTGCTTTTGAAGATGAGGCATTAAGTGTAATCCACAGCCCCTTTGCTCTTTGTTCACTTTTTGAAGGTGTTTCTCACAGCCTTTTGTCCTTAAAAGCTCTTGACAGTTTTATAGGTGAGGATGGTAAAGTTGTGTCAAATACTATACAGCTGTATCGATGGCTGTCTATACAAATGCTTTCTGGCAGTAATATTAGATACAACAAAATTCTTAATATTTTTATAGTGGAGGGATTTAGGCATCTTCCTGGAACTGAAATTCACACAGCTTGCCACTCTTTCCAGTTTACAGCCTTGTAATTAATGGTAATTTTATTTTAAACATATAATCTTGACAGTTCAATCACCACTTGAGTAAACAGTGATGATTAAAACTGAAGTATAAAGGGTCTCTGGGAGATATTTGGTACACAGCATATGAAGAATTATTTATACAACTAATACTACTAATTCTGAATTCTGCATATTTATTTCCATATTCTATTCAGTTTAAAGAAAACCAAACCTCTAAAAGGATTTTTCAACTAATCTTTATAAACATTGCAATTACTACACACAACTTTTTTCCTGTTCCCCTAGAAATCTGGAACCTCCACAATTATACCTTAGTAATTGGTTTATACAATTTTAAACTCAGCTGTTTGATTCAGGTAATGGCTGCCCATAGTAATGACTGTGTCCTAGTTAGGACAGCTGAGATCAGTTCATCATGGTGGGTGTAACCCAAAACTGTATTCTATAGCCTTCCATGTCATTTCCCAGAAACTAGACTATTGTTGTCAATAGACTATTCGCACCCTCTGCCCATAGAGCCTGACTCCTCAGGCTATAAACTAGGTGTTAAGAGGCCTGTGAGATAGAAGGATGTTTCTGTCCTCACACCCTTTGTGAACTCCCCGCCCTGAGGAGAGTACCAAGCATTCCTGCCTGAACTGGAGGATATATAATCTTGGAGTTTTGGAACATTTTTTCAACCCACTCGTGGGATCCAGAGGACGGCTGCATCTCATCGCTCTCAACCAGACTTAGACCACCACTGGACTGCGATCACCAGTTCTGGCCAGACTGCAGCAGCTCTCCCACCAGCAGGTTCTTCCCCTCTCCCTTTACTTTGGACTCAAACAGGGCCCAAGGAACACCACTTTGCTCAGGCCCCAGGGTACTGGGTTACACATTTGGGTTTTTGTGGGTTGAGACCAATTGTTTGTTTGTATTATTGTACTTACTGTATTATTTTAATAAATTGTTATTCTGACTTATAATCTCTCCTTTGAGTTGGGTTCATTCCCCCTGCTGGTTAACTTTTAAACCAGCACACTGTTAACTCAATATTTTGGTGGAAGCAAGATATAACGCATCGCATAAAAAGCCATCTGTTTTAGTGAAGTTATTCAGAGAAAATATGCCACTTTCAAATTACGTGGACGTACTCCAAATGATTTTAAAAAGCATTTTGCAGAGTTGAAACATCCCTGATCTATCAGGGTATTTTCACTCACTTAACTTAAACTTTGCCAGGTTCCTCCAATCAACAAATAATCCCTCTCTGGATAACCTCTTGATTGCTCTCCTACAATTAACATTGCTTTAATTATTTATTGACTTCCCATTAGGGCAGAAGAAGGGAGAGGGTGGAAACACTGGACATCATCAACTATGAAGAAGTCCTCAATGAAGGACTGCTCAGACTCTCTTTGTTCTGTATCTAGTGATCGCACAAAAAAATAAAAGGAGTCACACCTGGATGACTCCATTCCTGATGCCACACAAATAGAAGGTAAAGACACATTCTTTCAAAATACTGGCCAGGGACACCTCTAACTAAAAACTAAGTATCACACTGTGGTGACACTGAAATGGAACGCATTCTGGTATTAGAGACACAAGGCTCTAGTCCTGGAAGGATTTAATTCTGAATGCTTTCTAACCAAAATACAGGTATATCCTTTCCAGCCAACTCCCTCTTAATTTGGTAAAAATGTTTGTTTGATGTTTCTGTTCTGGGGTAAATAGTCAATACATAGTGAGATTCATATGAAATTAAGGCAAATGGGTACATCCATCCACACGTGCAGCACATGTCTAAAGACAACTTTGGAGCTCACCTTAAAATAGGCACCTAGTACCTTGTCAGCATTCTTTAGGTTCCAAGGATTAGAGAGGATTCTCATTTAGTATAATGATAGTGCAGTTGCATACATGGGGACACTAAATTGGTACATCTAAGTCTCAAACAATACCACCATCATGTCTGTTCCAAGTTACTCTAAAAGTCAGAATGAAAACCAAAAATCCTAAGACAGGCAACGGAATCCACTACTTATGGGGCATCTTATGAAGACAGGCTGGGCATATTTCAGTTGAATGAGGACACTAACAAGATGGTGCATGGAACAGCACTGACTGACGTGTACAAACAAAATGCAAGGCAGTGCTATTTACTGTTTGTGCTAGAGACGTGCTATTTCTGAATTCTTCACTCATTTGCTGATCTATTTTTAAAACAGAAATTTGCAAATATCTAGAGAGTGACAGACCTGCAGTAAACCAACCTATTTTATCTAGGTGGTCAAAAAAGAATAAAAATAATTGTATATTTGCTACTTTGTGAATATCTACAATATATCTTCAGCAAGAGAAACAATGTGTTTTTCTCTCATATTTTCTATAAAGTTGCTTTTAACTGCCTTTTTATCCGTTCTTAAAAGACCTATACTCAGGAACAGGATAGAACTTCTTGCATGCATGAACAAGAACTGTTTCAAATGCTTTAGAGCATTTATTGCCCATATCACAAAAAAAAACAATCACAAAAATCTCAAAGTGGTATTCTTCGAAATATAATAAGGCAAACTGATATTTAAGAAGTGCATAAAACTAGGAGAATATTCCATTATACTGAAGTGGGGTAGGAAAGATGGAAGATATTTTAAACTTACCCTATTGACACTGCTGTTTCTTAAAATAATTTGAATTAGATTTTTCTTAAATTCTTCCAGCTTCTTGAAACACTTTTTTAAAACATGATTAGATAGTTTAGTATCAGTTATTAAACTGACCAAAACACAAACTGCTTCAGTAAGAAAATTCGAAACTGGAAATTTAGGACTGTTGTAAAAAACAGTCAGTCCATCAAGTAACTGAAACACTGAATTGCATATGGTGAAAGAATCATTCTCAAGCTCTGAGAAATCTGCTTGAAGAATTCCTCCTTCTGACAGTTTTCTTATTTCAAGCAAATGTTGCAAAAACTGTACTGGAGCAGTCAGAGATTGCTCCTTGCTACTATGGCAAAGATTCAATGGGGGAACTTTGACATTATGCTCAGATTGGTGAAAATCTGAAGCGATGCCTAAAGAATCAAATGCAGAGTCATTAGAGACATCACATCCAGAGTCTTCTAGCTGGCTTGAGTAATTCGTAGGGTTTATAGATTCTTGATTCAGAAGAGTTTCAGCAGAGGTACCTGGTTTTCCTGAAACGCAAAGGTGAAAGTTACATTTGTGCAATGTTTCATTATGTATGTTTATGGAAGGTGCTTTCGGGCAAAAATCACATATTACATGTGTATTTTGCTCCCCGAGAACTTCCCATGACTAGAATTTAGCTGTCAAAGAAGATGATATTTTTAAATTAAAGTCAAAAGTTTCAAAAGGTAGTGTCTATTTGTGAACAAGGTGGTTTATGCTTACAGCAATTTTGAGTTTCAAACTATCAGGAATTTTAAGTTTTCACATATATAATTTAGGTAGATATAACACAAACAATTTAAGTGAGTATCTATACTCCCATTAATTCCCAGGGAAGAAAATGCATGTAAATTTCTGGTGGCCCAAACATTTTCACTACTTTTACTCTCAAGAACTTCGACTGCTTTTAAAAGACAGTGAAGGTCTGTTACTATAATTGCATCAAATAAGATATTCTCCTTTATGTGTACTCTTTCTCCCCAGTCAGGTAAGGAATTCTAACAGAGTCAAAGCTGAACAGAACATTACACTTGATTTTTTTTATTATTTAACAGAGAAAAACATTCAGAATCAAAAGCTTCTCCAGTCACCATCTATCTCATCTCATCTTCTTCAAAGACAGCCAAACTACATTACAGAAGGTATGCATTGCATTCACACCAATAAATTACTTTTGTGTACTACTGTAGAATCTCTTTCATCCCATTTCTCACATTAAATACATTTAAGACAGTACCTCTTGGCATAAACACAGTACTAGGTGACAACAGACACCTGTTCTACATGCAACCTATGCAAAAACATCACACAAAACAAGCAAGAGCAGTGAAGTGGAAGACCAGTGCACATAAGCATCTTGATGCCACGAGGCAAAGCTAGAACCCCATCTAGTTCTGCTCTGCTTACTAGGGCAGAAATTACAGCCACAAATTGCTTCTCCTCTCTTAAAAAACTTCTATATACTCTTCATATTTTCCACAAGGATCCAAAGCAATACCATACTCCTCTCTCTTGGTATTCTTAAATTAATAAAAGAGCTTATAGTTGGTTTGGCCTAAAAGGAAATAAATGTTTCATTTCATAGCAAGTTAAAGAAAGCATTTTTAACACAGCAATCCAGAGTGTTCTGTGCGCTAATAAAACACTACTCAAAAATTTTTATACAGACTGCACTAAATTTACAATTTCAAATTGAATTCTGACCATTACTTTAGTCCCTGAAAACATACCAGATCATCCAATGACAGTACTGCTACCAAGATCAAAAATGGAAACATGGTTTATTTATTTATCGTTGAATTTCATGCCTTTAACATTCAGACGTATTCAAACTGCACAGGATTCGTAACAATTGACTCAAAATGAAAGGGCCAACTGTAGGCAAATAACTGCTTTTTCCAGGACATAGGAAAAGCTGGGCTTTTAAGGTCAGCCTAGCATTTTACAGAATAACACTGTTTCCAAATGCCCTGCAAGCCCAAACTTGGAAAGCAAGCAAAGAAGCAAAGCATGCTTCCCATGAACACGCACCAATCTCTCATATCTTCTCTCCCTAGGGTTTTGAGCAAAACACATTCCAGAAGAAAAAACCTGAAAGTTGGCTTTGGTGTCATTTAAGGAAAATAAGCCCTTCTAGGGAATCCATCTACTGTGAGTTCCACTATGAGGGTATTTTATTCCTGTTCTTAATCCCACGGGGCAACGTGAAAATTGCTCATGCGGATATAATGCCAGAAGTCAAAAGAAGAAAGCAAGAACTACGGGCAAAAAATCCATATGTATGTTCACTGATTCTCTTGTGGAAGAAAAAAAAATAGCAGAGGTGAAAGAAAGGAGAAGAAAAGAGAAGAAAAATGGAAGGATAGTACAGCAATATCCACAGGAACCAAACTTGAGCTGTTCTCAAATGTAAGAGATACCATGTTCAATGAAACACTCCTTCCAGCAGGAGACAATGTTGCATTTACACTTGGGTTTCTATTCACTGACATATCAAACTCCTGTCCCATGATGAGCTTCCAGAAAACCGTGTTACAGTCCCCAATATCAGCATATTCCCAGTTAAATGAGTAAGACAAAATGCTTTAAAAATGTTTACTCGTTTATATGTTCTAGTCATTTGGGGAGATGGCAGTTATCTTTAAAAAAAGACAAATAAATAACCCACCAGGCAATACTTATTATTTCCCTCAAAATGCCTAGAAATAGCTTATAATTTATTTCTTGAAAGAAGTTACACTAATCACTTTGTACTGACCTATTATTTAAAGAAGAAAGCAGTCTTGACATTCACACCATGTGGTTATCAAGTACAGAAAAAAAACCCAACAAACAGCATTAAGCTTGCCTCACACTAACAAGAATCTTTAAACAGTAATTTCAAGAACATTTGACTATAAATATATTGGAACAAGAAATGTGAAAATTTAGTGTATGTAAACTGATCACAAATTTTACAATGCCTTTATATAAGTAATTAAATCTCTGGTCATGAGCAATTTTGCAGCCTTCTTAAATATGTCACATAAGATTAAGGAAATATTTAAACTCTTAATTCCTGTTTAGGACTTTAGCTCCTTACTACTGTAAGATTCTGAGCTGAAAAAACAAGCAAGATCCTGAGCACCGAGCAAAGCAAGATATGGACACAAGAAGAGCCTTGGGGTGCAAAGGCTGAAGAACTGACATCCCTCTAAATATACTCACCACTGCAGAAAGACTATGGCCTGAAAACCAGAAATCATTAAGGGACAGGGGAGTGACTTGCAAACTGTGTACGGTATGTCAGCAAAGTGTGTAGGCACTAGAACTCACACGTACATTCTGCAGTGGGACCACAAAACACAGAGGCTTTTGTCGGGGCAGTGAGGTGCCAACCAGCCTTATGATTAGATAATGAGGAGTCTTCAGCTAGTCCTGAGGAAGCAGAGCTCTGGCAAACACCAAAATCAACCCCATCTCCCAAATTCATTCTCTCATACCTAACATGGGTTGAGAAGCAGCCTGTAGCAGGAGCAGGGGTGGTGAAAGATGCTTTCTTAGACACCTGTGTACTGCCACAGACCAGACAGCATTTGAATGAGGAAGGTCACATGCCATATGTAGTTCAACATTTAAAAACTGAAGAAGGGTCCTCAGCTCATGAACTTGTTCCAGTCTTTTGAAAAACTTAATATATCTGCAGCTCCACCACCACCAGGGATTGTAGAACAGAAAACAGGCTTGAAGGTGGCAGAGGCAAGAAACAAAGTGAATACATTATCTGAATTCTGCAAAGAAAAAATTACTTCAGTTTCAAGCATTAGACATTGTTAATACTCTCTCACTGTGTGAGCATATGCATGGATTATCACTTGAAAATCAAAACCAATGACATTAGACATTTAAAGTTCTCTTAAAACTCGATAGGCTCAGTTCCATTTCTAAAAGAAAGAGGCAATTAAAAACGAGACAATCTTGGAAACCTCTTTGATGATACTGCATTCTGCTTTCCAAGTAGGTGTTCAGTCAATAACCTCTAAAAGGAAATGAAAACCTATGTGAAATTATGTCCACTTCTGCATTTTTCAGGACTATCGGTTATTCCTCATTTAATCTTCATTGATTGGTTTGTTTGAAGTGTACTTTATATGAACAATGAATCAGGTTTGTTCTCTTATTAAAAAACCCACATGCCTTTTCTTCATATGTAAACGTCTCTATTCTGCTGTTTTCATTACTAACAAAGCTGGCTGGTTGAGAAAAAAAAACAGCCCCCCCTAACCCAACCCAAACCCAATGGTGTGCCATATATTTGGCACACCATTGTTGTCCTGACCTGGAACCAAGCCAAACTTCTGTTTTCACTATTCTGAAATAATAACGAAAAAATAATAAAAAGATTCTAGGATTCTCCAAGAAGAAATTTTAGAAGCCATGTATCCCACACTTTTCATCTGCATTTCCATGTTTTTTTATAACCACCTTGGAAAAAAAATGTCCTCTGTTTAAATCTAGGGTGCTTTTTTTACACTTTTTTTATGCTAAGGTGCATGCTGACATACTTTATCCCATTTAGGAATAATTTCACAGAAATGAATATAGGATTGAGTATCTAAAATTCTCAATGGATTGCTCAATGCCGGGGGATAAATGCTTCTCTGAAGGCTTAGAAGCATATACTTCAATTTGTTAAGGATTTTGCTAACATAAAGCATCTAAATGTTTAGAATTCAGTAAGAACTGAGAAGGATTTTGAGGATATAAACATTCATTTTAGGGGATTTCTGTAGATGACAGCACAAGTCTTTTGTAGTTCAAGTCAAATAAAGAATACTTGCAGTAAAGATATGAAAGGATAAATAATCAGGTGACAAACACAGGTCTGGGTCAGTTAATGCTCATCAAGCAGTATGACAAAAGATCTGACAATCTTTACAATATTGACCATCTCAATGACATGACTGAAATTTGATTTCTAAGCTAGATAGGGGATATTTCAAGATACTAAGTGAATTAATGTTACCTACAGACTGCAGGTCTGAACTGGTGGTACTGAACTGGAAATATTATGTCTTATTACAAATGCTTCACATTGCAAACCAAACTGAGCTTTGCTAAGAGACATGAAGTATCAGCCAATGACATGGATGAAATGAAGGCTGAAATGAGGTGGACTCCTTAAGAAATCAGCTAGAGTATTCCTTCCTAAAAAAACCCCTCTTTTCTTGAATATAACATGGTATAAAAACTTAGTTTTTCTCTTCATATATACACAAGGACACAAACAAAGATTAGCTTGAGGAACTGAGATTCTAAGCTTGAGTTAGCTTAAGGCTGCCCAAAGAGGTTGTGAAATCTCCATTCACAGGGACATTCAGAAGCTGCCTGGACACAGCTGTGTCCTGCACAACTGGCTCTAGGTGGCCATGCTTGACAAGGGACTTGGAAAAGAGGAACTTCAGTGGTCCCTTCCAGTGTCAACCATTCTGTGATTCTGTATTTCCAGTGAAAAATTTGACTGATCCTTAGCTTCCTACAGTAGACTTATTGGCGAGAGGATCCTAATTGCCATGGCCACACTTCTTAACCTGTTTTTACCATATACGTTTATTTTTCCCCAAAACTACCATTGTTACTCAGAAGAAAAGAAATTAATCTATACTATATTCTGAACCCACTTGCTTTTATGAACCTTATTCCCAATAATCACCATTCATCTTATGAGGAACTTGATCTATACAGGCAACTAATAAAATAATAACAAACATTTCCTCTTGTGGGGACAATTGGGTTGGTTTTGCCTCTGAACGGGTTCCTTACACAGAAGTCTGGAAAGAAAAGGATGCTTCTTGGGTCCCTTTACCCTAAGTATGTGCTTAGAACAGCTGTAGCAATGCCAATGGATAAGATAGAAAGCATCTGCTTTCAAAGGGAGAAAGTTTCCACAACCAAAACAGACCTGTTATCCATGGAAGGAGCAGTACTCTGAGATTTCAATGAATCATTACACTCCAGCTGGTGCTTTCTCCAGATTGCAAATTAACTTATTTAATTATCCTGAAAAGGCCTCAGCTTTCATAAAGTTCCCCATTGTGTCACTACAATTACGGAGAACAGATTTATCTCATCATCATATTGCAAGAGCCATATTCCTATAAATCTGTACTAAACACAATTTAACTTCATTTTTGCCATCTCACAGATCTGTTCGCAATTCTCTGCTCTCCTCATAAAAAATAAAATACTTTTTAGGTTGTGAGACATTCCTTGCAATGCTGCCTACTTGCATTATTTCCACTGGTAGAAGCACGGGAGTACATTAGTACACTTTAGATGTCAAATGATAGTTCATTTTTTAAGTACTGTCTGTTTGACACCCATTATGCCTTAGAGAAAAAAATGTTGAGATGACACACTGGGCTGCCCTTATAGATCTGTATGGAGAGAAGGATACTCTTTTTTTGTCGGAGAGGGAGAGGAAAGGCAGATGTAAGGAGGAAGAATGTCTTTATGCAGAAACATCACATCCCTAAGCACCAGACAAAAATAATCAGAACTGTTTTCCACGGCAACACCAAACTAAGTGTTGACTGCTGCCCAATGGAGAATCCTCTCACCTTGGAAGGCATACAAAGGAAGAAGTCAAAGGTACCGCTCAGGGGCTGACAATTCCTTTACAACTGTCATGCTTTTGCATTTCTTGCTTTCTGCCAAATACCAGGGGAGAGAAAGTGCTGACAGGACACAGCAATCTGTAACAGCAGCTCATTCAAACATACCAACTTGAAGAAATAGCTTTTATGTAAACATACCACGGTAACTTGGTAATTCCAGCCTACAGTCCTCCACCTTACTACCATGCCATAGGAACTAAAATTGTTGCTAAGTGCTACTCACAGCAGATGTAAACATTTCACACTATTTAATCTACTTTCTGGAGAGGGAAATAATTTCTCCTAATAGATTAATGTGTTATTATTATTCAGCTAGATTTGGACTGCTGCTATCTCCACTAACAAGGAAGACTTCTTTATGAGGCTGCAGATAACATATTCACGAAGGAATCTGCATGTTTTGGTCTGACCTTTCTGAATTCATCTAATTGGTTTCTCTTTGAAAATGAGCTTAAACAAAATCTATCATCAATTATGTTCTCTCGCCACTCCTTTTAATGTAAGGAGGCAGAGGAAGCATCACAAATTACATTAAGTCATGATGGAGAGTTTTGCCCTTTCAGAAATTTGAGATCAAATTAGTCAGAAAAGATTTGGCCATCACTTTTCCTGCCACCATCAAAGCAGAACTTATCTGATCCTGTCTTTGCCCACCAAGGAAATGCTGAGGCTTTAAGATGAGCATCCAGAGTTTCCACCTCTTTCCATTGAGCAAGAAATACCCAAGCCATGACTTACAGGGAAACAGAAAGGGAAGGGAAGGCTGAATTCTATGACCCAAACCAAGGCTGCTGGTAAATTGGAGTTGGGTATTGTTTATAATCAGTTTTACTTCAGCTGTTGAGTGGGCTGGTTCCAGTTCTGTATGCTTCTACTTACACAGGAAGTCTGAGAAGTCTGAAGTAAGAAAAAAGGAGACTGAAGTGTCTTCATTCATACTAATCTGCAAAGGAAGCTGCTCCCTTTTTCCACGCATACAACTAAATGCCTCAAGGAACACACCAAGTTAAGGAATGAAGCAGGAGATACAATATTTTTTTTTTCCTGGCTCTTATTCCCAAAAGAGATACAAGTTGCTTCTTTGACACAGGAAATAGAATATCCTGCAAGGTCAAACACAGCCTCGGGGTACAGTTAAATATCAGACATTCACATTAATCACATTCTGACTCAGAGTTCAAAGTTTCCCTAAACACACAGACACGCTACAGTAGGGTGGATTGGCAGCCACACGCTACTGTTGAGGCTGAGAACAGGAGGGGACTTCAGGGCATGGCAGATGAAGTTCTACTGTAAATTATCTATAAAAGGAAGACTAAACTAATTCTAGAAAGGAACAGTGTGGAAAGAATCTGATTTTTATTTCAATTAGAGGAGCAAGCAGTTCAGACATTTTATGTCTACCCACTGCATAAGAAGGGAACAACATGAACCAAGACTGAAGGTGAAGCTAAGGAAGGGAGAACACACACGATACAAGTTTTGCCAAACATATACCCTGGATAATTGATTTGGAACCCTTCAAGAGCATCAGCTGAAACCAACCATGGCAGTAAATATCTACCCTTTAAATTGTCATTCTTAAAATATGTGCTTGGCAAAAAAAAGTGTAGAGTACTGCATTTATGCCTTCTTAAGTCGGAGTAACAGCTGCAGGCTTTTCAGAGCTCTTTAAAAGAGCCTGCCAAGAAACAATATGATCATTGATTTTATGAGCTGATAACAGTGAAGGAATTTGTCTTAGAGGACAGGTGCTTCAATCCATGAATCTATCAATTTATCAGTGCTTTGTAAGACCCTTTATCTTTTCATGTAGCTCCCAAAGCAAAGTGACAACAGAAGGCTCAAATACTTTATATCCTTATTCTTGGAATAACACCAAGAAGTTTATATCCTCCTTACTGTGAAATTTCAATCTGAATCAAAGAAAGGCAGGAAACTTTGATTTAATATGAAATTTGACTTTTTTTCTACTCATGGGCATAGTTGTCAGGACAATACTGTCAAGGTGAAAAATAATGAACAGATAATTACAAAAAGATTTGCTTCTCCTCCTCAGATGATGATGATTGACGTACAGCCAAAAGCACCACCAAGGAATAGAGTCCTTGTATTCAGAAAGGCAACGGAACAGGAACTTGCAGACACAGCACAGTCATTGAATATACACTACAGCAATTTTATAAACACATTAAACTGTAACAGCTCACACCACCAAACAGTTTACCTGCAGCAAAGCATGCTCCTCCCCCGAAGTTAGGTACCTTTAACTTTTTAAGGGTCTCTGAGAACGAAGAACTGTTCAGATGGGACAAAAATAATTTAGACAACATATCTTTAAAAAAATGCATTCTTTGTTCTTTCTCCTTCATGTGTTTGCACATCCATGCTGTGTGCAACTTTATGTGGAGAGGGAAAACAGGTATCACAGCTTCAAAGAGCTCACAAATTTCTCACATCAGGGAAATAAAACTCCGTGGGCAGTCTCTAATCATTCCTGAAGCCTCTGAAAAGACCTACTATTATTATTACAAACAGCAGGTGGGAGAGGAAAGCTCTCACACTCAGAATGCAGAGCAGGGAAGATACAGCTGCAAAGTGAACCTTGGCTGAAGGACTCAAACTCTTCAATTCTGAAGAGGGACCAGCAGAAACAAATGCAATATGTTATCCTTACTGCATGAGATTTTCTGTTAGTGGACTCTGTGAAACCCAGGCATTCTTTTATCTACAGGGTTGTTAAACAAAATGCAAGAAAGCCACATAAAAGCTGAGGGTTTGAAACCATTTTAAGAGGCTGCATTATTTTAAGCAGAATACCAACTCCAAAAATGAGGCTGGAGAAATGAGTAGAGGAGGAAAAGGATCCATGATATCAGCAGATTATTTGGTACTCAGAACAATCCTAGCTATCCTCATCCCTAAAGAGCATGTCTCTGGTGTGATATTAGGTGGTACACTCGGGCTACCTATACTATCAACAAAAAACTATACAAATGGCTTGATGGATCCACAGTAGCTTTCAAGTGAACAGGATGAAACAGCACTTCTACCACTTTTTTTCTCAACTTAGATTCAAGCTCCTGATGTCTCCATATCTCAGCAGTAACCACCTCTAGCTTCTAATCTCCATGAGCTTGAAAAAATCTCAAAACTGGCACAACACACAAGAAAGGATTTTTTTATTTTCCCTGCAGCAGAAGATGTCAGTGGTGTAATGGCCCCTATTTCAGGAAGGCTTTGCTCCTATGACCATCTTCCTATATATAATAACCACAGGTGTTCTACTATTAATATATATCACCAACTCGATCACCAGAGGAATGCATAGATCTCACCAACAGATAGCCCATCTGGTATCAGTAACAATCTTACTTTACTCAAAAAGCAAGAGACTGGGCATTTGTCTCCAATGTCACTGTAATCACGAATGCCCACTAAGCAGTTACATCTGATGATGAACATCCTCTTTCCAAAATAACATATGGCTCAAATCCATTATCAAAAGAGATCACATGCCATACCAAAATTAAAGAAGAAAAAAAAACAAAGAGCCAAAAGAACAAAATATCATAAGAAAAAATGGCCATCTCAAAGTTACACTCCAAGAATCTGAAAGTGTCCTTTCAAAGCTAAGGAAAACGTGCATGAAGAAATCTATTCAGTTCAGATTTTCCACATATTTTCGTGTTCTTACACTCAAGTGGTTAAGAGAAACTGAAGGGGAAGACTATGCCCTACTTTTCTCGGACAGTGTGTGATACAGCTGGGGTTGATGTGAACTCCCACAGATATTTCATATGTCAAGAGGTTTTCTGCCTAACAGGTTTATAAACACTGTAGTCACAAAAATAAACACTTCAAGGAAAAAGCAGCTACACACTAGTCCTTCAAATCAGTCAGGTGCTGGTTTTGAACTCCAGAGAAATCAAGAAATATAGAAGGATTATGGACAACAGATACTCATCTCTACTATTTATGAGTCCATTAGCTAAAAATAGACTGAAATTAAAGTTTGGCTTCACTAAAAAACTAGACTTGGTCAGATATGTTGAGACCTTGAAAAATTAAAAAAGCTATCCATGAAGAGCAGCTTACTTAAGTGATTTGGGAATCATAGCACTCTTTCTAAGCTAGTCAGACTACTACGAGCAGAATGCAGACTGAATTTTTCAGACAATTCCCCACATCCATATTAGTGAATATTGCAATGGGTCAAGTGAACCATAAACTGCAGAGTAAGCATGCTATTTCCCTGTACAGGTAAAGAAGAAAGCACAGAAATTTAGTGTAGCTGTTGACATCTAAAATTACAAAAGATTTAACACATTTCATATCTGTGAACAAACTTCACTGTGACTAGGGCAATGAAAATTAACCACCTTTGCAAGGGGTGTTATCTGCCTGGGATGGTTGCTTTTCTCTTCCCTTCTCACAACTAAAATTTAAAGACTCTTTCAAAAGCAAGACTTAGAACACAGAAGTTGCAGATGAATTGGTTTTATTTGCTATGTTTTGCTAATTGATTAATGTTTGCTATGTTCTGCTTAATCCACAATTAGAATATCCTCATCAGACATTAGATGTTAATAAATCTCTCCTGAAATCTCTCTAAAAGCTACTTTTACTCTTAGACTTCATGTTTGGAACAGGTTGCAGAGAACTGACACATAAACAATAAGTAAGTATGAACGGTCATTAAATCACTTCTCTAGAGAGAAAAGCCTATTATAAAAATTAAATAAATAAATCATTAGAGCTTCTAGCTAAAGTCTAATAATGCATCCCCCCATCAGTCAAAGTTAGAAACTAGAAATCTCACAAGGCAATAAAGAAGCCACTGTTTCAGTACAAAAGCAGTGTGGTAAAGCCTCATCAAGTTTTCTATGAGGGAAACTTCTAAAAATCTCAAGTCATAAATCAACTATTCATCTTGATTTTAGCGATCCCCTCAACAGCAAACTCTCTCTTTCAGCCCAGAGCATTTTGACCTCCTTCTCCCAGGGAAACATCTTCCCAGAACCTGTAGACATTCTCCACTGCCTGATTTCCAAGCTCACTCTGTGCCACTGATCTCCTGGAGCAAGCATGACTCACTCCACATGCACGAGTTAGAGAAACAGTGCTGTTTGAACCCATCTGTTTTAGTTTTATTTTTTTTTCGTCTTCTTTAACTAACAGCCTCCTTCCTGAGTCCTACAATATCAGACTCACAATATTTTATCATATGCCATAAAAAACCCCATTCACCCATCCAGAGTCTCAATACATTAAGAGAATCAGCAGACATACAGTCTTTTGCCTGCCCAACCTTCCTGTTATACATATTAGGGATTAGCACTTCCAACGCATTAGGCTTAAATTCAGATTTTAAACATCTGTAAAGTCATTAAAAAATATGCAAGATGTCTTTAAGACCTGTTCCAAATATAAATAGGGTACATCAGTATTCTTACAAACTACTATCTCCAAGGTTATAGAGTAACATTTTGTATTGACAATTTTTGCTGCAATTATTCTGTATAATACATATTGATTCTGAGGGTTAAATATGTAAATTCTGCTTAAGGACCAAATTCTCAAGCACAATCCCATTACAAATTAATTAAGTGTTCCACTACTTCAGAGCTTTGGAAAAAAACCAGAAAGCTGTACACTGAAGACTCTCATATCTAGGCAAAAGAAATGCTACAGGCAACGTGAAAGCTATTTGGTCCCCCGCTACTGAAACATAGTCAGAAATTATTTGAGAAACTTACTATTTTCCAAGCAGAATCTTGGACAGATCCGGTTCAAAAGAAGTTCTTGTCTTAATCGAAGAACTTCAGCTTCCAGCACTTCAACTTTCCACTTCCATCCAAAATCTTGTTCAGATACAGTTTTGGCAAGATGCTCAGTATATTCTTTGGAACTCTTCCCTGGTGGTTTCGAGTGGATAATTGCAAAAGCCAATGCTAGTTTTGATATTTTCAAATACCAAATTTGATTTTCTCTTCCATCTTTGATTTCTACTGCATTAGAAAAATAGAAAACAAAAACATTACTTCACTATGACTCCTTTAAGGAAATTATGCACAGTATTTTCTTGACTTTGAAAACTATTTAACAGCGAGACCAATTCTTTTGTTTCTAATGCATTCCTAAATCATCAAGGAGAAGAGTAGAAATACAAGCATCTGTGTGCAGTGTGAGAATAAAACATACATGAGCTGTACTCCAGCTATAAAAATAAAATTGAGGCAATGTTTGAAAATAATTGCAGAAATAGCACGCACTTCAAATAGGCTTATTCGAGCAAAATTTTAAATTCAAATGTTATCTCGACTAAAACAAAGATGAAGACACTAAAAAGACTAACCTCAAAAAAAACCTTTGACACCCCCTCCTCCTTACCAAAAAAAACCCTAAGCCCATGACTAAAGAAATCACAGGGGGATTATTTACACTTAAACACAATACATATAATTTTTTACCATGAGTTTAAAGTGCTCAAAAGATAAAACTTTGAGGCAGTCTCTGATTTTGAACACCTGGTACTGTTACCCTTGGAAGTTCTAAGAATACACTAAGCCTCAAGCCTGCAAAAAGGTCTATGCAGACAGCTGCAAGGTGATGTAAGTGGCTAGTAAGGTAAGTGAAGAAGACAGTTTCATCAGGTCTGGTACAAACAATGAGGATGGGGCAAAAGGCACTTTAGGAGTCAGAAAAAGAAAATATTTAACTAGATGATTATGTCATGGGCAACAGCACAGGACTTGGGAACAAAAAAGGTAAAAAATAAATTAAAAATAACTAAAAATAACTAGCCTATCTAATTGCTTGTTTTTTCCTAATTCTACATCAATTTAATTCAGTTGTTTAATGTATTTTTTCTTGAAAAAATACTACTCCCAGACTAATAATAATAATAATAATAATAATAATAAAAATCACTTCCTACACTTTTGTCCTCAAATTCTTTCATCCTCAAAGGATTAGCACCCCTGTGGGACAACTAACTGGTGTAGGACTCTTGTTTACCTTATACATCAAAGGAAATGTTTACAAATACAGAACTATGCAATTAATTGAACTGCTTTCAAAGCTGTGAATAAAATGAAATACATGGAACCACACTGAAAGAAGAGTAAATAGCAACAGTAAGGTATTCAAAACATTCAGCTTTGAACCTGAAAGGTGCTTCCCAAATTATCTCATCTTCTAAATAGAAGCTGCACCCAGATACTACTCAAACAGTGTCTGGCAAGTTCCATTCTTATAAAGTTCCTTTGCAGAGCAGAGCCATAAATTAGGGCACGCAGAAAGACGTCTTACAAAAAAGGCTTTCACTAGTGATTTAACATTTTGGTATCTCCAGAGACTGCTTTGCAAAAGCTTTCTGATCCACCTTCCTTTTAAGGACAAATAAAGATTTACTTTCTGCTTCAAAACATGCTTTGTCAGTATTGGCATTCTCCTTTAAATTACATTCAGGGAAGTTGCAGAAGGACCAACATTCTAGTATGAGACAGGGAATGGCATTTAATATCAGCATGTCATGAGTGCCTGGGCGCCTTTTATCATCAAAGTCACCACCAGTACCTTCTTATCTATGGTACTCTGTTTATTTCTACTTACATATTATTACAAAAAAACCCCAACAAACAAACCCACGAAGTTAGCTGTCTGGCCACTGATATATTACCACTATGCTACAGTGAAAAGTATGAAATACTACTTTGGTAGCATTTTTTCACCACTTATCACCAAAATAGAGAGAGGTATTTTTTTACTTTGTTTTAAAAAAAGACTACTGTGTTTTAAACATAAAAAAACCTTAGTGCTCAAGGTAATAACACAACACAGACAAGCAAGGGGATATTTCACCCACAACATCCTAAAATACCATTTTCTAAAGGAGATGTATTCCTAATAAATCACATATACGAACCATTGTGTCTTACCACCTAATTTAGCTTTAAATCACAATCCTTAAAATTTCAAATAGCACTCCACCTTAACACTCAGGACATACATTTAGTTAATGACTAATTAATAAATATTAGTTAATAGAATTTAGTTAATAATTACTTTGGATTCTGAAGAAGGCCTTTTCCTCTAACATCTTATACAGACTCCTACAGTAGGAGTGTGTTACACTGAATGATTTTAAGGAGATATTTTTACTCTGGAGAAAAAGAATCACTACTTTTCTAGAATAATTACTTGTAAAGATGCCGTTAAAAAAAAAAAAAAAAGGCAGATCACAAAGCTGGTTCTCCTTAGAAACAAGACACAATCAAAGCATTTTTTGGAGAAGTTATTCTTTCAGAATTTTAAAAATCTCTTGTCTAAAACCAGATAATTAATGAAAAATAGCAATATTCCTGCATATTTCCAGAAAGAGTAGATTTCTCAAAGATTTTATGGAGAACATACAGCTCTCTCACCTCCTTTCTGTCACTGTCACTGTCACTGTCACCATCTCTCTTCTCTTTGCTGCCTTTATGATCATGAAAAGAGAAGCTTGTTTAACAAAAAGCAGGAGTTCTACAGGCCGATTCAGGTTTTTCACTGTTCCCTAAAAGGACAACTGCTCTCTCAGAAACCACTGTAAAAGTCCTCTAGAAAATAACACACCGGATGATGCTGTTAGAAGTAGAGGGATGCTGGCCAACCATGCATTAGCAAAAATTGCACGGCAATCTGTTGCTCTCAGGAAGTGCTGCACCACCAAATGTAAATACATTCCACTAAAAGCATATTGGCAGCTACAGAGTTTTATCAATAATATTTTTGCTCCTATCAACATAGAAATTACACCAATGCTTAGGAAGAAAAAAAAAGTTTTAGACCAAACCAAAAACTTTCCTTGATTGGGAATAGTATGAAGCCAAGAGCAGAAAGAAGTCACTAGTCTAGTCCTGCTAATGCCAAAATATGTACGACAGGAATCAAAAGGATCAAGAATTATCCTCCAAAACATATTTGATACTGAGTGGGAATAAGTACTTACACACAAAGTTCTATTTGTGTGCTTACTGAGTGTTAAGGAGAGAACCATCAACCCCTTGCAAACTCTGCCAGAAGCAGGGCACAGCACAGATACCATCTGGTGACAGGTTCCCTATGCAACCCCCCCAGTCCACAAACTGGAAGTGCCCTCAGAGGACCTGATGGGTTGACATCACTGTCAAACAGGACTGGGTCCCCAGATTTCCAACACCAGAAAGAGAGATCTCCCTGTCTCCAGCCTTCTAATCCTCCTGCAGGACCCACAGCCCTGCAGAGATCCTAACCATGGAAAGCTGCTGAGCAACTATTCACCTGCAGAAATAATTAGAAAATAAGCAATGAACTGTCCTGTACAGCTCTGTGTTACATAACCAAGGGGAACTGAGATGTAGTGTAAGATTCTTTGAGGACCTTTGATATAAACTTCTGGTAAGTCCTACCTTGTTTTTTACATGGTCTGAAACATGTGAAGAGGAAGTAATTCCCACTAATCAGAAAAAAAAAAGCCCACCCCACTAGTTTCAGATGGTCACAGTTTTGGTTTGCTTTCTTCTCAGTCTGAACTTCATATATTTAACTCCATTCCAAAGGAGAAAGGTTTCACATTATTGTTAAAAAACGTAAAGAATTCAAATCAATCATTATTATCAAAAAAAAAAAAAGAAAACATTCACTAAAGCCGTGAAACTTGCATCTAAACTTAAGCCATTCATTAGTTTTAACAACCTATAAAATCTCCTATTTCCAAAAATAGGACCTGCACCGCCACAAAAGGACTGCACCTTGCTAGTTAGTGGTCCCCACTTTCATACCAATTACTTCTTGTCAAAGTCTGGAAGCTGAGGTCAAACACGTGACATCTTCAAAAAACAAGGACAATTCCCTGAGCCCGCTACTGGCATAAAGGCATCCACTCCTCCCCTAGCACTCTCCACTCTCTCAGCTGTCAGAAGATGATTTTCCGCCTCTTACTTCAATGTTTCTATTTTTTTTTCTCCACTGTTAACTACATAAAACTGAACAACTCAGTCCCTGAGTGCACACTTTTTGTTGTTTTGTTTTTCTTCCCCCATGCCAGAATGCGCTAGTGTCAACACAGGCTGACAAGGATAACAATAATTTTCTCTCTTTAACTGAAGTGCGGGGATGATCCCTTCATTTTTCTTTGCATTAACACATGTGAACTAGAGTAATTGGTCTCCCAGAAAGGTTTAACCTAGAAAAAGGTGCAGTTGAGTTTGCAGTCAGATCAAAATGGACTGCCTGCTGAAGAAAAACCCCAGTGATCTTGGGATGAGCCTACCCCAGCTCCTGGGCCTATGTCCACTGGAGCTCCTCAGCAGTTCTGGATTTCTCTACCATGAGGAGCCACAATATATGCTGCACCAAGACATCAAAGGATGAGCTACTCAGTTTGCACAGGTGAATCCTCAGCTCTAGAGCTTTTAAGAAATTTTTCACAGGTCTTTATGGGTAAGAGAGGTGAATTTTAGATAATTTACCTTTCTGAGTGGTACACAGTTTTCTGACTGATACTGGAAACAGGCAAGTCACAGAGAAACAGGGGGGAGATGGCTAAATTATGCTATGATTTAAAATTATAAGGTAGCTCAACATAAAACCAAAGCCTAAACTTGTTTGAAATAATTAAACATTGGAGTAATCCTCATTAATGTCAAAGAATTGCAGACCTCAGGCATGATTTCTAAGTTTGGCCATGAAATTCATGGCTAATAATGGAAGAAACTGCTGCAAATGTTATCGACAAAACCTTATTGCTTTCAAGAGGACACTCACTTGTTACACAGATCACTATAATCTCAATTTAAAAAATAATTTAAAAAATTAATAGTATAAGACATGAAATGGACTGTAACTCGCTTAACTTCCAGGCCATTCAAGGGCTCAGTTTTCTTCACATTTGAAATTTTTTTTTGAAAATAAGAGGATTTGTCAGGACAGAAATAAATTGTCATTCATCACTACTACACAGTTAAAAATCTTCAGACAGTCCTAAATATTAAAAAGAAATGCTTTTCCTTCTAAATTTAAGTGTATGGTCTGTCCTTAAAGGTACAAATACAAAAGGAATAATTGACTTGTTGCCATGATTTTTACTTTAACTAGTCTGTCAATTACACAGTGCAAATAAAGGTGACAAAATTCCCCACATCTCTGTAACCTCATTCTGCTTTACACAAGAGAAATCAAGATACTGACTCACTGTGATGGAGCACAAAACCCTGCAAGTGCTCCAGTGGAACTGGGCTGAGCTGCAGACACATAAGGCCATAACATTAAGCAACAATAAAATAAACTTGATTTAATTGGCATGTCTAGCATAATACTGTCATCCATGTATATAAAAAACAATGATAATGGGACAGCTGCATAATCAAGATGAACCAAAGTATGCCTTGTGTTCCAATTAAGCAGCTTTTATTGTAAAAATGTATATTAAACCACAGCTGTGGTTTAATATACACAGTGTCATTTTTAAACAACCTATTCTCGTAACACACAGTTATGTAATGTGGACATACTCACTGAGCAAAGAACTTGCTTTTCCTAAAACAAGCCTAAACAATAACTCCAGCATATTTTTAATGGTTCAAAATGCTGAAATAATATTGAAAATAATAAATACTTAAAAGCACGAGAAAACTTGATTTAAATGTAGCACGATTTTTTTCTTCAAACTATTTAACTTCTAAATAATTTTAGTTTCTAAAAGTTTTACAAATTCTCCAAAACCAAATAATATGAATGCATTGAAAAAATATTAACATTCCCCAATTATAACTGTTTCAGAGAATTTAAGAACATAAACAAGCATAATCCCTCAGGATTTCAGTAACATTTTAGAGGTAGGATTCATCTTCTCTTAACAGAAATCTACAATTTAGAAGGCTACAGCTGCCTAGACTTCCTTTATTATCCATGGGCAGAAATAGAGGTTTCGAACATTAAAAATAAGCCAAGTTATTTGTACATCGACTGTGTGGTGAAGTTAAGTCGTGACCCAGAACCATTTGTTTCTCTTCACAGACTACACAGAGTGTTCAGATGACTAGATCAGGTGCACACATGCACTGTGGACAGCTAACTTCAGTGAGATGAGTTGCTGCACCACAGGCAGCCAAAGCTGAGACCTTCAAAAAACTATTTAAGTGCCTAACTAACAGAAAAAATTCTGCAAGGCCGAAACCACCACCTTTTAAAAGACGTTTGTAATTCTAGATCTTTTGAATATTTCTGGGGAAAAAAAAAAGCTTTCTAGAAGAAACTCCAAAAATCATGGAAAAAAATTGAAAGAATAACTTTGTGAACATATAAACATTTTCAATGCACAAACAAAATAGCAAAGTAAAACAGCAGGAACGTCAAGTATGCCCAAAATTATACGAGCATAAAACAATCAGTTCAGCCCCTCAAAGTTTCTGTGCATCACTCTTCAATGAGATCATTCAAAAACACTAATATAAGCCTGAGTTTTCTGGAAGTTTAAAATTGTGTATATGTTCTCCCTAGAAGCTGAGAGTTCTTCCCTTTGCACTCCTTTTTCTCCTCCAACAGGTTTTTTTTATGTGTCACTTACAACAACGTCTAATTGATCTGGCACACACTACCATTACCATGTGTCTCTTTACTATTTTGACTACCAAAGACATGAAAGTATTTCCAGAAAAGGGAATTTATTCTATAAAACCCACTGTTCAGAAATTAAATTATAACTCAGTGGTACAAATTTATCTATTCTTATGTCAGCACAGATTTCATCCCCTACCAAAACAAAATTGTGATCGTTTAGTCAGCTGAGTGTAAATCCACTCCGTTCAGGAATTGAGGATATACTTTTCATTGCAGCTTTAAGAGACAGACCACGAAATTCAGACTCTTACTCTTTTACAAAGTTTCATATTTGGTAGTAATAATTACATAAAGTATAAATTTACAGTTGGCATTTTGGACTGTGGAAAACAATCACAGCCTTTATATAATGCTAAGTTACAACAAGAAAGCAGCCATATCTCTCCAAGATTTTCTTATTACTAAGACTGCATTAGCTTTTCAATGTAGAATTTCAAAGCTGAGTTCACAAAAAAGATAATTATCAAGAGTTTGGAGGATTATACAGAGGCTAGTGACTAAAATATCACCATTTTTCTTTTCAGTTTCACACTTTCAGCCTTTACCTGAACAGGCTGGTTTCCCTAAGTTTTTAAAAGACCAGTATCTTTCAGTGAACAAGTTTCATTCAAGTATGCTTCCAGAAAGCATCCATCGTACTTAGAAAACCTTGCTCTTGGGTTTCTGACAGAAATTTAATATTGGCAGAATGAAAGATGAGATTGTTCAAAAGAAAGGAAATGTTTGTACTAGAAAACAAGGAAAAGATTCTAGGAATCTAGCTCTCTAAAAAGCATATATACTACAGATACTAACATAACCATAGCCCCATTTGAATATGTAGTGTATAAATAAGAATTTATGAAGCACTAGAGATTGTAAAAAATATTGAACCACTGAAGGCACTTGCCAAGCATTTGTAGCCAAGTCCATAGACAAGTACTTTTTACACTTTAATTCAGCTCAATTAATAGTCTATTCAAATTGAAAAAACGTCTGAGTCACAAAGATGGTCAGAGGGCTGGAGCACCTCTCCTATGAAGACAGGCTGAGAGTATTGGGGTTGTTCAGCCTAGAGAAGAGAAGGCTCCAGGGAGACCTTATAGCAGCCTTCCAGTACCTAAAGGGGGCCTACAGGAAAACTGGAGAGGGACCTTTTACAAGAGCATGTAGCAATAGGAAAAGGGGGAATGGCTTTAAACTTAAATATAAATCTATTTATATTAGATATTAGGAAGAAATTCTTTACTGTGAGTGTGGTGAGATACTCGAAAGTGTTGCCCAGAGAAGTTGAGGATGCCTGTCCTAGTTTCAGCTGGGACATTTTTTCTTAATAGCTGGTATAGTGGTGTGTCTTTTGGATTTATTATGAGAATAATGTTGATAACACCCTGATGTTTTGGCTGTTGCTATGGACTGTTTACCCTAAGTCATGGACTTCTTAGTGCCTCATGCTCTGCTAGTGAGGAGCTGCACTGGAAGTGTTCAAGGCCAGGCTGGATGGGGCTTTGAGCAGCCCAGTCTAGTGTAAGGTGTGTCTGCCCATGGCAGGGGGGTTGGAACCAGATGATCTCCAAAGTCCTTCCAACCCAGGGTATTCAGTGGTAAGACAAAATTAATCATTGCTTTCTTCCATCAGCCACTGAGAAAAATGCAAGAGACGACGCACTATGATTTCTCAGTTTCAAAGGATGGGGTGATCAGACACAATCATTTGAATTCACTGACATTAGAAATATTCAGTTTCAGGTAAAAATACTGGCAACTTCGACAACTCTTTACTATTCTGTCATACTTGCATATTCATGCAACCTTTTTTTAACAAGCAGAGCACTAACACCACTAATTGAATCCCAGAATCTATCCCATACACAACAATACAGTGTTCTTACTTGTGATTTGGGTGAAATGAACACAAAAAAAAATTCAGACCTGTAACAAATCAAAAAACTACGAATCTGAATAAATATTGAGAGAAGACACTCATAGCTGATATTCGTCATTATTAATAACCAAAGCAGTGCAACTTCCATGGGAAGGCTTCCATTTCCTTCCAAATAAACCAAATAAACTCAGCCTTTCCTCAGGAAACTGCTCCTCGAACATTTGAGGCTTGCCACGTGAGGCCTTCCACCTGGAGAGCCAGGCAACCGTCCCAGGGGAACCAGGAGTGCCAGGGGGCTGTCCCAGGGGAACCAGGAGTACCAGGGGGTGTTCCAGGGGAACCAGGAGTACCAGGGGGTGTTCCAGGCAGCCCCCAGACCGGCACCCCTGGGCGCGGGGTTTACACACGGGGGATGTCCCCAAAGGCCAGAGGCACTCACTGACACCGCGGGGTGGGGGCACCTCCTCAGGCTGCTGCCTCCATCCCGGAGCCTTCGGTCCCCCTCCCTCACCGCCTCCCCGGGCAGCCCCGAGAGCCTCGGGCCCGACCCACCTGCGGCGGCCCCCAGCGCCATGGCGGGGGCAGCGCCTGCTGGCCCGGGCAGTGGGACGGGAGCTCACCGCCCCTGCTGGGATCTGGGATCAGGCACAGCGCCAGCCCCGAGGCGCTGTGGTGCGGGCCCCTCGGTGCGGGCCCTCTGCGTCCCACTCGTGCTGATCTCGGCCACACACGCGTGTTTCGTGCGGGTGTTGGAAGACCTTACGGCCTGGGCCTCGCCTCCCGCTCCAAGGCCGCCTCAGTCGGGAATGTGCAGGGAGGAGGAGGCCAGGGAGCCCCGCAGGAGACATGTGAAGGCCCCTTGTGCGGCCAGAGAAGGAGGGGCTGCAGCCGCGGGCAGGCTCCGGGCCGTGTGGCCCTGCGGAGGGTGCGAGCCCAGCCCGGGACCCGCCCGGCGCTTGGGCTTCGCCTGCTGAGGGGCGAGGTGTTTGTCAGAGCTCGCCGTCCCCTGGGACACCTGAGTGGGCCCCCACGCTCGAACACTTTTTACTGCTTTAAATTGCATGCAGGTCTCTCGAAGTGTTTTGCGGGTCAATTACAGGTCTCTTTAAACTTTTTGTGTGTTTGAATATCCTAAGAGGAAATGAGATCATAAAACTTCAGAACAGTATTTCTCCAGCAGTGCATTGGAAATAGAAGCTGCCCTTTAGCTGAAACACTGTGATCAAAGCTCACAAGTTAAGAAATTAGCTTTGTATGTAAAATTATATTCTCTACACAAATTGTGCTGAAAAGGCTGTGTAAGGCTTCTTGGCCAGAAATGGAGTGTATAGAGTCATAGAACCAGAGAATGATTTCAGCTGAAAAAGACCTTTAGGGTCATTGAGTTCAACCATTAACCCAGCACTGCCAAGTCCACCACTAAACCATGTGCCTAAGTGACACATCTATAGTCTTTTAAATACCTCCAGGAGTGGTGACTCCACCACTTCCCTGGGCAGCCTGTTTTAATGCTTGACAGCCCTAAGAAATTTTTACTAGTGCTGAGGAGGCTAATGTTGAGGAGGCTGAGTAAATTAACATTAGTTTATTTACTAATGTTGAGGAGACTGAGGAGGGAAGACAGGAGGAGAGGTAAGAAAGTAATGAAGCAAGATGCATTAGGTGCAGTTAGTGTCATCACAGTATGTCAAGATCTTAAGTAGAGGGGGATGAATCTTTCTAAGCACAGAAGTATTCAGATGTGACAAACAATATGTACTTTTAAAATTCTTACCCCCATTTCTTGTTCTTGGATAATCTCAACAGCTTTATTTTTATCATGCTCTTTTGTTCAAAAACAGTATACATAGTTGTAAACTTCTAAGCTAATGTACTTAATTTTCTTTTTTTTTTTTTTTAAATTACCTTCCCAACTACTGAAAATTGTTAACACATTGGAACTTTCATTTTAGATTTCAAATGATAAATTAGACTGCATAATTTAGAGACTCTCTTCATTCTGACAGCACTACTTATTTCTCAGTGAAACCCAGGGGGGGGAAATAACAAAACATTCTCTAGTCTTCCAGTACATTGACATAGCAGCAGCTACACTTTATCATTTTCTGTGCATCTTCTGTGCATGTAAGTGATGCAGATGCTTTGCAAAGTGGACGGGCATTTTGTAGATCGGAATGTCCATGTTTTCATATAATCTTTTCCACTGAGACTGCAATAAAAGATTCAGAGACATCAGTGCTTTTAACTGAAAACTTATGGTTTGTATACAGACAGCTGAATCTAAAAAGCAGAATTAGAAAGAGGCAACATTATTACTGGTCTAAAAAAGAAAGTGGCTCTTCTTTTTCTGAGAGTCCCAGTCCTGCCTGCAATTGTAAGCTTACTGAGAGACACCTAAATATCCTGAGGCCTTCTACTATTAGCTGCCTGGAAGGATGTTTTTCACTTGATTATTTTGTACTTAAACTGCATAAATAAAAAAAGAGCCATGTAAATTTAGCTTTAGATGGACAAGTCCTTTTATTTTTTTAATTTTTTAAATTTTTTTTTATTTGGAACTAGTAGTCGTTAAAAAGAATGTGTCTTAAACTTGCAAAATTATTGTGTACAACTTTCAGAATATCAACCAAAGTACACCTTATCACAGGTTTTAGGTTTGTTTTTAAAATATGTTGACTATCCCAATATTTTCAAGGTGAAAAAAAAGCTGGTGTCTCCCCTTGCCATTAACAGAGCAACTCTAAGGACTTTTCATCTGAAAGCAGGAAAATCAGAACACAATCAACTGCCGAATCACTGAGATGTGTGCTCCTGTTTTATTGAAGAACACTTTTCAAAAATAACGTATAGAACTTGTATTAACTTTATGCAGTGACTATTTCTAGTGATTACATAGAATCACAGAATCATGAAGGTTGGAAAAGACCTCCAAGATCATTGAGCCCAGCCTTTGACCGATCACCACTCTGTTAACTAGACCATGGCAGTGTCACAGCCAGTTGTTTCTTGAACACCTCCCGGGACGGTGACTCCACCACCTCATTCCAATGCCTGAGCATGCTTTCAGGGAAGAAATTCTTCATTGTGTCCAACCAACATAATCTAACATTACTTTTTAATAAATGAGCAAAGCGTTTGTGCACATGTATTTGTGCACACGTGCAAATTCATGTTATGTCCAATAAATAAAAAATAAGATACTATTCCCATTTTTATGTCCAAACATGAGGTGATTAACACTGTGTGTAATCCCAATTGAAACAACAGTGAAATTAAGCTTCGATTTGAAATAAGCTGTTTGCACTTCATGAAGGAAGCTGATTCTACTAGTTGCACATGAATTCTTTTGATCTCTGTTTCTGAAGATGTCTTTTGATCTCAAGAAGAGTGAAAAGATGCCTTTGTGGCAAAAGGTCATACAAAATAATTAGCTGGTTTTATTAATAATTAAACATAAAAGCAGTGCAGGTGTTTAATTACATCAGAGGTCATGAATTCTCAGTATTTAACCAATCCACGTACTGAATAATTTCCAACAACTAAGTGATCAACTGAGAACAAACTCCAAAAACACAGGCTTCAATCAGTTGTTAAAAGTAATATGAAATACATTACTGTCAGACATGCACTCCCTGCTCTTACTGGTTGCCTACAGTATCAACACCAGTTTGAGCATGAAAGAATATTTTTTCATTTGGAGAACTACAGTCTGTCAGAATTTATAAGACATCTTTATTTTTTAATGTATGTCTACTTACCTGAGAACTGGAAGTGTCTGAAAACACGTATAAAATATGCTGTCTCAACTATTGTAGTTGCAATTTTGTTTAGTTGATGTGGGGCTAGAAATAGTGTCTCGAGAAGAGCACGTGAAAATCATGAGCAGGAGCATCAATGTCTTCTCATTTGAACTTTTTTCCATGTGTTACAGGGCTATATTTAATTAAAAATAAAAAATTTTGGCATCATGATTCTTCATTACTCAGCATCATGCTCTTTTCAAAACAGATTATACTGTGTTCGTGATGGCTCAATTTTGTATGTAATTCTGATGACACCAGTATGGCTCAAGCAGTCCCTTTGAGCATAATCTGCAATTCTAAACAAGTCATCTGATTTAGAATGTTGAGGGAGTTATGCAATGAATTCTTTGTTTCTGTGCAGGAAACAAAGTATTACCATGAGGAAAAAAGGATCACACTTCAGGGCCTGATGCAATGAAAACGTCAATCTACAAAAGCAATATAAAAAGTTAGACATAAGATGAGGAGAACAGGGAAATAATAAAAACTTGTTACCGTTAAGAGGCAACATACATCAGTTATGAATAGATACTTTACAGTGCTTTATTTAACTGTCATCACTTACATAAAATTAGTAACAACAGTTTCCATTCCTTTCTTTATAGTATACATAAAGAAAGATAAAACCTTTCCCTCGAAGAATTTCATATCTGGAAATCTATACGAAAAGATTCCCACACCACAAGGTAAGAAAAAGGGTAAAAGCATGTTAGCAAGTAATCAGAATGATGTTTAAAAATAATGTGACAATATAGCAGATAATTTTCTGCATTTACATTTCATCATTTATCTAAGAGTAACAAAACAGTGTTGTGAGACATTTCTCTGTATAGGTCAACAGATGTCTGAGAATAAAGAAAAATTAGAGCAAAGACATATAGAAAGAGTTTTCATTTTATTTAGTACTTTTTATTGTAGTTCCACAAGGCTTTCTTTATGAAGTTTATAAAAAAGCAGAGAGATGAACAGGCAATTGCTATGAAATAGCTAACTTAGGATACAGAAAATTCAGGTTACACTTCTAAACACAGAACTTTAATCAAAGAACCTCTGAGCAGTTCTCCCTAACTGCCTCATCATATAGGAAATTGAGTGCATTAAAATATCCACATTATTCTGATTTAATCCTGAGACATTTTGATTGCCATTCCTCTGTGCAGGCATTGGGTGTCAGCTGCATCATGGGTTACAATGTTCATTTATTTCTATTGACTCAGCTGGGTCAGGCTTAAGTTTTGATGAAATGAGTTTCATTTCTTGTAGCATACTCACTCACCTTCATACACTAAAAGTGCCAGATGCCCACCTAAGGCACAGTTGGTTGTGCTATTGCTTCTAACTCCTCACCTGTCTAACCAGTTCAGAGCTTGAAGGATACAGAGTAAATTCTTTTCCTGGTGGAAGTTTGCACCTTTTTTCCCCCAGGAACATTGCACCCAGCAATCCCAGTGGTGTTCTGGAAGAGGTTTGTCTCGGTTACCTTTGCCAAAAATTATCAGCTTTGGATGGAATTAAATAGACTTTAGGCTACAGGGAGCTTTAATATGGTGAAAGAGCAATTACCTGGCAGGAAGATGAGGGCTCCAGTTTTGATTCCCTGCTCCAGGGACCAGGTATTTTTCTTCGGACAGAAATTTGCCCTATTTTCAGATAAGAAAACAAATTACCTTTATGTGAGAGGTTATATATGATATCACATAATGTGTAGATATGGTACTTCAAGACATGGTTTAGTGTTGAAGTTGGCAGTGTTGGGTTAATGTTTGGACTCGAGGATCTTAGAGGTCTTTTCCAACCTTAATGATTCTATGATTCTATGCTGTCTCAGCAAAGAGTCATTCCTTTGATGGAAGAGCTGTAATAGCAGTGTTGGTCTTGATGATAGTCCTACTTGAAGTGGGACATAGGACTGACTAGACATCCTCCAGAAGTTCCTTCAAACCAAACCAAACCAAACCAAACCAAACCAAACCAAACCAAACCAAACCAAACCAAACCATACCAAACTCAGAATGTTCTGCTCTGACCTGCCACCTAAAGATATACTGTAACCTGGTGAATTGGTCTGCAAGGTGAGAGAGGTGGGCTTGAACACTGACTTGGAAGCAAGGGGAGTATGTGTGCCACATTGTGGGTGAGCCCTCTGACCACTGGGTTATTGGACAGAAGCTGGTTAGAGTAGCTACTACCTGTATTTTGTAAAATTTTTTACTATTCCAGACCTAAAGTCAGGAGAGGTTTTCTGGGTTGTGACCTATATGTGGACATGCATGCTCTTATCTACACTGTGGAAAATTGAAAATGGTCTGGCAGTCTTACCCATGGGTAAGAATTTTGACTCATTCAGGAATCTCCTTACTTGGCACCTGCCTTAGTTGGTTTCATCCTCCCCAGGGTCCTTGGCAGTAGTGCTGAGAAGTCTCCTGCTAAAAAATATCCAATCTTTGCACTGCATAGCAACAGGGATGCTGTTTTATGGACCTGTGCTATATTGTGGCACTATCCAGGTCATGCACTGGCCTGTCAGGCTGTCTGCACACATAACTAGTGCTTAATATGGAGTCCAGTTTGATCTTCAAAGTTACACTAACTTCTCCCCTTAAAACAGCTGTACTGTACTGCTCTTGTGGGTAAGGAGAGGGAGGGCCATCTGCTAAGCTGTGTAAATTGTCACCATTTCATTGACTTAAAAAGAGTTCTGTCAGTTTGCTCTAACATGTCCCACTGAGTTTAACAAGCTTAAACCATTAGTTCGTTCATTTTTCCTGGTGTGAAATGTAGGCTTCAGGTTAAATTATTAAAAATATAGATTCTTGGAGCCCAGAATTCCTTGTATCTAGCAGTTATGTAAAGAAGATTGGAGAATGAAAAAACTCTCCTCGAAAAAACTTAGATATTTTAGACTAGTAAAATGAATTTCTCATGCAATTTGCAATGTAAATCGAATAGGTCATATATAGAGGTATACATATATAAATATATGTATATATATACATATATATACATATATATATGTACATGCATTTAGACAGATGGATAGAATAGACACATAGCTAGATACAAAGTGACAAAGTGACCAGGTTATGGTAAAGAGGCAGAGAAAGTAATTTTTTGTTACCTGATTAATATATTTTAACTATAATAACTGGTTTCCAAAGATAAAACTTTGTTTCTTCTACATACAACTTTCCTTCCCTAAGAAAAATCCCATCACATATCCTAGGTCCGTGGTTACTCAACTTTACAGCTGAAGGGTTGAACATAATTTTAACAGATCAAAGAAGCTCCAATCAATACTGTGCTTCCTGTGACTCCTGTAGTCCATCAGGGAAGGGCAGTGGACCTGACATAAATCCTTTCTTCCAGCAGCTGGGCTGCTGCTGCAGAGAAGAAGAGCATCTGCTTACAGCAGGAGAGGGTCACATTACCAGGGTTCCCATGGCTGAAATAAAATAGTGGTGATGTACAAATGTGAGCACCAGTAGATACAAATGAAGATGCTATTTAAAAGTTGCATGGTGTGACTCAAGTGATACAATTTAAAATTCAAATTAATCCGTACAAGTTACGTCCTGATGCAGCTGTCCAGAAATCCAAAGGTCTGTACGTGGGCCTCAGGTTACAGATTAGAACCACAAAGGCTGGGCTGTGCATATTTTAAGGGGAGAAAATTGCATGTGCCCATAAGTTTCCACAAATACCCATTCCATAGGAGGATTTAAGAGGCAATCACCCATCTGCCAAAATGTGTGCTGTCTTTAATCATGTTTCTGCTGAATGAGTAGAAAACATCAGAAGAAAATAATATTAAAAAAAAAAAGACCAACAACAAAAAAATCCACCCTGCAAAAACCAAACCAGGATTACCAACGCTGTAATTATTAAGAAAACAAGTGATTAGAAGGAATAGGCTGCAATGAAAGTGAACATAAATTTTATTATATATGCACTTTTGGAACTACACATAGTTGTCATGACTTACAACACTAAAACCCTTGTTAGAGGGGAGGACACTTCATTTAAATCCATGAAAACTACTCTATAAATGTAGTTCATAAAATGAACTAAATTCACTTCTAACTTAATTCTATTTAGTTTAGTTCTAACTAAATTCTAGACTTTTGTTGAAGTAATTCACAGTTTGATTTTTTAGTTATGTAAAATAAATGCACAGTTCTTTTTTTCAGGTCTAACATTCATTTGCTCTCTACTATAAGCTTGATTACTGTATAAATTGATATCTGAAGAATTTAGGAAACAATGGAAGAAAAAGCAGCAAGTCAACAGAGTGAAATTCTTGTGTAGGTTCCTTAGATAATTCATATCCAAGAATAAAGAAATATGAGTCCTGTGGAGTACATGTGATACTTGATATATGTGCTATATATATATATATATATATATAAAATTTCCTTAAGGTCTATAAGAAAGTTAAATTGAAGTTTATTCAGAAGTTTTGCTCTGCACCGATCTGTGAGAATCTACGGACCAAGAAATGTGTTTATGGAGGTGATCTTTTATTCTCATGCATCTTGCATTTGGAGGGAAGTTGTTTTCCAATAGCTTTTATAATTTTCTTGTCTTCTTCAACTCCACTATTTTATTTATGCTTTATTGCCATATCCTACACAACAGATATGTGCATGATTTCATTGAGAGTCATGCACATATGAACATATTTCTCTGAAGAGAAAATGTGTTTGTCAATAAATATGCAATGTGGCACAGTTGTGATTGAGCTAGACAGTTCCAAGATGCTTAACTTGATAATTTCAAAACCATATTTCTTCAAACATGCCCAAGGCAGGTATATGTCAAGTTAAAATTTACATGAATTGGAGTGTAAAAGGGCAACCTAAACATTTTTCAAATTATTCAGAAATCTGCTTATATTCCATAACTCAGAAACAGCCAGACTGGATTTTTACTACACTTTGATAATAATTTATAGTTGGGTAGTGAACAAACATGAACAATATTAGCACAACAGATCATGTTCTTAAACCTCTAAATGTCATAATAGAAATTAAATACCTTCTCAATCACATTTATGGCCATTGCAAGTGAGGTGCTGTAAAAAGTTAAAAAAAAAATGTTTTCGTCTTTGTTTCCTCATTTGAAATGTTCATTTAGGTACCCCTCAGAACACTATTTCTTGCTATTAAATGTCTTCAAGGAATAATACTTTAGGTGCTTCAGACTGCTCAGAGTTTTTGACGTAATGTCAAAATTCAACAAAACCTATGCTGCCACTGGTGTTTCTTCATATGCTAAGAAACCCTCTCTTCCTCATAAGTAATTACTTCTACGCTTGTTTTCAGGGCTAAAAATTGTTCTGCCAATATTCATGAAGATGAGCTTGTCCTTGCTACTTATATTTTATTTGTGGAAAACAAATGAGATATACTGTGTGAATGCTCTGGGAGTTTAGTTCAGTTTAAAGTCAATTCTGAGCCAAAGAGATGATCCCAGTGTCCCACAGATCATTCCTTAGACTGTCAATCAATACATTTCACCTGGGTCTCTCTATCTACTAAATCAAGTAGCGAGTAACACCAAAGAGGGAAGCACACATCAGCACACAAAATGAACACCACAGTAGGTGAGACCAAGGGTCCATCTAGCCCAGTTTTGTCTCTCATACAGCACAGTGGGACAGACTGCTAGAATATTTTTGAGAGTTTACTTTCTGGCATGCATTTTCTCCATTGTGTGTTGTTTCAGCTTGTAGACACTGTTGAGCCCTTCTTTAGTGCCATAAATGATCTTCCTTCATTCCCAGTCAGTATTTTTTTTCCTATACTGTGTCCAGCTCTGGGGTCCTCAGCACAAGAAAGACATGGACCTGCTGGAGTGAGTCCAGAGGACCACCAAGATGGTTAGAGGGATGGAGCACCTCTCATATGAGGAAAGGCTGAGAGAACTGGGTTTGTTTGGCCTGAAAAAAGGCAGCTTCAGGGTGATATAATTGTGCCCTTGCAGTACCTGAAGGGGGCCTACAAGAAGGACAGAGAGGGACTTTTTACAAGTGCATATAGCACAGGACAAGGACAAGTAGATTCAAACTAAAAGAGAGTAGGTTTAGATTAGATATTAGGAGGAAGTTATTTGCTGTGAGGGTGGTGAGGCACTGGAACAGGTTTCCCAGAGAAGTTGTGGCTGCCCCATCCCCAGAAGTATTCAAGGCCAGGTTGGATGGGACTCTGAGCAAAATGGTCTAGTGGAAGGTGTTCCTGGCCATGGTAGAGAGATTGGAACTAGATGATCTTTAAGGTCCTTCCAATCCAAACTATTCTATGTTTCTATGGTCTTTCTATTTCCCTCGTATCTTTGTGGTAAGAAAGTGCCATTGCTTTAATTTTATTGAACAGAATGACACAGGGAAGCAACCACAGAGTGAGAAATTAAACTTCTGTCTCCAGCTTCTTTACTAGCACCTTGTCTAATAAGGTCAGTTATCCTATCTGACCCATATGATGAACAAAGATACTAATTAGCAACTAACTTGGACTGAAGACTCACCAACTCTTTTTAACCCATCTGCTTTGATAGATGTTAATTTGTTTAGCCTTCTTCAGTTTTTATAGATTTGTTTCCGAGATCATCCATTAGGTTTTCTTATCTGTTATGTTCAAAGCAAAAATGCAATTTATACAGATAGTGTTTACTAATAAAAGTAATTTTTTTTAACCAGAGCTCATTCCAAGTTTTACTGATCATATTCAAGTTGACTTCAGCTAATCTTCCATGGTAAACAGGTCACCTGTTGGTTGAAATAAGTCAGTAGGAGAAAATACCAAACTCCTTCAAATTTAAACAGTAAGATGAAGAAACTGTCCTCAATATAGCAAAAAGGAGGAGTTTATTAAAGCTGCCAGAGAACAAAGAATTTGGAGGCACTAAAAGGAAGTTAGTTTTCATTAATTTGCCTTTTCAAAAGTGGCTGCTTTCCATTTATATTGCCCTCAAAGCTCTTTAGCTTTTGACTGAATTTTACAGAGCCTTACTTCACTCTTTTGTTGGAGGACTTGTTTCAAGGCTTTGAAATTACACAATGGTTTTTTTTCTCCTTCCTTAGTGAAATTACACCTGTAAGTCAGGCTGTGGTCATATACAGCATCACTATTTATAAATTCCAAAGATATATAGTGATGCAACAGAGATGTTATTCAGTTTTCAAAAACTGAGTGCTTAGATAAATTGATTATAAATTAAATAGAGTAGGTTTTGACATGTGTCCAATCCACTATTCCGCAATCCTAAATTCTTTGCACATTTGCAGGTCAGAATATTTACATTTTTCTTAGAGAACTCACAAATAAAGATACTACACCATTTGTAAGTGAAAAAATTGCTATCGAATACTGTGTCCAATGTCATCCCATACTGATTTTCTACGCTTAAATTACAGTTGCATGAGTTATATGCAGTAAGCTTGTACCACAGGACTAAAGAGCCACTTTGAAATATCTAAGTAGTTCACAGGAACCTTGCAAAATCCTGTCAAATATGGGAAACCCTAAAAGGATCATTCAGTTGTCCCTGAAGGAATTAAAAGATGTTGTAAATGTCCTTGAAAGTAAAACTTTACAATCGAAAACCTGAGAGGTCCTTCACTATAAAATCATAAATGCAACTCAATGCGACTTTTGTAAGGGCTTAGACAGTGAGTTTCCAAAGCAAATCCTTTAAAGGAAATATTGAGTTCTTAATATTAGAAAATTGTGAACAATGGATTGCTGGGTGACTAAAGCAGTTCAAACTAAAAAGAAAAAAGTGTTAAAATATGGATTTGTATTTTCAATTTGAAAAAATGAAAGAAGAAGATCCTAAAATAATTTTGAGCCTCCACAAAATTCACAGGGAAAACCTGTACACTGGAAATTTTTCCATCTTCATTATTTTTGCCTGTGTCAATTTTTAGTTTCTAGGCTCACTTAGAAGCTGAAGTATCTTTCATGGTGATTAGATGTTGGTTTTTGGTGAGAGCACATTGAACAATCCCCTAAAAATTTCAAAAAGAAAAAAAAAGTAAGTATCTTGTGGTTGATAGACAACTCTCCAATATCCCAGTTATAAATACTAAAAAAAAATAGGTTGTTACCATAATTAGAAAAGGAAATACACCTTTGATTCTGAAAGATGTTAAAAATATTTGGTGGCTGTGATGCCAGGTGTCCTCCAAGCCTCCTACGCCTTATCAGAATGGGGGTAGGGGAGAAAATAAGATGGAAAAAACCTCATGAGTCAAGAAAAAGATGGTTTAATAAAGCAAAAGTAAAGGTTTCTTATGGAAGTAAAGGAAAAACAAAAAATATATACTGTACTTCCCACCAGCAGGTGATGTCCAGTCACTTCCCAGGAATTAGGGCATCGGTCTGAGTAGCAGTTGCTTTGGAAGACAAATATTATAATGAAGCAGCCTCCCCCTCCCCTTGACACAAGTCTGCACAGTATGTTTAAGAACAAAAATATGCTACTGAGATACAATTGAACTGATTAAAAAAATATTTATATAAAGTTTTAAGATCAAAGCATCCTTTCTTTTCAAAAATAAAAATGCTGCTGCAAAGACTTAAACCTAAATAGCCAGTGAGGTGAAAACTGACTGAACCTGCTTTTTTGATACCATTTTCTAGGAGGGTGATCTTCAGTCACTTCAATCATGGGTCAGTGAATAAAAAGGAAGGAACTTCCTTGTTGATCAGTACCTGCCACTGTTACTTGTTTGCGCCAGTCTGGTGCCAGTCTCACTGAGACTGAAATGAAATCCTGAAGGCGCACAAGTGGCACAGTGGTTTTGACTTAGTTTCAGTCATAGAGCTATAACATTATATAAGGTACCCATATTTTCTGAAGACTGTAGATTATATGTCTCCTTAAGTAAATGTTTTGGAGGTCAAGGAGCTGTTCGCAGTATCAGAAGATGAGCAGAATTTAATCTTTTTTCAAGAAAGATTGCTCACAGATGATTCAGCTCCTTCCCCATATCCCTTAGAGCAGTGGGCCTTTGGGCTAGGGCCCATGAAAGGTACATTTCCTTTTGAGATCAACAGAAGGACTTGCTGCTTTCCAGCTCTTAGCGGGAATCTGCCCCGCTTCTGTGTAGTTGCTGGGCCAGGGAAGCAGATGCTTGCCAAATGTACACTATGTGTGCAAACTGTTTCATGTAGTTTTGCATGTACAGCAAGTCTCAAACATCAGGTATCTGGGTTTGGATCCACAAATTTTGGCAGATGGAGGACAAGTAGGTCTCCTCAGTTACTCATACCATCATAGAACAATAGAATGTTCTGAGTTCATAGGGAGCCAGAAGGATCTTCAAAGTCCAACTCACAACCCTGCACAGAACAGCCCCAAGAATCACACTGTGTGCCTGAGAGCTCTGTCTAAACACTTCTTGAACTCAGACAGGCTTGATGCTGTGATCACTTCCATGAGGAGCCCGTTCCAGTGTCCAGCCACTACTGGATGAAGAACCTTTTCCTAATATCCAACCTAAACCTTCTCTGACACAGCTTCATGCCATTTCCTCAATCCTGTCACTGGTCACCAGAGAGAAGAGGTCACTGCCTGCCCCTCCATTTCTCCTTGTGAGGAGGCTGTTGACTGCTGTGAGGTCTTCCCTCAGTCTCCTCTTCTCCAGGCTAAACAGACAAAGCGACCTCAGCTGCTCCTCCTACAGCTTCCCCTCAAGGCCCTTCACGATCTTCATTATCATCCTTTGGATGCTCTCTAAGAGGTTAATATCTTTCTTATACTGTGGTGCCCAAAACTGCACGTAATTTTCCAGGTGAGGCTGTACCAGTGCAGAGCAGAGCGGGACAATCACCTCCCTCAACCAGCTGGCGATGCTGTGCTTGAGTTAGCAAAAGTGAGCTATTATGAGCCATCTTAATTAAATTCCTCTTACGCAAATTACTTGCAAAATCCTTACGACAAGGAAGGATCAGCCAGGAAGCTCCTGTGAAATTAACAGAGAAGGGGAGGAGGAAGGATACAGAAATTTGAAAAGTAATATGAAAATGGGGGATTTTTTACTGATATTTTGGAGGCAAGCCAAACTACTTATTTGGATTCCTAATTGCAGAGTTTCCCAGTCTTCCTTTTACGTCCCATAAGTAAGGGTTTAATTGGAAAAATAAGGACACAGAAGAGATTTATAGAAGTACTTAAGCTGACAATCCAGGTGCCATACAGTTTGATTCTTTAGGAAATTCCCACTTCTACAGTGGGCAAGTCTCTCTGCTTCCAAAGAATTTTAGGAGAGTCATAGGATGCTTTAGATTCAGCAGGATTTTTCTGTGCCAGAAGAGAACAGTAATGTGCATTAAAAGCACGCTTTGTTGGTGAATTGGATTAATTTTACTAGTGAAATAAATGAGATTTAGATGTACAAAGAAATATTTTAACTGTTTAAAAGCTGGATGGAAGAGCTTTACAGCTAAACACAGCAGGCCAAATTTTGAGGTTCCTGAAGTGCTAAAGATTCTGCCAGGTCTGGTTGGAGTTTCCTATAGGCTGTTTCTATAGTTTCTATATGCAATCTCTGAAGGAAGTCTTCACAACTGGATTCACTGTACCTGTTAATCTCTCACACCCTTTTCTTTGGCACTGCTCTCTCTATGAATGAAAGCTTGCAAGTTGAAATTAAGTTTTCTGGCAATTGCCTTTCTGAAGACAAACAAAAGAACCATTAAGGAGCTATGCAGAGCCTTTCAGAAAGATATTCAGCAGCTTGAAATTCTGCTTGTCAGGAGTTTTCCCTTTGTTATTGAACTGATTGCTTCCTCCTTTAGTATCTCCTCTTCTGCCCTGCAAATGAAACATCCAATCCTGTCTTTCTGGAGAGAATTGATGGATGAAACAGTTTCATACTATGCACTGCTAGCCAAGCTCTTTTTATCCCAAATGGATTCTTCATATGGCTGATTTTCCCCATACAAAGTAAGAAGTAAACAGAGGATGATACATATTGGCTTTCCATCATCTGATCTGTCAGCTGCTGTACATTAGGAAGTTATCTATGCCTTTAATTGTGAGTAGGAGAGGGATTTAGAGCTTACAGGAGCGTAATTGTTTCACAGTAAATCTACAGATAAGTCCCTCTTCCTTAGTGCCCACACACTTCCACTGACTTTAGAATATTAAATTGCCCCTTTCTCTTCAAAAACTGGTGCCTAAAGGAAGATCCATTATCCTGAAGTCTTATTTTTAGCTTAGACTTTAATAGGATGCTGATATTGCAAACCAATAACAAAAATGAGGAAATATTAAAATGAAGCATAAGGCTTCTTTTATTACTCCCATACTTCTTTACTGCATTAATTTTGAAACATTTTTCTATTCTCTATCTAATCCCAGTCTTAGTGATAAAAGTTTTGATAACTGACAAGTTTCTTTCTCGTGTAATGTGTTCCTGGAGACAAGGTGTAAGCGTCTGGGGGAGGGCAAAGGAAAGGAGGATTTCTATCTTTTAAAGTGCCACGGACTGTGAAATTTTCCTTTCAGCTTACTTAGATAAAATGGACTTGTTTTGATGTCTAAATCTCAAAGTTTGGTGAATTGTTTATTCTTTATTATGAATGGGTTTGAATTCAAGTAGCTTAAGAAAATCAGGTAAATTGTCCTGTAATTAAATAAATATTTGCAGTCCCTCTGGGTGTGTCTCTGTTTCTTTTGAGCTCCATCAATCTTGTCTTGTTTGTGCGGTGAGGATACAAGAATATGTGCCTATTGAGTAAAGAGTGCTTGTGTAAATGAGATAATGAACAGTTGCTTGTATTCTCCAACCTACCTAAGAAGACAACTGATTTTACTAATTGATATTATTAATAAGAGGAATGTACACCTGAAAAATGTCCATCCTCTGTTCGTAGATGTAATATGGAGTCATTTCATATTTAGGGTTAGTCTAATTGCATTCTTTGAATCAGTGGGTGATGAAAAGGAATCATGATATAAAAAAAGAGACAAATACTATTTGCACCAGCCTCAGGTAGGACATGCTGTTCCTGTCCTACCTCTCCAAACAAGCAGAACAAGTTACATCATGCTGGTCACATCCTTGAAGGTTTCAGTGACAAAAGTGACCAGGTCAGAGGACACAGAGATGTGGATCTGCAGCTGGAACTGCAGCTTCTGTCCAGCTGGACTTCCTGCTGCACTGACCTGAGAAGACTGGATATCACCAATGAAAGCCCATACAGTTTGTGAGTGAGCTAGTGCCTCCTCTATATCCTTTTTGTCACACAAAGCAGTCAATTATCCTGGTGTCAAGGATATCTGGCATTTTTACAGAGGGATGCATGACTATAGATAGTTTATTTTTGCCTTGACTTCAAGCTTTTATTCCTGCTGTCCTCTTTTTTTTCCATTAGTTTCATGAAAATAAATCTCTTAAGACATACAAAGAAGCATACTGAAAAATAAAACTTCAGATAAGTTATTGGAATAAAACATTTTGACATTTTAGAATCAGAAGGTAGAGTAATAGCATTTGGCTTGGTATTTCCTCTGATAAGGAGATAATTTACTCTAACAGCTACCTGATAGAACAGGATGATGTTAAAGGAATAATTAATAATTTGTGGGATTTTTTGGTGCTTGACACCTGTCTTTCCATTATAATTGAGTTAATAGAATTCTCTTTTGTGTTCTGTGTGGTTATTGTGGTTATTTCAATAACTATTCAGTGCTAAATTTTCAGGTTGAACTTCAAATATCTCAGAGTAGCACTTTGTACACTGAACGACGATGAACAGAAAATACAATTCTATTTCTTTTACTTTCTTATTTTTCTAAGTTGAGGAAGTGAAGTGTATGCTGTTATAAAACCAGCAGAAATTAAAAAGTCAGGCTGTGATCCCAGTACTCTTTATGAACAACACAATCATATACCTCTATGTATGTACAAACCTAAGTAGAAAAATGAGAAATTTTTGATAATAGCGCCTGAGACTGGCTTGACTCCATATTTACTGGCCTCTGAATCCAAGCAATTTTTATGTGCTTGAGAAAGTATTCATGATGACACTACATTTTAAAGAGAAGAGTATTCATATTATTTTGTGGGTGCTTGGCTGCTGCTGGGAATAGAAATATATGTACACAGTGAAAACAGGCAAATGGAAGTTCAATAAAGGCTTAAGTAATATCACTAATGACAACCACAAAATAAGGTAGTAGAAAAAGAAGGGAACTGACCATTGAAATTTTTCAACAACCCATAACAATATAATATTTATCTTGAAACATTGACTTGTGGACTGTCCAATAAATTGCATAAATTACTTAAGGGATTAACATTAAAGGGATTAAAGGGATTAACATAAGGGATTTAACATTAAAGGATTTAATTACTTATGTCATTTGCAATACACAGCATGCCACATCCTATTGCAATACTCAATATATTATGTGTAATCATCTATCCAGACTGTTGTTGCTAAATTTTCTTAGCTCCTGATCGGTATATGAGGAATAAAATTCCATCTCCTTATATAATTTGAGGAAACAAAATGAAAATTTAAATGTACATGGAAACCATTTATTATTTTGACATTGAAATTTCTCCTCTAAGCACCAATCTACAGCCAAGAGTTTTCCCAATCTGACACCAGGGCTATTGGTTACAACTGGTTGTGAAGAAGTTGACTAGCAAAACAGCAGATAGTTTCTGACAGTTATTAATTTTATTCACTGAGCTTATTATTAACTTAGCTTAGTAACTTTTCAGCTTTATTGAACACTGCTAAGTTAGTTCATTGAGCAAAGAGTCTTTTAGAAGTAATCCGGTCTTCTAAGAATTTTTGGAGTTTTGGATATTTCAATGGCTTTTTTCATTAATTCTTAATTTTTTTTTATCAATCAGTAATATTATTGTACCTTGATTTTTTTGTCATTTATCTCAAAAGTTTTATAAACAGATTTTATAAATAAAATCTCCAGATTCTTTAATATTTTTCTTATGAGTAAATTAAATCTAAACTGACGAAGTTGGCTGTTTACTGAAATGGTACATGACTATGGAACTTCATGCTTCCATGACTTTGGTTTAAATATAGCTTTCACTTACAACAATTAAAAAATTAATTAATTATAGTAGGAGAGCTCTGTCAGCTATGTTGGTGGTCACAGCAAGGGGAACATTTAAAAAAAATCCTCATCTTTTGAGTTCAGTGTGGATATTTACATACTCTGGTGTCAGTCAGTCCCTCTTTTTAATTTTGGGTGTAGATATTAGGAGTCTGGCTGATGTTTTGTATGCATTAGAGTATGAGTGTGGATTTGTATGTGTGTGTGTATATACACAATCACATTCAGACAATTTGTTTTGCATCTTCTGGGATGAACAAAGTGTAAGAAAGGAATTTTGTATCAACTAGCAAAAACTTTCTACAGTAAAATGCAGAAACGTTACTGGAACAGAAACAACTAAGGATGAGTTTTGCAATGTGCTGAAAACTTTTACTCTTAAACATGGAACTATTGGTCTGCTTAGGGTTGTATATGTCTGGTATAAGTTTGCTGAGCTGGAAACTGCATTTTGCAGGATCGAGCAAATCCCAGTGAGACTTTGCCAACAAAGATTTGACTCTTAACATAAGGAATCAAAGAATAGTGACATGAGAAAAAAAGTTTGAGAAAGTTTAATTTAGCACTAAATGAGAACTTCATCTTGAACATCAACAGATGTTTCTTGTCCCACTGATTGCCCTTATTTTCTTCTGTGCAGTTTATGAATGAGAACAATATAGTCAGTGGCTCACTTATTTATTGTAAAGTACTTCATGTAATGAGACCACTGTTCTTCTATGCTATGTGGCTTTTAAGTGGATCTATACTCATTGGAATTATGAAATATTACTTTAAATGTGCTGAGACATAAATACTATAAGTTTCAATTTCCCCTTTGTACTTACAGACATAAATATACTTCCAGCAATTATCTTTGAGAAATGTACATAATCTCCTTCTGCTTTTCTTGGTTCCACCTTTAATTTTGCTCAGGTAATGTTAGTGTGGTTTCCTTTATTTTCTTAATTTTCAAAAATCAGTATTTATAGTCCTTTTGAGTTAACTCAGTCTGGGGTTGGCCTATTGGCAAACCAGTTTTAAATGGTTTAGAAATTTATTTTATTAGCTTCTAATGATGTTTCTTCATCACTGAGAACACTTTTTGTTTGTATTGCTCTTGCATCTTATAATCTGCAAAAGAATATTAGTACCAGATGCTGGGAGGACCATGTGCAGATCTTTCCTTATGTAGAGCAACTTGCTTGCCAAAAAAGGTTCTGTTAATGCTAAAATCATTTTGGTGCACATTAAGGTCAAGCTCTTTCTCTGCAAACTCCTGAGACTTGGCAATGCCACATGCAGTTAGCGTTAGCCAACTGATGTCCCTGTAGGTGCAGGACAGACACCTTTGGAGAGTGGTGAGGTCCACCTGGAGAAATCTTGGCCAGCTGTTCCTGTCTCCTTCCATTAGCTGGAAAGGGAATAGACCAGTATCTATATTTCTAACCTTTAGAAAGCTGAAGTTAGGTGAGAGGAATTGCAGCCTCGGTGGCCTAATGCATTCCTGCAGACCTTGCCGGGCTGGGGTTCAGGTGCGGCCGACACGTGGTGGTACCTCAGAGCAGCACAGCTGTGGTGCTGGCCTGAGCATCCGCACGGAAGGAGCAGGGGGTGGATGGGGGGTGGCTCACTGCTGTGCACTGCAGCAGCACCCCAGCCTGCCCTGACACCAATCCCTGTGCCAAGATGTCAGAGCAGGGAAGGATGTGCACTTTCAGCATGCACTGCCGGCAGGCTCCGGCTTGCTGGCTGAGCATGGGGATTGTGTGATGGCAAAGTAGGGCTTGGGGTAAACATGACAGGGGGGTGAAGGTATGCAGCTGAGTCACAGTTAATGAAGCTGGGGAGAGAGCTGGGGAGATGGATTGTGTATCAGCATGAAAGATCCATAACCGGTGGGTGAGGAGGGAAAGGACAGTAACACATTTTTTCCTGCATACATGCACTGCCTGACAGACAATCAGAAATTGCTGTTATCAGCATCCAAGATACCTTCAAAGACAACTGAGCAAATTAAGTTTAAAATGCCCTGCTATAATATTTGCCCAGTGCCTCTCACTCCCAGAGCATACATTAGGACCAAGGTTCATTTTGTCTCACTGAAAACTCCTGACACATATGGAATAACCAGGATTTCATTAAATGACTAAGAATTCACTGTTGGAGATGAAGTAATCATTCAAGAGTTGTGCTCTCATGAAATGGCTATTTTCTTGTCTTTAAATCTTTTTTTTAATGACGTGTTTTTCATTCAGTTTGTTATAAGGAAATTACTTAAATTATCTCAATAAAAGTTTAGGCAGTCTTTATTCTGTAACTAAAAGCATGCACAAGAACAAATAATTCCCAAGATATATATTAAGTGTATGCAAACTCTGTAGAATCATCTCTTTTGAAGCGATTTTGTAAAACCACTTAAAATCATATAGAAAGACATTAGTCTTATAAAAAAGTAAAATGAATTAAAATATACAGAATTAACTTAATTTGCGCTTGTTTTTGAGCATTTATTATTAAAAGATATTAAAACATAATTATTTACATAAACATACATAAACATATTTACAAAAAGCTCACTTGGTCTCATCTTACCACTTCCAACATTGCTGTAATGGAGGCAATTTTCTGAAAGACTATTATTGTTTTGTAATTAGTTGTATGAGTATAGAGGAAAAAATGGTTCCTCTGTTCCCTCAGTCATAGCATGGAGAGCAGGATGGCCATCTCTGTGTAGGCTCACCTACCTTACCAAGGCCTTATGGAGAAATCTTGGCCAACCATAGCATTATAGCTCTGTCTGCAATTCCCACAATAAGCTCATGCATACATACCCTGCAATATAGCTCTGAGGAGATGGTCATGGCTCCATGCTGTGGAGGGGTCTTCACAGAAACTCAGAATAACCCAGCCCGGAAAAGCCTGAGTACCAGATATTTTTCAATGATTGAGACCCAGGATTTACTGGTAATAGGCAAAGAAGGGACATTTGAAGTGACATTTGAAGGGACATTGCTTAATAGGGCATAACTTGTTTGGTTTAGCCAACATATAGCCAAACCACAATGCCTTACCCAATACACTGTGTTAAATCATGGAGGTTTTTGTTCTGCTGAAGTGTGAGAGTTCTCAGGAAATTTAATGGTGCACCAGACAGAAAACATAAGAGACCAGAAGTGTCAGCAGTGCAGAGGCCAGTGTAACAGCAATGAATCAAGTACCTGTGCTGGAGCAGCCTTTGCCTGTTCCTGTTCCTCAGGTGAGTAAGGGATGGTCCAGTGTCTTCCTGTGCAAAAAGTGCTTTTGAATTCTGTAGCAAATTGCACCTGGAAATAGATAGATGTGCATGGCACCTACAGAGAACATGTGGTGCAGGCTCTTTGGCCATCTCTGCTGTAGCCCCTGTCTTGAAGGGGTCCTCAGCAGCCGTGTCAAACCAATTCCTAATCTACACGTGGCTCATAAGCTTATGAGCTGGTCACCTCCAGCCTGAATAAATCTCTTCAGCTATGGCAAATACACAGCTTGCCCCAAGACCTTGCTTGAATTCTCCTAATAAGGAGAACACCCTTGATCCCTGCACACCCAGCACTGTCTGTGTTGTCTGTGTGGTCTCGGACATGTCTATGATGTTTGCAGTGCTGCACACGTGGCCAGCTGCCCTGTGTGCCATCCCCATCCCTGCACTAGCTCTGTCTTTGTGAGTAAGGCCAACTTCATTCTCAGGTATGACTATCTCCCTCACAAAAAAGGATACAGAGACAGGAGTTTAATCTCTTTGTGCTGAAAAATTAGGACAGGCATAGGTGATCTGTTAGGTGCTACCAGGAGGTGAACAAATTAAAATGTAGGAGTCATGACCATGTCAGACTTTTGAGTCTAATTCTTACCTTGAGCCAACATGTGAGCAATAATCACACTCTCCAGTGAGCTGCTCTATGGACATGAGTAATTATAATCCCTGATACACAAAAGCGTGTATCTCATTATAATGAAGCACAGAAGTAAACAAAAATAAATGGACTAGAACTAAATGTTCAGAATGCCATTTGTATGCTTGGCTTTAGACAGTTGCCTCAAATTTTACATGAAAAGGAAGTCTGCATGTGGAATTCTGGCCTTATAAGTGGTGTTTGTGTGAATAGTCATTAGAGTTATTTGTCCAATATCTAGAAAGAAAATCGCTATTCAATTCAAATATTTCATTTGGTGGTGATCAAAGTGAGAAGTTTGCAGAGATACACTGCTTCTAAAGTTAAAATTCAATTATCTGTTCACGTTTCTGTGGTAACTAACTCAGTAACATTAATTAATTCAATATTCCAGTCCCATTTTATTAAAATCCTTAAGTACTTACAAAAATAAGTATAAAATTATAAAATTCATGTGACTAGCTGAAGTCAATTAGAGTCAATGCAGATCTAGGGAGCAACTCAGTTCATCCTAGAACAGATGCCTTAAATATACTGTGGATACATGTAGTTAATCAAAAGAATCTAACATAGCAATATACAAGGCCTAGACTTACAAATCTGATCTCCATGTGTTCAGATTTCATTAAAGTCAAATTTATACCAAACTTTCTAGGTATTCACAAAAGCTTACCATGCAAAAAGCTGCAGTGGAAACCCATGTGGTCCACCCAACTGTCAAGACAGATTTGGAGACCAGTCAGTAAGGTTCAGTCTTATTTTTCTACTTTTGTAGGGAAATTAACTACATATGACTACTAAATTCATGTAATTTCCAGCATTTCTGTGTTTCCTTGCCTGAAAGAAGATGGCACTGAAACATGTACATGACGGAAATACTGGTTCCACTGAAGGCAAACAGGACATTTCTTGGATTTCTTTTATTTCAGAAATGCCAGGATTTCACCCAAGGACAAGGATGGTTGTGCCATGTAACCACAAGTGTTCACAGGAAATGAAGATAATTCCCCAAATTTCAGAACAAAATCAAACAACCCCTCCTTGTTTGGCAGGCTCCTGATTACATGTTCCATCAAGGTATCTGCTGGCAACTCTGTTGTAGGGAACAGGTTGTCTTGTGCTTGAAATGTGAACAAAGAAACAAGTGCTGGAGTTCAGTGATGACTCACATCTGGCAGCACATATTCCTGTCACTTCTGAGTGGCACTGCCCTGCTCTGCTCCACAAAAACATTCTAAATAATGTGGGAGATATTTTATATGGAGAAGCAAATCATGCTGTACGTGACTCAAAAAGATCTTGTAATTACTTTATCCCTTATTCAAATTACTCTTTAGATCAAGATTGTATTAATACTCATAATTAATTTGGCCTTACATAATGCTTTTAATCCAAGTATCTCACAACACTTCTTGAGCATTAATCTAGTCACAATATCTCAGTGAAGTACTCAAGGAACCTGCGTGACTCTTTTCACCCACTGCCAAGAAGTGGTCACTTCTGGGGTCAAGTAAGGCAGCTGTTCAGTAATGCATAGTGGTATTGTGCCACAGTTTGGAGGGATGTGAGAAGTAAAATCCCTAATTGGAATTACGCGGGGGTTAAGGAAGGAAAATATATTTATCTGTAATTTCATATTTAAAGGTGATAACTTGTCTTTTCCTCTGAAGATTGTCAAAGGCTCTTTAATGTTCAGTTGTTTTTCTTTAGCTCATGACTTTAAGAGGAATGCCTTACCATATCATGATTTAATGACCTATTTTACTTTGAAATTTCATATCCACACATAGCATTTACTTGCCCAAAGTAAATAGCTAGTGTGATTCTTTGATCAAAACTTGTAAGCACTTGCCAATATTTAACATTTCTCCCTACAAGGCTTATTTCAAGCGGTTTTATTATTCCCACTGTACAGAAAGAAACTGAAGCACTGGGAAAATAAATGATCTTCCTCTACATACTGAGAAAGCAGTGATTAAAAGGTCATCAAATCTTATTTTCCAAGCCTATATTAGTTTGCTAAGCTCTCACTCATCCTTCTTTCTGCCTGTTAAAACATCCCCAATGTTCAGTCTGTTTGACAATTTTTCTATTTTTGATACCCTTAATTAAAGTGCAGCTTGAACACAGAGTCTATAATATTCTGCCTAACGGGAGAGCTTTCACATATCCATTCTTGTTTGTTCCTCTACAAAAACAAGATTTAATAAACAAAAATCTACTAACCCCACTGAAGAAGCTCCACAAGTATCTTTTGGACAACAGCTCCCCAAAGCAGGTGCACCTCTTTTGTGCCTACTGCAGCTTCAGCCCCGATCCATCCCCGGGGGGAGATGCACCAGGCACCAGTCACCCAGGCTCTCCAGGGCTCCACAGGCTGAGACAGGTGGGATACAAGCCTCAAGGATCTGCCAGATGGCGGACAAATGACTTCACATGCAATTCTCTCCTCTTGGCAAGGGGCAGGAGGACGAATCCCATGGGCAGGATAGTCACTGATAACAGCTTTGAACTTTTCATGGGTTCTTGCAGCCAGATCAGGCTGTAGTGATCTCCTGTAACCTTCTCTGTAGCACGGAAAACAGTAGATATCACAAAGGAATTTTTACATAAGATAAAAACCCCATCTTAATTTAGATGCTGAGAGACAAAGGATCTGCTGTGTCTCCAGGTGAAGTACTGGAATGGAAAATTACACTCACCACTGAACAGTAGAGACTTTACTGTCTCAATTTTAAGAAAACATATCCCTTGTAGGTATTTATAAACAAGTTTGCTGAGACAGGGGAGGAGCCTGAGAAGCCCAGATATTTTTGCCAGGGCCTAGAAAAGCAAAAAGGGCCAGAAAACTCACCTTTCTCTATCTTGCTCATAGTATAACAGGAGAAAAATATATACATATATATATTTCAAACCTTGACTTTCATGTGCATATCTTTTTTTTAGTTCCCTGTAGCAGAATGTGTATTTTTATGAACATGAAAATGGTGAAAAATTATAACGAACATGCTAAGAATTTGTAATGATTAATAAATTCTGAGAAAACAAACCTACTACTGTAGCACCTGGACAATACAGGTCTTAAAATATATAGAAAATGATGTAAAGACATCTATAAACCCAGTATTTTTGCTATCCAGTAATGATATAATCTGCAGTGACTTATACCATCTGTGAGAACTGATGTACATTATTATTGTCAAGGGAGCAGAGAGCTGACATGACCATTCCCAAGATGAAAACACCTTTGTGAGATGACTCTTTAAGTAGAGCTCCTATAAGGATGAAAATTCCACTTCTTGAATGATTTAATTTCTCACCAAATCTTGGTGCTTCCAGATCTCTTATGCAGTTCTCTTATGAAAGAGACATTCTGGAAAAAAAAAATCCATCAAAGTTCATTTTTCCAGTTTTCTGATTATGGAATTATTACAACTATGACATTGTGTAATTCCTGAAGGGAAAAAATATGAAGACATACTTTAGTCTACAAAAGTATTGTAACAAAAAGTTCTGACATGCTCAACCTATCTCTATGTTACTTGGGTTAAAATTAACGGTTGTACATTTCACTGGAGCAGAACATCTGTCAAAATTTTAATAGCTATTGTGATGTTCTTTAAGCAACTTCTCTCACTTTAAATAATAATAAAAAAATTGTACTATTTCAAGAAGAATTCCTTAAAAAGGAATTTAAATTCTCTTTCCAATTACACAAAAAAGTCCACATCTCTTTCACAGTAGATCATAAATTCCAGATGACTGTATGAATTGTGTTCATGATGGTGTGCATCATGGAACAGCTGTAGCTTCATGGCCACAGTAGCAGCACTTATGTTTCCTTTGTAGAAAGATGCATGCCCTTTCTGCTCAAGAGGGACAAAGAATGTCTCTAGAGTCAGCTACAAATAGCTGAAAAATGCTGACTTCATCTCATTGCAGGCCAGGGAAACATACCTTGGGGAGGGATGAAGTTAACTTCAGGGGATTAAAAGAGAAGTCAAGGTTGAGCTCTTTAAAGTGATGAGGAATGTGGGCTCCTAGGTGATATATCTCGCTCCAAATGAGGTACCTAATTACGTACCTTCCCCAAGTTAGGAAAAATAATTGCAAGCTGGAAGTTCCTGTTATTCTGTGCTGACACTAAAGAGAGTGAAAGTTAACTAACTCACTCCTTGATAACTAGCTATGTTCTATTCTAAATGTCTACAATTATCTTCCAATACTATTTTTAAACTGTTTATGGATTTTGATAAGCATTCCTAAAACCAACAGGAAGCCATGCAGTCTGGGCAAGTGCCAGGGTTTACACGCCTAAGGGTAATGCCAGAGCAATGACATTAACAGTGCTAATTGTGCAGCAACAATGTAGTATAAACTCATATCTCATGTTTAATTTTTCAAACAATATTGCATTTGAGTGAATGGATGAATAAATGTGTTTTTGAATATTTCTATAACTGTACTTGCTGCTGTACATAAAGTGGATGAAATATCAAAGACAACACAATAGATATAACAAAACACAGTGCAGTAACCAAAACACAATGACCAGATGTCTTGGTTTAGCACAGATTTGTAAATACTTTTCTATATGCAGAGCAGAAGAGATCTTTGATCTTATTTGCAAAAATTTATATAAAGAAGTGGAAACATAATTTAGAGCCAGGTTTAACTTCTAAATGTGTGTGTGCTAATGCAAAATCTAGCTAAAGCAATCACTTGTTAGAAATGTTAAACGAAAGTATTGCTGTGTGTCATTGCTCTGTTAGGATTTAGAGGCACTTAGAGGGAAAAGTGCAGACAACCAGCTGCTCGGATAAAAAGGGACTGAATTCTCCTCTTAATGGTATTGGCACATCACGGCTGGCAGAACAGTAGAAATACCTAAATTAAAAGTTAATTTGGGTATCTCCACATTGTGCAGCACTCTGGCATATTCTAAGTTGCCTTTGGTCGGACTGCACAGATGTTACAGTGGGGAAAATAAGCCAGTTCTCGTAAGTTTACAGCATATGTTTTGCTGCACTGCTCAGATCTGCTTGGCTTTGCTAGCCAAATTCAAAAAGCATGACATGGCAGCGATTTTTCTCTAGTTGTAACCATTTATTCCACGGCAAAATTGGATCACTGGTAGCAAAGGAAAAAAACAGGTGGTGGGGGAATGTAAACAACAGAGAAGCAATAGAGATTCTCCTAGAAAAATGTTCAAGTGAGTTATTTACACTGAAACAATAAAGGGCATCTCAAATGCTAAACAGTTCAACATCCTACCTTAATCATACTTAACCAACTATACAGGTTAAGATCATTATAAATAAATTAAGCCCCCACCCCCATACAGTGTTAATCAAATATAGAATCAAGACAGACGGAACCTCAAGTAGAAAAGGAAACATCTCATTTCTCAGTCATACTCAATCATCCAGGAGAACAGATGGCCTTAATAACGTACCCTGAAACATCTAATTATATGAGAAACTTCGTATAGTTTTTCAGGACTTTTAATTGTTCCCCCGTGTGTGGAGAGAGCCAAATGTTTTGATAGATTAAATAATAAATATTAAGATAGACTGTGTTACAGCATATACAAGACCTTGCTGAGTTACTGTTAAGGTGGATTTAACAAATACAACAATGCAAGGAGGTATTCTGCAAGTCCAGACTGTCACACAGACAAGCTATCTTAATTTCTTTGGAGGTCTTCCTCATAACAACTTGGGAACCATGACATCTCACAATATAAAAACAATAAGGTGTGTATGATAACAGATTTAGGGTCACTAAGAATTTAACCTACATAAATGATATGAGTGGAGCAATGGCCAGTAACTATAGCAAAAAGTAAAACCCGAACAGGAGAGGGGAATGGACGCCAAGCTGAAATGTGATACTATAACTACAAGATTAACAATATATTGGAAAAATCTAATAGAATTAATGTATATTTAGTGATGGAGATGTAGTTAAGTACCTAAACAGTAGCAAAACTAGATATAATCAAGTTCATAAAGTCTTATTAATCAACATCACCCCAAAATAAACATTAAGCGAAGCAAGGAAAAGTCAGCAACAGCAAATGTGTGTACTGAACTCATAATCTTATATAGAAATATAGGATCTACACCTTTATTACCCAAAACATGTAAAATATTTCCTTCTAGTAATATAGACCTTAGGAAAGCATAGGAGTTCTGCAATTTTGGTCAATCATATAATTTAATCCATGTTGTGATTGTGCTGCTTAACCAAATCAAATTTTGTGATGCAGTTAGAAAAGCTGTTCCAAAATGGTGCTGCTTTGATGCTTATAAACCTTCTTTTCAGGATAAATTTTTTAATGGCCTCCTTGTACCCATTTTTTCTTGTGCCAGCAGTGGCTATTAGTTCAAATAACTTTTCTCTGGTGTATTAACACACAGTATTATAGACATGCAACATTTTGTTAGGCTGTGAAAGCCAAGTTCCTCACCGAAGACAGAATCATAGAATGGTGTGGGTTGGAAAGGAACTTTAAAGGTCATTTAGTCCACCCCCCCTGCCATGGCCAGAGACATCTTTTTAGAGCAACATCAGGTTCCTCTAAGGCCCATCCAGCCTGGCCTTGAACACTTCCAGGGATGGGGCATCTACAGCTTCTCTGGGCAACCTGTTCCAGTGCCTCACCACCCTGATAGTAAAGAATTTCTTCCCTAACACCTAACCTAAATCTCTCCTCTTTTTGTTTAAAACCATTCCCCCTTGTCCTATTGCTACTGACCCTGGTAAAAAGTCTCTTCTTTCTTATAAGCCCCCTCTAAGTATTGAAAGGCTCTCATATAAGGTCTCCCAAGAGCTTTCTTTTGTCCAGGCTGAACAACCCCAACTATCTCACAGGAAGGTGCTGCATCCCTCTGACCATTTGAAAAACTTTCTTTTCCCTGAGCATCTTAGATGTCTTTCTCTGCTTTTCAGCATATTTAATTCTCTTGTGTAAGCAGCTATAATTGTACACTACACTTCATGTAAGCTCTTGCTAAAGTACTGTTTAGTACTTCCCTGTCCATGAGAATGTTTTCTATTCATATGGCTGCATCACATCAGGCTATTGGAGGATCACTACCTGTTATAATTTTGTTTTCTATTGTTCCAACAGGTGACTTTATTTACTGCAGAAACTCTAGATACTACTCCTTAATCCACTGATATAACCTTTATTTCACTGCTGGTTACTGCCACAGTGATCCTCAGTCCCACCAGTTTAATCTTGTCTTTCCTGAACAGTAAACCTATTACTCATTAATAACTTTATTTTCCTTATGCTTCTTGCTGTTGTACAGGAAAGAAGCAGGCAATCCAAACTAATCAGCAGCATTTTACATGTATTTCCAAGGATACAAGAAAGGAAGGACGATGGACAATCAAGACCACAAGGTCTGTTTTGCTTAACTGAAGGCAAATCCTGTTCTGCACAAATGCCAAGTGCTGCAGAGGTGAAATAACCATGTAGAACACCTAAAACAATAGTGCTTCCCCTTTTGGCTTGTATAGTTAGCCAGTATGACACACCTTCTTAGCTATCTTTGCGGTCTCCTTTTCTTTGTTCAGAAGTAAATCTGGTTGAATCAATGTTTACAGTGGTCCATAAAGATGTTTTTTTTCCTCTGAATGAAAGCAGAAATCCAGTTGTTGACCCAAGAGCTTCCTCTCTGGGTAGTACCGCAGATGTTTTATGAACCAACTGTGGAGGTTTTTCCATTCCTAGTACTCATTGCCCAAATACAGGGACTTTCTATATACAATCCCTGCCCTTTCATGCAGATCCTAATTGCTATGGATTAAAAGAGTGCAAAAAGCCTGGATTTCAGGCACTTCCCACTCATCCCCATTGCAGACACATCTACCATGAAAGAGTTAAATTGCAGTTGGTAAGATTGCCAGACCCCACTCCCCCACCCCTCCCTGGGGATTTTGTCTAGCTGAAGTTCTGCAAGGCGTACCCAAGCACTCAGGAGGCAAGATGGTTATGTCTATACCAGTAAACATACTAGTACCAAGGTCCACTCATTAATCCCCAGGCCAGCTGGCTTTGTCTGGCTGTGCCCACACTGATAATTTTTCTCAGCCTCCAAAATGGGATATCCACTTCCAAGCTGTCTGTTGTGGATGGAGTCTGTCACGGGCCAACCTGTGCTGTGGAGCTGCTCAGGAGGGTACTAGTTTGCTCAGATCAAAATGTGCCTGGGACTGGTTTAATAATCCCTGCATACATTTAATTGCATCAGTTTAAATTAGTATTGAAGACAGCCATAATGATGCTCATACTTTTACATTTCAGTTACAGCTCCCATATACATATATTTTCATTTGTGCTCCTTCTTATGAATGGATAATAGAAGTAGTGCCAAAATATTTATTTGCAGCTATCAGAAGGTCTGGGAGTTCAAGAACTTCTAATATTATAGCTCCTGAAGCACAGAGATTTATGAGTAGCAATTAGCATTTTTGGGTCCCTAGATCTTGCCTTTCACAGGCAATCTGCTCATGGTGCAGATGCCTGTAGCATCTACTGCTTTGTGCAATGATTTCCAGAGGCTGGAAAAGTTTTCTTGTATCTCAAAAATTCTACAATGATGTACAAGAAAGACAGTCTCGTTTAAAAGTGTAAAGAGCTAAAAAGTAACTTCTCTACACTTTAGACATCTTGACAGCTGCACTGCTAGAGGCAGAGCTGTACTATTGGAAATCTTTCAGGGTGAAAAAATAGGATAAGAAACAGGATAAGAGAAGTAGAATTAGAAAACCACAAAACCCCATATTACTCACAGGATGCTTGCTCTGCAAGATGTCCAAAGAAGAGATTGCAGCAGTAATGGCAAAAGAGGAAGGTAGAGGAAAGCCAAGTTTGGGGAAAGAAAACCAGGATCAGCAATCTCAGGAACTTAGAATACTTAGGTATATTGTCCAGGTTGTCCTGTTCTTATGCTGAAGTGAGAGTCAGACCATGGGAATTTGAATAAGGAAATTTTGAAGCAGTCAGAAAGGGCCATGAGAAAGTAAATTATAGATAAGAAAGGAAGAACATTATTTGGAAATACTATTTTGCATGATAATGGACAAGCCAAATAACATTCTGGATGGAATCACCTTACATAAATAGGGAAAGTGAAACATGACTGTCCTGTAATTGAATACAGATCTAACCAAGATGACTATTTCTGTTAAGTATTCAGCACACAGGACTGCAAGTTCACAAAAAAAAAAAAACAAAAAAACAAGCACATTCCAGAGACACCTATATGTGTGATCACTGTTTAACCAATCAAGCAGATGAATAAATTAAGTGAAGATTAAGTATATTAAAATTCTTAGCATTAGATCAGAATAAGAACAGAAAAAAAACCCCAACCCAAATCAAACTTGTTTGCAAGGGAACAGATCTATTTCTTTGAAATAAGAAATGTGAAGGAAACTTGTAAAACTGTGAAAACCGTTCCTAACTAGCAATAGTATAGTTCTGCAGAGTTATTCTGCATTGAAATTAGAGACAGCAGTTAGGAGTTGCTATCAAAACCACCCATCTGGGTACAATTTGTTTGCTATTTCCTATCTAGTTGTGCATTTGCTTTACTGTTTTTTAGTTTTAATTCTGTATCTCCAAAACTCTCACCTTCTTCAACATAAAAATAGGTAGATTGAGGCAGAAGTATTGTTTACTGGGTGCTTATTATAGGGTGGCTGTTAAACAAACTGATTAGGGTTTTGGAAACCATAAAACAACTAATCTGGATCAAGGCACATGGTCACATAGTCAAATTGAGCCTTGTTTCCTATGGTTTTAAGTGGTTACCTCTGGGTTTTCAAATTAGACTACTAGACAAGAAATCCAGTTAGTGCAAGCCTGTCACATTGCAGACAGATTGTATTTTAATTGAAGTACCTGTCCGCTAAAAGGCACTTTATGCATTAGAATAGTTTCCAGACCTTCACATTCTGAAAAATACAATTTCTTCTCCCTAGAAATATTGAAAATGTTTCATCTGAGATCTCAGTAACAGAGGTTCAGAAAAAATAGTTTTATATTCAATAAATTGGAATCTATAGTAACTCGATATTGTGAAAACAAAAGATAACATAAAAAAATCTACAGTCAAATTGACAGTGCATTCAAACAAAGGGTTATAACAAGAGGTTTTTTAATTACTTGTCTGCATTTCCCCAGGTTTAAGCAGAGTTATTGTGGGCAAATAGTGTTCACAAAATTTTATACACAAATAATAATTTAATTATAGAGGGATTAGAGAGTTGTAGACACTTAGAATGGAAAATGCTACAAATATAATGACTTCTTGAAATAACACCAGCATAAAAATTCATTATTTAATAGTTTCAGAATATTCACTGATGGCCATGGAACAGTTATGAAATCCTCTGCTCTGGGTTTAGGATGGATATATATATGTATGTCTGTCTCTGTACAGGTACACAGAGTTATAACCCAGTTATAATTCTGTGTGTGCATGAGGAGATGGGATGTTCTCATTTACCTTTTAATTGGAAGTAAACAGTGGCATGAGTCTTGTAGACCCTTAAAGAAACTATTAGTGTCTGAAGAAAACAGTAAACACACAAAATGAAAATGTGGTGTAAGAGCCATGAAATAATCAACTAGAAAATATGTTTGGACATGATAGAATTCCACTGTAACTATGAAAAAAAAAAAAAGAAAATTAGTATAGTATGGCTAAAATGAGAAAAACATGAATTACAAATCATTTCAACTGCCTGGCCAAAATAAGGATGACCTTTAGCTCACTTTAAATCAATTCAACTACACAATTAGGATCTCAACCTACAAATAAATAAACAAGTAACAAAATGTGATGACCCAAGATTATTTGTGCCTTTCCCACAGTAGCAAGGAGCCTTTTTGGATGACCCTGTCCAGCTCTCAAGAACTTTTATTTGGGGTACTTGTGTGGTAAGTGGAAACAACCATACAGAGCTAGTGGGGAAGAAAGAAAATGCTTTAAAGGTGGAGATAAGTAAGCGAAAATCACTTTCTTAGAATTCATGGAGATTTTTCACCAGTTTCTGGATGATCTAAGACTAAGGAGAGCAGCCTGTGGGAGAAGACATAAATGAGTCCCCAAAATAGTGCCCCAGAGTGCCAGGATAAAATATTATAGTAACTACTAAATAAATGGAGGGTTTTCTTCCTTTGGAACTTCTTAAATTAAGCTAAGTATTTTTATAAATTATATGTAGACTTCCTTGGGAATTTTTTAAAACTAAAAACCAACCAAATAACAAACTCCAAACCCAAAACGAAAGGTTCAAATATTTTACCTTGCCACTGCGTGATTAAATAATTACTGTAGACCTGCATTACATAGCACTGAGATGGTTAAGTTTCACTTAAAAAACTTACTGTTACACTTGAGTTAGAGTGGAGGCACAAAGACCAGCTCTTCAGGAGTCAGTGCGGCATCTCAGAATAGAAAGTAAACTAGAGCAAGATGAAATTAAAGGCTTCAATTAAGATCACAGTGAACCCAGTATATGAAAATGTCAAGAAGTGTTGTTTAGCTTAGAATGACAAACCAAACAAAAGAATGGGAAGCCATGTAAAAGAAAGTGTCAATGTTTCTTTTGAGTGACACAGCACAAATTTTGAAACTCTGGCAATTTCACATGATGTAAGTATTAATTTGCAGCCAGTTCTGATAAATTCAAATGCTGCACAGTGTTAAGCAAAGGATGTATGTGCAATAGTGTGAGAGGACAGATAGGTAAATGTCTGAGATGTATGTCTTAACCCTTACCTTATAGTGGAGACCAGAAGACCAAAAAGTTCTCTCAACTCAAAGTCAGATTTTATTAAAACACAAACCAAAATGATAAATGTTTTAAAGGTTTAGACTTAGAGTGACTAAGTAAGACAGAAAAGAAATAAAACTGTACATAAACAAATCTGCTCCATCTATCATATACCCACAGGCAGGTTCTTGCTTCTCTGCTTGCTTGCTGTGATCACAGTAGGTTTTGATTTACAGCCAGCTCCCTCTGATCTCTGAAAAGTTCCTCTCTGCCACAGCGGGGGTTGAGTTACGGGTGAGTCAGATCTCTACTCATTCCAGTACTATCTCCATGGGCTACAGGTCCTGCCTTCTTGCCATGTCCCTGTCACCCACAGACACTTTTTCTTCTCCTGGGGCCAGTGACCATCTCCCAGGCCTCTGGAGGCTGGGTCGACCTGAGTCCACCACTCTGCTGAAAGGCACATCACATTACAGGCAATCTGAGAACAAACTGTCCACCACGTGTGCCACAGTCTGGTTGTATTTATTTTTAGAATCTGATATTTGGACCACAGATACTGTTATACTGTTTGGCAAGATGACAGCTTCTGATTTAATGAGTAGAAAAGTATAGTTTATTTGACTATATGAGAATAATGTTGTTTCCTCTGTGAATCCATTGCCAATATTAATTAGTTTTTTCTGTATATGAGTGGTTTTTTTCCTCTAAGAAACTCTTCTGATAAAGTCTTTTAGAAGTTTGAAGACTTTATTTATCTGTGTTCAAAGGATTTAACAGTTTTTACATGAGCACAATCAATTTTGACTTTTTAGTGGGGTTTTTTTTTATAGCATTAAATTAAGGGAAAAGTTTAAGAGCTTTCGCCTCCAAAGGGGAAGCAATTTCAATTTTATTCAAAACAGCACAAAGAAAATTGCCTGAACAAAAAAAAAATGTAGATATATCTGATAATCATACTGGCAGGTTGGAGGTGATGAGAGCAAGGATGAGTGCTGCCCAGGGAAGTGGTGGATTCTCCATCCCTGGAGGTTTTTAAGATGAGACTGGATGTGGCACTTAGTACCATGGTCTAGTAACCACGGTGGTGTTGGATCAAGGGTTGGACTTGGTGATCTCGGAGGTCCCCTCCAACCCAGCTGATTCTATGATTCTATGAGTGCCAATATTCTGCTCATGGAATATGAGGCACTGAAGAAAAGACTCAAAGACAGAGAAGTCTCCCTGATGTAAAGACTTGCCACATGCAACATCCAGGAAGATGTATTGAATCAATGTCATCTAGGTTCAGTTCAGGCCATTTAATGACAAATACTTATGAAATAAAGCTGCAACTTTTGCTGAAGATATTGGTTACACATTAAAAATGTTTTTCTTTCTATTGGCGGTCGCTTCAGCAAGTCTTGTTCAGTACACAGACTGTGGCCAATACCATTATATATATGACATCTTTAGTGAAACATTGTGCATGCAGTATGTTTAAATTATAAAACTGAAAAAATTAAATTACATTATTCATATAAGTAAATTTAAACATCTGAGTGCAAAATACAGTCCAAAATTTGGAACCTATTTTTGCAGTCACCAAAATTACTTGCAAAATCTAGTGTTAATTCACACAGATTTCCTCTATAAAGGAAAATTACGATATTTCTACATAGGAACAAGCTCACTTAATTTTGCCATCTAATGATGAGATTGGCATATTTAAAATCAGGAATGAGATAGATGCAGAACTCAGTTTTCATTAACATTTTGCTCAATGCATGGGCAAACCCTTTGTGTTTTCTGAGAATCTCTCTGGAATTTATCAGAGGATGCAACATAAGTTGATTAAGGTACCAGAATTGATTTTAAATAGATTATGATAAAAGACATAAAAGAGTATGAAAATGCCCAGAAATTTTAACTATTTGCTTATTTTACTGTTTTGTGGACTCATTCAAAAAGAAAACGTTGCATACCAATTCCAAGCAATTAAAAGGTATATAAAATGGACATATGGTGCTAGAATCTCATGATAAATATAAATAAAAGAACCAGGAAGCAAATATTTAAAAAAAAATAAAATTGCAAAACAGTTATCTGTACAGCCATCTGGTTAAAAGCATTACTCATGTTTAGAATACATCCAGTATCTATGATTGGCTTGAGCAAACATCTAACCTGTGCTCCAGGCAATCACATTTTAATTGAGTAAAATGGCACATGAGGATAGATTAGAAAAGCTTACACTTTTGTGGCACCTAATTCTGTCAAGAGATTCATGAAGGTAATAACATTAATAAACGAGCAGCAGTCTTAACTTACTAAAAGTCATGTTCTTTACTAGATTTTCTTCTAGTGTCTTTCCAACATAAAAATCTGGTTATATCCATTAGAATAAAAAATGGAAGTAGATTTAAATCATCTTTCTATACACACAGAGAAAATCTACACATTCAAGTGAAAAGGATTTCAATAATATAAGAGAGAAATGAAACCAGAGAATTAAAGAAAAGTCTTTATAATCAGTTAAATTCTCAAAATCTTTACATTGCTAGAGAAATTTTATTCTTTCTTTCACTCCTTGTTTTAATAATTTCAAAGCCAGAAGGTTCCTTTTAGGCTTTCTAGCATTACCATATCACTCCAGCCTCTATGCGAGACCCTGATGTTTCTGAGGGTAGTGTCAAAGACAAAATAATACATTCACATTCCTGTCTGCTTCCAAGCCTGTATTTGCCATCTGCATCTGACATCTGCCTGTGCCTCTGTGAGTCATCTGCTCAATGCAGTGTATTGCCATAGAAAGTTCCCTGGGCAGTTCTGAACTGCAGTGTCAAGCAGAGGTGCAAGTTGAGAGCCTGTGGTCAGTCACATTGGTGCTTTTCCAGAACGACTAATCCGTGAGGGTAGAGTGGACACTATGCTTCTGATTTTAAGACCAGGCTCAGGTATATGTGTAGCACTGCACAATGTAGATGTTTCGTTTACTGTCTGCAGTCAGTGGGGAGAGAGGTGCTTTCCAAAGGCAATGCACGCTATCTGTCTTCATGCTTATCTCAGTATGGGTTGAGTCACCCCCTCAAAGACTGTGCTTCACTCTAGGTCCTCCAGGACTTTTCCAAGCTTAGGAAAGCTTACCCCATTTGAAAGGAAGGGAAATTATGTGCAGAAAAATTATTAATTGCTTAGAATGAGATGGAGTTCTTTGTAATAAGATGTTCTGCCAATTCAAAATGGGGAAAATGGTAATTGGACAGGAATACAGAAGAGACCTATAGAGATCAGCATTCTAGGGTGATACCAGTTAAACAAGGAATATGGTCATTTGTTACCCCTTGTAAAAATGACCTAGTATTATAGAGGTAAACTGAAGGAAAATGCGATCTAATGTTTTAATTTGTTACTTAGCAATTTGTTTTTTGTTTAGCCTGACAATCCATTCTGCTAGTTTTTAAGACTTTTCAAACTCATGGTTTATAGTAATTAATGGAACTTTTTCTAAATGAATAAATATGTCAAAGGACTTTAATACCAAATCAACAGTAAAGCATAGAGAGTCGTGCTATAGAGTGTCTGATATATGCCAGTGTGCTTTAACATGTTCTCCAATAAATAAAGAAAAACGAGGGACCCGTGTAGCAACTGAGGGGTCCCACAGAAAATCTTACCTAACTGTTAAAAGTACTTTTCTGCAAAAGAAGATTGATGTAACTGAAAACATTAGTAGTACTGAGTTCTTCCATATGACTATCTTGTTCTAGAAGATCAACATAACACCATGTGGCATCCCTTTTAATGACTGCACAAATGACTTACAGAGGGGAAGCTCACGTTTCTTCAATGCCTACATTTTTTACTATTGAGAAATAAATAAAAAGCATTAAAGTTTCAAAAGTATTTATTCTTATTCAAATACATTGTTACTGTCTCATAAATATATATTTTTCTAAGAATAATTCTACCTGATCTAGTGGGTGACATCTCTGCCCATGGCAGGGGGGCTGGAACTAGATGATCTTTAAGGCCCCTTCCAACCCAAGCCTTTCTGTGATTCTATGAATTTGTACTTTGTGAATTGTTTATGGAGATAATTATAACCATAATTGTATGTCCTCTAAAGCTTCATGACCATATGGCTCAGTGAGATTAAGTATGCTAGAAGGAAGTTCATGTCTTCTTATTTATTTAGCAGTCTTTCAAAAAGCCAAGAAAATATTTTATAGGAGAAAGAAAATTAATTGATGTTATTTATTTAGATTTTGAAACTGCCTTTGATAAAATCCCTCACATTGAATGGATAATGAACTTCAGAAGGATCAAGGTGAGAGGCAATTTGTTGCCATGGACTAGAAACTGCTTAAAAAAGGTGACTGCTGAGATACAACAAATATACTCATAAGGTTTGTTCGGTTACGTATCTGTAGCAGTGTTCTGGGGAGGGTGCTTAACAGCAAGATAGCAAAATTATATAGGTCAGGCAAACCCAGGCAAAACTAGGACTAACACGGGAAACAGGCAGTGTAGTGAGGTGACAATAAGAAATTCAATGCAACAATTCATCGGGGTGCAGTTCTAAATTACTAATCACAGCTCTCTAAGGATCACTGCTTAACAGAGATGAGAATCAGAAAGTAACTACTAGGCTACAAAAGGCTGGTATGAGGAATAAAAAGATCACAAGCCCATTATAAATCAAGATACATCTGCTGCACTAAGAATACTGTCCCTAGGTTAGCTTATCTCAAAATATAGTCATTCTAAGGGTCTATGTGTCAGAGACCTGAGTTGTATCTGAGGCCCTGCCACAGCTGATCCGTGGTTGTGCTCATCAATGTGGCATAGGAAAATATTGTATAGTTTCACTGTTGGGAACTGAACCTTGGAAAGAAAAACACTAGATTAGGACAGGAACTGAACCTTGGAAAGAAGAACAATAAATTACTGGTTAACTGGTGGGAACTGGACTTTTAGAAGAAGAAACAGCAAAGCTGTTGTTGACATGGAGCTGGTATCATAAACCATTGTGGTCTCGGTTTATGCCCTGGCCACACATGAGCTGATGCCGCAACTTGAAAATTCCACTCCTGTGAGGGGGATATAAGAGGTGTTTCTGGGTTGGATGGGTGAGGAGGACGAGATGCATACTGGGCTGATTTCCTTTTTAACCTCTCTTCCTAAAACCAGCCAATATCTTCCAAGCCACTTCAGTTTAGTTTATCCTCACACTTGTCCATCTAAAAAAACCCCCTCAATTTTTATTTCACTCAACCCCTTCTTGCTTGTTCCTTCCCCAGCAAGCACAAAGGTCAGGATGAGGTCAGGGTTTTTTATACAGATGATCATATTCCTCACATCAGGGGGGATCAATCAAATACAAGAGATCTTGGGGAAGGCAGGTGAGGTTAGGGTCCCTACCCTGGATGTCATGAGCTGGAAAGGCACATCAATGGCAGATCAAAGAGATGAAAATCTCCTTTGTTGCTATGATATAGTATCTTGGTATAGAAGGAACAAATGCAGACTTTAGTTCTTATTTTCTAGCATCATATAATTCTTCAGTGGAAAATGAAGCTTCCCCTGAAAACAAACCCAGCTGCAGTTGTGTAGAGCTTTGAGATCACTCCAAACTAAAGCTGCTTACCCAAATCTTGTTCATTTCACAGTCATTTTATAGTGCAAGAAGGGTATAATGCAATACATTCCTTTTCCCTGAGAAAACTTCCCAGTCTTCCCTCTCCCCATAACTACTATTTCTCTTTGAATTCTCAAATACTTAAAATAGCCTCCCCTTTTCCAGAAGAGCAGTCCTCATCAGCCCAAGTCCTCAGATAAAGATTACAAAATTAACTGGGAAGGGGATGCTGTAAATGACATGGAAAATATAGTAAATACATAATGGTAGGACTGGCTAGAAAACATCTTTATGCTACATCCCTTCTGTGTTTCATTTTCCACTGCTGCGTTCCGCTGTTAACCTCTTGTCCTGCGCTGCTCAGAAAGTGCCCATATTATCGGAGTAAGACTCCAAGGCTTAATAATTTAGCTTATTGGAGCTGGCACAAAATGTGGCAGAACTGATGGCAGAAATAAGACCAAAATAGATTTGATGGATTTAATAAAGCACTTGTAGACAGAAGTTGGCTTAATACATAACAGACTGGTTAGGGGTTTTTTTTTGATAGCCTGACAGTGAAATGCAGGACTGTAGCTACAGGAGATGGAGTTAACAGGGACTGATAATGCAAAGTGTAATGCAATAGATAAAACCATACCTACACAGAGAATAGCCTGGGGACAGCCAGGACTGCATAACACTTCGGCAGCTTGAATGGCCAGGTTGCAAGTTCATTCAAATAAAATCAAAACTCTTTAGTTCTTGCACAATTTTATATGGGAGCCTGTTCGACATGCAGATTACTTTGCAGTGAGAAGGTAAGGTAATTACCTCTTACCTTCTTCCCTTGTAGAAGCAAGAAACAGTATTTCTAGCTTTAAGGAATTGCAACACATTTCACGAGTTTCAACTGTGACTCCCTGAGCTGCAGCTCCAGGACAACCAGTACCCAGCCTTCAGCTTCTGGGGCACTCTGCAGCTTTGGAGCAGTACCAAAGAGGCTCAGGGATGCTTTTTCAGGGAACAATGAAATCCTCTTGCATGCCAGCAGTGAGCTAAGAGAAGAAAGGTATGCTTTGAAGGAGGGAGTTCTGTAGATCTACCCCTTCATAAATCATGTTTTCAGCATATTTTATTCTTCATAACTATCAAAGTAAAATGGAAAGAGAATCCTATAATAATCTGGCCTTTAGACTGAGAATTTTGAACAAATTCACTTTGGTAAAATAACACATCCACACCATGGCACACCACCTCAGCAGGCTGGCTGGAAGGTGTGGCCAGTATGGCTGAACAGGCAGCTTGAAACCCGGTGACCTTTGTTTTGCTGCTCTTGAGTACCCTTGTATTATTTTCCTCACTAAGCAACAGTTATGCAGGCCTGACTAAACACCATGGAAACAATTTTGCTGAGGTTTCCCCCAGTGTTTATTGCACAACACCTATCTCTAATTGCTGGCAAGCAAAATTACTTTCAGTGACAGAAAAAAACCCCTCAAACAACCTAAATCAAATTTGAGACAGTAATTAAAAGAATCAGAATACTCAAGAGAAAATCTTCCTTTTTATTTTTATTTTCAGTGGAGATAGAAAGCAGAGAAGAGATTCTCTGATCTATTTTAATTATGAAATAATATTAGAAATGACACCTTAAAGGATGCAGGTTAAAAAAAAACCCAACAGATTAAAAAATTAAAGACTTTTTATTAACAACACTAGAAAATGCAAAGCTTCTGGTATAGGAAGCCTGGACTGATGAACTGATGATACCTGGACGAAGTAATGGTTTAATTGCTTCATTTTTATTATGAAGGTAGAATTTTTATATTTACCTATTCATACCAATAAAATATTTTCTATCAAAAGCTGCAATTTCATAGGTCAAAACATGGCACAAACATAAGAGGTGTGTAAGGATCAAGGTTTGTCCTGTGAAGAAAGGATGAGTGGGAGGAGGTTCTGCTTCTCAAGAAGAATGCAGGTCATCACTTACACAGAAGAAAGAGAATAAGGACTAGTGTGCTAGGGCATAGTGGGTATCAGTGATTCTCCCATTTTATTCCTTTTCCTTTCCACAAGAACCTGTATTTACATTACATAAATGGTGTTGAAAGTCTTCCTACCAGATGTGGTAAACTACTGATGATGTAAACATCTTCCAGTGGACTCAAAGGACTTTGGAAATTAAGATCCTACCTGACTAACCTGATCTCCTTTTATGATCAGGTGACCCATCTAGTGGATGAGGGAAAGGCTGTGATGTGGTCTACCTGGACTACAGTAAAGTCTTCAATACTGTCTGCTATAGCATTCTCCTGGAAAAGTTGATAGCCCACAGCTTGAACAACTGCACTCTTTGCTGGGTTAAAACTTGGTTGGATGGCTGGGCCCAGAGAGTGTTGGTGAATGGTGCTACATCTGCTTGGTGGCTGGTCACTAGGGGGGTTCAGTATGGGTAAGCTGTAAGACCCCAAGTCTTGATCTACAAGCTCAACAAAGGGGTTTTACTTTAAAAATATACAAGGCTTCAACAATATCTGAATATATTAGAAGAATATATCAGAAGAGCCAAATATATTAGAAGAGCCCTCGGTTCTTTTAACACCTTAAGAGAGAGCACACAGGAGAAACGCTGCACACATTTTCTCAGAGGTTACTTTTACTGGTAAACTTTAGAAAATAAGGGAACTTGGCAAAAGTTGAAAGGGTAACATACAACCAAAATAAAGCATTTCACAAAGCATTGACATGGTGCTGTTTGGTGAAAAGTTGGACTTGATGATCTTGGAGCTCTTTTCCAACCTAAATGATTCTATGAACACTAAAGATGGACACAAGCATTCATTGAACAAGAGGATGCATCAGGAAACAGGCCTGTGCCTAGGACAAAATACCTGTCTTTTGCAGGCTGAGCTTCTGGCTATTTAAGTTGCACTGGAGGGTATTACTCCCCATTTTGATTGTCCCTTGGTGCCTTATGAAGAGAGTCCAGAAGATAAAAAAAAAATTCCTGCCCTCCCTTCCCCTCCCAAATCTCTGACAAGGTTCTTTATGATTCACTGTGCTGTGCTTCAGCACAGATCACAGCTGTGAGGTCACAGGCTGAGTCCATACACGAAAAAGCCAGGAATATAAATTTTACTGCACAAGAAACTCAAGACTCACTGTATTTCATCATCAATCACTATTGGTTCCTGTTTACACCAGAGCTTTAAAGAAACTTAACAACAAACAAGACACGATATAGGATGAGTTGCTGGTCCCTGAGTGACATAAAAGATTTGGAGAAAGTTAAAAGACTTCAAAGGAAGACATTGTACCTCTGAAAAACCACTTGCAAAGGGACTTCTGTAGCTGTTCCCAGTTTGTCTGGAGAAGTGTTTTTGGCAGAATGGTAGGACGCATTGAGAGAAAAAAAGTGATCTTAAGGATATGGCAATGACAACTGTATTTGCTAACCAACAATTTCAAACATATTTTGATGCCAAAATTGTTGAATGCTGCCCAAACCAAGGCATTCTGAGGATCAAAAATGCCCATGACAAACAATATTAATGTAAGTACTCGATGCCTGTGCAAATTGGAGTATTTTTTCAGCAACTGAACATCTAAATGTAGATTTAAATACACATGCATAGAAAAGTTCACCAGTCTAGAGTTATGTAGAACCTAATTCTGCCACTCTTAATGATGAGCAGTAGTAGATGAATACAAGAGTTACCTTATAAAATAATTTTTGCTTACAGTATGAATTATACTCCTAGGATGAGCTCCAAATATATTACAATCAAAATATCAACAAATATTTATTAAAGCAGAAGAGCATACAAAGAAACATCTAAATCTTCTTGTGTATTCATAAACGGACATGTAAGGCAAATGAAAATAAACCTAATCCAAGCCCAAAGGCAAAACTGGCTTTCTTATTGATACAACAAAAGCAATGACTAACAAGCCTCTACTCTGGTCTTTCATTTCTAGAACATATATTGCTGAAAGCTTGGCATTACTGAATTGCTCACAAAACACTGAAAAACAGAACTTACCAAGGAACAGTTTGCTGGAGTGGGTTTGGTTTTTTTTCTTTCTTTGCTGTATTACTGATGAAATGAACCTACATCAATGACCCCGCTGTCTTGTAATCCTAGATGTGTTACCAGGCAACCATTATATGCAGGAGCACCTGGCCTGCGCCCCTCTAAAAATAACCCAAACCTCCCAAATCCTTTCACTCCATGCACTAACGAAAGTGGCATTTTTCTACTGCTAAATGCTTACTCAGATACTATCCTTAAAAAATGCAGTGATAAAATGCAAGTTATCCTTTCCTGAAGGAATGTGATCAGTTAACAGGCTCTAACTGCATATACTTATATTTTCATTTGACCATATACTTCAAATGATGCTATAGTTGGAAACTGAAGTAAATTATTTAAAAGCTAGAAACAATGTCAACAAATGTAGCATGAGTCAAAAATGTATGAGCTCTGGATGACTATAACAAAAGATTTATCACAAGCCAAACATACTTTTGTGTCTTCAACGCTATACAACTCTGAAACAATAAATTAGAATCATAGAATCATAGAATGGTTTGGCTTAGAAGGAACCTTAAAGATCTTCTACTTCCAAACCTCGTGCCGTAGGCAGAGACACGTCCCACTAGACCAAGTTGCTCAGAGCCTGATCCAGCCTGGCCTTGAACAGTCCCAGGGATGGGGCATCCACAACTTCTCTAGGCAACCCATTCCAGTATCTCACCACCCTTACAGTAAATAATTTCTTCCTAATATCTAATTCAAATCTGCCCTCTTTCAGTTTAAAGTCATTCCTTCTTGTTCTATCTCTCCATGCCCTTGTAAAAAGTCCCTCTCCAGCTCTCTTATAGGCCTCCTTTAGGTACTGGAAGGCTGCAATGAGGTCTCCCTGGAGCCCTCCCTTCTCCAGGCTGAACAGCCTCAACTGTCTCAGCCTGTCTTCATAGGAGAGGTGCTCCATCCCTCTGATCATTCCTGTGGCTGAAATTTTTATGTGGGTTTTCTGAGCTGTCACCAAAAGATGCATTTATATAATGAAAAAATGACAGAGCAATGTTTCCTGTATGTTTTCTTAAGGCAGATGTCATGTACTGATGAGCTCCTGAATTTGGTGGATCGAGTCCAAGAGTAAGCTGAAGAAGCTGCAAAGGTGTAACTAGTGATGCTAGAAGAAATAGCAACTAACGGTGGTCAAGGGAGTCTTATATACAAGGAGAACTTTCCAAAAAAATTGAAGTCCTGAAGCCAATCACACATCATCCTAAGTTTCTACAGATAAACTCTAAAATTTAATTCAGAGGACACAAAACGCATTCCATCTGGCCTTGACTGTGAGACTTTATCCAGACTGGAAGATGAGGGGTAAGAGACTTCTGTGTACACTGTCCATCAAAACCTGAAACCACAGTGCCATAAGCAGCTACCAGCACAGTCTCTCTGATGGACTCACAGCTAGTGATAAATCCAGCACAAGCAGAGAGACTGCCACCTTTGCTGGGCAAAAAAAATTCATAAAAGGAGAGCAGCACTGCTGTGCATCATCTTTTGTACTCTGAGTGAGAGATGGAAGAGTTCCTAGTTTCTTTTCCACTAGGAACACTTTACTAGCTTAATTCAGGATTAGCGACCAGAAGTTTCTAATATATATATGAATATGGATTTGCATGGACTTCTGCAAACCTGAGTAGAGTGTCTTATCACACTACAGAATGGTCTCACTGCTTGATCAGTCACTCCTCTTGTTTCTCCTCCCAGCCAGTACCTGAAAGTGTTGGTGGAATTTTACCAAGCTAGAGAAATTCAAAGCAACAAATGTCCAGCAGCAGCTGAACCCCAGAGCAAGGAATAGCAATGCAATAAGCAGACTACAGGTTTAACAGAAATCTTCAAGAGAGATAGCAATGATACTTCAGAGGCAGGTGAACATGTCAGTGGAATGGCAAGAGGGAGCTAAACAAATGACAGTGTACACTTGGAAACCAGTCTGCTTCATGTTACGCTTAAACTCCAGGGTAGACTATCCAACACAGAACAAAATTTTTGTTCTCTGAAGAAATTACACAGAAAAAAACAAGAGGAATTACTAGACACTCAAAGCTTCCACTTTTTTCCCTGGTCAGTATTGTCCCATTTTTTTCCCTTGTTAGCATATCTGTTAAGTGGACAGGCTCCTCAGACAGGCATAGACATGAGCAAAACAGGACATTCATGGAGTGGACTAAGCTTGGGTGGTAAAAGAATGCTCTGGGAAGCAGAACTCTGCTGTGACCCTGGGGTACCCTGAAAGATTACAGCTGCTAAGGGAAAAGGAGTTTTGACTGGAAGAACCTGGCACTTGGAAAAACACTGCATCCATTGTGTAGTACAGGAAGTGGAAAAAATGAAAAGTGAGAAAATATATCTTTCTTTAGAATAAAACTCCCTAAAATGCTAAAAACATATTTAAAATGAGTATTTTTTCACTACCAGGAACTATATTTCCTCAGATGTGATTTGTAGTCACTGAGCTCAGTGACAGCTCCTGATTCTTTTTAAATTACTAAATGACCCCATGAAGGACTTTCCTGCTCTAATTTTCTATGAATCTGTGACAATATTAGGGGTGACTAGCAAGGCCAGTTCTAAGCATTTTGCAGTTGGTTAGATTTCTTAGAATGTCTTCAGTCAAGCCTTTTTGTCCTGAATTTTGAGATAAGAAGTCATTGAAATTACAGAATGCTGAAGACAACAGCAGGGAGATGTGTTCCTGAGCGGTTTTATTCATGGTAATACCTTCCTAAAAATTTGAGTTAATGTATGCCAATTGTTATTTACACAACCTTTTATAAGGGAGTTTTTTAATTGGCTAACAGGAATACATTCATGAGATATAATTGAGGCAAAGGCAGAATTCTTCACAGTGACATTTTAATCTATGATAAAAGGCAGAACCTTGATTTTAAGTGTCTTTGTGGCTGAACTGGAGATATAGAATTATATGAACCAGAGGCATAACATCTAATATTCATTAAATTTCCATTAATTATCCATTGAATTTCTCAGTGGTAATACATAGAAAAACAAAGCATTTACAATACTGCCAAAGATAATGTCAGACCACACTAACAGTTATCATATTGCAATTTAAGTAGTATAGCTGAGAGAAGACCTGAGCACTGAGGACAGTGTTGCATCAGGTTGAACTAAACTTTCTTGGCCTGTTACAAGTATGTTTTACAGTAAGCACAATTTGATGTTAATCCCACATAGACAAATAACAAACTGCATTGAAGATATACTCAAAATCAAGTAGTCCCTTGCTTAGTAAGGTATGACCCAGCCAGTTCTAGAAGCCAGGACAAAATATATAGTTTCTGAAATGTAGTACTTCTTTGTCTCTGTCCAATGTATTAAAAGCAAAATCTACCTGAGAATTTGCTTTACATCACTTTTTCTTCCATGATCTTTTTTTTTCTTTTTTTCTCCTTGGGATTTTTTCTAATGCCAGAGTTGTTCAGATGGCTTTATATTTAATCATTAAAAAATGCCTTTGCAGATTGGTGAACCCCTGGATTCTTTTTTCCTTCTCATTTATTAACACCAGTGCTAGTTAAATTCCATTTTTTGATACATTTCAGCCATTCTCTCTTATTAAGCCTCAATAGCTGCATCTTATGCTATCAAGTCTTCTGTTCTTGGTAAATGACAAAGAGAAGAAACCACTTCTCTCTCTTGTTTGAATCAACTCTGAATATTTTGTGAGGAATTGCTATGTACATAGATACAAAACTCTTCCAAGAGCATTAGCTACAGTCTGACTCTCTAGACTTTGGCACAAAATACTCTGATAAATAGGTGTTAATAGTTTCCAGTCAAATTTCAGTACTTAGAACAAATAGTGTAAATTGTAAAAAGCATATAAATGGAATCCTCTAAATCACTGTGAGTGCTATGAAAGACTGCAGATAAATTTTAAATAAAAGTTATTATACAGTAAACCTACTGATGTCCCTCACACAGAATTTCCACTTTGTTTCTGTGATACATATTCAAATGAAAAACTTTCAGCATTTATGCCATCTAGGACACAGAGGTAAACATGTCTTCTCTTGTCTTCTGCCAAATAAAATGTCTTAGTATTTATAACCTATAGGGTTATACACATGCAATACATTACATGTGTTCATTTTGTTTCTTTTTGTCACTGTAAATCCAGTCTTTTTTAATGAAGATTTGCTTTCTAGTAAAATACTCAACTGGAGCTTGTTAAACCCAAGGCATGGTTTAACTATGCCCAGTCACCCTGTGAAGACAGGGCAGGTGCTGAGGAGAGACCATGCGAGCTCAGAAGCAAGAGGCACACAGAAGTGTCAACATGTGGCTGTCGCTAAGAATTCTACATAGATGTGGAGACTGAGCTTATCTCTCTACTAAATGTTCTTGTGTTAGGCTATGTTTTAGTGTGGGCATACTGTAAGGAACCTGTTTGCCCTTAGCTAAAAGGCAATATAGCTCAATTAAGCAGAGGCCCTCATAAGGGAAAAAAGAATAAAACTCCTCAGATCCATCACAAGTTTTGTAGTTTCATCACATAAACCATCAACTAGCTCCAACAGACTGATAGTCTGGTATTTGTTAGATGCCCTGTATTCTTCTGAAAGGAGAAATACCAAGAGAGAATGCAAAAATGAGCACTTCTGAAATACCACAGAGATACTAGGTCACATTTTGCCCTGGAGCAATCCCACTGGTTTTGCTAGCAAGGAATTTAGTTCCCCAGATAATACTCTCAGGGTCTCTCTAAGGAGACAACACTAAACATATCTGTCTGCTTTCCAGAGATGAGGGAGTCTCTGGCAATAAAGCACCACCCATAAATGAAAAGCCACATCCTCCTTGCTTCCAGGCCCACACTCTTCCTGTGGGGGCACACAGAATCATAAAGTTGAATTTATTAATGTTAATTGTCAAAAAATAGACATATGATAAACTTATTAATATCTAAAAACCATAACTGTCATGTACAGGAGAAGGAGGGAGAAAAAAATAAAGAAAAAGAGGGCAAGGAACTGGGCATAAGGAACAATCAAGTCAGTGTTTCTAAAAGATAAGGTTGTAAATTGAGAAAAAAAAAAAAGGATCCAATTACTGGATCAAAGAACAAAAAGTTGAGCAGTAAATTAAAGAGATGACAAAGAAGTAAAAAATGGCAGTGGTGCTAATCATATGCAGTTACATGAGATAGTATGAACCTGAGTGAGTGAAAATGAATAGTGAAGTGGAACAAACTGAGAAGCCCTGCAGGCCCCATGGGGGGAACCCAGGCTAAAACATACAAAAGAACAGGTTTTAATGTTGCTTTTATATCTTTTATTGCACAGATGCTGGTTACAAATGATATGGCTTGCCCTTATCAAATCGATTAGAAGTGCCTTGCTGATCTATTCCTCTTTAACCTTGACTACTTAAGCTCTTACTTTAAAATTATTAACTAGTGCTACATCCTGACTTCTCCTCCTGCCAAGGTCCAAGTTAGAACAATTCATGTGCCATATTTGGCTTTGGTGTTGCAGAGTTCAAAAAATTGGAATCAGAAATGGGATAAATATCACGATGGGATATTTGGAGACTGGAGATCTGGCACTGGCTGTGGCAGATCTATTCTATTTCTGTGTGGCCAAATCTATTCCATTTCTATTCTGAAACAGTCAGATGGGACCTATATGTTCTCTGTTATATCAATAGCAGCCATCAATCTTTTGCAGAGCTGTCACATGATTAAAAGCAGGGAGCATTACACAAAGTAGCATATCAAGAGCCCTTAGAAATGCAGCTGAAGAAGTTTAGGACAAACACACAGCTAGGAAATTGCTTTTCACTTTCAGGTTCAAATAACTAAATATAATATTTCTAAAGGGGCTCAGATTGCCTAACAAACATTCAATTTCAAACCACTATTTCTGAGTTCAAAACATTTCATTAACTGAAATATCTCCATCAAGTTTGTATTTTCCTCGTTCCTCTGGTCTTGTGAAATTATTTATGACTGTCATTAGTCTAAAATTGAATTAAGCCCTAATAATAAATCATGCTTTGAAGCACATGGATGAAACACACGTAAGCTATCATGTAGAGAGTCCTCAATTTGGAATGAAAGCTTGCAGTGAATAGAAGTCACATCTAACTGTTCACTGTCAATGTGATTTGCTGCTTATCTGCACATCTAGCTGAAGAATCTGTGGTGACTTTCCTGAAGATACCCTGGTGTTCTTCTTTTCTTCTGCTGCTTTCTCTCTAACAGGTCATGCACCAGCTCTGGACCTTGTAAGAATAAACAAACAGACAAACAGAAAAAAACCAAACCCACTAAAAAAGCACAAACAAACAAACTTTTTTCCCCTTGCCCACTTCTCCTGTTTTTCCAATGAATTTCCACCTTTCGGCAGATGTGGAGAAGGTAATTCTGAACAATACACCAGCTGTAGACACTGATAAGGAACAAAACAGTTTTAAAAGAAGACACGAGCCAGGAAAACAAGAGTGCAAAAGCTCCATGCAGTTGGTTCAGAGTTATTCCTAAACATATTAAATGGACCAGGCTTGATTCAAGGCAGTTCAACAAATTCACGCAGAGGAAACATTCCAGTGCTTCTCAAAGCGTGGAGATTTGAAGGCCTCGTGTGAGCTATTAAGCATACTAGGATGCACTGGAACTGTGTACAGCCCTATGGAAGTTGCTGAATACAGATATGTTGACTATGCCTGGTGCATTTCTCAAAGGGCCCAGAGGGGCCATGGCATGACCTCAAGTGCTGATGCCTTCATCACGAAGCAGGGCTGGAGGAGCACCCTGCGGAGCAGTTTGAAGGGTTCAAAACTGTCATTCTGACAAATGATGAAAACACATGAGCTTTCCTGATGGTGCCAAAGGGCAATGCTTGTGAGAAAATCAGCTTTCTCTGTAGTGTGTTGGAGAATTATTCCTATGCTCTAGCCTACAGTTTCTTACTGCTCTGCCTGAGTGGGATAGGAGGAAGAACTGACAGTCTGTTAGAAAAAGAAAAAAACCCATGGAAAAATTCATCTACCCGAGACTGTTCTTTTTTTGGCTTGGGTTTTTTTGTTTGTTTGTTTGTTTGTTTGTTTGTTTTTTTGCAGTGGGCCTGTGCTGTTTGCCTTGGCTCAGAGAGGACAGATTGCTCTCTCCAGGATGTCTGTGTCCTCCTTATACCCTTCCTTAACAAGGATATCACAGGTATGATGTCTCTCCTCCTTCTCCAAGATTTTCAGAACACTCCCTGTCCTTCACAAAATGGATGTGTAGTCTTGCCCAACCTAGCACCCAGTCCCAAACAATATGACCAAACATGGACAGACCCTTGGATCCTTTGAAGTCTTCCTACAGCTGTGCCAAAGCTGCCTTAATTCTTTCCTTTCCTTTCCTTTATCTCCTTTCAACGTTTTCACCCAGAGGCAATTCTGTTGGTGCACTTTCTGAGAAAGTCACACAGATATTGGACACCCAGGAAACATTTCCTAAATAAGGTAACTGCAGCAAGATACTTCCATTTTTTGTATTTGTATTCTCACAAAGCTGGGTGAGGGATATCTTGGATGAGGTGAGGGATGGAAATAGGAACATACAAGGTGTCCTCCTTGGACAGACCAGTGTTCCATCTATTCCTACTTCTGTTTCTGACAGTGGCAACAGGGAAGGTTGTCTAAGAAGAGCATGAGATGCTGACCCCTTCCTGCAGTCTATTCTAGTGTACACCCCGGGGCACCTTCACATGCTCCTAATCCAAGCAGAAGACAGGCTCAAAGTTACTGTTACCTCAGGGGAATGAGATTCAAGACTGAGAGCAAAGCATCTCTGACCTCAGACAGTTGACCTGTCCCAGGGAGCTGGCCACTCAGCCACCCACAACTCACCCTTCCGCTGCACCTAGCAGACATCTGTTTCTGCCTCCATTTGCAGTATTACACAGAGTTAGTTAATCATCCATCAGTGTGGCAAACACAAGTAAGGCTGTATAACAACATAGCCATGTCCCAATGGTTTCCCAGAATGGTTGACTGGGAGAGGCACAAGTGAAGAAGGAAATACACTTCTCTAGACACAACTTGGACAGACCTGTGCTATGCATGCTCTCCAAGCTCCTCTCTGCTGTCAAGTCACATCAGTGTTTTTGGTATAGGCTACGCTCACATGTGTAGCTAACTAGCTACCCTGGCTGAGCTGGAGAGTGCTCAAGTCATGTCAATTTGGTTTAGGCTGCAAAGGGTCACATATATCTACTACAAGAGCTCACACATTTAAAAGGATTCACTGCTGAGGAGCTAGATGTAGCTTTCCAGTACTTCAAATCTCTGTTGGTATTGGATACATTTGGCATATTCTGGCTGGATCTTTTCAATCCCTTGAAAAGCAGTATCATGTTTCTGGCCTCTTGACACGGCCAAAGTGGTGTGAAGGAGCAAGGCTGCAGAAAGTGACTTTGGCTGCTGTTACTTATAAACACCTTTATGCCATGCCCTTGTAAAGCTGACTCCAGCATGCTGACTTGTTAGATTGAAATAGGAACTTTTTCTTCCCAAAGGACAAGCACCGATGCTAGGATTAGTATAGGATTTATTATCCTTGTCTTTCATCTGAAAAAAAGGAACAAAACTTCCTTTTTTTGGACAACTGCTTTTTAACATGTCTATTTTGCTCTATGTCATAACTAATGTGCAACCCTTAAGGATTACAACAATAACTGTGTGTAAAACTACCTCTGTTCGTTGAGAGACTGACCTGTGTTCTATTAATATTTATAGATTTAAATTTTTAATACACAACAATTCTGCATTATTGAATAGGTGACTTCCTGCATTTTAATGGTTATGGAGTAGGAGTGGGCTCTTTGTAGTTAACACTGCAATAAATTTTTCATGATTAAATAAAAAGTTCTTACCTCTAACTTCCTCAAACAAAATCTTCTCAGACAACCTGTTGGTGCAATGGGGAAGAATTCTTTTAAGAGTTATATGATATTATATTTCTGGTAGATTTTCTTATGGGATTTAGATTTACAACACATAAAGATTTTCTATATCTGGAAGTATTTAATAAGTTTCTTTTTAAAGTTGCTCAGTTATTCAAACCCCAAAATTATTTGGGGCTACTTATTAAATTTTGGAAACAACTGGATTCCTGTTTGTAAAACTGACCTTCATGTTTTAGTAGATGCATATTGACAAAATAAGAGATTAAAAATGTTCACTTGAGCTGGCATCTTGGACTAAGACTGGGATGTAGATTCAGCCTTCCATTCATTTATTTTGAAAATACTTTAATAGCTGCATTGTAAAGAACTATTTTGAAGAACCATGTGGGATTTCAAGACTGTTGTGAATGAGTGTTTTAGGTTGCTCAAAGAATCACTAGCTAAGGTATAGCAAAAGAAGGTTTAATACAGAAGTGAAGGCATGACAAAGTTCGTTGGCAAAGTTCACTCTAATATTTATAGATAGTTAAAGCACACTGAGAAAAATCAGACTAAAATCTAACATCAATCAATCTAGAACTAAAATCAACATAAAATGACTTACATGGAGGCTGGGGGTGGAAAAAGGGTAAGGATGGGAAAGGGTAAAGACGAAAAGGAATAAGGGAGACCCTCCTGTTTAGTCACAAGGTTCAGAGTAGACCTCCTTGCCAAACTTAGCCCTAGACTTGACCAACGCTATAGGCCTAAAGGTTTTAACAGCATGTAATGTGTTATTAAAATAATATTAATAATATTAAAATAATTTAAACAATTTACAAAAAGATTCTTATAGAATTTGCTATGACAAAACAGTAACTAACTTGTAGGTCTAACTTATGAATCTAATATTTATGAATTTAAGAGAGTGACATTTATAGTACATTTGCTACAGCATATTCACACTCACACAGACCTAAAGGAGACTGTACAAGGTATACCTGTAAAAAATATACCTCAAATTCAGTGGAGTACTCACACTGAATGTCTTTGCATCTTCTCAATGTGCAAAGGGAGTGGGGGTATCATCCCAGGCTCTGTCATGGTGTTTGGTGGCAGTCCTCCAAGTATAGCAAATCTGAGTGTTTGTTAGCTCTGAGAGGCCCCACTCAGAGGGAGATTGTTGATTGCAGCCCTCTGTGGTCCAGGAGAGCTCAAAGTGTCTCACCTAGGACTGTTGTTTAGAGTGTCACAAGAGAGTTGGCTTTAGTCATGGTAATTTTCCATTCTGGATGCAATATGGGTTGGTAAACCATTTTTTTTCAAAACTTTTTTTTGAAAGTTCAATAACAAAACTGTTTTTCCATTTGGGTTGCCAGTCAGATAAGAAAAATAAGTTTCCAAGACTGCTGGTTAAAAAAGAAGACCTTGTTAGACAGCAGTAGTTCCTGGGAGCAAACAGTGTTTCTGATAAGCTCGAGAAGAACTCAGACCAGGTGCTCTTTGTGCAAGCTGAGACTCAACTAGCATTTCGGTGAACAGAGTGCAGCCTGAGGGTGGGGAAAGGGGCCATGTACCACCACAAGGACCTCCTAGGTGTTACATAAAAATCTGAACCATTTGAAATAAGATGAAGTCAGGCCATTTCTTAGAAAAAACCCTGTGCATTCAATCACTACAGTCATTAACATTTTTCTTCTTCTCGATCAACTGAATATTGTCAAGGTCTGGTTTGTGTGTTTATGTGGTAATAGCACCTTTAGTGGTGGCAGAATACATCTGCAGTAAAGAAGAGTTTCTCTGGAATAGCAAACCTGGTTCTGCTTCATCTCCACGTGGGCCAGGATCTTCACAGTGTCACTCAGATGAGCTGTTATTGCATTAAAAAGTACTTTGCTCTTCCAATAACAGAGTGAATCAAATGCATTTTCATTTAAGAAGAAAAGGATATGCCATGTGAATACGGGAATTCCAATCTAGTCTAGTATCCATCTAGTATAATTTTCTCAGATTGGCTTTTAATGTAAAATCTGTACTGCATAAGACAGTAATGTGAAGGGTTTTGGTCTCATAGATATGAATACAATTTCGATTAGGATTATTTAGACTACTTTAATGGTGCAATCCTCAACCAGAAAAAGCTGTACAAAACCAAAACCTGTTTCCATTATTTGCTTTCTTTTACATCTATTTTTTATCTGTAACTTTTGAGTAGAAAGTAGTCCACTTCAACTTATATTTTGTTGGAATATAGTTATGCCTGTGAGTCAAGGATTCAGCTGATGGATTTGCCACCATAATTCTTTATTTGCAGGATATCATGGCTACATTTACACACAATGAATGTAAAGAAAGATATAGTTCTTGCAATCTGTGCAGAGGAGTTGGTGTTGCTTTGATAGCATCTCACATTAGTTGAAGAAATTTGGGCACATGTAAGCCCTAGGAGCTACATTTCAATATTCAGGGTCATCAGGAATGGTCAATAATTCATTACAATATATTCTGAATTTGGATCATGGTACCATCACACAAGGAGCATCACATAATATTTCTTCAGTTTTACAGAAAAAATGTTTGCTGAGGAATTTGGAAACAGGGCAACTCAAACAGTTTCATTATCTATCCTGTGGTGTATCTGCATCCTGGTGAAAGTCAGATGAATGTACTTACACAGTAGCTGAAACAGCTAATAAACATTTCATGGCATTCAATGAAAGGGATTGTATTATTTTAGATTCCTTCCTGATGGTATTCTCAGGTTGACTTCACTGAAAGCAATGTTTATCGGTAGACAATTGAGAAACTAAATGTGTTCCTAAGGCAAAACAACAATACCACTACTCCAGCTATGCTATACTTAAAGCAATTATAATTATTAATAAAATATTCAGGATGCAATGTTTCACTTTAAGCTCTGATTTCACAGCCCCTGAAATCCATCCCATCCAGTGAAGCTCAATTTAATTTCATTTTTATCTTCACTTGCAAATATTTTGTTTTCCCTCTGCATGTGAGGCAATTCAATAACCTAATCAAAATCAGAGCTTTCTGTATACATGGAATATAATAAATGTATGCCATTTTCCTGAAATTTGTACCAAACCAGAATAACACTTCAAAACAGGCACTCCTGTATTTCATATCTGAAATATAAAATAGTAAGATACCCATTCTCATTACACAGTGATATAAAACAAATACCAGGCAATAACATTATTTCCTTGCATCCCCAAAAATGCAAGTTGACAAGCTCTCCAGGGATGCGATTAACAGCTTGTCAGCTGGGTGTACTTACAAATGAAATAATTTCTTTAGCTACTAGCCTTTGACAACATCAGTAATTCTCACAACTAGGACACAACAGGGTCTGGTATTGGACATGGAGGACGAATGTGTGCTGACTCACGTTGCAAACAGCCACACCAAAACAGAGTCTTTTGGGTGGGTTTAACTTCCATGTCAACAGCCAAGCAAAAGTCAAGTTTTCAGTAGCAGTCAGGAGCTCGTAGCTCCCACAGTCATGCTATGGGGAGATTTTCAGAAATATTCAGGCACCAGCTCCTCTGAAAAATCTACTTATTGCTTTAGGTGCTGGAAACAGCTTCAGTCTTCTAATAAGTTGCCCTATTTCTCAGCATCAGGGAACAGTGGCTCAAAGGCTCTGCCTTACTGTGCCATTCCTCTGCCATTATTTTCACTTACTCTTTCCCTCACAAGCCTTTGCTGCCTGTGTCTTACTCCTGTCACAGCTTGTTTCTGTTTCAACAGTACATATGGACTATTTTATTTTGTGGTTGCCCAACAGAGTGGCATTCCCTTCCTGATAAAACCCTCTGGGCATGACTCCGACACAAGGAATGTCTGTTTGCAAATTACCCTAGCACTGGGAGACAATGATAGATGATCTTTTACAATATTGGGTGAGGTATTGATGAAAGTCATTGATCCCATTTTTGAGTGACTGTCTCACCCAGGTAGACCAGTGAAATGAAAAATCTGACAGTGTCTGCAAAAGCCTGTGCTTTTTCAGCAACAAGAGAAATTTTGTAGGGTTTTTTGAAACCTTTTAGTTTCAACAGGGTTAAGAGATATCATAATATTGTTCATCTGTGGGCTGTGGGGTTTTTTCTATTTAAGAACCTTCTTCTATGCAAATAATTTGTTTGTTTGCTTGTTTTGGTTTTAGACAGACAAGAGACAATTGCATATCATGCAGTTCTTTACTTGTATGAGCAGCCTTCAGTGACAGGGCCACGGCTCTGCCAGGTAGGAAATCCTTTGCAGAAGAGACAACAGGACCTGTGAGCTTGTTGTCTAAGGCTAGGTCTACACATTACATACACAATTTTCCATTTTGGAAGAAGCTGTTCTAGTTTTTTTAATGTATGACCACCTATAGGAACCAGCTATTATTTCTTTGTGTTATTTTACTGGGACATCATTTGTGGCTTGTTTTCTTAACATTAACAGACAACTAAGATTGGATCCCAAACAGTAAGTGATAAAAATATACCACCTTGTAAGTCAGCTTTTAATAATTTCAGACTCACAACTGTAACCTATGTTGTTACTTGAAAATAAATGTTTCATTTCTTTTTGAGCTGCACTGCATACATGTACTGATAGTATTATGGCTGATTAGGTGAGGTTATTTAATGCAAATCTATTTCTGAGGGAGCATATTAGGCAGATTTCTGCCAATGACATACAAATAGTCATCATCAGAAATTTGCCTATAAATAATAGATTCAGCATCCATGCATGATAAAGTGGGGCAATGAAGATGCTGGCCTTGGCAGCTGAATTCGTGATAAAATGGAAAAAGAACTCTGTACTTCATTCTTAGATCTGCAAAAGCCAAACACATCTCTGGTATCACCTGGGCAGGGAGCTATCCATCAGAAAAGGTCGCTGGGAGGATGCAGCAAAGCGTTTAAATAGATATTTTTAGTCAGAAAATACAGCAGTCAAGGAGATGACTGAGAATTTAAGTATCAGTTCTGCAAAAAATATGAATGTTGAGAAAATGTTTTCCCACTGAAACCAAACAAACCAATCAATGCTGACACTGTGCAAGAGGTTTCCCATGCAAGAGATGATCAGTTTCCCAAAATGGTCCATCTTCCAAAGGATAATTCTGCATTCCCTCTTAAATATAATGCTTAGTGAGACTTGCTATACTGCTTATGAGACATGTTGTACAGTATTTCCTCATTAACAAATCAAAAGATACCACATTTCCCTTTTTGTTGTCCAATAAATTTCAATTTACACATTTAGTATAGTATGAGAAGTCCTTCTTTGGTAAGGTCGGCAACTCCATAACGAGCCTTCAGAAAACACCTCCCTTAGCCTTCCTAGATAACGTGGTGCCTCACTGTTCTCCTTGCCAGTAATTCAGACTGCAAACCATCACTTAGACTACCTGAGGCAAACCAGTTCCATCTTTCTGTACAGTCAGCATTTCCCTTTTAGCCTCATCCTTAGGCTTCCCGTTCATGAATATTCTTGATTAGTTGATAACAACTGACAAAAGAAAACATATCTTACTACTTTCTTTAAAGAAAGTCCTACTTTTTTTATAATTCTCCAGCAAGCACCTCTCCCACTGCAGTCCCATAGTTTGAACATTAACATGTCTGGAAGCTGCCCACAAACAAGCACAGCCAGGTCCATATAGAAATGTTAGAATCTATATCTTCTCCTCTCTCCTGCTATTGCCCACTAATGCTTGATGAAACAGACACAACAGAAGCGTGCAGCAACTGTGCAGCAAGTTTCTCTGGTTTAGTAAATGCAGAATCAGAGTTTTACTTACCACCTGGTTAACAAAATGTTAAACAGAAAGCTGGGACTCGTGTGTCCCTGAAATCCCTGATTTTTAGCCATGTCGATAAAAATATTGAAATGTTGCACAAGGCATAGTTCAAGCTGAGCTTCCCCGGCTGGGACATGGCACAGCTTTCTCATCTCAGAGCTCTGGCTCCAGAGCAAAGCCCAGACTCATTCTGCCACCTGCAATGCTTAAGCATTAATGCCAGCTCATGCAACCTGGAGACTTCATAAAAACTGAGCACACTGTCAACCCATCCTCCTCGGGAGCAACTGCAGACTTCCACTCACCTCTGCTGAAGAAGATGACAGGAGATTCCCTGCATAGGCATCTCCAGGGTCAATGAACTCATCTGGTGATATCTCACATCACTGTCAGGGAAATATGCTGGCACCAAATGAAAGCAAAAACCTTTCCTGATCAGACCAATAAAGTCTGACAATTGTCTTGTGGTGGATGCCAGAGAAATTATGAATATTTTGGCAGAAACAACAGCTTTTTCTAGGTGGGAATCTGCCTACATAGGATTTATGCAAATATTTCCTCACTTGGTCTGTAACCATCCCTTCGCAGCAAAGCAGTTCAGCATTATCGCCAATTCTTTACATAGTTCTGAGTTTAAAATACTACCGCTGCCTAAAATAAAAGGAATTTCAATCACAGTGCTCTCTGAAATGAAAGAAGTAGATGCCAGTTTGACAATTTAAGCTGATAGCTGAGATACTGCCTCTCCAGCATTTTTGGCACCTGGCCTAGAGAGGAAGTAACGAGAGGAAGGGAAGGGACAAAGAGAAAGAAGGAATAAAGGAGGATGAGAGTGATCCAGTCCATTTAATATAATGACAGAAAGCCCTGGAGGGGACCCTGATTTACACCTACTCAGAACAGGCACTTCAGAGCCAATATTAATAACAGGTACACAGTTGTACAGCTGATACAGCCACTCAGAGAGAGAATGTGATCAAAAGAATTATATCTCACATAATAAAAACAATTAAGCCTGCAGGTCAGAAATGTAATGAAGGATAGTAACTGCTGAGCCCAAAATTACTACTTTGGCCAGCAGAGCAGCCAAGTTAAAGAGTGGGTCATAAGTCTATTTGCAGGCAAGGTAAAATTCTGATAGGAAATAGGCATTTCTGCATTCATATCTGAACTGAAAGCACCAGTGTGTGAAAATTGATTAGCCATCCAGGCAGGTATACCAAAGACCTAAACAAAGGTTTCCTGAGCCTTCTGCAAGCACAGGATCAGGCATACAAGAAAATAACATTAGCATTGGTAAACCATGTCTTGTGGGTGCAGGTCCAAATTCCTGATTTAGGCATGGAGAGAACTTTGAAAAGCCTCAAAACATTACCTCAAACTGAAGCAGAGCTGTGTTCGCAGACTGAAAGAAGTATACTGATTCAGGGAAGGGAGTGCAGGGGTATCAAGCATGCTGAAAGTTACTAAGGCACAAAACTTGTAGGTACTGCTGGGCTGCCTAAGCACCACGTGAATACAGCTGAAGCAAGAACATTGCAAAAGCTGAGGTACACGGGAAGTATATGAAAGCCAGCACACTTCAAATCAGTATTTAGCTCACAGTTACACCAAATCTAGCAACACATTATGGAAAATTTAGAATGCCAGGCAGCATCACTGTTCCCAACAAGGAGATTTGCCTTAGCATACTGGATATTGCAAGCTCTCCCCTCAGTGAAAACAGCCCTGTGGAATCAAATGGGAAAGCAACAAAATATACCCAGGCAAGACCATATTTGTAAATGCATCAAGCACTGTGTCTGAAGCTGAGAGGAACGTTTTGCCACAGAACCCAAACTGACCAATATAAAGAACTATCAATAAGTGCAAAATACGTCATTTAGAAAGCTAAGTAAGAATCACTTATGGATTAAACTAGCAAGACCAACATATTCAGGGCCAAGATGGCAAATAGGAATCATTTGCAATTGATCTGGAAGATGATGGGGAGGGGCAAAGCCCAGTAGTGGTTCCAGATTTATTTCCCTCTGTTGACATAGACTTCTCATTTCCAATATGCAAGAATTAGAGAGGAAACAGAAGGCACTGAAGAGCCTTTGGCCAAGCTCTAAAGATTGCCAGGCACCAGCTGTGGTCTGGTCTTTCAGTCCTTTGAACAAATGGCGGCAGCTAATGCATCAAGTCATCCTGGTATTCAGGGCTTTCTTTGTGACCAAGTGGTGATGTCTCTCTTTTGTAATTGAAATGGCCCAAAAGAAACTGGCCTGTGGAAGAAAGGCTCATATATAATCTCTAAGGAAAGAGGATTTTCTTCTCAATTACTTTAAATGTCATGTATTCAGACAAGGTGTGCAATAATATAGAAAGTGTATCTTTCAAACCATCAGTTTTCCCCAGAAATGCCCAGGTTTCCCCTTGTGATATCAGACATGCTGCAGTTCCTGTGCAGGTGGTGTGATTGCACTTGATTAACAGGGACATGATGGATAAACACTTGGTTCTTCTGGAACAGCCATGGCAGTCTCTCTCTGCCCTTCACGCTCACATTCCGGGAAATATCTGTTTACCTAGTGGGTGTTGGTTAAAAAAGAAATCTGTATGCATGTTACATACCATGCACATCAGCGCCATGATAAAAACCCCTTCAAAATGTCAACTCAGTGAAGGTAAGCTACTCACAGAAACACCACACTGCTACAGGCTATGGTGCTTCTGCACACTAGAGCAAGTTATGCCATTTGCAGTGACTTCCCCCTCTCCATTTGCCATTACTTTGTCTTCTGGTAATTTCTCTATGACATTTTTTAAGAAGAATTAATCTCCTGAGCACCTTCTCTTGTTTTTACAAATGTAGATCTTCAGATTCAATTTAAGCAAGCTGTCTGTGTGCTGTGCAGAAGACGGCTGATAAATTCTGTATCGTTACCATAATCTGAATCGCTACAGACTAGTGATTTAATATTTTAATGTAATCTTCTACACACCTACAATCAGCAAATGCATTTAGAAATAAAAATTGTTTCAAAGTGCCACCAACTGTTGTTTTTGCAAACTGCAGTTCAAAGAATGTGTTTTTTAAATGCTTCTTCTGGATGTTAGAGCAGTTTCTGGTGAAGCACACAACTTACAAGAATAAGTCTATGTTATTCTTTTCCTAAGCTACACAAGCAGTGAATCCCATCAAAATATCTCTTCTGTATCTGGGTTTCAAAGGCAACATAATACTCTATACCAGACACACCTTTTCCGTTGTTTACAAAATATTTTTTTCAAATCTGTTTTAATGACAAATCAATTTCCAAAACTTTCAAGAAACCCCCAAAATTATCTGAGAACCAAGCACTAAAAATTTACTTTGCTTTTTAAATATGTCTGTTACTAATGGTATGTGAGTTCCTAAGCATTATGATTGTGCTGAAAACACCACACTCCAGTGCTTTGCTTTCACCTCCTCCAGACTTTATTTTCACTTTTCTCAAACTTTGCTTTCCCCAGTTCCCTCCCTGCCCTTGCATTTTGATTTCTCCTGATTCAAGCTGGACTTCCCAAAAGAAGAAACTCCTCTATGATCTGCTGACAATAAGCAAAGAAATGGGATCATAAAGTTTACCAGAAAGGCATAGTGGTACTGATCTCTTGGTGCCATGGACAGGGTAAGTAATCACAGAAATCTATCAGTCTGCATTGCACGTTAGTAATATAGCATGAGACAGTCTTCTAGGAGGCTGAATGGTTACAACTCCTGGTGAGCTGATCTCCATAAATAGCATCTCTAAATCAATTCTGTTTGCTTGCTGTGATCATATGAAATGCATCAACTGTTAAACAAATCAATGTGACCCCAAAGATTCCTTGGCTTGATATTTTATTATTTTGGGGCTACGTGCTGATTAACCATTTAAATAGTTTTCTGTGCAAGCATCTGCATTATTTGAATATACCAGATTGTGAACACAAACCTTTAGATTTCTCCAATGTTATATTTGCCAGCAATAACGATAATAAAATTAACAGCCTTCCCTTGCTTTTGTTGATACCATTTAGCTTTTTCCAGAGAGATCAGAGTAGGTACTTTACCGGTTTGAAATTAAATGTGTTGTGTAAGTTCTGAGTTATTCAGCAATCGACTGGTGGGAGCATTAATCTCAATGAACAGTAAGTTACTCCAATGTTCTCAGTCCAAATTGATCCAACAGAATGTGACCCCCTTTGAAGTCTGAATTCCTCCACAATTTTTCTTTCAAAACTGCAGCTCTGAACCCCCTGTAGCGGGTAATCGGTGCTGATTGATTTCTGAATGTGCAGATGGAAGAACAGGAAGGGGAATGGCACAGTGACATGAGAAGATACAGAGTTCAAGAACATGGTAGGCACAAGACAAGGAGACTTTTCATAAAAGTGAAAGAGTGACTTCATAAAAGCCAATAAGGAAGAAAGAATTAAAGAGCTGAAAGGTGCAACAAGGAGATCGTAGCCTAGAGAAAACTGTTGGTGAGATGGCTGGAGGAGGGAGGAGTTTTCAGCAAAATGGCACATGCTTAAATGGAGGAGATGAAAGAGGGTGCAGAATTGTAGAAGTTCCTAATCACATTGAGAAAAATTCTGCTCATTTTTCTGATCTGAAAAGGATCCCAAAGCAGCCTATATTGACAAAACAGAAGATGTCTGAGCCATGTGCCAGCTCCCTTTTCTTAAAATAAATTTCAAGAGAAACAAATTTATAGTTTGATTAAGAAAAGCACTGATTTATGATCCCTGCAATTTTCCTTACAAGAGGAGTTCAGGTTTTTTTAGATTATTTCAAAGATTTGAAATATTTTCTGACTGTTTCAAATGAATAGAAATATCCAGATCCTCAAAGCTATCACTGCCTTATTGGTAACCAGCTTTATCACTGGACTTCCTAGTGTAAGAAAACCAAGACAAACCACAATAAGAAATGCCTTTATTTCCACTCACTGTTTTAAAAGTAACTGTTATTATCGCCTACATGAATTTCAAGTCCAGTGCAATATGACTTCCTACCTTTGGCTGGTCTTCAGGTATAGTTCTGACTATGTAACATCCATGGTTGCCATCACCAAGTATTACATTAAACAAAAATAAGGCTGGATTTTGCCATTGGCATTGAAAAAGCAATGGAGAACAGAATGACAGAATGACAACTGGCAAACAGAACAAAATCTTAAAAATTTGGAGGGTAACATATCAGGTTTCTATGTCCCACACTATTGAGGTTGTACAGTTTTGTTTTCTCTTTCAGTTTACATCTAAGAAAACCTAATTATGATTCATTAAATGACTCTTCTGGTGTCAGGTGACAACAACAAAAAAATTATATTCTTTTCCTTAATGAAGAGTTAATCTGAATTTTGTAGAGCTGAAGCCAAAGCCTACTGCCCATATTTAACAGTGGTTTATAAAACATACGTCTTTTCAATGTTCCTTGTTTTCTAATCAATTGCTTTGGTGTCCTTTCCCCATTTCAAGATGAATACACCTCACCATTTCATTAGCACAGTGTTGAACAGCAGTACTTCCTTTTGTAACAAATTAACATTATTGTGATGAGCAATATGGGATTCAGTTTCACTTACATTAGGATCCTTTATACCATTCTGACGACAGAGACACTTTTATAGGGAAAATCTAATGTATGCTGCAAATGTTTAGTTGCAGAGGCAACTAGGCTAAGGCTGCCTCCCTGTTTTTTTGCTGCTGCAGCAGAGACTGATGTGTAGCACCAAATCCTGTCCTTCCCCAGCACAGACTGTAATGCTTTTAACAGTACTCATCAGCACAGACCAGGCTCTCCACATGTATTAGTGGCTAAATGTTGACCCCCACATTTCTCTTACCAGAGAGAGATTGTGAGTCTTTTATTCTCTCTAATGAGGGCCAAGACAGGGTGAACAGGTTTGAGACTTTGCTGAGATTCCCATACCACGAAAAAGTGCATTTTGCACCATACGGTCACATCACCTATCAGGGAGGTGGTTATCAGAGAAAAGCTAAACTCGAATGTGTTACTTCAAGCTAATTTCCAAGCTTACCAAAGACTCAAATTTTTGACTTGTCTGCAACAAATGAAACAATTCTTTACTTCATCACTGTGTTACAAACCCACTTCTGCTGAAGTGGTCAGGAGTCCTTTAAACCCAGTATTAATCTCATGCTATAAACATCTTCATTTAACATTCCTCAGGGCTATCTGAGGAGCAAATAAATATCCTTCTGCTTTTCAGAAAAACGCCTCTGCAATTAAACCTCTTATTAAATCCTTAGATTAGTAAGAGCTGTACTGTCATACAAATACTGTATTAGCATGAAAAAAAAAAAGTTAGAAAAGAAGGCACAGAGTGTTCCTGCTAAATGAAAATTCTTATGAAGATCATAGGATCCACAGGGCTTGCCTAGCACAAAAGGAATCTTTATCGAATTGTATTGGATAATTACTAGAAACAACAATAATAGCAACAAAATTATAACACTTTGTTTTCATATCTGCTAAAGTAAAACTTTGCCTTGATCAGTAATTTAAGCAGATTTGCTTTAGTCCATCAAATTTGCTTTCCAGAATATCATATCTCTCCTCTATCTGCATTTGGATCAGTGAGAAGCTTGCTGCTTCCTGGTTTCCACTGAGCTCTTCCACATTCCTGGCACTCCCTCATATCTCTTACTTCATTAGTCCAATCCCTATTTTCTCTAATTCCTGTGATTTTACAGTAATTTGTTCTGAAAATCAAACAGCAGACTACCAGAATCAGGTCATTCTTACTTTGTTAACATGTGGTGCTGGCCAGTGGCATGACAAAGCAGGATCCAAATCCTGCTGGGATTTTAACACAAATGGTGATTCTCCCTGCTCCTGCTTACATACAATACTTAAAAGGGCAAGTCTATATCTTCATTGCATTGATAGCTAAAGTTACCTTTCCACAATTCTGTCATCACTATTTATTAATCCCTTGTGGTTATGTCCAGAAATCTGCTGCATTAATGCAAAGAAGTATAGAAATGCTGGTTGGATCCTCTGGAAGTCATCCAGCCTGACATCCTCTGGAGAGCAGACCTGTGCCAGTGCTGGGTCAGGTCAGCCTGTGGTTTTGCTTTGCCAATGCAGCAAAGGTAGATGCAGCTTCTCTTTGAAATTGTCTCCCACCTTGCTTCCATGGATTAGTTTATAAAATGATAGAGTACATCTGCAATTTACTAGCGAGCAGCTATGCTATATATGTATATTTTAAAATAAAACGTGCAGCTTTGTTTTTATATGAATTTAGGGGTTTTTTTTGTCCAAGAAGTAAGACAGCTTTACTATTCTCCAGCCAAACCGAAAATTTTCCAAATGTGTTGTAAGAAATTTTCTGACTGCAATTTTACATTATTTCTTATACTAACCATCATGATCATGAATAATGGACTCTTCCCTTCCTTTTATGATTGCCTTTCACATATATATCACACATACATGTTTACATATTATATATAATTCTGTTATCTATGTATCTATATATAAAGATATAAATGCTTACCATATACCTCATATTTATCTTACAAAAACTTCAAGTAACATAAGAGAAACAACTTAGGCGAATGGTGTAGGAAGAACTAATGAGACTGAGAAGTCAAATATCACAAAAAGTAGGAATGGAAATACAAAGACTTGGAGACAGCAAGTCTGTTTAACCAGTCGAAAGAGGTTAAGAATAAAGCTTGATTGCAGGTAATCTTATTGCAGGCTATCAAAAACTATATTGGCAGAAGTAATTTGGTACCAGGTAGTCTTTAATTTAACAGACAAAAAGCATGGAAGGACCAACTGTTGAACACCAAAGGCATACAAGTTCATGTTAAAAAAAAGATGGAAATTTTCACCAGAGAAAGCATTTTACCAGTGGAGCAGACTAAAAAGAGATATGGGAGAATGAGTTGGGGTGGGTCAGCATTTGAATGTGTGACCTGCTGAAGACCTCTCTCTTCTACCTCTGAGGACTTTTCTGCTTTTCTTCCAACTATCTCAGCTGGGCTGATAAAATGCATTGCTCCTCTGCCTCCTTTATGGCCTGATTCTCACTCCAGTCATAAATTCTCGAGTTGGAGTATGGTTGGTAAAATTCTGTGGCCTGTGGTTATGCTACAACTCCTTGGGTCTTTAAAAACCTGGTACTTTTTTTCTGCTTGCAATAGGTGGATGCTCAAATTCTTTAACAAGTTTCAGATATTCAAAAAATGCTATCCAGTATGTAAGTAGTGTGGGTGGAATTTAACTGTAAATATACATAGTTACATTATTTAAATGACAGTGGGGTTTAGTCCTTATTTTGTCAAAATTTGGTTTTGGTCCCTGAGATCATTTGCTGTTAATTTTCTATATTATCACATTTCTGGCTTTTAGAGTAACCCACACAAACTTTTCCTACAGAGATACATCCATTTGCAAATCACCTCCATCTGAATAGTGTATAATTTAGTGAAGCTACTGCTTGTATAAGCTACTATTATCAAACTGCAAAAGACTGAAATTATCTAAAACTGTTGAATAAATATTCTTAAATTTCTTTATTGCTTTCCTTCATCTGGCTGTGCCCACCAAGTGTTCTTGAAATTACAGAAAGTAAAATTGTGCCCTTTAGCTTCAAATATATCCAAATGTAGAAATTTCACCAAAAGAGCCCTAGAACAATTTCATCCAGTCCTCCCATTTCAAGGTCATATTAAACATGCTCGTGATTAGACATGCAAGTAATTTGTTTCTTCATTTCTCTGGTCTTTTGTAAATCTGATAAGCAATTCATTGGAAACTGCTGATGCATCAGTAGAAGTCAGAGGGGTTGAAAACAGTTAACAGTTGGACTCGATGATATTAACAGCCTTTTCCAGCCTAAATGACTCTTTGATAAGCAGCAGTCTGACCCTTTTAAATGAAAGCAGAATTGAGTACAGAAAGGGGAAGGAGGTACTAAGAAGACAGTAGATGATTTTAAAGTATGCCTAAAATCTCCAAAGCAAGCTTAAAAGGCTTCCTTTGCAAAGGAAAGGAAGGTACCTAAATATGCTCTAATAATTTTTATGTAACAAATCCAGGAAATACAATGCACACAACCATCAGCTTCCAGGAATACCTCTCCTCATACTGTTTTAGTCAGATAATATTAGGCTTTCATCAACTGACTGACCCATGTTTCATGGTTCCTCAGAGGATGATGTCCCAGAGGACTTTGTGTACTTACTGGCAATCAAAATGTCAAAGACTGAACAATGCTACCAAAAAGCTTTTTTGAAATGCTTTTTTTAAAGGGAACTACTGAACTCTTGCAGGTCTCTTTGAGAACATGAAACTAAAAATTCCTTTTTTTTTTTTTTTTTGGAATTTACAAAGTGTCCCTGATGTAGGAAGTGAGAGCACTGCTGAGGTCTTATCAGATTCATATTGAATCATGTAAAAGAGCAATATATATACATTACTTGATTTATCACCAAGGCCATTGATAGGCAGCACAGTGGAAGACAACAGTATATTAACACCTAATGTTACATACAGTACTAAGCCAACAAGAAAGTCTGCTAGGTAAGAAACTTACCACAGTGAAAGAGATCTAGAATAAATGCCAGTAGTTGCCCTACAGCCAAAGGAAGGAGGAAGAGTCCTGGAAAGTCACTGGTATAAGAGGTCCCATCTGCCATGACCAGGTGCCTAAAGTTTTATTTTAAGTGTGTACATTTTAGGCAGAGGTTAGGCAGGATGATTTAAGAGGAACCCCCCCAATTCTTACAATCAAACTTTAAGCAAGACTGTCCTTTGGGGAGACTGGAGAACTTGATCTTCAAGGGCAGATAATGAGCAGATGTAGAAGGGAGAAGATAATCATGTTCTCTACTTCTCGAACCCCCAGTCTTTAAGAACATAATTTCTAGCACGTTTGGGTTTTTATCCCCTTTTATCGCTACAGCTCAGAATTCAGAGCTGTAATACAAGCAAGCAACCACATGCATGTTACATTTTAATAGTCTGCTTTTTTACTTTCTTTTATTTCTGGTTAGTTGCATAAGGAAAATAAGGGACAGTTCTTATCTTTTAAATATAGCAAAACATATAGTAAAACTGCTTTTCTCAAACAGAAAATTAGGAATGATTACATTTTGTAGGTTCTGATTGGTCATATTTTGAATTCTCTTCTGTGCTGACCAGATCATTTTATGTGAATCAGTCACATGTTGCTGTATATGGTTTGCATGGCAAGGTTTTGGTAGCATAGGGGGCTACAAAAGGGGCTTCTATAAGAAGGTGTTAGAAGCTTATTCTATGTCCAACAGAGACAATGCCAGCTGGCTCTGAGACAGATCCGCCACTGGCCAAGTGGAGCCCAGCAGTGATTGCAGTAGTGCCTCTACAACACCCTATTTAAGAAGGGAGAAAAAACAACCTCTTGTACCTGCAACTGTAGCAGAAGAGAGGGTTGAGAATATGTGTAACAATTCTACATACATCCAGGTCAGTGAAGAAGGAGAGGGTGAAGGTGCTACAGGTGCCAGAGCAGAGATTGTGACACACGGAGTGCCACTGTGGAGCAGATATTCAGCTGCAGCCCCTGTAAGACCCCATGCTGGAGCAGGTGGATGCAACCAAAGGAGTCTGTGACCCCATGGGAAGCCCATGCAGGAAGAGGCTCCTGGCAGGACCTGTGGACCTGTGGAGAGAGAAGCCCATGCTGGAACAGGTTTGCTGGCAGAACTTGTGACCCTGTGAGGGATGCACGCTGGAGCAGTTTGTTCTTGAAGGACTGCACCCCATGGAAGGGAGCCAGGCTGGAGCAGTTCATGAAGAACTGCAGCCCATAGAAAGGACTCATGTTGGAGTTCACACCAGAGCAGGGGAAGAGTGTGAGCAGTCCTCCCCTGAGGAGGTAGCAGGGGCAGAGGCAATGTGTGATGAACAGATTCCAGCCCCTGTTCCCTATCCCCCTCAGTCGTTTAGAGGTAGAGGAGGTAGAGGAGGTAGAGGTAGAGAAATCAAGAGTGAAATTGTGCCTAGGAAGAAGGGAGGGGTGGTGTGGAGGTTTTTAAAAATTTGTTTTTATTTCTCATTAGCCTACTCTGATTTGATTTGCAATAAATTAAACTAATTTTCCCAAGCTGAGTCCATTTTGCCTGTGTTGGTAACTGGTGAGTGATCTCTCCCTGCCTTTATCTCTACTCACAAGCATTTAGCCGTATTTTCTCTGCTCTGTCCAGCTGAAGAGAGGAGTGATACAGCAGTTTTGGTGGGCACTTGGCATCCAGTTGTGAAGCCTCTTATCATTCTTGGATCTTGACAGTGATTTCTGAACCATACAGATGAAAAACAATGCAAGAGATGTCGTTAATAGTTATTATTGACAGACAAAGATTTTATAGCAAGCCATTCAAAGCCCAGAATCAGTACCCTCGAAGCTATGTTCATAGTTCTATAAGCACTTAGAGCAGACACAAAGTCTCTCTTCTAAAGAATTGCAGTCTAACATTAGCACTGGCAGAGGCACACAGGTGGGAAAACATCAGCAAACAAAATACTACCAGGAAGAATAACAGGCAGTAGTCATAGTTTCATCAACAGCCTGACTCTTGTAAAGTGTGTTTTGTAGGCATCACACCATGGGAGGATTTTTAAGTAATATAATCAGGGTATCTGTGCTTGCTACAGGAAACTTGTCTCAAGCCTGAGAAGGCATGAAGATGCCCGACTAAAATCAAGTAATACTCTGGGAGGGGCCAGCATCAGAGGCTAGTGGGAGGCAGTAATTAACCTGAATATGTGATAAGAAATGGATAAACTACCAAAGGCTTTGAAAGTCATGTAAAGAAAATGTGCTTGTTAGTGAGCTATTAATGGAGGAGTGAGATAAGGAAAGGGCTGTACAAAGAAGGGATGAAGAGAGAAGAGGGTCATGGCCACAGCAGCAGGTATGGAACTGTGTGGTAGCATTTGTGTAGGTATAGTGCAACTTCCAAGGCCAGAAAAAAAGTAACTGAAGCATTATAGAAACCAGGATGATAGTTTTAGCTGCTAAACCTCCCTAGCTCCACGCCACTTTTAAGAAGGGGCAACTTGGGCAATAGGATAACTTCATCTTTGTATTTTTCAGATTCCCAGATGAGGCTTAGGGTTTTGGAATGTAGAAATCCCTTATGATTTAGTGCTCTGTTTTAAACATGAGAGAGGCTGTGGGTCTTGGAGGATGTTCTCCCTCTACCTTCCCAAGGATAGGAGTGTGAGCAATGCAGGAGAACAGGTCAGGCTCCCATGCAGATGTGTGCTCTCTGCAGGAGCAAGACATGGAGAAGGCAGCTTGGAAGTAAGAGGGAGAAAGTTCATCACTAGGATGAAAAGTCATGAACTAAGGGGATGCAGGGACAGATCTGGGCCAAGTCTAAAGAATGTTTGAGAGTGATGAGAAGCCAAGGAAACCCAGAGAGAGCTCCAGATTCTTTTTGGTTTTTTTTAACAATAGATGCATACTTTTATAGCAGTTGGTAAGAAGACTGCTTAGGTTTGGAAACCTTGGCTTCCTCTTAAAGAGATGAACTGTGCACTCATGTACCTTTGCAGAGCTCCTGGAGCGTAGAGATGGAACTATGAGGAGAGTAAGGATTGAGGAGGGGATATAGCAAGATCTTCCCAAGGAAAGAAAGGAAAACCCATGAAATTCACAACTGAAATATAAAAGCAACAAATTAAAATTATCTTATTCTGCTTCCACAAACACAGACATGACCATATGGCAAAAATTCAATCTCAATTTTTTTTTAATCCACTAGCATTTTAAAGTCTACACCCAGAAGCCAAAGGATTTTTAAGATCACCTGAAAACCTCTATCTGGGCATGTTCTACCTGAGATCTGAATCCTTTAAGACTGACTTCTTCCTGTAATGAAAAGTAAAACATACCTTACTAAACAGAGATCACATCTATGTTTTACAGCTAAGTATTCACTTCTCCAATAAACACCCTTATACATAAGACATCGAGACAGGCATTTTTACAAGTTTCTATTAGGCTTCTCAGTTAAACAATCTTTGGATAATGAAAAGATTGGGAAAAAAGAAAAGAAATAATAAAATACTGACAATTGCCATACTTCAATGGCACTGACTACAACTACCCTAAATCGCTGGGTCAGTTTTGATCTGGGCTGCTGATTCTGCCTCTCTAGTTCTACTTGATTACTTTGAGAAAAGTCAGACGAGACATATTCTGCTTCCAAGCAGTGGGACATACAACTGCCTTGTGTTTGGCAGAAGCTTATAGTGTCACAATTTTATTTACCTACATCTTCAGGGCCTTTTGACTCTGAGAGTCTTTGTTTTCTTCCCCAAAGAGCTACACATAGAGCACTGGTGGATACTGATGGCCTATGCCAGCTCAATTATTCTTTAGTAGAGTGGACTTCACAGTTAGCAACATCTAGACCAACAGTTTCATAACAGCCTCACTCCAAGACCAGATTATGTTTGATTTAGTTGGTTTACAGAAATTGTCCCTTGTCACCAGAATAAGATCTTCAACTGTGCACTGCTTTGTAAAGTGCTGCTGAGAATTACTGTACGTATCTCAAATCCCTCAAACGACTTCCTGACCTTGCAAAGCTCTGGTATTTGCATGATGCCATGGCCATTCACTTTTGCTTTAGTCTTGCTGCCCAATTCTGCTGATGAAAGTAGGCCTACAAGATCTTTGTAGCTTTCAAAATTGCTTCTGTTCCTCAATTTCTGCATGTTGTACGAAGTATCTCTATCTAAGCCTCTTGCTAAGCAGAACAGACAATTAAATTTTGCAATTAAGTCTCATACTGCAAAAGAAACTGTCAACTAGTAAACATCCTGAAAAGAATCAAATTAATGGATGATGCATTTTATTAAATTAGCAGCCCAAATCTGCATGCCAGCAAAAGCTCCTAGCTTCTGATTACCTCCAGGAACAAAGACTCTAGTCTTATAAATAGTGGCAGTGGGCTTAGCATATGTTACCTTCTTTCCTAGATAAATATTAATTAGCCATGACGAAGAACTAGATCTTTAGTAGGAAGAAATCTTTGCAGATCCCCTCAAATCAATGTTGACATACTGATTTCACATGGAAAAGACTTGATTCCTAATTTTCAGCAATTTTACTTCTTTACAGTGATTCACTGCATTGCAAAAGTTTCCACCAAGCCTTGTGCATTAGTAGCTTGTTGCTTTAAAATGTTTTTTTTTAAACACAAAATTCAGTGTTTTGTTTCTGAAAACTCGGTAGTTGGAATCCCTTTGAAATCAACCCAGGATCCTGAAAGGAGACCCTTACAGATTCCATCCTCTAAAGCAGACAAAGATTTGAACATTCTGAAGTGGGACAAAGCTTTAAACCTGATATAGGTCCATATCTGAAAGTGGAGGATTTATCTTCTGGCAGATCTGAGCACAGAATATGAGACCTTTTTTCATCTGAATCCCTACAGAGTCTAAATGCAGTGTCCTTTGCCTCCATGAGGAACAGGTGCTAAAGGTTATGCCACTGACATTTAGTCCTGGTAGACAGCTGTACCTTTATGTCATACTGTCATGGCTATTCCCTACAGGCCATTCTCCAATGGATCTGTATATGTTTTATAACAGATATGGGTGGGTCATAATCCATCCATATTATAGCAGGTAAGTTAAAATCCTTTCAGGTATATAACTGGAAACAGCCTGAACTGAAGGGATGATAATGGAGTCAGATCCTATGGTAGAAAAACAGGCATTTGCACTGATTTTAGTATGAATTAGAGGCTCCAGGAGCCTCAGACACAAACCACAAAAACAAGAAGCCAACTGCCCTTTTCACACAAGCAGTCAATTCTTCTGCTTTGTAATGAAGAAGCATGAGAATTGTGGGCAGCGTGGAAGGAGAGGATATGGGGTAGTATTGAAGCAGATTCCTGTGGAGTACCTCCAGGAACATTGTTAAAGAGCAAAGGCCACGTAGATGAATGAGGACAGTCACCAACTTCAACTTCTGCCTCCATGAACTGAAATGTGTGAAGACGGGTGCAGTGTCTGGAAATAAAATCCTAGAGACAGTTTAAGAGAGGACTGGAGGTGTTATTTTTTTTTTCTCTTGACCTCAGTTGCCTAGTTAGGGTAATTGAATGCTCCTTGGAGGATATCTGAGTACATTTTTCAGCAACTGACCAATACGGGTTTAGAAACTCAGTGTGTATTTGCACCTATTGAGCCCATGTGTTTCTTTTTCTGGGTCCTTAGAGTAAAAATCAGAACTAGGCCCAGCTGTTCATTACAATTAAATTTCAGTAACTCAAGCTTGGTGATTTTATTTTGACTAGTGACTTAAAAGTGATGGCATTTAAATGGCCTTAGCTGTATTTCAAAGTTAACATTGAGAAACTTCACACGTAAATTAGTGTTATTTGTCTGTTGGCAAACTCAACAAAATACCACTGTGTTGATTTACATAGTGAAGGTTATCTTTGCTAACAGGACTCAGAATTTCATTATTTAAAATATGAGTATGAATCTCATCACAAGTGCAGGAGGCTACAGATGTCATTACATACAACTTACCACCTGAGTCAAGAGCAGAGGTGAGGTTTATACTGTGCACTGAGCCCCATGGGCAAATAGAACAAAACCCACACAACATTACCTGTGGCCAGGACAGATCTGACTCTATAATGAGGACTTTTCCTTTCTGGTACTTAGGTTTGTTTCTATGTGTTTGTCTTCTCTAATTTATTTATAAGACATTTATGCCATACATGGGCAGTTTTTGAAGCAATAAACCAGTAATAGGCTCAGTTTTCATTGCTGTTTCTATATTTGGGTATTTTAGTACATCAAAATCTGGATATAAGAAGTATTAACAGTCTTATGCCAGCAGAAAGAAATTAATTTTATGCCTGCCTCTGCACAGAAGCCAAAAGCTTCAGGAAATAGGATCTCTTCTCATAAGCATCTTTTCAGATCCAGTTAGGAGAGGGGAAAATAAACAATGAAATGCAAGCTTCCAGGTGCCAGCACAACAGTGTGATATGATCGTTCATGCGGTAATACATATGATTTACAATATGTGTCTGACTAGCACTCCAAGACTGCAGTACTTATTGATAATCTAGGTAGAACCTGGTCCTGCTTTCATGAAGCCTTGCCCTGTGGGAGTTGAGTTGTGACAGGAGGCTATGGGCAGCCTGGCGAGCAGAGAGGAAGAGCAATTTTTTAAAACCTGAGCACCTCTTGTTCTGACACAAATCCTGGGAACCAGCATGCACAGCCTAAAGAAAGCAGCAGTTCCAGTGCCTGGGTGGGGACACATCTTCTGCATGCCCCTCCAGTAGCGATATAGGAGGAAGCTGGCTTTACTTTCTTGCTGCAGCTGTTCCCAGTCCGAGACTGAAGCCCTGGAAAGAAGCATGGGGAATGCTTACTGAACCTGCCCAGGAAGACCAGGTGGGAAGTCAGGTGAAGTCACCACAGAGAGAGCTGGCATGCCCTGGGTGAACATTTTGCTCACCGCTCGCAGCAGTTCTACACAAATAAGTAAGAAACTAGTGAGCATGAGAAGAAAACAAACAAGTGATGAAAAAAGCATCTTCTTGGCAAGACAAAGAGAGAAGCAATGAATGATGATTACTGCTGAATAATAATCCAGAATTAATGGAGAAGGGCAACAGCAAAAGCTGTGCACAGAACACAAATATTTTATCATGAGGATAAACAGTGACATTAGTAGGTTGGCCAAAACTCATCACTCGTTCACATAATACTTGTCTACATTACACAACGTGGCTGACAGCAGTGGCTAAAGCTAGAACATTGCCCTTGGAGACTCTATAATTTTATAAGAGCCTTTCCATAAGAGAAAAGCTGTTCCAACACTGAATCAAGGGCTAGGTTTTTCTCTTGTTATTACTGGTGTTTTAAATTTAAATCACTCTCAGATACATAGCCCTATTTGGGAAGAATGTTGAGCTACAGAGGCTCGAGGGCAGTTGCCAACTTAAGCACAACTAAATTAAGCCAGAAATGTCAAGCAGAAGTGAAAGCAATATCACACTGTATTAGAAACCAGGATTATAAAATCTTTGCCTATCAAAGAGATCAGAAGAATGTAGATAGCTCTTTATTATTATTTTTAATGCAGTAAAGCCTAGAGGCTCCAATCAATTACCAGGCACCCCAAGGAGGTGGTGCCTGCTTGAATACAAGGAGGCACTACAAATAAAAACATGGAAACAGACCAAACACTCTCCAAAGCCCTTTTGGGAAAACAGAAAAGCTTACTGACATTTTATCTTCCTGTCGGCTCAGTGAATGTAGGCAAACCTTGACTGCCACACTTTCATTAATCCTACCTCACTCCTTGAGAAAGTCTAACTAAAGATCTGGAACTGATTATACAAAATCTCAAGAACCATCACTGGTTTTTTGATCTCAGGAGGCTCGTGGGTGCTTAGCACATCCCAAGATCGGGGCACCTTGCCCTGTACTGAAATAGGGAGAGAAGGGGCTGTCTCTGCAGGGCTCTGGCTTTCTATACTACTGTGCAGACCTGGCTCTTCTTCAGTTCAGTGCTTCTCTTTCTACAGTTTCCTCACCCTCTGGGCTACAATGGATTCTCTCCAGCCTCCTTTCGCTGCCTTTCCTTGATCTGCATCCTCTCAGGTGTGCCAGTTCCTCTTGTTCAAGGATGACCAACAGGGCACTGAGGTTTCTCACCCTGCCCATAAGCTGTGTCCCAAGCAGAACACTGCAGTGCCTGTCCCTGTGTGGTGCCGACCATAGCCTAGGAAGAATGGGACCTCAGAGAAACTGTTTGCCTTTCCATGACAGAGGAAACCAGCCGGACGCAGATATCCAAGACAGAAGTGCTGAGAGTTTGCAGGGAGCTTAGGCAGGCAACAGCATATGTGAACAAACATGCCTGCAGACTAAAAAGCCTTGTCTCCACTTTACTGGCTTTGTCGTGGCATCTTTGGGAGATTTAATCGGGCTGGACCATAGACATTTCACCGAGCTTGGAACTACCCTGACCCAGCAAAAAGCAAGCTCGCACTTCCCTTTGTGTGTAAAACTTTTCTGCGGCTGCGGAGAACAAACACTGGCAGGAGCCGTGGGACCTGGACAAACGTGTACTCCCGGTGCTCCTCCTGCCTCCGCCTCCCGACCGCTGAAGAAACCTGCGGGGCACGTCAGGGCTGCTCAACCGCGGGCGTGCCTTTCCAAGCACACCAAGGGAAAAAATATATAAAAAAAATGGAGGGGAGGGGGGCGGGGGATAAGAAAGACAGAGCCCAGAAGGCACGAGATTACTATAAGTGTATAAGTGTAAAGCAGGCGTGTGATGCGGTGGGATGCGCACCCTTACAGCAGCGGAACTCGCCGCGCTGCGCAGCCCCTCGCCCGAAGGGCAGGGCGAGGAAACCGAGCTGATGGCCCGCTCCGGCTGTGCCCCTGTCCCGCACCGTCTTGGTCGCCCCGGCCCCTCCCGCACGCCCAGCTCGGGCACCGAGCGACACTTGCCACCCGCCGAGGGACGCGGCGGCGGGCAGTACAGCCCCCGAGAAGCCTGGCATCGCCCAGCCCCGCGGCGTAGAGGGCACGGTGCAAGGTGGGATGGGGACAACCGCAGGACCAAGGGGCACCCGCAACACCCAGCGCCATGGCACTGCGAACCGGGATGGAAGAAGAGGGGCTGGCCCCCTGGTGCGGCGGGGAGCGTACCCGGGCTCCTCCCGGCGCCTGCAGGGACAGGGGCGGGGGACAGCGGTGGGGCGGTGCGCGGAGCCGGGGCGGGCCGGCCCCCCCCGGTCGGACGGCTGGTGGGTGCGGGAGGGAGGGCGGAGGGAGGCGACGGCAGCTCCTCCTCCGCGGGCAGGCGGGCAGCCCGACCGGCAGCGGCACCGGTTGCTCGGTGCCGGCGGAGCCGCGCCGCCCGCTATATAAGAGGAGGCGGCTGCTCGCTGCTCCCTCACACCCGCCCCTGCCCGCGGCTGCCGGCGCTGGGCGGAGGCCGGGCCCAAGCAGCATGGCCCGCGGCGGGGCGCAATGGGAGGTGGTCTCCCCCTCTGCCTCCCGCGGACCCTCCTCTTCCTCCTCCTCCTCCTGCTCCTCCCGTACCCGCGGTGGCGGCTGCAAACTTGCTGCGGCGGGCTGCGTGTGAAGGCACAGCCCGGCGGGGCGGCTCCGCTGCCCTCGCAGCCCCCGCCGTCGCGCCCGCAGCCCGGGGGACGAGGCCGCCGCCCGCGGGCATGCGGCGCCGCCGCTGCGCCCGTCGAGACACGGTGTGGAGCCGCGGGCGGCGGGGCTGCGCTTAGGGCCGGCCGGGGCGGGAGCCCCATGTCTGAGGCTCGCCGAGCTCCGCGGGCAGGCGGCGGGGCGATGAGCTGGCGGGGCGAGCGGGCGCGCCTGGCCCCCGGTTTGCCCTGCTCCCTCACCCGTGGGGAGTGAGGCTCCGCGAAGCCCGCTCGGTGCTCCCGGAAGGGCGGGCAAGCGGGCGGGAGGTGGTGCCGGCGCGGGGATGCTGCAGCCCTCCCCCGGCGCCGACGGGGTCCTGCCGGGGTAGCGGCCCCGCCGTGCCGCGCCGAATCCCGCCGTCTGCGGGGGCGGCGGCCGCGGAGGGATGGAGCCGACCGGCCCCTGCCGGGCGCAGCTGGTGTCCGCCAACGACTCTTACCAAAACTGTAGCGCCGAGGAAGTGATCTACCAAGATGCCACCCCCCTCTCCGGGAAGATCGTGCTCGCCGTCGTCCTGGCGCTGCTCACCCTGGCCACGGTGCTCTCCAACGCCTTTGTCATCGCCACGGTCTACCAGACGAGGAAACTCCACACGCCGGCCAACTATCTGATCGCCTCGTTGGCCGTCACCGACCTCCTCGTTTCCATCCTCGTCATGCCTATCAGCACCGTGTACACTGTGACCGGCAAGTGGAAGCTGGGTCAGATAGTCTGCGATATCTGGCTGTCCTCGGACATCACCTGTTGCACGGCGTCCATCCTGCACCTCTGTGTCATCGCCCTGGACCGCTACTGGGCGATCACCGACGCCGTCGAGTACTCCACGAAACGGACTCCCAAGCGGGCAGCGGGCATGATCGCACTGGTATGGATCTTCTCCATCTGCATCTCCATGCCCCCTTTGTTTTGGCGGCAGGCGAAGGCTGAGGAGGTCTCTCACTGTGTGGTGAACACAGACCACGTCCTCTACACCGTATACTCCACGGTAGGAGCCTTCTACTTCCCCACTCTGCTTCTGATAGCCCTTTACGGGAGGATCTACGTGGAAGCCAGGTCGCGGATTTTGAAGCAGACGCCAAAGAAAGCAGGTAAAAGACTAACACGGGCTCAGTTAATCACGGACTCCCCGGGGTCGACCTCCTCCGTCACGTCCATAAACTCCAAGGCTCCCGAGGGATCCAGCGAAACGGGCTCCCCCGTGTACATGAACCAGGTGAAGGTGAAGGTCTCGGATGCCCTGCTGGAGAAAAAGAAGCTGACGGCCGCTAGAGAGCGGAAAGCTACAAAGACTTTAGGGATTATTTTAGGAGCCTTTATCGTCTGTTGGCTGCCTTTTTTCATCATCAGCCTGGTATTGCCTATTTGCAAGGACGCTTGCTGGTTCCACATGGCCATCTTTGACTTTTTCACGTGGCTTGGATATCTCAACTCCCTCATCAACCCCGTCATCTATACTATGTCTAACGAAGACTTCAAACAAGCTTTTCACAAACTCATACGTTTCCGATACACAGGTTGAGATGTTGAATGCGATGTGTTCTCCGGGGCAGCCCCCATGCACGCCCGCGCCCGGCGCCACAGGTAGGTCCGCGCTCCGCCGCCTCCTCCCTGGAGAGCCGCGGTGCTCGGGACGGGAAGAGCTGGGGGGGCGGGAAGGGGGAGAGAGGGGGTGCGACCCCCAAATAGCTGGTGTTCAGACCCTTCGGTAGTGGCGGCGAGCAGCGGGGATGCTGCACGCTCCTGACATTTCACTGTGTGTGTGCGTGTGTCGTGTGTGCCCCCCGCCCCCCAGCTCGTAGGGAGTGACTCAACGACAATCTGCTTTTTACTCCACCTATTAAACCAGTCTGCCGCCATTTCGCATGCCAATGCCCACGTTTGGGCCAATTAGTGCTAAACGGTACTTGCTTTTCGAGCCCCCGGCAGCCGAGCTCCCTGGAGAGCGCCGGGGCCGGTCCCCGCGGCGTCGCTCCTGGTGCCGCCTCCCGGGCCGATGGGCAGCTGGGGGTGCAGCCCCCTTGGCAAACAGTCGTGCAGCCCCGGTGCCCGCGGCGTGTCGCTTTTTGGGTTTTTGGTTTTTTTGCGAGGACAGGCCCCAGATGAAGGCTAGTGGCGAAGTCGAGCCCTACTTCTTTCCGGCCTCCTCACGGCTCCGTCTGCTCCTGCGGGAGCGGAGCCGGCCGCGAGCAGGCGTCCCGAGGGGAAAGCTGCCCCTGAGCCTCCGTGACACCCGTCACCTCGGTGTGTCTCTTCACACGCGGAGGGGCTCTGCCTTTCCGCGCCTCGGACAGCAGTGGCTGCCAGCTCATCGCTAAACTGGGCGCCAGGTTCTGCAGAATGCATACATGCCGTTATTGTGATACTTTAATAATTCTGCCAATCTTTTGCTTTTTGTCTGCAGAATCAAGTTGCTATTGTAAAGACCCACTGCTTGAAACTTCCCCAAGCCCAGTTGCCAGACTCATGATGCTGCAAAAACGTCAATACATACTGCCACCAAACTGCTCAGCTCTGCGTTTCAGTGTAATGACTCTGGCAGAGATGCTGTTCCAATAGGCACGCAGATCAGTTGCAAAAAAAGAGGGCAGCCTCGAATCAAGGTTTATAATTCATCTGGAATGAAGAAAAAAGTTTGAGAGTAAACTCCATTTATTTTGCAGGCTTAACTTCTTAATTTGTTCTCCAACCGGTTGTAGGGGTGTGCACAAGAGCACAGTTGTCTCTGTCCGTGTTGGTAGCGTAGTTGTACTTCTGCACATCTGTAATTTCTTTCAGTGGAAAGAGTTGCTTCCTTCACTTAGGAGGCCAAAAGGAGAAAAAAGCAGCTTTTAAGATAGGAGCGTCGCAGTAAATTCTGTAAATGACTCCTTTAGCTGAACATGTGTGAGAAGTGACAGTGTGCAAAAGTTATATTTGTATTTCAAAACAATAGCAAATGCTCTAGAAACAAAAGTTGTAGACCTCTTCAATTGCACTGCATACCTGTAGTCTGTCCTCATAGTTGACTTTATAAAGTAAATGCTTCTTGATTCTACTCCATTACTCAAGAGCAGAAATCAAGAAGTCCAATGACTTTTTCCATAAATCAGCTGGGAATAGAAGTAGCAGTTTGATGTTGTAACCATGTTTTCCGTTTTGTGTTGGTTGCACACCCTTACCGCATGAACCACTGCAAAATTTATAATTCTCTAAGTACTTATATTATTAAGTGTATTTTGTAAAGAAGTGAAGCAGTTTGCCCTTTCAGAAGAGCAATTTCACCTGCAAAATAAATACCCATGAATCATGAATTAACTGATGTTAGTGAAATTTCTTTCCTCCCTACTTCCCTCAGTTTTTATTTTCTTTTTTTCCCCCCCTGTTTGCCCCCCCCCCCCCCCCCTTGGACCTTAAGACAGGTCTATACATACTCAGCAGAGTTTCAGGATATGGTCCACCTGCTGTGATAGAACTGCATTGATTGTTTCTCTTATGTGTAAATGAAAATGAGTATAAACAATAAAACGCTTGACTGTGTTCTCAAGAGTGGTAGCAATTGTGTGATTGAAAGAAGTATTTATTGGTTTATCTGTTTTCTCAGTATTGACTTTTTAGGTAACACTGATTTGATGAGTCACTCAAGAAAGCAATTGATGGAAGTTGAAATTATGATCTTCAATCAGTAGTTAATTTTTTAACAGGCAGCTTTAATTGTAACTAGTACTGTTAGGTATAATACTATTTTCATGTAGTGTCAGAATAAAATTTAGGGTTTTTTAAACAATATTTTTCTTACTCCTTTAAAAGCAAACAAAACTTATTTTAGCACTTGGTGGATACTGTAGGCAATGTTCTTTTAAAACTGTGTATATATTCTAAATGTGGGCTGTCACAAGACTGAAAAAAATCTTACATGATTTGTCTACCTGCTATTCTTCAGAGAGTCATTCAAGTAATAAGGATTTATTTACCTAACTGACTAGTAAAGAAAGAACCTTGACCCTCTGTGCTTCTGAACTGGTCATGGGCAGAAAGAAGTCTGTAAGATACAAATTAAAGCAGTGGAAATTAAGCATTTTCAGTAACTTAAAGAAATACAGAAAACTTTCCTTAAAATTGCATACCTCAAAAAAAGAGACCTACTATAGTATGCTTCAAGAAAGTACCCTCTTAAATTATTAAAGACAGATGTCATTAGAGGAATTTTTTAAAACACTATCTTCTTTGATTGAAATGCTTGTATTCCTTTTAAGTTTAATTTTTTTTTTCATCTATAGGATGAAAAAAACAAGGAAGATAACATAAAACAGTGCTTAACCTATTTTCATCTGTCATTTTCTGGTCATGTAGAATGAATTTTGTTTACCCCAAACTCTTTCTCACCAGGCTTCTTGTATGTGTAAAAAATGGAAAATGAAACTGTAAAATTAATATTTTCAGCATTTCCAGAGGCTTGAGTCTTCTCTCAGTTTTACAAAGTTATGGGACTTGGAGAGCAGTGAGGTTCAGGAACTGGGCTTTGTGTTCTTCAGACTGTTGAATATACCTTCATCTTCAGCAACTGGCAGCAAATACTCCCAGCTCCCTGTTGTGATGTAAGGATTTTGCTGAGAAACTCCCAACTCCCTGTTGTGATGTAAGGATTTTGCTGAGAAACTAATTCGTCAAGAAATTATCCTTCTAAGTTTATGCTGAGGCTCTGAACTTTGTGCACACATAAGCATTTCAGACAGCCATGCTCGCTGCTGGGAAGAGGGTGTGGAAGCTGCACTGAGTAACTTGGGGCCAGAGGAGAGGAGGCTGAGTGGAGCCCTGCTGAGATACCTGCTCGTTAAAGGCCTTGTGCTACTGGAGCAGCAGCATCTTGTTCAGAAAACCATTCCCCCAGGGAGATAGGTAGAGTGAGGACATGCATCTGTTCGCAGCGAAGGAGAAGAAATGTAGGGCAAATGTTGCTCAGTGCCAGAAAATATAAATATGTAAAACGTGTTCCAGGATTCGCATAGAGTGTTTTAGGGCGGGTAGAGTGTCCTGTGTGTGCTTCACTTCTCTGTGACTGGCAGAGTGTGTCCTGGTTGAACCTAGGTTTTAAAAGGTGCTCAGGATGTGGCAGTAAAGTTAAGACTTTCTCTGAAGAGGTCTGAGGATATTGCTGTCCTGGTTCTCTGCTCCCTTGCTGTGCCTGGGTACAGTGCTCTGCCTTTTGAAGGGTGGCAGGAGAGGCTATCCTTTCTGTCCACCTCATGTGTGTCTTCCCATGGAAATGGCTCAGATGACCCTGCCTCTTCGTGGTTTTGTCACAGGAACCTCTTCATGACCCTGCAGGTAAACTCTAAAGGTGCTTAAGCTCATGCTGTCTGAGTCTTTCATTACAGAAGCAGCATGCCTTTCTCTTATATTTCTTGCCTTCAGTTCACACAGTCAGATGATGCTTTTAAGGCAAATGTCTCTTAGGCACTGAGGTTTGAAGTTGAACACACATTTGCAAGCCTTGTGCTTCCCACGTTTCATGGCAAGGGATACGTGTGTGATAGTGTTGCTGACTGCAAGCGCTGTGAGGCATATGACACTTCAACTGTAGCTGCCGTTGTGGGAGCAGCTGATTGCAGCCCCATAGCTGCACTGTTTTCCTGCTATTCCTCAATTCTATTTAAGAGGCATTTGTCGCTCTTCCAATTAATAAAACAGAGGTAGAATATAGAAATTGAGAGGGGAAATCACTTACAATGAACCTTCATACAGCTGTGCAGCAGCCTACAAAGGTCTACCTTTTCTCCATGCATAAGAAAGAAAAAAAGACTAATGTGCCAAGGCTCCATGGGACAAAAGAGGTTTCAACTAATTGTCTGCGCATTTATACCATATTCACTGCCGGAGTGTTTGAGGAAACTGGCCTGACCTTCAGCTTCCAGCAGGGCCATGTACAGGAGGGATGACTCCATTTGGAGCAGCTGATTTCCACCCTCTTCTGCTGCTTCCTGCAAAAAGCCAATTTGCCTTCCGTTAGCAGAGCACTCCATGCATTTTCTGAGTCAAAGGTGCTACTCCTGTATTCTCTTGGTCCATAAGAATTGGATATTGTCAGATCTTTAACTTGAAAATCCAGTTCAGTCTAAAGCTATTCTTTCAGGGAGCAAAGTGAAAAAGACAAGTAGTAGTAACACTGGAGAACAAGCACTGCAATTTGTAACAGCAGCTAAGGCTGAGCAGCATGGCTGAGAGCAGTTCTGTAGGCAAATGGTAAAATTCCTTTTAAATTGAAGTGTAGCACAGATTGAAGAACAGGTTTCTCCACCAGAGAGCCTGTAGCAAAGAAAGAGGTCAAGGAAATAGTCCAAAGTCTTCAAGCTTTGACCAGAGTATAAGGAGAAAAACCCAAAGTTACTACTCCGTGTCTCAGGAGTCCAGTAGATAGGTGAGCAGACAGTTTCCGAGAGAAGAACCATACCCAGAGGCGTGTAGGAAAATAAAAGGTGTGCATTTATGCAATAAAGTAGGTACCAACTCCTCTTCGTGTGTTGGGAACCCTTTTGTCTTTAGGGAAACCACACATATTTGAGATATATCCTTAAAAACCTACCTAAATCAGGACAGAAAGGTTAGTGGTTTGTGTTAAGAGTTTTTTTACATTTCAGCAGTTAATAGCTAAGAGAGAACACAGAAGCAGTTTGAGTGAACTCTCCTACAGCAATGAGTCTGGCTGATAATGACCTTGAAACATTTAAGTGCAGAATAATATAGAAAAGCAAGAAGAAATGAAGCTTTTTAATCAATCATGTATTAAGCTTGAAAAATGTAATATAACAGGCAACTCAATAGGTGAGATGAAGAGGAGATCCACAGGATATCGAATTTACAATATAGAGATCAAAATCTCTTACTGAGTCATTTTCAAGAGCCAGAGAAAGAAAATCTTTGCCGTTCTTTTCAGAGATCAAACTCCTTGCAGTCATCCCTATAAAGGAACAAGACTTTTTTATTGTCTTTATACAAATAATACTTTGAAGGCTACAAATCAGATGGAGTTCACGGCTGCAGGACTTTCACTGAGTAATCATATGTTCTGTCTTTTAGGTTGAACGGTCGTAGAAAAATAAGAAAGATGGGAACAGGTGATGATTATGTAAAACAACCCCTTTTTGGTATTTCTTTCCTTATCCAGAAGCAAGGCAAAAATGAGAACAACGGGAAAAAACACAGTCTGGAAAATTAAGGCATTATTGATGTTACATCAGATTTCAGGAACATGTTTAGTGTAAGATGGGGCAAAAAAAACCCCAAAACATTTCCAGAATTCAGAGACGTTGAAATTAGATTAGAAGTTTCCTTCCATCCATATACCTCAGGGGTCCCACTATCCTAATATTAGTTGTATAGTACTGTTTCTAAAAATCTTTATATTCCCAAATATGTTCAAATTAACATTTTTTAATACATTCACATCCACTTTTATATTAAGGCATACACTTCCCAAGCTCATTCACTCTTTTCCTGTAGATTTCAAATTGCAATTTGTGCTCTTTCCTGCTTGTGTACTCTGTTTAGAACATAAATCTCATTTGAATCCAGCCCTCTAAAATTCAGTCTCTATGAGAAACATTGTATTCAAAGGGAATATTAGAATCAGTACTTTTAGGAGAATTAGTACAAAAGCAAGCAATGTTCCTGTTTCTTATCTACAGGAGAGGACTGTCCTTCCTTGAACTTGGTTCCGAGAAAAACCTAAGGTGGATTTGAAGGATGCAGATATGACAGACTCTGGACCATAAACCAGTGCAGACGTAGAGAACAGCCAGGTGTTTGGGCAGCAGAAGCAAAGCATCGGTGCTAAGTTTGTACTGGGATGGGTCTCTCTGACCCACAAGGGACATACCAAAACTCTGCATTTATTTGAGTCCAGAAAGATTCTAAGGAGTAGTGTATATAGGTGAGAGGCAGTGAAGAAACATGTTTTCCCTGGAGGCCCCACAGGCTCTGTCTCCTGTGGGTCTGTTTGGCCCTGGCTTGGGGCAGCTCTGACGCAGGAGCTGCCTGGCCATGGATCAGACTACTGCGAGGACCATGTTGGGGGAGCCAAATCCAGTAGCCTTGTAGAGGCGAAGCTGCACAACTCCATGTCTTAGGTCCAATCAGTAGTTAGTCTGAGCATGTTTCCCAGCTACATGCATACTTGTATATATGTGCAACTCATCTATATGTATACACATTGCAAGCCACATGCATCAGCACAGGTGGAGGTGCTTAGTGCTCACACCAAGACAGACAGCACCCATGGCCTCATAGAGGACCCTCACCTCTCTGGCTAATCAAGTTGGAGGTCCACTACTAATAGTTATATGCATACAAATATATACGCATATATGTAAGGTGGATCCCTCCAGCAGCTGGACTAAAACACTGGATCCCAGTTTTTTTCACCTGGCCATATGAATCTGTCATGCTGTAGCCCCACTCAAGCTGTTGGTACATATCTCTGCATGTACACACACATGCACACATACATGTGTGTGTGCACATACACCCATTAAGGATGCGACAGGGGCACACATTCAGGCACACACACATGCACCTGACTCCCAGGGCACTTCACCCACTCTTCGGCTACTCTGGCTTGATCTTTGCGAGTGATCACACACTCACTCTTGCTGGTCTTGCCACTTTTTGCGCTGCAGACACGCAACTCCTCCCACTGAGGAGTTGAGCCATTGGCTTTTAGACCTCCAGCCATGCACATGCACGTGAGATAGAGGTGCTGAGGTAGGAAAAGCATTAGAAACAGATCTTTAGAAGACATGCCAGTCTGCACTGATCAGGAACAGGGTATGACCAGGCAATGGATACCAACCAGCCCTTGTTTACACAGGGCCAGTCCCTTTTATCCTTTTATCACTCATTATGTCATTTGTTCCTACACTTGTTTGTCCCCAAATGTTTTCGAGCCCTCCCTTTTCCCACCTTTGGTTTCTCTGCCAAACATCACACTCTAAATCTTGTGCTATGCCCAAATGCTCTTCCCTTGGCTCTCATAATGCATCCCATATCCTTAGACGGTAATCTACTCCAGTCCTAAAGGTACTCCTGTTGACTCTTTGTGATGGGTTTTATGTCTGGATATAGGGGCTTATGTCCCCCAGAACCACCTGCCATTGTGTCCCTGTGCTCTCCTGGGCATGTGGAGATGGACCTTTTGTGGCCCTTTGACCCCTCCATGATGGGTCTTGGGGGGAGTTGAGGGAGGGTATTATTTGGCTTCCCCCACCTGCCATCATCCCTGTGCTCCTTTGTAGGCATGCAGATGAGCTTTTTAGCACGCAACCTAAGATTTTATCTCTTTCAGGAAAAAATGAGAAGGAAAATAGCTGGCAGGCACTGTTCCAGATGTCGGAAGACTAAATGTCTAATTTAATTTGAACTAATTAGGATGTCAGAAACTACCTACCAAAATAAAAAAAACCTGTTTTGAAGTCTTCATGCAGAATGAATGTATAGACACCATAGGCAAAGTGTGATTATTTAGATGACCACTAAGCAATCTTAGATGACCAGCTCACAAATGAGTATTTCAGAGCTAGTCTTTGTTTTGGGATCTTGAAAAATAATGGTCTTTGTGTGTCAGGTCAGAAACAGATTTTTCATATCCCAAGTTTAGATCTTACATATCAGACAGCTAGATCTGAAGTGCCTTTGTGCAAGTGTTATGTACTTTGATGAATTCCACACTAATGGAAAAGATAATTGAAGTAGTCATCATGATATATTAATCAGTCTCTTTCATTTTTATATACTTGTGCTTTGGCTAAAATATTAGGAGGACCTACCCTCAGTTTCTTATGAGATTACCAGTAAGACACTGGACAAATATTGGTGCCTGGGCAGTGTACTGACATACTTAAATATACTTGTGAGTGGTATATTTACATGCAACTAAATCAAGACACCAAGAACTTCCTCATTTTCAAATAGGAGTAAGAGACGATCTCTTAAATATGTGATTTGGGGCCTCAAGGAACCTTGGGGAGAGTCTATGTCCTGCATTTTGACAACAGCCAAGTCCGACAGATGTATAAGAGACATACAGTATTGAACATTTTCACTAGAGAGGCTTGGAAAATCAGTGAGCAAAGGTGAGTAATGTCGAGAAGGGCAAAATAATGTAATATGGGGAAAAACATTCTGCTTACGAATGCATAGTGAAAAGACTTCTTTTAGGCACTCTGGTGGCACTTTTCTGCAAAAACAACTACAGTCAAAAGAGCAAACCAAAGATTACATGTAGAAAACAAGGCAGAAGGCAGCATTGCTTCACCTTGTAAATTCTTGCATCCTATATCCTGCATACTACAAGAAGGTCAAACCTGCCTCAGAAATAATATAGTAGAATAGAAAACATTTAGGAAAACAAACAGTGTCATCAGCGTGTGTCTGAAACCTCATTTGGACACAAGCAATCCTGCACCCTAACTACCAAAATAGCTGAGATGGTCCTTGAGGCTTCCTCTTTGTACCATACAAGGAGAACTCAACAGCAATGCAAGGGAAAGCGCATTCAGAGTACAACCATTATTATGGGAAAGAAATTTCTAAATGCAATTCTGCTTGGTCTGATTCCACTGTGCCTGAAAATCCCCAGGGAGCATTTCTGGTGCCTTTCTTGTCTCAAGTTGTACTGATGAATGCTGATTCCCCAGCCCATCCGACCTTGCTTCTGCATTAGCTGGGAGGAATTAAGACACTTGACTATTCTGACAGTTTTCTGGGCATGACTCCTCTATTATATGTTAAGTTGCAGCTAAAAATGGACACTGGATGGTACAATAATGATTTCATTCAAAGGAAGCATCACCTCAGGTTTTTCAGGATGGGCATCCAACAAATGAGGTTTCTGGAACTGGTAGACTGCTTTGAAAAGTCAGGCCCCAGTTCCTGATGCTCTGGATTATTAAGTGGGTCTCTACATAAACATAAGAATAAAATATTTGAAAAAAAAAATCATCATGCAATTTCCCAGAACTGGAGATTCCAGGGTATTGCAAGGAAAGAAAGCTCACATATGCTCCTCTGTATTCTTCCTCAGCTATAAACAATTAGAGGGCATTAGCTTTCATTTATGAAGGAAGGATTTTATCTCTTCTGTTTTTAATTAAATTGCAGATTTTCTCACTAGGTCATAAATGGGCAATGCTATAACTCAGCTTCCGCAGAAAGAAGTTGGATGTCAACACCCTGTAGGATACTCTTGCCCAACTAGTCTTTAAAATCATGGTTATTTATTTCAATTAAATCAGAGTTACTAGTACTAGAAGTTTTTCATTTTGCCATAGGAACAGTGAATTGATTTCTGCCTGAATGACAAGTTTCAGTCACACTTCAGTTACAGTTCACAAAATATTCTGAGAGGTTCGTCAGCAGACATAATTGAGTTCCTTTAATCAGGCTTAGGGTAAGATCCTAAAGGGATTCCTCCAGGCTTTTTCCAAGCTGCACGGTTACTAGTTCATTTAATAGAAGGAGGTTCTTTACATTCTTTCAACTTCCTTTACGTATGTGATTCTTACCTGAGTAATATAAGTGGATTAAATCCTGAAATTGGCTGGAGACAGTACTCCTGCTTAAAAGGTAAGAATCCAGACCCACAATTAAAAAGACAGTAGAAAGAATGATGCAGTGTTTCCTCTTGTGTTTAATGAAACAGCTGTTCCTAAACAGAGGAGCACCACTGGGGTTTCTATATTTGCAGATAGTTTTATAAGAAAAAAGTGGATATTTTAATATCTTTAAAGTGATCGTGTGTTCTTTTCAGTTGTTTGAAAAGTTGATGGTTTTGAACCTACCTTTTTCAAACCCAAGCTTCATATCCTTCCCTTTCCAAATGTCTTACGTATTCCTAAAAAAATATTATTTGCAAAACTGAAAATTATGAGAAAGGAATATCAAAAAGGAGAATCCATACTGTCGAGTAAAATGATATCTTCTCTAAAAGATTGCCTGAATGTGACAGCAGCTCTTTGTCTACAGAACTTGAATTAACCAACATGAGTGCTTCTAAGTCCCAAGGAAAACTTTCGGGGTTAAATAACTCGTTTAGCTAAAAACTTCGTATTTTCTGGTCCACTGTATTAGTAAAGTACAGTTGTTCAGTACTGCTGTAGAGTTCATGTTGGCACATATTTATTTCCTTTAATATCTGAGATTACTACACCTTTACTTTCATGTACAGTATAAAAGGCTGCTGGAGTCAATGGAGGACGTACCACTCCCTTTGACTGAGGAAGCATGGCCCCCATTAGTGACCAAGCATTGCTACTTGGGAAGGATTTTAGACCCCTGACTGCCAGTAGACAGTGATATTACAGCTGTAAATCAGTCAGCTCTCTGTCCAGAAAGCCGTGGGCTTTCAGGAGTAAATGCAGTCATACCTCCAATCAGCTGCCCTTGGGCTGTACGTTACACACTTCGGAGGTGCTCAGACAGGCACCTCACTTTGCTGAGCGGGACTAATGGAGTCCAGCATCTGGTCCACAGAGTCAGGCAGCCTCGTGCAAGGTTGGGGAGGTCCTATGAGATGCTGGCAGGGGCATGACTGGGACTGAAGGGGCTGCCCTCCTGCCCCCTGCCATAGCATCCCATCTTGGGTCAGCAGGGGTGCCTGAGATGGCTCCTGCTGCTTCTGGGGAAGAGGTACAACCAGCTCCCATTTCTTGAGAGGCGGTCACAAGGATCTGGAAAAGGACCTGGCAAGCAGCCCAAGAATAGGGAAGGTAGAGAAAAGTGCTTTTTTCATTCATTGAGTCAACATCTGACAGAGACAGGGCAGGGGGCCTGTCTGAAGGATGTTTAGTACAAACAAGCGTTGTATTTGAGTGTCTGGACACTTGCTTCATGATGTTATGATCAAAAGAAACAATAGATAGATATGTACTTTTGTATTGCCTGACTTCTGTAAGTAGCTTAACAGTTGACTTTCCCATCCTCACTGTATATAAGAAGGTGCTTAATGAATTTCATTTTTCCTTGAAATGCTGAAATTCAGTGTGAGGCAGTCTCTCAACATAACTGCTGAGATCACATACCACAGGGCAAATAATTTTTGTTCTGTTCCCCATGTTTTTTCACTCTTCACCTTCCCAAGGAAACCCAAGTCTTTGCTAGCCCCAGTAGTTGCCCAAGCTGTATTTTGCAGGGCTCTTCCCCTGCACCAAGGCTGCATCGCGCACCACAGCACCCACCTCATGTGCGCTGCACCATGCTGTGGATGCCTTGAGACCCTGTAGCAGTGTGCTGCCCAGGGGCGACTTTCAAGTAAACATGGAAACAGAAGAAAGACTGGGTTGGTTTTGATCTGCAAAGTGTCCCTGAGTAACTCTGTGCCTTAGATCTACTCTCTTAAGGAAGCCAATGATACCAATCTTCTTCCTTTGGTGAAATAAGCATTATTGTCATCCTACACTTTAAAGAACATGTTTGTGTCAGTCCTAGGAAAACTGTTTTCCAAAGGAGTATGAATTCATCAGAGTACTCACATGATTTGGCCCTTGGTGTTTCAGAAACAAAAATGATGAGATGCAGCCTCCCACGCCACCCACAGTTCCAGAAAATGTGATATAAGATGACAGATGAGATTTTTAATCAGATGATGTTGTTTTCTGTCACATTCCAGGGCAGACCTAAAGGTTCAGAACCCACAGTGCTCCTTTCAGTTCTTGTCACATCCCTCTTCTCTGTACCTCAAAGCCACTTCTCTGCTCTGAGCTACCTTTTTCCATGTTTCAGCATGCAATGCAAAATGATGCTGAGACTAGCTCTCATTTACCTAAAATCTACTAGAGAAATAGCAAAATGCAGGTGATATCAAAACCCAAACCTGAATAGAAAAATCTATCTTTAATGCAGAAAGGGATGGAAAGTTCAGCCAGGCAGAACAGTCCACTAGTCGTCTAGCTTGCAACTCCACAGCAATGCCCCTGATCTTAAGGTGTGAGTACCACATGCTTCTTAGAACTTCTAGGGTCTGTGCATATTCTCCTCTACCTTTTTGGATGCTACAGAGCTTTCTTAACTATGTTTTCTCTGTTATAAGCTCTCAGATCATCCATAAAGTATCCCAGGAGCCTGATTTTGAGTAATCACAGAATCACAGAATATGCTGATTTGGAAGGAACCCACAAGGATCATTGAGTCTAACCCTTAGCCCTGCGCAGGACCATCACCAAGAGTCACACTATGTACCTGAGAGTGTAATCTAAATGCGTCTTGAACTCTCAGACTTAGCACTGTGGCAACTTCCCTGGGGAGCCTATTCCAGTGCCCATCCACCCTCTGATTGAAGAACCTTTTTCTAATATCCAACCTAAATCTTCCCTGACACAACTTCAGGCCATTCCCTCAAGTCCTGTCACTGGTCACTGCAGAGAAGAGATCAGTGCCTGCCCCTCCTCTTTCCCTCACAAGGAAGTTGTAGACTGCAATGAGGTCTCCCCTCAGTCTCCTCTTCTCCAGGTTGAACAGACCAAGTGACCTCAGCCATTCCTCATACAGCTTCCCCTCAAGGCCCTTCATCACCTTCACTGCCCTCCTTTGGACGCTCTCTAAGAGCTTAATATCTTTCTTATATTGCAGTGCCCAAAACTGCACACAATATTGAAGGTGAGGCTGCACCAGTGCAGAGCAGAGCAGGACAATCCCCTCCCTCGCTTGGTTGGCGATGCTTTGCCTGATGCCTCCCAGGACACAGTTGGCCCTCCTGGCTGCCAGGGCACTGCTGACTCATATTTAACCTGCTGTTGACCAGGACCCCCAGGCCCCTTTCTGTGGCACTGCTTTCCAGCATCTCATTCCCCAGTCTGTATGTGCATCTGGGGTTGCCCCATCCCAGGTGCAGAATCCAGTACTTTCCCTTGTTGAACTTCCTATGGTTGGTGTTTGCCCAGTCCTCTAAGGAGGACTTGTCAAGGTCTCTCTGCAGGGCCTCCCTGCCTTTGAAGGAGTGAACAGCTCCTCCCAGTTTTGTGTTATCTGCAAACTTGCTGTATTGGGTCTGGCTGAGCTGGAGTTCATTTCCCCAGAGTAGCTCTCACAGTGCTGTGCTTTGCATTGGTAGCTAGAAAGGTGTTGATAACACACCGGTGGTTTGGCTACTGCTGAGCTCAGCACCAACACTGTAACATTCCTTCCTCAATTGAGGGCAAGATCCTGGGAGGGGACCCAAGTAGGCCAGCTGACCCAAACTGACCAAAGGGATATTCCAGACCACATGACATTAGCTCAGATATAAAAGCTGAGGCAAGGAGCAGGAAGGGGGGCATTCATTGTCTAATGGCTGCCTGCTGAGAAACTGTCACGCGTACTGAAGCCCTGCTTCTCGGGAGTGACCGACCATCACTGCTGATGGGAAGTAGAGAATAAAACCTGCTATCTTTCACTTCTGTGCATGCAAGCTTTGCTTTACTTTTTGCTTTAAATAAACTGTCTTATCCCAACGCACAAGTTGTTTTTTTTTCCCCACCGTACTCTCTCTCCTGTTCTACTGGGAAGAGGAGTGATAGAGCAGCTGAGTGGGCACCTGGTGTCCAGCCAAGGTCAACCCACCACAGTCCTTTCTGGTGCCCAATGTAGGGCATGATAAAGGCAGTTATATATATATATATGTTGCATGCTATAGTAATAGTAGCTATTGAATAGCAATAAAAAACTCCTGTGTGGGACACGGAGTTTGCTGGCTGCACTGCTTGTCGCTTTATTTTGCTAAGTTTTGGGAACATACTAATATAAACAATAGTTCTGTGCTTTGGTTTTACACTAATGGCCTTGTTATGCTTGGGGAGTTATCTTCTGGGGAGCTATCTGGCAACAATGGCAACACCTTCCCCCCACCCCTAGTATCCTTTCCAGTCCTGCCTCCAAGTCATTTATGAAGATGTTGAAGAGCACAGAGCCTAAGATGGAGACCTGTGGAACCCCACTAGTGACAGGTCACCAGTCTGATGTTACCTCATTCCCTATTACCCTCTGTGTTCCACCCATAAGCCAATTGCTCACATGTTGTGATGTGTTTATCCAGCTGTGTGCTGGACATTTTGTCCAGAAGGATGCTTTATAAGAGAGTATCAAAAACTTTACTGAAATCCAGAACTCTTATGTCAACTGACTTCCCTTGATCAACTAGGTGGATTACCTTGTCATAACAGGAAATCAAGTTTAATAAGCAGGACTTTCCTCTCATGAAGCTGTGCTGGCTGTGACCAATGACTGCACTGTCTTTCAGGTGTTTCTCAATATTTCCCAGAATAATCTTCTCCATAACTTTACCAGGCACTGAAGTGAGACTGACAGGCCTGTAGTTTCCAGGGTCCTCCTTTTTACCCTTCTTGAAAATTGGGACAATGTTCACCAGCTTCCAGTCAGCTGTGACCTCTCCAGATTCCCAAGACCATTAAAAAATCATTGAGAGAGGTTTTGTGATGACATCAAAGAACTCTGAGGATTCTGGGATGAATCTCATCAGACCCCATAGATTTGTAGGGATCCAACTGGACCAGCAGATCCTGCACAATTTCAGGGTGGACTGGGAGTTGATCATTCTCGCACTCATGGTCCTCCAGCTCAGGGCACTGAGACCTTGGTGCATCATCCGTGTTGAAGACAGAGGCATAAAACCCCTTTGCCTTGTCTCTGTCCTTGTTTGTGAGATGACCGTCCTCATCTTGTAACAGGCCAATGATATTTCTATACTGCCTATTACCATTAATATATTTGAAAAAGCTCTTTTTATTGTGCCCCACATTTCTGGCCAGTTTCAACTCCAGTCGAGCTTTGGCCACACAAATTTTCTCCCTACAGCAGCAAGCAACATCTCTGAATTCTTCCCATGTCACCCTGACCTTGCTTCCACTGGGCATACACCTTCCTTTTTTGCCTTATTTCCAAGAGGAGATCCCTGTTCAGCCAAGCCAGCCTTCTGTCTCACCTGCTTGAATTCCAACATTTGCCTGCTTCTGTACCCTCACGAGGTGATGTTTGAAAAGCAACCAGCACTGATGGACCCCAGCACTTGCAAAAACATTTTCCCAGGGGACCTTACTTACTAATTCTCTGAGCAACCTGAAGTCTGCTCTCCTCATGTCCAGAGTTGAGGTTTTGCTGGCACTTTTCCTCCTGTTAACAGAGATTTTAAACTTGGTCATTTTGTGGTTGCTGTGGCCAAGAAGCCACCAATCTCCAATTGGCTGATGAGGTTCACTCTGCTGACAAGCAGCAGATTAAGGAGGGTGTCTTTATGAATCAGTCCCTTATGACCTGTTCCATTAAGTTGCCATCCAGGGTTTCCGGCCTGAATTGTACCAGCTGTGTGATGCTTCCAGTTAAAGCTGGAGGCATAAAATGTGTTGCCATTAAAGTTACATTTTAAACCCTGTAAGTCAAATCTATTTTAACAGAAGTATTTTTATACATATACCAATATTAGATAACAAAGTGAAAGAAGTTTTGCAAAAGTGCATGTGTGCAGAAGTGCAATAACTCCACACTTATAGCTCCCTTTCACTGGTTTTAACATTCTTCCTTACCCTGCACATATCAGTCAGCAGACTCATAACTATCCTTGCTGTTGGCTGGGATCCACTTGTCTTTTGTCAAATGCCAGAAAGGTCAGGTCCCACTTTTTCTTTGTATTCCAGACACAGACCTGAACTCTGCATTCAGGTCTGAGTTAGGCAAATGTGTGTCATTCCCAGCAGTTGCTTCATTCTAAACTCAGCCAAGAAAGAGTCCTGACTCCCGTGTTATTCCTAACAAAGCTGTTATCTGTTCCCTCTGGCTTTGGAAACACTATTTGCCTTTGGGTGTTGAGCTGGTGTAGTTCTTTGCTTGGTCTAGATGGTAAGTAAAGACAGTTCACATTGCTAGTCCATCATTAATCCACTAAGAGTACTCCTATTCAATAGGGTAGTCTAGAGAAGGAAGCCTTTTCATCCACTGATCCTTACTTTTTTGACAATTATGTATGTTAACCATCATACTGTACATAGCAATACAAATATAATTCACATGGTAGGAGAAAATTTATGCAACCTAAAGCATAAAGCTGGATCTGTTACTCAAATTACCTAACCTAAAAGTTACCTGCTTTTATTTATTTAGAATAAGACTAATAGAGCTAAAAAGAAATAGTATCTATAAATATTTCCTACATTCATTGGTTTACATATGTATTTTCCTACATTCATTGGTTTACATATGTATTTTAAAATGACTGTTAAACAGACAGGCTGAATGTGCTAATTAAGAGATACAGTGACAATCTTCATGGAATCTTTGGGAGAAGAGGTGGGGAGAGAGTAAAGTAATCCCTAGTTCCTCAGTGTTGTGTGGCATTACTCACAAGTAAAGAGAAGGAAAACTTTTGTTCAGAGATGAGACAATTTGGCTTTGAGATGAGTCAAAAAGGGATTCTTAGCCTTTGTCCTGTGCTCTTTCATGTCGAAGTGGATGTGAATGTGGGGAAGGCAGGTCTGTGGCAGATGCAAGAACCGTCATGACCAAATCATCCCATCTTAACTCAATAGCGGCAGCTAAGTTTTCAATTAAACCTAAGAGAAAATGAGGGACAGCATAACTGCTGTTGAATTCACCCAGGGAGAATGTTTTGTTGAATGTAATCGTAACAATGCCATTGTAATTTTATCTTCTGTGACTTTATTTCATGACCGAAACCCTATGTTTCTCAAGTAACTTTTTATCTCTAATCATGTCTAGCAATAAATCTGCTTAGTCATCTAACATATAGCAAAGCATTTCTTACCCCAGCTGGTTACAAATCTGAAAACTGTGGCATAGGGCACCTTTAAAAATTGCTGAGTTATCCTTACATTGTGTTGCTCTTATCTAAAGAGTAGTAAGATAAATCCCTGTGGATATTCTGTGGCAATTTGTCACCAGATTTAGGAGAAGAAGAAATATCTTCTTGGGACCAATGATGACAAGTGAATTTCTCTGACCAGCAGTAAAACGAATGTGACTGGTGGACTCCTTAATGGCTTTTAACTGAGACCAGACATGACAGTAATCTGTAACCTTGGTGCAATGATGCATTTGGGATTAACTGTGCACCACATCTCACCTTTGAGAATACTCTAAGTCAATGTTGTCTTTGATCTCTATATGTCTTCTTTCTCTCCTACACTTTATTTATTATGACTGCAAAATCTTTTCATGTGTCCCGTCCTCTTCTGTACATTATCACAGAGGTTACCCCAGCTGGGGACCGAATTCCAGGTGGAGATTTTAAGGGCCACAATAGTATAAGGTCAAAGGTCCATCCATTGAAATGTTGTTGATCTGGTGTGCCAGTTTTTGCAGTGAGTAGTGACAGCCAGAATCATATTTAGATCCCCCTGACTGCACAACTTGCATGGCCACATGTCTGTTGTCAGCTGGGTGCACACTGTGCATTCTTCGAAAGAGACAAGCTGATTAAACTCGAGCCACAGAAAGAAGTCAAGAGGCCCTTACCTTTTCACTGATAGATGAGCAGTGTTAATAACAACCTATGCAGAGTAAGAGAGTTGAAAAATAAAAAAAGAAGATATTTGATACCTTTTGGTAAGGAAAAAAGAATAAATGACAGTTTAAAAATCATTCAGGATGTTATCTGAAATAATTACTTGGACAACAACATATTGCAGCCAGACTGCAGACACACACCAAAACCAAAGAGAAAATACTTTATCAGTGAGTAAAACATCTTGGTTTGCTGCTACCATTAATAGCACTCAGATTTTGCTAGCTGCTACACTCCCCTCAAAAACTACTATAGAAATTTTTTGAAAGTTAAGAAATCTGTAGTGAAGAATTCATGTTGTAGAAGAGCATGATACAGAGAGGAAAGAGTGACAACATTTGCCTGAATGTACTTCTGCCTATGAGTCAAACTCTGAGTAGGTGCAAGCAACAGGTGGCTTATACAGTTTTGTTGGGGTTATTTTTTAGTATCAATACCTATGGTTTACTTTTTTCTCTGATGTTTCTTTGATTCAATTTAGCCCTAGCCAGTCCTTTCTTTCTATCTTTGTACAGTCCTTAAATTAAATCTTCCCTTACGTCAATTTTGTTCTAAACCATACTTGTTAATAAATAGCCCTGTTTCAGTTGAACTCTTGCTTTTCTTATATTTTTTATACCTTTTATACTTTTTGTCTCATGTTTGCATTCAACATTTGGTTTCGTGATTATCTGCTAGAGAAACAGCTGTTCCCACTGAGTCAATGGAAGGCTTGATTTGTATCACTGGAAAGTCACCATGTGCTTAAACCAGGAAAAATACTGAAAATTGATAGCTGGTGGAGAGGAGTGGAATTCTGAGGACTGGAATGAATTTGTTCCAATGAAGACAAATAATAAGACTTAAAGTGTTGGACAGTCTGATGGTTATTGGCTCTGGGAGAGGTCTGGACCTCTATACCCTGAGGAGTTGAATGTGACAGCTACCGTGTGTCACACAATAGGAAATGTCAGTAAAAGGGTGATCAAGACTTGTCAATGTCAGGCAGTCCCAATTCTAACAGAAAGGCTGCCCCTTCTTGCACAGTGTTCTGTGGTATGCATATTAATCTTAAACCAAGTTAAAAATACATAAACCAAGTAAAAAATACGTAAACACTTCGTAGCCCTATTGAGGTAAATGGTGAAACTCTCATTCGCGTGGTACAAAGTAGATTTCTCAGGTAAGAATATGTCTGACTCTTCTTTGGGCAACAACAAGAAAGTATGTAGCACAGCTGGAAATGTCAAGAACATGTGTGGGGTTTTTTTTGGTTGGTTTTTTTTTATTTTGAGATAAGCAATTTTTTTCAATGACTGACCTATTGCAGCATTCATATCATTCATTAATAATCCTCATTGCAGCCTTTGGCTTGACTAGTCTGCTAGCAAGTGTCTTGTAGCTCAGGTGGAAAAGATGTTTTCACGCTTTGGCAGTAAAGACCAAAGAAGCAAGCTGGGTTTGGTTGCTAGCAAACTGGCTGCAGTTACCAATGGATAATCAAAATTGATCTATTTAGGTGTGGCGGGGTGGGAATCTGAGGGAAGGTTGTTAGCATGAAGGTGGCCTTTAAATGTGATAATGCAGTAGATGAGAGAGGATAGATCAGTCACGAAGCCTTGAAAGCACTCTGAGCAGCTTATGTTTGTTGTTACAGAATACAAGGAGAAGAATGGTACAGTCAAAACAATAAGCTAAGAAAACTAACTTTGCTGCTGACAGGCTAGAAGCAAGGCAAGATGGTATTTGTCAAAGCCAGAGAAAAGAATATTGTGGGAAGCAAGTAATGAGATAGTGAGTGATGTGGTTGTAAGTTTCAGCTGTGAAGAAGTGTTATGCAGTGAGAATTGAAAAGTAGGCAGGGATAAGGAGGTCACATCTAAGATTATTCCCAACCATAAGTCTTTGTGGGTAAAGCTAAAGGTAATGGAAAGAAAGACAGGATTTGGCTTTGAACATTTTGCACTTAAGCTTAAAGTCTTGAATCAGAGCACTAAGAGGAAATGTCATAACAGCAGACTACTACTTTAGTTTGAGTTAAATGAGACATATCTGTCGATGGGTAATAAATCTGTTGGTGACTGACCTAAAATGATAGATGATTTTTTATTTACCAGTATGGCTTATTTATGGGCAAAAAGCATAGAGGGAATAAGACTGTAATGTTTCTGCTGAGTGTTGGGTCATGGAGAAGATGAATAAGCTCCTTCAGAGCTCTGCTACAGGAGCAATTGCAGAGGGAGAAGGTTAACTGGATGAAGATCAGGTTATAGACATTAAGTGAGAATATTCTGCTGCTGCTGAGAAGACAGTAATAGGATGGGTTAAACACTAGTTTTGCCATTTGATCAAGAAAATGATTAGAGGTTGTCTTAAAAGAATTTGAAGGGAATACAAAAGGCACAAATTAATTTGCAGGGAGGAGGAATCTCATGTAGATATTGTACACAGCAGTGAAAGATGTGGACCACTAGAGATGAAAATATTGGAGTAAAGAGTGAGTTTTCCTAAAATGAAAGAGACTAAAACATGGAGACAACAGCACTTTTCCTTATCTGTCCTGTCTCTGTTGCACATATGCTTGTTTGGAAAAGGTCTCTTTCCTTATGCATGTATGTCTCTTAAATGGAAATCTTATATACTGCTTTAATACACCTAATAGTAAGGCTACCAAAAATCTGCCTTGTACCTCAAAAAACCGTCTACCTTGCGCCGTCATCTGCACAGAGTAGCCTCAAAAAATTACAAAGACATTTACTGTTCTTTTCAAAATAAATATTCAGTCTCTCATGTTCTGTTAGATCATTTCACCAGTGTCACCTTCTAGATGTGGCCTCAATGATGGGTGATGGACATATCTGCAAGGCCTCTAACAAGGCTGTGAGCAGAGGCTGCAAACTGGCCATGCTTCCCTTTGCTCCCTGTCTGAAGGTGCATTCCTCTCCTCTGCAGAGAGCCAGAGGGATTACAGAGGAGCAGTGCACAGAAGGGAACCAACTTGTTCTGGGGCAGAGAATGCTCTGGGAATGGGAAAAACAGACTCAATCCTCATGCTCCTGAACTTCAGCAGAGGGTCAAAGGCCTGGGGGAACAGCAGTTCCTCCTCCTTCCCCAGTGGCGTCAGATTGACAGGGAAGCTGTCTGAAACCCTATTGATCGCTTGTTCAGAAAGTTCAGTAGTGTCAGGAAAATTGAAATACCTTTTCTTCTTTTTGAATTGAAGTCATGAAAGAATGAAATGCTTTTCTGCCCTGAGAGGAGTCCTAGCTCAGTGATTCTCAGATGTTTTTTTATTGGGTTTTTTTTTGAGTGGAGACACTACAATTTTTCTGATTTGCATATACCAAGTTTAAATGTATTGGCAACAAGTTTGTCTTTTTAAAATAATTCTTAAATATTGTGAAATCTTTAGAAGTAATCAACACAGCTACAGGGATCTACAGCTTAGTGACAGATCAGCCCGAGTCTATACAAAGAGGTGGTGTTCCTCTTGCAACTTCTGCCTACCAAGGAGGTGAACATATTGTTATGCTTTCTCTTTGGGGATGGCTTACATTGCCTGCCAACTGCATCTACGGGGACAGGCAACACAGACCTACAACATGATCATCTGGGCCACAGCATCAGGACACTGAAGAAAGATGGAAAGGGCATCACATGGTGCCTATTCCTGTATAGTTCCTGTGGAGGATTGCAACCTGGACTGCTGTTTTGTTTGTCTCTTCATGGGGATTCCTTGCACATCTTCTTCACCAGTGTTTCTAAACACAATCTGGCATCCTGTCTGACATCCAAATGTGCTGTGAGTGCATAAGGAGGAGCAATGAAGTGAATTGGAAACTGGATGCCAACTCCATATACTCCATTAACTCTGACCCAACACAAACCACAAAGGGCAACTGGCATCCTAAATCAATCTGTTATCCATGTAATAACCAATTCCCTGCATATCTCCATAGAATCATGTCTATAGTGATATAAATGGTCCAACCTTGTTTCTGATTTAAAGGAACAAGAGCATTTGTGTGTCTGTTTCACTGGAACAAACCAAGTTTATAGCTGAAGTTGATAATATTTGAAGCATCCTTAACAAAGACAAAACCAGATTTAGAGGGATTTAAATACTGTTCTTGAAGAACCCATCTTTCAGGCCAAATATTTTACAAGTACAGATTTTGAATTACTGGATTGTCTGATCCTATGTGTGCTTTTGGCCCTTAGGTCCGGTGTTTCAGGATCTAGATGCAAGACTTTTCAGAGCTTTTTGTTTACTTTTTTGTTTGCTTGATTTTTTCTTTAAAACTGTGATTTTTCATTTAAACAGTGGCTGATTGTGAAAAGGCTATGTCTTGTATGAGAAGACTCAGTGAGGCATTTCTATTGGGGATCTTTTTGAAGCACTATAGGAAGTACTGCCCTCAGGTAAAGTTGACTCCCCTAAAGTCAAGATGCTAGAATGGACAATGTGAGCGACTATTTCATCAGAAAGTCATCTGGGTCAGCTTAAATCACCAAGGAAGCTTATTCTTAAGCCAGTTCTGTAGGAGGACACCTGCCCAGATCCCAGGTGTACATATTTAGGATCATTTTTAATTTAAATTGTTTTGAAGGAGAGCTGATCAGAATATGGAAATATTTGATGGTGAATTTAGAATTCATGGATAATTAGCTGGGGGTGGGGGGAAGCTATCTGCAGATGTTGAATTCAGCATGTGTCAGTAGAGCTCCAAAAGGACATCCTTCCTATGGTCTTCAGAGATGCTTTTCTAGGGTTGTCATGCAGTGTTTTGGGAAGACACTGCCTGAGCACAAAGTATGGTAAGTAAAGATAAGACAGAACGTCAGGGTTTTACTTAGAGATATCTCTTATTCCTCTGACTTTGTGAAGCCACCTTTACAGAGCTGTTCAACTTTTCAGAAATCCATTCCCAGCTAGAAAAGAGCAGTTCCTACTGGGAGTTTTACTGTGCTCCAAGAAACTCTTGTCAAGTTCCTGAATAGTGGGGAAGTTCCTAATTGCTTTTAACCATCTCTGTCCTCCCCCCTGCTTTGTTACCTTTTCTCTGCTTTTGACTCCTGAGATATTCTGGAGCGCCTCTCAGCTCCCAGAGGAAGCACTGAAGCTGATACAAAGATCTCCACAGGCAGCACTGTTTGCAGTGTACAAGCTTCATTAATCTTAGCCCTAAGAACCATATTCTCAAGCTCCACCTCTTAGTGTATTATCTCTTAGCTATTTATATAACTACAAATAAAGAGAATTCTTGCTGCAATTCATATTCTTGCCTCCACTATAAATGGTTGTATTTTTGTTTAGATGGGGTGCAGTTCTTGACCATACTGTAGCTACTAAGCAGCACTACAGTGCATTAGAACTGTTGTTCTAATGGACTCTTGAACAATCTCTGTAGCAGGTATAGATGTTGTGGAGCCAACCAGCTCCACTTTGAAGCTGCTGAGTGTTTGCACTGCTTTGGTCTTCCTTCTGCAATGTTTGTCCCTCTGGTAGGGGGGATTGGCAGCATTGGCTTCACCAGAAGAACGAAACAAATACAAAAGACATTTTAAATAGGACACATACACAGACTGAGGTGGCACTTAAGAAAGTGATATGAATAAATTATCAAAATAAGCATGACTGCCCTGTCTGAATCCATACAAAATGGGGTTAATACTCTTTTAAGGTGAAGGCAAAGTCTCTTTGGTTATACAATCAGAGAAGGGACAGAGAGGCAGTAAAGACCTTACCTGCAGAATTAGTGATGCTGCTACTGGAAGACTGCCTGTGCTTCAAAAGCATGGTGGAGAATTGAAGAAAATTCAAGAGTTGCATAAATGGTTTCAAATCTGCAAAAGCAACCTTTTTAATGAGAAACTAGGGATGCCAATACATTTTGCATCGCCAGCTCAAGGCTCATTAGTGGAGTAGGCAGACGTTAATTTTGACATCCTAAGTCTGAGTGTGTAAAGCCTGGTTTCTTCCACTGTGGAAGTCAAGTGGAGCCTGAGCAGCAGTAGCAAGACAGCTCTGGCGTTTGTTCCTGTTGCTGCTCCTACTGCTGAGGGACAGGAAGAATGGTGGTGGTAACTGTTGCTCAGGAAATGGGCTTTTTCTCACCCCAACAGTATTTTTTATGCCACAAATGATTTCTTTTTCTCAGGAGAGGCAGAAATATGGTGGTTTTACATGGTCTTAAGCACGTGAATTCTAATGTCTCTGGTGCCATTGCCTTTTTGGTGACCTTTTCTGTGCTGCCTTCAGAAGCAACTTAATCTGTCTGAGCATAAGGGGACATGCCCACAACTCCCAGGGGGAACAAGGTAGTATCTAGAGCTGGAACATGGCCAGGGCATACCCAGCAGAGCAGACCTGTAGCATACCCTGAGGAATGAGCTAGTCCTGTGGTGTATCCTTACATTTTTCCTCCCTTAGGACAAAGTTTTATCTCTTACAGGAAATTTCTCCTTTGAAATATTATAGGCAGCCCAGATAGACCTAATCTTCCTGAAACTTATTCTTTTGCTTCATTATCTGAGAGACAATCTGATCATTCTTCTCAATAAAATAAGTATTTTTACTTCAGTTCCTTGGAGATGCAAATGTCTCTTGCTAGAGCAAAGTCCTTGACTAGCTAATTAATAACTCCTTGAGTGGGAAAAGTTCTCCCTATTCCTCCTCCCTTCTTAACTCTGACATGGTGAAATTATTGTAAACTTACTTTATATTCTCTAACGTTAGGTATACGTCAAACATGTCCAAAACAAATATCTAACCACGATAAATAGGCTCATGACTGAAAGCAGACACAATGGTGATTAATCGCTTTGGGATGATGTGACCCCAACAAGCTTCTTACTAAGTGTATGTAGCAGTCTCCCATTGCACAGTTACTTCCAAGGAGGATAGTGTGATAATGGACTCCAGAGGTTTCGGTACTTTAGTGACTCTGTGAAGGCAGATAACTAGCTATTGAGACACCATAAACAGAGTAGAAAAATCAGAAATAAGGTTATATCATTATGTAAACCATAGCCAGTCTCAGAAACCGGCATTATAGCATCTTGCCAAGATTTGTTAGCTGAGACAATTTCAGGCAAGCATAGAAGCAGTGCATCCTCTGTAAAATCTTTGGAATAAACTGTGTACTTTATGTTATGTCTTATTCTTGTTTCATATGGAGATGTTTTTCATAATTAGCAGGCATACAATTGAGTAAATGTGTTACTGGAACTATTGTGCTGAATAGTGCTTATTGTTAATAGAGTTGCTCGGGCTTTGTGTGCTGGTAGTTCCGTGACATCGTTAAGGGCTTTGTACCATCGTCTATGTGCTCTTCTGGTGTCCATGTGGTATTTTTATACTGAAGTTCAGATTATTAAAGCAATATTAAGATTCTGGGAGTTTTCTCCAGATTTTTTTTCTAACATCAGTGGAAAAAAATAGATTCTTTCTGAACAAACTGTGTACACTAGTGCATCAGTATTCACATGTGCTCTTTTTGGATAACAAATTACCATCACCTCAGTTTTCTCTGCATCTTTCCTGAGCCAAAGCTTCTTAGGTTGTTTCTTTGTAGTCTTACCAACTTTTGCAATGTAGGTGGCACAACAATGGAATATTTGTCTTTGTTCTTCACAAAGTACTGAAGCAATTTCTGCATGAACTAGCAGAATCAAGCTGCCTGGAGTCCCTATTTGGCATCAAGGACCACTTCAACTATAGGTGGAGCAGCCAGTGCCAGATTAGCCAAACAGCCATGGCCCATCTGCCCCTTTCACCTGTCTTCATGTTTTGCAAAATCACCGATTACTGCACTAGGGAAGGGCTGATGGTGATGTCATGGAACCTCCTTCCTGGCTCTTCACTCTCTGCTTCTTGCAGCAAGGGTGGACCTGTGCCTTGCCTTCAAAGGGACCAAGTTCTGGGTATGGAAAAAGTAGAGAAGACACAGAAAAATCATACACACGCACAGATCAACTTTAAGCCCATTTGTATCTCTCAGGATACAGATGACTTATAAAAGTATGGTATAGCTGCCTAATTATTAAGCAAGGAGCATAGTTTTAAAGGCTGCATATTGTGGAGGTATAAAAGAGCCATTGACATTTTTTGTCCTTTTTTTTTTTTTAAAGAGCAGCTAAATTCTGTTGACCTTTTTATGTGAATGAATTAAAAAGTTTTAAAGCCCCAGAATTTGTTTTTTAAAGTCAATCAAAATTTTGGCATTTCAGTATATTTAGCATTTCAGTATTCTAATTCTCATCACCATAAAGATCAATACTGCTGTCCTTCTCTGTTTATGGTGTTTTATTTCCTCCAGAAGCTGACTTGAGTGTCAAAGAAGATCTCTAGGTCTCTATCAAACAAGATTTCAATAAGAAATGGTGGAAAATATTTGTTGTGATGAATTATTAGATATCACTGATTTTTGTGTGACATTCTGACTTCATTTCCCTCAAAACTTTCACAGCAATAGGTATGGGAGCTTGTGATCCTAATAGCAAACATAAATTCCATAGCAGACAAGTAACTGTGTTATTGAGTTTTTAGATGACATGATTCTGTGAGATGTTTTTCTGACATAAAATGCCATTTGCTTCCACTTAATTTTCCTTGTTTCCTTCTCTAAGAAAACACCGGGAAAACATGTTTGTTCTGAGAGGTAGTTCCTTTGAGGCCTGTTATTTTCCTACATCTCTCTAAAAAGACAAGATATGAATTTGTTAGTGAGTTACCAGACGGTACAATATACAGCACATCCAAGGAACCAAATAAATGTACTTCATTTGATACATCTTGACATAGCTGAAAGTTTGAATTTTGAAGTCAGGTTTACCAGAAGACTTCTGGGGCCACAGCCAGGAGCAGCTAACAGTTTTATTCTCAAATGATCTTCTGTTTTCTCCAAGGGAGAAATGTATTCACGTTTTATGGCCCTACAGTTCACATTCCACCCCCTTATTAATGTTATAGGGAGTAAGACACATCAAAAAGAATAAGAATAAAATAAAACTTTCAAACCTTTCCATCTTCACACCAGAACAGAATAATTTCACAGCATTTCAAAAATACTGGCTGGCAGCCAAAAGATACTTACACCAAATCAGCGTCAGAGCTTTAATAGCTCATAATATTTTAATGTCTTTTAATATATTAGATTATTTTAAGGGTACTATAATATACTAACATTGTTCTCAATTAACATGTAAGAAAGATGTTCCCTGCAATTTGCTCTTTCCATACTCAGTGGGATTTTCCAGACCCTCCCTTACATTGAGGGAGAGATTTGATTTTCAAATGGCCTTTACAATGTTTGCTTTTTGGTTGAAAGCGAGTTATATTGTCTGCTCAGACATCAATAGCTGTGGGGCAATATTGTCCCACAAATATAAAAGGATTTGATTAGACAAGGATGGCCTGACCTATGGTAGTAGCTCAAACTGCAACTAACACTATGGGTGGTTGCAATTTAATAGACCTTGATTCTATGCTAGGTTTGGATAACCACAGGAAAGCTAGTAAATTGAGACTGGTTATTCATCTCAACTTATATCTTGATTTCTGAAGTCCATTTAAAATATAATAATAATAATAATATAGTAATTTAAATTTTTAGGTTTTCCTGAGGACTGCAGGGTTTGCCTTTGAAAAAGCTGAAATGAGGCCCATTATTTGAGAATTCAGAGCACAACAACAGCAAATATCTATATTCTATAAAGTTCTTAAAGTCTTTTGATATTCTAATTCAGGTTACTACAATCAAAGTTAAGGGGCAAACTGGCTAGATAATGTTCTCCTAAATGTGAGGACGAATTTCATGTTCCTTACAACCAAGATTCATGAAGTGCAGGCTTCAAATTATAGGAGAATGTGCCAGGGAAAAAAGGTAGAGTAAAATACTCTGAACTTACTGCAATAAACTTATTTTAGAGAAGGACTATACTCAGTGGGACATTATTGGGCACCCTGTGTGACCACAGACTTCATAAGCCCTTTGCTGCAAGCTGGGTGTCCCATTTGCCTGCAGCCCACTCACAGTGAGAGGAAGCTGAAACCAGAGGCCACACTGGATATGCTAGGTGAGAAACCCAAGCATTTCAAGGAGCCCAATGGCTACAGAAATTGTCTGCAGTTTAGGAAGTGGATGCTCAGGCCAAGGAAGTTCTGCCTGTTTCAGGGTTGTGAGGATATGTTCCCTACCCCAACCAAGTGGAGACACCGAGGGTTGCTGGTGGCTGGGCAGTGGGTGTCTCCAGGCCTGGCTTGGTGGAGTCATTCCTTTAGTTATGAACAACTAGCACCCAGTTGTTGGGTCAAAGGACACTCTATAGACTAGCCACTCAGGTGGCATGTGGGAACTCAACATCCAAACCAGCAATGCTAAATATTTAATACCCACTGTCATATTTTGACACTAATTCAAGCCCTTGTTGCCAGGCTCAGCAGAATGGACATGGAAAAATCAGTGTCCTCTCACAGCTCTAGGTGGCCTGACCAGTTCAAGGGCAAAGAACTTTGATGGGCTTGAAAAGTTTACGCTGCCTTTGCATGTAGTCTGGATGTTTTGCAGATAAATAAAAAGTTCAGAATCCAGGAGCTGTCAACAAATTTTTCTAAGCACTAAATCTACAGTGCTACATTTGGAAAAGTACATTTATCATAGACAAAACTGAGCTGCCGAAAAACATTTATTAAAAAAGACTGACTACAGCTTTCAGTAGGCTTGACAAGATTTCTGATTTCACTTTTCATCTTTACCAAGTGCATTAATAGCTTTTAAGACTAAATTACATGAGTGCTAGATGTCTCAACGGTGCATTAGAGATGGGGAAAACAGAATTTTCTGGCTTTATGTACATACCTGGTGATCAAGAGAAAAAGCACAATGGCTAGGATTGCTTGAAAAACCAGGGGTTTCTCCTCAATCCAAACAAATTCATAAAGAAATATGTAATTAAACAGCTGAAATTCAAATTAAATTTGCATTGCTCAGTTGATATTCCACACTATATCCTGAATATTTGAATGTCTCAGTGTTCCTGAAAATATCTTCAAAGCCCCTAAAAACAAGAAATCAATTCAGAGATTGTTTGAGTTAGTATACATTTGTCACTACCACTTTCACCAGTTCACCATTTTTGCTTGCCTGATCAGACACCAGAAACATACCACGTGGGCAAATAACCAGTAGTGAACTGCAAAAGGGAAAAATTTGTGAATAACTCAAGTCTTGAAAAGTCATTTATTCTCTCTAGCTTATGAACATTACAAGCAGAGCAACTGACCCTGAACAAGTAGATCCAAACCCCTCAAAAAGCCCAAGACACTGACAACAGATAAAAGCAGTGAAGCATGTGACAAAAAAATTGCAACATTTCCTTGTAGCACTAAACCTGCATTAGATGAGAAAACTGTTGTTTAAACATGTTTCAAAATGGCTTTTTGTGGTCTCCTTGCAAACACATGTTTCTTCTTCCCAACACCCCCCACAGCAACTGTTATCTCCCATGCAGGGATGTCCTGGGAAGATATCCTAAGGTGTTCTCATTGGACCTTGTTAACCCCTTCCTGTGATTGAGTGTTCCTGTAAGCCCTTTGAGACTTCTAATTGGTTACTCTGTAAATCCTCCTAAGCCTATAAATTTAACCCCCCAACAATAAACTCTCTCTTGCCTCCTCTCCACGCCCGGTGTGCTGTCTCTGTGCTGGCCATGGAGCCACGTGAGTGGGGGGAGAAAGGGGGAGCACCTCTCCCCTCCAGGGACCTGAAGAAACCCCTGGCACTGGAGTTCCCTTTCCCTATCCTTCAAGACGTCGGAATGGTTCCTCAGATGGAAATGGAACTACAACTGGGCCGCCCCACGCCATGGGGGGAAAGGGATCCAGATTTCCTAATTTTTTTTCCAAATACAATCACTGTTCAAGATGGGTTAATGTCTTCATTAGGGGAATTTACCTGTTTTTAAGCAGCTACTGGTGTCTCTCTGTTGTAGCTGTATGATACAATATGGCTGGCTGTCTAACACAGCTAAAAGAAATAAAAATAGCTTCAAGTAAAATATTGTTTTCCCAGCTGAGTTCCACATGAGCTCTGGCTGATCTTTCTTTCACTCAAGTTAAGATAGTAATTTTCATGCACATTACATTTTTCATTCAGACGCAAGAGACTTATTTAATGAGTTGCCTGAGGTGCAACATCTTTACTTTGAAGCAAATTAAGCCACTTTCTATAACAACATGTAGAGTTGGTTTTGTGTGTGTGTGTGTGTTTACTTTATTGCCACCATCACACTGTTGGGAGTACGTATCCTACTACCAGCTACTATTCCAGTCTCTGCACCAACATAACAATTGATACAGGCCAGTAAGGGTGACTCACTTGTTGTGGGGGCTGAGAACATGGGAATGTGCTTGTCTTTCCATATCATCCAGTTTAAGGAAAAGGAGCAGGAATTCTAGGCTGAACATAGTGTCTCTTTACACAGAACATGAGTAGCATCTGGGAGTCTGGCAGCAGAACTGTTCTTCTGAGTACAAGCAGGTTGTTTCTAGGAGGGTGAGGAGGGTATGCAGGTTTCCAGGGAAGCAGGTAACTGCCTAGAGCAGCTTACACTAGAAGTGAGTTGTGGTAAATTATTTTAGCAGTTTGACTAAGCCAAAACAGAATGCCCTGCATAGTCTTTAAGTGCTAGGCAACACCCATTTGGTTTCATGTTCTTCAGATCAAGCGCACTGCCCTGGCAGAGAGGGAGGACTTCTCAGAACTTGGGACTAGGGTCTGCTTTTGCCCACTCTCTATGGGAAGAAGAAAAATCTGCATCTGATTTTGACATTGAGCTCTGCCTAAAGGGTGTGCATAAAGATTACCATGTTTTCATCAAGGTGCTCAAAGCAGATAAATGAGTGTGTTCTCCACTGTGGCAGATCTGATCTCAAACAAGGATAAAAGGAATTTGGTGGACATTCCCTGCAGGGCACAGGTTCAGCTTTGCAGTGACATAGTCATCGATCTCAGCCCATCAGTCACATCTGGTGAGTTGTTCAGAGAGACAACACAAAGGCGTTTGCTGAACAGGACTAAAAGTAATTTATGCTATGAGGGACTAAGGCGTCTGGTAGAGTTGTATTTGCATATTCCAAACACCACCTCCCCACCAACCAGGTATGATGTATTGTGTCCTTCCTTTGTTTACAATAACATTCTGAACAACAACTCTGGAGAGGGCAGGCACTTTAGGAAAGTTTTGCAGATGTTTTTCTTTCCTTAAGTCTTTCTGAGATAGTTTAGGAATATGTGAGCAACTCCATAATATACAGGCCAAGCAAACAGAAACTGTTATTAAATTAACCTCATTCCTCTCTGTGGAGCCCTTTGCTTCGACCAGTTGAGTGCATTTTATTTCTATTATATTAGAATCTGCTGTAAAGAGTTGTGTTAGAGTGATTTCATTTTTTCAACAAACCTACTCACCATCTGCATTTGGCAAAACTCATTGACATCAGTCTTTGTTGCTTAGCAATAAATACTTGTGCTGACTCCAGTCACAAAGAGTGTTCATTACTTTGTCATTCAGACATTTTACACAGCCTTTATGGCCTCAGAAATCATTTATTTACACTGGCCTTGGATGAGAGGTGGAAGAGCTGAAACCCAGATGTGTAGAATTAGAGGAAAGGCACATAGATCTTGAAAGGTGCTGGGCACAAATAGTAAAGAACCTGTAGCAGATCCACAAGCTTGATAATGAATAGAAAAATACCTAAAATAAATCAGTGCAATACTATTACTATAAAATATTAAAGCAATTATAGACCTTGCTAGACATCAACAATCTTGAACACTATCAAAGTTCATGTTTTGTAATAGCATCAGTGATCGCATTCCATCAATATGTGCTAATCAAGATGTACTAATCAGCAAGGATATCTGATATAAAAATGTGCTTTGTGCTTATATTCTGTGCCTGTATATGTAGAATACCTGTATCAGGTATTCTAATTGGAGCAAAATATCTAAAGAATTTGCATTTCTATAGAGTTCCATGGTAATTGTCTTCTTACTCACGACTCCAGAATTAGTTGAATCTGGCAACAACTTTTATAGTTGATCTGTGCTGAGACCTTTGAGGAAAGTTTTTATTTATAGAAAGTTAGTAGAAGAAGTGCTCAAAGCTACACAATTATAATTGCTTTACTCATTTAGCATTGACTATGGCCCACTTCTGTTTAGATATCTAATTTTAAGATATTAACCTTTGGCACTCAGACTAGAAAAACATTGAACTAGGAGGCTCCGAAAAGGCATAATTAGAATTGAAAATTAAATGGGTCACTTTTCATAGAGCGTGTTACATTTAATAGATGAACAAGCTAACGAATATGACGATGAGTCATCTGAAGTCGGAAAACAGCACACTGTTGGAATATCAGATGATTTATAAAATGCTTAGGTTTTGCTTTTATTTGTGGACACATTGTGAAAAATAAGTTGATCATTTTACATGGGTGGCAGCAAAAATGCAGAAATATTCAGAATATGTGATAACAAATCTGTCATGAACAAGGGTGTCCACTGCAAAACATACAAGAGACTTGGCATATTATTCAGGAAATGGCAAAGAAAACTTCCCAGAGGAGAACTTCATTCAGACATTGAATTTGGGCTCAAAATATCTGTTTATTTTACAGGTAGTGAGTTTGATTCTGGTCAACCATTAGAATTTTTCAGTTTCGGTCCTAAGCAAGATAGTAGTAATAAAAGTAACCAAGAACTATGAACTGGGAATTTTGAATTAGGCTGCTGTTGAAGCACAGTGACCTTTAACAGATACTCCAGTCACATCTAAGAGAAACTGTGCCTAAATAGCTGATCAGGCACGTTTAGAGACCACAGCTGCCGTAGACCCTTCAAGACTAGAATGAGAGATTGGAAAGTGAACTTTGTTACAAAAATCACACTCTTTCAAAATGTGCATGCAGCAAGCTAGAAGGAAAAGTGCCCCTTCCATACCAGCATTAAGTCAAGACATAAGTCAAGTTCCCCACCTGGAAGGGACAATGCCACTGTGTCAGTGCAACACTGACCTGAATTGCTCTGAGAGGGGCATGATCATATTGCCCAGAGACTGACACAGAAATCCTGATTTTGAGTCTCAAATGGCTGCTCCTGCTCACTAGGATTTTCTTCAGGAATCTACAAGGCAGCAGTGCACTGCTGAAGGAAACCTTTATAGCTATTTGAATGGATGTTCAGTTCAAACATACATAGCCGTTAAGTGCAAACTTAAAAGTCTGACCCACAGCCCTTTTGGAAATATCTCCTATTAAATACAACATGCTGCTGAAATAGAAAGCAAAACATAAAGGGAGCTGTGGTGATATAAGATAAAACTTTTTCTTTCAATATGAAGGATAAAAATGTAAAAGCAACTGGACAGAAGGGGAAAAAACCCTAATAAAAAAGTCACATTCTGACAAAAAAAAATTAGTTGAAGGATAAAAGACGACACTTTGAGGAGTCAGAGGCTGGAAATAACAAGAAACCTAAGGCTTCTCTTTTGGTAAGGCTGGTATTCTTTAATAGCCAAGAGTATCTGTAAAAGTTTTCTTAAGGAAAATGCTGACTTTTCTAAAAATGTGGTCAGTGGAGAAGGAATGGTGTATTCTCAGTGAATGATGGTTTAGGCTCTGTGCTCCTGACAAATCCAAGTTCAAATGAATGACCAATTTCCCTGATACAGGCTTGGAACAGCTCCACTTCTGCAGTGCTCATACTGATATTTCCCTTTCCTCATATGTTCCTTCTCTCTCTCTCTCTCTCTGTCTCTCTCATTCTCTCCAGGATTTGTTTTTTTCTTTTTACCTGTTTTTAATTACTCTTTCACTATTTTTCTGTGGCAAAGGCTTAAACATCAACATTAAACACTTTTTTGAAGAAGACATAACACCCATATTAAATTTTGAGTCCTGAAATGCTTAGAAAACTTTGATGTGACGTAGAAAAGTAACACGTGACTCAGCCTGAGTTTGGCCAGAAACCAATTTTTTTTTTCTCTTGTTTTGATCACCTGAGAAAGGTTAAATTGGATAATCAAATGGCCTGGTCTGGATTTCAAGGCTGCAAATAAGGTTAATGAAATGCTAGTGGGACCCTAGGCTGTGGTGACAGAGCTAGCACATTCCCTTTTCAGCCACCTGGAGGAAGGGATACCACACAGGTCCAAGAGGAGATCAGGGAGTCAATGGTGCAGTTTGATACTCCCCTTTCCCTGGTTCTCTAGGAAACACCAGCTGCAGCGGTACCTCTCCTTTTCCAGGGCTCCTTGGTGCAAACTCATGGCATTAGGGAGTAGATTGCATCCTGATATGCCTTCTTTTGCCCATAAACTTTTTAATCAGCAGGCCAACAGCAGGCTTCTTGGGTAGGAAGCATTACACTGGGATAGTAGGGAGCTGTAAGAGATTCAAATAATGGCAAGAAAACACATGTAATAGGCATCTCTTTATGTGCCAGTCATGCCAGTGGGGAGCTGTGCCTATAGCTTTTATATGTTTCTAAAATGTAAAGTACTCAGCAAATATTTACAGCACTCAGAAGAATGAGCCTGTGAAACTGGGATACACCATGTACTGCCATTACTAAAAACACCAAATCGGGCATCACAAAGATAAAATAAAAGGGGCTACAGGGGAAATAGAGTGAATTAACTGTCATTCTTAGACCATGTTTTTTCCATTTTGTATTTAAATTTGTAATTTTTGCAGTGTTTCACATGAACAGGTGCAACAGGAGAGCTGCAGAAAAAGAATTTTGCTCCTGCTGCAGGTAAAGCTCCAAATTCAACAGTTTATTTCCTTCTTGAGGGATACTTTTTCCATAGTTTTATCAACAAAATGGATCAATGACTCACCGCTTGCCAATACGACTCTGACTGCTTTTTCTCATTTCCCTAGAACCGAGACACTCAGAATAAAAATAAATGTTCTCACCACTTCCTGTCCTGCTCTCCAGAAGAAGTGTTTTGGGGATTTAATTTCTCATCCCTGGCTTTCCCAATCTCTTTCTCGTTATTGATGGGAGTGTCCTGCAACAGGAAATGGCCCTGTCATGTAAACTTCAGTGTGTTAAGGACTTCTTGCAGCTAAAAATAGGTACCAGAGCTATCTTCTAGATTGTTCGTGTTGTTTCGCGTTAAATTCCAAATGTCACACATAATATAGAGCTTAGAATAAACTCAACCTTTTATGCCATTTAAATGCAACAAATGCTTTTAATAGCCTGCTTTGCAAATGTGCTTGAAACTCTATTAAGTATTTGCCATGTGGTTCATGATGTGTCCATGCTCCAGGAAGAATTGGTACATGATGCATCTGCTGACTAGTTTTAGAGATTAATGTTTGCGTTATGGAAACACTTGGGTGACAATCAAGAATGAGGCCTCGCTAGGACTTGTGGATGTACTCATCCCCTTAGGTCCTCAGAAAGGAAATACCTTCGAGTTAATGGTTCACTGCCCCAAAACCTCAATGGGTTAATGGAAAACATTTACACATTAGTGTTGTTACCAATGAAATTTAAATCCAAAATATCTAATTGTACATTGAACTGCTGTTGATCACCATAACATTCATGTATCTGGGTTCAGGTAGTGCATATTCACCCTGAATATGAAAAATATAGTCTAATTAGCTTCTTCTAGTAGAGATATAACATATGCCAAAAAAGCACAATGCTTGCATTTATTGTGTAAAATGTTCTATAATTAGGTAACCTCTGATAGTTAATGGCTTGGGGAAAAAGACTCAGAACTAAAAAAGTCATAGATTCCAATTTCATCAGAATTTAACTTTATTTGGATATAGTTCTTACTTGCCCTCTCTTCTCTGTACATTAGTCAATATAACTGGAAAATCCATTAAATGCAAGGTTCTTTGGAACTGCTCGTTCAACTTGAAGATAGAAAGTTCTAGTCAAACACGTCCAAATACTTTCCACTGTGAAAACAGTCTCTCTTCTTTCTGGCAGTCCCTTAGTCATCAGAACTAAGACTGTGGAAAAAAATAAAGCATGACACCAATGCCTTTTTAAAAAATACCTATTAATAATTACAGCTTTAATGAATGGCATGCTGAACATTTAAAATCCAAACTCAGTGGAGCAGCACTAACAGTTTACTCCTCCCACCACCACAATTAGCAGGTCAAGGCTGCAGAGAGGGAGAAAGGTTTAAGTTTTGGAAGTGAGTGGGAGCAAAGATTCTGACTGTGTGGTCCTGCAGTGCCTGACACTCTTGAGTTTTCTCTGAGAATGCAACTGAGGAAGAGGACCTGTTTTGGAGCATGGCTGTGACAGTGATGAAAATCAAAGGAACTCTTAAGGGAGAAGGGAAGGTAAATTTGACAGACACAGTGGGACACCCTTGCCAGTTTCAACACCATCTGCCACAGCCGATGAGCATCATTTGGCCAACACGACAGAAACTTCTGCGGCAGCATCTCGGTTTGAGCCATTCATTACCAGTACAGCTGGGGGGTTGGCTTTGTAAAGAGTGGAATGCTGAGTATGTCAGTTTTGACAGGATTTTACTGGAAGATTTCCTTTAACTTTTGATCGACTACGGTTGAGTTCTGTGAATTTTTTATGACAGTGTGTCTAAATCTACCCCTCCCTGTGTTGGCAGGATTCCCAATGTGCCCTGCAAACCAGGTCTTTGCATCCTGCTTGCATTGTTACCTTTCTTTCATCTGCCCACCCCTTATTTCAGAACTGCTTATTCACCTTTGCATGTCAGATGTCCATATCTTTCATTCAACTTTTTCTTGCAGTTCAGTTCTCTCAAAAACCTCTAAACCTTATAAAGACAGGTGGCTATTATTGATTTCTTACTTCTAATTTTTACTTCCAATTTTTACTTCGATGTGTTTTTGCTAACATTACATACAAAGTGCAAAAAATCAAAATGGAAGTAAGCTAAAAAATGGAATTTGTTAAATCATGAGTACATTTTGATTTACAAGATCAGGCAAGTAATCTGAAGCTATATTACACTTTCCAGCCCATGTTAGACAAATTGCTTAATGACTTGCTTCTAGGAATATACAATTTTCATTGCATTAATGGAGGATTTTCACCTTCTTGACTTCATGAATAAGCTGATATAGACACAAGTACATCTCAGTCTGAAGATAATCAAGTGTGTGACGGGGTGAAATTCACTTCCCTCCTGCTATGCTATACCTAGTGATGTTAAATTCTGAATTAGGATGCATGACTGCACAGTTCCTTTGCAGATCAGAATGGTTTATTTCTTGAATGCTAAAATGGTTCCGTGGCATAAAGTAGAAAATTTGTGGTACAAAATATCTCGAGAAAATAATTGACTCAGTGAATAATTTATTGAAATTTACTGAAAATATTGACCTAGATTTAATGTTTCCGTATTCAGAACATGGAAAATGAGTTAAATTGGTATGTTGAGTTAGCCTGGAGTAAGACTGTTGCAGCATGATTAATTTACAAATGTGAGTTGTTACTCAAAAAAACCCATTTAACTATTAAATGCTTTGCTTGAGTTACGCCAACATTTTCTTCAAACTAAGACCAGTGGTCTGATATTGCCAACCACTAGTGAAGACAAAGGCTGTGAAAAAAGATATTGGGAGTGATTAGCAGGCTTGGGGATAGGTAAGGACTGCAATTCTGGATCTTCTAACTCTTCATTTTTTTTTCATCACATTTGAACAGATCTGATAGGGGGTCCACATTAGCCTGGTATATTGTCTTAACCACTTCTATATTCAAATTGCAGAAGCTATTAGAAACTCTGGTGCACTGAAGTTTAAAGTACCTTAAATAAGTGCTAGCCTACTTCTCAGAAGAGTGACTGCTAGACCTGCTTATTCTTTTTTACAAAAAAAAAGCATCCAATAGCAGACAAAATTCAGAATGGAAAATTTTATTGTATGTCCAGCAAGAAAAGCAAGAGTTGGAGATGGACAACAGCACACTTAGGTAATACAAAGGGAACATGAAATAAAACTGATAGATGAATGTAATTTTCTCTATTCATTGTGTAGACTGATGTAGTTTCTTTTGACAGAAACCCCTTCCTTTAGTGGACATCAAATAGCCAAGCTGATATGATGTCAGGATTTTCTAAGACACAAGGCTTTCAGACTAGAGATGCACTGCACCTGTAGGCATCTGCTTGTATAGACATATCCTTTCTCACCAGAAAGCATTTTGTCTTGCCCGATTGACATGAATTGTGCAGTTCTTGGTTATGTACAGCAGTCATTGAGTCAGCTGTGCCCAGCACCAGGCATGACTGACTGTTGGCAAAAATCTCCCAGAAGGAAGTTACTTGCTACGATCTGTCAGCTGGTTGAAACTTTTAACAAATATTTTGCAGAACTGTTCTCTGCAGGAAGAAGTTCACAAAAGGGATCAGGCTATTTTCAAGGAAAAGAAAAATTGTGTCAGTAAATTCTGGCTACAAGGGAAGGACTTTAAGGGTTATGGGATTCAAAGGCTTGTGATACTCATGAAGGGAATGGTGGAAGTGTGTAAGCTGAAAGAGAAAGCTGAAGGGAGATAGCACAAAAGCTGTTGGGGAAGCGGTGAGGACCTTCAGAAATGTAGAGGGATTGGAGGCCAAGCTTGGATGCTTGCCATCTGGTTGGGGACCATTGACTCTTTAAATTGTAATTTACAACACACAACTTCATAAGCAAACCAGGGAAAATAACTGTGTACTAGCAACTTCAAAATGATGGTGATTTAAAGAGAAAGACGGGATGGTAAAGAAGAGTTGTGTGTTGCAACAGGATCCTGGGAAAGAGAAAGGAAAAGGCATTTTCATCTTCTTTGCTTCATAAATAAGTGACCAGTAGCACAAAGAAGGATTTAGAAATCCTACAGTGTTCCCTACTTTGCACAAGAGTACTCCAAGCACTCATGTGCTCCTAAAAAACTCCTAAAAAAGCATATCCCTTTCACTGCCATGATTCAGGGAGTTGTTCAGTTTGCAACTCAAGACAACCCATCCTAGCCATCTACTTATAGGTATTTTGATTTCAGATACAGGTGTCTGAGTTCTCTTCAGAGTCAGTGGAGAGAGCTAGACTAGTTGGTTTTCTAGGAGACTGGTTTTTCTATGGGACACTGAACACCTAATTTTCTTGTAGATGTAAAGATCTTAATGACTCTTAATGTAAAAAATGCGTTATCAGGTTAGATGCAAGATATTTATTTCTTGGAGGATGTTGAAATCTGTTAGAATGTCTGCAACACTTATCAAAAGTAGGAAAGCAAGAGCTATGGTAGTCTCCAAGTTCTTTTAACTCTGTCTTCTTTGTGCAATGCTGCCGTGCACCAGTAACCCATATATTTTTTGTAGGAACTACCACCTTTGGGCAAATGCAGTCTCCTTCACAGACAAACAAGAATACCAGCCTCTGCTGAAGACTTGCAGACCCTCTTTCACTCTCTCCCACCTTTACTAAACTTGTCACAAGCTGAGTATACTCATGGAGACAGTGTCTGCAGTCAGACTCCTGACCCTTGTAACCAACAAGAGCTGAAAAAAGAAGTACTAGAAATAAACCTACTGCATCCGTTCAATGCATAAGAATCTCTTTTTCTTTGATTGTATATAGGGCAGTCAGCCTTAGAGAATCCTTACAAATCAAAGGGAATGGCATGCCCAGACTATTTAATAGTTTCCATAACCAGACCTCTGACACTCAGCATCTTCTGTGCCACAGAACTGCTGCTGGTGTATCAGCCAAGATGCAAAACTTAGAAAATTTCAGGAAAGGACAACAAACCTACCACTGAGCACCAGCCACTGAATCTCTTTCGGAAAGCACAACCTTTTTAGTTCACAGGTGGCATGAGGCAAAAGAATTGACTTGAAAATTACAGCAGTTCTGCAATTTCTTCAAATAGATATAAATCAAGGGATGACTACTTGAAATAACCAACTCCTTACACCAGGACATGATCAGAGCTAGAAAATGGTCTTGAAGCTTGGAAGATGAAGAGATGTTTGTATATGCTGAGATCACAGTTTTCAGCTATAAACACAAGAATGCACATTTTGACAAGGGAGCAGATGCTTCCAATTATCTGCAATAAGGAGAAGAAGGGACACTTGAAAATGTAGTTGATATTAGGTGGCTGTCAGAAGGCTCTTGGATAAGGAAGAAAAGCATGCAAAATTTAAAAAAGTCATTTTACTTTCATAGCACATTGATTTTAAGACTGCTCTACAAGTTGAAAAACTCATGTATTCTGATGATTGAAAGCAAAACAATCAAATTGGAAATCTTAATGTAGAGTGCTTTTCATGCTTTAAACCATGACAAACTTTACTCATGAAATATTTCCTTTGATGTTTTACAATGTTATTCAAATTTAAATAGATTTACATGTTTAACTGTGCCTGCTGCTTACTCATATAGTGCTTATATATGAACTGAAAATAAGATTCTCATAGAAAAGGGCAGCTTGTAAAATACAGATCTGTACAGCATAGAAGACACATAAATATAGCCCTTTTATTCACTCTTTTGCAATTACTACATGCCACATCCCGGGACATGTTTTTGATCTGCTGTGTGCTTGCTTAGCAGGGTGATGTTCAGCAAGGCTGAATGGCCGGCCCAAACTGTGCATGTGCTGACAGGCAAATTCATGTCTTGTCATTTGTTACTTGACCTATACTAACTCAGGTTGCCTGCACTCTCTGCTGATCACGTGCCTATTTTTTTCTCCTGAGCCTTGTGAAGAAGACTAAAGCCATAGACCATCCTTCTCTCCATGTGTTAAACCTCTGTTCCAGACAGACCTTCACATTTTCCCACCACTCTGATAGCTGGGCTGTTGTGAGCTTGTCCATGTGACACACAGGTAGACGTGTGAGGTGTTATCAGAAGACACAATGGTAAATGCGGATGCACAGGTTTTGCAGAAGGGTATGCTGAACAAGCCAGCACCACGCTCAGGATCACGCCACATCCACCCATGTAGCCGAGCACTTTGAGCATATCAACAGCATCTGCCAAATAATCCAACAGTGAAAGCACAGTTGCGAGTTTGTTCTCCTGGACAATCCCAAATGCATTTACATCTGTTCAGTTCCAGCGCTCTGCTTTGCTTCTGTGGTTGTCTGGGGAAAAAAAAAGTCAATAAAACAGACACATGCTTTTGGCAAAAGATGTATGCTCTTAGCCTTGTTTCTATTTAAAATGGATCCATCTTGGATGTATGAAAAAAAATATTTTTCAGTTTGCCTCTGCAAAAAGTATGAAAAAATACATCAAAGATAATTTTTTTAGTAAAAATACGAACTTATTCACGATTGAGATAATATTTGCTGATAAAATAAATATCACTTTTTAAAAGGCCCTCTATCACTCCACTGCTTTTAGATGTGGTTTCTAATTTATATGCAATACTTGCACACACCAGAGCATATGCACATTTTAGGAGCAACTAAAAAATCCTGCAGGAAAATTCTCTTTTCTTGGCAGTTTGTGCAGAACCTCAAATAGAAATAAGTGAAATTAATTTAAAATCATTGTTTTGGGACTATATGCACTCAGCAGCGCTACCTAAAATTCTGTCAACAGAAAAGAGTATTGCAATTGATTTAAGGTAACACATTCCTCATTTAGCAAAGTTCTTACCGATTACTTTGTCAGGTAATTGTTCTTACTCTTGGTGTTCTGCTAGGTTCCCCAGATGATTTGGCATTGGCCTATCATGGCTAATTTGTGGTGCTCTAAAGAAAGAGTGGATAATGAATTCTACATTGCAGTTAGATATCTCATTTTGTTCTTCCTCAAGAACCACAGGAAGCTGCTCAACAATGATAAAGAGTTAAAGAAATTCTGAGCAGCTGGATATCCCCTCTTCTTCCAGACACTGACCCACTATGGGCAAGTCAAGGAAAGGTAACCGCTGGCTTATTTGGATGGACAGAAGTCTTGGAGGTTGTTATTAAGACTTCACTATTTGGTATTGACGTCATTTTGTAAAGAGAGTGAGTCCAAGTCAGTAGACTGGGTACAGCATAAGCCAGTAAGATCCTATGTCCTCATTTACCTGCTTGGGAAAAAAGACAGTTCAAGGAAGCAAATCTGAAAGGGTATGATAAAAAACTGTTTAAAGCTTCTTGAAAAACTGCAATAGGCCTTTTCAAACACATCTTGATGTTTGAAGTTTGTTGAACAAAACAAAGTTCAACAATGACTACTGTAAGAGGTTAGACATGCATGGTCTGCTGAAAGTGCTGCCAGTATGACTCCCTGGCTTTGTGAGCTTTACACACCAGTCTCTTCTGCCTCAGCAGTATACACAAATCTTTTTTTCCCCCAAATATTGTCTCTCAAGAAGTTTAAAATAACAAAATATGTGAAAATGGAGACAAAAATTAAAAATATAACCAATGTCGTTATTTTAACTTAAATTTCAATTAAAACTTAATTATGTTGTAGTATGATGCCAAGAGTGCAAGGGATACTTGAATTCATAGGCCTTTAGTGGCATTTTAGACATTCTGGAGTATCTGAGACACCTGCACATAGTTTACCAGATAATATAAGACCTGTGGGAGACTTCTGCCTTTCTGGAGCAAGAAGGTAGGAAGGATGTCCTAAAATGATTCTAAATATAATTTTGTCTAGGATTAGATTTGAAAGGCAACTACAGATAAAGCTCTTCTGTATATTTGTTCATGTCTGATTTCTACCATGTATGGATATGTAGTATATTAGTAGTTTTACTAGCATAGATTAGTAAAACAGTGGACACGGAAGTATCAAATGTTCTTTTCATTTTTAGAATTGACAGGAGGTAGATTATCTTCTGAAATTCTGCATAGGCACATTGCATAGTTAATATTCTAGAACGACAATTCTGCACATTAAATAGAGGTACTGAGTGATTCACTGTATAAGTAAAGGTAATTTTAATCTCAGCTGGACACCAACCACATCTATTGTCATGTGACAGAAAAAATGAAAAGACTAGGGAGGATCCAGCTGGGACTTCTCAACCAAAATGCCAGTTATGTAGAGCCTGTAACCATCTTGTTCTTTCAGGGCAAGGTGACAATAAATCAGGAGTAAGAAAAAGTAACATTAGTGATATGATATGACACGCAAATTCATGAAGTGTTCCATATTTTTTTTTTAGCCTAGAGAGGAGAAGATTGAGAGGGGATCTTATCAAGGGGATCTTATCAAGGTCTATAAGTATCTAAAGGAAGGTGCCAAGAGGGTCAAGCCAGGCTCTTCTCAGTGGTCCTGAGCAATAAGGATGAGAGGCAATGGGTAGAAACCAGATCACAGGAAGTTCCACCCAAACATGAGGAAGAAATTCTTTGCTGTGAGGGTGACTGAGCACTGGAGCAGGTTGCCCAGAGAAGTTGTGGAGCCTTCTCTGGAGACAGTCAAAAGCTCTTTAGATACAATACTGAGTAAGGTGCTCTAGGGGACCCTGCTTGACTAGGTGATGTCCAGTGGTCCCTTCCAACCTTGCCCATTCTGTGACAGTGTGTGATATACATTTGTCATTCAGATTGAGTTAACTATGCTATTATACTATTATATATTATTTATAAATTATATATTTTATATATATATATAATATATATATTATTTAAAATAACATTATGAGTATGTCCCAGGTAGAAGTATAGGGGAAAGAGCACCTTACAGGTTATTTTCATATTTTCCAAGGCCATTTCAATATAGTGCAGGTGTTTCACTGTGGATTGTCAAAACACTTTCATCAAATATATGTCAATTAAATTGGTAAGAGGAAAATTATTCTCCTACAAAGTTTGCCACGATGAAGATATCATGAATCCATATCAAAGCTAAGAAGTAAATATCTGAATTTAAATAGGTTTATGAAAAGCAAGACATAACAGAAAATTAAAAACTAGCAACTGAGCAGATTCCCTCTGACCAGAGTGCAAGTGGAATACAGTTGACAGGCAACTGATTTTTGAACATGCTATCTTGTTGCTCTATTCAGTCACTCAAGCAAAGGAAGTGTTGAGACCCATTTTCCCACTTCCTTGTTTGACTACTAAATACTACTACTTTTCTAAATTAGATGTTCATATTCAGATACATAGATCATTTCTATCACACAGGAATCAGGGTAAGGTACAGTAAATACCGTTAAGCAGAGACCTGAGCTGTATGGTCATAGACAACTTAGACCATAGCACAGCTTGCTACATAAAATTGTCAAACCCAATAGAAATTAAAGACACATATGTAGTACTACCCAAATTCAAGATTTAAAAACTTTTTTTTTTTTAAGCATTTTTATAAAGCCATCCAGAGGGTAGAATATCACTTCTGGCAGTGCCTGTAGGACCAAGATGTATTTTGGATAAGATATGATGAAATTTAGAGTAGTATGAGAGGATCAACAGGCAAACTGCAAACTAAAATACTCAGATGGTAGCAACCATTTGTAAAAACCATTTTGTTAGTCTGCACACATCTTTAGTGTGCAGGTTAATATCTTGTGTGAAGAATCTGCCCATCCCAAAGACTCCCCAGGTGGTTCTTGATGTAGAACTGATCAAACTGTAAAAGATAAGGTACTTGAAAATAGTCAGCAGAAAGTGTTCCTTCAGCTGTTGAAATGATGTGTAGGAAAATCTTATGCAGATACTTAGAATATCTAGGATGTGTTTTTTGTTTAGTTTAAGGTACTCGATAGTGATGGATCGTGCATATACTGGAGAGGCCACTCAGGACCGTGGTTCAGCCAGCTATAACAACTGGACAGAACAGCAGTTTGGAGAGTGCCTCTTGATCCAATTAAAGGTGCTGCTGGAGGAATCCTTCCAACAGAGATTCATTATCACTCAGATTACAACCGGCCTGCTTGTTTATGAAATTTGTTTTGTTTTTCCCACCTATTTACCCTATGCCAAAATCCATGAATGTCTGTGCTGCTCTGCACTTCTTCTCTGACAGCAGGTCAAAGTCAGTCTAAGCCTAGATTTTGTAATATATCAGCTAAGTGTAAACAGGCAGGCTCAAGCACTGAAGAAATACAGTTGTATTAATAAGGTGCTTTTCCTGGGCTAATGGTACTCCTCAGGCAGGTGAACAGACCTAAGTGAGTACCATGCTAATGCAATTAAAGCACTTCCAGCATCCTGTGCTGGCTGGTTAGAGGTAGCCTAAGAATTTTTTCAGTACAGATATTCTCTCTGAGACAATAGAAAAGTTGGGCTACATTGTCTTCCTTTGCAGATATTTTTTCTTATCTTTTTGTGCATAGATTTTTATTGCTTTGGTTTCAAAAAAGCAAGGCTACAAGGGCGAGAGATGACAGCAGCTTTAGTCTATCTAAATTAAGTGTATTCATTTTCTTCCCTAAAACGGTAATTATTATCTTCCTAACACCATCTGAATAACACTGAATGATTTATTTTGATAAACCTTTCTTTGCATAAATGCATAAAGACAGAAGGATTTATCAGTATTGGTGAAATAAAAGTCTTATATTTCAAATATTTTTACTGATGTATTTCTTCTAATTCTATATCTTGGACTATATGTTACTCCTGGTGGTAGCTTCCCAAAGAAAAAAGTAGGCCAAGACCTCTGTGTTTACAGGTAGGAATCTTGGTTAATTTAGTGCAATGATAGGTTTGCATAAAGATTGTTTATTCTTTAGAACCAACTTCTTCCACCAAAATTAAGACTGTAGTGTGCTATGGTAGGGGTTGGTTTTAAGGACTACCGAATGTGAGCACCTTTCTGTCATATTACCATTAATATCAGTGCTGTGTTTAATGACCATATAAACTTTCAATGAGTGAGAAGGGTCAATCTTATTTTATTCTTTTTGTATATAAAAGAACTATGAAACCCTAACCTTGTTTGGAACGTCCAGATATTATTGGAATAGTCATAAAAACAAATAAGGATGTAAACTACAATAGCAGTAAGGTCAAGTCACTATGCCATACTTTAGATCTCCAAGGAAATCTGGGATCCCTGCCTCTGTTACAGCATCATTTTTCTGTTATGCTACCTGCTATTTATCAAACACCCTTCTTTAACAAATGGGAAAAAAGTTCCATGTGGTACAACTGTATTCTAAGTGATCTTCAGTTCCACTACAGTGCTTTCTCATATAAGAAAGCAATTTTTGGTCTGGATTCATGCAAGAAGAACAAAATAGCCTGCCTATTTTCTGTCTTAGCAGGTTTTCCAAAATTAACCTTGAATTACTCAGGTCAGAGTCCCTAATCTGCCCTTTCTCGTTAACAAAGAGCATGTAGCAAAGGGAATGGCAAGACACTCTGACTTTATGGGGGGAAAAAAAAAAAAGGACAATTTTGCTATCAGATAAAGTTGCTCTTTACAATTGGAGAGATATGACCAAAAAGGAGAATAGGAATTGGGTGAAAGATATTGAAAGGGGAGTCCTTACCCTTGAGGACCTGGTCTATATGGAAAAGCCTGATGGTGGGGCATCTTTTAGCAATCACTATGCAAAAGGAAAAGCCTTAGAGGTTTTCCCATAAAAAGACAGCACAAACCAAAAGCACCCAATGGTTTCATGACTCAGAAACTTTACAGTAAGTTTGACTCAGAAAAGGTGTGTGCTGAGGAGCTTCATTAATCGTGGCTCTGGGGACCTTCCAGCTCCTTGTAAGATCACAGTGGGTATGAAGAGTGACAATGGTGTGAAGCTCCCTTTTTCCAGGGTTGTAAAGACCTTGTAGGGCCCTGATAGTGTACAGACTGGGGCTGTTTGTTTTTTCTTTTCCTTATGTCTATGTTTTTTCAGAAACATACAACATTCTCCACCTGAGTGGCAGAGGAGGGAGAGGACAGGAATCTGACGTTCAATACCTGTCGTCTGGTTCAATACCTGTCCAGGCATCCAGGTGTGTTAGACAGGAGAAGCGGCCACTCCCCATTGCCATGGGCACCAGCCCCTGCCAACCCAGGCTGTTGCAGCCCTTTTTATATCCATCATGGGCTTCCCATGTCACCTACTCCGCCTGTGGCACAGCCACCACCAGCATTCTACCTGCAGTGATTCAGTCATGACATTGAAAGGGTGGTGTCTGGAGTTAGTGCTGCATCACTATGACATGACTATTATATTCCACCTTTCAAGAGAGAAGAAAAAATTGAGGAATAATCATCATAATAAAACCTGAACAACTGGTTATGCAATGGAGGAAAATTAAATAGCTGTAGCAGCAATGAAAAGGACAGCAGCTCAGCAAAGGTTGAAAGAGAATTAAAAGCAGCATGTCCTACCTACTGCTCATTTTTAAAGATTTATGGGGTACTTGCTGCTGAGATTTGTGGGTTTGAAGACTGAATGCTGGAATAACGATGCTTGTCAAGTTGACTGAAGGTAATATTTCACTGTTTTCAAATTAAAGACATTTCCAACACCAAAACCCTGCATCCAGGAGTGGCTGACAGTTCTGAGGAGGTTTCATTGTGCAATTTCATTTCTTTTCCAGAAATGAACCAGTGATTTTGCCAGACTCTTGCGTTCTACATACTTCAGTTGGACACTACAATGAAATACATGAATTAGTTTCCATCTACTTGGTTCACTGCATGATATTACATTATCTTTAATTGACAGGCAATAGGCACAAACTGCAATAAAGAAGATTTCATCTAAACATCAGGAAACACTTTTTCACTGTGAGAGTGACTGATCACTGGCACAGGTTGCCCTGAGATGTTTTTGAGCCTCCATCCTTGGAGATATCCAAAAGCTGTCTGGTCATGGTCCTGGGCAACCTGCTCTAGGTGAACCTGGTTGAGAAGAGGGTTGGACCACATGATTTCCAGAGGTCCCTTCTGACCTCAACTGATTCCTACTATATCTGTGATTGTTGATGCATGAAAATAATTTCTTTCCCCATACTTAATACCTCCTTAATTATTTTAGTTTGACAAATGCTAAAGTAAAAATGGGAGCAAGGAAAACTGATTTTGTACAGAAGAGAAATGACCTTTAAATAATCAAGTTCAACTGCAAATTATAATAAACTTCCAGCACATCCCTTAAATGCTTCAACTTCTGTGTGTGCCAACTGTACTTACTGTTGACATTCAGTGACAGGCAAGCAGGGAAGTGGTTGAAAATTACAGGATCCTGTTGGTTAGAGATAGGGTAGAGGAATATTTAAAACATGCTCCCAGATGTACCCTCAGAACACAATATCCAACTCAGCTGACGTGCAGAGTATCAGTAGTTGGTCTCTATTCCCTTCCCTGCTGTGTTTAACATTGACCTGAGAGGAGACACTGCCTTGCAATGTCATCCCAGCTTCCCCTTTCATCCTTTTTTTGTGTCCTTTGCTTCTAGGATGCCTTGTCTAACGATGTCCAAACAATTGCTGGGTTTGAAGAAGCTCCAGGTATTTTGCCTGCTATTGGCTGCACTGTACTTTATACATTCTACACTAGACAAGGCAAAAAATGCATTAAGAAAAACACTTGTTGCTGTTGGCTACCATATAATGGTTTCACAGTAGATCCAGAAAGTTCCTGTGATCAGGTGGTGAAACATGGTCCTTCTCTTCCAGTTGCTGTGATGTACTTTTGATGATCACTGCCTCCTCAGCCCATTGCCAGATGAAACATACAATAATCAGATGTTTTATCTCCCAACAAGCATCACACAGTTTCATTTTAGGTTTTAGTCAGGTTTTGTTTGTTTGTTTTTGTCAGGATGGGATAGGACAACTTTAAAAAAAGCAACCAAAAATAGAAACGAGAGAGCAAGCACCATCCAGTGCGTTACCAACATTCCTTAGTTTCTTCAGTTTTGTTAACTTTATCTGTTGCTGACATATGCAAACAGTCTCTGGGAACGTGGTTGCTGTTCAGGAAGCAACAGTTGTGTAAAAATAGTCACTGTAGTAAAGAAGTAGGGTAGATGTCTTCCAAGGTGGAGAGAAACATGTTTCTGCTACCCAGAGAAACCTATGGTCCTACACTGTTGATTGCTGCAGAGTTGTACTGATTTGAGAGAATTTTAAAACTTGCTTATCAGTATACAAAAAAGAGAAATAATCAAGTTTCCAGAAGGGCAAGGGTGGGACAGGATATAAACAAGAACAAAACACAACAGAAACCACAGAAACCTACTGAACAAACTATCAGTCTGTTTATTTTGGCTTTAATTGGATTCTCATATTCCTTCCAATCTATAGATGATTTGGCTCTTGGGATAGTTTGAAAGGACTGGTATGATTATGTCAACAAAGACTGTGACCTACTTCAAGCCTCCCTCCTTCCACTCTTTTCAGAAACTGGTATTCTTTCAAAAGGAAGCAGAAGAGAAATGGTCCTGTCAAGATTTAATGACGCAGAAAACAATAAGAAAAACATGTGTTAATGTGATAGTCTTTGTATTTTACACAGAAAATACAAAAAGGCAAAAAGGGATTTAAAAGATCACCTTTAAGTTGTCCAATTCTAAGGTTTCAATAAACAAGTACACTGCACACTGAAAAACAAGCTTTTGATTATTTTTCTAGCCCCCAGAGAAGCAGCAGTAAAATCAGGAGGACCATTATAAGATGTGAGTAAGAAGCAGCACCCAAGGAAATGAAAAAAATATTAGAATTGTTATTATCTATGCTTACAATAGAAGTATTGCATAGTAGATAAGAACACTGGAAGGATGCTTTTTTCATATCTTGCCTTATATCTTTCTGAACAAAACCCCTGTGTAGACAACAGAAGCTTGTTCTAATAACAAAAATGTTGCCTGAAATGAAATTCTTGACATACCAATCATTCTCAGTAGCAAAGCCATTTTTCATATAAAACATATTTTGGAGTAGGTTTTAATGAATGTCTCAAACCAAATCATCTAGCTTATTTTCTCAAGGATGGGAGTATTTAAATAAATTTAATAGAAAATCTACTACAGAGACACCACAAATGCCCCCTGACAAATCAGATTATGTATTTTTAAAGGACAAAAGGGTACACACTTTCTTCAAAACTACCTAAACATACCTATTTTTTGGCTAAAATAGATGATGGTTTTGATCAAAATTAATTGCCCTCTGTGAAAACCCCTCTCATTGCACTACAATCAAGGCGAAAATTTCCAAAATAAACAGGTTTCAGACCAAATGCTGTGAAAGGAGAAACTTTTTTCTGCTATAGCTACAGCTTCTCTCTCATACTAAAGGAAGCCTTATAGACGAACAAAACAGAGTTGAGTGACTCCTCATATAATCTGTTATCTCATTTTCTGAATTAATTTGCTATTATAACTTAGTGGAAAATTTAAAGCAATAACTTAGGAGTGAATTTACTAAGGTCTTCATTTCAGCAGTACTAAAAGTGATTTTGGTGCATGTTCTGTGACATATCCCCAAAGTATTGCTTTGCAAACATATAATCTGCTTATCCATGTTGTACTTAAATCAAAATTTATAAAACTGGACAGCAAGTGTAAAAGACTGTATTAAGGATCATGTCTTAAGGTAAAAAGTCATCAGTAGATGACAATGAATGAGTTCCCACTTCTTTTTCTGAAAGAAAGAAAAAGAAAGAAAACCCACGCCCTAACGCATAAAACTCTATGATTTTTACATAGATACACAGAATGCCAGATTATACCTCAGCTAACTCCTAAAACTTCAAAAAAAAAAGTTAACCTATATATACCAACCACCCTGGAACAATCCTGCTTCATTTTCTCTGAAGGGGTGCTTCATGAAACATTTGAAAACAGGAAAAGGAAAATAGAAGTGGAAGGCTTTTTGACTTTCCAGCTAGCTCAGTGGTTTTCAGAAAGACAGAAGTGAATTCCATTCACCTCATATTAAAAAGTAAATCAAATTTTATGTATTTCTTGGGGAAAAAAATCTGATTTTAACTTGTGAGCTATAGCTTTGTTGTAGCTTTGTTTCTCTGTGTATCTCTCAAAAAAGAATGCCTCTGTGTTGCCTTTCTCGACACTTCACCATTCCTCGGGAGGGTGAGAAATGAGCAAAGGTATAAAGAAAACTGCCCTATAGCTCGAGGCGATAGGGAGGGCACCAGGGGACAGCACTGACAGGCAGAGCAGCGCACACAACAGTAGCTACAGCCTCCTGACTCCACAGCATTCAGGCAGCTGTATTTGGCTCATAAAGGAACATTTAACGTGATCTTTCCCTGTCCTGTGTTAAATAATGAAGGCACCATTAAGACAAAGTATCAGGCCTTTTAAAGGCAGGAAACCTGTGCCAATTACAACAATCATGCCTGACTAGCAGATCAGGGTAAATAGGAAGGGCAGCTGAAGAAGCAGAGGTTTCTGCAGTAGAGCTCCACAGAAAAGTAACCTAGAAATTCTAAGCAATTTAAAAGGGGAAATTGCTTTTTGTCATATTGCACTTATATTTGATGCTAGAAAATAAAACAGGTCTCTGAAACACAACAGTTGGCTGGAGCAGCAAATTCTTCCTGAGCTGAGGAAAAGAGCCAGATGTCTTATAGACAGGCAAGCAGCTGCTCTGCAGACATTTGATTGCTATTTTATATCCAATATCTAGCTCAAATGTGCCACACAGCTATCATTTGTTTCTATCACGTAGCTCGTACTTACAGGTTGGAATATGACTTTTAAGTCATTGTTACAAATTTGTGTTCAAGCCTCCTTCACCTGCCCTGTTTTACATTCCATCTGTCCTCCTAAACCAGAGAACAAAACAATTATGTTTCTCTGTTTAATAAAATGTGTAACTCTAGTTCTTATTCATCTTTATCTAAAGGGGAAAAAAATAGTCAGACCTCCCATGAAAAATGAAATTGTTGTTGTAAATTTTATCATCACTGGAATAAAAACATATTACTTTTTATTGGGTTTAGCTATCGGCAACCTGTCTCAAAATGTAAAAATATCTCAGTGTAGTCTTTTTCCTCAAGCAAGTTAGTTCAGTCCCGTACACCACGTCTATTTATTAATTATCCTTCTAGTTGGAGAAATACACTGGGGGAAAGTGGAAGATTCAAGCCTGTTGCACAAATCTTTATGCTGGCCCTAGGTGGCAGTTCATTATATGGACTCCACTGCGCAGTGACCAGCCTGGCAGGTTGCAGACTCTTCGAAGTCAGGAAGGTTTTGGTGGGTGTGCTGCTTTCAAGCACCTGCTGAAATAATAAATAGATTTTCACAGTCATGAAAAATGTATAGATTTCCTCTAAGTCTTTCATACAGTTACTGAATGCTTTTGATTCCCATTCTACAAACAGAACATCAAAATAAAGAAGAAAATGGTATTAAAGCATCTGCTTCCTTTGGAGATACTGATTTGTAAATGTCTTTTCGATCTACTGACTACACAATTTGACAGTACCTTAAATTTCAGGGTTACATGACATCAATTCATGTTAGCACTTGATCTCGTCTGCCCACCAATCTGTCGTCTCTGATTAATTTAACTTCTCAACCTCTTAAGCAGCACCCAAATGCTTCCAGATTTAATGTGATAATAATAAAACAAATATAGAGGAGTAATTTGCCAGAAAATGTATTTCTCATTTTCTTATCAATATATGATTTTTTCCAAAGACATGACATCAGCTTGAGGACTTGAAATGAATGATTTAATGTGATTTATTAATGCTAAATCCATTTGTAAGGCCTTACTTCCTCAGAACTTAGAAGCCAAATCCATTTCTGTAATAGGCCTTAGCTCTGAGTTTTAAGGTCCAGGGTGGATAAGGTAATGCATTATACAGTGACTTGGTCACATAGCAGAAGTGCTTTCTCCCATTACAACACATTATTTCCCCTTCAGAGACAGACTTGTTTAGCTGTGCTGCTATTAAACCATATTTTTGAGAGAAGCAAAAGAAATACAAAATAATTCCAATTTAATTCATAAATACCTCCAAAACTTTCCTGAAAACATTTGCTGTACATTATATTTCACAAACAGAACATGCTCCGATCTGGTGTGGTACAGTAACCCTTCAGATATCAACGGCACTGTGAAACCTTATCTTACTTCTGTTACTATGATATAGATGGGAAATGACAGTGGCAGCATCCTTCAAAAGCTCTCATATTTTTTAAGTGTATCTACCTGGTGAAAGGCTTTGCCAGAATTTGGAGCAGTCTGCCCTAGTGACAGCTCAGCTGTTACTGAATTGCACTGTGACACTCTCTATTATCAGTTCTCCCACCCTCTCCCTGAAAATAACATTCAGCCGTGGTGGTGTTTTGGAGATTGAAATGCCTGAAAATAGTCTTCAAGCCAGAATGTGGTCCCTGAAACTACATAAAGAGCAGGTCTGGATAATGAATATAGCTGTGGAAAGTGAGGGTAAATAACTGCTCAAGGACAAGTCTTAAAAAGAAAAAAAAGAGCATTACAAAAAGTTTTAAGTAGCTCTAAAAGTGAAATGATACACTTTTTACAAAATGCTGTGGGCTTTTTAGCAAATCTGAATGCAGTTCTAAAGCCCTTTTTGTAATACACACTAGTGATGTTGCTACCCAGTAGGACAATTACAGGATGCAACCACTTGTATGTAGGACTACACTACTGCATAAATATAGAATGGCATGTTTTCCAAGTGATTAACAGATCTAAATTTAAAAAGTTCAGGACTTAAGTAGATCAGAAGCAAAAGGAGATAATGCATAGGTTGCTCATGAGGATACCTGCAGCCTGAGGTGTCACAGGAGCTCACCACCGCCCAACACCAAACTGCAAGGGGCAGCAGGAGGTTGGGTAAAACCAGGGCAGGCAGGGAGGCCAGAGAGCTGTAAACTGATTTCCTTTCCTCCAAAGTTATCACCACAGTGCAGATGGCAAGTGCTTTTCCACAGATGCATGGTTTTACCAATTCACGTTCATCTCATAATTTTTTATGAGGTCCTCGCTCTTTTTCTGAAAAAGCATACAACAGCTACATGACCAGTCTTGTGCCTGTGCTTGGATAGATGGCTATTGTTGTACAGGTACAGATTCACATTCTTTTTCTTATTGAATTACATCCTGGTTTGCCTGAGATCTCTTTTCTAAATTATCACAACTATTTTGAGTTTTAATCCTCTACCTGCATTTCCTCCTAACCAGGTATCATTTACAAGTATAATAAGCCCCCTTCCTTTTCTATCAACCAAGTCATTGAAGAAAATATCAACTAATTCTGGAACAAGGAAGAAAATATCAACTAATTCTGGAACAAGGACAGATTCCTGAAAAAAACCCCACTCAATGTATTGCTGTAGTTTAATATCTTTCCTTTTCAGCCTTTTCGTTTAGACCATATGTTCCTAGCTTACTTATGAGAGTTTTCTAGGAGACCATGTCCAGAGGCTCACTAAAATCAAGATGTGACATCAACTGTTTTTATGGAGCCACATGAAACATTATCCTGTAACAGAATGGTATTATTTTGGCTTGACATGGTTTTTATTGATCACTCCTTTCTCTTTTTGTGCTATTTTCTAAATGTTCACAACCAGTATGTTAATTATTTTTTCCACTATTTCTTCAGGAATTGAAATTAACTCTCTGGGTTACAATTTTAACCTTTTTTTTTTTTTTTTTTTTTTTAAGATAAGATAATCTACTCTATTCTAGATTTTCAGAATGACATTTTGGACTAGTTGATCACAAAATAGCTCGTTCACTTGCATAACTTCAAGTGTTTTCTTTCTCCTTTTAAGTTCTTGCCCTTTTTGTCATGATACCATCTACTCACAACTGACCTTTTGAGTGAAACAAAGAAGGACTTAAATCTACTGTCTTTCCAGGCATTGTTTACAAAAGTCCTTCACTCTGCAGAGAAGTGAACCAAATCTCCTTAGCTTCCTCTACCTGTTGGTGCACTGACATGCTGAGAAGGAAACATCACCTATGCACCACATGGTATCCCTGCTTTTGACTTTCTCTCTTTGGCCTCATATTTTCATCCATTCATCTTTCTTTAAATTCTTTTCCTTGGTGAGTGATCTACAGCTCCTATCCTTCCTCCGCACTGTCATAACTTGCAATTTTGCATAGTTTTCTTTTGCATAGTTTTGCATAAACTTGCATTTAACATAGTTCCTTTAAAGATCTGCCTACTGTGCTTAACTCTCTCTCAGAATTGTCTCCCACAGGATCTCACTTACCAGTTCTCTGAATTTCTATAATCTGCTCTGCTGATACATGTTGCAGCTCTTCCTGTTTGTCATGAATTCTGCTGCTTCATGATCACTCATGAAGTGCCCGAGTTTCTTTTAACTGTTACTTTTTCCTTTATGCTCTACCAAATTAGGAGAATCATATTTATTAAATGCCATCTCTCTTTGCATTCTCCAACTTCTATATAGAAAATTTCCACTAGAACTTTTTAAAAATTAGCCAGAATGCCTGAGGGCAGCTATATTACTTTCCCAATGTGAAGATTTTTGAAATCAAAGTATACTGATGGCACTGAGGACTGGGGTTTGGATAATTTTGCTTAAAAAAGAGTCGTCATATGATTTTCTTGATAGATGGCTGCCTATTGACTCCCATCAGAATGTCAACACTTCTTCTCCTTTAAATTGGTCTCAGAAATTATGCGGCAGTCTGTGACCCTTTTTATTCTTAACCTCAGAGCAAGTGATGCCTGCATGTACAATAATACATAAGGTAACACCTACATCTTTGTCTATCTGTCCTGAACAAATTCTACTGATTATACTATTGTTCCTGCTAGATGAATCATCCCATCAGGTCTTTATTAGGTCTATTAAGTCATAACTTTGAAATATGTTCATACTGCTACTTCCTCTTGCTTTTTCTCCATGAAACTGGTGTTCAGACATTCCAGGGACAGAAAAATGAACCTGATGACAGAAAACAGACTGAAACTCCTAGAGAAGAGCAGACATGTGACTCTAATAGACACACATCTGGTTCTAAGAGACGCACAAAAGAGCAAGAATGTTTGGTGGGACTCCCTTTTATTCAACATATGTGGAAGAAACCACCATTCAGGCTCCTGGACAGACTCCACCCATTCAGTAAGCTGCAGCACCTGAAGCAGAACCTGCTACAATCAACTCCACCAACAGATTCAATCCTTATGCCTAGTTTTGATGTGTGGTCAGGTTTTCGGTGATGACCCAAAGCCCTGTTTTAAATTCTTCTCTGCCTGAGAATGATAATGTAATATTTTCTGTCAAGAACAGTGAGAAACATCTTTTGGAGATAAAAATTATAAAATTAGCCAAATCCCTGAAAGTGTTGAATCATCCAGTAACCTGAAAAGACCTCTGGTATTCATGGCTAGGCTTCGTGAACGAAGATTTGGGAATTTGGGCCTCTGATATTAATTTACAACGAATCGCAGAATAACAGATAAATCTGAAAGATTCAAGAAACATTAATATTGCACAAGGAAGATTAACAAGATTACAGCAATACCTACAGCTTAGCAGTTTGCAACTGGTATAAGAATAATAATTGAAAAGAAGCAAGATTAAAAAAAAATTGATAGAACTACAGCACTGACTGTTAGATGTCTCACATATGTACATGTATGAACATTAATAACAAGGTCACTCTTTTAAATGAAGTGAGGGTTATACTGGATCAGTCCTAGGTTCACAACATGTCCTCTGTGAGCAGAAGCTGACTAAACATTTGTTTTTGTTTACTGGCATAATCTAATGTGAGCTCAGAGTCATTCCAGTGTCATCAAGAGAATGAGGAGATTCAACAACATAAAACCACACTGAGACTGAAATCAAATCTGGACTGTGCAAATCAGACTTGCAGATCAGTATAACACTTGGAGCATTAATGTGCCACATGATGATCCTTTACACTGAGGGAAAGGGAGGTTATTGGCCTGACAAACAGCACGTGACTCAAGGTAACTGAAAGATTTCATTTCCCTTCAGGGATTTTTGGAGAGGAATCCCTCTGCAAAGCTCAGTCTGTAACAGTTCAGAAAGGAATCACCTTCTATTCTGCAATACTGAAATGTCACCTATCCATGTACCAAAAGAACTGCATGTTGTATCTGTTCCCAAAGTATGAGTTTGCTTGCATGTTAGGAGTAACATTATTTTGAATAATGTACATGAGAAACTGTTACTGATTACTTTCTCTTAGAAGTAAATTTTAGAATTCTTTTCATTCATAAAGAAATAAAGATGTGCACACAGCAAAGCTTGCACTGGGCCTTCCACTGACAGTTTTTCAAATTCTTTATTGTTTGGGAAAGCAAATAAATTCTCTGCACTTTTTGACAGTACTGAGCTTAAAATAAAAAATTTTTTAAAAAAATCTGTAGTTTTGTAAAGTTGATAGTAGTTCAATATTTACACCTGGCAAAACTCAAAGATAGTATTTTATAAACTAGTAATTTTTCATAGCTGGAAATTGATATTAACAAATCTTACCGTATCTTTCTAAACTATCTATTGGAAACAACCCAAAACCTAGCATACTGGATTGAATTATTTATTTTAGAGATAACTTTGAAATATAAGTATTGTTAAAATAGGCTCATTTTATTCACTAGATCCTAGCAATTACATTAAAAATATAATAATAAGAAAGAAATTAGATCTTCTAGAAATAAACTGTATCTTTCCACACTCAAAACATTTGAAATATCTGATCAGTTATAAAAGGTTTCTGCTGAAGCCAATGTTCAGAGTATGCTGTTACTGCTTGCTCTGATTTATAAGTTAAGATGCATCACCTTCCTTGCACTCTCTTACTTGTGCTAGACAGCTGGTGAGCAGACCAAACATACCAAACAGGTATGTGCTGCTAAACAATCTCCCAGGAATTTGCCCTCAGCTTGTGGAGGTAGCCTTACTCTTCGAATGTCTCTGAACGCAATTTTGCTGGATAGCTCTGTTGAAAAGGTACCAAAAATATGGCAGCTTCCATCTAAAGCAAAACAGAAAACAGTGCTTTGTTGTCCTAGCAGACCTAGCCACAGCTTTATGTGTTTTTGTGATATATATATTTAGTATATGTATCTTTTAATTTAGCATGTCTTCAATAACCTGCTCACCCACACACAATTCACACAGGCAGAAGAATACAAATCAATATTAAAAAGATGACCACTTCATGAAACAACACTTGTCAGGTTTTTATATGCAAAGAAAATCAACATTTTGCAGGCAGCTCTATGACAAAAATAAAAGTATGTAGGGTTTTGCACAACCCAACAGATGCTACGCCAATCTGAGTAGTGTTGTCCTTCTTAATAGCTGAAGCTCAACAATACAAAGAACTTTGTTCAATAAACAACTCATAGCACATGCTTATGAGGAGGTGTACTGGGAGATTTATTTCTATCCATCAATCATATTTGGAAATGATGTAGATAATAGAACAGACTCTTTTTTGAAAGCTATATAAAATTCATTGATGATCATAATTTTTGCATACTAGAGCCATTAAGATACTCAGCACAGGAAGACATATGAATTTTTCTTATAAGGCAGTAATTCAGTGAAAGCAATAGAAAGAGAATTTATATCTTGGGCACTGCAAAGAAGTCTGAATGACTGTCTTCCAGATACAACGTTTCTCTGGGTAACTAAACACATCAGTCTGGATTTCATTCTGGCATAAGGCACAAACCCTCACTTCAATGTCATGATGAGTTTAAGATTTGATCTGTTGCAGAAGTTCGTGCCACTCTCAGATTTAATTTTGACCAGCAAACATTTAAATGTATAAATTCTTAAATAAACAAATATAATCTTCAAGTGGTCTTTTTTTTTTTTTTTTTTTTTTTTTAGAAAAGTTAAAGGAACTGTTAATTAATTAAAGGAACTGTTTCACCACTAGAGAGGTATTTCTTATTCTGTGACAACAGAAAGTTTTTGGCTTTCACAAAATGTCTGCTTTTGAACTCTGCTCTTTTAACAACATTGTAATGAAGTTCAGTAGCACTTTAAATACAAACTAACATTGGTTACTCTAAAAATAAATTGTTTAACATTTCTTAGATTTGCTCTCAAGCATTCCATGCAGAATATTCATTATTTATGACAAAGTCTGGTCAAATTCTTTAGGAACATCATATGAGCAGACCATCACCTGTGACTCTCTCCTGCTAAACCCCATAAATATTTGTTGGAGCATAGATATCAAGATTCCATTTACAGTAACATACAGTAATATTATAATAAGGATGTAAAATAAAACTTGAAAAGACAACCTTTGAAGCAAAAGACACATTTGAAACTTGCCACAACCTTGGACAAAGCTTTTTTTCAGCCTTAAGGTGTCATGATCATTTACTGTCTGTGAAGTACAGTAGGTTTTGAAAAATGCTCTGATGCAGCACTATCCTGTTGATAGGTTGTATGTGGATTGGTGATTCACAGATATTAGTTTATCACCTTGCTTTTAGAAGATATATGCCAATTATATACCATAAATCTCAGTAGATATTCAGTAGGAGACAAGAAAGAAAACATAGCAGTCATCTGTCACTTTAAATGTCATTAACACTTTACAAAATCAATCCTTCTCATTAAAAAGGAAAATATGTCTGAACACTTGGAGTTTACCTGCTTTTCTAAGATCTCATGAACATAATTTAAGGTTTGAACCTCATTTTCTTTCAAACCTTAAAATTATACCTAATCCTCTAAACCTCCATGTGGAAGTGATTTATCCAGCCCAAACCTAAATATTTCTACTGCCTCAGATGCCCTCTTTGTGGTCTGTGTTTCTACTGTTTCCAGGCATCTCCTCCACTGTAGTCTTTGACTGAGTCTCTACTAGTATACAAACAGGGCCAGAGGATCTGTCTACATGTTGGCATGTAGTTGTTCACACCATTAATTTGTTAGAATACTCTGTGGCTTTGCCCCAGCCCAGCTGACATTTCTCCTAGGTATGATCTTAGGTTTACAATGAGCAGGTGACCGTATCCTGCAGTATTGATGCTACCTCTTTGTTTTGGGATGTAAGAGAATTCAGTCCTGTGGTCTCAGTGCCAGGTAGCCTCAGGGACAGAGAGCAGCCCTTGGCCTGCTTTATTTACTACTGGAGATGTCACCACATTTTCAGGCAGTTCTTGCACTTCTACAAAGCTGTCAAAGTTCATCCCTTCCAGGAATTAGTGGAAGGGTATGTAAACTGCATTCCATCCTTGAAACAGCACATCCCTCACCCAAACCAGCTTCTTTCTGGGAAGACTGGTTAAAAAGGACTTGCGAATGAATAACGTAACCACTAAAAAGGGTTATTCCTTTATGTTAACTCCTAACTTGTGCTTTTGAAGGCTTTCCCTATATCAGTAGGCTACAAATGACTTCCAAAATGTTCCCCCACAAGCCTAACATTGTCTCTAAAGGGACTACCATTTTGTACCTGGCTACCTAGCTTACGGTGTTTGCTGTCTGAAGCACTGATTTCCTGAAGGTATATATTTAAAACATTCTCCACTGTTCGAAGCCAGAACTTGTAGTATGAATTGAACCTCAGTGCACCAAACTAGTTAATGCCTCTAAATACTAAACAATTAGGCCCTTGGATACGGCACTGGTTCATGCTGCTTCTTTGTTATTGACAACGTATCAGACTGTCAGAAGCTATCTGATAAAATATTCTAGTCCTGCAGGGTCCTTGCACAGTTACAAGAGACCTACCTCACTTCTATCTTCGTTATGAAAAATCATTTTAAAATGAGCAGAAAAAAAATGCCTAATGTACTACTGGAGTACTCATAAAAAAACTCCAACCTCCAGTTTAAGCAAAGAAAACTAACAAACTCCAACCTACTCAGGGTGATAAAATGTGCCAAAACTACTGAGCCCAGAAGAGGATGTAATTTACATAAAACAGAGGCGTAGAAATAATTTTCCAAGTTATAACCTGGACTGTCAAACTTCTGCAATATACAGACCAGGGAGTCATAATTTCAAGAAGTGATTTTAAGATGCTGTAGTTACACTTCATTTCTAATATAATCCTATTTCTTTGTTCATTTCCTGCATGACATTTACCACACATGAAGTCACTGTGGGATGTATAGTTATAATTATGTATCTACTGGTGAATTACATGCAGTTGGACTCACAGAACTGTTTACCCAAAAGAAGTGACTGTTTTATAAAGGATGATTTTAAGCATTATTCACAGAATTGTTATTTTTAAGGGATAGTGAATCTGATAACTGTTCCCTGGCTTCTTGATTAATTGTTTTAAAGAAATCTTGTGTCTTGCTCATACCAAGCCCAGTACTGAAATTCCTGTCATCTTCAGCCTCTGCATGAAATACCAGCCCGTACTTTGTAAATAATTCTCAAGTAAATGAAGAAATAGATACAACTGAATGCCAGAGACATTCATTATATGATTAACAGTAAATGTGCTTCTGTGTGAAATGCACTGATGCCAATTATCCATACACAACATACTGGCCAAATTCTACTGACAGTATCTGTATCTGGAATCCTCAAGGCATCTTTCAATTGCTACTTTTTCATTCTATTTTCTAGAAGAATATATAATTTACCTGTGCCATAAATACTGTGTACACTGATGTATCCTATTTTCTGGCAATGATTTAATATTTCATTGGAATTTTCTTTACTCACTGTTTAGAGCACTATTTGCTTCATTTGCTGCCAACATAGCTCTTAACTAACCTCTATCACACCCTTTTCCCCATAAATAAGGATTTTTCTGCAGACTGTCCTGCTCTACTGCTCTCTCAGCCCACAGATAATCTTCCTACAGAACAGTTCAGTTACACCTCAAGCTGTAGCTTAACAAGCAATTCTTTAAGCAGCAGTCTCATTTAAGCAGCTATTGTTCCTTCCTTCACTTGTTTCTACTCCAGCTTTTTGTGCAGCCACACAGTGAAACAATTCAGCAAATGCATTCACATTTTCGCATGCTCTTTCTGACCCTGCCCGGACCCCAGTGTGACTCACTGTGCAGCCTCTCAGCAGTTAGGCCAGTGTAAATTGAAAGCATGTGAACAAGAGCTAGAGACCAAGGACCAAGCTTTTGCAAAAGCTAGCTCTCCTACCAAAAAGAAATGCCTACGGAAAAGCACCCTTCACTACTCAAACTCACATTTCAAATGCTACCACATTACAGAATCACAGAATATTCTGAGTTGGAAGGGACCCACAAGGATCATTGAGTCCAACTCCTGGTCTGTACTGGACAGCTCCAAGAGTCAGACCATGTGCCTGAGAGCATTGTCCAAACACTTCTTAAACTCTGTTGGGCTTTGTGCTTTGACCACTTCCCTGGGGAGCCTGTTCCGGTACCCAACCACCCTTCGGGTGAAGAACCTTTCTGTAGTATCCAACCTAAGCCTCCCCTTAGGGGAGGCCGTTCCCTTGGGTCCTGTCATTGGGCACCACAGAGGAGAGATCAGTGCCTGTCCCTCCTCTTCCTGTCACGAGGAAGTTGTAACTGCAATGAGGTCTCCCCTCAGTCTCCTCTTCTCCAGGCTGACCAGACCAAACTCCTCCTCTTATGGTTTCCCCTCATGGCCCTTCATGTTGGAATACTTTAGTATTATTGGGGAATTTCCCTCAACAGATACAATACAAAATAGGTTTTAATTCGTTCTATAGGAGAAGAGAAACTCACAGGGAATTAATTTTTTTCCAAACTATTTGGAAAACCTTGACTGGAAAAACAAGTTATCATGTTATCAAGTCATGATGGTGGCAAACTCCTTGAGGTGATGCCTGAGTTGCTACTTTGCATGAGACTGTAGTAAAGTAATGGAAAACAGAAATGATCTGTGATGGGGACAGGAACATCTTCCGTCTTTGTCAGCAGTTTAATTTGCTTAATTAATGTCATCTTCTTTCACAACGAAACTGTTGCTCTGTGGGCATGCACACTGGCAGCTACAGCTCAAGTTGGCCCTTGCTGGATCCCATGATTGTGTCACTCAGGCTGATAAACCGATTTTGCTGGAGAAGTGTTGTCATTCCTCAAGTCATTCCTCCTTAAACTTGAGACAACAAGAAGAAATGCATGTGCATATGCACACAGCTTCTCTTAGGCAGACTTTACCATTGATCTCAATGGACCCCTCTGAGGTCTGAGTGGCAAAATTGTGCATATCTTTGAGTTTTGTGTGAAAATCATGGCAGTGAGGGAAGAGGAAGCTGGGGTGTATGTTGGAGATGCTGTGATATGACACTGGAGGTCTTGTCAGACACCGCTGAGAGCAAAACTGGTGGTAGGTATTAAAGCACTAGTTTGTTTTTTCTGTTTGTCAGGAAGCATTTAGTGTTTAAGGCCATAAAAAACCAAAAGCCAAGACAAGGATGCATTAGGGGTTTAGTACCTCATAAGGTCTGGAGCCAAATTTTCTTCTTCCCAATCCCTTTAAATAAATCTGATAAGCTAAGTAACTGCCTACTGTTTTTGTCAGCGCCTGAAGACAGATTTTCAGGAAACTACATTGCACAATCCTTTTCATAAACTGATCAAACTCCAATCTAAAATGGATTAGTTTTTTTGCACAGCTTCTCAAAGTGAAAGGTTGTTCCTGCATCACAATACTCTGATAATTAGGAATGTCCATTGAACTTCCCACTTAAATCTATTCATGGTTCTTTTAAACATATATATATTCTTGTCTGAAAATGTCCTTAAGTAGCTCTTTTCCTTCCCTAGTGTCTTTCTCAGTGCATTTATGGAAAAAAAGCACATCCTTTCAGTCTTTCTTTTCCTTGATTGCATAATTCAAGCTCCTTTCCTTAAGCTCCCTATTTACCCAAGCATCATAATAACCTGTCTCTATACTGTCTTGGTCTGAATTCACCTTTCCTAAACACTGGTGACTAGAGTTGTACAGATCTTGAAGAGGCAGACACATCAGGGTTTTGACAAGTTAGGCATGATCTGCCAGTCTGGCTCTAACCCAGCAACTTAAATACAGTCACAAAGACAGTCTCTGTGGGAGAGCAGTAACCAACAGAGTATGAAATGTCTCCCTTATTTCCCCCCATCTGTTTATAAAGTAAATATCACCCTTCTGAATACTCTGAAAGAATTCCAGAAGTCTGGCACCAAATCTTTTTTTTCACAAGAGCTTTGCAAGGATTGGACCTTGTCTCCAAGTACACATACACATACTGGATGTCTCCAGTACACATACTCTTGATCCTCCTTCTGACAATATAAATTATACTTCTTTACTAGAGTGCTTGTTCCAGATCGGTTCTTGAAGACTCAAACAATACAATGTAGGCATATCTACCAGGCCCTTGCTCTAGGTTGGAATTCAATGAACTTTAAATTTAGCAACAGTTTGGACAAAAAAAAATAAAATTGAAAGGAAATTAAAGCCTGTAGAATTCTTATCACTTTTTCTTGTCTGTTATTCCCTTACTCTTATCTGAACTCAGCCCCTTTATGGAACAACAGAAGTCTGGGATATGATTTTTCTGTAGGTGCTTTGACTGCTTGCCAGAGCTCTAAGCAGAATAAAAGCATTTTCCAAGTCCAGTATTTGGACAGCCTTGCTGCTACTCAGCAGTACAAGCTTTCCACTCCAGTCTTGCTGAAACTGCAGAGTGAGCAGACACATCTCTTTGCAAGAAAAGAAACTAACATTTACATAGTGTAATGAGGTGATCACACTTAAAACTACCTAATTTCCAGTACAAAGATCAATTTATTGGTAGGAGAGCACAGGTTGAAAAAGTGTTCCAAGAGCAGTTTCAAGCCCAGGAGTATCAGAGTGTAACCATAAATTTTTTACTAAACAAGTGATTCCCTCATTTTGAAGGCATGACTAAGAGAGCCTCAAATTTGATTCTTTATGTTTCAAAATAAAGCTGTCATCACAAATATAAACCATGAAATTTATTAATTTCTTTCCTCTGAAGTCCAAAGATGCTAGTCAACATGATAAAGTAAGTTAGTTTATATAGGTGTGCTACGTAAATGCTTATTTTTCTTTCCCTTTTTATTCGATAACTATTCTTATTTTTTATCAGAATAAATACATCAGATAACATCTCAAATTGTTAAAAAGGAAATTAAAATTATATTAAAAAAACCCACAAACTAGAAGCAAAACCTGTCCATCAAATACTCAACAATTAAATCTATCCAGAAACAACAATTTGAAAGGAAAATCTGTAAAATGGACATGGTTTCAGATTTTGGTCTAAAGTCAATCTCTAAACTCAGTGGAGTAATTTTATAGGAAAATCAAATTCAGCTGAAATAAATACTGAGTACTGTCAGTACCCTTTAGTTTAGAAATATCTCTAGTCACTGGTTTTGGGTTTAGATCTATGTTTTACTCTTTTTTATTTTTTTACATTTTTATTCAGATGTAACTAATTTTCCATGACTTATTTATCTTCATTCTTATGTATAATCAATTATAAAACCCATAGTGATAAATGATGAAAAAGTAATTTTAGTTGCAACAGCAGTCAACATCCAAGTTCTACCTGCACCACTGGAGTGCAGCTAAAAATCAGCCTGAGACTGTTTCAGTTTACAACTTGAATAGGAAATTAATCTGAAGCTCACAGGAGTTACATGTCAAACCTTCAGAGTCTTTAAGAAGCAATGGGAAAAGTCGGTAGGCCCTTTTACTACAGGAGACCTTTGGAAACACTAATTTTAAAAGATCCCTTTTCTAATACTACAGTACATGCTCCATTTATTGACATACCTTCTTTGCTGACAATAAAAACAAGGCTGGGGAGTGACTCCAAATTACTGATTGTCCAGAAGGCTTGTTCTCCTGCATCATGGCAGTTTTGATCTAGGCTGACTAGCAATATCTGGGCAATGCTAGGCATAGTTTGGGGGACACAAAGCATCAAGAACTATTTACTGGAGGCACCAAGAGCTGCAATGGGTTTCAATGGGTGCAGTGGGTAAGTTTGGAAGAGACCACTGGAGGTCATCTAGTCCAACCTCCTTGCCTCTAGGGTCCCCTAGAGCATGTTACTCAGTATTGTGTCAAGACAGCTACTGAATATCTCCAGAGAAAGAGACTCTACAACTTCTCCGGACAACCTGTTCCAGTGCTCAGTCACCCGCAGAGTACCGATGTTCTTCTTCATGTTCAGGTGGAAGTTCCTGTGCATCAGTTTCTGCCCGTTGCCTCTTGTCCTATTGTCCACCCTACACAGTCCTCCAGCACTACTCCAGGAAGTTTATCACCACCAAAGATCCATACAGTCTTCAGCCATGACCTAGATGTAATACATTAACCAACGTTCCTACAAAGGGCTGCAAGAAAATCCTAGCATCACATAAAATAAAATAAAATAACTCCCTTCACAACTGAGAAAGTCATATCATACACTGTAGGCCTGGAAGGGCCCAAGAAGAGGCCTAGAGACAAATTTGACAAATTTGGCCTATATAATTTGGCAACAGGGCCAGAGAACATTGATGATGAGTTCGTTAAGCAGAAGTCAAAAGGACTTCCACATGATAAAGTATATAAATAAATCTTAGAAAGCTAGGAAGACTATCAGGGAATTTATGAGGGTAGGGACACAATGAATATTATATTCTATGTAAAACAAAGGCATTTTCATGCTGAAAGAAGGCAACTTCTAGTCTCAGAGAAGTGAATCAGGGATCATCTGTTCATTAGTTGCAATACTGCAATCAGGAGCATCCCTGTTAAAAAAATTCTTCCTCCACACACATTAGTCTCTGTAACTTCTTTGAATATGATCCTTTTTGTGGAAATATTATAAGGGTTAAAGAAAGGTCATGAGAGGTGTAGAAAGAAGCATCAATATAAGGGCATATTCCCAAATTAGCCCAAAGAGATACATTCTCTCTTAACCGAGAGTCACAGTGCCATAGATGTTCAATAGTTCCGGTGGTCTCAGCCTCCTCCTGCTCAAACACTCCATCATTTTACCAACACGTTACTGACTTACTCCATTATGTTTACGTTTCTCTTTTACTTGAGAGGTCAGAACTGGACTCAGCATGACAGATGTGTTTTACCAGTGCTTAGTAGAGGAAAAAGATCACCTTCCTCCACCTGATGGCAATGCTTCCCTTGTCATGCAGCCCAAAAGGCTGTTGGCTTTTGTTGCAAGGGTACTTTGCTCACTCATAATCAGCTGGTTACCAAGAAGGTCCCCTAGTTTTTTTCTGCACAACTTTACCAGATTTTAAACAAAATGAGAAAAGGATAGTTTGGCAGGCGAATTAAGAATCGCAGAATATTTGCATGTATCTCTCTAGCTTAACCTTAAAATGATAAACCTGCCACTGAATCAAATGCTAGAGCAAATAAGACACTGCCTTCTGTCTACTTTCAGCAAGTCTCTAATGTGGTCTTGTAATGCACCATTATACAAATATGTAACATAGTTTGGGATCTAATCAGAAAGACATTTTTCCTTGAACGAGCAAAAACAATTGCACACCAGTTGTTCCTATTCCATTAATATTTCCAAAAATATTACTCCATGAATTATACTCTTTTTCCATGAATAATATTAATGATAATAGCTAGAAACCTATGAACCAGATAGAAAGGTGTATTTTCAGAAATCACATTTTTTTCTATTTCTAATAGATGTTAAACTTAAATAATTCTCCAGGTAAATATGGAGATCTTGAAAAATATTCTTCCTTTCCATAATCAAAATAATTTAAAAAAACCCCCCACAACATTGAGTTTTGCAACACATTGAAGAGAAACTTTTCTCTTTGTTTTAATCCAAGTCCTTTAGAATTGCAATAAAAATAAATCATAAAGTCATAGATTGGTTTAGGTTGGAAGGGACCTTGAAGATCATTTAGTTCCAACTCCCCTGCCATGGGCAGGGACACCTTCCACTAAACCAGGCTGCTCAAAGTCCCATCCAACCTGACCTTGAACACTTCCAGGGATGGGGCATCCACAACTTCTCCAGACCAACTGTTCCTATGCCTCACCACCCTCACTGTAAAGAATCTACTCTCTTTCCATTTAAAGTCTTGTTCAGATACGATAATTTTTTGCAAAAAGCTTTGATACATTGCAAAGGCTTCAGAAAAATCACTCTGTGAACCCTCAGTAAGTCAATATTTAACACAGAGTGGCTGGTAGTGATGCTGTGGTTAGGGGGTTGTAATTTTCATGTTTATAATATGAATATTTAGAGAAGAATATTTAGGAAAATAAATTAAATGGTTATGGAAAGAAATCAACCTAGTATAATGTTGCTTGAAATATGCAAGTGTTTGTATGTATTTTAATTATAAATGCACTTCAGAATGTTAACTTGAAGAAGCTAAAGAAGGTTTTGATTTCAAAAAGAAGCAGCAGCAGCACCCATCTTCCTGCAGGCTGTAGGTTGATTAGACTGCTGGCTAGATATCCCTAAAAGCCTGTGGTCATCCCAAACGCAAGTCCACTTGGCAGAAACAGTGGGAGCCACAACTATTCTTTCAGCACCATGAGTGCTGAGGGCCAAGTAAGCTGGCAAATCTGACCAGAGACCTGTAAGACACAGCAACTGATATTTTAAAAGAGATATGATAAGCAAGTCCTACAGGTATATGGAAAAGAACATAATAAAGCATTAATTTGGACAGAAAATTGCTCTCAAGTCATACCAAGTGATTCTGGAAAATTAAGTAGCTGGGGTGAAATTCATGTTTTAGACATGGAATATTGCTTTAATTCCTAACAAAATTAATATTGTTCCAGACTTACATTTGCTATGTGTCATCTGCATTTATAACACAACTGATTGTTTTTCTCTGACTTGTTTTAAATTTTTTTACAGTATTACTCTGCCCTGTGCTAGCAGAATGCCTCTGTAGACTAAGCACTGCCACAGTCTAAATTGTAAATGCTAGTTATAGTAAATGAAACGTGACAAGCTGGTGTGGTAATTGTATTGTACATGCAAAACCACCATTCCAGGGTAGTTTGTGTATATTCAGAGTCTTTGGGGATCTGATGTTTTGCAGATGAAATTTTTTCTCTGTAGGAACAGAATTTTTTTGTTGTTTACCCCATTTCATTGATGTTGCAGGTCTCACTGGTAACTCAGTAACATCATACAGCACAAGAACAGAGTGGTCAAACTAGCATCAGAATAAAAATGAAAAGAAAAGAAATCTGTAATAGGGAGCATATAGAAAGATTTGTGCTTACAGAGACATTTTAAATTCTCAGCCTCCCTTATTAAGAAAGTTCTGTAAGGCATTTACTGGGAGGTGGGGCAAACAAGAAGGCAAAAAAACCCAAACCTAATTGTTCATTATATACTGATGAAGATGAAAATTACTAATATTTCACTCAAGTAGCCCATTATCAGAAAATAAAAAAAAGTAGAGTTAATAGTTGTGTTTTGTTTAGTTTTTTTCAAACTAATTAAACAGATCCACCAGCACCAGAATTGCAATTACAATGAACTTTGTGCCTTCATATGAAAAGCAACACTTATAAAGCATCTATCAATTTTGAAGCCTTTTACATCATGTATAAAGAGGAGACACTATTTTAAGTCTCATAAATAAGTGTTAAACCAGTGACTGCCAGAAATAGGAAAGGGATGGCTCCCACAGATTTGTTCCTGTGCCCTTCACTCAACTCCTCTTAGTGGCTAGACACCGGGATGGATGAACCATATAGCAATTCTTAGATAGTCCAATGTTCATAGGACAAAGAAAACTGCTGAGTGCACAAATTTGTTCATTTCCTTCACCTCTCTTACTTCTCAGGCATGTCATCTAAAATGACACTTCCACCTTTTACCTTTACATGTCTTCTCCCAGTGCTATGAAAAGAAATGTGATCCCTTTCGCTCATTTTCTTCTTCTACTGCATGGTCCATAACAGCCATTTTGACGAAACACTTTAAGTTGGAAGAATTTACATAATAAATAAACATGTTTTATTCCATTAGGTACATGTTATAGATAGTATCTTGGCTTTGCTTTAAAGCATGAAAAAGTTATTTCTCAATACAACATCCTTGGTGTGCTTCCACATATGCTAATATACCATCAGATTTTTAAAAGTATACTCTTTTCCACAGCTAAGTCAGTTGTTCGTGATGACTAAAATAATTGATTGGACTCTATGACAAATAATAAAAAGTTTCTTAGCTCTCAAGTAACAACACAAATATATGTTATTAATGCTCATTAAAATAATACAGTTGAAACTTCATTGGTAAAATAGATTAATCATCCTCAGAATAGTTACTTATTATATATAAAAAGAGAGGTGAAATACCTTTTCTACTGAAGTCATTGCAAAAATAAGAAAAATTTCCATGGACCCTTACAGACTTGATAACAGGCTGGATTTTCCCCAAGAGATTTCTACAAAACTATGTACTGGTAAGATATGAAATTACATGGGATGAGATTCAGAACCTCATAAAGCAGAAGGTTAATCAGACAAAGTTTTATCCTACATTTAAGTATTTGGAAGGATCCAAGTTTTTCAAATGGGTATAATTTTTACAAATTATCTTGAGTGGCATTTCTGTTTAAGTCTGCCACACAGAATTGTTAGGATTTGAAGCTAAGAACTTAGCTGTGCCTTCAGCAGAGGTTATGTGATTTGTTTCAGCTTGCACACTCAAACAGAAGACAATTAGCACCTCCAATTAGATTTTAAGAGACCTTAAGCAATTTAAAGCTCCTAGGAGAAGTTGTACTGACAGTCTCTGAGCAACAGCATCCCTCAGTTGAGGCAAAGCACGGTCAGGAACAATGCCAGCTCCTGCTAGCTGCCTACCTGCATAGTATTTCTCCACTCCTAGGGAACACCAGGTTTTATTTCTATTATGGGGGAAAATCTTTGCAAGATTTACTCAAGGGCGACAGCTAGAGTATTGCCAGAAGATTAGAAGAAGAGAGAGCTTCAAAAGATAGACTAAGCAGAAAGAATTGCCTTTGTCCCTGGGATGTACCCATCCATACTTAGCTAAGTTGTTGTCAAGACTTAACTTGGTTTCATCTCTTTAAAATGGTCCCCAAAGAGAGCTCCTGTTCAAACATATTTTGAAGAATAGAAGCCTTACTTTGAGAATAATGCCACTTACACAGGCTTGAAATAAAGGGGCTAATGCCTGTTGGGGGCTTGGAAATTTTTTTAACACCTCTCCTTTGTGTAAGAAAAGCCATAATTCTTTTTTCAGAACCCTTCTTAAATATTTACCAGGAAAGGGAAATAACAAATAATGATGTCAGTGATGCTGTTGGTGAATTTTTCAAGAGACAAGTGAGCGGGTTGTGATGTTAATTGCCTGATGCAAAGAGTTTGTTCATTTATTTGCTATGATGTATGTCCACACTATGTGTTTTGGAGAAAGATGTAAACCTCAAGAAAAGCACACATCAAAAAATCTCAGAAGTGAGAAAAAATAAGTTTTCCAAATGTTTTATCATATTAATCAAAAATATATAAAGAAAAATTTGAAATAACCATGTGAAAAAAGATAAAAGGATCTTTATTACTGATTATCTTTTTATTTTTAGATATACAGGACATAAAGGTTGTAAAATCTACCATGTCAGTAAGGGAAACAACATAAATATTTGCACACCAGGAAACATAAATATTTTGAACACTAAATTAAGCTCACAAATTTTGGTCCTTGCTAGTCCAATTCCCAACTGTCAACAGAAGTATATTTCAGTGCATTCAAACCTTACAAAGAAAAAAATTTAAGAAAATGCTTTGTGACATTCTGATCCATAAGAAGCACTCAGTATTGCCAAATGTAGTGAAAACCACATTGAAACATGAATCTAAGACCATATCATGTTTCAATTTTATTTTAACCCCATTTTAAGCTTTTGGCCTAAACTACTGTTTTTTTCTACTTCCTAACCTTGATAAATGCCTCCCTGAAAATTCCCCTTGCAGTGCCTAAGTGTGCTGGGATGGGATTAACTGTCTTCATAACAGACCATGGAGTACTGTGTTTTAGATTTGTGACCAGATAACACACCAGGGGTTTAGCTGTTGTAGGCTGAGGGTACACAGGTGTTTGGGAGGGGACTCATCCAGGACAGATGACCCAAACTGACAAAAGAGATGTTCCATCCCATATAGCATCATGCTCAGCATTACAGCCCAGGGATTTAGCCATTGCCTGAGACTGGGGAGCACCAGTCTGCTGGTGAGAGCTGGTGAGTGATTGCCTTTGTATCACTTGCTTTTGTTTTCTTTTATTTTTTTTTTTGCTTCACTTATCAAACTTTTTTTATCTCAGCCCATGAGTTTTCCCCACTTTGGCCCTGTGATTCTCTCCCCCATCCTGCTGTGGGGGAGTGAGTGAGCAACTGGGTGGAAGCTTACCTGCTAGCTGGGGTCAACCCACCACAATATTTTTGTCTCTAATGATGATGATAGGCATTTATCAGAGCTGCCTATGGCTTCTCAGGAAAGCACAGAAAGTTGAATTTGATTGACCTAAAACAAAGCTCTGATGCTTCTGCTCCTGGCACAGGAAAAGCTGAGGGAGCCAGAGGGAATGTGAGAGCCCTGAGAAATCCATCTTGCTGGTCCTGTCCTTTCCAGACCCTTGGCAGGGAGGTAGACACAGCAACTGCAGGTGCTGTTGGAAGAGTGTACTCCCATCCTGTGTCCCCACCCTCCTCCAAGGACAGCCTATTTTGCACATTCCATGCATTTGCAGAGGTAGCAGCAGCATCCAACCTGGTTTTCCAGGGTTCAGAAATGGGAGAAGTAGGCAGCAGTGCCTGTGCTACACTGATGCCCCAACAACCTGTTCTCCTGCAGAGAAGCACGTTTTGCCCGGGCTCATAGCCAGTCTTGAACTTCAGAATGCTTTTAGTAGATAATTGAATCTTCCACTGCCTTCAAGGTGCCATTGACTAGAGAATAAGAATAATGCATCCCTAGCCCTCTTGTGTAAAAACTGTGACAGAGATGAAACCACTGCTTCTTGCCATTTAGGGATTCCCCTCTTCAGAGAACACACTCTGTTATGAAAAATAATTAAAAAGCATCTAATCTTCAAAACCACGTGAGTCTCTCTTGACATGCAACTAACAGTCAGGTAATTTCACGAGCTCTTAAGGTCTGGAAATTAGTTTGCATTTTGCATTAGAACAGTACACTACCTTTTGGTTTCAAAAATGGCACCCTACCAAAACCGTCTTTTTTAGATCAATATCAGGTTTTCATTTCAGATCTCTATTCCTATCTGCTATCAGAAGTTACTAGAGTGCCTTGGATCTCATAAACCTATCGTAAAAACTTCCTCAAAATCAATACCTCATTGCAAAAATGCCTTTCCAGACAGTCCTATATTCTTCTGGATATTCTTAAAGAGATAGAAAAAGGTTTCTTGTATTTGAACTGAGAGTTGAACATTTCAGTACTGGTAAAACACTTTAATGGATTTATTCTGATACATACCTGATGTTCCAGTGAAATTCTGTTTGGAGTGCTAAGTTTTTTTTGCTTATTCCTGAACATAAAATGTCACCAAATTGATAAGGCAAAAGAAAAAAAAAACAGACAAAAATCCCTAACAATGAGAAACAGGGTCGGAAAACTTCATAGTGGTCTGAAAGCTGGATGAGCAGAATGAGACCAAAACCATCCAGGTGGCTGCATTTAAAACAAACAACAGCTCACAATTCAGATTTACTGATATGCATAGAGAAGAACTAAAATACAAATAAAGTAACTCAGACAACAACTTTCCAGTGCAATTTTAGTTGTAATGAGCATGTGATTGCAAAAGTCAGAAATTGATAAATTAGTTCTTGAGACAGCCAAAAACACTCAGAAAGACTTAAGGAATTCAAAACCATTATTAATGAAACTTTTGGAGAAAGAAAGATAATGATGTTCAGCAATGTGGTTATATTCCTGGTTTTTGTAGTGGCAGACTTTGACCAGGCATACCTATATACAGTAACAGAGAGGAACATTTCTTGTAATTTTTTTATCACCACCTACAGATGATGCTCTGTATATTTATAACACAATCCTTGAGCCCTTGCTGTTCTCTTTTTCATCCTCCCACTTCTTTTATTCAAGTAATAGGAGAGAGGGGCTAAAAGATAAATGAAAAAGATCACAAGTGTTTCAAAAATGCAAGAATTTAAAAGTACCTCCTGTGCATTTTGTAAATGTGACTGGCAGGCTATTCACCAGTTAAACCAGGAATTGTAATAACAAACTGCTGATATAAAAACTGCTGACAGAGATGACCATAAATTCTCAATACAAATTCACTTTCCCCACACCTCAGAGCACAGGGGCTGATTGATACAGACACCTTCAGAGTGAGAAGTGCTTATAGGATCACAGAATTACAGAATGATTTGGTGGCATGGTCCGAGGGGGGATGGGGCCATGACACAACATGGACGGGTCCGGAGTCAAGGTAGAGGTGCAAATGGAATACTTTATTGAGGTGTGCCCGGGGTTTTTATGAGTTCAGGTGGGGAAAGGGCTAGAATATGGGATGGAGCATGAGACAGACAAACGGGGGAACAAATTGGGGTAGGGACACAGGCAAAGGGGGAGCAATGTGGGAGGAACCGGGGAAGGAAAGGGCAAATGGTAACTGTCTCCTCTCTGCAGTTTCTTCAGCCTATCAGAGAGGGGAGCAGGGAAGCAGGGAGCAGGCAAAACTCATGGCAAACCCAGGCATGCCCAGGCTGTGCACTGTGTAGTGTGGGTACAATGCGATACACATATCTGAAACCACACAATAACGGTACAGTCCATATAGTAAAGTCAATTGCTGTATGTCTTTCTCCACACCTGGAACTGCTCCCATCCTGAATCTTGCTCCTTCACAGTTTGGGTTGGAAGAGACATTAAAGATCATCTAGTTCCAACACTCCTACCATGGGCAGGAATACATTCCACTAGATCAGGTTGCTCAAAGACTCATTCAACCTGTTTTGTCCACTTTTGGACAGATGTCATCACTGGTTGTGTCTGCTTGGCTGGGTGGTGCTGTGTGTCCAAGCATCCTGGTCCCCAGGAATGTGCCCTCAGCCATCACCAGCCAACACGAGATGTGGGTCATTCCCTGAGCTGTGTAAAGAAGCAAGCCCAAGCAATGCAGAGATGGGAAGGTGAGCTGCAATGCTCTGGAGCACGGGAGAGTGTGTTTATTCTGTGGCATAGAAACTCTTCACTGCACACTTTGTGTACACAACACCAATGACTCACCTCCTCCTTTCCATTCCTCAGCCATGCTAACAGAGGGGAATACAGAAACCTGGTGGAGTGGATTGAAGGAACACAAGAGAATTTGTGTTGAAAAGCAGGAGTTCAGCTACCCATCATTTCAAGGTTGTCAGCCGTTCACCAGTCAGAGCATATGGTCGAATGAATGGTCCTTGCCCTCCCCAGATTTGATGCATCTCTTGTTTTTTGGGGTTTTTTTGTTGGTTTGGTTTGGTTTTTTGGTTTGGTTTGGTTTGGTTTTTTGTGGTTTTTTGTTTGTTTGTTTTTTGGTTTTTTTTTTTTTTGGTTTGGTTTTGGGGGGTTTTGTTTGTTTGTTTGTTTGGGTTTTTTGTGGTTTGGGTTTTTTGGTTTTTTTGTTTTTGTTTTTAGGGGTTTTTTAGTTTTTTGTTTGTTTGTTTCATTTAGTTCCTTTTTTTTTTTAATCTGCTCCTCTTTCCTCCTTTAGTTTTGGCATGGCAGATTGTATGACTCAACCTCTGATGCTCCCGTCATATTCTTCCTCCATCCATTTGAGTGATAGAAGCAATAGAATGGATTGGTGGCCAGCCAAGGACTACCCAACACAGAGATGTAGTTTTGTAATTGTTTTGTGTTACATAAAATCTAAATCAAGCAAGGTGAGCCCTTCCACTCTTCTTGTATTCTCATGGAGGTGAAATTGGTTAAAAAAATAGCATTTTGAACATTTTAACATTAGGGAAAATTAGGTGAGGCACTTCACCTATGTCCTAAAACAGTACATGCCTTCTGAAAGATGCACCTCCAGCATCTTTACTGACTCACTCCCACCTCCTCAGCATCTCCAGATCCCTGTGTTCATTATGTTCAGTACAAGAAAACCATATATGCCTGAGCCAGTGGTGCAAATGCTACTCCTGAAGCTACTCTATACCTGGGACTGGCACCAGGCCACCAACAGCTGTAACATTGAGAATTGTAGCATATAAATTTCAATTTGAAACTTGCCCCTGGTCTCTTTGGATAATAATTCACCTCCTCTGAAAATTTATTTCCTTCCTGAAGATGCCAGGGAACCTCTAACTCTAAACTGATGTATTTTCACAAAATGTTTTAGGCTTGAAGGCACTATGTTTTATGAGGTAAAACAGTTTTGTGAAAAAATTACAGTCCATGCAGAACAATGCTGTATTCTTTCCTCCCACTTGCCTCATTCCGTAGGAAAAAAATAGAAACCAGTTGGAAAGAACTGGATGTCTTTTTGTGAGAAAACCACTTGGGATCTTCTTATGAGCAGGAAGAGTAAGCGTGAGATTAAAGAAACTGTGCTGCCTTTCTCACCTCCTCTGTAATACACAAGACTGGATTCACGTTTCCACCTACCAGTGCAATTTAGCACTGATGTAGTTTACAGACTTCCATTTTGTTAATTCTCTTTATTTTAAAAGCCCTGTACTCTTGTATGCTTATGGGAGATGAGTCTGGACAAGTTTCAAGCAGTGAAAGCACGGTTAACAAAAATATCGTTAAAATTGTCATCAAAATCAAAAACCTTATTCTGTTTGCAGGTCAGCAGCCACACTACTTTCCTATTCTTTCAAAGACCAATTTGTATTATTTTCCTCTCCCTGAGTTATGGAATTAACGTAGTTGCACATTTGGAACTTTTCATGAGCTGTTTGAGCAGGTCTTCCTTCGTGCCTGGGACATCTGCTTAAGCTGTTTAAATTTAGAAATACAGGAATAACTTTGGATGACTTAAATAGTATTTATTAGGAGCAGAACGTCAGGGAAGTTTTCTCTCATCGACATGAATAGCATTAGAGAATTATTCTAAAATTTCAAGATGCATGTTGAGTCTTGTTAATTTCAGTCAATTAACTCAGGTCCCTGCTAACACTACTTCCAGTTGATAATTTACTGCAGCTTTGGGACTACAGCAAAGGCTGTACCTATCTTTTATTTTTAAATTATTTGAATTAATTAGTCTTCTGTGGTTTTTATACAGCCACACTCCAAGAAATTCTCCAGTTGGTCAATTGGACAATACATCTGATTTCCAGAAAATCTAAAATATTTCAGATTGGTTGTACAAGTATTTAGCTAGTTATCTGAGATGTAAAAACTCAAAACACTGACATGTACCGTACACAAAGAGGAGAGAGAATAAAAAAAGCATCTGAAAATATTAGATGCCTATTATTCATATGCAAATGCACTATAGATATGAAGATTATTATGAATAGTACTATTCATTCTTATTATCCCCACTAAGTATAGCATTTTTATTTCCTTAACTTTCTTTAGAATAAATGTGAGGAGAAACTTTAATGAATTCTCCTTAGAAGTCAGTTTTGGTGGCAGCTACTGTTAAAAAAACCTAGCAGGGCTTTTTCTTTCTCCAACAAAAGACAACAAATTAAATGACTTTTAGGAAAAAAGTAATGAATTTTCCATATTTCAGTCAGCTCTTTAAATACATATACTTTAGAACATCTACTCCTGCAGTTTTTGAAGAAAAATACATACTGCCTCCCTCTGGATCTTCTTTAAAAGTTTACATAACTCCATTAGATGAGCTTTGATAGTAACATTGGATGCTTGAACACTTTATGGACAAATTTGCTAACTGAAAGGGAAACTAATTTGCCAAAATATTTTTAACATACTTTCTGAGATACGGAAAATAAAAACCTACATTTTGGGTTTGAAAGCAGAACATGTTTTAAATGCCTAAATAAATGGCATTTTCAAGACATATAATTGGATTATAAAGGCAAAAGTGCTAGAACACTGCAATATTTCATATCCCTGCTGAAGTATTTTTAACCTAATTGCAGTCTTACTTTTTCTGACAGATCTTATGCTTTTTCAATGATTAAAAAAAGAGACGGGAATAGAAAGGGATATGGAGATACCTGCACAATTTTTATTTGGTGGCTAACCAGAGGTAAGAGGAAACCTTCCTCTCTGTCTTAAGTTTGGTGTTATATCTCTACATAAGTCTTGTAGATAATCACATATGGCACTATTCTGCAAGATGGCAGGTGCTCTGTGTGAGATGCTCTGTTTTCTGAATGCTGAGTGGGAGTTGAGAAGTAGTTTGGACTGTGTTACACTATGATGAGAAACTCAGTAAGAATTGTTTATTTTCATGTTTACAGTTCTGGCTTAGTTGAAAAGGAAAAAAAAAGTGAAAATAGAAAGGAAGGACTAGTTAAACTCAAATTTCTGCAATTATTTGACCTCTTTTGGAGGTGACAATCAGTGTATCCCTCAAAATTGATTCAGAGTGCATAAAAACAGATGCAATGGAGATGCCTAGCCTTTTTCAGAAATCCCTTTCTAGTTGGGTCTTATGGAACATCCAAAAAATTTAATACGAAAAGTTCAGAACATTTTGTCCCACTGAAAAGATGAAGTGCTTCAAGGACAACTCACTCCAGCAAGAAACAGAGGAGGAAAAAAACCCCAAACTGCTGGCTAGGAAACATTCCCTCTTCTGTACTTTCCTAGTCTTTGATATCAAAGCAAGAATTTCAATTTGAACAAGATGAAAACATGTTCTTGATATTCTGGTATCCCTGACAAGAATGGGCCCCAACTCAGAGATAACGGTCCAGGAGCCTGACTGACTAAACTTCATGATGCTGAAGCAGGGAGCAGGTGCCAGCAGGTTGGAAAGCTTCATGGGAGAATAATGCTTTCTTGTTCAGTCACCAAGAGGGAAATTATTGCTAACAAGATAACAGTTGTTGTTCTATTTAAATTATCCTGGTAAAATCATCTTTTCTGACACCTATTCCCTATACTACGTCTAAACAACACATGAGCAGGCAACGTGCCATCCAATAAGCTAAGCAAGACAGTTGTAAGTGCAGGCAGCTTGCAGATGATTCATTTTTGTGATTAGTGGTAATGAGCAACGATCTTTCTAGAAATGCATTGATTCCTGTTGACCTTGTTTCATGGGCATTAGTGTAAGCTTAAAAATAAAAACCCTTATTCAAAGCTTGTTCTGTAAGCTATGGCACTATGACTGGTGAAAAACTTACACGGGATTTTATGGTCACTTTAACACACAGTCTGCTATAGCTTAGGCTCTGACCATCAATGAAGGATGTCAGATAAGATCTGACTTACTGGGAAAGTTGATGTGAAAGTGGCAACTTCCACAGACTTTGGATGGTAAGACTATATGACAACTTGAATCCCACAGCTGGTCTTAAATAAGACAGGGTTGTAACCCATCCCTCCTCTATTAAGGCAAGCAGCATTGCCGGCCACGATCTCTTTCCCGCTTTTGCTCTGAGGGTGCTGGGAAAGAGACAGTGGCCATCTTTTGTACAGATACAAGGAAAAGGCATGGGATAAAACAGACATGGCTCTTTGTGCACCTGTGCAAGCCCAATTATCATCTGCCAAATAAAGAGTCCATCTGGTTTTGATTAGCCTCAAACCTCTGACTCAAAAATCCCTAAAAAGCATTTTGCTGATTTTAGCAATTCTCAGATCTTTCTTTATTGGCTTCATGTTAACTTTACCATGACAATGATGAGACGAAAGATGTCCACTAAGAACAAGAACCAATTTATTTACCTGAAAATCTTGTTTTCTGAAAGTAAACTTCCTAGCAGGCTTCTAAATGTGCATGTTTTAGTAATATTTTTTATTCTTTAAGACAATGATGATTCTTACTAATTTCCCCATCCATTTATTGTCTAATTATTGCAGTTGTGTACTGTAATACATCAGAGTTCTTTTAGAAGCTCACCTTGAAAAATAAATTTAACGTTCCCCCACCCTGCACAACTTACACCAAAAACCCTACCAAAAGAAAAGAATCTGCAGTAACTAGCAAGTACACAGGCAAAGATATAATACTTAAAACATGAACAATTCACAATAAATAATTCTTCTAGTAGTCAATACATGAATAGAAGGGCTCCCTGAACCTGGAATACAGAATAAAAGAGTTTAAGAGATCCAGCTAAAATATTCCTAAATTATGTGAAATTCTAAAGCATTTTATCACGTCCTTTTTAATCTTGATTTTGCCACGAATCCAGATTTAATGGCAAATCTGTTCTTTAACCTAAACCAGTAATTTACAAAGGAGTTCTGAATCAATCAAAATTAAATTCAAATATACTTTTAAATCATATGTGATGAAGAGTTTGCCTTTTTAGCTTTGATGATAGGGTTGCATGGGTTCTATATAAATGGTTTTAACTGAAATTTGGAACATAGGAGCAAGACTGGGGTATAATTTTTGCACTGCATGGGGGCATTCAAAGTTTTAACATCTGTTCAAGTTACAGTGATTATGAAAAACATCAGACTTCTGATATTATCTGGAAATTCATGTATACTCAGAGGGGAATTCCCTCTGTTTTCTCTCTTTTGTTTCCAACTTATTAAAAAATTGAGAGCCAGGGATAAAAATCTCCATACCTATTGGAAAACAAAAATGTGAATCACAGAAGCTGGCAAGCTTAGTTTTTTTCTGCCATGCTAATTTAGGCAGGCATTATAAGGGTGTAGATACTGCAAATTCTTATGTTTGAATAATGCAAATTTCACAAGAACTCCCACAGAAGTCAGATGCTATACAAGAAAACTTGTCAGCAGAACTCATGGAGAATATCCAGCAAACCTCATGGAGCCAGGAGGTCCAATCACAATACAACAAATATTTGAATCAGTATGAATGAGGAATATGTCACCTCTTCACTATCATAAAATGTAAATCTTTTCACTTAATTTGAAAAGGCAAAAAGAATTCAGCTGAATTGATGTCTTGTTCAAAAATGTGTGTTGCTCAGAGCAAATTGGTGTTCATAGGAAATATGAGGTGTGCACTTTTTTAAAGAATTGTTGGCACGTTATGCAAAATTGGAGTCAGGTAAACAAGGAGGAAGGGCAGAAAGAGCAAACTCCTCTTAGGAAGGCGGAGCCAGGGTGAATAAAACTCTTAAGATACCTGCTGGAGAGCACAGGAGCTGACTCAGGCTAAGGGCTGGCATCAGGGTACACTCATGAGTATGTAGGTTTTGTAACATTCTAGTGCACTACTATTGAAAACTCTGTTTAAAGAAAGAAATACAAGTGAATTGGAGACAAACAACAAGGGCATGTTTATGCATTAAACAAACAATTGAATCTGCTTCACTAGAATGATCCTGCTCTGGAGAAACAGGTTATTTGAAAAGAAGGAAATTATGCCAAATGTATCTTACTTCTGTGATGTATGGTTTTTGTGGACTGCTTGTATCACCAAACTGGATCAAAAATTAAGAATCACTAAAGCACTTGCAGACTATCAACAAGCCACTGGCAAACCAAACAGTACACAGTGTCAGCAGGAGCTGGTCCACCACAGCCATAAGCAGCTGAGCATAAGAACTCCTGTGGGACCTCTGCAGAGAAACTGCTAGGTTTGTGTGACTCTGGAAGCAGACTATGCTAAAGGGGCAACAACTCAGCAGCTGGACTCCTCTGACTATACAGCTAAATGAAATAGGCTGTGGGAGAAGCACTGTCATTCATCCCTACTGCTTAATTGAGTGCACACTATCACCTTAGTGTTGGCTGACACTTGGAAGCATAGCTTGGACTAAGCAACTAACACACTCCGAGGCAATCTCTGGGTTCAGTTTAAGAGCCAGTGTGTGCTACGGACCATTGCAAGTGCTGTATAGACAAAACAGATTTGCATCCCTCCACAGTCCTCCAGTGCAATCCAAATACCTCCAGTTTCATGCAATGATAAAAAATCACCACAAAACAATTTGATGGGCTGCATGTAGCTCCAGCATTATTTCAGAGACTTTGAACTGAAACAGTGTATCATAGGGTCATAGTGTCACAGGAGCATCATATAGAGGCAATTCAGAGACTCAGGGCAACTGCTGTGGAGTGTGGATGCAGTCAGTCTATGCCATTTCATTGAAGGCCATCTCTGCCACTGCTTTACGTAACTTTATAAACATAGCCTTTGAAAAACGAAGGGTTATAGTGAACTCTTTTTGGTAGCTACTCACAGGATGGGAAAGAATCATGCTGTTCCTGCTGCTGAGGTGGTCTGGAAGGTGGATGCTCTTTGCTCTCTGTTCCCTGACAGCTCCACAAAAGAATGGGTTACTCCCTTCCACAATTCTGCCAAAGCTCTGTTAATTTAAAGCCATTTGTTTAACACATTGCTTGGGATTGAAAAAGGCTTTTTCACTACTGAGACTCGCTCAATTTTCTGTGGGGACTCTTAAGCCAAAGAACCCTAAAGATTGACTGCAGGATTCATTGCTGCCATATTCCTGGGATATCATACAGAGGTCATCAGCTGACCCTTGGAGAATATACTTAGCATATCTATTAGACCAGCATACCTTAACAGAATCTGAAAAACACTGTATCCATTTGCACTATAAAGATGAAAGAAACAATAAAGGTAATGTTTAAATTTGTGATGTGTTAGGAACAGCTCCACAGGCTCTTCATTTCATTTCAGATGCAGTGTTTTAGCATGGAATCAAAATAAAAATTAATACAATGGCAATGAACCAATCCATACCCCTTCTTCTCCACCTCCCCAAAAAAGAAAAGAGTATTTGGAGAGTTATTTTTCTTATGCTACAAAATTGTGATCCCAAATTTCTAACATCCTACAGCTACACTAGGCCATCCCAGGAAGAGACAAGAAACATGAGGAGACAGATATTTTTCCTGGTTCCACTATCTGAGGACTTCAAGTTTGTCAGTATAGGCTATTTCCTAGGCAAGAAAGTGATACACTTGCCAGAGTCCACCTGTTAACCTTTCCCACTACAGCACTTCAGGGTCCAACTGTGGAGCTGTGCAAGCATAAAGGAGTGGATGTTCCCTCCTCTATACTCTGTAGTGTTGTGAAATGAGGCTGGAGCACATGGGGACTCAGACACTGCACTGCAGCTTAATATGAAGTAGTTCGCATGATACAAGCAGCTACCTGCATGTATATGGATGGCATTTAAAAATGTAGATAACATTTGTGACATCTCAATTTTCAGATGCATAAATTGAAATGTTTTTTAAGGGTCCCATTTCAGAAAATGGAGACTCATCATCCTCTTGACTATGGATTCCACTGAAGGTTCTCAAAATTTTGATACTAGGCTATTTCATAGGGTATATCTCCCATAAGAATACAGGCAGGGAAACATTCGATTCTTGGATTATAGTGCTCTTTAAGAATTTAGAAAGTAATGTAGCCTGATTTAAAATAATTATCACAATTATTTCCCATTTTAAAAAAACCCAACATATTTAAATTAATGGAACATTTGTATAACAAACTGATATTTGCTTGTATTCATTGATGATTAATAATTCTATGAATTAGATGCATAAAATGAATATGAAAAAATATGGACAGCAGGAGTTCAGGAAACAACACGCAGATGATCAATATGATCAAATGATGTTCAATTTATTATTTAAATGAGTTAGCTTTTATACAGTTAGTTTTTTTCTGGGTACGTAATTACAACAAAGTGATTGGATAGCTCAGTCTGTGCACGTGTCTCATGCCTTTAACTCATTGGTCCCAACGCTCTGTCCACGCATCCTGACATCATTTGTGCCACCCAAAGTCCCTCCTATTGATCCGCCTTTAGGGACTTTCCCAGGGCTTTCCAATTTTTCCCTTTATCTCCAGTTTCCCACAACTTACAACTATAAACATACAGTTTTCACAGAGTTTGTAAGTATAAACACACAGAGTTTTCACACAACCTGCAACTATAAACTATTCTTTTAACAACCTCCAAAGTTATGTCAAGTGAGGCCTACGACTCCTTAGAACCGGGAATATGGATTGTTCACTAAGTGTCCATTTTCCTGCAAATACTCCACAAAAAAACAGCTGGCAGAATTTTCTTCTTTATATGATGGCCTTAGTGCACATGAAATTGAACTAGCGTAAAGTAATGTCCAAGATGTGTGACATTAAACCGTGGCATGAGCTTTACCAGTGTTGGGTCTAAAAGTTGTCTGATTCTCAAAAATGTCACAGATAAGCCATAGATATTAAGTAACCCCACCAGAAATGTCAGTGCTGCTACTGCTTTTACTTGTGTATTTCATTGCTGTTGACATAACATTCCCTTGAAATTCCAAGAAGAGCTTTTGGGTACTCTGCTTATAGAATAGAATCATATAATTGTTTAGGTTGGAAAAGAATTGTAAGATCATCAAGACCAACCATTAACCCAGCACTAACAAGTCCACCACCAAACATGTCCCCACGTGCAATATCCACATGTCTTTTAAATACCTCCAGGGATGGTGACTCAAACACTTCCCTGGGCAGCCTGTTCCAAAGCTTGAAAACCTTTTCCATGAAGAAATCTTTCCTAATTTCCAATCTAAACCACCCCTGCCACAACTTAAGGCTTGTCCTATCACTTGCTATTTTGAAGAAGATGCATCCACCTCACTACACCCTCTTTTCAGGTAGTTGTAGAGAGTGATAAGGTGCTCCCTGAACCTCCTTTTCTCCAGGCTACACAACTCCAGCTCCCTCAGCTACTCCTCATAAGGCTTGTGCTCCAGTCCCTTCACCAGCTTCATTGACTTCTCTGGACATTCAGTTGAAGGACATGTCAAAAGAAGGACATGTAGTGTCCTTCCTCTTGTAGTGAGGGGCCCAGAACTGGACGCAGGACTTGAGGTGTAACCAGTGGCCAAGTACAGGGGGACAATCACTTATCAAGTCCTGCTGGCCTCACTATTTCTGACACAGGCCAGGATCCCATTGGCCTTCTTGGCTACATGGGCCCACTGCTGGCTTGTATTCAGCCAGCTGTTGACCAACCCCTCTAGGTCCTTTTTCAGTGGGCATCTTTCAAGCCACTCTTCCCCCAGCCTGTAGCACTGCATGGGGTTTTTGTGACCCAAGTGCAAGACTCTGCACTTGGCCTTGTTGAACCTCATACCATTGGCCTTGGCCCATCAATCTAGCCAGTCCAGATCCCTCTGCAAAGTGTTCCTACTCTCCAACAGGTCAACAGTCCTACCCAACTTGGTGTCATCTGTGAACTTACTGCAGGTGCACTTGATCCCCTCATTCAGGTCATTTATAAAGATATTAAATAGGACTGAGCCCTGAGAAACCCCACTAGTGAGCAGCCTTCAGCTGTATGTAAATCCATTTGCCACTTCTCTCTGGGCCCAGCCATCCAGCCATTTTTTTACCCAGTGAACGGCACACTCATTCAAGCCACGAGTTCCTCCAGCAGAATGCTCTGGTAAATGGTGTCAAAGGCTTTAAGAATGCATCTATAGCCTTTCCCTCATCCACTAAGCAGGTTACTTTGTCATAGAAGGGGACCAGCTTAGTCAGGCAGGACCTGATTTTCATAAACCCCTACTGGCTGGGCCTAAACCCCCAGTTGCCCTGTATGCCGTGTAATGACACCCCATCTGCTACATGACCTTCCCTGGCACTGAGGTCAGACTGACAGTTCTGTAGTTCTCTGAATCCCACTTACAGCCTTTCTTGTGGAGTGGCCATATCTGCTAACTTTCAGTCATCCAGAACCTCCCTGGATAACCAGGACTACTGGTAAATTATTGAAAGTGGCTTGTTGAGCTCCTCTACCAGCTCCCTTAGTACCCATGTGTCATGGTTTTGGAATGGTATTCCCCAATTTAGTGCTCTCACTAAAAAAACCCAACATTAGCCACTCCCCTATCCCCCTCTCTGGTGGGAAACAAAAGGCAGAGATCATGGGTTGAGATAAGAACAATTTACTGGAAATAGCAATGAGATTGTGATGGTTTCAGTCTAGGCCTTCCTGGAGACCAGCTTGTAACCAGGAAGGAACTAGGACAGTGACGAAGGAAGTATTCCATGCTATTCCTTTACCTAACCTGAGGTATAAAAAGGTGCAGATAAGAGAGTTCATTTTCTTCTCTCTTCCAGTGGCTGAAGGCGACAGGTCCCTCTTGCAGACGGTTTTCGCTTGTATAGGCCAAAGCCTGCCTGCTCCGACCTGCCGTTATCTCCAGTCTCTCCGGGAGGTGTGGGGCAAGTTGGTTGCTGCCTTACACAGCTCTGCTGTCCCGCTTATGGAAGTATTTGATTCGTTTTTATATTTATTTATTAGCTCTCTATTAATGGGTATATTTAAGAGATATTTGTTTTTTAGGTTTCCTTTTATCTCTGTTTCCCCCTCCCTTTTCCCTTTTTCTCCTTCGGGAGTGACTTGTTGTGTATAATATATTCAAATTATATATATATATAATTGTAAATATATATATTTTTGATAGAATCCCATTTCGTTCAAACTTCTTCCAGTTTTTTTCCCGTGGTTCATTTTTTTTTCCTTGCTTGAGGAGAGCAGGAGGAGGGAGAAGACAGCTTAGACTTGTCGAGAAAACCAAACCAAATTGATACAGAGATAAGAAAACGAACAGTAACAGTAATAATGCTAGTAACAAGTGTACAAAGAGAGGGTGATTTACATTCAAAAATGCTCAATGAGACAATGGAGGGTTGACAGGTTCCCTACCCCACCCCACTTTGTTTGACCTGAAGACACGTCCTTCTTCCCAGAAGCAAGAGTCCCTTACTTCCACCCTCTGGCGATGATGTGAGTGGTATAGAATAGCAACCTAGACCAGTCCACACAGCTCCAGTGTCCGCCCCCTCATGGTTACTGTGAAAAAATAAACTCTGTCCTGGCGGAAACCAGGACACCTTGAGTGGTTCCCATCCAGCCCCATAGACATGGTGTAGGAGGTCACTGACCATTTCACCTTGGATTATGGAGACTTCATTTTGCTCCTTATCTTTGTCTTCCAGTTCAGGGGGCTGGGTACCTGGAGGACAATTGGTCTTGCTGTTAGAGAGTCAGGCAAAGAAGGCACTAAGTATCTCAGCTGTTTCCTCATCCTTTGTCACTATGTTCTCCCCCCGCCCCCCGGCATCTAATAAAGGATGGAGATTCTCCTTAGCCCTCCTTTCGCTGATGGTGTATTTATAGAAATATTTTCATAGTCTTTTACAGCAGATTAAATTCTAGTTGGGCTTTGGATCTTCTAATTTTCTCTCTACCTCAAAACAACCTTGTAGTCCTCCTCAGTTGCTGCCCCTTATTCCAAATGTCATAAACTCTCTTTTTCTCTGACTTCCATCCAAAGCTTTCTGTTCAGCTGGCCAGCCTTCCCCACTGGCTCATCTTTTGGCACATGGGGACAGCCTCCCTGTACCTTCAATGTTTTACTCTTGAAGAATGTCCAGTCTTCCTGGCCTCCTTTGCCCTTCAGGACTGTCTCCTGAGGGAGTCTGTCAACCTGGCTCCTAAAAAGGCCAAAATCTGCCCTCTGGAATTCCAACGTGGCAGTTCTGCTGACCCTCCTCTTTACTTCTTCAAGAACCAAAACCTGTATCTTTGTGATCACTGTGCCCAGGATGGCCATCACATCACCTACCTCACTTAGAAGAACCTTGCTAGCACACCATCTCTCAAACATTGGTATGCTGCCCCTAGTCTTATCTCTAGTGGGTCTGGTTTTGTCCCTTTCCCCTTTCAAATCTAGTTTAAAGCTCTTTCAATGAGCCTTGATGACTCCTGTGCAAAGATCCTTTTCCCCCTTTCAGGCATGTGTACCTCTATCTGTTGCCAGCAGCCCTGGTATCCTGTAAACTGACCCAGGGTCAAAAAACCCCGAAATTCTGCCAGTGACACCAGGCTTGAAGCCAGGTATTGATCCATTGTCTTCTCCTGTTTCTTCCCTCATAATTCCCTGCAACGTGAAGGATAGAGGAAACCACTGCTTGTGTTCCTGATCCCTTAACCACATCCCGCCGCTAACACTTGGATGTCAGCAAGTTCCCCCTGGAGCGCTCTCTGGATAGCTGCATCAGTCATGGTGGGTGCAGAGCCTAGAGAGGCCATGGCTTTCTGCTGGGTGGATGCCATTGCTCTCTGGTGAAGCTGGCAGGGCTTCAGCATCCTTCCTGCATGCCCTTTCATGCAAACTGCTGCTGGAACTGCCACACCATACCCTTACTGATGCATCATGCACTATTGGCAGCACTCTTGGTCATCAGTGCTCCCTAAGAGCTTCTTTTATATGCAACTGGGGCTTGGATCCCATTGCTCCTGGCCCTGGACAGGTCTCATCAACCACTGTCACACGAGTTGCAGAGTCTTGGTGGTAGCACATATATTTAAGTTTAGGCATGGAATGGCACATGTTATTTGACTAATGTGTGTGTTTTCTCACAGTGATAGTTTGGACTAATTACACCGTAGCTGTTTTAAGATGCAGTTAAAATAATATCTAAACCTTTAGTGTCTACTTCTTCCGCTCCCGAGGGAGGCAAGAGAAATGTATTACAGAGAGCAGCAGTTACATTTCTTTATTTCGAAGAAAAATTGCGTATCCTTTGAAACACAAGAAAGTGAGAAGAGGGTCTTTCAAGACTCTGCTTTGTTCTCCTTCCATGATCTCTTTCGTGGCTTACAAAGGAGGTGACAATGTGCCATAGCATGAGAATAGCAAAGAAAAAGATGAAGAACTTTCTTTTGGTTTGTTGCTGTACAGTCTGTGGGTGGAGCATCAAAATCAAGGCTCCTGTCTCACATCGCCTGCAGCAACATTCAACTCTATAGGTATGTACAAATGAAGAAATAGCTCCCAGATAAAGAAGAGAAGGTGATAGTGATTGATGTCTTTCTTACTTCATGTGCTTCCCACTGAGAAAATAAGTGTTTCTTCTCATCACATAATTTTTTTCTTCTCTTCTTCTGCCAACTATTAAGAAAAAACTAGAGATGGAGATAAGCTGAAAGAATCAATCTGAATAATGATTTGGTGTAGAGATATAAAGGACAAGGTACAAACCCAGAATTAAATATTTTTGAGTTACAGTGGCAATATTTATGAATTATTTTTGTCCATCAGCTGAGTCCATGCCTTTGTTCACCTAGTTTGCCCCAGTTCCAGGTAGAAATGGGACTTCAAAAACTGTGCATGTGTTAACACAGTTTATCCATTAATGAGTCAGTTCAAGATCACTCACACTCAATGATTATGGCAATTTAGCTCTCATCTTACCAAGGTGCTATCAAAACCTGAGTGCGCTTTTATGTGTGCCAACACCCACATGCTCTGGAAGGATACTAACTTGTTGACCCGTTCATCTTGAGATTGGTTATGGTTTATATTTAGATCCTGAAACTAGCTGAGTTTCAAGAATTAATGAGATCCTTTCTACCAGAAACGGCCTTTCTCACCTCATCTGAGATCTTGGAAGTGGCCTTATTTAGGAAGTATTAGGTCAGTAAGGCTCAACTCTTAGCTTTAATTCTGTTATCTCCCAGCAAAGACAATTTGTTTCAGACTCTGTAGCTCTTGAAGCAGTGTGGCAACAGCATCTTCTATCTAGGCTGCTTTGGGGACCCCACTAGTAGATCAGCATGGGAGGGAAGGTGTACCTCTCCTCATACTACAGATAGGGAGGTGGGTCTTTGTTGCACAAGGAGAAATACAGGTCTTTGATGTATGCACTGCTGCTGTCATTTTCATGGTAGCAGAGATCTGAGTTTGAACTCTGAGCAGTCTAACCAGCAACAATAACAGTGTGATTACTTTTACAAGCCATTATACATTTCTTCCATCTCTTTGTTTATTTTTTATATAAGAAATATTTCAGGTAATTGTTAAATCTTTGCCAAAACCACGTACTTAATCTTAGACAATTCAATGTAGGAAATATGCATAATAAAGTGGTAATATCCACATGCTTTTAATCTTGAAGTAATTGTGATGAGATGTCAAAAGGCAGTGTCAAAAGCAGGAATGTGTCTCTCAAGATTACGGATGCGTATCAAGCAACACAAAGTAAGTTTTTTGCATTACTAGTGCTACAATTTAAGTGGCCTGGGATGAAAATAGTCCTGTAGGTGCAATAAAGACCTCTATGTACCCTGTACAAATTATTATAGCTGCAAATAGATGGTGAAGAAAATGGAGAAGAATTATTCCTTTAATAGTATGTCCCTGGTCCCCTATGATTTAGGAAACATAATTGTTCTGCGTGATCTGGAAGATAAACATAGAAGTATTAATGTATATTTCTCATTTAATTATTCTGTTCTTCTTGTACTACTGTAATTCGACACTTATTTTATTGCTAAAACTAATAGCTTAGTACAAGTAGGGAATTCAATATCTGTTCTTTTTGCCCTGAAAACTATATTTTAACAAAAGAAAGATCAGCATAAGCCTGAACTTTTCTGCAGAAATACAAAAGAAAGAAAAAAAAGGGAGAGAATAGGAAAGTGTTTTAGTGTAGCCTCAAAATTAAGTTTTGCATTTTTTCTGTGTTAACTATCATTTTAAAAAGTGCAAAGTGAATTCACAGATGCTCCTGGTTAAATTCAAAGATGAAAGATACATAGAGTGAAGATCTAGAGAGAAAAAAGAGTGGTAAAGGATTACCACCCAAGTGATTCAGGGTAGTCACTAAAGGCAATTCCTAAGAGTATATTGTTTTGTGGCCAAAGAAATCACACATTATTAAGTGTAGACATCAATACCAGTAGAGAGACATTATCCTAGTTGTGTGGCACAGTCAAGTAGTCAGAGGACTCATTGATATTCTTTATGTCTGCAATTATATGTACCAAAATGGTGCTACCATTATTGCTGAGGACAAGGCAAGTTTAGAAGTCAAGTTCCAATAGCCAAATTTCCTCTTGAAATCAGTGGAAGAGTGACCTAAGTGTCAGTATCAGATTTTGGCTCCAAGTTCAACTTAGTTTGATGAGCTTTACTGGGTAATGTGTCTTAGGGAACTGACTCACTATGAAGATATAATGTTTACAATGTGGGAGAACTCTGCACATGAAATGCCTTCATCACCTGAAGCCTTGCTTAGATATGTTTAATAACAGTTTTAGAAAGTATCTAGCATATGTATGAATAGCCAAAAGGACTAGGGATTAACTTCTCATATCCACAAGGGAGGCAGCTTGCATTCACTGCAGCCCCCAAGTGTGAAGTAGGAGATTGAAGGTGAGAACATAAACATCCTGATCCTTGTTCTCAAGGATATTGCTACATAATATCACTGATGTTCTAGAATGTGTGCATCTAAAGTTAAATACCCATGGCTCTACTAATGTATTTACAGATTTTTAAATATGCTGTGAACACCATGGCATACCCTTATTTAGGATCAGGAGAAAAATGTCTAAGTAAATATTTAAATAATAAATATGATTATGTTTTCCTCCAGTGACCAAAAATACAGGGTTTAGGATTTGAGAATTCAGTAAATTCATTCTCTTTCTCTTTGTGATTGAAACTCACAATGAAACAAGTGAGGCCTTCATAGGCCTTTTCTGCTAAAAGTAGTTGACTAAGACATACAGTACAAGCTCCCAGCACTCTACACTTATACTCAACAGTTGAGTTCTGTACTGTAAGTGAAATAAATCTAAATTTTCTCTTTGCACTTTTGCTTCCTCCTTATAAAAATACATTTATTCCTTTCTGCTTTGCAGCAAAATACATTTTGCACTGGAAGAGTTTGTATGCTCCAGATATAAAATTTGCTTTATGCAAAACACAATTACAGCTGGCACTCACCACCTAGTTCTGTGTGCTGCTGCTCTTGACCCCACTGAGTAGGGACCTGAGTATTCCAGGAAAAATGGTGTTTTATTTGCTGGGAAGGTAAGTCACAACCCAGCATCAATCGGGTCTTTTCAGTGATCTCTCATCCAGTTCTTTAGTTTTAAGAGGCCTTTAGGATTGTCAGGGCCATTGAGCAAAATAAACAGTAAGTATTTTAAAAAAGGAATCTGTGGCTTCACAATCTGAATCAGACACAGACTGAATTAACTGGAAGCTGTTTTATTAACTGTCTCATTCTGTCTCTCTCAGGCAATATGCTCTACTTAGCTCTTGACGTTTCATAAAGCTGAATGGATTGCTGATTAGTACAGCATGACTTTTATCTCCCATTTTATTTCTGTGTCTAGCTATGGCATTGCTCACACCCCCTTGCAATCCACACCCCCTCAAAAAATGTTCTGACTGAAGCCATAAGGCAACAATCTCATTCTCAGGCAAGTTTCAGAATCTCCTTATGGTTCTTGGAGAACTTCACATTTCTTGCCAGGCCTAAGTATGGATAGGAGTGTGAGAGTAGGTGTATGGGGCTTTTCAGCCAACCCTGCCAGTAGGAAAAGCTGAGTTAGTCAGAGGTGCAAAGGAACTGCAGGTGGTAGGGAGGGCTGAGGGAACAGGTTTGCGTGCAGAGGTTGGATGTACTATTGAGAATCCAGCAAAGCAAGATAGGAGATTATTTTTATACATATTGTTCAAAGCCTGCAAAAATACAAAAGGCTCGATCAGAGTACATGAAGAAAGTGCGAAGTTGTTGGGAATCTGCTTATATCTGCTTCTAAAAATTCCTATTTCAGCTCTTTCATGAAGAGCACTGGCTAAATTTGCAGGTTGTTTTCTTGGTAGCTTAGTTTTACGTCTGTTGATTGATTTCAAAAGATTCACTGTTCTTGATAAGAAAACAGGCACAAGAAAAAACCCCAAGACAATTATTAAATTAAGGACTGAATTGTGGTAACACAGCATAGCTTTCTACCTTGAACGGTGAGGACTCATCTCACTTTAGGAGGGACACTATCCCAAGACTAAATTCCCCAAAGGGACCTTACCTATGCAACAATTCTGCTCTTAAAAGAAGCTCTTCTTAACTATAGCCTGTAGTATTACTTCAAAGGTCCTTTCTTGTCACAAGAGAGCATGTAAGCTGGGCATGGTTTATTTTGACAACTAAAGATCTATGATCCAAGGGCACTGTGGGAAGTGCTTACACTGTTGACTGTCATTTTAAATTGAGTGCATGTTGAGCCCAGTTTGCATTTATCATTTCTGCTAGGTTTCTCCCTCAACTGCCAAACTAAATCTGTTACAGAAAAATCCATTTTTAAATGGAAGTCGAGTAGGAACATTAGCATTGCTTGCAAAAAATGAGCTCTAACAAAGCAAAAACTTGCCGGCGGTTTGCTATCTCTTTCATCCTCATAATATTAGCTTGAAAAATTACAATGGCCAAGAGATGCTAAAGGTGTCAGCTTGCAGAAAGTAAGAAGTAATCACTTCTTACACATATATCCAAGCCGTTTAATGTACATATTCACAGTTCAAATGTGTCATAAATTCTTTTTATATGTAAAAAGAATAAATTCTTTTTTATGTACTTTATTCAATTGGTTAAAGTAATTTATTTGCATATTTTATTACTTCTATATTTATGACACTATCAAGATAACAGGGAATTTATAAATCTTCAAAATACCTTCTGTAAGAACAAAACCTTGCTAACCTCTTTTTAAAGCAAACTCTTTTAAAGTGTGATGCCTTATCACTTTTCTATATTCCCAAACAAATATGAAACAAGGCTTTAGGACCTTCATATCCATTTAACAAAGAATGAAATCTTCTGGGTCCAAACAGATCTTTACCTCACATTCATTTCTGATATGCCGAGCACTCCTTTTCCCAGGTGTATAGTCCCAGTCCTCTCTATTTTCAGCCCTGCAAGTTGAGTTTGCACCAGCATTCCTCCCCTCCCCCAGCTGTAAAATGGACAAGATATTCCCCTGACACTGGCCAGGCACTTCTCCAAAGTGCAGAACTCAAGTAATTTCAAATATATATTTATATATATAATACATAGAAATGTTTTGAAATAGAGGTATTGATATTTTCACTAGTATCTATCTCCTATGTCCAGCACAAGCTCTCTGGAAAGCAAAAACTCCCCTCTGGCATTGTCTGAAGCCAAATTTTGAGTCCTGTAATCATCCTGGACGTTAAAATGCAGTACTAGGTTTCTACTAATGCAAAAGTAAACAGAAGTAGGGAACTGTCAGTTTTTAGGGAAGGGATATAAAGACAACGGATTTGCCATTTGTTCATCATTTAACATACAGGAATGGGATATTTAATTTGTTGTTTGTTTGTCCGTTTGTTTGAGAGGAAAGAAATGGGAGGAAGACATGGTAAGGAAATGATAACTATCAGAATTAAAAAACCTTTCCGAAGTCAGTGAGAAGAGAATAACATATTCATTTGCAGTACCTTTCAGCTGACATCATGAAAAAGCAACAAAGCTTCCGTCCTTCTCTGAACAGGACTGACATTCCTCATGCATGACATTCCTCCCTTTCATAGTCTGACTTCATATGTAAATCAAATAATAAAATTCCTATTATTCTTGTTACCAAAGACAGTAGTGCCTAAACAACAACAGTTCAAGAGGGCCTCCTGTGCCTCTCATGAGCAGCATGAGGCCTGGGATGTGACTGCTGTACAATTTCCACTGTGAGAAATGAGCCATTAGGATCTGGTAATATTAGCTCTTGTGGATTGAGCTTCATTCACTCCCACCACACACAGTCCAGGAAGCTCTGAAGAGCAGCCACCTCCTGCCTGTGATTTGTGTACAGTGCTCCCCATCCCCTCAGCTCACGGGAGTATGAGGTATGCTGATATTCAGCTGATCATGAACAAATAATCCATGTGAAGGCTATAAACTAAACAATAGCAGATCTGTACAATGCAGAAGATTCTTACTTCTTCCTGCAAGTTTACTGCCTCTCTATAGGGCATTGTATTGGCTTTTTTGTCAAGTGATCAAAGGTGTATCACAAAAGAATCATCAAAGACAATTCCAAAAAGCACCCCACAGCAGTTTTCATTTCTCATTGAAACACTTGCAAGGGTAAAACATCTGGAAAAGACCAAATATGTCTTTCAAAGAATTTAACTTCAGGGTTGCTTCAAGGTTAGTGCAAAACAGGTCTAAATATTCCTATAGGGGAAAAAAAAAGAAAAAAAAAAGGAAATACTTTGTTTCGAGGTACCTTAAAATTAAGTTGCAGTGCTCAAAGAAAGTTCAAAGAATTCATTCTCTCTAGTTTCCTTAAACTGGTCTCTTTTAGTGGACTGCATTCTTGCTCGTGTGCCATTACCTGCCTTATTGATTGAACCTCACTAGTCCAGGCAAATTCACAGAAAGAAGAGAAGTCAAGTTGAGCAGATCATAAATATGTGTACACAGCACTTTGATTTGAAGATCCCACATCTTTTGATCTGAGAACTGAAAAATTATTTCCAAAAAACCTGAAAAGTAGATATAACTAGTGAAAAATGCCACATAGTAAAAAAAGAACAATTTTAAATCAAGAAAGAAAGTCAGTACTGGTAATTTGTCAAGGTGTAGTAGTATTTTCTACTTACATTGTGAAAAGAAAGCTTAAAATTAGAGTGACAATATTAGAAAAATATTTTAGAAAAGTAATCAAGACCTCTTACCAACTAATTTAATGAAATTTCACATTTCTGCCTTTTTGATATACTTTTCCATCCTTTCTTTCGCCAGTTTGGTGCCACCTGAAGCATATAACACAGTGCTCATTTTAATGGGCTGCTCTCAGAGTACAATGTTTCCATTGGAATAGCTAACGCCTACAGATAAGGCTTGAGTCAGTAATGTAGTCAATTCTGAATACAAAATAGACAAAGGGGGTTTGATTTAGGTTGGGAAATACTAATCAAGACCTGTGAATCAAGTATTAAACACCACCATTACTTTTAAACATATCAACACAATGTACAAAATTACTGGTTTACAGGACTCAAGCAATGAGTGCGTGACTTTGGAGGAGGTTTGGTTATACGAGATTAGGAGGAGAAAATGCAGTAGTTGAAACAAAAATACGCACAAAGACAACTAAAAAAAAAAAAATCACTAGCTTCCCTTTACCAGGGTGGATTTCAAGTCAAATGTGTGCTGAGAGCTTTAGAATCAATCAGAATCAGATCTTGATGAAAAGAAGACAAAAAAATTACAAATGGTTTGCTTCAGATTAGTTTCTAAGTCTTTCTTTTCTACTGAAAGGAAAGTCACACATGTCCTTAGGGGAAAATTCAAATTTTTCTCTGATGTTGTTGGTCTGAGAAGAAAAAAGAATATTGAGACATCATGTTCCTAAGTTCTGGAAATGCCATGTGGACTCGAAATACTTGGTTTGCATTTGTAAGTGCTGTCACATGGACATTACCTCTCATCTGAACACCATAAAAACAGAACAGCACATGCCACCAAGGACTGCTGTTTTAAGAGAGAATGTAATCTGACACAAGGTCTCTAAATCTGAATACACAGAGGGTTTGAAAGAGTTCAATTTCCCGTATCTTTTTGGCTTTAATAATTTATACAGTCTTAAAAGTTTCAATGACTGACTAACACGTTAATTGGGAGCAGGGTTTTGGAGTCACCAGGTACATTTCAATCTAAGTTTTGGTTTATACTTAAATAGATGAAAAACATTTTTTTTTCATCCCCAATTTCCAGTAATTACCATTCTTAACAGTTGTGTTGTTAGAACCTGCAGCTGTTTACTAAAATTAAATTCTTGGCAGTTACAATGTTAGTGTGATTAAGAAATCAACAAGAATCCAAAAACATTGTGACCACGTGCAGAGTATTTCAAGCTTCTTACCTTTGAGACAAACCAAATGGTTAGTTAAAATGTTTACAGGCAGTAGGGAAGCTGATTAATGCCATTAGTGGAAGAAACACAAAAGAGCATCAATTTTGTGAAGTTGAATGTGAAATAACAAATGTATTGTGATTTTATACCTGCTGCTAAAAAAAAAAAAAGAAAATGAGAAAATAACTAAAGATATATGAGTTGGTTTTCTTAAGGGAGGGAAGGAAGGAAGGAAGGAAGGAAGGAAGGAAGGAAGGAAGGAAGGAAGGAAGGAAGGAAGGAAGGAAGGAAGGAAGGAAGGAAGGAAGGAAGGAAGGAACTCTAGAAAACCAAAATGAATGTACTGATATTTGGTCCTCAGAAATTTGGGGAGGTCTTTCTTTTGTGGGCATGAGGAGTAGTCTCAAGCTGAAGTATGAAAGGAAGAAAACTTGGAGAAAAAACAAGCTGCTTGGACAAGACTATTCTGAAGTAACTGAAGTGTGACATTGCTGAAATGCTAGCTGTGATATGTAACCAGTGCCAAAGGATGGAAGGTGAAAAACGTACCATCAGACTTTAAAATGAACTTTTGGAGGTGTCCTGTGACTGCCAGGATATTTTGAGCTTGAAGTTTGAAGAAACAGGATAAGTAAAAAATATTTGAATGTGTATACATGGGTAAATATGATACAATTCAGAGGAGACAACATAATGTTTGGAGTGGGGAATCACGTGCACAAATCTGTTAAAGTTCTGTGAAGGAGTCCGTAAAACCATAAGGTTATTTCAGGGAGTATACAAGTGTATATAGCTTTTATTGTCAAGAAGGTTCTTCCCCAGATTCTCTTTAAGAAGCTGCATGGACATAAGAAACAAATTGTCTCTCAAAGGGTATCTCACCTGTGGGAAAACAAATGACAAAACATAGACATATATTTTTAGAAAATGGTCATAACTGTGGGCAGCTGCCAACAGGATGATCAAGAGACTCATTCTGGAGCCTACACTGTTAAACATATTCCTTAACAACTTGAAAGAAAAAGGATGAAATAGTGTAATGACAAAGTTTTCTGATAAAAGAAAATAATTCAGGATAATAAAAATTTGAATTGTCTATAAGGTTTGCTTGATGACCTCGTAATTCTGTCTGACTGGCAATAAAGTGACAGATTAATTCAGTGCTGAAAATGCAAAAGATTACAAATGAAGTGAAAAAAATCCCTAAATAAATATACATATTAATGATTACAAATTATATTTTACCACTTTGGAGGAAGATCTAGGAGTCTTTGTAGATGGTTAACTGAAAATCTGAGCTAAGTGAAGATCAGAACTGTAAAAACAATGTTAGGTATTATTAGGGAAGGAATAGAGAGAAGCAGAATAGAATACAAGTAGAGGGAATAGAATGAAGCAGAAGGCTTCATTCTTCCTCAGTATATCTCCTAGGTACAGACTTCATGAGAACCTTATGATTGATCTAAATGAAGACACATAGTACAACTGGAGGAATGAGTAGAAAGGCCTGCCAGAAATGTCCACAGAAAGGATCGGTGTCCTTCAATATGCAAAAATGCTTTTAAATGAGGAACTCTTCTCTGTTTCTCATGAGATATATGCTAAGAGGCACCTAATGAAATGAACAGACAAAAAACTTCAAAAGACCAAGAGAAGGAACATTTTCACAACATAAATCCTGCAATCAGATCAACTTAATTCCTCTCAAAAAATCCCAAACCTATTAATGTCCAAATAAATAATGTAGACCTGCATTTCTCTGAGTTTTCAAAATGCCCTTTTGCTAGTTGTCAGTTTTGAACTAGAATTATTATTTTTTAGCACTGTTCAGCATGAGCAGGAACCTGAAACCTTCCCACTAGACATTCCAAGATGTCACAGAAGCACAAATGAGGTTATTGTAATGCACTAATATTTCATCATATAGAAGAGAGGAAAAAAGCAGTTCAAACAAGCAAATAAACAAAAAGAAAGACAAACATTCATTTGCTCTGCAAATAAATTTGTTCAAGAAAAAAAGACACTTGTGAAATGGCAGAAGTCAAAGCTAATGTCAGATGAGGAGCTCCAAAACCTGCAATAACTCCTAGAACGGGAGATGGAAGGAAATTACTGGTGCATGCAGTGAGCGCTCTTTCAGATATACCTTGACATGGGTTAGCCAAATCAAATGACAAGAACCTGCTTATATCAACCATTTTACAATCAATATATGCACGATTTGTACCTTCCAAGTTAAAGTCACTGAAGCATTTAACTTTATCACCACAGAAATGACCCTTTGAAAGTAAGAAAACTATATCCTGCTTCATTTATCCTTCTCCCTGACAGAACAACTGACCCTGGTACTCTGTTCTCTTCAGTCCTTGGTAAATCAATGGAAGTTATCCTGGGACTTTGAAGTTACTGGCCTGATAGAAAGGGTATCAGTGACTCCAGTGTGGCACATTCTGGATGTACCTTGTCTTACATATATACCTACAACATTTGTGGAACAGGCAATCTAGCAGCACTTAGATCATCTTCTCATTCACGAATCTCAGTTCAACTGAAGTTTGTGGTATTTCAAGGATCAACCTTTTTCTTTAATGTTTACTCAAATACTCCCTCTAACAAAAGATCAAGAAGCTTTTGCTTTCCTCTAATAACCATTGTTTCTTTACAGCAGTGAGTAACTAGCAAAAAGAAAGCTGTTTTGCACTCTTAAGTCAAACATTTGCTTGCAGACAGAGAAAAAAATTATGACAGCATATGTGTGGTTCAGCCCAACACTTGGAGACATCTGTCACAGTGATATGTTTCACCAACTAAGACCACCAAGGACCAACTAAGAGCACTAAGTTAGCCATCAAGGCTAATGGTAAGACATGAGTCCCTGGTGCTGTAAATTCACAGCTAATTTACGATATGACTTATGAGGACTGAATGCTGTGAATAACTAACATGATTGCTAAAAACTGAGACATTTATTTTTGGGAAAGTACACTGTTAGTGAATGTCACGTTAGCAAAGTTTTGTTCTGAAGTGCTAACATCGCCATCTTCTACATACTCATGATATCTTCACAGTCTCCAAATATCTCAGTTAGCACCAAAACGCTGTTTCTTCTAGCAATATTGTCTACTCTGTGGTCTTCTATTTCTTTCACATAACTGAGCAAACCTTTGACAACCTCCATTCTTGCTCAGATATTTCAAGGGACACTATTACTCCCTAGCTTTTTACTTGACAGGAGACTATTTATTTCTACTGTTAAGTTGTTACCTGTTTCTGTCTAAAAAGTGGGACTGTTCATTTCAACCAAGTTCTTCCAACTGTGAATCTGCACTTAATTATCAGCCTTAATCTCTCTAGATATTTCCCTCACAGAGGTCATCTTAATGCAGCATAAAAAAAAATCTCTAAAAGGGTATATTGTGGATCTGCATTTTCTAATTTTTTGTAGTAATCTGGCGGAATCTCTTGGAAATCCCAGATAACTCACAACAAAACCTCTTAAATTTCAGTTTTTATTTGTCCATATTTTTATCACCCCAGTGCTCATGCTCTAGTCTGAATACTTCAATTGTGCAATTTTCCACCCCTTCTGCTACACTCTCGGCAGTGCTTTGTTTTGTTTTGTGCTGCCAGGTTGAACACTGAAAAGGCAGCGGAAGACCCTCTGTCATACATCATTAACAGTGACCTGAAGTTTGATGTGTGGACCAAAAATTAAATTTGTTTTATCACCAGACTGCATTGGAGAGTTCCTCTGTGAGCCTGCTATACTGTCTGATTTCTGGTAGTTATGAGCTATTCCTTCCAGCTTTCAAAATGTCAGTCCACACAGGAAACATTTCAATATTCCAAGCCAGAAAATGTCACTCCAAACCAGATTTCTTTGTGAAGTTTTGTAAACAGAAGGCCATCAAAGGTAGTAAAACTGAAAATTCTGTGAATTTAAACATGTCTCAGAGACCCATTTCCTACCTTCTGGCACTGATCCTAAGGAACACAAGTTCTCTGAGCATATCTTCTAATAGGGTACGCTAAAATTAGTCTATAGTAATAGTAGCAGGGTGTGCTGGAGATAAGGTTAATTTGTTTTGAACATTGTGTTTCATTAAGGTGTAAATATGTCAAGTGAAAGAAGGAAAAGAAATAATCATCCCTGAAGAAAAGGAACCTTTGTTTCCATCACACAGTCTGGAGGGAGCATCCATGCATCCAGGATCCCTTCATATAGAAAGAAATGCCCTTTTAAGCAACAAAAACTCAGCCATAGCTAAGAGGAATCCTTCAGAAAGCAGAGGAATTACATTAGTTATGTTATAGTAAGACACAAAGAAATTAACAGAATATTTGGATGTTTCTTTTAAAATTACTTTTTATAAACATACATGAGGAATAAGCACACACATATATCCCCTTGAAACTATGCAGTGCAATTTGTACCAGTAACTGATTTGCTGAATGATCTTTGTGATTTTTTTAGTGATCAGTTCTCCTTAGTTTTAACTTTAACAAGGAGCCTTGAGATTGGGCACTTGGAAAGTTATTACCTTCTGAAGCAATCATCCATTTGGAAAGAGACTAGTTAACAGACTGCCTTCAAGACTGTGGAGTGGTAAGAGTCTGTAGGAAAAGGTCTGAATTGATTGGTTTATTTAGAAAATTATAGGCAAGCTTTGGGTTACAAAGGCCACACATAAGCTGAGAAATACTGCTTTGAATTTAACTAGTTAGTTAATTTAGTTAGTTCAGCTACCAAAGGGAAAAGGTAGCTGTATAATGCAGGGGATAGGACTAGGGGGACAATAATAGCAGGAAAAGGTGAGAAAGAGATTATCTCCTATAGATAAAAGAGTGAGACAGGGTATTTATCACTAGTGAAATGGAAGGACTGTCAAGAGCGGAGAGGAAGATTAAAATGTGCTTTAAGACTAATATGACTCTCCACTCTAGGGTTTTTAGTACCTCATATAGCTGAAACTTTCCTATGATTGTCTTTTTGGAGGTATTTGCTATCTCTCCCTTGAGAATCAGGAGGAAAAGTGATTGTTTCATAACAAAATGGTAATTCCCTGTTTTGCATGCTTTATGAGATCCTTGTAAGAGGTAATTCTGGTGGATGGCAGTGACATCAATTTTTTCACACTTCTCACATTTGGTAGACTGTTGGAGTGCATTATGTTATGGTATGCATGTATTAGACCGATCTGTAAGATTTGGTAGTTCTGCTACAGACAATACTGCAGCTGGGGATAATGTCACCCTAACCTGTCACCTGCAAGACTTCACAAGACACTGTCTTTTTCTCCCTGAACAACCTCTTAATGAGGAGAAAATAGTTGAATACAATAGGATAAATGAGAACTTTGAAAAAAAGATTGATATATCCTTTAACAAAAATAAGTTGGAAAGTGAAACTAAACTCTTTCTATGCCAGTACTTTAGTCTGTATAGATAAATACTCTGCATGGTGAAGAAGCAATCTTGATTTTGTGTACTAATAACAGGCTTTGCACTGACTGTTACTGCCCAAGAATGGATTCTTGGGGATGAAGCACTGATCATCAGTACTAAGCAGTGTAAATGAGATGTAGGAGTTTGGAAGTAATGAGTAAAAAAACTCTTAAGACTGTGTAAAGCCCATAGCATCTTGAATACTCTGTCCAGTCCTGGTCTGTGCATCTCAAAGTGTGTACAGTACAATTGCAAATGACACCAGGAAGGGCAGAAGGATAATATAGAGAGAAACAGTTAAATACTCAACAATGACTCTTCAGGATGGAAAGAGAGGAAATGAAGGAGGATAGAACAGTCATGAGTGCCATGGAGGCAGGCAATAAGGAACAGTTAGTTATTGTGTTCACAATCAGAACTAAAGTGTATGAAATATAGTTACTATTTGGCAAGTTCAAAAGGAGCAAGAGGATATCTTTCTGATACTTATGGATAGTGTAGTTATGTGTGCAGGAGATGCTGCTAGTTACTATGGGTTCAAAGAGTCTTTGAAGAATTCATGGAAGAAAAATACCTTAAAGATAAGAATGCTACATGATGTATCAAGTTCAGCAACTGCTTGGGCTTCGGACTGCTAGAAATCAAATGATATCCCTGGGTACTGGACTAAATTAGACTTCTGCTTCATTCAGTAAATCCATTTTTCTATGAAGTTCTCCCATATTACATCAGGATGTCCACTGAATTATGTCAGGGGCCTCAGCAAGTTCTTTGATATCTTAGTACAGTCATAAAGAAAACTGATGATGGCATGGCTTAGGTATTTCCCTTGCAAAGACATCAGTACCTGAAGGGAATTTATAGGGAAGATGGGTCAAGACTACTTACAGGAGCATGTAGTGACAGGACAAGGAGAAATGTGTTCAAAATGAAAGAGAGTAGGTTTAGATTAGATATTAGGAAAAAATTCTTCACTGTGAGGGTGGTGAAGCACTGGAACAGGTTTTGCAGGGAAGCTGTGGATGCCCCGTCCCTGGAAGAGTTCAAAGCCAGGTTGAATGGGGCTCTGAACAACCTGGTCTGGTTGAAGGCATCCCTGGCCACAGGAGGGTTTGAACTAGATGACATTTAAGGTCCCTTCCAATCCAAACCATTCTGTGATTCTGTGATTCTGTAAATCTATGATCATGATATCATGAGACAAAACAGTGTTAGATGATATTACAGGAATGGTTTTGAAGATAACAAAACATTATTGGGGTACCAAATGATTCTTACTCATATCTCAGTTTTCTTTACCAGTTACTGTGATTATCTGTTTATACAACAGTCTAAATGTAAACTAAGACATTTTAATTTTGGTCAACTTTTTTCCTTTTCTATAGTAGAAAGGCTCTTACAGGGGAAAAATATTTCTGGCTGTTGTACATTTATGGTGAGCCTTTAAAAAAGTAAATATTTTATATTAAGTCACATGATTCTTTAAGAACATCTGCTTTTCTTTAATATAAAATGTACTTCTTGAAGATTGGAAAATGTGCTAGATGAAAAATAAAAATAACCTAGTGAAAAATACCCATGACTTTCTTTTTTCAAATCTTATGATAAGGAACAAAGAACTTGTGAATTTCATGGTTTGTAGTCCTGAATAAAATGTCCTTGACTGACAATACATTATTGATATTCCTGGTAGATGCATTTTTCCCATTTAATGAGAATTCTTGGTCTAATTCTCATTATTAGACCAAAAAAATCAACAGGGATAGAAAAAAAGAGGGTACTTGGTGATAAATGCTCCTTACATTACATAAAATTCCTTACATGACTCCAAAAAAAAAAAGAGACAGTAGGGACACACCCAAAAACTAATTATGTGGGTCTTATGAGTCACTGTATAAAATACATGGTCTTTTCATTGTCACTTGGCCAGAAATACAATGCAATGTACACCAGGGTCATTTAATGTCCCCCTAAGTGCCTCAAGGCTTATATAGAATATTTTTAACATGTAGATTGCATTGCATTTTGTTATATGCCATAGAGGAATGCATAACACACAATATGGAAATACATCAAATACATAACTCCTACACTGGTCTATATTCACACCAATAAAACATTTTGCCTTTAATTTCACATAAGGAAAGATGTAGAAACAAAATGGTACAAAAATTTTACAGGAGAAACACGTCAGCTTTTACTCCTCTCACTCAAATAAACATGAGTTTTGGTAAAAGCATCACACCTGCTCAGAAGGCTGCTAAATAAGTTAGAGATGCATGATCTCACTCATAGTTGTACAGAATGGAGCAAAAAACCTATAACACCAGAATTATGTTTTTGGTATCTGACTAAAATCTGAATGATAAATAATGCATTGTTATAATTTCTCCACCCAGACTTTCTCATGAGATTAAGTTGCTTCTCCATCAAGACTGCTTCTGTGTTTCAATCCACAGAATTATACTGCACAACATCAGAAGAAAACACATTATTCACTTGGTCAAGAAACTGAAACCAAACAGTACTAATGGTGTGTTCCAATGTCCCATCTGATAAATTTCAAAATTAGAGACAATGTTTATACATCAGGCAAATTGAAAAGAGGAATGGGGACACAGACTGCATAAAAACTTTGTTGAAAATAAATAGTTTCTACTCTGCCTTCAAATCTAGAATTTTCTATGTTAATAATGTCAAGTGGACAGAAGGAGGAGAGGCTATGCATGTAGATTCTCCAAAGGTGTTTTTTTTTACAGTGGTACATATGGGCATGGGGTAGGACAAAAAAAATGCCTGCTGTGGAAGGATCCTAGGAGACAGCTAAAACAGAAAAGGGAATAAAGGATGCAAGAACCTTCTGATCTGCGAAGGAAAGGAGCATACTGAGACCTACGTGACATTTTGGGGAAGTTTTCAAAATATGGGAAGTGGAAAAAGGGCACAAAGAGAGCATTGAGATGGAGCTCCTGATGCTTATTAGTGCTCTCAATCCCAGCAGCTATGAGTATGAGGTACAACAAGTGCTAAAATGCTGTTAACAGGAGCAGCAGTACAACCATGGCACTGCACTGACAACACTGACATGGAAAGTTAACAGCTCTAGCTGTGGGATAAGACTTGAATGTTCATCTGCTCGAGTATTCAGTGACTTTCACTGTTTCATATCAGACAGTCAAGATTGTGGATGCAGAAATCAAGTTAGCCATTCTGGCAAAGCTAATTAAAGAGTTGCAAACCTCTTGGTAATTGCATTTGTTTTAGATTTGGAAACAGCTGAAGAAAGTTTGTATATCACAAATGTTTGCTACACACTAATTCACTAATTATTATTGAGCTGGGAAGATTGCCAATAAAAGAAAAAGCAGCAATTTCAACAGCTGAAAATAGACTTATGTAGTTCATGCCCCAGTTTGCTGTTGTTGTTGTAGTGTTGAATGTCATATTGGCATGTGTTTTTTGTAAAGGGACTGAATATATTCCAGGGTCAACTCCCTGGAAATTTTGTTGAACATGGCCAACTGGTTAAGCAAAGAGCAACTCCTATTCTAGGAACAATTAGATCAGATAATTTTCTTAGTACCTTGTCTTCACATTATTGGTGCCTTGGTACTTTGTCCTTTTTCCTAAAAAGGAAAAGAGAGCAGGGATCAAACTGCATGATTACCAGTTGCAACATTCAATGTCAAGACTGAAAATTAGGAATTTTATTTTTTAATGAACAAAATAAAATAAAATATTAAAATTATATAAAATATTTCCAGCCTAGATGTTACTTGTAAGATGTTGCTTGTAAATATCAAAGTGCTAAATGCTTGATTGATAGCAAGATGCTGAATTTTCCTGATAAAACAAAAACCCCACAAACAAACAAACAAACAAAAATCTCCTACCCCCATAACAGCTGAATGATATTGTCTGAACTTCCATATTCTATTCTGAGAAGGCAACTAACACAAAACAAGATTTTAAATCTAATAAAATTGAAATAAGTTTTGCTCTGTTTGAATCCTACAGCAAATATATTCTTTGTTTATTCTATTAAAATCTGAATGGTTCTTAAAATATGACAAATCACAGACCCAAACCTCTTGTCAAAGAATTTGCACTTTGGAAAAAGAAGTGGAAAAAGAAAAGTAAGGATTGAGTCTCTCATCTCCTTCTCTTTATGGCTAATTTTCCTGCTGCAACATCCTATAAAAAGTACATTTTTCAGGGAAACAGGAGAGCAGATGGTTCAGCAAGACCAGTACCTTGCATAAAAGGAATTTTTCCATCTACAGAAAAAGACAATAGACTAGAGACTTGAGATGACGGTGAAAAATTCAAATTGTCAATATGACTTTCACTAGAACTTAATAAGATCCTGCAGTCAGCAACAAAACAATGCGATCAATGCTAGGATCCAAAGACTAAAAATATCATGGTCTGATCAAGAGAATATTGATAGCTGGATTTTGAATAGCTGGGAAAGGGAATTATATGTGCATTAGCACAGAGAAAACACAATCTTATCAAATGCAGCCAATGTAAAATATTTGTTTGCTTTTTGTCCTCTTCTCACATTAAACAATTTCATCATATTTTCTCAATCATCAGGAAAGTTCTAATCAAGACTGACAGAAAAGCTAATTTCTGTAGGGTCAACAGGGCCCTACAGAGTAATGCATGACTTGTACTTGTTCCATACAGGAAAATTAAAGAAGAGAAGGATGGTTTTCTTTATAACTCTCTAAAACAGCTGTGGAATGAATGAATTGTATCCTTACCATAGCAGCCTAGGAAAGTTCAAACTTACAGAAAAGTTCTCTTAATTCTGCAGGTTTTAGTGTAATTTACATAGGATTTCTTTTCTTTTTCTCTTTTTTTTTTTTTTGAAGAAAACTATATTAATTCTCTTCTTATTTTGTGTGAGATACAAAAAATAACACTGTGCTTACAGATAATAAAATAATAATATGGATAAGGCCCACAAACGTCACAGTTAGCAAATGGTAACATCACTATTATTTTCAAGATGTCACAGTGTAAGCATGCATTTATTTACTGGATCCTGAATACTGGCTAATACTGACAGTAATTAATTAATCAGCCATATTGCTTGCAATAAAGAGATCAGTGCGAACGAAAATACCTCCGTTACAATTTCATATGCATATGTTTATTCAGAAAAGACATAAATCAATATAGATAAGAATTCAGCACTAATAGGCCAGAATTTTATCCTTTGGAGTTAAGATCCTCCCTTATGGAAATCTAACCTAAAAGCAACCTGACAAAACATCAAAGACCTGCTTTGAGCAGGAGGCTGGAGAGATGACCTCCCGACATCCTAAATTATCCTGTGTTTCTGTGATTCTAACTGCCCTACATATATACATATTTTCAGAAAATCACAATCTCAGCAATTATGAACACTGATATAAGCTGCCTCAAAAGGTGCTGGGTTAGAGACATGATATCGTTTTGTTGATGCATTCAACCAAAATCTAAAGGGAGCTCAGGGGCCTTCAAGTAGGTCAGAATACTTGATTCTCTTCCCACTGCCCTCCTTCTGCATCATTCTGAAGTACAGCTACTTTGATCCTATCTTACATCTTTGATTTTTCTGAATAATAAACACAACTTTGAAAAACACCCTCTATAGAAAAGCTTGATGCTGTTGTACATAACATTTCATCCCTCCAAAAATGATCAATTCTATTTCATTTGAAATAATTAATTCCAAATAATTGTATCAATATCCTTTAAAACTGGGATTTCTATAGGCCCCAGTAACAAGCAGCAACAAACATTTCAGCAGGAACAGCACCAGTGCCATTTGCAGAGGCATATATGGTTCTAGTTAATCCTTTCTGGCATCTTCCTGTAAAATAAATAGCTAGCAAAGTTAATTAGACAATTAACTTTTCAAGTAATTTAATACTTAATTTTTAAAAAACACAATTTTTTGAGAAAAAAACCTGTTTAATTCAAGTCTCTTTCTATGTGAGTCTATGAAGCAATATGCTAAATCTGATGTTATTGCTCTGTTCTTTCATAACTTTTGAAAGCTACACATTTTACAGGCTTAAATCACTAGAAAAGTATTGATTTAGGAAGGTGTTTGTGGGCACTAATCAGTATGGAGAGACGGCAATAGTTTCTCATCCCTTCTCTGTCCCTTAGATCACAGTTAACCCTTTAAAGCAGGATGACAGAGTACAGTTGCTAATTTTCCTGGAACAGACCTACAACTCTTCTATTGGTCAGACTAAACTCCATGTCTCCTAACCACAAATCAGCACTGTCCCAGGACCTTGCTGACCATGGCTGACTGCAGGTGTTAATGCCTGCCTGGTTAACAACACCCCTGTTCATACAGCCAGTCCTTACCCGTGAAAGGGAAAAAAATGCATGAAGCAGCTCCCATGAGTGCTGCCCTTGCAGAGAAGAGGGAGTATCAATGTTGGGGAAAGAAAGGTCAGGAAAAATACAGAGAACCTAGCTATTTGAGCTGATACATTGGATGAAGTTTACTTTTGGGCCTCAAATTTTATGACAGAAGCTTTCAAAATGTGTGTTCTGAAATGCTGTATAAATTATCAATCTGGACTGAAGACATATTCCACCTCTGCTGCACATTTTTACAAATTCCATTTACTGCAAAACATGTAACTTTCGTTCCTCTTTCTGGATTGCAATACCACACAGTGTGCCTCTGAAGTGCTCAGTACACAGAGCAGCGGGTCACCATTCCTTAGGCTGTTTCATTCTCTCCTACATAATTTCCCAAAGAAGTGGGAAGAAATTCACTCTCTTTCCTCTGCTGACATTTAGAAAGTTGATGTCACGTTAGTTTTCATGTATTTTCAAGTTAATTCATGCTGAGTGAACCTTTTATCTTTAAAATTGTTAAAGGTGCAACATAGGCTACATGAACCTGAAGGAACAGCACTTGATGACTCCTAAATTGCCGATATTTAAAAGTTTCAAAGTAATATTCCAAGACACTTCCTAAATTCACATGATAGTTTTCAATTACTACTGTTGAATTCAATTTTCATCTCATATAAGAGGCAGTTTGATACAGTAGGGTAGAACTAAGTCTCAAGAGGCAGAAGAAGAAGTACATTTTTTTCCTTCACAAGTAAAACAGAACACTAAAAAATGTAAATTAATTTACTTCATAGTAATCTCATGCTATATCCTTTTGTTCTATAAAATGTTCTACTTTCATTTAAAAATCACAGAATTATAAAGTTGCTTAAAATACACGAAATAAGCTGAATTTTATAGCATTTGAAAGTTAAACAAATTAAATGTTTTCAGAAGGTACCCCCTTCCTCAGTCCCTTCCACTTCGCTGTGAAAAACAATCTTTCTTTGGCAACACTGTTATAAATTCTATCAAAAGATGTTTAGTGCTCCCACGGAGTTAGGCTTCAGCTTGTGTTCTCTTTTAAGGGGCCTCCCCATGTGCTCTTGCCTTAGTGCTGGAACATGTTGTGAGCACTGACTTGAAAGGTTAAAGTGCTGTTGTGAATAATCAATGCCACCCCCAGAATCTGGGGGCTCCTGGTAGCTGAGGCAGAGAGCCAGGCATGCCATTCTCCACATGGATTAAAAAAAAGTAATAATAGTCATAGAATGCTTGTGTTGGAAGGGACCTTTAAAGGCTATCTAGTCCAACCTCCCTGCACCTAGCAGGGACATCTTCCACTAAATCAAGTTGCTCAGAGCACCATCCAACCTGACCTTGAATGGGATATTACTCTGGTTCAATCCCAGCCAGACACCAAGGACCATGAAGTCACTTGCTCACTCCCCCTCCAGCTGGATCAGGGTAAAACAGGGTAAAAGCCAGAAAACTCATGGGTTGAGATAAAGGCAGTTTAATAGGGAAAGAAAAAGACGCACACACGAGCTAAGGAAAACAAGGAGTTCATTCAGTGCTTTCCATGATCAGGCAGGTGTCAGCCATTTCCAGGAGAGCAGGGTCCCATCACACAGTTCCTTAGGAAGACAAACACCATCACTCCAAATGTCACTCTCTTCCTCCTTCTTCCCCCCACCTACCTGGTCAGTTCAGGTCTGCTATTCCGTCGTGTCTCCTCCCAACTTCCCAAGCACCCTCAGTCCCCTCACCAGCATGGTGCTATAAAAAGCAGAAAAGGTTTTGACTCTGTGTAAGCCCTGCTCAGCAATAACAAAAACATCTCTATACAATTATCACTACATCTCTATATTATCATCACTATATTCAGCATAAATCCAAAATGCAGCCCTGCTCTAGCCACTCTGAAGAAAATAAACTCTACCTCAGCCCAAACCAACAGAGGCATCTACCAGCTCTCTCTGGTCAACATGTTCCAGTGTTTCACCACCCTCATCATAAAAAATTTCTTCCTTATACCTAATCTATCCTCCTTTAGTTTAAAAGCATTATCCCTTGTTCTATCACTGCCCTGTTAAAAAGTCTGTCCTCATCTCTCTTACAAGCCCCCTTTAAGTACTGAAAGACCAAAGGAGCCTTTATCCTCTTCAGCAGCTCCCCCACGAGCTCCTCCACCATAAAACGATGGTTTAATTTTTGTAACATATGGTCTGCCTCAAGCAGCAGTGGTCAAAACATCAAATATAACGAAAAGGGGAACTTGCTGTCTCATTTATGTGACCTGAGAAAGGCAGTGAAAACAAAATTACATTTGACTGAGCAGAGGATAATAAGATCTTTGAGTTACAAGTGAAGTGGGAATTCTCTATGCTCTGTCCTGATAAGGGCAATTAGAGAGGCATTATCACAATAAAACCAAGTGTTCTCCAATAATCAGGTGCAATTCTAGTGAACGTCTTGGTGCTGGCAGATCATAGTCCAAAGAAGGCAGAGGCAGATAAGCTAGTGTCTGAGCATCACTGGAATAAAGATTTTCTTTAGAGAAGGAGAATTTGAACAAGAAAATGAACCACTTAGGAGATAATTTAGAAAAATAATTAGCTAGTAAGGACTAGGAAAAAAATTGACCAAATATGGAAATAATTATGAAAGATATGTATAAATAAAAATGTTCATAAAATAGAAGTCTTTCATTAAGCAGCATCTTTGACCATGAGATAGGCCATGCTTCTGCAGTACTGTGGTGCATGGAGTGCCAAACACTTCAAACTGTCCAAGAAACAGTTCCTTCCTGGTCAGAAAGCCTTCTTTCTGCATTAATTTTCTTTTTGAAAGAATTTGTTAATTTTTACAGTTATCTTGAATAGAGGCATGGAGCTCATTTTTGAATGACACTTAGTGGAAGTTGTATGGCCATGGAAGGGGGGGTTGGAACTAGGTGATCTTTGAGGTCTATTTCAACCCAAACCATTATATGATTCTATGACTCTATGATATATGGAAAAATAAAATGCTTAAACTGTTGATAATACTTTCCCAGGTGGTTTACGGAAGCCGTGCAGGTTAGCAGAGCATTTTTGGTATCAAGATACCAAAACCAGAGACATTTTTTGCCTTCTGTTACAGCTGTACAAAAACTGGCAGATGATTTCTGCCCAAATTAGCATGCCAATAAAGGATTGTCAAATTACCTCTTTCATCACCTCCCTATTCATCTTCATAGCTTCAGTGGAATTATGGTTCTTGCACGCTGCACAATGCACATATGTCTCTCAAGGCACAGGATACTCGTCTTCTCTGGGAGAAAAAATAATGCCTTAGGGATTCACATACTGTTTACACAAGCTTTGAAGTTGCTTGCCACCTTTTGCAAGATTATAGCTTTGCCATCCATGTGGTTTTCTGTGGCAGTGCAATTACTCCTTTAGTTGTGCAGTTGTGTTTATAGCTGTCCTCCCAGCCCCTTCTTCAATGAAATTGAGACTCTTCCATGAACAAGAGCTCCTCTTCCTCTCCTCACCCTAACTCCTGCATGAGAGAGGACAGGAGTAAAAAGTCATATCTGAGTTTCCAAAAGTTCTTAATTTTCAGACTCAAAATCCAATTCTGACTTCTGTGTCAGAAATATTCACATTTCATACTCTTTGCATACTTTTGCAACCAAACCTATTCTTTTGCATATTAATCACATAAAAGCTGTACATGTAGTGGAAGGACTAACTGTAAATTTGAAAGGAGAAAGGCCTCTGAAGACAGGCCAACGATTGCTGCTGCGCTTACTGACAATGCAAAACAGAATAAAATAGGTCAGTACTTTGCATAAAAAACATACCTTCTGCTCAAGGTGAAAAAGTTCAGCTCAAGTATTTAATGAAGCAATTTCTTTATTGATATTAGTCCTAATCAGTAAACAGGAATAGATTCGCTGTACTAACGAACAGTGAAGATAACTGTTGTCTTGAGGAAAGATGCCAAAACTTAATTCAAAAGACAAGGGCACAAAGAAATTAAATAAGAAGGCAAAAATTCAGAGGAATATAAAAATTGGCATGAAAGGTGATTTTCAAGTGGTTAGCAAGTCAAAATGGGAGCTTCTGGGAACCAAATCTGACTCCTGTAAAGTGAAAAAAACTCCCAACATTAAGAAAAATAACAAATATGGATTCAATCAACAAGATCAACAGGAATTGAAAAGGTAATAAATAACTAAGACATCAATAGAAAACAAGATAGACTTCACATTTTCAGAAGCAGAAAACCTTTCAATAAATAAATTATTCAGATGGGCTACCAGGAAAAAGAATCATTTCAGAGAAGCTAGAAGTATAACCTGCAAAGTTCTTGCACCTCCTGACTAATTCCTTATTAGTTCAAAAGCCCCGTTGATTTCAATTAGTGGTTTTCTAAGGAAATCCAGTGTGAAGGTCTATTCAAGGTGATTATCCTGAGCTAGTCCTAATAATTTTCATTCTTCTGTCCTCTGTGTTTGATAGAAGAGAATGACAGGAAAGCATTTATGTAAAGAATACACAGTCATTGCCTGATTAAATGTTTGTGTTTCTGCACCCAAGTTCTGCATCATTCCTATAGGCTTTGATAATTAGAAAATGAATAGAAAAACATAGGTGAGCATTATGTTAACCTAGGAAGGTCTTTTATCTGAGTGTTGTCTAATGGTATAACCCTATAACATCAAACAAGTGTTCTACTCTGGTCTTATTCTTAAGGTGCAGATTACTTAGTGGCAGTATATTGAGATGCAATCGATGTATATGAGTCAGATTTGAGGAAAATATTTAATAACATTTGTCTAAAAGTTAAGATTTTATTAACATCAACATTAATCAAACTGTTAAACTGAAAGTGTACTAATGCCAATCTTTTACATCAGGACATAAATAATGGAATAACTGTGAAATATTTTTATTATTAAATGATCAGTCATTATTACTGTTGCTCTTAACAATCCCTCCTGAAGAGATTTTTGTTGTTTTGTTTTCAATAAGAAAAAATCACAAGTATATAATATGCACCAAACTCTCTCCTCTCTCCCCAGAAATAATAAAACCAAAGTCACAGCACAGCAATATATGAATGAAACTTCTGTGAACATTTTGAAGAAGCTTCAAAAGTCTATTAAAGGCTTTTAGTATGGTATTGCTAATAATGAACTCTACCCTAAACATAATAGAGAAGATCAAAAAATAAAGGTGGAAGCTAAAAGGAGGAAAAGCTATTACTGTAGTGCAAAGAAGTAAGAAGGAATGTGTGGGTTTGTTATGCAAGGGGTATTCTAAATGCAAGAAGAAAAGGCTTGTATTTTATTCAAGATGAAAAAGGTCTCGCAGCAAGGGGTTGAGAACTGTAACTGCAACAGTGGGAGAAGAGGATGAACTGCTGTGAAATGAAACAGGACCTCAAATTATGTTGAGGTCAAAGTCTCACATTTGGCAGTATGACCCAGCTTCATAATTATTTTCATGACACCCACTAAAACCTCACAAAATAATGATAAACCCTCTTATCACTAGCCATTTTAATTATTAATCTGGTGCCAATTTTGGGCTGCTTTTTCTTTCATGCTCCATTCATAATTTAAACAATGTTCTTACCCTTGTGGCAATTAATTTTAATTAAAAAATAATCACAGAATCATAGAATATGCTGAGTTGGAAGGGACCCACAAGGATCATCGAGTCCAACCCTTAGCCCTGCACAGGATCATCCATGTGCCTGAGCATCATCTAAAGACTTCTCGAACTCTGGCAGGCTTAGTGTTTGGCCACTTCCCTGGGGAGGCTGTTACAGTCCCCCACCACCCTCTGGGTGAAGAACCTTTAGTATCCAACCTAAGCCTCCACTGACACAACTTTAGGCCCCCTCCTCTTTCCCTCAGAAGCAAGTTGTAGACTGTAACAAGGTTTCCCTTCAGGCTCCTCTTCTCCAGGCTGAACAGACCAAGTGACCTCAGCCACTCCTCATACGGCTTCCCCTCAAGGCCCTTCATCATTTTTGTTGCCCTCCTTTGGATGCTCTCTAATAGCTGAATACTTTTATATTGTGGTGCCCAAAACTGCACACAATATTCAAGGTGAGGTCGCACCAGTGCAGAGCAGAGCAGGACAATCCCCTCCCTTGCTTGGCTGGTGATGCTTTGCCTGATGCCCCCCAGGACACAGTTGGCCCTCCTGGTTGCCAGGGCACTGCTGACTCATATTTAACCTGCTGTTGACAGGGACCGCTACGTCCCTTTCTGCGGCACTGCTTTCCAGCATCTCCTTCCCCAGTCTGTACATATATCCAGGGTTGCCCCATCCCAGTTGCAGAATCCGGTACTTCCCCTTGTTGAACTTCATATGACTGGTGATTGCCCAATCTTATAATTTGTCAAGGTGTCTCTACGGGGTCTCCCTGCCTTCCAGGGAGTAAACAGCTCCCCAGTTTTGGGTCATCTGCAAACTTGCTTAGTATCCCTTCCAGTCCTGTGTTCAAGCCATTTAGGAAGATGTTGAAGAGCACAGAGCCTAAGATGGAGTCCTGTGGAACCCAACCAGTGACAGGTCACCACTTCGATGTTACCCCACTCACTATTATCCTCTGTACTTGACCCATGAGCCAGTTGCTCACCCACCACATGATGTGTTTATCCAGCTGTGTGCTGGACATTTTGTCCAGAAGAATCCTGTGAGAGACAGTATTGAAAGCTTTACTGAAATCCAAAAAGATTATATCAAGTTCCCTTGATCAGCGAGGTGGGTTACCTTGTCATAAAAGGAAATCAGATTGGATTAGCAGGACTTTCCTCTCATGAAGCTGTGCTGGCTGTGACCAATGACTGCATTGTCTTTCAGGTGTTTCTCAGTACTTTCCAGAATAATCTTCTCTATAACTTTTCCAGGCATTGAAGTGAGACTGACAGGCCTATAGTTTCCAAGGTCCTCCTTTTTGCCCTTCTTGAAAATTGAGACAACTTTCACCAGCTTCCAGTCAGCTGGGACCTCTCCAGAATCTCAAGACCACTGAAAAGTCATCAAGAGGCTTTATGATGACATCAGCCACCTCTTTGAAGATTCTGGGATGAATCCCGTCAGGCCCTATAGATTTGTAGGGATCCAGCTGAAGCATCAGATGCTGCACCATTCCAGGGTTGACTGGGAGTTGATCATTCTCACAGTCATGGTCCTCCAGCTCAGGGCATTGAGACCCCCTTGGTGCATCATCTGTATTGAAGACACAAAGAACATGTCAAACACCTCTGCCTTGTTTCTGTCCCTGTTTGTGAGGTGACCATCCTCCTCAGGCCAATGATATTTCTATACTGCCTATTGCCATTAATATATTTGAAAAAACTCTTTTTATTGTCACCCACATTTCTAGCCAGCTTCAACTCCAGTTGGCTGCACAGATTTTCTCCCTACAGTAGCAAGTAACATCTCTGAATTCTTGTCATTTGACCTTGCTTCCACTGGGCATATACCTTCCTTTTTTTCCTTGTTTCCAAGAGAAGATCCCTGTTCAGCCAAGCCAGCCTTCTACCTCGCCTACTTGACTTCTGACATTTGGGAATTGCCTGCTCCTGTGCCCTTGGGAGGTGATGTTTGAAAAGTGACCAGCACTGATAGACCCCAGCATTTGCAAAAACATTTTCCTAGAGGACCTTAATTGTTAATGCCCTGAGCAACCACAAGTCTGCTTTCCTCATGTCCAGAGTTGAGGTTTTGCTGGCACTTTTCCTCCTGTTACCAGAGATTTTAAACTTGGTTACTTTGTGGTCACTGTGGCCAAGACAGCCACCAACGTCCAGTTGGCTGATGAGGTTCACTCTGCTGACAAGCAGCAGATCAAGGAGCACATCTTTCTAAGCTGGTTCCCTTAGGACCTGTTCCATAAAGTTGTCATGAAACATATTATTCATTTGTTTTAACTCATAAAGTTTTATCTAATTTTTTAGAATTACAATCCAAATTGCAATCCCAGAGCAAGCAAAAGTCATATAGAACCAGTTCAATGGGTTGTGTGAAGCAGACAGTGGTCTCTGCTTCCAATGCAGCTTGTCATAAATAAATCACATAGACATGTACCATGAAAAACCTGTCAGAGTTCACAAAGGAGCCTCCTCTCACTAATGGAAGTCTCAAACCTCAGCTGACCTCAATGTAGAGGTGTAAAGGTTTTTGCAAAGGTGTTCTTATCATGATGAGATTTGAAAGTAGATGAAAACAAACAACTTTTGCCTGAAAATCCTAGATTTGTGCTATGATTTTACTACCTTTCTTCCTACAAGAAGGAACTTCTGAGAATACAGGAGAGCAAGAGACAGTCCCTAATTGATTCTGGCATAACCTTTGGGAGTAGTCACATTTCCTCTCCTTTTACGTGTAAAATCTGTTTCTTAGGTCTACAGATAACTTTCAACTGGTTTAACATTACAACTGGAAGATGACTGACTCTCAAATATGTTACGCACCTATGCTTACTGTGAAATGCAGTATTTCAGGGTATTATCTCACTTTAAAAAAACTTCATCTAGACTCTCAATTACATGTCCTGAACATTCATTCTTCAACCACAAGAGAGAAACACTCTCCTTAATATTCTTTTTATATCTTATTTTATTCTACATATGTCTTTCTACAAGTTTTATATGTGAAATTAGAGATACACTTTTCCCCTATACCACACAAGCAGTGAATAAAAAATAAATTTTATTTATTTTTAAACAAAATATCAGTAAAATAAAAGGGATAAGTAGTCTCTAAGCATGAAATGTTTTATGATGAAAAATAGCATCTGCAAATTACTATAAACCTCTTGTGGCACAATAGAAAAGCTTGATTTGCGATCCTTTTGACCTCCCCTTATTTCTTTCTGTTGTCAGCTTTGTAATTACCAGTTTCTTAATGCATACAATCAGCATTTGTTGCTTTCAATGAATTGTGCCTCACATTGTTGAAATGATCATGTTACTGCTGACACTGTTTTGTTCATATTGACCAGTCTTGATAGGAAAACCACCTTATTTTAGAAAGAGGTCCAATCTCTTCATGATTTATGTGGAAGATCTGGTTTTTGGGGCAACATCAGTCTTTGGATTATATTGTTCGTTTTCAGTGACAAGTTGCCCAAAGCACGGTTTCAATAAGGGGTAGTCAGCAAATAATTCCATATGATAGTCAACAGTTTACACTCAAGAGATACTTTATATTATCACAAAAGAGGAACCCTTCATTACATACTGCAAATCATTGGTTTTGCCTTCTAAATCAAAAGTCAACATCCACAGCTAATATTAATGTACATATTTTCATTGAATTTTAGAGAATAAAAGAATTAAGGAGAAAACAGTTCAGAACAGAAATGATGAAATAATGTATATGAAAATGACAAACTTTTAAATATTACTGAAGTTTTTCAAAGATATTTCAGCAGCAAGCTATAGGTTTCAAATAAAATTTAAAATTCAGCACATTAAATGTGTTGTACTTAGAAGAAAAAAGGTTTTTTCTTTACATTAGGTTTACAACTCTTTTGCATCCTAAGTAAACATCAGGAAAAGCCCAAGAAGGAAGCAAAATTCCCAAATTCTATAGTCACTTCAATGAGGGAAGTGTAAGTGTTCACAGGGTGTGCAAGAATGCAGTTCTTGACAATATAGTATGTCAAAAGCAGCGCACTTGCATACAAAGTAAGAGGGATTTATAAGAGGGATTCATAAGAGGGATTATTTTCAGATTTCATTTTGGTTGCTTAATAAGAAAATTAAGCATGATTACTTCCCTTTTGTTCAACTGGTCTTTGCATGCCTTTTTAATTGAATTGGCTATTCCCTGTTCATTGCAGGGGTATTGAACTAGATGACTTTTAAAGGTCCCTTCCAATCCAAACTGTTCTGTGATTCTGTGATTTTGGATTTTGAAAAGAAATGTTTTTGTTTTCTTCTGCCTTCTCAAGGCCCCAGTTATGTGTACTTTCTAAGTGACTAATAATATATTCCACACCCAAAATTGCAGTGGTCTTGAATATTAAGGTATTCAGACCACTCTGGAAGAGATCTATGCTGGTAACATATTGAACATGTCTACTAAGAGGCTAACTTAATGCATGGATTCCTTTGAAAGCTGCTAATAAGGTGTTTTTCAGTGTCAGTTCAGCCAAATGAATCCTCATTTTCCATAGAATTACATAAATTAGCTATAATAGGTTCAAGAAAATGTCATTCTATCCAAGTATCGTGTCTCCCAAAATAATTGCCCCCAGATGTAGAGAGAAAAGTACAAAAAAAAATGCAAGCGTACAATGATACTTTTTCTTGTACGTTGTTACGGGAACAGGTGATCATGAGGACAGTAATGAAGACCAGAGCTCTTTAGTCACTGACTCATGGCCATCAAGGGAACTGCTTGGGCACAGCCATGAGAATTTCCCTGAATGGTGTAACTGATAAGGAATAGAAACATGAGCATTAGGGAACATTTCAGGGGACTTGCGTGGAAATTCTGATGGGCTTCCAGAAGGGGTCTGTGGTATTGTGTAAAACATTTGTGTGAAAAGGTTTAGGGAAAGATGAGAAAAGGGAAGGCTGTAAGTCACAGGGCACAGAGCTGTATGTGACAGTAATTTGCTACTGGCCAGACTTGCCCTCCTGCTGGATTTCACAGGGTCTGTAGAACCTTTAACAAGAACAGCGTGTTGTATTTCTAAGATCTCTTTCTGAAATGGTAACCAACAGAGCAGGCACAAAAACTACCTATTAAAAGGCAGGATTTTTTTTGTCTCCATATCTTCCATATATCTCTGCTGAGTTCCACCTGCCATTTTATTTCTCTCAGTCAGTCAGTCAGTTGGTCGGTCGGTCACTATCACAATGCCATTCTGTGACTCTGCAATAGGTTGTTATTATTCATAGCCCAGATGACTTTGTGCATCTGTACATTTTGCTGCACTGAGAAAACTGACCATCAGTTCCAGTCCAGTCCAGTCCATCCCAATAGCACTGAAGATTCTTTGATAATCTTTTTGAGTCACTACTCAGAGAACAGATGTCACCTGGATTCTACTTGATCACGTTGCCTATGATTGCTTAAAAAAACTGACAGATTTGTGAAGTGCTTTCTAAGAGCCATATTGACCCTCCTCCAATAAACTTATCCATGTTTCCTTGCTACAGTCTGTATCTTTCCTTCTCTTCTTCCCTCCTTCTCTCCCTCTTCCCTTCTTCCCTTTCTCTGAATCATCTTTTGGTGATTTCATTTTATCTCTATGTTTCTTGACAACTTGGACGGTCTTCTGTCACAGTTCATAGACTTTCTTATTCTCTAAATGTGCTCTAATTATTTTTTATATTTTCTTTTATTCCTCTGGAGCCCTCTCCTGCAAACTCTTCCCTTGACTGAGACAAAGTTGCTTAGTATTATAAGCAACCTTGACTTTGGGAAATGCTAGACCTTTTCCTCATTTAAATGCTTAGTCCTTTCAGACTTATTTTTTTTAAACTTTCCTCTGGAAATTTAAATCTGGACAGAATTAGTTCTCTTGTTCATATTTCCATAAAAAATTAAACAATCAGCTTGCAGTCAGTTGATTCAAACCTTTTTGCTTATAGTTAAATTATAGGTGAAAATTAATGAAAAAAACCCCTAAAATCTTGTTGCCAACCAAAAGTTTTAGACCTTATTAATAGCAATAATATAGACTGCCTAACAAGTGCTCTGGAAGTTTATGTTTCTCATAAGGATAACATTTTAAATATCATTTTTCTCTGCAGAAAAATTAGCCAGATCTGATAGTGGGGTTCAACAGCAGGATCCTTTCACTCACTACTGCAAGATTCTACCCCCAGTTATGTAATTTTAGGGAGGTTCTATTTTAATTGTGGAAATGCTTCCACCTTTTTACTGCCAATTAAAGATGATGAAAGAGAATACGTAGCCCACCATGTCATTCTTCACAAGCAACACACAGTTCATAGTTCAGTTTCAGTCATTGCTTTCCAGTCCTGTTTCTAAAACTCCACCCTGTACTGAATTTCATCTTGTCTTTACCTCTTGTTAATTCTTCCATTTGGTTGCCTATGGTCTTGCCATTGCTTTACATTGGTGTATTTAACTGATCACTTTATACTTTGCTGTGTTTAACTGACCACTGTCTGTCCCGTCTTTAATTAGGCACTAATTACATTGCAGTCCAGTTTTTGCTGTTATCAATATTATCACTGTCTTCCTCATTGATCTCTCATTTTCTGCTTAATGATATTACTTCATCCGCTGTCACATTTTAATTCCTCTTTGTTTTATTGGAGGTTTTATGTCCTTTTTAAACTAAGCTCCTTAATCAGCTGTCATGTAGTCTGGCTCTGCCATGCTCCATTATCCCTCAGTACTCCTTTGGCTGCAATTAAAAGCAACTGATGCAAAGAATTTCAATGTAAATTTTAATGATCTAAGAAGCTTGAATCAAGTGCTTTTGAAATCCAGGTACTGACTAAGCTAAACACACCACAAAAAGATGACAGAGTGATTTAGAAAAATAATTTTAGCATTATTTAAAACTGCAAGATTGGTTGACTGTTCTCAGGAAAGGGAGCGCTTCAGAAATACAATACTGAAGTTTAGCCCATTTGTACTTCATTGCAAGGGATGAGAAAGGTGGGTAATGAGGATTAACATGGACCACATTATTTCGTGTTAGCTGTGCCAATGATATTGTGTAATGAGGAGGTACTTGAATCAGGGACAAGCACCAAGGAATTTAAGAGAAATGTTTCTACTGATTAATAAAAAAAAATATTTAGATTGGTCTGTAATAGCCAGAATTTGCTTTCAGCAAAGTTAATGCTGATTAAGGGGAATAGAAGTGAGTTCAAAACACTTCTTAGCTGACCTGTACAGCTTAGTGTTCCAAGGTCTCAAACATATGCATGTCTGAATAGGGTTGTGCAAAATACTAAGTACAGAGGGGTGTCTTTCCTGTTCAAGTTTCCTTTAAAATTGCAGGAATCCTCTACAGGTTTTGGCAATTGAGAAATGTATTACTTCAAAAGTAGAGGTTCAGATCTGAATTTATCTTTCAAATTTATTTCATATTCTCTTGAAAAATAGTTTTAAAGGGTTCACTGTTTTTCTGAGGGATCAGACTGAAGAACAATATACTGTAAGAATGGTGAGACTCCTAGAGAATCAAAGAGAAAGAGAAAAACCAAAACCTATTTGAAAATTATCTCTTTTCAGAGTTCCCAAGAATACTTCTCTGGACTATATTTGCTCTTGAAACCAATGCAGCAATTCAGGAGTCCGGGTCTCACTTCCCATACTTACATTTTCTTACACATAGCAGAAGATGTTGTTAAGAGTCCTCTTTCCACAAAAGGGGAGTCCCTCAGTAAAGAAACTTTTTTTAGGTTTGCAGTCTTCAGTTACATTTTTAGCATGAGATGTATGCAGTAGAGAAGGTTTTAGAAGGAAAACTTTGCTTTGGATTGGAAGTAAAATAAGGTCATTATAAGATTCTGTCAGGAACTCAGGAGTCACTTATTCATACCCTAACATAACTTTTTGGCTAACTCTTTTCTGAAAACCCTTAACAAGAAACTGTGAGAATTCCAACCAGTAAACTGCACAGTTGATTTTTTTAACCATATTTTAAACCACTAAAGTTATAATTTTCATTAATTAGTTCTGAAAGGTTATTTTCCTTGCACATTTTTTATTTGTGAAGGAAAATTACAACCTGTAAAATGAACCTGACAGTAGAGAAAAGATATTGAAAAGGTAAAGAAAATAAGAGTGCAAGAGACTGGATTTTTTGATTTGTGAAGGTATGTCTTGGGCTTAAAAAATAGTTTCTGAAAATGACAGCACAAGGCAAATTCTATTTTTTCTGCCGCAAAACCAGGATTAAAGCTGAGAAAATAGTTTTTAAAAAATGCATCCCAACCATGCTGCATACCAAGTAGACATCAAAAATTTATCTTATGGCTATACACTTCACATATAAATAATCTGATACCCCTCTCAGAATAAAAAGGTGCACAATATAATGAAAAGACTCTTTATTGTGATCATGATATATATATTGCAGGGTTTGCTGACACATTCAGAGCTAGAATACTGACTTTTTACAGAAATATTTTATTGTGACAATCTGAGCCAAGAACTACAGAACAATGGTTTCCTCCAGGAAACCTCCTGTGACCCTCTAATCCCTTCCTACTTCCTCTAGTTCAAAAATTCCAACATTTGCTCTAGTGATCCCTGCCTCCTGCAGAACCTCCTCCCACCATGCCCTAACCACCCCTTGTCCCCAACATCATTTAAATTGTTCCCACAGCTCCTAGTTGCTGGATGGTGAAGAGGCATCTAATATGGTCAGTTCTGAATCACTCAGATACTGATCGGCTTGTTGGCCCCAGCTCAAATTAAACAGCCCAAAGCAGCTATTCCTCTAGTGGGTGGGGGAAGACAGGAGAGGAATAAAGAGAACAGAAATCTCTCTCCTCCCTCTGCTTTCTATAAGGAACCAAAGGAGCACAAGAGCTGTGTGACCTCTTCTGAACCAATACATATGACTGGAATTATTCAGTGAGTTACCCAGTTCTCTGGGAAGTGAGGAGAGAAGATAAAGGGACAGACAAATAATATGATTTTAAAAGACTAATTTTCTTATAAAGCAAGGCTAAAAATAAATAATAAATAAATAAACAAAACCAAATGTTGTTGTTATCACTAATATTTCTAACTAGATGCCAAATAGCACATCCAAGTTTTTTTCTCCAGTGGACTTTGCAGAATCTAGATAGTAAAGAAAGCATACAAACATCAGTGCCTAAGTGGCTCTCAAATGTGACATCTTTTGAGACTTTCTGTATTATTCTGTTATTGACTGATCTAAAACTGCATATTTTATTCCAAACAGAGAGAGATGTTGGGCTATTGCATGTAATGGAAAAAGGTATAACAAGAATCAATGGCTGGATCTTGCAGCTAGATGTATTCAAACTTATAATAAGGCAATTTTTTAATTGCAGTGGTGATTAACTATCAGAGCCATCAAGTAAAGTGATGGTGTTTCTCCAGTTGCTGAAATCCTCAGATCAAGACTGATGGTTGTTCTGGGACATAGCTTGAGCCCATTACAAGTTATTCAGCTAACTACAGAGCTTAACTAGCTGAAATTGTACTGCTGGTACAAGCTTGTGTTATATTTAGCTCAGTCGAAGAGATCCAGTGATCCCTGTTGGCTTTCAAATGTACGAACTGATGAAGTGAAGCTGACATAAAAAGTTGGAATTTGCAAACAGTCAGAGCCGAGGGAATACGGAATACTTCTGTTTGGTGGTTGAACAGCAAAGAGAAGAGTGGCTTGAGCTGACTGGAACAAGTTTTATGCAGAATTTGAGCAGTGCTAAAAGGATTGAGAAAGAGAAAACAGGTTAATCAAAAATACTTCATTTAAAAGCTTTTACTGTAAGATTGTTTTCTTTTCACTGTGGCCAGTTATGAAAAGATTAAAATTTGCCTTCAAAATACTGAAATGAAATATCTTGTATAGAAAAAATTTTCCTGCAACAAAAGCTGTAATGAATTGCCTGCAAAACATCAATAAATATAGTTTTTTCATAATTCCTTTTTTGCTGAATATACATTTTTTTTCAAGGAAAACAAATATATTCAATCAGGAAAGCAATGAAAAGCATATTTATAAAAAAGATCAAAAGTATACCAATACACATTACCATGGCATGTTCTTACTAAGAAAGAAAGGGTAGATTGACAGGTAAAGATTACTCTGGGAAAAACTAAAAAGTGGTTAGCATGATCATTAGGAAAAGGTGCCCTACCATAGACTAAAACTGAATTTAATTTTAAATAAAATCTTGATAACATTTTCTACATATGTTCCATGAATATGAAATTAAAGAAAACAGAAGAGAGGGATTGATCAGTTGATACTCCTGATAGACAAGAGTAATGGTTTATTCAGATTAATATATTTATACAAATTAATCCAGTGCAATACTTGAATAAGTGGCTAACCAATGCTTATTCAAAAAAAATTATCCAAAATAATACTTATAAGATGTTTAACAATTGTTTATGATGTTTTCTTAATTTATCTATAAATTTCTACTAATTTATGTTCAAAAACTTTATACAACACAGGGTTGATATGCCTACTAACAAACAGGGGTTGTGACACCAAGGTGATGAGTGGCTTTCTTTAACCTCCTTTCTGCAGTTGACCATGATACAATATGCCATGGTCCACCTTTTGCCACTGACCTTCCTACACTGAAAGCTGCATTCCTCCACGTTTCCTCATGAATAAACAGTCAATTTTATTTCTTGAGAGTAAATAAAGAATATCAAGGGCTACAAGGAAGAACCCAAACCTTCCCATTTGGCTGTTCTGCCTATAACAGTCTCTCCAGAAATTCACCATAAGGGACCAAAAGTATAGATTCACCACCTCACTCGTAGCTGCCTTGCACCTTTAACATTGTGCTAGTACATATATATATACGCATCTCGTCTGTTGTCAAAGACAATCTTAAAACTGGTCCTGTTAACTCTACTTCTGAAACATCTTTATTTCCACTCAACAGCAAAAAAAATTATTCTCGTGTTTTCACACATAACTGACCAAAACCCATGCCACATCTATACACAGATTCCCAAGCTCTTAAGATAGGGTCTGTTTGAACACATCAGCTTTGTCTGTTTTCTTCATAGATTTTGATTACTGTGATCCATGGGCTATACACACAACAAATCTAATACTTTAAATTCCTAATAGCTTCTAGGCCATCAATGAAAGCATTTGCACATTAAAACACAGTAAAAATGGCAAGGAAAAAAAAAACCAAAAAAAAACCCAAAATGCAGAAAGGTGGTATAAAAAGTAAAAAGGAAAATGAAAAATTCTACATTCTAGTAATGTAAAATATTTTTTCCCACTCTATGTTTTCCACCTCTGACCTTCTCACACCATAAATATGAAGAAAGACATGATGTAATTAAAATTATACTTAATGCTTAGGCTAAGGAGTTAGAAGTCCGCATTCTACATTGCATTAATATTTTCTCATATTTTTCCAAGAGCTACACACACAGAAAGATACACACACATATGGAGTGAACAGCAGGAATCTTTCAGTTCCCTCAAAATGGACCACCTGTACATTTTTTAATTGCAAAGAATAAGAGATCCTATTTTTATTTTTTTTTATTTTTATTATTGTTATTATTCTCATTAGCTTTTACGTCTGCAAGAAAGCTAAAACTCATAAAACTGGATTAAAATCCCCACAACACTTGACTTCTGTGGTTACTAATTTTAACAAAATATTATGGAAACACTTGTTAGGGCTCAGTCCTGATAACTTTAGATGAGTTTGTCTTCTTCTTATAAAAGATTTCAATTTCATGCTTTACCTTTCTGGTTCCAAGTTCAACACTGATATTGACTTTCTTCTGAGTACTTTGATGTGCTACTGTCACATATCTCTTGAGACTGCCCCTTCACTCTTCAGGTCATCATCAAAATAATGAATTTTTTTCCTTTCAATTCTCATTAAAAAACCACAAGCAATGGTGATCTTTCACTAAATATAACCTGGAGTAGAAGTTCACTTGGAAACATTCATAGAAAGCTCTCATTTATTATTGGAGATAGCCACTGATGTCTTTTTTTCACTGGTGAGATCTATCAAATCATACTAAAAATGTGACTAAAGTGAGGGGGGGACATTTCAGAGGCTACAGAGCCAAGATTTTTGAGAAAATTTTTGTCTTCCATGAGAACACTCAGAGGAGGACAACACTTTGAAAATGAAAATTTTCAGATAATTCCTGTCAGTGAGTTTAACTTGACGTGCTGCAGAAATAAATCAAATTATTCTAAAGAAGCATGGAACCAAAGAAATGAAGATTTGAGATGCATGCAAATGTCCTGCTTTTGGAAAATGGTATTTAGTAATGCAGAGACAGAAATCTGCCTGTAATGAACCACATTGCCAAATGAACTGCAAGTCTAACTAGTAGTCAGCTTTAAGTAACTTATAAAAAACAGCCTTTCCTTAGGAAATGCTCCACCAGCTTGACTGATTAAGAGAAAGACAGCACTTCTTTCTCTAAGGCAAGGTACAAGTGATACTCAAGTAATTTAAATACCTTATCTTCTGCAGCAGCAAGACAGATTTGCTTTAAGACACTTAACTGTATGAGACACTGCAAAAACAATTTTGACTGGCTCTTCTCCAACACATTCCATGACCTCAGCAGTTTAGTGTACAGGAAAATTGGGGGAACCAAAATTTCCATTTTTCCCTCATGTCTCTTAAACAGATATTGCCCAGTTTGCTAAATGCCAAACAGATACAGCACAGGCAAGAGACTGGTCTTTGCTCAGTTCATCCTCTTGAACACTATGAAAATCACCCAAAGATATTGTAAGTTCCAGTGTTTGCACAGGTAAAATCACAAGGCTGAGCCACAGACTTTTAAGCAAGAATGGAAGTTTATTTCAGGGATGCTCAAAGCTGCCTGAACTTGCAGCAGCTGGGTGGCAAAAAACACACCTCAGGGCCTCGCAGCCGTGCCTATCCAAGGCCCTCAGACATGTGGCGTGCTGCTTTCCGAGCCCTTCACCTTTCCCCCCCGCACCTCCCCATCCTGTCTTCCTGCCCCCACTTGTCGGAAGGAATGCTTCTTTTGCAAAACTGCTTAGATAAGAGAGTGCCCTGTTTAGTCTGCACACATTCTCTCAGCATAAGAGAGAATGTTTCTTTAGCCACAGCAGGTTTCTTGAGCAAAGAGAAATTTCCAAACCAGTTTGCCTCCTCGCCATTTTTTCTGCAGGTTCCCTGCAACCCCCACATGTAAGGAAAAACCCTGCTCTGTTTGCTAATTCACTCTCCCTCCATAACTCCACATAGTTCCTTTTCATTCACACATAGCACGAGTGTAACTTGACACAGCTTCGTAAGAAGACAAGCTGACATTTGCATGCATCACTAGCCACTTTCTGCTCATTCAGTTCCTCTATTTCTGGCTCCCTTTGACCCATATTTTAACTAAACATTGGAGGCGTTATTAAAGTCAGACTATGTCTTTTCCTCCTAACATGGAATTCCTGTTAGACACAGCACAGGTGATGCCCCACACAGCACCAGATAGCCCAAGGATCAATGCTTAATCTGCATACCATATTTGGTAGGATGCTTTGCTTTGAGGACATCACATCAAGCTGGAATCAAACTGGGCAAGAAAAATTCCTTGTGCTATAACTTTATGGCACATGCAGTCTTTGCAATGTGCTCTGCATGTGTCAGCAAATACACCTGCTGAGATTAGGGTGTCACAGAATCATTTAATAGTTTGGATTGGAAGGAACCTTTAATGGTCACCTAGTCCAACCACCTCATCTAATCCAGCTCCCTTAAGTAAGGAGATAAAATGTATGTGTCATGGGAATTTTCTTAAGATGTAAAGTTAGGGCAACTGTCTTGCTATAAACCAATTTGGTAATTATTTCATTCAAGTAGAAATAAAAACCTCAGTTTTAGTACCTAATTTAAAGCCAGACCACCTTTGATGCTAGTGCATGATCACTTTATTTTGGTAGTAGTCTTCATAAAGAAACATAAATTTCATGGGGGCTTCTAGCGGATATATTTGATATTTCTTCAATGAGTCACTTTAATTGCTCAACTATTCTTCTCACATAAAGCCAAAGTAATTATATGCAGATTCAAATGTGGGTCTATAAGTGCATTGTGAACCACACAAATTACTGCTTTAATTTTATACTTCATGTCGAATATACATAGCACCAAATGTATATGATTGGTTGATCAAACCATGGTTTTAAACTGTTTTCCACAACCATTCTTTGTTTTGCTATCTTTTAATCAGATCTTTATGCATATGCAGTTTAGTTAATAATATCTCTCTGGCAACATCCTCGCACTATTTTGAAATTTGAATATATTTTTTTTCAGATTAAACTTAGTTTTTTGTTGGTTTTGTCTCCAAGATTAGAAGGTGATATTGTGTACTGTAAGTATAGAATATAATTCAGTGGCTGTGTTCTGTTCTTAAAGATCGTATTCTCACTATATCAACCGGCCACCTGCCTCATCCTTTGTGATTCCTGAACTTTTAGGTATCAATATCATTTATTTTAGTATTTTAGTGATGGAGAAGCTTGTGAAAAATATAGGGCATACTTTTATGATAGTCATATATAATTTTTCTAAAACTGCAACTCCTTAACCTTCTAAGAACACTGTCTCTCTGATTACTTGCTGTGCAGTAACAAATGAAGTTCATTAGTTCCACATACGTCAAAATAGTCTAAAACTAGAAGACGGGTAGTAACAAATGACAAGGGCATAAGAATGGAAGGAGCAAAGTTTTTGCAAAAGGGAGAATACAGCCATTTTTGCCAGACAATAGTTTTTCACTAGCTGATCAGGAGCTGTTTGAGCAGCTTGAAGCCACACATATCTTTAGATATACAAAAGCAACTGAATGTTCTTTAATGAAGGCAAATAGTGACGATATACTCCCAAGTACCAAGTTTTCCAATTTATGGTCACCTGATTACTGACACCAAACATAAAATTTCAGTTCAGTGAAAACCTATCTCTCCTAAAAGTTCTTTTCCCGCACTTAAGTAGTCATTTTGTCTGCATTTACAAAAAGAATAAACAGGAAAAGAGGACAAATATTGATTAAGGAAGAAGTTCAGAAAAAAGGCCAACATGAAAGCTTCCAAATATACTCTAACAACTGTTACTCCAAAGACTCATGCATCCAGTCTCCTGTTTCTGAGTGTGAGGAGTTGCTGAGACAGAAATGAAACAGTCAGGAGTATAGAGCTATCCTCCTCATGGTAAAGACATGGGAACACAGGGATTTCCTGAAACGGATGGTGTATTCAGACACACCTTTTAATGGTCATTAGTGAATGTTAAAATTTGTATAATAATAAATGAGAACCCCATCATATTTTTGCCATCTATAGCATCCTCTGATACAGCAACTACTTGCGTTTCAAGTTTGTTTATAAACCTGATGCCAAACTACTTTAATATTCCTCCTCTTTCTTGTAGTAAAAGAAATGCATTAGTTTCTCTTTAGTGTTGCATCCATGAGAGAAAAGCCCATTTTTTCTTTTATAAAGTGACCTTTAAATGAAGAACCCAAGGCAAAATGGCCCAGCCTGGAAAGGCAAACTGAAAAGTCAATACAAGATACTTGAGTCAGTTTGGATTCTCTTCTGGTTTTGACACCAAATCTCAGTATTCCAGCTCACTGTTTTGGGACACCTGGACTAGCATTACTGCAGTTCCAAGGGCAAATACACCCCTTAAATGGCCATTTTGTAGAGATTCTGAGAAAGATAACAACAGAAGAAAGTTTATCTACCAGGAAAACCTACAGTCATCCTCATTTCCTTGTGTGCATTAAAGAAGAGGCTTGAATAACCCACAGGAGCTATACAAACATTCAATATGTTAACCATAACATTGCAGCTTATTAGCCATAATAAACTTACTGGAACAGTGTGTACTAACAAGTGCTATTACCACTGTCAATGCAAGGATGCCACATGGGAACAACAATGAGGAAGGAAGATGATACATCATTACATTTAGGAAAAATTAAGGATGTTCAGTATCATTTCTCCTCTGCTAAATCCTTTCAAAACTAGTGATTGAATCAAATCTTTGCCTAGAGCAGTGCCAGAACACCACCACACCCCCCCCCGCATGAATTTTCTGAGAAAAAGGAGAGGTAGTCTAAGATCAGAGGATATGAAATCAGCAAATGTTTTCAGACATTTTGAAAAAGTAAGCAATAGCAGCAGGTAGACTTAGAATTAGGGGGAAAAAAGTCAATATATCAGCAAATGATTAAACAAAGAATACAAGAACTGACAATTGCACATATTATGGGCAAGAAAAACCTGAATATATTTCAAAATAGCTTCACACACATTACTGAGAGAAATTAATGAAGGAAAATTGGAGGACAGGAACAGAAGAGGAGAAGGAAATTATGAATCTTAATAACAGAACCTGTCAAGAGAAGGGTGAAATTCAAGGTGCAATACTTCTGACTTTCTGCCTTCTGAAATGGTTTGCAAGTAATGCATCACCTTTCTCTTAAACCTGGCTGATGTTACGTGCTTGACAGCAAGTCACAAGAAATCCTACAGTAAACTGCTGCAGAAGAGCTGTTGTTTTTTTCCTTCTGCTCCATAGATTTGGTGGCTGGTTAACCCTCTGAACAAGAGTTTATAGTCCTGATATGTCCTCACTGATTTAACTAGATGATCAAATATCACATTCCTAAAAAATAAAAATAATAATCTTAGTCCAATCTAATATGAGTATGGATGTTCTCTTCATCCACATAAATGCTTCATCATTTTTGATACCTAGTAAATTCTTGGCATCAGTGATATTTTGTGACAGAAGTTTTAATGGTTTAAAAAGTCCTGAAGGAAATACTGTTTTTCAAAATATATAATTTAACTTTAGCTGTATTTAGTGAATGGTAGTTGTCAAGCATATACTTTGCCTTGTCAGTCAGTATGATTAGTTGTCCAATGCTTCAGTGCTTTAGTGCATCTCTAATAGGCTATTACTTAGCAAAAAGAAAGGGAAAAAAATCTTGAATGGTCTGAGAAAAATCATTATCTGCTTTGCTCTAAACCTTTGACACCATGCAGTCTGTGTGTTCTGAATTGTGGTTGTTCACTTTCTGAAGCCTTTTGTCAATAGCAATTTTGATGAGGAGTTACTATTTTCAAAATATTCACAGCTTCTTTTAAAATTGAAATCAATAACAAACATTAGAGAAGAGAGAGAAAAACAGTATTACACAATCTACCCTGCATTTTCCTTGTGACTAGAAACCCATTTTATGCTGGATGGTGTCATCTAAGAAGATCTTACATCAAACATTGTCAACCTCTTAATTACCAAGTACTCTGAGTTGGTGACAAGTAAGGGACTTTCTTTTTCACCAGGACATGGGTAGTCTGGGAGCACCGCAGCATGACACAGAAGGCTTGAAGATTGCAGCCTTGATAAAATTTTAAATAGAATGCACTTTTTGTCTCTGAAGAAGCAAATTGTCTGTCTAATAGGCAATACATCTTATGACTGGTGTGTTTTTGAGTTACTTTAATAACACAGAGGAAAACTGCATGTTATTTTACCTCTTGCAGGTTTTTTTCCGTCCCGTTTTCTGTACAATCATTCAGTGCAGGTAAGAATGTATATTATATTTCTCCAGACAGATACTACTTTAAAAGAAAGTAAGTCTCATCTTGTCACCTAATGAGACCTGTAAAGCTAATGTGTTTTTTAACCTATATAAATCTTTCAGATTGGACCCTCAGGATTTGCCAAACATGGTGTTTGGTTGATTTCTTCATCATTTGCTGTGTCCTGCATTATGTTTTCTGCATGGTGCAGCTGGATAGTAGGGAGAAAGCCTTGTCCTGGCAGCTGTGTTTTGAATCAAACTGATCCTCCTGGACAGAGTGCAAGAGTTTGCCTATTGTGAAAACAACTGAATGTGCCAAGAGCAAGCAGCTTCCCAGGGACAGGAACAGGCATAAGAGAGAGAGGTGCATGCAAACATGGAGATGGAGACTCTTGGCGCTGAGGCAACTGCCAGCCCTCCTAGAAATTATGGAAAGATTTGTCCTTAGAATGTACAGACAACTGTGCACAATTCAATTCTTGTGTGGGAAGACCTTGGGAGCTCTTAAGAACAACCCTAAAGAGGAATAAGCTGTCTGACAATTAACTGATGTACAAACTCTTATTTTTACTTTAGTCATTGCCCTGAGTACTGGTTAAATTAGTTCTTCATTGGTCTAATTCATATTCATGTAAAACCTAGCTTCTGCGATTCCAAGTTAGCTTTCTATTTCTGTCTGACTTCTTCCAGGTAAAAACATAAACACAATTACCCTGGTCAACTTAGCTAAAAATAGTCAAGGCCTGCAGGAATTCTAACTCTTTAGCCCTTTGCGAAGACAATCTGGCAAAGAGAGATGAATTAGTCAACATTAGTCACATCAACATTAGTTGATGTGTCAACTGACCACTGTAAGATGAGGAGACCTACAGAGAGCACAAACTTTCTGTTGTTTCTGTTTGTACTTTCTGAAAGTATTAACTCCTGTAATGTGATGTAGGTAGGCGATACAGTTTCACTCAACCTGTGCTGCACAAAGACCTGACCTTTTTATCTTTGGTGTAGAGGATTTAGCTCTCAATGGAGGTAAGCTTAACTGAGGTCTTTTATTACATCAAAACTCATTCCTTGATGTATTTTTCCTAGCAAAGAAGAAAAAGTTCAGTAGGGAAAAGTGCAAAGTTAAAGACTGGTAGATGAGGACACTAAAAAGTCAAGGTTTCAAGGTTGTGCAAGATGCTTCCATCAGCTGAAAGGAAAGGTCAAGATCTGATCACTGACAATTTTTTGTGTCCTTTGGCCTCATTCTTAGACATGGTCTCTTTTTTACTTTAATGGAGTAGGATAGGACTTGCCAAGGAAAACAGAAATGCAAAAATTCACAGTTGAGAAGAGTTGGCAGCATGTGTCCCTAGAAACAAACATTCTAATGAACATTTCAATATTGTTTCTATACTAAAAGCTCTATAAAAGGCGCAGCTAACTGTGTGTCACAAATGTGAAAATAAAATGCAGCCAAATAGAAACAGAGTCAAATAACAGTTCTGTAAACAGTAAAAGAAATAGAATATTTTTAGTATTTCTTTTTGAACCACAAAACAGACTGGAGATTCAGTTGAGAAAAAGTACTAATTATCCTGACTCAAGGAATCCAAGGATATGCACACTACAAAATGAGGAAATGTACACTACACAAAGATGGTCTGGCCATATGCATTCTGGCAAGGTCTGAGAGTTTTGGTTGATTTAACTGAAGGAAGTATCATAAATAGAACACCTAAATAAAGTTAGGTGGTATCAGGAGTAATATCTCATTCTTGAAACAGATAAAAATCTAGATTGTGCTGTAAGGATAAAGCAACAAGCAAAGGAGGGCACTGAGAAATGTGATTGTGGGGTAACCGGAAATTATTTTAACTCTAGGAAGAAAATCCTGTGATTTCAGCTATCTCGGATTCAAAAAGGATTTATAAATAAAGTAGAGAAGCTTGCTTGCTGCAGACTCCTGGGATATCAGAATGCAAGAGCACTGCCACTCTAGCACAGAAAGGACATAACCATTGTGCAGAGGCACAAAACCTTCAATTCCTTTCAGACACATTTAGCTATTATCTGTACTGAAGTACTAACCTTTCTCACCTTTGTGCTTCCTTGAAAAGCATGGCAGGAGGCCAGTGAAAGGATGTCTTTAATGATACCAGACTCTATTGCAAAACTCAAAGACTTTAGAGATTACAGCAGTCATAACTAGTTCCACACACAACGTGTCCCAGAGAAGCGTGAAAAGTGGGAACAATAAAGGAGGAAAGCAACACAAACAGTGCTCAGGAAATGCCACAGTAAAAAGATGGGAGTTTGAAGAGATAAAAATTTCCCCTCAGAGCAACAGATGACCTGCTTACCCTCAGCACAGTATTCAGCGTGCTGTATACAGTCACAGTACCTTTCATAACCCCCAAAATAACCACAATGAATCACATTGAGCTTTATATCTATGCCTGTACTCAGGTTGTCTATCAGTTCTGTTTTACGTCCCTGTTGTGAGCAAAATGCAATATCCTAGAAACAAAACTACTTGTTTCACCTGGTGCTGTGCAGAGAGACTATGAGTTGCCCTGTACTTACAGTGTAGTGACTGACTAATTAGAATTGCAATGACAGGTGCAGGTCACACCCAGGTTTTCCTTTCTCCGTCCCACCTCAGAATAAAATTAGCATCATTCTCTGAAGCATCTGTTGTAATGGACATTGGAACATATTATCATATTGTAAGCTGCCCATGGGGGTACCTTCTTCCTCATCCATCACTAGCGGAGCTGACAGTGCCCCAAGAAAGCAGAATGCTGCATTTGCAGCTGGAGTTTATAGGGCAAGGATCAGATCTGCAGCAAGTAGCTCTCCTTGAATCAGAAAAAGTTCCTTTACATGTACCAGCAAGAAGATTACCTCACAGTGCTCCTTTCTGAAGTGTTTAAGGTTATCAACCTGCTCTATAATATCTGAAGTGCTGGCTTTTCATCTCTGACTATTAGAAGGTGCTATTCATCAGCAAAGGTCATTAGCTGGAATTTAAAATCACTGATAAGAAAACAAAAAACATTTCTAAAAAAAAGATAGTCTGGTTTCTGGTTTTGATCCTTGCTCTCTGAAAGAGGTTAGTCACAGTGAGACTTGTCCACAACACAAGCCAAAATTTTCTACATATGTGTCAACCTTACTCTTGTAATCACCTTTCTCAGCAACGGACTAGTTCTGATTTTATAAATCAAGAGCACTTACAATGCTAACCCTCACTGCTGGCATTTACTGAGAAGCTTCAAAGCTGTGGCATATTCTTTGTCTTCCTAATAGCACCCACAGAGTTGTGGTGCATGATATTCAAGTCAAGCACTTGATACAAAGCTTCTGCAGAGGTGCTGTCTGTGGGATGCCATACTAATTCCAGAAATAGCCAAAAGACACAGATATTTTCTCCACCACTGCCCTGTCAATGTGATGGAAATGAACCAAAGTTCATTTCAAAGAAGGGTATTAAAAAATGGTACCAGAAAGTCTGTGGGTTATAATGACAGTAGTATGATGCTTAATTACATTTACTGAAAATTTCCAGAGGCTACAAGCTCTGAAAACACACACATGAGCAAACACACATACTTAAAAAGGAAAATACTGCAAACTTAGTAGATTATTAAAGGAAGTTGGCTATGGGGTTTATTCACAAGGTCTTGTCTCTGCATCTGAAGACGCTATGCTAAAAAGGGGAGTTACTACAAAGGAAACATTAACTCCTCCATGCTCATGGTGATCATCTAGGTCTTTAAAAGGAAGCCGCCTGCACTGCTCCCAGATACCACCAACACTGTCCCACACCATTACATCCCCCTCCCACTTTGTTTTCCCTAGTGGCTCTCAGACCCTCTCTCTTCTTCCAGTGATGCCTTAAGACCCTTTTAGTTACTTATTTTTCTAATTTTGTAAGGTTTATAAGTTTTATAAGAAGTAGAAGTAGATTTTAGAAGCAGCAGCCCTTACTCCTCACCCTTTAGCACAAATAGTTTACACATTCTTCAACCCTCTTACCCCATTCCATGCTCCCCATATCAATTCTACCCCTGAATTCAGTAGAAATGTCTAGTCTTTTGTCAAGGTAAGGCCTATGCTGTTTAGAGAACACTCATATCTTGGCCTGAACAACAGAACACAGTCAAGAATTAGGTGACCGTGTACCCTTTCTGCTCTGAAGATGTTGAAGATGATGAAGAGGTGGTCACAAAAGCCCACAGACCCAATTCCCAGGGGGTGGGCCAGGGGGTGGATCAGGGCAAAAGCTACGGGGTGGAAACACTTGGGATTGGACAGATAGTATTATAAAATGTAACATCTCAGGCAGAGCTGCTCGCACGTCCTGTAACATCTATGCCTTGGAACAAATTAAATCCTTTCCTTATTTCACCCTCAATTAACTGCTCCTGAGTTTTTTTCTTTAGTATCAACTACAGGCATCACCAGGGTTGGACAAAAAGCATGAGTCACCAGTTAACAATGGGTCACCACCTGTGCTTCCTCCTCAACCACATTGTCCAGTGCCTAACATGGACACAGACATCCATATTCAACCTTTTTTTTCCCAACAGCAGAGCTTCCTCTTATCCTGCCTGTAGATAACACCAGCTCTAGTGTTACCATACTTACAGCTGAGCAAAGCTACTGCTTCAAGGCAGCACAACTTTCAGACATGGTGCACTTGTTGTGCTGCCTTGAAGTGACTTGTTGACACTAGTCTTTACTGCATCTCACCCATTTTCCTTCCCATTTCAAACAAAAAAAGCCTCGAGGAGCTATTTTGGACTTTAAAATAATTGACAAATAAAATAGAAGAATTTGCCTGCTGCAGGCTCCTGGCAGATCAGGATACCACATCTACATGTAGGCTTCTCAGGAGTGGATCAAACCACATCTCAAACTGGATTTTGCTACTGGACTGTCATTTGACTACCATAAGTATCTCATTTACATAACTCTTTGCTGGATGTCTTTTCAGTTTTCTCAAATATCTGTCTTCTCAGTTTAAAGCAAGAGGATTTCAAGAACCTAATCCTGAATTTGCCATAAAAACTATATCTATTAAGGTTTGTTCTCCAGCCCTGCTTACAATTCTCTGCTGAGCTCTGTATCTAACTGTGATAAGTTATGTGCAGAAATGGAGTAGGAGACACATCTGAAAATCTATATAAACAGAATTGGGGCAAGGGGGGAAGACAAAACTTGGTAAAGGATGCACTACTGACACTTCTACAGCTGGAGTACTAGGACAGCAAGATAGGTAGAGAGTGGCTGCAGAGGACAACTGGGATAAAACTAGAATCAAGCCTATCCATCTAGTCTAAACCCTGCACCCGCATGCCATATCCCCATTTGGCACGACTCAGAAAGGAAACTTAAGGTTGAAGTTCTCAAGACTGTTCATGTAAATAAAATTAATTTTGGATCAGTATCTCATTTGTAAAAACACCAGCCACCGCTCTCATAATTCAGTTTCCAGCATCAGCTACCCAGGTCCTTTGTGACTCTCAATGGAAACTTGTATCAGGTTCAGTTTTGGCAGTTCTGAGGATCAGTAGGCCCATTTATTTAAGACTTCAAGTATTGACTCAGAGTTGAGCAAATGCTAAGTCCATCAGTAAAGGAATGACAATTCTTGTATTGAAATGAAGGCATGTTTTACAGTATGTCATATAGATGTTAACAGACAGAGACATCTTAGCTGTTTAATCTGTTTACTTAGCTGACATTTTTTCTTCTGAAAATACTGAAAATATATTCCTATAAATCCAAGCAACTGATCACACCAGGGGTAGCGTGGGTACTAACAAAAACATCTAGAAATTCAGTCCTGGATAAGAACTGTGACTTCACTCCTGATTAATGTAACTGAGTTACAAGTATCTTGAAAGAAGTATGATGAGTATCATATCTTGCATTTTTCTTAAAATCCTGGATGTGTCCAACCAATATTTTCCCCCATACCTGCATAGGAATCTTTAAATGTGAAAAAAAGGAATAAAATCCTCATTTTAATCAAAGCCCCGCAAGCGGTGTTGGAAACCATGAGTTCTCCAGAAGAGGATGTTGTTGACTAATGTGTTTTATAGTACAGACGATGTTGTCTCATCCCATATTCCCGCTGCATCAGGGTTTTTCAGTCAAATGAAATACAGTGAGTGGTGCTTTCTGTGGAGCACATCATTAGCTGGTATTCCTGCAGCTGTTCTAAGACAATTACTCTCATAACTGAGTTTTACAAAAATGACAAACTTCTGCTAATCTGCTGCTGAATACTCATACAATATCATATACAATACCAATATTAACTGCCATTCCTTTTAAAAGGAGATACTCCTTAAAAATTCCTAAAAAGTTGTGGCCTTGTTTCCGGTTAAAAAATGTGCAAACCACAAAGAATTGTATATACATGCAGTAATACCTGTTGCTTTAACATTTAAAAGAAATGTATAAAAATATATATGTGCATATATATATATAATTTAAATTTAAAATATATATATATATATAACTTACATTTATATATACACACATATAAATTTTAAATCCTGAAGCAATAGGTATTTCTTTTGGTTTTCACTTTCAAATGTTGTTTCATTATTAAATTTTACTAAATGAATTTTAAGATTCCACTCCTACTGTTGCCCAGAATCAGAGAAATAAATCTGTGGACAATTTTGAATATAGAAAGGGAAAAAGCAGCTCTTTAATTGAGGTGCCGTAGGTGCGCAAAATATATTGCACATACCCACGGTATTGGCCTTTAGAATTTTTATAATAACATCTAGTACAATATCTGGACACTACTTCATAGGTTACACCCATCCCCAAAACCATCTCTCCCATCAGACTGCCCTCGCTACACCTCTGCTCAGAGGCTTCAAGGCCTCTGAGTAGTTTTGACTGGTCATATCAGGTGGTGCGACCCTGTTATGTCTTATTCTAAGTACCTTTCTACAGGTAAGGTGTTTTTCAACTGGCTAAAATCTTTGTCCATTGAAATTCTTGACAAGAAATGTTAAACAGCATTTTAGGAATCTAATGCAAAGGTGCTTAGCAAACTAAAAGTACTAGTGAGTTATACTGCAATATGGTATAATACAGATTTTAAGGCATCACTACAAACACAAAAAGTTGTCATTTCAGCTAAAATCTTGATAATTTTTAATTACAAAATGGAAACTAAAACCAGAATTAATCCTCCTGCAGCCTTATCTTCATTGTGAGATTCAAGTCTTTGTTTTGCCATTCAGCTTTTCTGAAGATACACTCTCATACTTCACCCTGTATCTCAGCTGGTGAGTTCTAATTTAGTAACCAAAGTGACTTGATTGTTTGCAAATAAGCACCATATTTATGAAGTAGGGTGTTCAGCAATATGGTCAGTTTAGAAGGTCTCTTTTGAATCTCTCCTAATCTCAGTTACCTTCCTTGAATATGATGCTGCAAAATTGTACAGGTTTTACAAAAGAAGTCCTACATTCTGCTGTGATAGAAAGCAAAAAATACAGATTAACGCACCTCTTTTGATACTCACAAGAACTGACTAAACTCTGATTTTGGACAATATGCAACCTCAGCTATATTTACCTTCAACTATACAATGTTTTGTCACTGCTTACATGCTTTGACATCTGAGTTTTCCACATCTACATTACATCAATGGGTTGTCATCATCTTCTTTCAAGTACGACAAATGCTGCTTCTTTGTAATTTTGAATTAATAAAAATTTGTGTTACAAAACAGAGGTTCCTTCTTTGTAAGCTTTCAATTAACGCTATTACATTTCAACCTAATGTCTTTGTTTCATTCCTTGAAATTGTTTGACGTTTCTTGCACAAATCCCCAGATTTCCCAAAACAGACAATATTTCTCAACTATGCACCATCAGTATATGTCATTAACACAGTTTTCTGTGTAGATGTCATGGAAGGAAGGAAGGAAGGAAGGAAGGAAGGAAGGAAGGAAGGAAGGAAGGAAGGAAGGAAGGAAGGAGGGCCAATCCAAGAAACAAAACAGAGTTATCTTGGTTGGTTGATTTCTTTTGCGCTGGAGTGCATTGAATAGGATGAGTGGAGAGGATAAGGAATAAAAAGATTTTTTTGACATATTATTAAGTTGCTTATGTCCCTATTAAAGTAAAGAATCCATCATGTTAATTGGAGTAGGGTGTTCTGAGTTCACAGTACATCTTTCTAAAAAGTAGAAACAAACATACTGTAGAATAATACCTCCGTCATATTCTCTCTTTGTTCAAAAATACACACAACTGTAAACCAAAAGACCACATCCGGTCCCAATAAACAACTTGTGTGTTTCTTTATAAGTCATGGCTCCCATAAACATAAAAACAACTAAAAAAAAAAAATCCCCAAAAATTAAAACCAATCAAATAAAAATGAGACATTGAAGAGAAAAAAAAAGATGTTCTTCAACAAGGAGAAAAAAACAGGTTTTAATGCAAGTGAAACTAATTTTTTAGTGATCATGGCTGGGCTTCGCGAACGAAGATTTGGGAAGGCTCCATCCACATTTGTTACAGGCACGTTGGTGACTTATGAGGCCAATACGAGACAGACATGTCCGATTGCAAAAGGTACAGCAGAAAGACTCCTTAGATGGTCTATTCTGCAAAACACGGTTCTTTCTGCGTTGCCTTTTCTCCTTGAGAGTGATCCTGCGTGTGTTCTCGAAGGAGACAGCAGCGTTATAGATGGTGTGTCTCCAGGCCTCCCGATTTGAGGTCAGAGTAGACCAGTTATGATGATCAATATGGCCAAGGCTGAGATGTTGTTTCAGGGAGTCCTTGTATCTTTTCTTCAGGGCTCCTCTCTTGCGGCAGCCGGTGGCAAGTTCACCATAGAGCAAGATCTTCGGGAGGCGGTGGTTGGGCAGGATGAGCTCATTAGCCTTCTGGCAGTCATCCTAGGAGAAGGACAACTCCAAAATTTTTTAGTAGAAATGACAAATATAACTATGCCAAAATATTTTGTGTAAACTGCGATGATTTTCAGAATAAGAGATCAGTTTTAAATATTTAATTTGCTGAAAGGTATTTTCTCAGCCAAGGGAAAGGTCACAATTTGCAACTTCTCTAGAAATGAGTAAAAGTCATGCAGCCTTACATTCATACTGAACCATGGGGCAGAACACTGACAGAAATCCCTGTCCAGTAAGCAATGGCTATGAACCAAAATTGCTAATAAATGGATATAAAAACTAAAATGCCAATAAAATGCAGATGTAACAATGCTGATATTTAACATTTCACCATTTTGTAATGAATCATTCATAATTTTGTTTGAAAAAAGGTTTTGTACACATCTTTATATGGGAAATTTTGCAACTAAAAAAAAGTAATAGAGAACAGTTTTTGCAGAAATCTCTGCAGTTTTGTTTTCCAATATTGGACAGTTCCTTTTAGTCATAAAAGGCAGACTATTTCATTTTTCCTACATATAATTCTTGATTTCTTGGCATAATATATTTTCTTGAAAGATCAAAAAAATCTGTCATACAAGCTCACTATATAGTAATTCAAACCTGAGATGATCATCCAAAAAAACTTTCATTATAAAACATTAAATTTTCCTTTGAAAGAGATGCTTCAAAATGTACATCTTCGTGGTACACGTCAAACTTCTCCTGAAGGTAAGTTTTTTCTACAAATGTCTTAATTTCTAGAATAAGCAATCGGTTTTTACCAACTCATGGACAAGAATCAGCATCTGGGTGCCGTATTTAGCTTTGGAATAATGCACAGAATTACATTACATCTGTTTGTAGCTTCCTCCATCTCCATCAAGACAGAGAACCCTTTGGAGGATCTATGCCTTTCTTACAGCATTGGTTATAAATAACATGCATTTGGTTTCTGAAAGTTCTTTTCTATTGCTGAGGCTGGAACCACCACTCTCCAGGTTTTTTACATGTCTGGGTAGGTAGCCAAGGGTTCATAAAATTAGTCACTCCCTGGGGTTTTATGACCCCTGGATTAGACTATTTGAACTGATGCGACTTGACACTCCAACACTTCCCAGAAGCCACAGTGACTCGTTGATGATGTGCTTGATGAAGTGACTTCTGTCATGTGCAACTGTGTTGTGACTCAGCAGAACTTAAATCTGCTTATAAATGCAGTTTGAAGTAGGTTGGCTCTCCTTCAGAAAATCTCGTGAGATTAGCTGTCTCAAAAAATTGCTCTCTGCAGATTCTAAAACAACAGCAGGGATCAAGTGAAGCACTTTCATGCATGGTCTACAACTCTCACTTAGCCTGTGGTCACCGGAGGTGACCAGACACTAACTACCTTTGAAATTAAAGTGAGTTGGGAATGTAAAGGTAAGCATCCCTCAGAAGTCGACAGTAAGCCATTTCAGAGAAATGTATTACACATGTCCCACTACACTTTCCAACCTTGTGGGCTTATAGCAGATGAGGCACAAGCCACTAGCTGGTAAAAACCCTATGCTCAGTTAATCACAACTCTCTATTTACAGTCTATGTGGGCAGAAAGGGCTTCCTGAAGCAGACACAGTGGTGAGGTTGCTCTGAAAATGACTGGAAAGGAGGTGGGCCTCCAAGAGTCTGTCAGTGTTGTTCACTACAACACACATGCAAAGTATTTCTCTAATAGAAGCACTGGAAAGCATTCTTTAAGTTTTCCCCAAGACCAAAACAATATTGTTTTATTCTTAAAACAAATGGAGATACAATTATGAAAACAGTCAGCTTCCTATAATGTGAAAGTGATGTTTATGGCTCATGGACAAGCTATATCTGAGTATCTAAGTCAGGAGAGTCCAGGTGAGCAAGGCACATTGACATAAATTCATTTTGCTTGAACTCAGTGCTCAGCGAATGTGATTATTCTCCTTCTAGGTCTGTCTTAGGTCCAGCAAGGTCTAAGAGAGGTTGCCTATGAGAGATTAAATCCAAGCTAAAAGGAAAGCATTACTTCAGTTTTTTCCTTCAACTGGACTGTTTGAACTACCCGTTTTTCTGGGTGATGAAAGTTAATATGGGAAACCTAGTAATTTCCATTGGACTGCAACAGGATTTTCCAATAATACGTTACTCCTGTCCACGGTAGAGCTACACTGTTCCTTCAAAGTTATTTTTAAAGCAGTACAACACAGCTACCCTAAGGCTTCACAAATTAATTCAGATGGTTTTTTACAAAGCAGCATACATTAAACCATGTTTGAGTTGGCTGTAAGAAGAAAAGCTTTTAAGCTATGGTCATTGTACCCTTCCTTTATTTAAAATCCTGTTTACAAACTAAGTTACCTGGAACAATGGATGACATCAAAAAACACTGCATGGGGAATGTGTTTTTTCATCAGATGCTATTTTTTACCTCAAAAAACTGCTTGAATGCTAGTCAGGGACCACATGCTATTAACCTCAAGAAAGTTACAGGTTTTGTGGTCTAGTTGTGCACTTTTCAAAATAATTTCTGCAATTTATCCAGTATGACATTTTTTTAAATAGGTAGTAGATCACACAGTTCTTTAGGAAGTAATTTGACAATGTGTTCAACATTTAGAACCAGATTTGCATGAGGGATTATTTTTTATTATTTCTTTGATAAAAAAGCAGAATACAATACCTGCTGCTTCAGGTGAAAGATGTGGTTAATTGGTATGACTCTGGAACTGACTATCCTGTCACCTAACTCTAGGTGCATTTATGATTTTAAAGAGCTAAAGATCAGCAACGTCCATCCCTCCCCATTCCAGCTTGCAACTGTTATGTTTTAGTACAGCCATACACGTCTTCCCCTTTGTCAATATCAGTGGATTTACAGAGAATTAGGTGTTAACAGGAATAATTTCTCAATAGCAGGATTAGTTTTGCAAACTTCTGTGAATCCACTGACAGCAAGCAACAGACTCAATATGAAAAGTTCTTAGATCAGGTGTGAAGATTTGCCCAAAATGTCATAGCTTTTCTGAACATATTATATTTTATTATCTGATTGTGAATGGCTGTTAAGCAACCATGGCAGTAGCGGATCAAGGGTTGGACTTGACGATCTCAGAGGTTCCTTCCAACCCAGTTGATTCTATGATTCTATGATTCTATAGCAAAACTGCTGAGTGAAAATTTCAAGGCCATAAAATTTTAGCAGTCCCTACTGCATGTAGATCTGGTTTCTTGATGAAAAGAAGTTTAACTTCTCTTTCAGAAATAGAACATAGCAGTGAAGATCCTATCATTTTATGTCTCTGACTGTCACGTAAAGCCTATATATCTTACGGTGCTTATCAGACGTCAGCCTTCTGAGAAATAAAGCTGACAATTAAGCGAGTCTGAAAATTAGATGAGTGAAAATTCCAGAGTCACTGTCAATATACTGATTACAATCCAATGACTGAAAGCTGTTTCTTGTGTTACTATGAGAATACTGATATCAGGGCTGGGGTTGTTGTTAGACGACAAGTAAATATTTTATACTGATTAGAGGATGAGGAGTTAAACTCTCCATCTGTTGAGACCTTGTACTGCATGCAACCTGGAACCTGCCCTCACAAAAGGTCAGCAGAGACAGATGAGCAGTTTGGCAGGAGCCTGGATTCGAAGTCCCTCTTTCTGCATCACAGTGAATTTCACCTGCATTAAACCATTTGTGAACATCCAGATCCTACCTCTGCTAAGATCCCAACTGAAGTGTAAAGAAGGATCAAGAATGGTGTGTTAATAAATTCACAAGAACATAGGTTTTGTAATCTTCAATAATTGCATTAGTCCACAAGTATGTAAGGCAAAATAACAACATTTCACAGAATCAAAGAATGGTTTAGGTTGAAAGGGACCTTAAAGACAGTCTAGTCCAATCCATTTCTGACAGGTACAGCTGGCATTCTCTGGCACTTGCCTGTCCAACCCTGCTTCCCACTCCTTTTCATTTTTTGCCAAACTTGAACCAACTATATCACGTGTTTAGTTGAAGTATGATTCAATAAAAAAGGTTAGAATAGACTTAGAGCTCAGTGAAGAATAAATTTTCCACACCATAAAAAGAAGAATTGGGTTTTGAATGGAGAAATAATAGTTTACCCTTTCGAAAAAAAGTCCAGTTACTGTTTGAACACTAAATCATTGCTCTCAGCATGGGTTTTGCTTCTTCTTCTCCATCACAAACCTAGTGCTGTATAGGTCTCTTTCCAGGCCTATTTTTCCTAGCAGCGAAAACTTCCTTGAGCCAACACTCTTTTTCCTCCTCAAATAAATCTTCCGTATTTAACTTTCCTATCCCTATACCTGGTCTTAACTTTACCCCTTGGGAACTGCGACCCAAATAAGTAAAAGCTAAAACAGTTAAAAGCATTCACTAATGCAGGGCATTAATTTAACATTAAGCATTAAGCCACCATCCTCCTGAACACTTAGCATTTCATAGGACCTTGTATGTTCAAAGCACAACTTCAGGTGATTTCAGGTGCAGTTGTGTGCTCAAGGCTTCCACAGATCTGTTCCTGGATATTTCCTGCTGAGCACACAGAAATATAAAACTAACTCACAGTTAGTGGCCAACTGTGAAAGAGCTGACTTTTTGCTCTTGGCTCTGTTTGAATTTGCTTTGCCTTTAAAAAGGACTAAACCAGACCATCATGCACTACACAAACTTGATTCATTTTTAAAGCACAGTTAATCTCGTAGGCTAACTGCTACTGGAAGGAAGGCCTGCAGGAGGCCAAAAATTATTAGTGAGGTTTGGATTTGCTTGTCTACTTGTTTTAGAGGGATAAGGAGCTCTGTGCAAAATATCAGCAGAATTTTGGCAGTGAGGTGAAGGCAAAAGTGTGAAAAGGAAAGAATGTGGGGGAAGTCTGAGTGAGGTCTCTAACATCTCTCATGAAACTTTTATCTCCCATTCCAGCTGATCTGATCTTTGATCATTTCCTGTCCCCAAATACTGACTTAGCTGCCTGCCTTCCCCAGGCTACTTCTGCAGCAGAAAGTGACTCTACAGCAGAGGGCCAAGACAGACCCTTCCACAGGATGTGAAATGGGATGTGGGAAGAAATGAGAAATGCCACTGAGGGAACCATCTTCCCTTTCCCAGAAACACACAGCACTGCTTTATGTTCCCTTCGCAGCAGTTACTGTAAGCCTGTCTGTGTGTGAGGCTGTGCAGCAGGCAAGAGGCAGTCTGACTGCTCAGCAGCCAATGCTGCTCTGAGAGATGGTATGAGCTTCCATGGAGAAGAGACAGAAATTATATAGTCAACAAAGCTAAAGACCCTTCTTAGGGTCTCAATATAGCCTTTCCAATGGATATTTCATTGGAAAGTATATGTAACCATATACTTTGTCTGTGCCCAATACTGACATTGTCTCCAAATGCATATCCGGAAGGGAAGGCAAGTGAATTGAAGAGCATAAAAGATTTAGGTTGTACAGAAAAATTCTTTCAAACACTTCTTCGTTCCCAGCCACTTGATTTTGTAGCAAAACATACTTTTTTATGTGAATGATTTTTGATGCATAGACACCAAACATTATCTGTCAAATAGTAGAAATCTCAAAAAGCCTTGAAGAATGCCATGCCCTAAAGCCTGAAAAAATAAATGGACAGTCAATCTGCTCTGTAGGATCTCTCCATCCATCTCTGACTAAAATTCACAAAAACCTGTAATACCTTTCTTCCTGGTTTCGAACTAATAACAGTTACATACTAAAGACTGCCATTAAAACTAACGGATGTCTTGATCCTGTAAAGTGCACAGGAAAGAAGCATAATAGAAGGATTACTTTCTCCTTTCTTGTGTACTTTGTACTGAAGGTAACACCATATGTCACAAATACTCAATAAACCTGATAGGTAATGTCCTCTGCCTGCAAAGAAACATGCAAGACACTTTAGAAGCTCCAAATTCATTTATGTCTATTGATTCAGCTATGTTTTCACTTTTGTGTTTTACAAAAAGCAGGACTGTCTAAAACATGAACAGTCCATCAAGGAGATGGTACTGCATGAGTCCACATTCCCAATTCTTTCCTCAAGTTTCCAGTGTTACTATACATTTGCAATTATTATCTCTTTGTATAGAGTTATCTACTCTGATGTGTATTGCTAATTTCATATGCAACACAGCTTGATAGCTTTGTGTATACTGTGCTCTGTCAGAAGGCATTTGGGACCAGAACATGCTACAGGAGCTTAAACTTATTAAACTGCCTATGAGAGTTGCTTGCAAAGATGAGAGACACAAAGTGACCTCAATGAATACAAAATAAAACAACTTTAAAAGAAGGTTTTCCTATAAGAAACTGAATCATTAACTGACTCTAACTTGAAATTGTCTTTGGGGACATATCTATGCATATATGAAAAGAGAAGAACACTTAATGCATCTAGCTTTGAAACATCAGTACAAGATCAGGAAATGCTTGAACTTTTTTATTTTATTTATTCCCTTTGAAGACATTCTAGATATTTTTAAAAATTGTCTTTCAATAGAACAGGAACATTATGTATTATAAAAATTCTCCCCCCCAATATTCACCCATGACAAATTGTGATAACAAGTTTATAGGGAAAATGTTCTCAGTACAACAATCAACTTTCTTTTCTCTGTTCCACTTTCAGTGCATTCTCCTACAGTCCAATTTATGTGGGCATATTGCTTATGCTTTTTCTTTATTTGTTTTAGTTCCCTTCTCCTTTTCTCTAAATAACTGAGACGTTTGCCTAAATAAATAGGGTATGATCACATATCTTTTCATGAAGACTGAATAAAATGTCATTTTTAAATATACAGTTCTACAAATTAAGATCAATTGTTCATTTTCTCCATCAGGTTCCAGTATATAATTTTTCCAATATTTCTTTCACAGATTGCACAAACCTATTTTCTTAAAAATTGCAGTCACTTAACACATCTCCATTCTTGCTCCTATTCTTGTTCTGATTATCTTCATTTTGCTGTTGCTTACTAGCCCTTAAATCAGAGCCCAATCTCTCAGCACTATATCAATGCTTAATACCCTCCTTTTTCTGATTATGTATTATGTATTATTTTGACCACTATTTCCAAACCCCAATTTTCAGCCAACTTATCCAACCTTGAACTGAGGTAAAACTTCAGCTGCAACTTATAGGCAGTTTAAAGTAATTTTTTTAATAATCTTTCAGTGGACTATCCAAGTTACAGATTTAGTTCACATTTCCCTTTTACCTCCTCATAAATGCCAGCGGTCAGTGCAGGTTCTACATAAATTTGTCACTTGGCAAACTCAAGCTCATTCCGACCTTCTCTGCCATTGCAACCCTGGGCTGCTGTGGGCAGGCTTTGCTGGAACAGAATTTGGGGGACATAAAAGTTTGAACAGAAGTAATTTCTTTCCTTATATCCCCAGTGTAGCCTTAACCTATTGCATCCTGTTTCTTAAACTGGCTTATAATATGGTGCCACATAACTGGAAATGCGGGAGGACAGAAAAGCTGAAAGTAGGAAAGTAAAGTTTTCCAGAAAGCTGAAGAAGAAGGAGGAAGACTGAAAATCAGGATGATGATGGAATCAAAAACAGAACGGCATTTGCACTGAATGTGGGGAGGAAGTAGGGGAAGCTGAGTAGATGAGGGGAGGGAAAGAGAGCAAGACCTCTTGGTAAGAATGAGAATGGATGAAATAGAAGTCAGGAACTGACAGGGAGAGAGCCTATCACAAAAGTATGAAACAGATTAGGAAAGTGGAAATCTGTAAATGGCTGGGTGAAAAAAATAGGACTGGCAGTCTGGAGACATAAGAACACAAACAGTGACAGAATGAGAAGAGATGAGAAACTGTAATACAAGAAGACAGATTGGGGAAAAGGGAAAGACCTAACATTTAAGCCCTTGAGGAAAAAGTGACAAAAGACCTTGTGATACAACACAGGAGCTTCTGTGCTCACCAGTCCTCTGCCATCAGCAGCACAGCAGCAGCAGCTTTGCCATCCAGGGACATGGCACCCTGCTTTCCTCAAGCACAGAGCCAATGATAAAAGTTTGTCACATTTCATTAGACACTTTGGTAATTCAAGTGGGAAAGGTCTCTGCACAGAATGAAGAAACATTCATCACTGCTGATGACCCCAGCAGGTGTAGGCATAATGCCATATGCTCTAATGACTTGAGTCCTTATCTTTTAAAAGCCATATACAGTTTATACAAAAGTAAACTATGCATTTTTAAAATACTGCAGAAGTAAATTCTCATACATTACAAATTCATCAGCCATTTTTATATACAACATTTTCATTCAGCCTTCTCCAACATTGAAACCATACATTATTTTTTTAAAGGCCTCTCTCACTGTACTGAAGGACTAATATTTTGGGTACAGATAATACGTGAATCCCAAAGAAGACCCACATATACAACATCTGCTTCATTTATTGTAGAATGGTAAAAGAGCATGACAGGGGCATATTAAGTCTTTCTCCTGGGAAATTGCCTCTACCACAGACTATATGGTGCACATGGCACAAAACCTACCATACAGCAGAAGGGAAATATAACCTCCTCTCATATTTTTCAGTCAATATCTTTCCAATGACAGTCATAACATACTCATTATTTTTGTTGGTGTACTTATGAAAAATACTGATAGAAAACCTGTAAAGTAGTCAGGAAGCAGACTGAAAATTAATTCATTAATGAGTATTAACAGTTTTCAAGGAGAGTTCTCAGTTTAATTAGGATTCATCTTTCCAATAATATAAAAGAAATGCAAACCATTTTTACTATGACTTTATATTCTAAGAGTTTATATAGGTACATTAAATTAACTCAGTGCATTTACCAAACTTTCTCAAAATTCTTACTAAAATACTTCAGAATGAATACTTAACTTAGTCAAAACCTTACTTTTTACATACATAACTGCAAATATTTTAGGGATTTCTACACTGTTATAGTCAACAGAATGAAGATCTCTGCTCAGTGTGCAGAGTGACTGATATCAAAGGAATACAAACTCTTTCTGTCAAGGCACAGGTTAAACTTGGACCGTTCTTTATTCTCACAGTCCTTGCCTTTGCCTTCTGTGATATGAGTGGTGTGACCTGATGACTTGTTGGTGAAAACTGAGGTAAAAAGTCACTGAGTATCTCAGCCTTCTCCCTATCCCTGGCAGCCAGGTCTAACGTTTCCTTCTGGAGAGGACTCGTGTTTTCCCTAGCCTTCCTTTTATCACTGACATACCTATAGAAGCTTTTCTAGTTGCCCTTGGCATCCCTGGCCAGATTTAATTCTATCAGGGATTTAACCTTCCTAATCATCCTTCAAGGATGGAGATTCCACCATGTCTCTGGGTAACTGGTGCCAGTTAGTGTGCTTAGTCACCCTCGCAGTAAAAAAAAAGTTATGTTTAAATGGAATTTCCTGTAATTCAAATAGTGCATGTTTCCTCTGGTTCTGTCACTGGATACCACTGGAAAGGGTTTAGGTTTTTTTCTTCTTTACTCCCTCCATCAGGTATTCACACACATTGATGAGAACCACCCAGAGCCTTTACTACTGCAGGATTAACAGTCTTCAACCTCTCCTCATATGAGGGTACTCCAGACTTGTAATAATCTCAGGGGCCCATTATTGGACTTACTCCAGTAGGCCCATGTTTCTGTCATACTGGGGAGTCCAGAACTGGGCACAGCACTCCAGATGTGACTCCACATCACTGAGCAGAGGGAAGGGATTACACACCCCAGCCTGATGGCAATGCTTCCCCTTGTGTAGCCCAGGATGATGTCAGCCTTCTTGGTTCCAACAGCACATTGCTGGTTCATGTTCAACGTCATGTTCTCCAGGACCCTCAGGACTTTTTCTGCAAAGCTGTTTTCCAGCTGGTCAGCCTCCAACATATATTGGTATATAAAGTTGCTCTTTCCCAGGGTTAGGATCTTATACTTCCATTTGATGAACTTCATGAGGTTCCTGTTGGTCCATTTTTTCCAACCTGTCAGGGCTGGTCTGAACAGCACCACAACCCTCTGGTGTAGAAGCTGACAATCTTGCTGAGAAGGCACTCTGTTCTGTTATAGGATCATTTAAGTTGGAAAAGACTCTTAAGGTAACTTGAGTCCAACATTTAACCTTACACAGTCAAGTCCCCCACTAAATCACGCCCCTAAGCACCACAACTACACTGTTAAATACCTCTAGGGATGGTGATTCTACCACTTCCCTGGGCAGCCTGTTCCAATGCCTAACCACACTTCATGTGAAAACTTTTTTTTCTAATGTCCGATCTAAACCTCTCCTGACATAACTTGAGGCCATTTCCTCTCATTCTGTCACTTGTTACCTGGGAGAACAGACAGACTCCCACCTGGCTACACCCTCCTTTCAGGCAGCTGTAGAGAGTGATAAGGCCTCCTTTTCTCCAGGTTAAACAACCCCAGCTCTCTCAGTTGCTCCTCATAAGGATTGTGATCTAGACCCTTCAGCAGCTTCATTGCCCTTCTTTGGACATACTTATGATGTCAATATGTTAAATAGTATTGGTGCCGCTATTGAATCTGTGCAGGGCCAGGAGCTGGACTTGATGATCCTTGTGGGTCCCTTCCAACTCAGCATATTCTGTTATTCTGTGATACACAGCTCAAGAATGACCTCCAACTGGACTTCATGTTGCTGACCACAACCCTTTGATAGTTGTTACTATTGCCTCCTAAAAAGCATGAAAGACTTTAAAAAAGACCCCAGTTTCTTGTTACCGATTGAGAGGGGCAGTGAGGACAGACTAGCAACCATCCCTTGACCTTCTGTTCTGGATAAACTGCTTGGACACACACATCATAGTGCCTGTCAGCATATGGTGTGAGAGAGGGAGTGGAACATGTGAGAGAGCATGAATGAGAGAAATAAGTTTTATTTATATTTCATCTGTTCTCGCATAAAGTCTTACATTGAATTTTATTACATAAATGGCCTAAATGTTCTCCTAAAAAGTAGCTTAGATTTTTTCAGACAGAGAAATTTAAATAGATATGAATGTGACAGATGTATACCAAAACTGAGCAGCATAAAAAGAAAACATCCATGAACAACGTGATATATTCAAGTCAAATTACAATTGATTAGTCACCACTGAAGCAGAAAATGAATGCAGGTGGTAAGTGTTGATGTACAACTTCCAGTATTTGTGTGGGCAGACACAGAAAGACAGACAAACAAACAATTGCAGTAATATACATTCCTTTTGAAGCTTATTTTTTGCATTTAATCTTTTATATTAAAAAATCACAAAGGAGACGCTTTGAACAGTGGAAACAGCTGTAAGAAATCTGGACTTTCCTGAGTCATAGATTAAATACTTTTAGTTGTATTCCAAAAAGTAACCTGTACAGTTCAGCAGAAATGTACATTTCAGATCTCACTATGTACCTATAACATTCTGTCCTTTGCCTATGATTCAAGGATGATATCATACTCCCACCCTTCTTCAGCAGTGACTTGCTACTATATATGTAAGTGACAACTAGAGACTGTTACAAAATCCTTTTACTGGGGTATGAGCTTATAAATTAAACACACCACTGTTCAGTCTAAATTCAGATCATTTTCATAACTATTCACAACAGAGAGGAAAGAATTCTGAAGGTATTTTTCAATACGTCACATTACAATGATCATTCCCAAAATAAAGACATAATAAAAGACCTAGAGTTGAACAGTTTAGAGAGGACATTTTCAACTGTTGTAGGAGTATATTAGATTATTTGATCCTTTTTTTCACATGTGCCTCATATTATCTGAGACATGATAATATTATTAAAATATGACCATATACCTAACTGACTTACTCTGACCTTGTAAAACCATTAAAGCCATTTGCAGCACATGTAGTGTGTTCAAATACAACCCCACACGGCACTGTCAAGGCTGAAAACTAAAGGTGAAATGAATGGAATCTCAAGATTTCGGCATCAGGTTACCTGACTTGCATACAATAGTTAAACAAAATGAAACTATTACATACATGCAGTCAAGAAAAATTAGTGTTATTTTTACAATCTTCCATCTTGATACTGTTGATTTTGGTGATTTGCTCTGAAAAAAAGTCTAGAAACTATATTCATGCAAGCTTTTTCATATAATTTCTTGGTAATATTTCTTTCAGGAAAAAGTATTTATGGTATCAAATGCTTAAATGTTTTCAGATAATTAAAACATAATGAGTGCTCTTATAGATATCTATTTAAAACCCTGTAAAGGCTTTGCAAGTAGGTCATGATCTCAAGGTCTACAAGTCTCCAGGGCTTCATGGATGTCCAGTACACATCAAAACGTGACCTTACTGAGCAAGTTAAATTATTTGAATGCAGTGAATGGTAAAAAATCAAACTTCTGTTGCCGCAAAGTTTTACAATTACATTGATGTAAGAATTTAAAACATTTTAAGCCATATTACAGTCAGTCAATACACATTAGTTAGTATACTTAGAATTCAGTATGTATAAAAGAGACTTCCAGTGTAACTAACCTACTGCAGGTCTATAAATCTGGAAACAGACCAATTAAAGAAAATTTATTTTCATAGTTCTACCCATTTCTACCCACTAATTTTTGAAAAAAAATCTTCGTAATTCCTGAAATTTTGTTCATAAATACATACTTACACTCCAGTTACTGATATGTATGTCCACATTCTGCTTTTGCCATAGAATAATTTCATCTTGCAAAATTTGGTTTTGTTACCAAAAAAAATCTAAAATTTAAAAATTATTGGGAATCAGCATTTCCAGTGGAGAATATTCTGTCTTCTTCAAAATTTACAGAAGGCTCCTTTATTGTTGAACACCACATTTTGAGTTTTTTGGCCAAATAAATATTCCTCCTAGGAGTGATTTTTGCATTTTTCTTCAGGTAATGAAGCAGCAACTAAGGATGCTTTCAGGTAATTAAAAATGAGAGTGGTCAGTTTAGCCAATTTCTAGACAATTAGATGAGAGCACTTATCATGCCAACCCATATGCCACCAGAGCTACACATGGATCATTAAAAAAAAAAGAATCAGCTTAATAAAAAATTTATATTTCTTAAGATTTTATGACCAGTTTAAGGAACAGCTCAGGCAAAAACTCAAATTCTAAAAATACTCCACTTCCCTGGTATGACTTACCTTCGTATCAGGTATACAAAGGGATTACTGTGGGTTTAACTACTCCAAAAGTCTCAGAGACTCTCAGGACAGGACAAACTGTCTGTCCTGTCGTGTGCTTGTTTGCTCATGTCTCTCAGCCACATCATGAGATGCTCAGGGCATCAAACCTGGGGATTAACAGTAGGAGTGTGGCTGTGCAGAGACTGCAGTACAGAAAAGTGAGAAGCCAGCAACAAGGCACACAGATAATGGTGTGCACTTCTGCTGTCATCCCCAAAGAGACACAAAACTGGAACCCCTGAATCATCAGAACAGTGTCCCATAGAAAAGAAATACTGGGAAAGCACAAGAGAGAAAAGCACTGGCCCAATCTCTGCCTCTCATCTTTCCTCTCCCTGCTGGAAGCCGCAGGGGTGAAGAACAGTCAAAGAGATTGTTTCAGAAGAGTCTAGATAGCTGGGGTACAGAAAGTGGTGAATGGCAGGTACTCAGAGAAGGCATCCACACTATCAGAATATAGACACCAGTTTGGGATAGGATGAACCATTTCCTAGGTTTCCCTCCTCCTCATTGATCCACAATATCTACCCTTGTATCCTGCCCCTCTCCTCCACCTTCCTAAGCTACGCTTAGGTAATGAAAGTTTGGGTATGAAGGGTCACCAAAATTTAATTCCCATAGCATGAGAGAAAGAGAGAAAAAGAGACAGAAAATAACTACATTTTTAAAAGGAACATATAAACAAAGAGTTACATTACTTTTATATCCTCTTTTTCTTTTATTCTTTTCCCATATCGAGGAACAATGTAGATTTAAAAAAAACCCAAACAAACAAACAACAAAACCAAAAAAACCCAGAGCAAACAAACAATAAACTTAAACAACAAAGTAAAAAAATTATTCCAGTAAAAGACTATGCTGAAGAATTTTCCTTTGTTTCTTTTTCCATGATGTCATAAGAAAGAAACTTCTGGCCTTTAAAAGCCAGTTTGTTCCAGGTTTGTTTCAAAAAGCAATTAAAGGAACAACCCATAATAAAATGGCCATAATTATTTTAATTTTAACTAAAACAGATGCATACTTTAATAATTGTACTACAGCATATTTGTTCTCTCTACAAATTTTCTAGTTCCCTACTTTCCCTGTAAGTGCAGCAGCACAGCCAGTGATTAAAGGAGAAATAAGATCCAAACTTCCAATTTAATTACAGCCATAAGGAAAACAACTGCAAAAATCACATAAGTCAATGTCTTTACTCACTGAGAGCAAGAATGAGCAGATCTATCAAATTAATAATACTTCAAAAACTTCTGAAATTCTGAACTCATCATTCATACAGATCTTCCAGTGGAAATTCATAGTAACCAGAGTTCCCAAATATTTGTTCAAGGAAACACTAACAGGCATGCTGATGCTGTCATACACCCCTAATAATCACCTCCCATCTGGGTAAACTAGAAATATAGATACGGGATTTTTTCATATCAATGGCAAAAGAATGAAAGGAGTTTGTTTAAGATTGATTAGTTAACTTTAACCCAACACAACCTTTATTCTATCCTTCTGTTAGTGAAATTGAAAAAAAAAATATTTTCTGGTCACTGTGAGTTAGGAAGAAGGGATAACAAAGGATTAAGATGGCAAACTCAGAGGAGATGATTGTAAAAGTCAATGTCCATCTGGGTCAGTGTAGAAATAAAAAATAAATATAATAACTCACAACTGAAGGAGAGCCTCTAACCAGTGGAGAATGATGGCAATAAGCCTCTTAACCTTATTGTTGGCAAAGTTTTACTTGGACCCAAACTCCTTACACACCACATACCTGTCTTTCCTACCACTCTCTCTATCAAGAGGAAAAGAAGACACTCCATCATTATTGACATTTAGTGAAAATGGTTTGATATGGGGGTTCAATTTCTCTAACTGTTAATGAAATTCCACCAAAGAGGTGTTTTTCTATCATTAAACTATAAAAATGAGACAAAGAGAAAAAACAAAGGAAGACATGCACTCACCATTCAGTAGATGCTTTTTCTTGTTAGGCAGATTCCATTATTTCCCTTATCATCACATTATGTGATGAACTTTTCCATATACTTTCTAAGTAAAGGTCATCTTGTGGTGCTGATGATTTAGGAACAATGTTTCATTTTTTTCTATAACACACAAAACTACTTATTTCAACAAACACAAGACCTGCTCTAGAGAACTTGCTTGCATGAGACCAGATTCTTAAAAGTTGTCATCTGCTTTCTGAAAAGCATATGGAATTTGTTTCCACAATGGACTGTGGAAATGTATTGTGAATTACTCAAATCATTAAACTTTAAAATACTGCCTAGATTTTATATTTTAAAACTGAAATTCAGTGCTATGTTATTTCATCTGAGCAGAAGCTTATTTCTGAATCAAACTATTCTCCTTCAAAAGTTCCATTCACCTGGTTGCTTTCAACAGGGAGCTGAAAGAAAATGGGGGAGAAAATTAACACAAATTCCAATTAATTTATTTCCTGGAAGTGGTAGTGTCTTTTGGGATACATTTTTAAGGCAATGGAATTTTTGGGTTGAAACAGAGCTGACACCACATTGGTGGCTGCACAGTCATTTCTACCACCTCAAAGGTCATTTGCAAACTGCAATAACTCTAAAATGTCACCTAAGTGATGATAGATGGATGCAAGTGCTCCTGTACTTTACTTTGGTATCTGGGTTCTGAATTCTGTAAATTGCAACCTGACTATAAAATGAAGGAAGTTCTTTGTCACAATGTGCATAAAGAATTTATTGAAAAAATACAAGTACTGCATTTTGCCTGTAGTAATTGCTGATGTGGGCTAAAGAACTGCTACAAGCTGAGCTTGTGTGCCTTTTGTTTCTTAACACAGGAAAGTCAGGAGGGAAGCGGAGATATTGTTCTAGTTTGGTTTAGAAAACAAAATTATCTGTAGGAATACAACAGAACATTTGTCATCCTGTCAGTCACCCCTGTGTGGGGGAAAATGGTGCATTTAGAGTTTTCATACAAAGAAAACAACTCCCTCTTTTCAACTAACAATTATCTGATCAGTAGAGTCAGATCCAAGTTTGAAAAAAAGGTTTTATAATTCATATATGTAAACTCATGGAAAATTCCCATAGATAAATAAATTGCAAAAATCATACTCCTTTCTTTTAAGTCAACTCACCTATATAACAGAGTGAAAATTAAATTGGTGAAGTTCCACAGAAACGGTATGGGTTACTGAACAAATCATGGAAGAATATCCAGCATTTAAAGATAATTTGTGGTGTCTGTAATACATAAATATATCCAGGGGCTCTCAGATCATTGGGCCTTTCTTCTAAAGTCTCACACTGACTTGAGTTTTAGTTACTTTGTCTTAATGTGAAACAACCTATGTTCAGCACTAATAAATTAGTGTTTTCTCAGGTTACAATGATTATAAATCCATTCTACTGTGTAGGCAAGGGATGAGCACAATTAACAGAATCCCAGGGGGCCTCAGAACTAGTGTATAAATCTCTGCACATTCTTAAACTGACAGTACTTTGGCAATCACTACTAAGGAGACTCTAAGGAAAGCTAGAGCCTGCAAATCACTGTACTGCAGGAGCAATAAGAGGAAGGTGAGCAAGTTTGCTTTGTTTGAATTGGCTTGCTAATTCTACACAGAGAAATATGGCCCACACCTGTTGTTAAAATATGATTTCATAAAGAAATTTATTTGAAGAAGTGTTATTTTGTTAAGGAAAAGAAAACAAGGAGTACCCTGTAATTCTAAGTAGCATTTCTCCAAAACGATTTTCTTTCCAAGTATCTTGTTGCAAATGTCTTCATACACAATTAAATACCATTTTCTAGTCCTGCTTTAGCATCAGGGCCTTGACCCAAAACCAAAGTAATATTAAGGCTTTTTGCAGAGAAATACTATATTACCGTCTCTCACAATGTCTTAATCAAACTGTGTCCTCTCAATCAATAGCCACAATCTCTGAGGCAATTTAATTAATAGCAGTAACCTGAATGAAAACACAGGACTATCATTTAGAGTTTCACAGCTCATGCAAATAGTTTTCCCTATTTTTTAGATGTTCAATATTAGTCTAATAATCTGACATAGTCCAAAGTTAAGGAAAATCAAGGTGTAAGGAGGTTAACTTGTCCAACGACCGAGACTTCTTTTTCTTCTTTATTTTTCATGCTGGCTATATCATGGGGGGTCTAAGACTCAAATTTATTGAAACCAGAAGGAACAAATGTTTGGAACCATTACATAGATACAGAAAATTAGTCTAAAATTAATTATTACAGCTTTTCTACAAAAAAATTAAAAGGCAAGTGCAGTAACAACAGAACAGGAAGCTGGATTCTATCCCTATTTGCATCTTTAAAAATGGAGGAACTGAAACACAGAGCAGAGACTGCTTTATCATAGGCCAAGTTATGCCCAGCTGAACGCTCTAGTACAGAAAAAACACTGAAATGGTCAGTCCTCAGAAGTTTCAAGTTAAACTTAATAAAAAACATTTGCAGAATTGGGATCTAAAACATCTGTCTCTGAAGTAGTTCAAGGAACATTAGTCACACTAATCTTTTTCAGATTTCATTTGCACTTGAAGAGGCATTTTAAAAGTATTCAACCAACAAGAAACCAGTTGTTCTGAAATGTGCTCTTTGAATCAAACTGCACTAAATATCACTTAAGGAAATCCTGTACAGGGCAGATTATTATGGGATTCATGTTTTTCCTGCAAATTTTCCTCTGCAAATTATCTGGATAACTTATTCAGTAATAAAAAACACTAAAATCATCTTCTTCCATGTCATCATCTTAGTCTTCTCATGAAAGGTCACTCAAATTTGTAAAACAGTACAGCAAGGATTGTCTCTTGAAGAACTTCAACCACTGGTTTGGTCCACAGTAGGAGGAGTGTTGCCAGCAGGTCAAAGGAGCTGATCTTTACCTTCTACTCAGCTCTGGTGAGACACACCTGGAGTGCTGTGTCCAGTTCTGGGCCCCCCAGTACAAAAAAAGATATACTGAAGAGAGTCCAGGAGAAGGTCCAAAGACCTAAGACTGTTCAACCTGGAGAAGAGCAGCTTTGGGGGAGCTTTATCAATGTATATGAATATCTGAAGGGAGGGTGTATTGAAGACAGGGTGATATTCAGTGACAGAACCAGAGACAATAGGCAAAAACTGAAACACGGGAGGTTCTGTCTGAATATCACTTTTTTACTGTGAAGGTGACTGATCACTGGCAAAAACCCTGCATAAAACAGTATGGGAGACAGTGATTGGAATTACACTCAGGGGACTCTCCCAGGGTAGTGTCCTATGAGACAGACCATGTTACTTCTTGTTGACTTTACCTCCTGACCTTCCATACCTGTATTTCCATAAAATGGGGCCAGAATGCCAAAATTAATAGAAGCTTGAACCTAGATTACATAGATCTAATTTCATACCAGGACTGAAGCATGAGAATTAAGGGTTTGAATCCTTCCTTCTCTGTGACAGAATTACCTCTAATGAATGATGAACGATTTACCTCCAATCATCAAATATTTGAAAGACTGCTGTGCTTCCTGCTCTGTGCATTGCTACTGGGATATGTTATACTTGTTTATAATACCCTCAAAGGACTTCTGTGGAGGGCTACTTTGCCTGGGAACTCTGAGGAGCAGACAGCTGCAGACATTCTCCACTCTGCTAGTAGGGTGGCAATTTCACATGGATAGCTGTAGGATTTTAGCCTTTTATAAGTTTTCTAGGAAAAGTGAAGTTTCTTGTAAGTTAAGTCAGATTTTTGGGTAGGTCTGTCTGTTGGTTTTATCTGGAGTGTCTGACATCAACTCCAATAATATCAATATACATCCTATTTCTGAAAGGCACAGCATGTAGCTATAGCATCCTGGTCTGATAAGAATACAAAGTTAGCTATATAGTATTTCCCTATTTGCCATTCTGCAACACATTTTATTTTTCACCTGTATAATCTTGTACCGGAACAAATAATCCAGAAATGTTGTACAATTTCCATCCTAAGAGGTTTTCAAGAGTTGACTAGATAAATCACTGAGCAGCTCCTCATCTCAGACCGGCTCCTGCTCGGAGTAGGAGATTGAACTACAGATATTTTGAGATCTCTTCCAGTCTCTTTTTTCCTATGATCCTATGTGAGGTTTTATGCTTAATCTAAATTTTGCAGCAAGTTTTGCTGGCCCTTGTGCAAAAGTTGTAAATAGAGGATAAAATCTGACTGTTCTAACGTCGAACCCATCCTCGGGGCATCAGACTACAAGTGTAATTTTATTCTGACAGAAAAAGTCTGCTAACATGGTCCTTTATTTATGTCTGGTTGACTGGGTTTCTTACCAGGTTGGATGGATAAACTCAAGGTAAATTTTGCAATGGATTGTCTGTACAAGCAAACACTGTACCATGGGCGCTCACTTGCTGCTTCAAAATATCATTTGCATTTTGAGTTGTGCAAGTGGTCATTTAAGTTGCACAAAGCAACTCCTACTTCCCTCATTAGATGGTAGAGACCTGGAAAAGAAAGGTTGCCAGATTGATTTCAAGCTCCTTATGATTTTTCTAAGAGAGCTGGGAAAATAAAGTGGGAATTACCACATAAAAAAATTAATTTTCTTACTTTCTATTTGTCTGAGTAAATTAGCCTAGGTGAAATGTGCTGGAGGATGATGAAATGGAGGGTCTCTTACAATATATGTCAGAGCTCTTACCTGCTTCCTGTGCTGTATATGCTGTATTCTGTAACAATGGGCTTTACCCACACAAACCTGCTCTATGGTGCTGTAACTGTAAAGTTGCTGTTGGCCTCAAGAGTTTCTATGCCTTGCCTTTTGACTTGTATCTAATTTTGATGTTTGGCATCGAGGCTGGGGGGCCTCAGTCACAAGTTTTCTTAGCTCCATTTGAAAGCCTTTTTCACGTCTTGGAAAAACAAGCCATTAACTGGAACTGCTACTGAGAAGTAAATTATTCTAATAAAAACCATGTTTTAAAACACACTTTAGCATAAAACTCTAACCCTTTGACAAGCATGCTGAGGGTGTGGCCCTTTCCAGATTAATATGATTTTATTCTAGGATCAGTTATGCAGGATGGTGAGCACCCTCTAGATGAGAAAGAAGTGGGAATGAATGGATATCAGGAGGAGTGGTGAGCCAGCTGAGAGCACGTGGGTGGGGGTGTCCTAGTTAGAGCAGCCTGGAGCGGTTCGTCACTGTGTGGGTGTAACCCAAACTGAGTATTCTACACCCTCTATGTCATTTCCCAGGAACTGTTAACAATACACCATTTGCAGCAGCTGCCCAGAGCACACCTGACCCCTCAGGCTATAAGCTGGGTGTTAAGAAGCCTGTGAGATAGGAGGATGTTCCTATCCTCACACCAATGACTCAGGTACGATAACTCCCCTCTGGGGAGTCATTAGCACCCCCACACCCAATCTGAGGGGTCGTGTCTGCTAATGGGCCATCAAGGATCCCAAAAATATCTCATGGCTCACAATCACCCACTGTGGAACTCCCCGCCCTGAGGGAGGTACTGGGCATTCCCACTGGAACCTGAGTGTAAATAATCTTGGAGTTTTGGGACTTCTGGGCCCACTTGTTGGATCCAGAGGAGGACCAGAACCTTGACTGGACTGTGATTGCTACTCTCGACCGGACTGCGACCAGCACTCTCACCAACAGGTTTTCCTTTCTTTTACTCTGGACTCAGGGGGACTACATGGGGCTCAGCATGGGGGCCAATGAACACCATTCTGTTTGTGCCTCAGGGTGCTGGGTTATGCATCTGGGTTTGCAGGTTAAAACGAATTGTTTGTCTGTATAATTGTATTTATTGCAATATTTTTATTAAATTGTAACTCTGACTTATAATCTCTTTGGAGTTGGATTCATTTCTTCTTCTGGTTTACCTTTAAACCAGCACAAAGGTTTAGAAATGGATGGTAATGCACTGTCCAGAGGAAGAGGAACAGAGGGTGAGAGAGAGAGAGAGAGAGAGGGCTCAAGGCTCTTTCTGGATCTCAATAACAAAGACCTAACTACACTACAAATGGCTTAATAAAATAGGTGTTTTAATAAGACAGTATAAAAAAAGGAATACAGATATTGCATGTAATGTATCCCTTCAGATGGTTGGAATCCCATGTTTGTTCTGCATTGGATGAATGGGATCTGTGCAGTATAGTGTGGGAAAATCCGTCCAGGTTTCATTTCTCCCATGTCATCCTCTGTCTGCCTTGCTACCCTGCCCAGTGAAGAACATGGGCCATGTTGGGTCAGTGTTACATGCTTTCCAGAGCTGCCTCGCAAAAGAAGAAAATAATGAGCACAAACTGAATTACAGGAAGTTACATCTAAACACAGTAAAAACCCATATTTTCCCATAAGCGCAGTCAAACTCTGGAACAGGTTGTACAGAGGGGCTGTTGAGTCTCTATGCTTGGAGATACTTGAAACCTCATTGACTCTATGCAGTCTACACTGGCTGGGCCTGCTTTGAGCAGAGTGACTGGACTAGACCACATCCAGAGGTCACTTCCCACTACTGCCATGCACTGATTCCGTGAACCAGAGTAAAAGGTGTTTTGTAGCCTTTGCAATCTACATCATTATCAAGGCAAAGTTTCTAGACAGAAACAAAACCTTTTCTCCTCCAGCTAGTATGTTACCCAGAACATTAAAAATGAAAAGAATGTAGGATGTGCCTGAACCAAATTATTCAAAAGCTGAGAAATGTAAATTATGTGACTGCTTTAGCAAAACTTTTTTGTCACTTTCATGAAAGATGATTTTTAAAAGGTTCCTGAATATCCTTACCCTGTCTTTTTAACTCTTTAATCAGCATTACTCATTAGATCTGTCAGCTATTTTAATGAATATAATATCATCTATCTCCTTGTGGGCACAGATTTTGATACAAAAAGTAGATGGTTAAATATTAAACTTTATTTTCCTCATTTTTACAGCTAGTGAACAATCAGTGAGATTCTAGTTACTATTAACTTTGCAGTAGTAGAGCTGAAATACTTTGGTGTCTTTAAGATACAGAAAAAAATCTTCGTATCAATTTATATATTCAAAATACATCTTCAAGTAACTCTGCCCGCAGCTGTGATTACTCAGCAATTTACTTAAAAGAAGCTTCAGGTATCATAAGTAGGATCCCTTGATAATGCACTTTCAATATCCAATTCTGAGGATTTCTGCTTAAGTAATTTGCCCTTCCTCATATGCAAACTTTGTGTCAGAGGCAAGGACAGAAACCAATTTCCCAAGCTTATATTTATCTTCCTTAACCTTCTGAGTCTTTTCTCTGTTTGCCATCACCCGTATTCTCTTCATAACACTCAGCTTCCTTATCAAATGAGGCAAGGACCCAGGTTCCTCTGCTGTGCAACTTAAATTCCTCAGAGTGCACTAGACAAATGTACTCTGTGCAGTAACGGACACATGCTGTCTTTTGGAAGAACTGTGACCACTGAATAAAGAAGTGCACAGTGTGAGAGCTAAAACATATTTGTGCTAGCAACCCTGTTTCCCTGAGTTGTGATAACAACTCTGACCATAACTGAATGCTTCCTTTACTTCCTTCCAGCATTGTGCACGTGCGTGGGGAAATCCCCTGTGCTCTTTGACATTTACAACCAGCACGAGAGGGAAGAATCATATAGCAGCAAGCTGAGTTCATGTCCCATAAATCAGAAAGGGTTTTAAATCTTTTATGTCCATCTTTTAAGCCAACACATGGCTGTAGTCACAACACTTCCATATGGAGTAACCACCAGATGCAGAGAAACTGCACTCCTTGTGAAAGTGTCAGCGATTTCTTAATCATGGAGAAATGGCAAGGCACCAACTCCTGAGCAGCGCATTTGTAGCTACACACTACTTTTTTCAGGACATCAGCCCTATTTATATGTTTTGATTCTTCTCCCATCTTTGTTGTTTTTTGTGGCTAGTGTTCTTAGACCTAAATGTATATTCAGTGCAGTTTAATCTTTGCTATTGGGTGCTGTGAAACTGTCATGATTTCCACTAAATTCTGTGGAGTTCAGGATGGTCTGAATTTTATCCAAATACATAGAAACATTTTTTCCCCCTATTTTCAGACTGATCACGGTGGTCAATCACATTCTATGTTCTAAATTAGCACTCCTACAGTTGTTCTCAAGGACCTCAATTTGGTCCTCAAGGAGTGGTTTTTCCTAGGGTATCACTTATGTGCTCAATAGAGAAGGAGAAATGACAAAAACTAATGTGGGGGTGATATGCTAACTCCCCTCATGTATCCCTGTGTAAATTCCCTCACACTGGAAGAAAGATTGCTGGAAAACATGCCAAAATAATCTCCACTTAAGATGAAGTCCCTAGCAGAAAAATTCCATGTATATTTATAAGAACAGTTTGTGATGATAGTTAGATTTCCCAAGGATATTTTAGTGGAGAAAAAAAAGACACCATGCACACAGAGTGCAAGCAAAAAGAACTGCAATGCTCAGTTCTGTTCTCCTTGCCATACTGGAGCAATGTTTATTTTAAACTCTGTTTGACTTGATCACACTTCCACATTGAAAATATCTCTATTACTTGTTGCATGTATGACTCAATCATTATTTATGGTTTCAGTTTAAAAGTCTTCCTTTGACTTCACCAGTGAATTATCTATTTTAAGTGTTTTCAAAATCTTAACTCTAGATATAAATGGATAATGACTTTTCTACAAAAAAGTTTGTCTCATCTAAATTGTTTTACTGGCATTTGCTTATTCTTTCAAGAATCCTGTGGGCCAGAATCACATCTGAGTTATGAAGTTCTACATTAATTGGCTTAGTTTTTAAGTAAAGCAACTCAGAGGAATTTCTAAAGATGGCAGAGAACTGGTGGACATGATTTTCTGAAAGACTCGATCTCATAGGAACAAAGTAAGTCCTTGTTAAACTTGCAAACCAATAGAAAAAGACTCTTTTGAAAGAACCAAAACTGATTTCCTGTTTGCAGCCAGCAGGAGTAAAACTAGAATAGCTTTCTGCTGCTGAGGAAGAACAAGAACTTTCAATAAATTAGTAATTTTGAGTAGAGGTAGAAAATAAACTTGATATACTCAAGCTCCATGGTAGCTTTTATGACAAAGTTTGCTGTAAATTGTCTGTTCCTTTTTAGCTCACTGCTAGTGACCTCCAGGAATGCACTCTAGTTCCTTCACAATAAAAGCATGATCCAAACAGCAATAATCAAGCTCCGGATTGAGCTAAATGCTAGTAAAGAACACATTATTAGTCAAGAGTCTCACTGTCATGGAATCATTAAGGTTGGAAAAGACCTCAAAGGTCACCAAGTCTAACCATTAACCCAACTGCCAAATCCATCACTAAACCATATACTAATCCTGAACATTTTCTTTTGCAGGAGCCATTCTCCTTCACTCACTATTGCTTCAAGGCCCTTATTTCTGTCTCTGCAGAAGGGTCTTTAGAGGGGCACCAACCCTCATTTATATGTGAGAAAGTTATAGTGGAGAGTGAAAAATAATTTCTGTGCAGGTAAAGACTCTCAGGAGCATTTAAATGATTCAGGAACCACAACCCTCACTAAAAATAACACAAGGGCTTTTGAAAATGACCATCTATTATTTCTTTCCCCTGAAAATTGAGTATGTCTGCAGCTGGTTATATAGAACTAAGATTAGTAATGAGTGGTTCAAAGATTCTTGAAGATGAAGGGCTCATCCACTGAAAAGTGAAATAATTGAAATTATCCCAAGTCAATGCATATGAAAAATATTTCGTTTCACAAAATAGGTTACATTTTCCTGCTGAAGAAGTTCTAATTTTCCTAAGCAATCAGTATATGATTGAGCAGAAACAGCCTAAATTGAATATTTCATTATAAGGAATTTTTCCCTCTACTGTGCTCAATAAAACAAAAATTACTCTGAGTTGCTTGTAAAACCAAAAAAAAATTGGTCTTTTACACTCCTGTTGTCTTGCAGCTTTACTACACATGTTCATTCCAGAGAACTAACTACAGTTGCCAGCTAGCTCATATCTCAAGTTTAAATGCATCACCTGACCAGTGTAAATAAATTTCAAGTATATAAAATTACTTTCATTATGTTATTATTCTATCTTATAAATATTTATAACTCCATTAAAGCTATATGAAAAATAGCAACAGTACCCCCTGAGCAACCATTTCAAGTGCTGATGTGTTACACAATAGTTACAAATGAACACATTCTTTTCCAGAAATTGCTTAGAAATAGTAATGCCCTTTCCCTGTTCTTTATTTTGCATCTTAGAGCAAAACACCAATCACCTAAAGTCTATGGATTTTTAAAAATAAATATATAGAAACTCTGAGGAAAAATAGGGTTTCACTTCCGTTTCTGGTAACAAAATATGTATCTTCACATTCTTATTAAAGAGCCCTATATCAACATGGGAGACAAATGCTATCATCTCCGCTGCAAGGCAGCACTTCTTGAAAAAATATTTGAGAGCAGTAGACATAACAGCACTGTGGGACCACTTATATTCTACATAAATAGGGAGATAGATATATATATATATCAGTTAATTCCCATACTAAATATTGAAATAGGTGGTAGAAAATATTGACCCAAATATTCTTATGGGAAAAAGTTATTTCTTTCTGTTATACGAAGTATGAAGAGAATAACCTATGTGTTTAAATAACATTAAATTTTAATAATTTTTCCATTTTGTCTAAGGAAAGTTTTTTTCGGTCTTATGTTAATCATCCTGTTAGTAGTATGATTCTCTTTTGGTAATATTTAATTTTATGCAAACCTCAGTAAATTCAGTTTCATATCTTAGCTCCTGTGATTTCTCTACAATCTATCAGTTAAGCTCTATTAGTCAAGTGTTTCAATTTCTTCTGGGATCTGTTGTTTATAGTAAATCTACTGGTATAAAACGGGATCTGTCTTCTGTTTTAAATCTCATTTACACATATTTATTCTTCCCACCCTCTTCCTTCCCATTCTCTCCAATACAGATGATTACCACTTTCATCTCAAAGGAAAAACAGGGTGAAGGAAAAGGGTAGTTCTTAAAAGCTAGGTTAGAAATTAACTAGCAGCTATTTTCAGAGATTTTTTTCCATAGCTTTTAACAAGCACTCCTTCTGTAACTAACAGAAAACAAGAGCTGTTTCATAAGACAGGACTATAAAAAAAATTCAATAATTGAATTGGTGTTATCATGTTAAAGGAAATATTCATATATTTTTTCTTTCACACGAGCATCAACTGCGTAAAAGCTTGCCAACAAATCAAGGAAAAACGATGCTCATTCATGAGGATAGGATAAGAAGTAATGGGTTATATTACTGAAGTGTTTGATATTTAGGATACCCCATAGGATACTGAAGGTACACTGCTGAAATTTTCATCAGTGAACCTCCCCTCACTTCCCCTCCTCTCCCTCTCCTCTCTCTCCCCTCTCCTCATTCTGGATGATTTTTTGCATGTAAAAAAGAGTCATATGATCAGAACCAATGTAAAGACATCAGAATCATTTAAAAAGACATCTGCCAAGCCAATTTGTCAGGAAAAGCAAAGTGGTCCTGTTTTCATGAAAGGAGTAGGGAACTAGAAAGATTTTTGAAGATCATTCGTTTTTAAAATAAATAAAGCTTTTAGTCTGAAGTTCATCTATTTGCAAGCCGGGTTTTTTTCTTACAAGACACAGAAGAACCACATATTTAATTCTATGCCTTTAGGATACTATCCCTAGTTTGCTGAAGCAAAACAAACAAGTAATACTTCTGCAGAAGCCCATTACGTGCAGCCCATGCATGCATTTTCCCCTCTGTGCATGGTACTGGAGCTAAGCAGGGAGTCCCCATGGGGCACTCATTATTACAGGAAAAGAAAGACTCTCCTGAAAAAAAACCCCAGTGCATTTCAGAAGGAGCTGCACGTGAGGGCTTCTCACATGCAGGGTTTGGGCTGAGCCCATCACCTCCTCTGCCCCACTCTCACCCTCAGCCCCAGCCTCCTGGCTCCTGTGAGGGAGCTACATCATGCAGCACCCTGTCTACCTCTCTTATCCCCTCAGAACGCTCATGTTGTTACTGAAATAATTTACCAATTGCTCAAAATTTGGGGGAACTTTTGCAGTTCCCCAGTTTCCACGAGCAAATTCTTCTGGTGTGGTTTGTTGGGTTTTTTTAACCTGATATAATTTCTTTTGATAAAACCTGAAAGGAAAATGGCAAGTGTTTGGTATTTCCACAAAAAGGCAGTAGTGAATGGAAGAAATTATGAAAGCTGCAGCATTCTCATGCAGAGGTAAATACTGATCTATCACGGAGTGGTTGCTGTCTAACCAGAGCTAGAGTAAAGACATTCTCACTTCCCTCTCAGCTCCATCCAACTACCTTTTACATTGCTTTTCTCAGTGCAAAGGCCTGCAAACCATTGTTATCTGTAATCTATGCCACCCCCAAAGATAGCGACAGACTACCAGGAGAGCCTACTAGACATAGTAAAACCGGACATGGCTCCCAAAAACCTGAAACAGTAAGACATCTGCTACATTAAATGCTTTACCATAACCAAAAGAAAGTACAAGTGTCAATGAAGAAATTATTCTTGTGCTTGAAATGAGTAGTATAAATCTTTTCTTCTAATGCCACGAATCCCATTTTCAGGTTTAACAGTAATTACTACATATCCATTAAAAGAATTGATTAAAACCTTTGAAAGACTTTGTGATTTGTTTGGGGAAAGACATGCTGAACCAAGAATGGTTCACCAAGTCACTCAGGAGTGGCTTGAAGAATGACAGTAGGGTTGGGAGTTGCCACAGGGAAATCTTACTCCTGTGTCTCTACACTTGCTCAGATGTAGCATCTTCAGAAACTTCCTATCCTGAAATCCACCCTTTGCAACAATAAATTCACAGAGTGGATGGATGCCACTACCTGTTTTTAAGGGGTCATGCTGTAGACACCATGAAGAGGTTTTTTAAACGAAACTCAAAAGTAGACCTGCAAGTTTGTTGCCTGTAGTGAACACAATGAGAAGTCTATTGAGTGTAGCATATGACTGCATTATGCTGTTGTGGTTTAGGAATGGTATTCTCCTATTCAGTACTCCCACTAAAATCAAATGCAGCTCTCCCTCAAATTGGAGGCACAAAAGACAAAGATCACAGGTTGAAATAAGAACAATTTACTGAAAACAGCAATGAGGTAAGAAAAAGAACAGTGACAGCAACAATATTAATAACAAAAGGCATAAGAAAAGAAATGACTGCTACAGAAACACTCCCCCTCCCCAATAATAGATAATACTGGACAACTCCCTTCACTGCATTTTCTCAACCAAATGAACCCCCTTCTCTTTGGGACAGAGTCCCTTTCTCCCACCCCCAGCAATGACATGAAATAGTATAGAACATCCTCTGGTTCCTAGCCATGCCGCCTCCCAGTTACTGCAAAAAATTAACCCTGTCCTGACCAGAACCAGGGAATATGCCTAAAGATCCCACCTGTGTACAATTCTAGGCTTTCTAATGTAAATGGCATCCTAAACACTACCAGTTTTGGCACCATGACAGCACTGCAGGGAAGTCCAAAGACAATGGGGGAGGCAGGGGGAAGTCCCCAATTAAAGCCACTTAAAATTATCATATCAAGACATAATGAGATATTTGAAATGTTTTTCTGAAGAAGAGACATCAGACTATTTGAGATGAAACTTGATGCTTTGTGTGCTTCTGGAGTTCATCGCAGCAGCACGAGATTAGTGCCAGCACAAGTGGGAGCAGAACAGCTGCTGCAGTGTGACATGCCAACCAGGCTGGTACATGCCACCCCTCACAGCACAGGTTATTTGCCCAAGGAGCACACCAAGCTGGTGTTTACCTCTCACTGAGTAACTCCAGCAAGCTGACCCTTCATCACTCTTTATGTTATATTTTCACATCCTCCATTTCCCAGTAAGTCAAAAGAAAATATTGCTTCCGTTCTCCGTGCTCTGTTGCTGTACAGGCAGCTGCTACAAGTTTAGAAGTCTGCATTAATTTCTGAACTTCCTAATTAAATACTAAAGAGAAAAAAAACTAGCCACCATCAGCCGTGGTACAAAAGGTCAAATCAAGTATTAAATGGAAAAAAATTAATGTGTGTAACTGTGTGGGCAGAACCAAATGAGATACAGAGTCTTTGACCCCTATGTTTCTGTTTAAAATCTACACATAGTTTTATAGTCAGTTAGTTATAAAAAGTATCTTGCCATTTGACTCATTTCTGTGTGCCAAACTTCTGAAGGAAATTTATTCATGGTTATATTTGAATCACTGTCTATGTGCCTTGACACTTCAAATCAAAACACTGGAGGAATCTAATGATTTTAATTCTAATAATTTTTTAAAAAAAGAATTAAGTCCTATCTGGCCTTCTGTATCATTTTTCCACTTTGAAATCTCTCAGGAGTCATTTCTAAGTCACAGTCTTCAAAACCTGATGGAGTTTCTAGCCTGAAAAGTCATCATCTTGCTCTGACAAACCAATATCTTTTTGGTAATTCCCTTAACATTGTCCATCCAATCTTGATTTGTTGTTCTTCAGGCTTTGGACTCTTTGTTTTCCCACTGAGGGCATGCATTTTCTTAAAAAGCAAAAATTCAGCCAGTAATCAACATTCATAATATCCACAGTACAACACAGAAGGTGCATCTATCCCTTCTGAGGACTTGAATAGCCTTAAATCGATTTGCTCTTTTGTCCATAACGGAACAGCTGTGTAGTTCAGTGCAAGCTGAAATCCATCTAAAGTTGTATGCAGAGCCAATTTTACAGGGCAGCCTTCCAACGTGCAAGTGTGAGGCCTCCACACATTAATTTCGCTTTTTCTTCCAGACATAATGTTGTCTCTGATCCCATCTCTATATTTAAGTGTCTGCACTCAGGTTGTACAGGTGTGTCGTCCTCAGTATGAGGCACAGTCAGTTTAAAGTCAGGTTTCAGATACAATATCATCTAAATATCAGCAGTTTACTTCTTGCTGAAGGGTGAATGTCACAAAGAAACCTCCCTTTATTACCATGCTCTGCACACTCACAATTAGGAAAATCAAGAAGGGGAGAAAGGGAGAAAAAAGACTTGCTTTTTACAGCGTATGGACAATCCCCATGAACTGCAACAAACTGGCAAATTTAGCATATTTACTAAAAGGATTTTGTGCTGTGACTTTCATCCCACACATCTAAATCCTTTTTCCTACAGTTCTTATGTTCCTACTAACACCATAGAGACCACACTGGGAGACACGCTGATCATATGCAAAAAGAAGCCTGAAGAAAGGGGGAAACAAAATGTAAGTAACAGAAAGGTACAGAAATTAAAATACTTGCATATTTAAATCTATTTGGGGGATCTGGAAGACAGAAATGCAGTAGGAACAACTCCAAGATGCCCAAGTTTTATGTTTGTTACATGTGCTCTTAAGTATAGACTTATACTTCACAGAAAAGCAGAAAAAAAAAAAAAAAGAGTAGGTAGCTCCAAAGCATGCAGCAAACATCCACTTTGTATCCCAGAACAGCTTATAGCAAATATAAAGACAATAGTAAAGCACAATAGCAGCAGCCATGAGTGCGGTGTGACAGTAGAGCATCATCAAGCACCTGTTTTTAGCCTGCAATACTGGGAATTCGGCAGAAAACATTTTCAGATAGATGATACTCTATTGTAGAAAACTACAACAAAACAAACATCCTACCTCAGAAATACTTCAGCTAATCTTATCAAGATAACACTTATTCTCAAGATAAATCTGGTCATCAGTTCAGCTCTGGACTACACATGAAGGACAGACCAGGTTAGTTTCCAAAAGCATTAGTGTCCATAAATCCCCAAGCCTGTTCTCACCTGAAATCATCCTTCAGTGTCTCTGTTTGGCATTGCTCTGGAAACAAAACCAAAGGCATGAGTTTAAGGGTTGAATGAAAGAAAAGCAGTGTAAGTGGATACGACCTCATTTGTACACCCTGCACAGCAGAAGACACCAAACTCAGCTGAGCACGGTGTTCCCCTTCTCTAAGAACTGACAGTGTTGGTGTCCAGTCACGCAGACTCTGAATTTGCAAAGGAAAGCAGAGACCTTCTGGCTGACCTCCAACACCATTTGCTCTGGAGTGCTGCTAACCACCAAAGCTGTGCAGTACTCATATGGTTCTTTTCCACTTACAGAATAAACTCATTAAAACTGATACTAGCTGTTTCCACTCATTCCTGCAACACTCAAAACCTGTTCACACAGCCTAAAGTACAAAGTTCCTGCTTGTCTCACTTCAGTCCTGACGCTTCTTTTCTCCAAAAAGAAAAAGGGAAACATTGCTCTGAAATGAACAGCTGAAATATGTATCAGATGAGGACAGCGCAGCAGGATTACATAAATGCTTAAGAAGCAGAAATATTGTTCTCTTTTCATGTAAATATTCCTAGTGCTAGATAAAAAATTAAAAGGTTTTATTTGCAGGGGGCTTCTGAATTTTTGAATACAGCTTTGGAACTTATGGATCAGTTAAGCATATTTGTCCTTTTAGTGCTGAATACTTCCATAAAAGTGGAAGAAAGAAGTTCTTGCAAGCCTTTCTTCCATCCCACTGAAAGTAAAAGCAATACAGGGGCTGGAGGTGCAGATGCAGTCCTCACATGCTTTTTTCCAGTGTGAAGAGAAAAATATACCCTTTTTGAGATTTCTAGTACTATTTCTTCTGTAACTCACAACAGCAGTGTGAAGATTTCTCAGACTTAACAGCACTTTAGAGAGAGGCAAAGGCTAAGTTTTATTGTTATTGGCTTAATTTCTATTTTTTTTCTTCTCACAAAAACATACTACTGGGCCCAAGGGAAATATTATCAACAGCAGTCTCATTTCTCGTTCTTAATACTAGGTCTAATTAAATATTACTTTTTCCCTACTTAGCTAGGTGGTGTGGGACACAGGAATTATTTGAAAGGACTTGGAAGTGGACTCAAAGACTGGTACAGTAAAATGAATCATTTCCATGCAAAAGGAATGACTAATTTTCTGTCAACTTGCTTTTAACTAATCCCTGCAATCTACTCCTGCAATGCAGCAGCCAAGATTTCCATCAGGTATATAGAGCATAATTGCACCACTACTCCTGTCTCCAAAAAACCCCTCAAGAACACACACACACATCACAAAAAAATGCTTACTCTGCACTTACAGTACTTTTTCTCATGGGAAAAGTAGGAGTATCAGATGTTTGTGACTTGGTCAACATTGTTTGAAATGAAAAAGTGGAAACCCTTACTTTTCACCTAAGCTATTATCATACCTGAAACACTTGTCTGGAATTGGTCAACTCAGGATAGGGAATAAAGATAGTTAATTCACTGCTGAAAGAACAGACTTGCATTAAAATTTGCCTCCCTTCTCAAATTTTAGGTAATGCAACTAATGTAACTTCAACTAAGAAAAATACAATTGAATTTTTTTCTCTTTCTTTTAAAAACTAGTTAACGAGCAAATCCCTAACTGTATGTGCCTAGGAGTTTACCTGTAAAAAATCAAAGCTAATGCTTGTGTACGTGGGGATAGGTTTTATTTAGCCAAACTACTGGGAAAGGAAAAATACATAACAAGGGAAAAAAACCTACCTTCCTGAGACAATGTGGAAGAAAGTTGATAATATTCTCTTTCCATTAAAAAAAAAAAAAGACATAAAAATAAGAATTCCTTTGAGAAGAAACAGCATGGACTCTAGGTACCCGAATTTCTAATAGTTGAGGGCAGCACTTTTTTCCAATTATTATTTTAATAGTCAGTACACTGAGGGAAATGGCTATACTTTCCGGCAATATCCTTTTTTCTTTTTTTTCTTGATTTGTACTCACAGTCTTTATACTAATCCTAACTAAACAGGCATGGCTACAAAGAAGAGATTTGGATTTCAAGTTTGGTATATTGGGAGCCAGGAGACTAATTTAAGCTTAGTCAACAACAGAAAAAACAAGCCACAGGCAATCTGGCCAACAGTTTTTGTGATCCGTAGAGGTGTGCAGACAACATGTAATTATTGGAAAAACAGATCTAATCAAATTATGTTATAACTCTTGGGCAACACAGTATTCAATCTATTGCTTTTGTGCTAAGTTTAATGAGTTGCTTCCAGCAGCTGCCTGAAGCTGTTGCTTCAATTACTACCATGCCTTCCCAGTTCTGTTTTGCTACTTTCTGCACTCAAAATATATTAGCTGTTTGAAATGGATTTTCTCTTCTTACAGATTATTTTGTGGGACAGATACTATTGTGACAGTAGCTGTGGCAAAGGATTTTGGTATTTGGAAACCCACGCATTGCTGGATGTGCATCAGCGAGCTGAGCAGTCAGGACTTGGCTGTGCATTAGTGGGCTATTGGAGAATTCCTAGGGCTTTTGGGTTGCAGTTACAGTGCCAGAAAGCATCTCCAGAAGTCATCTAGACCAACATTTTAACATCTGCTCTAGCAACTTGATCTTGAAATTCTGCAGCAGCAGGGATTCTAAAAGTGCCTACTTAAAGTTTCCCAGTGCTATGCTGTCCTTTGAGGTAGGACTTTTTTTTTTCTAACCTCATTTTTTAACTACAGCTCAGACAGATTCATTGTTGGTTTTTCTACCACAGAAAGGGAAACATATTCCTTCTTTGCAGGAGCTCATATCAGAAAATTTAGCTTCCTCCTTCAACTTCCTTTCTTTATATTAAGCTATTTTTTCTGTCCAGTTGTTCTTTTTTCCCCCTAGTTTTCTAGACCACAGAAAATTCTCATTGTTCTCACCAGGTTTCAGTTCAGATGAACTTTTGAGTTTCAAATCAGAAGAGACTTATCCTTCCTGAAATACAGTCTCTTGGACTGAATTTATGAACACAGGGAGCCTTATCAATGTTATGGAGTAATCCCTCTGCCATACGGAAGTTCTGCAAGCTATGTACCCAGATCCTTGTATGGTTTTGCATACTGTGAACTAAATACTGCCCAAATGGACTAACTATGGAATTTTTGGGTTCTATCCTCAATTGAACTTATTTACAAATCATCTTATCCAAAAAAAAATTGCAGAGAGAAGGAACACATCATCACTCATTCTTCTGTCCTGCAGAAAGCAAATTAGACTGGAAAATGTTTTTCAAAGATCTTCTTCATCTATTGATGCACTTTTCCTTCAAAAGATATGAGGTCCAAACTTTCCAAACCTAAGAGTACGCATACAAATTTTGTGTTAACCCAGACAGAACCAACAGACCTGTATGCTTTGCCATTGCATACAGACTATCGCATGTTTAGACGTCTTTCTCTTTATTCAAGTATTCCCAAATATAAGCTGTTGAATCTGAGAGCAGGGGTAAATGAAGTTCTTTTATAGTTGTGTTAATACTGACGTGCAAGGATGTTAGGGACACATCTGTGTTCTGTCTGTCTCATTATCTCAAATGTTTGATAGTGTAGAACCTGCCCAAAGAGGAAAAGTACACTCACATCTGAAATCCTTAATAATCTAAAACAAGAAAAAAAATTCTTCTGGAATCACTGTGTTCACAATTAGATAATTTCAATTAAAAAGAAAGTAGGAAAAATTAAAACTGTTAGAAATTAGAAAAATTTAAAATAATTAAAAAGTAGAAATTTTTCACAGTGCCAGATAAGATTTTTTACAAGATGAATCTTTACATGTTGTCAAAGTCTCACTGGAGGATGTGTTTTTTGTTCTTTTTCTCCAAGTATTTTGCAGTTTTAGTCAGCAAAATTTTTCTAATTAAGTTGCAATAAATAATACCTATAGAAAAACTTTAAGTGTTACGAGTAATTACTGCTGGCCAAAACACAATTCCCTTTGCTAAAACTTGGTTTCTATCAAAATTTCTAATCACATATATGTACCTGGGTCAATTTATGAATAATTAAATAAAGGAGGGGGTAGTACTTTCTTTTTTTAATGTAAATTACATTCAGAATCCATAGATAAAACTGGCTACTCGTTAAAGGTCCTGAGAATTAATATGTTCTGAATATATTAGATTAGAGACCACAGCATTGAAACAGGCAGGTGCTAACACATACACAAAAATTAACTAATGAAAGACAGTAGCAGCTGTCAAGTCTGCAACATTTCTTTGTTAATTTTTTAATTTGTTCTATCTCAGCCTGAGGAAAAACAAAGAAGAAGCCATATTTACCTTGTGCTTCTGAAGACAAGAAGTAACAGGAAAACTAACTACAGAATAATGTGAGTGGGGATACACAATGACAGGTACATGACTAGCTATTTTTGTTCAGTTTTTCCTTTTGTTTTATTAACAACAACAACAACTGAAGAAATTCTGATTTTGACAAAGTGAATAAATCAAAGCTTTAATCTAAACTGTAATAAGGTTTTTACCTGTCTTATTAGTTTCTTCTATAATGACATTTTAGTATTGTCTATTAAATCCAGATAAGAAATTAAATGCAACTTGATTGAGGCATTTTAAGGACCTGTCACAACAGACTAGTGTCTGACGTTATAAAGCCAGGGACACCTTCTACAGTAATGTGTGGTTGTAGCAGAGTATAACCCACATATTAAACAATGGTTTAAGGTTGCTTAATAAAACTGGAATATTTTAATCCTGTTTAAATGGTGTTATGTGTTGAAGGACATCCAACAGTACCTATGTCTTTCACTTGACTCTCACAAGTTGGACCATCCTCACTGGTCAGTGACAGGGAGGATTTCTTGCTCTTCACAAGTGAACACGCATAAAGTGTATTTTACTAGCAATAGAAAAAAAAGATAAATAGTTGTCTTTGAATATCTGAATTTTGGTCAGTAGTCATAAAATACAGCTCTGACAATAAAATAAAATACATCTGTGTTTGCTCTGACATCTTGTTAGGAATTAGTAAAATAGACTCTTTTTTTTTTGGTTATAGACATTGTTCAATAACTAAGAATATTCTTAAGACTATTGCACATACACATTCTTAAGACTATTAGCAGTCTGTTACTGGCTGGTATGTACACAGTCCCATCTGAGCTCATGTGTTGGTTTACAGGTAAACCAGCAGGGGAAATGAACCCAACTCAAAAGAGATTATAAATCAGAATAACAATTTAATAAAAATAATACAATAAATACAACTACATAGACAAACAATTGGTTTTAACCCACAAAACCCAGATGTATAACCCAGCACCCTGGTGCATGAACAGAGTGGTGTTCATTTGGCCCCCTTCCCTGTGCTGAGCCCCACATGGTCCCCTTGAGTCCAAAAAGTAAAAGGAGAGGGAAAACCTGTTGGTGAGAGTACTGGTTGCAATCCAATTGAGGGTGGTGATTGCAGTCCAGTTGGGAGTGCTCTTGCAGTCTAGTCTAGAGTGGTGATTGCAGTCTGGTTGAGAGTGGTGGTCAAAGTCCAGTCCAAGTTCTGGTCCTTCTCTGGATCCCACGAGTGGTACAGAAGTCTCAAGACCCCAAGATTGTATATCCTCAGGTTCAGGCAGGAATGCCCAGTACCTCTCTCAGGGCGGGGAATTCCACAATGGGTGTGAGGACAGGAGCATGCTCCTATCTCACAGGACTCTTAACACCCAGATTATAGCCTGAGGGGTCAGGCGTGCTCTTGGCAATGGTCTGTTGTTCACAGTTTCTGGGAAATGGCATGGAAGGGTATAGAAACACAGTTTTGGGTTACACCCACACACTGATGAGCTGGTCCCAGCTGTTCTAACTAGGATAGGTCATTGTGAAAATCATTGTTACACTAAGTTCCCTTCACAATGAACTATTTCTAATTCCCTTCAAACACATTAAGCAAATGAAAGGGAAAAAAAGAGAGAAAGAAAAAAAACCCATGCTTTTTCTTACTTTTTGTTAAGTGATACTGAATATATGTTCAAAAAGAGTTAAGAGGAACATGACCATACTGTGAGCAGAAATCATTTATTTTTATAGCTACTGCCTGTATACCACACTGATAGATTGGGCACTTTGTTTTAACATTATGTACCTTCAAAGAAAAAATGAGGAATACAACAGTGGAAGTGGAAAAACATGTTTTTCATACAAGTAAAACCTGCATTTGCTTTGATATAATGATCAGAAATTTTTCAGTTATTTATTTTTCTCTGTGAAATTGCAAAAGATTTATGTTAAGACCTGAGTGAAATGCAGAACAGAAGGAGGAGATATCCTGTGAAACCACAGCTCTATATTTTACAGGTGATGTTTTAGAGGAAGAGTTTCAGAAAAAACAGAAGAATATGCTGCGTGAGATGCAGTCCTGCTTGAATCTCTGAATAGGACAATATGACTTGGTGTCCTTGGAAGGGCATACCATACCTATGTGCATATTCAGATGACATGGTGTCCTAGTGCAGCTGCCTTAGACAAGTGCTAAGGACGAGATTTTGCCCAGTGAATAACATTGAAGAAGATCTCCGGAAAGCTCTTCCCTCTGTCTCTGCCAGATTTTTAATATTCAGAAATAGGTGGATCTCTACTTACTCCCAATGATTTATTCAAAATAGTTTCCTGATTACAGGCTGGTTGCAGTAAAGTGCATGCCCAGGGCAAACTCTGTTACATCTTGGCTTAAAGAAAGGGACAAGCTTTGGGGAAATGTATGTTAGATTTAAGAACTGTCTGTGTTAGTCATTTGTCTGATCTAGAGCCTTTGTAAACTTGATAAACACAGCCTTCAGTCGGGGGTGGCACAAAGATATTTTTTACCGAAGTAGAGATGGAAGGACCATGATTTTATAGGTCTCCAATTCCTGCACATACTACCTGGAAAATAACTAGCAACTTCTGTAAGTGGAATGAAGAAACAAGTACTGGGGAAGATGGAAGTGGAGAGAGTATCTTTCTGAATCCATGAGATGTCTAACTGGATACCGAGAAGTCCTCATTTAAGGATAAGATCTCCTCTGGCACATAAAGAAAAAAAGTACATTTGCACTAAGGAAGTCTTGAATGATTTAGACTAGCCCTAAACTCCTTTCATCATTGTTTAAGGGTGTTCTTTGCATCCCAAATATATAGAGAGAGACATAGCACCTCTACAGTTCTTTTTGTAAAAGTGACAGCTGAAAGCCTTTCACTCATTGTAATCTCTCAGGTCAAGGGTCAACATCAACCCTAACCTTGTCCAGTATCACAGCTACTGGAATCCTTTATTGCTGTTCTGGCTCAAAGTACCATCTGTATCGATATAAACAGAACCAAACATAACAATATTCCCGTTCACTGGATGAAAAATAATTTATGAGGTGAAGTAAAAAACAATACTTGACAAAAATGCTACTGCTGTGGGAAAGGTATTCATTACTCTATTGAACTTTGACAAATAGTTTGCATCTATTGATTGGCAACAAAGACAAATTCCTGGCTTAAGTATCTCCCTCTGAAGCTAAATGTAGCTATGTGGGTTTGTTTGTTTAATATATACCATCAGTCAAGGAGTTTTCTGCTCTAAAATATTTTTTCAGTTATTCAGCTATTGTTTTTAAACTTTATGAGCATTAACTTCTTGCTATAGTCCAGTTACATAAATTACTAATTGATATGCTTGATGTTACTTACTGAAGAACTTCCCCATTAGTACCAGGGGACACTAAAGCAAATAAAGGTACACACATATGTTAAGTATTGTCAGCAGCAGAGCTTCTAGCACTTTACTCCGGTATCTCTTCTGCTGATATAAACTCTTAAAATTTTACTATTGCATCTGAAATACCTTATTTTATTTTTAAAACTCACTATAATGTCTCCTGAAAAGAAAAAAAGATACTAATTTTTATCTCAACTTTTAGGGAGTTCCTCCATGTACTTTTTACATTTCTAGACACATATTTTATTGTTGTGAGGTTATACCTTCAATAAATTTGTTAATTAGACTTCAACAGCTTCACAGAAGAAGAAAATTAAGGCCATTTGCTTGAAGTATTTGCTTCTAGAGTTCAAAACTTCAAAGGAGTTATAGCAACCTGATGGAGAAACTCAAGTAAAATTGAAAATCAGTAGTACAATACTGTGGTGTACTGACCCTCAGCATACAAATTTCATATGCCTTTCCATCATCTTTTATGAATTAGTTATGTCTGAAAAAGATGTCAATGTTTAAATTTTCAAACTTGTGTCATTCAGCATATTCTGATGCTGAAAAGAGACTGATGAAATAAATTTTGATGACTTTTAATGATCCTTGGTACCGAAATGGATATTTCAGCACAGTGGATTTGTTACTTCTTGTTAAAGTACCTTGTCTCATATAACAACATTTGTTGTGAAGAATTATTTGTTTTCCTGGTAATGTCAGAGAAAAGAAGAAGATTTTTCCCTTACTTTTTTTTCTTTTTTACCATCACTATGAACAAAATTTACAAATTTGCTGTTTTGTATATCCCTTACAAAGAATTACTCTGAAATCACTCAAATTTAGATTTTTTTTTTTTAAATTATCCCTTCCTATACATAAGTCTCACATAGGCCCTGGTTTTGTACTTTGTAAAATGTCTTTTCACATAAAATAAACCAAGTATCACTCAAGATGTCTTCACTCTACACAGCACCTCAGCTGCCGGCCTTTATTCAATAAACACCTCCAAGGAATAAGGCAGAATTAACCAGAGGAACAGTGAGTCAGACATAAAGCATTAACAAGGCTGCAAAAGAATCCCTGCTCCAGCAAGAAGGATGGGACAGTCCATCCTTGTCCAAATTTTTGTTAGGGTAGAAGATGCAGTAAGAAAGAATGGTGCATTTCCATTTCAAGGATGCTGGTGGGGCCCAAGCAAAGATTACCAGAGAACAGAACAAGAGCCACTGCTCCTTTCTTCACCAGAGGTGTTACAAAAGGTGAAACATTACAGTGTGTGAAAAGGGCTGAAGGAGGAATGATCTCTCCACCCACTCAGTCACCCAAAAAATAGGATAAAAGAAGCAGCCGGAACTGAGATGCAGACTGAATTAGTGAGGCTGCCAAGTGTAACTACAGAGTATAACTGCTTCTTCAATCCCTTTATTCTCTCATCAGTTGTAAAGGAAAAAAAAGGAGACCTTTCAGAGGCATGGAGAAGGATTATGTCATGGATGCTCAGCACATGGCAAAACAAGCACTGAGTCAACCTTGTGTAACCTTTCCACAGCCCTTGTTCTCCACTGCTGCCTTTCACCTGAACTGCCCTGATGATCCTTAACTACAGCTCAGGATCAGTCCAGCGGAATACACAATGCACTTACATATTTCACAGTTTAGTGGAAATGGTATTAAATTTTTACACAGGTTTGGTTGGTTTTTTTTTAAGCTGGCCATGTTTTGCTTCTTCCCAAATGTGTCTTTTACTGTCACAAATATTTTTAACAAAAATTACAGGATAGATGTTTTTCTGCTTTGGAAATTATTTCAGCATTACTGTTCAGTCCTCAGAAACATTAGGCAACCTGATTTACATTTTTTTTTTGTCTGGATGGAAAAGCATGGTCCAGCTCTAGCAATCTCCATGCAATTCCATAAGAGACTAGAATGCCTTTTAAAATATAAAAGCATTTAGAAACATGGAACCAGAAATGCATCCTGAAAGCAAGTTTCTTTCAGCAGTTCTACAGGCTGTTTTTGACGACCCAGCTGCAAGCTGTTTCTTTTTCTCTTGAAGCTTTAAAAAAAATGAAATACAGATGAAGGTCACTTTTTATCACATCTCCCCTCATTGCAAATGGGTTTATTTCTTTCTACTTTTACTGCTAAGACACTGCCAGTCTCAGCAGCAGAGATAGTAAAACACTCGTATTTCCCCCGCTATACTGTAAGATTTTTTGACAAAGGGACAAGAAAGAGAAAGGGGCTCTTGATTCATACCTAGGATAGATTTAGGAAGTGATACAAAAACACAACCTTCACTTATCCTCAAATATCTTCTTAAGGACTCATATGAATGGGAAGCAATCATGAGCTGAGATACAAGAAGGCAAAGAAAAAAGGTTCCCTGCCTGGGAAAAGGAATCCCCTACTTGTCTTTGCTCCAGAGCTCTCCGTGCTGCCCACCAAGCTCTTACTGCAAATCAGCTGCATCTGCACATTCTACTATTAAGATTAAAGCCAACACTTCTCCCTTCCAGACCCATAGGGATGCATGCTTAACGTAGGCACTCTGTCTTTTCTTTCTTGGCATTATGGAAAAATTTCTCCCGCAAAGACAGTAAATCATATGAAAAAAACAACATAAACAAACCCTTTCACCATTCTGTAAGATTAAATAATGATTTTCTTCTCTCAAATACAGGAAAAAATTTTAAAAAAATCAAAACAAGGAAGTTGCCTACATATAAGTAGAGTCAAACAGAAAGAAAAATGGAATTCTTCCTCTCTTCTGTCAGCTACTGCTTTCATAATTCTGGAAAAGGAAAGACAGTTCTGCAATGGTAGCGGCAACAAAGTCCTGAAGGACTAAAGAGGTATAATGTGTATATTTGTATGCACATGCCTCCAGTGCCCCAAATGCCTTGATGTGGAACACCTGGTGGCAGTTGTTACAAGAGGCTAATAGTTTAGCTATATTTACATATTATAATACATATTATAATAGATATTATAAATATTTAAAATAGCAATTGATTGAGTGTACTTTCAACTTTTGAACTGCTTAATGCATTATCATGAAAATCCCTAGCATGACTGCCAGAGGTTTCTCCAATCCTTAAAGTGGCTCTGAGTTTATAGCTCTGCCATTGAGAAATCCAGCAGAAATATATAGAATGGAAAGTGAGTACACAAAGGAGCATGTTGTGGGTCTGCTAACGACATCAGATCCTGAAAAGAGCAGCAAAACTCCAAGACAAAGAGAACCCAGAAGAGATTTAACAAGAAGTGATGGCAAATATCTAATAAGTATGCTTTCCATTTCCATAGCAACTTCCATCAAAGAAATGGAAAGCACTTCAAACATCAATCAATTTACTCTCAACAATACTGTGCGGAAGGCAAAATATATATTAGAAGAAGTAAAGTTGATTCCTGGTGATTGCTGGACTCTATTTTAGGAATTCCTTTAGCTACTTCTGCACTAACTTCCTCATTAATATTCAGACTTTCGATCTGTCTTTTTCATGCTCTCTCACACAGACTGTGACATAAGAGGGGTGATCAGAGGCATTGGGATAAGGAATGAAGATCTTGGGAAGTAATGAATTTAGCTATTACTGAACAATTACCAGATCAACATAGCATAGTCTAAGCAGTCTTGTCTACTCCTAGTTATCACTGCAAGAAAGTCTCTGCAATGGCAGATGTCCAAACAACAGTGGCTTTCAACAATGGCCTCTTTTACTAAGAATTTTGCCAAAGTACTTGCACAAAAGACATCTTTTGGCTATCTATATTAGGCAGGCACAATGCACATGCTGTAACACCCAGTGGGTAGGCATCATGACCCAGTATAAAGTACTTTGTGCCTGTAAATTATGGGGGGCTTTAAAATATTTTAAAAATAGCTTTATGGAGTCAATATATCTGAAAATGAAAGAGAAACCTAGTAGATTTTAAATCAATATGTGTGACATGCCTGCCCCCAAGAGAAAATAGTCAGCCTGGTTCCTCCTGCTCTTGAATTTTAGGAGTTGGGGATCTAAAGCCTGAAAAAGCAATTTTTATGCTCTGTACCCCGCACAGACAGAAATTGAAGTGGTTACCTCTTGACAAAGTGTTGTGCTAACTCTTTATATTTTCTTTTATTATTCAGATGGCTCTGTTGGCTGGAATGAAAGTGAAGATGATAGACAGGATTTTGGTCTCCAGAGAGAGAAGATCTCATTGTAAGACTGTCTATTGCATGATCTCCATCACTCAGGACAAAGTTAGAGCTGGTCATTACCAATAATTACCTCCCTTTCACTACCTGGATAGGTTTCTTTGCTATAGAGAAGATGAAGGTTAAGGTTAGACTATCAGAGTCTAAAGAGTAAAAAGACCTTTTTTTCTTGTATGTTGAATGGCTCTGAGAGTTCTCGAGGTATACAAAGGTCCTTTTGTCCAGTGTTTCATATCCACTTTTCCAGAAGTGGGTCCTCTATCTCTAATCAAGCTGACAGCTAAGGTCAGCATTTGGGATCTACTAATTTAAGGTTTTGGCTGAATGGCATTTCAGAGTTCAAATGCAAGTAGATGCCTGTCATGAGCAATATTTTGATGGGGTTACTACTCATAATGGATCTCTGTGATAATATTAATTTGAAATTAAGAGAGGGTTTGGATTTTTAAATCTAAATACTGAAGAGTTCCTTTCCTTGCTGGATGTTAAAGAGCTCTAAGTGATGGCAAGTAGGCAGGTGCCACCTTCAGTATTAATTTTTCCAGAAGCGATGGATTCCCTTGGCTAGAATAGAAATCTTAAAGTTAGGAAGGGTGTCAGGATTTGCTAATTCAGAGATGGAAAAATGCAGATATTTAGAGTTAGGTAGAGGTTTAGTGTCAACTGTGGCCAGTATGAGATGAGCTCTTTCATTGCTGGGGTAGCTCTCCCGCATTTAGTTACACTAAAAATTAGGACAGAGTACTATAAAATACAAAGTATACTCTTAGCTGAATGTTAATGGGCCTGAGAGTAGGAAGAGTTAAGGTATTTTTTAAGTCCCATGCCTTATGTTCATATTTTCTGAAGAGATGGAACCCTGGGCTATAATTAAGGTTAGAGTTAGGGCTACTTGGTTGTATGACAAAAGCAGAGATCCTGACTCAATGTTCAGTGCTGCGTGGCCCGTGGAGTAAAGGCTTGCACTGCTGCTGTCACTTGTGGCTCATTATTTATACTTTCTTTCACTGTTCAGGTAGTTTTGCTAGCTATAATAAAGGCAAGAACTGCTAAAGATTCAAAACCCACAGGCTAGATAAATTATTTCCTTGAACTCTGTGTGTTACAGAGGTTTTGTTATGTATTCTACAAAACTGCTGTTATAAACAGATCTTCTTTCAGCAAGAGTAACCAAACCAAGTTCTGTCTGGTGTATTAAATCTCATACTTAAGACTGGATACATGGATATAATTCTAGAATTAATTCAAAGTTTAGATAACAAGGCAGATGCCAGAAATTGCCATCAAAATAAACAATGAAGGTCACCAGGCTTCTTTTTAGCTTTGGGATATCCCTGAGCAAAGGAAAGTGTTTGGAGAAAAATGGTTCTCAAGATACCACCAGACAATCTTGAGTACTGCTGTTTGCTTGGGTTTCTTGCAACTTTTTAGGTCTTGTTCAAGTAGGGGCTTCTTAGTTAAGTATACATCAAGCCTTTGTTTCAATTTTGATTTCAGAGAAAACAGAAAATAGTGGGTTCGGGGTTTGTACCAGCTTTCAGCCTCTGCTTAGTACCAAGGAAAGAGAGTAAGTCATTCTCAGAGTCTGAGAGTATGCTGTAATTTACAGGTCTAGGGGAATGCACTCTAGTTTATAGTATTGTAATTTTTAATGGCTTTTATTTAAAACTGATAACTTTCCCATGTTTGCTTTCTTAGTTTATGTAGCACATGAAAATACATTAGAAGGAAATAAGTTTTTATTTATGTTGATTTTTAAGATCAAATTCAAAACCACATTTCTGTTATGAGATTAAGAAAATGTTCTTTTTACAATTAAGGATTTACCACATTTGACTTGAGAATACCTGGAAAAGAACATACTCATAAAGGAATAACAAAATGGTTTCAAAATCTACTAATCCTCTCTATGCTTTCTTCACCAACTTTCAGCCTAGAACAAACAAACAAACAAAAGAATAAAAATCACAGAACAAAGAAGAAAAAAAAGGAAAAAAAATCAAGAAAGCATTCTTTAACTGCTTCTTTAACATTTTTCAACTGGAGTGTAAAAATAATTACCATTGCCTATCAGTGCTTTTGTTGTTCTGGTCCATCTATAGCACCAAAAGAGATGACTTGGTCATCTATTTCCACTCATGGAAGAAACATTGTCCCAGTTAGAGATTATCTCAATTTATGAGCTATTGATATCAGCCTAATCCAAGCCATTTGAAACATCATTTTACGGTATTGACAAGAAATCTCTACTGGTTTTAGGACCCTGTTATATAATACAGTTCTAGCACAAGACAACAGAGAGAAAGAGAGAAGTAGATGTGAAAGGACTTGCCCAAAGCTATCCAGAAGTTTAGTGATGAATACGGTTTCACATTCATTTCTTAATGGCCACTCCAGTACTCAATAATTCAGTAATCATGTATCTCTGAATAGGATCTTGAATATGAGTTTCAAATTCGCCTCTACCAAACCAATATAAAGATTGTCAAGTGTAGCATGTCTTCTCTTTTCCCAATCCTAAATCACATTTATTTTATATAAGCAAACTATTTGCCCCAGGGATATGCACTGGTTATGACTGCAATGTAAAAGTAGTACATATAGTCTTACAGAAGTAGCGTCCTTAAAATGATCCTTAATGACTTGTCTTCCACCTTACAGAAACAGTTTAAGAACTCTTTCCTAATTATAGGTAGGTGAGTAGAGTATAAGATGAAATCAGCTATATTTAAGTTACTTAATTCAAACTGACTGTTCAGTGTTTAATCAATTGGATACAGTGGCTTTTGTCCAGACCACTGAGTGATCTTCAGTGAGGATAACAGTTCTTCTGGAAAAGTTCAGTTCCAAGAAAACTTTTCTTAACTGAGGATTTGAATTTGTTTTGTTTGGGTTTTCGAACTAAAGCATATGGGTCTCTAGAAGACAGGACACAAACTGTTTAGATGCAACCAACACGATGTTCTACAGAAGAGAATGTGCACAGATAGATATTATAAACCAAAATAAAACAAAAAGCCCCCAAAACAAACAAACAAAAAAAAAAAAAAAAAAGAAAAGAAAAAGAAGAAGAAGAAGAAGAATATCAGATCTTACTGATGAGAATTGAATCATGACCACATTAGGGCAAAAGAAACATCTTCTGTCACAGTTGAGGCTCTCATTTCAGAAGCAAAGTAAACAAGGAAAGGAAAACTTGCATAGTTCACAGCAGACTTGATCACATTTCTTCAGGCTTTAGATGACTGATTTCTGCATTTTCTAAAAATACTGTTATATTGGTGAATTGCACCACAGACAATTAGGAAGATCTGTGCTGCATTTGTAAGTGAAATGAATGGGCACAAAGCATGCTACACTTTCATCTTTGTAATTCATAATTTTAAAATTAATCATGGCAGTTTTAATTATGTAAGCACCAAAAATAATAAGTAAACAAACAAATAAATAGCTCTCAAATTCTCCTAAGCATTCTGCTTTTTCTAAGCATGATAAATCTATGAGTTGAAGAGCAGGATGCAATCTTCCTTACAGCAGAAGATATTTTGAGAAGAAAATGCTGGTTAGGAAAGCTCTTAAGATTAGATAGAAAGAAAGAAAGAGAGAAAGAAAGAAAGAAAGAAAAAGAAAAACAAACAAAGAAAGAAAAGCATATATGACATTAAAGTCTCAGCAGCTTCTCAGTGTATAATAATTTTTGACAGAATAAGCCATACCTCTGTAGTATATCCCAAAATCAATTTTGGATTTGGCAATTTGATGCAACTTTATTCCAGCTGCAAACATTGTGACAATAGCAAGTTATTTTCCAGACTGAGGCTGACTACTCCATGCTACATTAGTGAACAAAATAAAGTCTTCCAAACATCTCACTTAAATCCATATCTATTTGGTACTGGCTTTTGCGCTGTGTTCAGACTGAGTACAAAATTAAACAGCGTATCTTCATGTAATCATTGAAGCTCCTGAAACAGCAGCTGCTCCACGGGATGATTTTTTTTTCTTTCAGAGGAAGGGAAACAATACCTTGAAAATGAAACACAAACCTAAAGTTTTTTTTCTTGCAAAAGGACACTTATTGAAACATCTATATCAGATGAAAAAGAATTATACCTTTTAAAAATAATTTTTTTTTTCCTTTAACTATTGGTAAGGAGCTATGGATTTGAAAGGGCACACCAATAACCACTTAACAAGGAAAACTCTATTTCAGGTAATGGAGAGTCTGAGAATTTTTCTTTAAAATTTACTGCCTCTAGGTATGAAGAACTTCCTTAGAGTGGATGCAAAAGCAAGGAGTCTATAAACAGGGATATTTAACTGCTTCTTTGCTCCTTTATAGTACTGTACAGGATATAGAGAGCAAGTGCTCTTTTTTTCCCCATATCTGCTGGTTTTGCTGAAGCTCACTGAACTTTCACAGATACAATGAGCGAGAAGGCTGAAACATGAAGTTAGATGCTGCAAGTGGCAGTGAGAAGAGTGATATGTGTTAGATATATTGATCACAGTCTTTCTAAAGTAAAAATATACAGGAGCTACTCTGGCAGTGGTGTCACTGAGCAAGATTGGTCCATTTGCATGGTTTATCGGATAAACCCAGCAATGCTGTGTCAGGTCTGCATCAAGACTTCTTCCATGTACATATGGAAAGTAGTTTTAAACACTGCTCTCATCACAATAAAAGTCACAAGAAGCGAAGACGTTTCCTCTGACTCCCTTTAGAACTCAGGTGTTGGCTGTAATCCTTGAAGTAGATTATGTATCATGATCCAAGGTTAGCTGAATGCAAAAAATGAACATTTTGTTGCTTTCTTTTCCTTGTGAGAATCCTTGCCCCAGAACAAAATGTTGTAGAAAGAAACAATGATATTTGAAGAATACCTGGTAGAAAGAAATGATATTTGAAGAATACCTGTCTGAATTATATGATGTCTCTGAAAATATGGTGCTACTGCATTTTGGAGGTAATATTTGAAGTATCAGTATTTAGTATCATAGGGTGAACAGTCCTATATAAAAGATTCAGAGGAGTCATATCTAAAAGATCACAGCTCAGCAAGGGCTTTAGGATTTTTGAATATCGGTAGCCATACACCTGGACCCATAATTTTCCTGGTGTATAAATTCATACATCTTTGAAAAATTCTAGGATGATACACATTATAGACCCTGATGACTGATCATAATTAAAATGTGCATACAATCCAAACTCACATTTACAGAACTCCGTATGTTACCAGAAAATCCTTAGCTTCTCCAAAGTTCAAAAAAATATATTAAGAAAACTATTTAAAATACAAAAAAGTTTCAGGCTGCGATCTTCAAAGTTCAAGAGTCTGTTATATTTTTCATGCTTAGCAGTTATCATCTACCACTGCAACCAGTAAGCAAAAAGCTGAAAAATACATTTTTCAATCAAATATATGGATGGTATACCATCATTACATTTCCTGTACCACTGATGTTGGCTACAAATCTGCCCTGATTCCCTTGGAATATATATTTCCACAGTTCTTTCACAAGAAAAATATAAAGTCAAACCTAATATTTTTTTAAGTCTTTAAGAAACCCAAGAATATTGCTCACCTGTCAGAACTAAAATTAATTACTGTAAAACCTTGGATTGGGTAGTGGTTTCTGAATGCCAGTATATTCAGCTGTTTTATGAAAGCAGAAAGTTTCATGTGGAGATATAAATAATTAAAGTGTTTTCAGATCAAACTTTGATAACTTAAATTACTTGATTTGAATGATAAATTCATAAAGTTTGTGCTGATTCTTTGCTTTTGGATTTAACATTTCGTTTCCTATTACTCATCATGGTAGTGAGTGTTGCTCACTGAGAACTACTTTAAAGTTGTGCCTGAATATCTGCAGATGAAGGGATGTAGGAGAGAGATGAATGGCTTACTTATGGTAACCACCCAGGCTGAGCATGAATTCACGGTGTGCAAATTGCAGCATCGACAATCATCTGCACTAATCATTACATCTGAAGTTGACTGAACTGAAATCAATCTGTGGTATGTTGTGACATATTAGTGTTCATTGTCAGCTTATTTCAGAAGAGAACTATCACGACATGCTTCCATATCACTTAAAAAGCCAGATAGTCCTGCCTATGTAACCCTCACTTTTCTTAATTTTGCTCGTTCTCTACCGGTAATATTACATTACTAAATAACTAATGACTAAATTAGGAGAAGTAAAGGCTGGATTTTTGTGAACTTCCTCAATATCTGGTCTATCTTCAGTGATGCTCACAGCACACCTTTTAGGTTATTAACTGATTTGATGACTGCAACTAACTGTCTTTATCACTATATTGTTTAAGTTCATTTTAAGAGATGCCCATACTGGAGTATCCATACATGAGCCCCATGTTTATGCAAATAACACAAAATATTTGTTTTGAAGTTTGTATAAACATAAACTGTTCGTGTTTGTTACCTACACACTCACTTTTAAAGGCCCTGGATCAAAATTTCGGAATGATCTATCTGTTCATTATTAACTTTCTGTAGGAATTGCTGTTCAGTAAAGTAACCTGAGGGTATAGATTAATTTGTTAGGCAATCTCCTGATCACAAACTGCCCACAAAGAAATTTTTGAGCACTGAAACCATATACACACACACACAAAAATACCCCAAAACGCATGTGACTGCATTTCTATGTTTGAGTATTTTAAAAAAGTTCTACCAAAGCAGGTTACACATGTCACCATTTGCTTTAGTCAGATACTAATAATGAATATTAGGCAGTCTCCTGTTGGCATCAGATATGTTAAAAGTCTGCAAGGCTGGACACACTCCAGTGATTTAATTATGTAAACAGACAGTAACACGATAGCAGACTGAGGAAGAAATTAATCTAATATCCTTTATGGTCCTGTGACTCTCTTTTTTTTTTTTGTTAAAATACTAATAGACACCAGAAGAATCCCCCATCTATCTGTTCATAGCTCCCTCCTTACCTGATGAGGCCAAAATGTATGGTGAGACTCAAAGGCAGTAAATGTCTGCCCCTGCCATGCTCAATGCTGCTCTCAGGTCTCCACGGGAAGAGAGAAGGGTCTTTGGTAGGGCTCCTGGTGGTTCCCTTAGAAGTGAGGGAAACCTTAGGTGGCTGAAGCTGGCCCATAGTTCCTGCAGTCTGATGCCTTCACTCTCTCCCCCAGTTGCTGCTGCTCTACATTTCATCTTTTAGCCCAGTAAGGATCTCATAAGGCAACTGGTTGAGAAGCACTGAAGCTCAAGACCCCTGTTTTTTTCTTGTCAGAGGAAGAGGCTGCCTGTGGAGCTGACTGCCTTTGTTTAAAGACTCTCTCTCCAAACTGATATAAAGGAAGAGATTGTCCTTACAATCTGTCCTTTGTCCTTTTTATCCTTGTCCTCTCAGTTTTATGTTACTGAGGGTGATTAACACAGTGAAACATGTAAAACATGAAACATCCCTATACAGCAGTGTTGAATCAAAATCCCAAATGTGTCTGCTATGGCACAAACTGCCTGTTCAGAAAAAAATAATTGAGCCTACAGAAACTTGTGTAAAATCATCACAAGTGTAAGGTGATAGATAAGACTACACAAAAGGAGAAGAAACTCCTGCTAGTTTCCTGGAAGACCCCAACTCCTGGGGAGACATTCCCAGAAACTAATAAGATTAAATGAAGAAAGGAGTGATATGGAGATAACATGGCCTTTCTTCACAAACATCCTGCCAGTCAGGAACACAGGAAAATGACCCTTGGGCCTATGTCATTTGTCTATTACCCCAAAATTAGTTTATTGACTATAGCCACTCAAATTGCCTAAGAAAAAAGGTATAAAAAGAGATTGGACATAAGTAAAATCAGGGGAGAAGTTCCATCAACACTGTGAGAGACAGCTGACGAGCTAGTCTTTCTCCCACCATTTCTGGGGACACCTAGAAGGTGACATATATCTTAAGCATGCTAATTACTTGCTTCTAAGTAACTAGAGTTTACTTTTGCTTTGTGGTATTCTCAGTAAGTTGCTTTGCTTTAAAGTTTTTTTTTATGTTTTACTTTATTATTATTGCTACATGGTGTAGATGTAGTTAGACCCTGTTCCAGATGAAATGAACCCTATAAATTGTTACAAATTTGTATTAATAAGCACGTCATTTCATGAACTGCTAGACTGAGTCCATTTGTAGGTGCTGACAGTTTTGTCGACGGTGAAATAACTCATAGAAGAAACTTGCTGAGGGGTTTCCCTATCGCTGTTAAATGTATCGCTGTTAAATGTTAAAAAGTATCAAATGTCCTGTCCGTCTCAGTGAATCTGAAAAGTGAAGGATCTCACCTAACGAGACACTAACAGACTGTTTTAGACATTAAAAGGCTTTGGTCTCCTGGGGGGGCACTGATTGACAAAAATAAATTAATATACGTTGGACAGAAAATTCTTTTCTGCCCCTTTTAACATGACAACAAGACAAGCATAATCATAGTTATGCTTACATTCCCGTATAAAAACAGGCCAATCAAATGAATTAATCAGTACCCCACTGACTGGCCAAGCGAATGAGCATAAACTGGCAGGGACTAGCGAAAAAAGCTCCTCAGAATGAGGATTCCTGAAAACCTGGACCAAAGATTCAGTCTCCTCAGAGGATCTCTGCTGGAGCTTTTTCAGACTTTGCCTTCTATGAATGGCATTGGTGGGCTGCTGCGCTGGCATTTGGCGAGTGTCTATATCTTATGGCTTGGATTGGAAAGCATGTGAGCATAGTTAGTGCTACTTAAAGGAACAATAACTAATCAGCTTTAGGGAAGAGATGATACTGCTTTCTGCAAACGAATGCATGTTTCACTCTCTTACCTAATCATGTCCTCCTTTTTTCTCAAGAACACAGGAACACTCCACTGGAGTGGAATGAGAGCTAGATTTAAATCCCATATATAATCAGGCTGTGTGAATGAGATGAAGTCTCAGTTCAGTCTCCTCCCCTCTCCCTGCTCAGTGGGTGCTGACACAAGAGCAGAATTTATTGCACAGTAACTATATCACAATTGCTATTTGCAGTTGTCCTTTTTAAGTTATAACATCAAGAAATAATATTTCAGGACCAGATGTGCTATTTAATCACTCCTCTCCATTCAGTTTTGTGAAAGTTGTTAGAAAAATAGGATGGTGAATATAGAATTAACATAAGGCCCTGACCTGGTTTTTGAGGGAGCAGTTGTTTTATTACCTATCCTTCTCTGCTGTAATTTTCTCATCGTTTGATGCTTCAAAAACCATGAGTTCAGGAAACTTTGATTTAGGAGCGTTCATGCTTCCAGCTAACATTCTGAACTTGCTTTGTGAAACCCATTTCAGAGGTTAATCTCTAGCAAGTCTTTCAATACATACAATAGGAGGAAGCTGTGTACTGGCTTTGACTTTGGTGGTCACCCATAAGACTGTCCATCCTAGAGTTTGCATACATGAGGAAAGCTGTTTGAAGATCTAAAAATTGAAAAGTAGGTATAGCTATGTTTACTAGCCTATTTTAAATCCGGTTTCCTTTTTTTCAAGGGTTGGAAGGATAGGATGGTCAGGTACACAATGCTTGTGAGTCTGCAAATGCAACAGCCTTATTTTTCTGTAGGGAATGAGAAATGCTTCCTCCAATTTTCTGCAGAACTATTTTCTAAATTTAGGGAGCTTTTATCAAGCAAAACTAAGAATAATTGCTATCCCTGGAGCTCCTAAATCCCCTCCTTGTGAACAGTGCTTCAATGCAAAATACACATTCTATCGAAGATTTCCTCATCAGTTGGATCTTTGTGATTTTAGTGCAGGGTATAAAGAATTAAAAACATCTGGGTGCTCTTTGGCACTACAGAAAGAAAGGGAGGGAAACATTCAACTTAAGAAAAAGCAAAGAAATCAACAGCAAGGTACCTTTTCTTCAATGTTATGCACAGAAGAAACTGTCTTTTGAACTGCCCTGTAAAGTCCTGCAAAGATATAAAACATCCAGCAGACATCAGTAAGAAAAGAATGGGGAGTTTCCTTCTTATTGTCTTGTTGGGTAGTCTTTTCAATTAGCTGCAGATGAACAGGAATTTTCTCTCGGAAATAACACAAAAAAGGAAAGTGTATGCCCAATGGAAGCAAGGTCAAGTGACATGGGAAGAGTTCGGAGATGCTGCTTGCTGCTGCAGGGATAAAATTCATTCGTCTAAAACTCAACTGGAGTTGAAACTGCCAGAAATGTGGGGGAAAATAAAAAGAATTTTTTAATTTTTAAAAATATATTAACAGCAACACAAAGTATAGAAATATCATTGGATGAGGATGTCACCTCACAAACAGGGACAGAAACAAAGCAGAGGTGTTTTACCCTTTCTTTGCCTCTGTCCTCAATACAGATGGTGTACCAAGGTCTCAGTGACTTGAGCTGGAGGACCATGACTGTGAGAATGATCATCTCCCAGTCAACCCTGAAATTGTTCAGGATCTACTGCTCCAGCTGGATCCCTGCAAACCTACGGGGCCTGATGGGATTCATCCCAAAATCCTCAAAGAGCTCTTTGATGTCATTGTAAAACCTCTCTCAAAGATTTTTGAGTAGTCTTGAGACTATGGAGAGGTCCCAGCTGACTGGAAGCTGGCGAACATTGTCCCAGTTTTCAAGGGGGCAAGAAGGAGGACCCTGGAAACTATAAGCCTGTCAGTTTTGCTTCAGTGCCTGGAAATGTTATAGAGAAGATTATTCTGGGAAGTATTGAAAAACATCTGAAAAACAATGCAGTCATTGGTCACAGCCAGCATGGCTTCATGAGAGGAAAGTCCTGTTTATCAAACATGGTTTCCTTTTATGACAACTCCCACCTAGTTGATAAAAGGAAGCCAGTTGATGTAATCTTTTTGGATTTGAGTAAAGGTTTCAATACTGTCTCTCACGGGATCCTTCTGGACAAAATGTCCAACACATCATGTGGTGGGTGAGCAATTGGCTCATGGGTCGAGCACAGAGGGAAATAGTGAATGGGGTAACATCAGAGTGGTGGCCTGTCACTAGTGGGGTTCCACAGGGCTTCATCTTAGGCCCTTTGCTCTTCAACATCTTCATCAATGACTTCGAGGAAGGACTGTAAGGGGTACTAATCAAGTTTGCAGATGACCCAAAACTGGAAGGAGCTGTTGACTCCCTTGAAGGCAGGGAGGCCCTGCAGAGAGACCTCGAAAAGTTAGAGGACTGGGCAATCACCAACCATAGGAAGTTCAACAAGGGAAAGTGCCGGATTCTGCACCTGGGGTGAGGCAACGCTGGATGTTTGTACAGTCTGGGAATGAGATGCTGGAAAGCAGCACCACAGAAAGGGACATGGGGGTCCTGGTCGACAGCAAGTTGAACATGATCCAGCAGTGCCCTGGCAGCCAGGAGGGCCAACCATGTCCAGAGGGGTATCAGGCAAAACATCACCATCTGGGCAAGGGAGGGATTGTCTTACTCTGCTCTGCACAGAGGTGGTCTCACCTTGAATATTGTGTGCAGCTTTGGGCACTGCAATATAAGAAAGATATTAAGCTCTTAGAGAGTGTCCAAAGGAGGGCAATAAAAATGGTGAAGAGCCTTGAGGGGAAGCCGTATGAGGAGTGGCTGTGGTCTCTTGGTCTGTTCTACCAGGAGAAGACAAGACTGAGGGGAGACTTCATTGCAGTCTACAACTTCACTGGGAGGGGAAGAGGAGGGGCAGGCACTGATCTCTTCACTGTGGTGACCAGTGACAGGACCTGAGGGAATGGTCTGAAGTTGTGTCAGGGGAGGTTTAGGTTGGATATTAGAGGTTCTTCAGCCAGAGAGTGGCTGGGCACTGGAACAGGATCCCCAGAGAAGTGGTCAAAGCACCAAACCTGACAGAGTTCAAGGAGCATTTGGACAATACTCTCAGGCACACTGTGTGAGTCTTGAGGATGGTCCTGTGCAGGGCCAGGAGTTGGACTTGATAATCCTTGTGGGTCCCTTCTAACTCAGTATATTCTATGATTCTATGATTCTGTGATTTGATACAATATCACCTTCTGTGAGTTAAGGGCTTAACAAACAAGCCACAACATCAAAACTGCTCTTATGGCACAGTCTCCAGTCAGCAGGTACTGAAGGTCAGTGTGACATTTTTCTGAGCACATTAGGCAAGTGGAGGCCAAAGATGCTGTCCCAGACCAGTAAAGGCATATGAAGAAACCCAGAGATAAAACACTAAAATAGGCACTTTCTCACTAATAATACTGCATTTAAAGTAGCAAACATGAGAAAAAGGTCTGTGATTGGCAAAGTGTAGTGAACAAGTTCATAAAATCCTACTCTGACTAAGTTCAGAAATTTATGATCCGAATCAGTTTGGCTCCTGAAGCATGGCAGAGAGATCCTCCCTCTCCCACAAGAGTATGCCCCTGTAATCCTTTGAGTCTTTTTATCTAGCCTCAGCCTCAGAGTCCCATACTGAGGGGAGGAGTGGCAAAGAATTTCCTTGTTTGCAACCATCCTAATTTGTTGACTCCAGCGTGTCCTTGGAAGGTTTAATATCGTCAAAGAGCCTGATGTCCCATTCCACAGAACTAAATTACACAAAGAGGTTAAAATAAAGGTGTTTTAACAGCACAGTATGCCTAAGACTTATTTCACTGGCTGCTATTGCATTAAATGACAGAGGTCTCATTTCTTTCTGGTGCTCTGAGGTGTTACATCACCTCTAGGACCATCCATAGGTCACTCTTCTACATTGTGAAATATGTCTGAGAAGAGCATGAAAATCAGAAACTCCAGTATATATTGAGAATGTGTGACTGCAGCATTGTCAAAACCTTGCTAACCCACAGCACCTCACCCCCAGGAATACCATTTTCTTCTAGAAAACACGATCCATAATTCAGTCCTGCTGCTTCTCCTCAGCCCTTGCTTTCTGAAAGGGATAATAAGAATCTACTGCTGTGATTTTGAGCTCTGCCTGAATAAAGATTAAGATCATATTTCATTCCTGTTCACGAATGACTTTTGCAGTGGAATAAAACAATATCTACTTCTGTCGAACAATGCATGCAAAGTAATAAATCCCCTCCTGGTTATAAAAGGAACAGGGATGGGTACTACCTGCAGATGTGCAGAAGAAAGACAGAAGAAGAAGCTGAAGGAACTGTTTGTACAGTGAAGAGGCAAACACTGTGCAATGGACAAAGTGATGGCAGAGAACCCAGAGATTATGCTGGGTGCTGCCAAGGGCTTTCTTGTGCAGGCAGCCCAAGTGAGCACACGGAGGCCATGCTCCAGAAGGACTTGGAACAGGAGGGTTCTTCAATGTGAGTGTTGATTGTTCAGTGGAAGCAACATCTTCATCCTTAGATAAGGTGAGTAGACAGGATACTAGGATTAAAACCAAATACACATTTTTGGTTTTTAAAATTTCACAGGAACGTGACCAGGCATATGTATGAAGATATTTACCATCTTTGATAATTGTTTAACCCAAACTAAATGTTCACCTTCTTCAGTGTGTCATGTGAGAAATTAACTGTAGGAGAAAAGAAATAGCAGTAAAGAGCATACTAATTTAGTAGTGTTTTAATTTGGAGTTTGTAATCTCAAGTAGGATCAAGATGCAAAAAATGGATAGCAAAATAGAAACTAATGATAATTTGCTGTTTGTAGCCAAATATTTCTCAAGGAGAAAGGAAACTGGGCTATGTCTGGACAAGGGTTCCCTGCCATTGTCTTATGTAAAGACTGTCCTGCTTTACAGGAAAAAAAGGTAAGTTTCATCTTTGGTCTGAGAACTGAACATTAAAAGAAACTTACAATCCTCTGTGGCATGGCCATGATACTGATTGATACTTGATCTAAAGAAGAAAGCTTAAAGGAAAATTTTTCTTTATTCCTTATGAGCCCAGATGTTTGAAGGGGCAGAACTGAGAACAGAGGCAGCTCTACATGAAATGCAACAGCAGAGGCATGTCAGGACACAGTAGGTGTCTTGTCTGACTTAGTTCACAGAAGCTCAATACAAAATACAAAACTGAAATTAGGAATTTCAGTGTTGAGACTGCAAGCAGCACTGGCTGTGCTGACGGTACAGAAGCCTGCCAGCTGGACCCAAAGCTGCATATCCTTATTGCCCAGAAATATTTTTTCAAATCAAGTGATACACTACCAAAGCCAAAATCTGGAAAGCCACAAAATTCTCTGACCTCTACTGGATGCTCCCTGTGCAGCCGCCATGTGCTGGCAGACACCATGTATAAAGGAAGACTAGTACAGTTGTTAGCAGCAAACCATCTCTTTCCATCTCACTTTTCTGTGAAGATTGGACTGTGAACAAACACACAGTAGTCAAATAATCCGAAACCTAAATTTTCAGCCTAGACTAAACATTCGTCCTTTTCTCAGCCAAATGTTGTTTGTATTACCTGTTCTTCTGTGGCTGCTACCTTGAGTGTAAACTCATAGAGCTTTCACATGGTCCCCTAGAAGTGACTCCCTCTCTAAAACACAGCATAAGCCTCTCCAGTACTAATAGCAGTTTCCTTATCCATGCTTGGGACTATGCTGTTTAAAAAAAGCCTATAAACAGGGAAAGGTCTGTTCAGGACCACTAGAGCAGGTCTCAGATTTGTTGCAAGCTATTGCATGTAATATACCAAATAACTAACTATACAAACAAATCAGGTTTCATCTTCAGGGATTTAGGTGTTCTGCATAAAATCTTGTTTTGCTCTACTGAGTGTTTTACTGCTTCAGTTCCCTCAGTTCTCAAGGTCACCCATTTCCTTCTGAATGCTAACCCAGTTCTCTTTTGAAGTGACAACTCTTCTTAAATTCATGACATCAGTAACTGGTATGAGCTCATCTGGTATTCTGTGTGAAAACCTGAGTTTTCCATTATTGTGCTAACCTCCAGCTTCTCTTTTTTAAGAAAACCTTATAATTTTTCTTACAGCAATTGAATCAAGCATTTTACTGAGACTGAAGCAAATTAGATTTAACTCATTTTCTTTTCCTAGAAAATTAAATTTTCTCTAACGTCTTAAATACTGACTAAAAACAAATCTAAAGGAGCATCACTTCCTTGCATCAGGGCCTCTTTTGGTCAATAGACCTGCCACTTGTTGCATAAGTGTAAAAGCTGACCTTATCTTTATTTAAGAGTCTGTTCTCCAGTGCATACCTTGAAGGTTAGTCTCCTGTGAAGACTTTTTAAAGACAATTTACACACACTTCACCACTCATCCTTCCATCACAATTACAAAAAAAATTACCCACAATTCCACAGTCTGACAATGTCCAGTCCATTTTCCTATTACATCTTATGATTACTATCATTACCTTGAATTCCTCTACATCCCCACTGTTGGGCTCCTAGGTTGACCTTGGCTGCCAGCCAGGTGCCTACCAAGCTGCTCTTTTACTTCCTTTCCTCAGCAGATAAGGGGGAGACTATAAGATTAAAAACTTGTAGTTCAAGATAATGGCAGTATAATGAAGAAAAGCAAAGGTTGCACATGGAAGCAAAGCAAAAAAAACCCAGAGGATTTATTTTCTACTTCCTACCAGTAGGTGATGTCCAGTCACTTCCCCAGAAGCAGAGCCCCAGTATGCACAGCAGTTACTTTGGAAGACAAATGTCTTAATAATGAATGTTCCCCTCCTTCTCCTTCCCTTAACTTTTATTGCTCAGGGCAAGATCATATGGTATGGGATATGCCTTTGGACAGTTTGAGTCTTCTGTTCTGGCTATGTCCTCTCTAAACCTCTTTCCCACTCCCAGCCCTGTGGGGGAGATTGAAGAGGCCGACTTGATGCTACACTAGCGCAGTTCAGCAATGGCCAAAACATTGGTGTGTTATTAACACCCTTCTAGCTACAAATACAAAGTACAGCACTATGAGTACTGCAGTGGGGAAGCTACCTCCATCCTAGACAGACCCAACACAATAGAACAGGAAATCTTGCTCTTGAATGATCTAAACAGCATTTTCCAGCTTAGACTGAATTTAAAAGTACATGACTGGGTAAAAGCTGTAAGAAACTAAAGTGTGTGATGGTGGATCAAACAAAGGCCATGGTGACCCAGTTTCCTACCTCTCACTATGGTCAATAGCAGAATTTTGTGGGAGGGGTGTAAGAATTGGGAGAAATATTAAGTGGCCTGATATGAGGAAGTCCGTGGTCTTCCTGAAGCAAACCAGGAAGTCTGGAGACTAATCAATAGACATATTCTCTCTCACTTTTATTTTTAAGGTCCCTAGTACCCAGTGACCCAAAATGTTAATAGTCCATTCCACAACGTAATTATGCATCGCTTGCAAACTGCTTCCTTTGCCTTATCAATCTCAGTGGGTAGCCCCTAACTTTGGATTGCAAAAAACAGAATCAGCATTCCAGATGCAGTATGTCCATGTGTTTTATGATTTTATGGTCTGCTGTCATATCTTTAGTCATTTTCTTCCAAACCAAAGACTCCAACCATGCTAAGACTTTTGCTCTATGGTAGTGGTTCCAAGCCCATGGAACAGCTTTGTTGCCTTTCCTGTGCCTTTTTTAGTTTGTTTGCATCATTTTAACATCTCCAGTATAATTTGACTCATTTTTTTCCCACAACGTCTTAAAGTATCTGTGGGATAGTTCATAGGGAATTTGTTCTCTACATTTCATACTGCTGAATTCCATACAGTTTACATTAAAGTGACATACCAAGCTTTACAATTTTAGGATACTTAAGACATGAAACTGACTAATTCGAGATGATGTATAAATATTTATCAGAAAATATGTTTTTTAAGAGGCAGTATTAAGATTCTTCTGATAATCTTAGCTATCATATTGTCTCTTGAGTGTTTTTGTGTTCATAATAACCTCTTTTTCAAGTTACTAGCTTTTAAAGGGATCCTATGTAGTCTACTAATTTCTGAATACTGAAATAGGCATTTTGTGTCTGACTCAGACTCATATTTCCTGTGTACGGCAATGCTTCTGGTCTATTCAGGGAAATTTTTGGAAGAATCATATGAGTTGCCGTCCCAGAGACAAGAGAGGTCCAGGAAGGGTGGTTGCTTTTTAAGGATTACCTCCAAGTTCAAGAGTAGCCCATTCTGATGAACAGGAAATCAAGCAAAGGTAGCAGGAGACCTACAGGGATGAAGAAAGAGCTCAGTAGAGATGAAAGTGGGGAGAGATGACTTTGGAGGGATATGGAGACACTCTCTGTATGTGCAAGTAGAAAAGCCAAAGCCCATCTATAGGGAAATCTAGAGAGAGGGTCTTCTGCAGGTAAGACAAATTGAAAATGGTCTGAAATGTAGGTCTTATTAAAAAGCTGTGATAGCAGCACAAATTCTGTCCAAAAGGAAGTCACCAGTGGTTGGGGTCAATATTAGAGCCAATACTGTTCAACAGCTTCATGAATGACCTGGAGGATGAGAATGAACTCACCCTTGATGCAGTGTACACAAGACTAGAAAAAGTGGCTGATACATCAGAGGATTGTGCTGCCATTCAGAGGGACCTCAAGGGTCTGGAGAAGTGAGTTGACAGGAACTTCATTGTTGATCCCTTGTTGAGGAAATTCAACAAGTGAACTGCAAAATCCTGCACCTGGGGAGGAAGAAATCCATACAGCAGTATAGATTGGAGGCAATTGTCTGGAAAGCAGATTGACAGAAAATATCCTAATGCTCCTGGTGGACAAGAAGGTGACCATGAGCCAGCAATATTCATTTTTATCAAAGAAGGCCTACAGCATCCTGGGCTGTATGACAGAAAATATTGCCAGCAAGTCAAGGAGGTGATCACTCCCCTCTGTTTATCACTGATGAGACAATCTGGAGTGCTGGATCCCATTCTGAGCTCTCCAATGCAAGAGAGACAAGGACATACTTCTGAGTCCATCAGAAGCCATGGGGATGATTAAGGTACGAGAACATCTGACACATGAGGAGAGACTGAAAGAGCTGGGACTATTCAACCTGAAGAAGAGAAGGCTTAGGAGGATCTTGTAATGAATAAATACTTGATGGGAAACAATAAAAAAGATGGAGCTAGGCACTTCTCAGTGGGAAAGACAACAGACAATGGCTACAGAATGCAGAAAATTCTATCTAAACATAAATAAAAACAGAGAGATTGAATTTGGGTTTTGTTTTGCTTTTGTTTGGTTTTGTTTTACTGTGTAAGTGGTCAAACACTGGAACAGTTTGCTTGCATCCTTATATCACACAATTTTGCCCCAGATTACTTCATAGGAAACTCTTCATGTAGGAAACCCCTTGGGTTACTAGAATGTGTTGGATCACAAACACAGGGGTAATATGGCCATAAATGAACACTTAGTGAGATGCATATTCATTTCCTTGGTTTCTGAAGTGCCATCATTATGAAACGGCCTTAAATTATTCATAAATCTATTTTAAGAGATAAGAACATTTATTGCAATGTTAATTGCTGCCGAAGAAGGGTCCCTCAAGTTACAGACCTCTGCCCATTATCTTCTTTCCAAACCTAATTCTTCAAAACCTAAGACACATATGTAAACATAAACATCTCACACCAACTAGTTTAATGGAGAAGTCGACAGATGATTTAACTCAGTCTTCATTTCTCCCCTTTGCTTGACTCAAATTCAACCAAATTCATGTAAAAGATATTGGCCTTTTGATTCTATGCATTATCTCCTCTCAGACCCAAGGATATAGAGAATTATTATACAAATATAAAGCATATGGAGAAAAATTCCATTTTATGTAAATATCATCTGCCACTCTGTCCGTATGATCACTGTCAGTGGTCTGCTAGTGCAAAAATTATTTTTTTTTTGGTAGGTGAGATAAGGATGTTTAAAGCAGTAGCAAGGTTTATAAAAGTTATAGATAGATCAAACTTAAAATGTGTCAAGAGCTGTTGCCATTTTGTCCCTGTTTAGACCACAGGGCACCAATCTAGTAGTGACTGATCTGTTCTAACAAACATAAAGAACCAGAGCATTAGCAGGGAAGCTGAACGATGTGCTATTGAAAAACACTCTGGGTGAGATCTAGTTTGGAATGAGGGCATCTGAAATTAGTTTCCTATATGTGCACTAGCTGTCCAAGCACTTATTACTCTGAATGGATTGCTACTCAGTGCAGTCAATGGAGCCTGAAAAGTGCTCAGTACACACTAAAGTAGATGTTTGCTTGATGGCCATTTAAATCTCACCCTCTTGAAAATGAGGACAGACTAGGACCAAACGACGAGCTGGTATGGGTTTACATTGAGCACAGAGTACTCCGAACTGCGTGAAACATACTAGCTCCTAAATGTCCCTCAGGTAAGAACAACTGAAAAATATGACTTTGTGTAAAAGATTAATTATTTTTCCATAGTTTTCTAATATGTCAAAGTGAGAAACCTGTGAATACAGTTAGTTAGGTAGCAGGTGCAACCCATCACAGACAATCTGAAAGTGCAGCCTCATGAGGAAAGGAGCAATGACCTGGGCCACTCCTAGCCCTCCACCACAGTAAAGAACCCCAAAGGAAGTTAGACACTTTCCAGCAATTTGAAAGTTCACACTTAGGTCCTGATTTTCTAGATTCCGTGCCCTGGGATAGAACTTCCCCTTCTTGGAAATTAAAAACTCCCAGAAGATGTGAAAAAATGAACAGCCGTGTGACCATTTCAAATCCACTGCAAAAAGAAAGTAGAATTTCACTAGAAGCAACATCAGTGTGACTAATATTCATGGCACAACATTGAAGAATTAGTGGTTGCTGTGGAATAATGGATAAGGACAAAAATTAAAGGAGAATAAGAATTACAGAGGAAACTCAGCTGCTGCTTCCCTGGTGGAACACAGTCAACATGCCCCACAAAGGTTCCCTAAACACTGATAAGCAGCTGGTATGGGGGATGCAACTGAGAGGGGAGTAGTGTGAAGGTGCTGCAGCCTCCCTTCATGAACACCCTGCAAGGGGGGAACCATGGTGACACTTCGTAGTTCAAAGGCTATGCAGTGTCTGTCCACCAAGGGAGATAGATACCAAGGACAACTACCAAATTAGGTACTTATGACTGGAGTCATTCAAGCTCCCCCTAAACCTAAAGAAATAACATAAAAGTAAGTTTGAAATGGGCAAAAATCAGAGGAAGATTCCACTGAAACTGTGATAAGAGTCGATGGGCTGAACCTGTCTTCCCCCATCCCCCCTAGGGACGCCTATTGGGTAAGAAACTTATTCTATGCACACTAAATGCTGCTTAGAATGATGTTAAATACTCAGGAGTAGAGCTTGTGCTTAGCTATATAGTACATTGGCAGATTGTTTTGTATTAGAGCTTGTGCTTGTGCTTGCTTTATAGTATTATTAGATCGCTTTAAATATTTTGTTGCAGTTAGGCATTATCACTGATGACCTACAAAACCTATTAACCTGTCACAATTTGTATTAATAAAGAGTGTTATTCCATTTGAGTGAGTCCCTAATAAGGTTCTGATAGTCTGCTGGTGGCGGAATAACATATTTGAAGGCCTGCTGAGGGGTCTCCCTTACGCTGTTGGCTCAGCCCTCCAAAAAAGGACAATCAAAACACCCTCTGATCTTCTGAATCTGTTTGGTGAAGAGTTCCCTTATGGGATACCTGACAGATTGGGTCAGACACAAATGGTTTCATTTTCCCTGGGGCACTAACAGACAAATAAATCTCTGCGGGTCAAGAAAATCTTGGCGAATTTTCCCCCAACCCTTTTCACAGGAGAGTTGCAAACCTCCTGTTTGGGACTCCTGCATTGTGACCTTCAGTCTTCCCTGCCTGACTCAACGGTGATAGATTTAAGAGAGGAATGGCTTGAGATTTCACATACTTACCTCTGGAAACAGGCAAACCATAGCCGTGGCTGCACTCCCAGAAGACCTCCATGTCTTTGTACAGTTCCTTTTCACTACAACACCCTTGCAACGGAACTTGGCCTCATTTGTGGCTACCTGATCTCCAGTTCTGCATAGTCTCTGCCTGTCCTCCAACATGGCTAGGTGAGATAGTAAACCTGGAACTGAAAGCTTCACATAACAGTACAGACACCATATACTAGGACAGCTGCCATAAAGTATGCCAGAAATTCACTGGACTCGTTCTCCTACTCTGATATCTGAGTGCATTGGCACCTGCTAGGCCAATTCACTCCTTACCGAACAGAAATCATGCAGTGCAAGGCATGCAAACAAACTTCTCATCCAATTTCCACCACACCTGGACCAATACCATTCTATAAAATTTCAAATGTCCCAAGACCTGCACTATGCCAATCCCTGCTTGAATATGTCCAGTGAATAACACAGCGTAAAGTACATTTACTCCAAATGCTCCCCAAAACATTTAATATGGACATGAAGAGATGTCTTCTGCAGCGGTTTCATGTTAGATTTCTGCCTGAGTAGTAAGGCAGCTTTTTCTTCCTGGACTTCTGACACAGATCTTGACTATGAAGTGATTTCAGATGTCTTTGGCAGTTCCTGTTGCTTATTTGCAAGTTATATGATGAATTAATTTTTCATATTTTTTACTGATAGAACATGGTTTTTCACAGATTTCTCTTCAGTTTTGGCTACAGTTAGCTGGAAAAAAGTTTATTTGGAATATTTCTTTCACTGAGAAATATAATTGTAACAGAAAAGGAAATCCTGCAGATTCTGTTGTAAAATTTTTTGGAGAGAAAAGGGGAAAATGTTCAGCAACTGTCAAAATATTTTGTTATTTTCTTATAAAATTATTTTTAAAATTTGTTTTATTTTTTATGTAAAACTGTAACATAGCATTTGAAATTGTCAAAAATCAGAGCATTTTTGTAAAAATAAAATATTTTCATCAACTCTAAATGATTTTTTTTGACATTATGAGATTTGGAAATTTGTTTTAGGCTGTCTTTTCAATCTGAAATATACCAGATAGAACAGTCACCTTCACTTCAGCAGTGCTGAGCATGCCTCTTTCCAAAGGAAAACAGGGTCAAGTATTAAGCAAAGACAGATGTAAGATGCATGTGACTCCTAGTATTTGAACTTGCCATCAGTTATAGTTGTGAGGAGTTTCAGCTGACTGCATATAAGCATTTTAAGAGAGAGGGAACAATATGTCAAGATGGTGCCAGAACAAAAAGGAGTGCAAAGATTAACAGAGAAGTTGATGCTGGTGAAAAACAGTACAAAAGTGGTATAATTATTTGTATAGGAAGGTTTAGTCTGACATTATGAGACATCTGTGAAAACCTCATGCCACTGTTATTCATGCCAGAAGAGCTATATAGGTTCCAGAAAACAATAATTAAAGCAAGAGAGGACTCCAGAAAAAAACAAATTAAAACAAAAAAATGTATACTGTTACAGGGAAGATTGTGCCAAAACCCTTGCTTATTATCCATTTGGAAACAAATGCCAAAGAAACAACTATCTTTGTAGTTATCCATATTATTTTTTCCATATGTTGCCAACTGAATTATGTGATGCTAAGTATATATGTAGAAGTATGACATGATAATTACCCTGAGAAGATAATGTGTATATATATAAATGCTAATTAATTTTATACATAATAGAAACAAGAATTCTGCATCTGCAGTCAGCAGCTACAATCCTTAAGGAATGTGGAAATGATTATTTATATATATATATATACTGGTGTCATGATTATTTATAGACTTAAAGACTCACATATGTGTCAGATGTTACTAAAGGCTTTTTTAAATTATGGCTGTCTGTCTTTACTGGCATGAACAGTCATGCCTGCCAGCATTTTCTCACTGAACAGTAATAAGGACATCCTGCATCCATTACTAAGACCCACAGGCATTACCAGAAAACAAATGGCCATATTCTAAGCAATTCTTCAGGATTATGCTTCATTCATTACACTACACCTCATATTATTAAGAAAAATTATAGCTCAAAAGTCAGTGAAACATAAAATGCACATTTATAGAGTAAGCTAAATAAATTATTTAGGCCGGGATTCATTCCAATCAACTCCAACCAGAAAGTCAGTCACTCTGGTCTCCATTTATACAAAAGTAATAGAAAACACTGGAATAGAAAACATCTGGTTTTCAGGAGGGTCCAACAAAGACCTCTGTCAGGATGTTATAGGTTAGAAATCTGAGGGGGGGGCATTTTTCTTCCCCCTGCCCCCACCGTAGGAAAGACAGAGTTTGAACGGAAAAGGGGGAGGGAGTCAATTAGTTTTACAAAAGATCTAGCCAGCAAAGCCGGATTCCTAGCTAATGCCCCATCAAAGGCTGGAGTGAAGGGGGGGAGGAGTTTGAGATTTTTTGGACTACTGACCTGGCTCATGGTGGGGAGAAGGCAGTTTTACTGGGTTTGTTCTCTGGGATGGATACGGGGGTCTGCGTGGGTGCATTTGGAGAAAAGGTCTAGAGGCCTGTCTTTCTGACTTTTCATCCTGGTCAGCCCTGACTACCAACCTCAACTTGCCTGTAAGCTGTCTTTTGTCTCCAGCCCGGACCTGCTGCATTTCCATCAGAGTTTTTGTGCTCACTGGGAGGAAAAAAAGGAGGAGCCTTGAGACACCGTTATCTGAGGACAACAGTGAGTTCCATGGGGGTAGACTGTTCTTCCTTTCCCCCTTCTTCCATTGGAGGAAGGGTCCCCATTTTCTTTTCGGCTTCTCCCACGCCCGAGACCACCCCCAGAGCCCCTTCCTGAGGGGTGACCGCCAGAGCCCGACAGCGCCCCCTGCAGGCCAACAGAGAGAACTGCAGGCTCTGCATCTCCAGCGATCCAACAGCGCCCCCTGCTGACCGTGATTAGAACCGCGCTAAAGGACAGAGAAGTGCTCAGACTGTTTCTTTTGTTTGAAGGAGACTTTTTGGGTACAGGACTATTGTCTAGGTTTTTTGTGTGTTCTGTTACTGTTCTTGCCAACATACATGTATCTTTTAATAAAGGGTTGTTATTTCTTCTGTTTTTTCCACACTTCCTCGATTAAAGCCCCTTAATTTTGAACTTACAATTGCTGAGAGAGAGGAGTTTGGTTTGTCTCATAACTCATCCTCTTTAGCAAACATTCCAGTCTCTTCAAACTGAGACACAGGACCTGGAGGCGCACCTCTCCCTGTTGGCTGCATAGCAAACTGAGAGTGGCTGCACCTAAGACAGGGTATGAATCCAGTCCTCAGTTGCAATTCTGTAGTCTGTTTGGAAGCACAATTTCTTTGTAGTGTTTTAGGTGCTTTATCTCACTTATAATCAGTCATAAACTCCAGAAATAATCCTTGAATAGTGAAAGGTAAACACATTTTTAACTAGTTTAACTAGGTTAAGGAGGAGGCTTCTCTAGAAATGACCAAAGTGAGCTATTGGGCTCCAGAAACCCTGACTGCTTGCTTTGTTCCATTGTTGACTATCTCAGCTCATGCCAGGATCTCAGTTTAATTCATGGATGCAAGTATGGATAAAGCTGCTCATGACAGCGTCAACATTTTGCTTTTGTTTTCCTTCCAGAACAGTTATATGCAAGCTGAGCAAAAGAAACAATATCTTTAACCTATGTAAAAGGCAGGGTACATAGGGTAGCTTAGTTCTCTGACCCATGGACTCTTCCACTCTGCCTCTTCTGCTACACTTCATCTCGGGCTGCTTCCCAGATAGCCTTCCTTTGAAAAGGAAGACTCATTAGTACCTGATTTCTTTCACTTCTAGTCTCCCAAGCACAAACTGTTCTAAATTACTTTCTCCTTCAGTAACAAAACCAGAGAGAAATAACTTCAAAAGACTCAGAGCACAACATCTGTTAATATTAATGGATAGTAAATTAAAAGAACTTTCATTACATAATAAATACTTAATATTATTTCATCAAAAGCGATGCCTTTTCTTAATTACCTTAGTTACATGGATTTTTCAAAAGCAGAAAAATATTGAAAAACCGGGGAGAAAATTGTATTAAACCCAAAAATCTTCTAATTGTTTTGTAAAGAAAAAGAAATGTGGAAGAGCTCAAGAACACAGAAATATATTGTACCCACTGAATTGAAACCATGTTCACTGATTCAGTGGTCCACAGTAGAGGCCACCTTGCAAATATCCTAGAGTGGAATCAATACTTTGATTGTTCAATGAGATCTTCTATGTTCAAAAAAAAAAAAGACCTTTTCTGCTCTTTATTGGATCTTTAAAACAAGGTATACACACCTCTTGCAGCATATGTTAGTGGGTTTTCATTAGGCTGAGTAGACAACCACCTCAGTACTGCTGCTTATATTTGTTCAGAATTTCAACAAGATGGAAAATTCCTCTCTGTCTGTACCGTGCCTGAAAGTTTTCCTTCTTGCAACAGGGTTCTTAAAAAAAGCTTAACGATAAAGTAAAAGAGACTTTACTTAAAATGAGAATTTTGAAGACCGGGAAGTTGTGAACTGTTGCTTACTCATCTCATATAATTTTAAGTAACAACATGTCCTGGGTGCTTTGGATCTATGCCCCTTATTATTGCTAGGAACTAAATTTTCAGGTGCCAGTCATGTAAGACATTCCACATTTAAATATAAAAACAGTTTTCACATGTAGAGGCAGCTGAAATTGCATGAAGTTGAGGTTTCCATTGCCAAAATCCACTCAAAGTAGGTCTACTTAGCATTCTAGATATATGCAAAACCAATTAATTACTGCATAATAGCAGTTGAAGATGGAACTCATCTGATGTGATACCTACCTCAGCTACATCTACACTAGTTGCCTGATGCTTCCTTTACAGATAAGTTCTTCTAAAAAATGATTGATCATATGTCACCTAAAATACATCAGATGAAATGGAGTTTAAAGCACATTTCTTTCTGCTGACTATAAACAGACCTTATAACAACAAGCTCAGATGAACCTGTCTAGGTAGCGGGTGAGATGAATGCCATCACAGGCTACTACAACAAGGAATTCTCTACCAACAGCAGGGAATAGTGACAGATTATCCACCTAGGATCATTTGGGGATTATATGAACAGAGGTGTACTTGACTGCTTTATTGAATTTCTCTTATAATACACATGATCTTTTTGCCTTACCAGGCTCAGAAAAGTCCTCTTGCAGTAGAGGTTAAAAAGGGTGGGGGTATTTGTATGCTGCTGACATACAGTATCTTAACTCTCATGAATCAGAGAGTTTTACCTCAATTTTCTAGTGAGGCCAGATAGTAAAGTATTTTTAAAGTTTTTCTTTTTGTTTTTTTTTTTCCCCCTTTTTCATCTGAAGTGTAGGTATGTAAAGCTGAGTAGAAATACTTTGAAAATTCTGAATACACAGAGGTTGCTGCAGTTTTTTTGGTAGTACATTGAAGAAAACCAGGAAACTGTCATCCATCTCTGCATCCATTTGCTTAGCCTTCATCTTGGATACAAAATCTGACTCTATTATGAATACTTTATGAAAGATGTAGCATTGACATTGCAGGTAAAGAGCTTCTGATGTAAAACCAATGACCTGACACAATTGTTAATAAAAAGTCCACTTTAATGATTCAACTGCAATGAGTATCCTTCATAAGCAGTTTAAAAGGAAGCCTGTAACAGCATTAAAAGCCAAATGAGGTTTTAATGCATGACACCTGCATTCTGAGGGCTCAGAAGAGTTAAGAAAAGCTTGCTGAATCTCTAGGCAGGATAAAATTTTTTGCCTGGCATACTATGACACAATTCAATATACCCACCAGATTTCTGAATGGCTTGGATTTTCAAGATTAGTTTCCATCATGCATATGTTAGTTTGAGCTACCTGTTCTGGTACAAACAAGGACACCCAAAAATACTGGATGTTTTGGAGTTTTCTGCTCATTTTTCCTCAATTATAATTACTGCTCACATCCCTTACACCTTTCCATAGCCACCCTTTCAAAGAAACCATTGGAAAGAACATTGAGTACTAACCTCGGAGAGTGTTGTATAAAAGGTGGCTGAAAGGACAATTACAATAAAAAGAAACAGCAAGCTGAGTTAAAAGGTCAGCATAAAATTTAGAAAAAGATCATTTCAATTAAGTGAACTGTGTGAAAGCCAAGCTGAACAGGTGGAGATTAATTTGACAGCAAAAACATAAACTTTAGCCTTTAATTGAGTAAGCAAGAAAATGGTACAGATGAGGGCTGAGGAAATTTTCCACAGCAGCCTGATAAAGATACATTTAGAAGTGGTTGTGCCTACACTGTGACCTTAGCCTAGGTCTGATCCTTGGTCTATTCCTATCTTATCCCTCTTACAATAACTGTAAATAACTGTAATATTTCTACTGGAAGCAGGTTTGCAGTCAAAGCCAAATTTGGTGAAGTTGTCAGTAAGCTGAAGGCCAGGGATGCTGTTCAGGGGGAACTTGATGGGCTGTAGGCTGATGGGAACTTCATGAAGGTCAAGAAAGGCAAATGCAAAGTCCTGCATCTGGGATATCATAACCGCATGCAGAATTACAGGCTGTAGACCAACTGACTAAAGAGCAGCAGGTTGTTGTGGACAAGCTCAACACGAGCCAGCAGTACGCCCTTGCAGCAAAGATCAACAACCTCCTGAGCTGCATCAGAAAGAGCACATCCAGCAGGCTGACGGGGTGATTCTTCCCTCTACTCAGCTCTGGTGAGGCACCAAGACTGCTGGGTCCAGCTCTGGGCTCCCCAGTACGGGGGAAAAACAGACCTATGAAATGCCTGAGGAGCACTGTGAGCACAGGGACTGGAGCACATGACATAGGAGGAGAGGCTGAGAGCTAGGTTTCTTCAGCCAGGAGAAGAGAAGGCTGAGAATGGTCTTATTGCTGTCTGCAAGTACCTAAAGGAATGTTGTAGAGCAACCAGAGCCAAACTATCCCCAGATATACACAGTGGAGGTACAAGAGGCAACATTCACAGGCAGAAACATGGAAAATTTCAACTTGATATGGAGCAGGAAAAATATCACTTTAAGAGTGGTCAAATACTGGTTCAGGGTGCTCTGAAAGGCTGTGGAGGTGCTCAGAGCTTCACTGGACACAGCCCTGACTACCTGTTCCAATTGGCCTGCTTTGGGCAGGGTGTTGGATCAGAAGATCCCTGGAGGTCCCTTCCAATCTACATGATTCTAAAGCCCTTAAGTCCAGTTACAGTAACCCCTACTAGTTTCTCCAAATCCCAGTCATCATTTGGGTAAGAGTAAGGATAGTGTGCAAGATGAAGTTAGACCGCATATGGACAGTGTCTGCCTCTTCTTCAGAGAGACCAGGTCCTTTCTCTCTTCTTCTATTCTAGCTTAAAACAAATCAGTTCATTTTGAAATATGTGCATTTAAATATTTTTTTCTGGAACAAAGAGAAATAGATGTTTTATACAGCACTGATGTTGGTTTTGATGCAGTAATAATAACCTGAGAAATAAGTCTAGATCCATGTCATAAAATTCACTGTGCCAGACCATAAGGTTTGCAGCCTACCTCACACAAATGGGCAGATTCAGTGAAAGGAGGGAACAAGCCCAAAGCTGGTGGTAAAGCTTGTGAGCTTGTTCTTTAATTGTTGAATTACGTAAAAGTGGAAGTTTAACAGCTCTAGACACATTCTGAGTCAGTTCACAATGATGTACATAATACATCTAATCACTCCAACAAATGCTGCTCATGCCACATCAGTAACTCTTAAGAAAAATTATTTTTAATCCTCTAAATATTCATATATACTTCACACATAGGTAAGCCAACACAATCATAGGCAACTCATGCACCTCTTGGTTGCTTGTATCAGGATGAATTTACACTGATACTTTTGGTCTGTGTTTGGCCTGAAGGCACTGACAGGATATCCTACCTGGGAGAGAAAACTGACCTCTATAAATATATGACACTCCATGTAGTCTCTCTCTTCTCCTCCAGTTGACACCATGTGAACCCTCAAATCTTTTTGGTAGCCATTTTTTCCTTTCCTCTCTCTTCTTCTCTCTTTCTTTACCCCTTTAAATCTGTTTTCTTCTTTTACTCTTTTCCTTCTCTTGTGGGTAACTTAAAACCAACAAATTGTGTTTTATTAAAGCTGGTATATGGATTGATTTTAGTGGGTGTTTCCCGAGGAATAGGTCTTTGTGCTGAATGTTTTAGTGAAATGCTTTTTTTCTTGGTTGTACTTTACTCCTGTAAAAACCTTTTGCCAAAATATATTATTTTTCTCACTAAATTAAAAAGAATTTCTCTTGGGGAAGAGCATGTGACTCTTTCTCCAGACAGTAATTAGAGGCTATAACTAACCAAAAGGCTTTTAAAAAGTCTTAATAAAATGTAACCATTCCGTGCAGGTTATAGTTTAATCCAGAGTGTAACAATTGTGTTTTGTATTATTGCATTATTAATCAAATGCCTATCCAGCACATGATTTTTAGAAAGTGAAGGTTGCTATAAATACTCAGGAATTGGAGGCTTCATGAGGTTAACATTGCCATTTCTTGCAAAAAAAACCAAATTATAATCAGGAGATTTTCAAAATATTTTGATGTGTAATCTTGCCCCATTTTTATTATCATTTTATAATAGAAATATTATTTAACCATAGGAGATAATGTATTAAAAAATATTAATGATTCAGAATGATTTATCTAGAGAGATAAAATCTCTATGACACCCAGAATATCAGAGAGGATAACATAAATCTGATTGTATTGAAATAATAATTACTGTTCTATTGCTGTAGAATAGTAATTAAAGAGATATTGAATTGTAGTCATCTGTGCTAGAAGCCTCATAAAACACGTTGCATCAATACCAGAATCATTATGTAGGTTGAGAACTTTCCCTACTTTTGATTTGAACACCATAAAAAGTCAAAGAAAATAAAATTATATTGGTCTTTAATTAACTTAAGGAGCCTAAATACTAGGAAAAGAAAAATAACTCAAAATCTGCATGAAGTAGAAACAATTGGACTTACAATATGAGATTTACATATCTTTTTATAATAACATTCACACTAACAGTCAGTCACCTTTTAATAATTATTGGTTATTACTGATATATATGTATTATTTCAAGTTAAATTTTCCCTGTTACCACTGTGGATTTTTTACTCTTGTCTACCTTTCTTCTGAGGTACCCTTCCAATATCGGCGTGAAGGTCTGCACCTGGAACAAAACAGTGATGAGGATGATAGTTAATCCAGTATGGAGGTGGCACTGAGGTTAAGTTGGTCTATGCCTTGTGTCAGAGCTGCTTCCAAAAAGAAAAAAAAAGATGAGTTGTTATAGCAAGTCAATAACTAACACTATCCCAGTTTGGAGGCAGGAACTGGAATACTTTATTGGGTTCACAACTTCAGATTTAAAGGGTTCATGGTTTACATATTCAACAGGGGGCTTGCATATTCATTCTCTTACAACTGGGGAGTTTCCAGAGATGACGTAAAGGGGAGATCCTAAATTACAAACTTTTGGGTCTTAGGAATTACCTCATGGGGAAAAAACCACTTTAACTTGGGGGATTTTACAGGGGGGACAGGTATTGGATATACATATACAACAGGTCACAGAGTATACACATCTCGGCCTCGGCCATATTGATCATCATAACTGGTCTACTCTGGCCTCAAATTGGGAGGCCTGGAGACACACCATCTATAACGCTGCCGTTTCCTTTGAGAAAGCACGCAGGATCACTCTCGAGGAGAAAAGACAATGCAGAAAGAATTGTGTCTTGCAGAATATACCACCTAAGGAGTCTTTCTGCTGTGCCTTTTGCAATCGGACATGTCTATCTCATATTGGCCTCATAAGCCACTGGTGTGCTTGTAACTAACATGGATAGAGCCTTCCTAAATCTTCATCCACGAAGCCTAGTCATGAAATGAAAAATGAATTTGAATGACACACATGCAAAAAGGGGAGAACACAATGGGTTTATGCAGAGGTCTGATAACATCAGAGCACCATCTCCCTATTCCTTGGTACAGCATTCCAAACAAGTGACATCTGGTCTGTCCCTCAAACAGAGGTTTTTCCCTAGCTTCTGTGACTCAAAGTTTTCTGTTTAAACCTAGTGGTTTCTTTTCTCATATCTAAAATTCGGAATCCAACAAGTTGTTGTCATAGGAGACTCTCTTCTGAGGGGACAGAAGGACAGATATGCAGACAGAACCCACATCTTAGGGAAGTCTGTTGCCTCCCTGGGGTCTGGGTTAAAGATGTAATGAGAACACTTCCTGCCATGTGGCAGCCCTCAGATTACTGTCCATTGTTGTTTTTTCAGGTAGGCAGTGATGGAGTTGTAATAAGAAGTCTAAGGGCAATCAGAAGAGACTTCCTGGACTTGGGAAAACTGGTTAAGGGATCAGGAACAGACGTAGTGTTCTCCTCTGTCTTTCCAGATGGGAAATGGAATGATGAGGGAAGAAACAAGAAGAGCCAACAGATCAATACCTATCTCTAAGCCTGGTGTCACGGACAGTTTTGGGATTTTTGATCATGAGTTGTTTTACAGGACATCAGGGCTGCTGTCAAGAGAGAGGGTACACCTGTCTCAAGGTGGGAAAAGGGAACCAGTAGGGTTCATTGAAAGAGCTTTAAACTGATTAGAGAAAAGAGACATTCCTCCAAGGAGATGATTCTGTACCACCCCCTAAAGCTAAAGAAGAGATTTCTGTCTTCCCAGAAATGTAAGTACTTACTATCAGATAAGCAAAGGTCAATACCATCCCCACTCCTCCTACTTTTTGAAAATCTATTGCAGGATTTTCACATACTCTGGGACTAACTCCTTAAGTTACTGTGAAGGACTGAGTAAAGGAGTGACTGGAAGTGGAAGTCCTGCTTGAATTTTTGTCTGAAGTATTTGTGAATGTGTTCAGCCCAGGAAAGACAGCCACTTATTATCATGTACAAGCTCTAAGTACATGAGATCCTTTACAATTAAAGTGTAAGCACCAAGGGTGCAACATCTGGGTTAGGAAGTAACTCCCCTTCTTTTCCCCTTTGCATCCCCAGGGGTAAGAACATAGCCAGCTGTGACTGTGTATCCCCTATCTTGAACAGAGAAGATCAAGGAAGAAAAGTTCCTCACTGCAGTAAAATTGTAGTCCTGGAAGTACCACAGTGATACTGTCCCATACTTCACTGCATGCAGCCATATGTTGGCAGAATTACAGTCAGCATTGTTCACAGTCTCAGTAGCTGAGAAACTACACAGGATACAAATATTTATAATGAAACTTTTATGAGGTCTCTTTATGTTTTGCCTTTAAAGCACCCTTCTTCCCAGCATAACAACTACCAAATATGAGCACAAACACATAATTACAGTAATGACTGCTAACAGTAAAATATGTTACCTAACAAGGTAATCCCTTGTTAGAGCTTATTCTGTCACAGAAGGGCTCACAGTCATAGTGGATGGATGAAGATGATCAGGATTACACACCTGTGGGGAGGAAGGGGAAGTAATCCATCAGTAAGTTCAGGATAGACAGTGAAAGGGAAAAGATTTAGTTGTATGCACAAAGAATTCAGTGCCAGGAGTGTAACTGAAGTTCATCCCTTTAGGAAATTTCTGACACAAACCAAGAGAGGAATCAAATAGATGGTGTCGCTTTACAGTATTTAACACTTTGTTAATTTGTATAACTGCATGTTGTGTTCTGCTAGGTACAATCTAGTGCAGTATATATGCTGTAAGCATCCTTTGTTTAATTGTTATTGGTATAGGAAATACCAAGTGAAATAAGTGCAGCTGCTTAATTATACTGGTATTTATGAGAGTTAAATTTGGCCTAAGAAAAATGTACCACTATCCAAATCAGAAGACAAACTCATCAGCTACACTTGCTAAAGTTTCAAGCACTGCAGCGTTGCAGAACACAGTAAGTCAGCAGCAGCAATCAAGTCATATTTTCCAATTAATTACTCCAGTAAACATGATGTAACAATTAGTGACTGAATATGTAAAGTTTCAGTCAACCACTTACTATAAAAAATTTAGTCATTAATATGAAACAGAGTGGTCTTAGCTGAGAATGAGCCTTGAGGCTGCATTAAGACAAAGGTTATCATGGCTAGGCTTCACAAACGAAGATTTGGGAAGGGCTCTACCCACATTTGCTACAAACGCACTGGTGGCTGAAAAGGCCAATACGAGATAGACAAGTCCGGTTGCAAAAGGCACAGCAGAAGGACTCCTTTGGTGGTATCAGCAAGATGATTCTTTCTGCACTGTCTTTTCTCCTCAAGAGTGATCCTGCGTGCGTTCTTGAAGGAAGCAGCAGCATTACAGATGGTGTGTCTCCAGACCTCCCAACTGGAGGCCAGAGTAGACCAGTTATGTTGATCAATATGGCCAAGGCTGAGATGTTGTTTCAGGGAGTCCTTGAATCTTCTCTTTGGGGCTCCTCTCTTGCGGCAGCCAGCGGCAAGTTCACCATAAAGTAAGATCTTGGGGAGGTGATAGTCCTTCATCCTGGAGACATGCCCTGCCCAACACAGCTGTGTTCTCAGCAACATGGCCTCAATATTTGTAACTGTTGGACAAAGGTAAGCAGTTCTTAAAGACTGCTTAAGGAGGTAGTTTAAATTTAGCTGTAGTGCAATCAGGAACATAAGACTCACTTAAATCAACCACCACTTGATAACTTAAATAGGACATAAAAAGCTTGATTCAATTTACACAAGACTATAAGCCTCTGACTGTATCAATACTTTATCCACAGCTGAGACAGAGTCCTGCACACCACCATTCAAACTGATAAAATGATTCCTGACCATTTTGAGGCCAAACCAAGTTATTTTCTAATGCAAACAATTCCTATACATAGCTGAAAGGCTAGCACAGGCTGGGGACCACTTTTAATATGCAATTTGGGTATGTCTTTTCTGAGAGACTGCTAATGGTTGCTTAGACACCAATTATTCTGTACCAGCTGGACTCAGTGCTGGATAGGTCTTGCCACAGCTCAGTCTGTGAATACAGACAGCCATTATGTGCTAACAATCACATATTTCAGTGCCTCACATGAAAATAGTCATTATGATCCTCTGGTTTAGCAGTCTTTAAGTCTTCAGTTTTCACAAGTTGAAGTTTTACAAGTTCAAGTTTTACAAGTTCACTGATTGTAGGGATAAAAACTAACTAAACAAACAGAAACCTATTCAGAACAATTATTAGATTCTTAAGAAACTAAAAGTCCATACACAGTGCTGTAGGAATTGCTGTATCAGTGGCATTCTTCAGGTTTCACCTGCCTTGACACATAAAATTACTCCTTTCAGTGATCTTGCAGAAGACCTTTTGATACCTCCTAGTAGGCGCAGTGAACACAAAGAAAAAAGAAATTTCAACAGAAAGAAACATTTAAAATACAGTCAATGTTCCAATTCTGTTTCACAGTCAAAAATTCCTTGTGGGATATTTTTTATACATTATGCCTTTTTTTCCCTTTGATTCATGTAAGAGCACAATAAAAACATATTCCAAATGAACATATGTCAAGTGTACAAATAAAATATTACAACAGTCTCTTACATTTGCTTACTCCCATACTATTAAGCAAGTTAATGTGTTAAAGGCACAACAAGATTTTACTGTGTGCTTAAATTGTAATAACTAGAATATTAAAGATTAGAAATATATATATATGGTAGACACTTCCAGTTTAATTCCTAATTAAAATACACATCATATATACAGTATGTATTGTATAATCATATATATATATAAATCATACATATACAAAATCTAAATCATAGAATAATTTCCAGAATCTCATTCAGCACTATTGTGAAACTAGTTATATTCCTTCTACCTTAATAAACATTGAAAAGCAGTACTCAAGCCACATTGTTCATGTAATTTGAAATATTGATATGAAATTTAGTCTAAAATTATAAATAGTTTATATCTGGTGTTGCGGTGGTAGTACTGCCTTTCAGTTTAAATAATTTTGTTGTTTGGTTGATGTTTATGCTACACTGTATTCACAAAGCAATCATATCCACTTTTGAACAACTTTTTTAAAGTAAAATATGAGAAACCCTCTTAATCTCCTCCTGCTAGATAGGATCTTTTTTCCTTGTTATCTTAATAACCATTTTTTTTATCCGGAGTTTGACTTGTTTATAACAACCTACATAAGTTCTTAGAAGGTTGAGCAAACTGATACTTCTATTGCCCAGAAATATCTGTCTTAGAATCACTTTGGTTTTTCTTTTGTCGTCTAAATCACCCATAGACATTCTGAATCAAATAAAATTACTGGATTTTTCATAAGTTTAAACTGATGAAATTTCTAGTTTTAAAGAAAAATTGTATTAGCCCTATCTTTATCACCATACAACAATTTTTCCTTCCATTCCTGCAACTATTATACCCGTGATGATTCAGTTCCCTACTATATGAACAGTGGTCCAGGTTTGTGTCATTATCAGTCACCAGTGTATTCCTAATTTTTGCACCAGCACGGTGAGGAAAACTTTGATAAGACCTGTAACAAAATGAATCGTTGAAGAATGCCAAGTACTGTGCTCTGATCCATTCAGTAAGACCTGTTTTGCTGTTGCCATTTCCAATGCAGAAAAATTTCTGAATGCCTTAAAGTTGTTTACAAAGTTGAGATGTAAATTTTCTGTATAGTACTGTATAAAATTTATCACTTAAGTACTAAGATATTAGACTAATTGAATTTTCCTTACCTAGAAAATGGCTTTTCAAAGGAATTTTTAAAAAAATACATGCGGAAGACAGAATTTTATTGACATGTAAATGAACCAGGCATGAGAAATAACTTCTTACATAACATTTCTATAGCAGCTGTTTCTGACCATGACAGCAGCACTGTAGGGACATAAAGCCTGGCAAGGTATCATACAGACAAGCAGCATCTTCCTTCTATTTAGCAGGAAGATATATGATGTCTTACTGCCTGAGTCTAGTAGAATTAAGCTGGAAAGAGAAACACTCCTTGCTAACAAAACAATTATACCACACAAACCAGAATTTCTCTTTTAAATTAAGTAATTTTAAAAGGAAGGAAGGAAGGAAGGAAGAAAGGAGAAATATCTTAGCCAGCCACAGTCTCTTGATCATCTCTGGATCATTTAGCTTCTGTGCAAATTGTAATAGGGTGTGGGAACAGCCAGCAGCACAGAACAGTTAAGCCAGCAGCAGCTGCATTCAGTTAATTAGGATCAAAAAGGAGTGTTTTGGCCTTGACTGGTGTTTTTGATAAAGAGAGTGCTATGTTCTCAAAACAAACCACTTTGAACGGTCTGCATGACAGCATGTGTTTTTGTCTTGTGGCTGAACACAGCCACCACATGATGTGTGTGTGTGAATGTGTGGGACCAAGCCACTGGCTTGGGACAATCCTGGGAATTCCGGTTAACTAAAAGAAAAACACTGGGTGATGTTTATAAAGGACCCCTAATAAAAGGGGAACATTGAAAAGTGTCAGTGAACAAGTCCCAAAATCAAACTCTGTGTGTGCAGCCTCATTTTTTTCTCCTGCAGTGCCCATAATAGGAGAAATCCCTCTTCTTTATAATAATTTTTATAATTCTTCAGAGTCATTCATTCTTTATAATCCTTCTTTATTATCATTGTCAGGTTCATAACAATTACATTAAATCATAAAAGGACTTATTTGAAAGCTGTCCAGGTTGATCTCAAAAGCTTTTCTAGACATCAAGAAAGATTATGATATATTGTGAGCTGGCACTTTCCCTCAGTATAACTCAAAGAACTTTGCAAAGCAGACCATGAGTTCATTGCCTTTATATTGTTTGGGAAATGTGAATATGGAGCAGAAGTGACTACGTATAGGTCAGTGACAGTCCCAGTTCTAGAGTACAGACCAAAAGATAAGGCTGCAAGTCTTTTTACCATCCACTGTTCTTCAGACCTCCACACACTTATGACCTCATATTTTTCTTTCAGTTAACCACTGTAGACATTCATTTGTTGTATTTATAAGCCTACTAATCTGAATCATGTGATTAACTGGAAATCAGAAATCCATTTTCAACTGAAAACTACAAATAGTCTGTTTATAAAACTCTCATAAAAAGAGTAACAGGTTTCTCCTCGTTTAGAATGTTTTTAAATTACAGTTTGTAGAATTGAAACTTGATCACACTTCTGGGTAATGGCTGTATATTTTCTGTACTATTATCACCTTAACCCGTTACAGGTCTCAGTAAGTTGTTCAGGAATTGAAATTTATTTTTTACTGGGTAATTTGTTGTTGCCTAGATTTTGCCAGACAGCCCTTTCATTGTGCTGTCACCACAAAACTCAATTTGGAGTAAAGCAAATACTTTCTTCATCCATAAAATGGTGGCTTCCAGTGGTTTTGAATCCAGAGGTCCACATTAAGGCTATGTGCCAAAGAGCAATCCCTAGCACTGAGCTCATTTGTACAAAGAAGCAGCGAGAATGATTCCTGCCACAAGCAAATTCAGTGAGTTAAATGTAACTTACTTCCCTTCATATTTGGCTGCTCTTCTTCTTCCCAAACCATAGGCACAGAAGTTAGGACTCTGGCTGGGAAGACCAAGGTAGAAGCAGCTTTGAATTACTTTTTCATATCATTGTTCACCATGTTGAGTCTCCCTTCAAAAGACTCATATTTTCTTTAAAATTCCTTTTGTGTTAGGAAATGTTTAAAATCCTTTCTTGTTACATATTGCACCTAACTATAAGTAATTTTACCTTTAAGTGGGCTTTGACCTTTCTCCTTTGTCCCATAATGTTTGAACAATGTTTTTAGACACTTCCTTGGTTGTCTATCCTTGTTTCCACCTTTTATGTCCTTTTTTGCATTGTAATCTTCCTCTGATATTACTTTTTTTATACTGATGGATGCTAATACTTTGATTGTATAGTGAGCATCAATGGAACTAACCAGAATGTCAAACTAAATAGGCAATAAAAATGTCATATTTGACCAGCACTCATTTTAATCAGACTTGCATTCATCTTGTTATTTCCAGCAACTCTTTAAACATCAGATGAAATCAAAATTCCCCAATGATAAATGTCTACCTCAGTCACTGTCTGTTAGATGAGAGACAAGTGGTTGGAATAAGAATGAGTTGGTAGACCTGAGGAAGCTTGATTGATGGATCTTTGGAACTATAACAAAGAGTACACAAATTCAGTTGAATCTGTCTATGAGTTGAATCTTTTGCACTTTAAAAGAAGCTGAAAAACTGACAATTAGGAATATTCACATACAAGCATGCCTGCACAATGATTTCCCAACCTGCAGACAGTTACAATGCCAGATTCTAATTCTGACTACATTGATAAGCTGAATCACAGGATTCAAGACTGTAGTAGTCATAGGATTGAGCAGTGCTCTCTGTGAGTCAAAATCATTCAGATGTTTATTTGTAGTGTTGTTTTCAAATAGCAAGGTAAGAGAGTTTATCAACACTCTTCAAGTCATATATCCTTCAGGTAATGTTTCAATAGATCATTCATTTACATAAGAAATGTAAATGAAATACATATTACCTGAAGTGTTTCTGTTCACATTTAGACAAAAAGGAATGAAGCTTCCAAGAGGGGAAGACAGCCCTCTGTCCTAAACTAGTCTGAAGAGAACATTTATAACAAATTATGTCCACAAGAATCACCACTGCAATACACTGCTTTTGAATGTGACAGTTCAACAGTGCTAGTATTAGATCTGTTGGGGAAAACGTTTTTTGGCAAACAGCAATAAAACTCAGATCTGGTGGAAAAGTTTGTGAAAATCACTGGTGTATCTGTTTTTTATTTCACAGATACTGAATAATGGTAGAGCATGTTTTAAGAGAGTGCTGGAGATGCCATTTTCTCACAAAAAATAATACTGAAACTGACTTTAATAGGTGTCACTGTACCTGAGCTAAAGATGGAGTTTTACACACTTCAAATGTATTTCATTTTAGCTTGTTTTGAGTTACTGTTCCCTTCCACAAACACAAACCCAGTTCTCTTTTAGTCAATATGTTTGCTAAGGCATACTACTTCCTTGGTTTTCCTTGGATGTTAGTGGCATTTCAGTGCTTATTATGTGCCAACCTCTAGACCCAGAAACAAATTTATTCCAAAAAAAATTATGCGCTATGATACTCACATAACTTCTAATTAATGTGAATATTTTGTGTTGTGTATGACAAGTATGTTGTAAGTGATCCTAAACTGTCCATTGGGCAGAGTAGGAAGCCAGCTTGAGTAGTCAGAAGATGAGGACCTGCCTGGTCCAGAATACTTTTTTATAAAGGCATTAATTTTGCTGCTTGGTAGGACAAGCTGTGTGCAAACACAGAAGCGCTATTCAGATGCATAGCAGTTCTAATTTATTAGTCTAACTCTTTTCCTAGGCTGGCCAGAGTGTTGTTGGATCCTTTTGTGCAAAGAAAAGAATGTTCTTTTTCTCAATACAGCATTTATTGTTTAGGATGTTAGCTTCACACACCAGTAGTTTCCCAAATGAACCAAGAAATATTTTCATTTGAAGAATCTTATCTTCTGCAATGTGTGATGTTTAGCAGTTGTCTTTAAGTATTTTTTTTAAATTATTTTTAAACGTAAAATTAAGTTTTATTTTAATTCTAAAGGAATGCAAGCTTGTTTTGGAAGCAACCAAGTATCTGGAAAAATCCAGATACTAATTAGAAAACCTCACACAGAACTCAAAAATGCCCAAGGTCCTTGCCAGCATCAACTAGTGTCATGCTGAGCAAGTGTAATATGTTGAATTATTTATTAATTTTAATATAGATTAAAATTCTTATAAACCTTATATGTAAGAGCTGCAAACTGATGACTGAACAACGTGTCCTAGAATGTTTTTAGCCTGGATATTTTACATGACTCAGCAGGTCTTGCTAAAGGGAAGAAAAGAGGTAGCAGGTGTATGGGAGCAAAACGGATAGCTCATCAGAACTGGAGACTGAGTAGGTTGTCAGTCAGCTTTCACTCCAGGGTACATTGACAGCATCTACTTAATTGTACTCAGGTTGTGGCTTGCTTTTAGAAACTTTTAGAAAGCACAAATTTCATTAATACTTGACAGTACTGGACTTCTTCACAGTAGTAAGAAAAGGGTCAACAACCTGAATTGCTTTCAGCTTGTGCTGGCACAATATATTACATAGCTAAGAAAATCATTCTAGACATCAGATAAACAGCACCACATCAACACAGCTAGAAATTGATGTTTCACAGCATCCACAGCATGGCATTTGGTTCCTGTCCATTCTTTTAAGTGTTGATTGTCACCACTTCTTTGTCATTGTATCAAGATTTAGCAAAGTTCCCCCATTTTTACAGTCAGAAAATGAAAGTACTTGTATAGTACCATATATATCAAGTTTAAGAGAATGCAATAAAAACTTCTGGTGTCATTGAATGGGCACTGACACGTCACCTTAGTACTCTGTTAATTACCTGCATAAATCCAGTCATCACCCTCCCCTCTACTCTTCCTTATAAAAAAATAAAGGTGACGATTGTTTTACCTGTACATCAAATGACAGTCCACCAGGATACAATCAGAAGTCCTCCCTGTCCCAAGAAACAGTTGCTCAATGTTTAATGAAATAGTGTCATCTTTGGCTAAGCATTTATTAGATGATCATTTTGATCTCAGAAACTACAAGATATGAACCCTTCAAATCTATAAGTGAGGCAGTAACGGAAAATAAGAAAGGAGATAAATGTAAAAATCTATTTTTTTGCCTACCTTCTGTCACAGCTTCCGCTGCTGCAGAGGTAGTTGAGCATGCTTTATGTTTCAAATACCTTCTTATCACTTTCAAATGTCAAAAAACTCTCTTAGCTTCTGTCAGTCCACTTTCCTTAATGAAAAGCACTGTGCATTCAGCAACATTAAACTTGAAAGAATCCAACTTTGGTCTTATAAGGTTCCTATATCCCAGATCACTCTTCATTCTAGAACCAATGTCATTAGATGAGGTCACATCATATATTTTACTTTCTGATTTTATTTTGGGGGTTTTTTTCCCTGGTTCCACCACCCTGATGATTTCCTCCACCCACTGCTTCACACAGTATGTCTCTGGTGGGGTGGAAATATGCAGCTTGCTGTGGCTTTACTTTTAGCATGAGTCCCTGGCTGCTTTTCCACTATTTTTCTGCTGTGCTGCAGGAGTACTAAAGCCTATGTCCCCTCTCTCTGTAGTGAAACACGTACCACACTCATAGCAGAATGTGATCTAATATGACCACCCAAGATTTTTTCCTTTTAGTAAATGTAGAATTTTTTATGTTTGACTGCTACATCTTTGCATCACTCCTAGAGAGTATTTATTGTGCCAGTTGGTAACAGGATGCAGGTCCTTTCTGATATGATCCAGTATTCTCAGAGTATCTGAGAGATTGGCAAGGAGGTTTACTTGAATGTCTGCTTTAGGTAGCCTCCTTTTCTAGAGGTTTCCTTTCCAGTCAATCATCATCAAAGCTGGATTCTCTCTTCTCTTGAAGACCTGGTATAATTTCCATATGTAGAACTCCATGAATCTTAACTAGGTTTCCTGCCTTTGTGGGATATGTATTTTAACAGGGAATTCAAAGGGGTTTCTCCTGACACTACTAATTATATAGGTCAGTACAATCCCATGCAGATCATTCTCTTGCTTTTTTCTCCCCCAAATCATAGTGCTACTGAATTTTTAGGCAGCTTGTGAGTCATGAGAACAATTCACAGCAAAGTACCCTTTAGTTTTAAAGAATACATGACCTGGAGGAAGGCAAGAGAAAAGCCTCAGGGCCAGGAAAGTGCTTTGCAGCTTTATTTGAAATTCTGCTATTATCAAATCTGAAAAAAAAAAAAAAAAGAAGAAAAAAAGAAAAAGTGTTCTCCAGGCTTCAGCTGAATCGTTTCCCAGTTGTACTTAAGTAGCGACTATGCAGGCAAGGTCAATTAGTCTCATTTTAAAAAGTTATGAGAACTAATCAGAAAGTTTTTCTAAAACCTGTTGTAGAAAACATACACACAGGATAAGGATGGAGACTGGGAACTGTATTCGTCAATAAAGCCAGAAGAGCAAAATTCACTTCTAAGTGAATTTAATCAAAATAAACATCAGTGAAGAAGAAAAATCAAATCCTCACAGTGTTCATAAAGAGGAATTTGTAAAGACATGAGGCAAAAGTGATGTTGGTGAAGTATTTTAGGCAATTGCAAGGAAACAGAGACTGAGATCATGCTACAGATAAATCATATTTATCAGTGTAGAAAGCTTTGCAGTTGCTCAGTGCCAAGGTATATTCATCACTCATGTCTATTTTAGTTTGTAATGTTGCTCTTCTACTATTTTCCCACTTCTTTGCTCCTTTTTGCCATTCTTTATTTTATCAGTTCTATTTTATATTTTAAAATTCTTGAAAAAAGTCATTTGTTATTTATTATTTTTATTACTCTGTAAAAACTCATGCCAGTATATGAGATTATGAACTTCCTGTCATTGTCTTCAATAATTTCTATGTCACTTGGTACAAAAAGAAAGTCAAGGTAAGATTAACAGAAATTGCAATCAGCCACCTTGAAGAAATGCAGCAATTTACTTACGAACTTCTAAGGTTTCTTACCATTAGAAAATATTTCTTATGGATTTATGTAAGATTCAGATCACATAAATACAGTCCTTTAAACAACATGGGATGGGGCAGAAGGTGTCATATAAGGATATTCCCCACACTGAGGGAAAAAGCCATGCTAAGGACCGCACATTCTCTCTTTTCCTGTTCAGGCAATCTTACTCAGTCTGCAGCTCCTAATGAGACTTCTCAAAAATAAATATTTTGGAAGGGTTTGTACCATGAAATCATCTGTTCATGTCTTCTCAGCTTTCTCTGTACATTGTGTTTGTTGTATTTCAGATGCTGGTAACAATTCTATGTATGCTTACACAGAAATGTGTTTATTCATTCAATCTTTTCTTGCTATCTTCTGTACTTATTTTTTTATTAACTGTTCCCTCTTCTTCAGGGCTTAGTAATACTCCCTTTATCTACTCTACTGATGTTCTTTTCTTCATAACAAAAGACAAATTTACTGATAATATGAAACTCCTACTGTTTTTAAGCTTAGAGAGTGAAATACTGACCCAAATGAAATCAACAGAACTTGACTCTTGCTGATGTCTTTAGTACCAGGATCTCAACTGTAATTTCAAAAAGGAGCATGAGAAGTTAGCTACCATACTCCTAGAAGACTGCCAGAAGCATGTGAAATCAGACTAAACAAATTTGGCTGACCTGGGATTTTTTCCCAGGCACAATTCTTGATGAAGATACACCCAGTATAAAAATATTTTCAGTTCCAAAATTATACTCGTAAGAAGATTCAGATATGCAATGATATGCAAAATCAATACACACATTTATTTTTAAATGTACATTTACAAATCCATCAAAACAACTCATTTTTTTGCAGTGCCTACTAACTTACATGTTTTATTGATATATAAAGTTCTTTTAAAAAAAAGTGCCTTGCCTTGCCTTGCCTTGTTTTCTGATTGTACTGACTAACATCTCTGGAATAAAAGTGAAAAACAGAGGGGGAGACCCAAACCAAAATCACCAATGTTACCAGCCCCTTAGTGTCCCTAAGTTCTTGAAAGTTTTTTTTGTTCTGAAAAACCTTGACAGGTGATCCACAGAAGGCTACTAGAAAGGCTAAGTAGTCTTGAGGTAAAAGACAAAAGAAATTGTCAGTCAATGACTGGGTAGAAATTGCTAATGAAATCAGAGGATTCAACAGCATTATATTCCCTCTTGCATCAAAACTTTATGAAGATATACCTTTACTTTCTGTACCAAGTTTGATATTCTTTAATATATGTGCAAGTGATTTAGAATGTGGCAAGGGGAATATCAAGGCAGTTGAGTTTGTAGTGAGATAGAATAGAATTAGAAGGTAGTGTGAAAAACCTTCAGAAGACCTGAAAAACTGCAGTGAATCATAATGACAAATGAACATCTATACCAATGAAAACAAACAGTAGAGGTGAAACAATGAAATATTTTAACCACATTTAGGGTTTAAAGTAATGATTGCAGGTTAAGAAGTATACATGAATGTCATTTCCACCCAGTGTGCAGCAGTAATTGGAGGTAAAGGAAATATTTAACAAGATTACTGAAGAATGGGATAAAAAAAATAAATCCAAAATTGTTATAATACAATAATAGCAGGCAGTGTCTCACCCTCAGTTGGACTGCCATCACCTAGTCTCCTAATTAATGGAGCAGAAGAGAACACACAATGCAAACTGAAGAGGTTACTGACTATTTAAATGAAAATTTTAACTCTTTTCACTAATGGGAACAGAAGTGAACATGATAAAATATGCAAAGCTATTATTTCTTCACAGAAAATCTATCAGAAATTTCTATTTGCTCTGTTTAGAGTGCAAGAATATCAGTTAGTCATAAAAATGAAAAGGTGGATAGGAAATACAAATTCAGTACAAAAGTCCTTTTCCATACAGTGCACAATCACACTGTGTAATCAGTTGATATTACTGAAAACACAAATTTTAGAAATACTTTTTCCAATATATTGGAAAGTCATATGAGTAATATCCATATCAGATGTGTGGCAGTATCTCATAGTTTGAGAGCCCTAAAATCCAATTCCCTAGTTCTAGCCCCTTCCCACATCTCAACCTGGTGTGAGATGGGTTTTCCAGACACCACACAAGACTCAAAATGGGGGGAAGGGAATATATTACAATGACTGTACAAAATAAATACTACAATACACTATATACAATCTTAGCTATCTCTACCATGACAAAACAGTATTTACAATGGATCAAATCTCTTCTCCCTTCCAGATAAAAGTCCAGGAGGGAAGAAGGAAAAGATCCTTTCCACTCTCAGAGCAGCAGTGTTTTCAGGGCAGCAGCCTATCTCACTTCATGCAGCAGTTGTAGCTGGATCTCTGCCAGTACACACGAGGGGGGTATCCAAGCCCCTCTCGGCCCTTCGTCTCCAAGTGAGGGTCTTCTCATCCGTGGGCTGTGTTCACCTGGACAAAGGTCACTTCACCACGTCATACCACGAAGCACAGGGGTCTTCATGATGGTCCGTATCTTCAGGGGATTCAAGTCCCTTTGCAGAGCTCCGTGCTCTGTCTCAAAGCAGCGGGGGGGGGGCAAAGGCCCTCCTTTGCATTCCTTTGGCTGTCCTGGTCCAGCTTCCAGGATGCCTGAGCTTCTCAGCTCCTCTCTGCAATGCTGCTGCATCTTAGGGCTTCCATTCAGTAGGAGTCCATCCTCTCCACTTAGGAGAGGTCACAAAAGGAGTCTGAGGGTTTTGGTTCAGTTCTTACCCCAAAACGCTCTCTCTGTAGAGCTTAGTTCTGCTCTCTCTGCTGCTGGCTCACTCCTTCAGACAACTCTGTTTCTCTCTTCCTTGGCTACGTGCTGTTTCTGCTGCTTCTTCAGTTCTTATCTGTTGGCTCTCTGCCACCTTCCCTCGGTCGGTGCTGTTCTTGCTGCCACTTCTGCTCACAGAGGAGAAACATTCCCCAGCTCATAGCTACAGGTACTTAGCCCAGCCTATCGCTGTTCCAAGTCCCTGTAGCTCCCCAGTCAGGGCTGGGGCGGGGGGGGGGCAAAGCCCCCCAGGGGGGCTCCTGCCCCTCAGCTCATGGCTCTACAACATGGCTACTCCTCCAACAACAACTACAACTACAACAACATAACCTTCTCTTCCAGTCTGCTTGTGATATGTTTATATTTTGCAAAAGCACTCATTGGCTCAAACCCCAAGGGTCACCACCCCCTGGGGATTTACCATTTTATAGCTTCAGGGGGAAAACTGTTTTCCCCCACCACACCTTGCAGGTGTTTTCTTCTGGTAGACTGGAAATGGCAAAACACAGCCTGTACAATGAGTGAGGTGGTTTTCATGCAATGGCAATAAATCTGCCTTTGAGAGGCCTGTGCTGGCCATTGGTAGAAAGAGAAAGAAAAGATAAACAACACATACTTCTAATTCCTCTTCTACTATTATGATAGTGATCTATTATTATGATCTACCTAGTGTGTTTGGATGAACAAATCCATCCAAAGAACATCGAAATCTAGGAACCTGTGTCCATTAAAGTAGAGGTATTTGCCCTTGCACTTTCTTCTCTTGCCTGCTATCATCTCATGTCCTGCTTCAGATCCGTGGTACAAATGCATAATCCCAACCACTTCCATTCACAGTCCTTCCCCAGAGGTATATTGAACACCCTGGAAAAAAAGGAAAAGGCTGTTGACATCATAATCAGCATGGTTCTCCTGTAAGCTCAGTTTGTGACTTTCACTAGCAAGTTAAAGAATAGCCTCAAACTGTAACTTACTCTTGACTAAAATTTCACTCTAAATTTACTTGGTTCTATTCCAAGATTTAAAATACTGCAAAATTAGGATTAAATCTTTTAATTATGGAGGCACAACTATTTTAATGCAATTTCTACCCTTCTCCATTTGCCAAGACTAGGAGTGGCTGGATTTTTTCATCTCTTTTTCTACTCATCTTTTAGTACAAATCTTATTGTTTCAGTTTCCCCTGTTTCTGGAGTAGAACCCAGTGACGGCCAAATACACACAAAAATGTGCTGGCCACACATTAGCATACTAAGGGTAACTCATAGAAAATTGTTGTTTTTGATAATCTATGTCTGCTGGCTGTCCTACAGGTGAGATAAGTAGCAGGAAAGACACTGGTGTGGTTATTGGGTCAGTTTAGAAACCCACCTGTCTACACTGAAGTGCCACCAGAGTAGACAGAGTCCCTCAAATGCATTTTTGGGCAGTAGAAACACTCTCTCAGAGAAGAGCTGAGTGAAGCTGGAATCTAGAGCTAAAACTAGGTGTGTGTGTAAGTCAACATTGTAGCTTTTGAGTTTTAAAAAATTAAACACTACAAAAAGTCTTATTCTGCTAGAATTAAACTTTCTCCCAAGGGGGCATCTCAAGATCAACTGCTGGTCAAAACCAGTCAGAAAATGGAGAATTTCAGTGCCTAAGCATATGTAATTTCTAAGCAGCGTGCATGTCTGTACATATCAATTATTTACACTGCAAATACAAGGTAATTATTTTTTAAAAATCCAATGACATTAATTTTCTCCGATGTGTTTTATATTTGCATTTGTGTGTTTATATCCACTCTTACTCCACGGATTCTGTTGACCTCACATACTATTGCTAGTACCATTAGAGTTTTCTTTTCTCTGTCCAATGCTGCCATTTTTTGTTGCTGTTCCGTCATAAATAAAACACAGACAAAATTTCAACTTGAGAGGATCAGTAGGTTGTCTTCTTACTTGTCATATAGGATCCATATATCTAGAAAAGAAATAATCTACACTGTTCTGCCATTCCATTCTGGCTTCATGAGGAAAAAAGTGAAACAAATTTTTGCTTGTTTTAAATGAAACCTAAATTCTAAATATGGATTCCTTCTTGAATTCCTAGTCAAACAAGATGCTACAAAAGAACTAATCCAGAAAATCAAACAAGGGTAAAAAGAAAGTGTTTTCAATTTCTATGGTTTTAGTTCCATAATATTTACTGACTTTGTATTCATCTGATTAAAGAAACAATTTCCAGAGAAATTCAGATTTCACTTTTGTTAGACTTTTTAAATACCTTTCTCAATGTTTTGGCTGCAGTGAATAGCTGAAAGACTAAGTATAAAGGTACATAAACAACAATAATCCTCAAATGTACTACTACTTTTTTTTTTTAAATTCTTTAAAGGTAAACATTCTCTTTTTTAACCAGCTACATGGGGTTTGTATGCTCAAAGGAGATAGACTTTGAAAAGGCTGCAGTCCTTACCTTCAGGACAAGTACATAGTTCAGAAAGAAAAAACAGACTCACTTTTCATAGAACAAAAAAGTAGTAACCATATTACTCCTACCCTCAGAGGCAAAGAAAGCTGAATTGCAGCTGTCCCTTGGCTTTCTCTCTAAAGTAATACAAAGCCTTGAACTATACCTAAGCTGTGCAGACTTAGCTTTCAAATCTCCATGGTTAGACTATAAAAATGAAAAGCAAAATGAAAGCTTGCGAGAATGAACAGGTTATTTCAGGGAACGGTACCGCAGCATGAAGTGCCACCTGCTGTCCTGAGGTTACAAATTCTCTGCTCCTCTGTCACCTACAGCTCTCAATGCAGCACACCCAGCTGCATCCCACAGCAGCACACCGACCACGGGCACCCACTGCATCAACAAGGCAGCTGCTTTCCAAGGTAATACTGATAGTGCTTAGTCAAAAGAGCAATTCCCTGTCAACTCTGCAAGGCAGTTAAAAAGCACAGCTAATTATAAACCAATCTAGGATCCTGTGTCCATTAAGTTTCTGTTTAAACATAGGAGTTTGTAAGCAACTCATCTAAGTGAAATGAATTCCATAAATAGGTTAAAAACTAATCTTTTCCCAACCAATTGAGTCAGACTGAAGTTTATACTTCTCTCTTATAATGAATGCAACATGCAGATAAAATTAAGCATGACTGTAAGAGAACTTTAATGCAGGAGAAAAACCTTAAATGAATTACGTATATTCAGTAACATAATGCAGTTCCTTTGCCAGTGAAATAACAAGAGCATGAAACCTCCTAAGGAAAAACAAGTTTTCTACTTGCAAACAACCCAGGCAGGCAGCAAGAATTTCCGCTTATATGTATCATTGTTTGCCCTGCCTGTGCAGATAAACTCAAGAATGTTAAGTCTTTCTAAAGAATCATTCACCAGCATGTTTATGTTATACTTCAATTTTCTGAATATACATTATTCATCTTTTTAACAAAAACAACTCCTTCGACTCACTGATAAAAGAAAGACAAGGACTAATAGCTATCCTCAATAATTGCCACATAGTGCTACTTCAAGTAAGAAGGAAGAGAAACCAGTAATGGCATGATTTATTCAAGGTTAACATTATATTCAAAATACAGTCTACAATTATTTTTTTTTCCATGGTACATTATACGTGCATGTTGTAGACTGATTCTTTTTCTTCTCCTAATGACTTCCCAGCCTGCCTTTAAACCACATACCATCTCTGCCACATCAGTTACTTAAACAATTAGGGTACAATTTAACAGCATGTTTAGATGTCATATAACTGGCAGAAATAAAGAAATACTCTTTGCTTTATATAAGCCTTATGAAAACATGAGCACTTTTCAAGCATCCAATCCCACATGACCAATGCAGAACACTGGCCATTGCCAAAAGCAGAGCCTGAAAATTTCACAACAGTCAAATTTGATTCATTGTGACTATTAAATGCCTTAAGACAATTCTTAGATAAAGGAACTATTTCTAATATGAAGATATATGTAGTTTCTTCAAAAATTTGATTCTGAATACTCTCCTAGAATTACAGTATTCTAAATGCATTAATTCCTAGATCTAATTTTAGCAATCAGCACATTGGGAGTTGTTTGACACTAAGCTGGTCATCTTCACTTGATGAACTGTACTTTACAATACACTACAGATCTGTATTTTGCATTTTATTTGTGACTTTTCACAAGATCAATAGAACCTCAAATGCACAAGGATGGTAGAATTCAAATTTGTCTAAAAATGAAGTTTTCAAAATTCCTGCAATAAAGTTTACATCTGGATTATTTAGCTTGCCATACACATTAAATCCTGATGAATTCATATCAAATTCAAACACATAATGGATAATTTGTGTTATCAAAGGAAACAGAAACATTGCCATTTTTCAAGTTTGAGCAAGTCAAACAGTAGGAAGTTTTCTGCATTGACCTTTGCACATTGATAACAGTATTTTTTAAGATACCTTAGATTAATGCCTGCTGATTTTATCATAATAACCCGTCTGCTTTACCAGTTGTTACACATTCAGAAACAGAGAGCACAGTTTATAATACCCACACCAAAAAATAACAACAATACAGAACGCTGTATTAACCCAAGCACACCAACTCTATGAAATTACTATTACGAAAGTTATATTGATTCTGTTCCTTACTTTCTGCTCGATCATTGCCTAAAGGAAATTTTCATAAGCATATAAGTGAACAATAACAGTATTAAGTCTAAAACTGCTGATAAAATTCAACAAGATTTTCAAGAAACATATTTGAGAGATGTCTAGCTAATTTACCTCTCATTGTATGTTATTCGACATTTTCCAATAAAGCTCCTTGAAAATAAATATATTTCACAAATGTTAATACTGATTCCTATGAAAATTGCAGAGCAATAAACTATATATAAGGCTCATATATAATATATATAATGTTCTCAATATTCATAAAATAAATCATATTACTTTACATTCCATAATATATAGGGCTCCTTGTGACAGGCTGTGATTTTTTCTTAGTAGGTTTTCCCAAAGTACTAACTTCTGACATCTACTGTGATATTCTTTCTTCTGCAGAAATAAATCACTTTACTCTGACCTGGTCGCAAGTGGCCACAGCCTATAGGACTTCTTACAAAGAAAAGTCAAAGGATATTTTTGTTGTTAAAAAAATTCCCTCAACTCTTAAAGCCCTCCCTTTCATGTTTTGTACTTCAGCATCAAACTACAAATGTGTCCCTGTTATAAGTAAAAAAATTTCTTCTATAAACAACACTCGTAATAATTGTAAGTTATCAGAAATCAGTTCTGTGTCTGTAAATGCTATCTCTCTGGGATAATATCACAGGGATGGGGAAATGGATATGAGAGGAGGATGGGACAGGGTGTGGATGTGGATCTGCAACAGAGAGTTCATAGTGTTACTTTCATTTCTTTGAGAACAGCCTTCTGTTCATCTTTCAGGCTCCTGTGTCAGACAGTTGTCTATTCCAGAACAGGGAAAAGGTGACAATATTCTTGGCTTCCATTTCAGAGGGTCTTGAGCTTCAGGAGAGGTGGGCAGGGGAGAATAATATTGCAGGTCTACAACTTAGCTGACAAGCTGCACTTTTGTCATCACTACACTTTTGTCATCACTTTGTCATCTTTGCAGCTACTCTTCTAAAATGTGGAGCTTACAAATCAGCCATATGGAAGAATTTTTCTCCATAGATTGGCTGGGATAGCCAACTTCTGATTCACATTAATGATAAGAAATATCCTCTTCTGTGTTAGCTTCTTTAAAATCTCCTTTGCATAGATCTGTAAAAGGCTACACGTTGGCTTGGAATGCCGTGCTTTCTTTTCAAATATCTCTGAAATATCAGTGTTTCTGGTGGGCCAACACAAAGTAAAAAACACAATCTCAATCCCTCTCATAAAGCTAAACATATTTTATTAGAATTATACTCCCCACACTGTACCTCCAATCAAATATTTTTATTTTTTGGAAATTAAAAAGACAGAAACCCCACAAATACTTCCTTTGTTGTGATAAGTTGTTTCAATACTAGTTGTTCATTACCTCTTTAATATAATCAGGTTCACAAATAAAGGCAGGTGAAATACTGTAAACAGTGTTCTGCCATGGATGCCAAGTGTGGGAGGAAGCACATTTTATAAATAAATATCTTGAAGGACAGGCTGCATGCCCTGGAACCTGAATACACAGGCAGTGCTGCAGTGACGAGAAAGAAAACAAGTCTCAGGCAATACCATGGCCAGTATAGCAAACTAGACAGTACCAAGCAAGTACTACTGAAAACTAATGAAGCACCTGCTGAGACTGATACCAAACCTCCAAAATCCCCAGATGGACTCTACGCTTAGGACACATCTCTCTGCTAGACTCAGTATAAGCAGGAGCATATGTGATTTTATAAAAGCATCATTTACAGACAAACGGTCTCCGCACCTCTGTTCTCTGTGCAGATGAAAATAAAGACTGGAAAGGAACAAAATAAACAAGAGCTTTTTAGGCAGCTGGTTCCTGCACCACCAAGTCTTCCTGAGCATTTTGTAAATACTTCTAGTTAGTATTATAATTTTTTCATATTGTACCTTATCTGACAGTGTAAAATTCCATTTACTTCTTGTTAGCAGTCAGTGGAACTAATGCCAGGGCTCTGAATTTGTTTTTACATATTTTTAAGCATAAGAAACCCTGCCCTTTTGCTTCAGTACTTACTTGTCCATCCAGTTGCAAGAAATGTAGCTATGTCAGGGTGGTGTATTAAGTATCCATGCAATCTACACAAAACAAAAGGCTCACCTCAGGTCCTCAAGTTAGCAAACACAGAGAGTTAACTTTAAATTTATGTTTTCTTTGGAAATATATAAGTCCTTATACAATAAATGTAATTAAAATTAGTCACATTCAATAAGTACTGGTTATCAGTTTGCTCCCAACTCAGTACAAAGATGCACTTAATGCATCAGTCTAAGCTGTTTCCTGTGAACATTCTTCTACTTACAGTTGTGGGGACCTACAGTATTCATCTAATTTCCTGCCCCAGACCCACTTTTTTGTACTTGGTATGAAAACACAATTGCCGCATCTATCTTGTCCCTCGTGCATGCTTTGTCTGCATCTGTTGCATCCAGTATTTTACTGGGTTTAGATTTTTACTGCTAGCTGCAAGCATCATAAATAGTAGTCTTATACTAAGAAGACATTTTAAAAAAATATATATGGTTTGACTAGTAACAACCCCAAAGTCAGAGCTGTGGAAGACAGCTGTTAGAGTCAGAAAGAGAAGGCAAATTGTCTTACACTGACTAGATGGGAATGACTCCTAGAAAGCCTGTGGAAATGCTAGTTTGATATATGAATAACCAGCATGCCCAGAATAAGTTAAATAGGCAGAAGCTTGTTTAGGTTCCTTTCAAGGCAGGATTAGAGTAAACACATTCTGTTTAAGAAAAACAACAGGCCTGAACAACAAGATACTATCATAGTCAAAGTAACCTTCAAGCCCGGAACCTTAGAAAAGCTCCAAAGACAGTATGTGCCATGAAGAAGAGGAAGATGAGGAAGAAAGGGGTCTTGGGACTCCTGCCTCAATTCTGGAGAGGTGTGCCAGGGGTCAGATTTGGGGAGGACCTGGGGGGCAAACAGTTCTGGGGTTGGATGGATAATACTATAAAATTATAGAACCACTGGACACAATGCACTTGCCTTTTTTTACTCCTTGCACCAGAAGGCCTTAATTAAAGACCTGCCCTATATCTTATCTCTACTAAATTAGCCTGGTGAGGTTTTTTTGCTCTTGATTTTTAGGCAACAATAAGAACAGCTCAGAATTCTGATGGGCATTGATAAGTTATAAAGAAGAACTGTGAGTATGTGCACAGAGCACAACTCAAGAGAAAAAACTGTGATCAGGAAACATACAGAAGCTTTAGTGAAACAATTGGGAATCAGAAGATGACAACTCAGAAGCAACAAGAATCAGGGCATTCAGGGTATGGCAGAGGCCCACTCTTCCCTTCCTGACTTATAATTTCTGGTCGGCAAAAACTCATTGTTAGCTCAATGGAGATAAAAAAGCACAGTAATGCTTACTCTAGGAACTTGTTAGTCCTGCCTATCTATTGCATATATTCAACAAATAAAAAATCTGCTTTATGCCTTTAAGTGGTGTCTATTTTGCTAACCTGCTTTAAAGTTACTTGAACAAGTCGATACACTGAGGGAGAGTTACACAAACCAAAACAGCCCTAGAAGACCCGGTGTTCAGGCTAATGTCCATACAGTGACATCTCAGTGCAGCCAACAAAGGCCAGGCAGATATTCTGCTCAGTGTTGACTGGATCTCCACTGACTAAAAAGGAGCTTATACATACAGCATTCATGTAGATGCTGAATTTCAGGTCTCTGAATCTCACCTGGCCATGGTGTCACAGGCAGATTTACAGTGGCAGGAAGTGATAGGGCCTTTTTTGCCCCTCCTTTTTCAACTCTAATCTCCAGTGTCTAGATGTAGCCCCAGCATCCTGGTGGTGCAACTGCTACAAGGCAAAGGAAAAAGAGACAAGTCATGTGGCACAGCAAGATGGGACAACACCACCCTCTTCAGATGTCTCGGTCCATGTCAGGAGGTGGTTCATCCCAGTCACATGGCTTCGGCACGCTGTAGTCAGGACCTTCACCATGCCTTACCGGGTCTGGGCTTAATCCCATCCTGAGCTCTGTCCCAGAGTGTTCCTGTCATCTCATAAGTATCTGTTTCTAGGTATTGTAAAGAAAAATTATGATAAAAACACTAAATGCTGGTAATTTCAGGCACTTTGAAAGAAATTAGAGAAAAATAATATTTTTTATCTTGGATGACAGTAATATATTTAAGCTTTCTCTCTATGCAGTAGGAATTTAAATGAGTCTTTATGCAAGCTCTTTGTTATCTAGCCACTGTTTGATTCTTATGCCAGAAAATCTGGCAGTTTTCTTAAAAGATGGTTTTATTCCCTGTAGACAATAAAAATAGTCACTTTTTAAAGTGTTTTTCTATATATTATTATCATTTTCTTAACGAATAATTTTCTGTTATCTGTTATCTTACCTGAACATACAGGCAATTATCTTGTTATATTACTGCTTTCCATAATTTAATTTTCAATTTGATTTTTGGACCAAAGCCACTCTTTATATCTCAGAAATCAATTTTTTATGGTCTCTATTACTTATCTTCTTAACAGCCTCTATCTGCAAGTCTTTTTTTTTTGATCAACTAAAGCACATAGTAAGAAACTATCACCCAAAAATCATATTTTCTTTTTTTTCATTAACTTTTCTCTAGACTTCCTCCACTTTCTCTGTCAGAAACATTCCACTATCGTCAGAGATCTAATATCATAATTCTGTTTTTCTTTTTCCTCTTCCCTCCTTCCCACTCATAGCTTGTAATTTGATCTGTGACAGCTTTATAAAAAAAACAAGTCTGATTTTAGTAACTCTGTCATTCCACGTTTCACTAAATAGTTATGCAGAACTGAGATCCAAATACTCCCAAATTTGGAAAAAATCAGATTCGTGTTCAAATTGTTCTGCATTCTGTTATAGAGAAATCCTCCAAAAATCCACTGTGACATAGGGCACAAGTCAACACACTTTTAGGAAGAGCTACATTCTTTCCTAAGCCAAAAAAAATGGTTTACTACTAAGAGCGACTAAGGGAGAATGTACAAGAAGAATTAACATTTCTGGGCACAGAAATACTTATCAGAAACAGAGCCAGCTTTCATTATCACTGTTAAATGTACAGCTGAGACCAGTGTTACTATCTGTTTTGTATGTATTGTTTGCCCTGGAATACTTGTGAGAACCAAGTCACCCTCCAGCACCACCTGTTGAGAGTGCTTTGATCACGCTATATAGATGACTCCAACTTTTTCTTGGAGTCATTTTGGTTTATTTGGAATGTCTTTTCCCTGAATATCACTCTCTGTTCCTTGGGTTATTAGGTATGTACCTGGTTACTGGCTTCTCATGGGACACTTCTGTTGTCTGTGTTGCCACAGCACACCAGGTGGCAGGGATCAGTCTCTCTGAGATTTCACTGGTGACCCATGAATGCTGTCAGAAGCATCTCATCTTTTGCACAAAACAAAACTAAGATATTTCTTTCAAGATTTAGACCCTAAGGACAACAGGTGACCCATAATGTGTGGGGCACAGCCCTCCCAACACACTGAGGCTGAGACACTCAATTGATAGAAAAAGTCCATTACAAGGCCCAGAGAGTTTAAAATCAGAAAGTATTCAGTTTGACTAGAAAACTCTTGATAGCACACAAATAAAAGCAGAACTGTACGTTTTTCTAAGGTACAAACTAATGGTTTAAGGAAGTAATGATAGGAAAACAGCTCTCTCAACAGAAATACAAGAAATATCAATGACTCAACAGTGCCATTTTCCCATGACAGGTATTTGGGTGGAACTAAAGGATGACAGGACAAAACACTCCACTGTTCTTCAAAGAGAGAAGCTTGAGGGCATGAATTGTGCAGGACACATTGCTGCTGAAAGGGTGGTGCTTCTACAGTGAGCTTCATGTCAGCTCATGCTTGAAAATCTACTACGCGTCCCTTTCCCACATGAATTCCAAACCATCTGAAAACAGAGTTCAAGGTAATCATATAGCTTTTTAAATGCAATGTCATTTACAGTCACCTTACCAAAAAGTAAATTTGATGGGAATCTGTTTTATATTGTGATCAACTGTTATTCCTTCTTGAGACTACATGAGACTAGTTTTTTTTACATGTGATTATTACATGTATAAAAAATTTCGATTGCACTTCTGGGTGCACTGCATATACACTATAATTCAGTCATCACATATATAAAAACAATAATTTGTAGATAAAACAACCCCACATTATAAAGCTTTTACGTATATAGCCATCCTTGATTTGTCTTAGAAAACCAAAGTAAATTAAATAAACTTTGAAGTCTCCTTTAGTTGAGTTACAAGCTGAAAAGAGAAAAGAACAAGGGAAAAAACAACATGTGTTGCTCCAAGTTAATGTTTGAGTTTGTCTTTATTTCTTATCCTCCTTTTACCCTTAAAATTTTTAATTATTTGTTTGCCTCACCAGAGCCAAATTGCTTCGATCCTTTAATTATCTGAATTATTTTTCTGTTTCTTGTTTCTCCACCAATCATTAATTCATCGTGTTGTGAACTGACTACTAAAAAATTCAGGTTTTACGCAGCATGCAATGACGTATAATATGCTTAGCTTTTACATCCAAGAGTTTGAAGACTTCCTGATTCATTGTATGAGTCAACGAACTCATTTATCTAATGCTTTGAGAAAGGAATAATCTTGCTCTGTCTGCTGTCTTTGCTTCCCTTTAGACTATCATATTCTCTTGAGTACCACTGTCAAACTGACTTCTGTCAGAGCTAATTAATTCCTCTGTGCTTGTATCTTTAAAAGAAACATTACTCTTAAAACCCTCTATCATTATGATAACAATAAACCTAACAGCTGATCCTCTTAGTGTAAACTGCCAAACCCAAGGAGCTGCTCCTTACACTTGAGTAGTTGGGTACACCATATGTTTTAGATATGTCCTGGCAGGGCTCTGCAGTTATAAGTAGTTTTCAACTCTGTATTAGATATTTAACCCTCTCTTCTGTCCCAGTCATCAGTTTGACTTCTTTCCTTCCATTGCTCTTCGTCACCTTTCTTCTCAGTCTCTCACTATCTTACATTTCCTTTTTCTCTTTCAGAAAATTCCCTAGTTTTCTGTACTGCTTTCTAATTCCTTTCTCAAACAGATTATGAACAGACTAGATATCCCCCCGGTCTCTAAAATCATGTGATGCACTGCCTACAACAAATGCACCAGCTTCATCTTCTGCAGCTGGTTACCGTCCAGCTTGGCTTCCAATATTTCTGCTCTACTGAAGATAGTCTCACTGCTCTCCAGGTCCCTTTCCAAAGTCAAACATCAGGACCCTTTCTTAATAATTTTCCTTTTTACCTACTCTTTTTTTTAGATACGAATCAACATTTTAGCCTTTACTTAAATTTTATTCTGGTACACATTTGAAATGAGGCCCTTTTCCTTCTGCATCCTCCCATGACTTCTTCAGCAGTCCTCAAGTTGGTAAAGCAATTTTCCTAAGAAGATTCCCAAGGTTACTAAGCTGGTAATTTATCTTTTAAAGATCCACCTTATGATCACTCACCTGAATCTGACCTTCAATGATCATGAACTGTCCCTTTTCAAAGATGCAAAAAACATACAGCTTATACTAGAAATTTTGCAACCAAATATTTTGTCCTGAATTTGATATGAATCACCAGTTTCCCCAAGGCAATTTCTATATAAGAAGCATTTTCCCATATAAGAAGCATTTTTAAAAAATTGTTTTTCTAGAGGAGGAAGTCTAGAAGAGATTTTTCCTCCCTCTTTGTGTATTAACAAAAATATCATGGCTGACCAGAAAGTCATTGTTTGATAATAAAACTGCAAAAACAATAAAAAAGGCATACCATTATGAAAATCAAGTTACAGTAGTGAAAAAATATATGAAGGCTACCCTAAAAGAAAAAATGCAATGCCTTTGACAGAGCTCAGACTTTTAGGAAACAGAAAAGACTGCAGTTAATTCCTGAAACTGAACACAAATTTCAGTGTTAAAGAAAGAGAGAATAAAGAGACCATGGAAACATTTGACAGCTCGAGGAAACAAAAGTTCTGTGCAAATATGAGTTCCATTGAAATATGTCCATGAACATCCAGCAGTGGGGATTTTCATCCTAACGATGCAATATAAATGATCATATACATATCTGAAAATATAGGAAGGAAATTGCTTTGTTATAAATGAGTTAAATAATTTATTTTTATGTATTAAGGAAATTTTTATGAAATAAAGAAATAATTTCAGACATGATGTTGCAGACATACTACTAGACTAGTCCAATAAAAACTATTCCTACAAAATGGTTTGCTGTAGAAAAAGTGCATCTCTCTGTATGTCAATCTTCATACAACTGTTGTTCCACATTTTATGTACAAGTAATAGAAAATATCTTGATCAGAAAAGGAGAGGAAAAGGTTCTAGTTCAACAGTTGGCATTATTTCAAATTAATGTGTCAGTATTTATGATATAGCCTTAAGAAATTATTTTAAAAATTATTATTCTTAAATTATATTAATTTAAGAAATTAAATGCAGATTGAGTCTGCCATGCATCTCTTTCCCCTTTAATTCAAAATAAAGAAGGCCTGATAAAAAGATTTAGACCTGTTCGAGGTATTCGTCAAGGCCTGGACAGTATGACATTTTCTTTTTCAATATTTCTTTTTATTGACAGTGTTAATTACAACAGTGTACTTACAGAAAAAATCCCTGGCCATATGCTGATCTCAGGTAGCCAAGCATAAGTCTGGAGTAATCTGATTGCTCTTGAGAGCATAACTCCAGATTTATGCTCATATGCCTAAGAGTTAAATCTGACCCCAAGCTTTAGTGACTAGTAAACCCCTTCTGTTCAGTTTTTTCCCATAGCTTTCCATCCCTTATGGTCTAGTACATGAAGTCCAAAAATATGGCAAGTATTTTGATGATTTAGATGATTATCTATTTTATTACTGAATGCACTGAAAGAGGACACATCATATTAAGAACAAAAAATTATCTAAATCAAAGATTTCGTTGTTACCACTGGGGTTTTTTCTGCAAAAAAAAAGTCTTCAGAATAACACAAGAATATCTGGGAATAATTTTCTCTTAAGGTTAATATTTGTGGAACACGTTTATCACATTCTGTTTCAAAGAACATTTTGTTAACCTGATATTTAAAACAAAACATTGACTCTGATATGACTATCCAAATATTGGCAATTCTCTGTGCTGGGGAGGTACGAGTCTGATTGTGGGATCTGTTGTTTTACAGACAGACTCATCCAGAATGTGTCACCAACATTCAGCTTGTTGTGCCTGCCATCATAATACAAATAACAAATAAACAAATAAATAGATTAATCAGTTCTGGAACCACTCTAGCCCTAAAAATCAAATTAGCAATATCCATCAAGAGACATAATACATTTGCAACCACAAAAAAGGAGGAGATGTTAACTTCTTGATAGCTGAGGTTAGAAATGTAGTTTATGGTTGACAAGGTCCTTCTATAAGCAGGAACACCACCATAGCAACAGTTGCTATTGTTTAGGTACAAATGTTAAAGTTTGAGTACAAAAAGTACTGCATGAAGGTGGAAAATAATACATTGAATAATTTAAGAAATAGCAATATTATATATCTAACACAGTTTGTCATTGATTAAGTTATAAAATTATGTGGACAGAGACACCGAAATATTACTTTTTTATTCTAAAGATGTATCAGCTGCAAAAGCTATGAATCCTAATAGGAAACATTGTAGTGAATCACATCAATTATGCAAAGTTATAAAGAAAGTTTGAGTCTTTAAAAAGTGTCCCTGCAGGACCTACCTCTTACAAAGAGAAAGTCTGAATGACGTCATTATGGTGAATAGAGATGTGAAAAGCAAACTTTCTAATGGTCACCTTATCCTGGGGAACTGGAGAATGTATTTCCATATTTTTTTATAAGAGATCTGGGCAAAACAGCTACAGTTAAACAAATACCATGACTTGTAGCTAGGAAAGGATAATAATATCTAATTTTAGTCTGACTTGAGGTTTATACAAGTACAACAAGATATATAGTTACAACATGAACAAGGGCATGTACTGACTTTTTTGGAGGCCTTCACAGAGAGATGCACAGAGGACAGAGGTAATTGTGCCCCTGCCTCATTGTGCAGTTCTACTAGCATCAACTGTTCATTCTTGGCATCCATTCATTTCCTAAAAATTACTTTTTTATTTTTTCCTCACCTTCTAGCTGTATGTCTGAACGAAGCCAGTCTAAGACAGCAAATCTGCCAAAAGGCTCTAGGAATTATGCAGCCATGGAGCGGACAAGACTGGCAAACCAACATGGAAGTAGCCCTAGGAAAAAAAACAAAAACCAGAAAAAAAACAAAACAAAAAAAACCCCAAACAAACAAAAAAAACCCCAAACAAACAAAAAAACAAACAAACAAACAAAAAACCCAAAACACACAGAAGAAGAAAAGAAACCACTTGTTTTTCTCTCACACCAGTGAGTCAGACATATTCAAACTACATTTGTGGGATGACTAATGTCAGAGCAAGAGACAGGGTAGAAACATCATGGCAAGACTAGAAGAGGATGAGGCTGTTCAGCCTCAGTGCAGATTTACATCAGCTTAAACTGCCTAGGAAGCCCAAGCTGCTTCAGCTTTGCATGCCCTTTAGGAAAAATGAGCTCAACTGCCATGTCCTAGTGTTACACAAATCATCTTTCTGTGTAAAATCTAATGCATCATGAACTGACATATCCCTTCAGGAAACCACATCAGCTATCCCCTGCTTCCTTCTTGTCCTTCATGTGGATGATGACAAAACTTCTGTAGCAGTGGCAAGAGAATTCACATTTAAAATATCCGAAGTTACTACTTCTCTGTATTACAAATGTTTTATTTGGTACCACTTGTGGGAGATGATGGGAGAGGGGAGGAAAAGAAAACTAAGAAAAAAAAAACATATTCACTCAAATTATAGAAGGTAGATGTAATTTTTTCTGCTTCCTAAGATCTGAAGCCATGTCTCCTCAACAATGACCTAGCTACAACATTGTAAGATATTCTAGAGAGGTTTGTTCAATCTCTCCTACTGATTTTGTTCTGTCTTGCATGGACTATTTAAATATTCATTAAGCCAGTGAGAAGGAAAATGACTCAGTATTAAAGCACTTTCCTGAGCACTTTCCTGGAAGGTGACAAATCTTGGCTCAAATCCATGTTTTGATTCAGAGCAGAATTTAGAATGAAGGTCTCTCTCAGGAATGTACTCTAAGCAAATTGTACTTACTTTTTTTTTATTGTCTTAGAGAAAACATTTAGCCTCCATAAGGTGAAAGGGAGTCAGTGAAAGGTGTTGTACACACAATACAGGATAACATGGTAGTTAAGCCACCCTGGAAATTGCAAATTTAAATATCCAGAGGAGGGGCTGGAGTGAACATAAGATGAAATGGACAAATTCCTCAGCTAGAGGGCATGCAACCACAGTGAGACTGGCCTTTCCTCCCTCACATTTTCAATTTTGCAGTTATACCTACTTATGATGTTTTGAGCCTTATGTCAGAGTTCAGCCCTACAGCAGAAAGCAACAAGTATTTTTCTGATGGCAGTTAAGAAAAAAAGAGGACAGTTAATTACCCTGTAGCTTGAGTTTCCAAGATTTTGCAAGAAATCTTAGACGTAAATTTAATCTCACAGTGTGAGGATTTCTGGGGAAATGAGTGGTAAAAGCAGTCCAAAGAAAAGGTCCCCTTTCGCTTTGAGGTCTATCAAGTGGAAAATGGTTAATAATCTACATTTATGTTGATCTATGGTAAATGTTAATACAGTACTGCTGTTAAAAACTTACTATGTGTCAGCAACTGTGATGGTAAAACCCAAGGCATCACGGGGGGACACATATGTTAGTCAGAGACTATGGAAGGATAAAGGAGAAGATTACTTACCATGGCTACCATATCCCTGAAAGCTAAAAGAAGACTTTTGAAAAAATACTAGTATTTGAGCTCACAGAAGAAATGAGATCTTCTCTTTTCCTTCCTTCAAGAAAAAGATAAAATTAGAAGGATCTTGAACAGGAACATGTTATTTTAGATGTTTACATTCTGAAACACCAATTATTTCATTTATTTAAATTGTAACTAGTGCAATTTTTTTACTGTTTTCGATTTCCCAGATAATCCTGAATGAAAATTAAGATCCCTTAGAAATTTAAAAAGAAAAAACAAAAGAGACAAACACAAAGAGACAAAAAATATTACTCCTTGATGCACTATCTATTTATTTGGAGGAATGGTAAGTCACATTTCATGGCATTCAGCCAGGTTACAGCTCAAGACCTGAGACTACGAAGCTTTATGTTCTTACCCTTGCCTCAGTGCATAAACTTGAAAGGCAAGAAGTCATCTGATGTCACCAGACAACGCACTGCAGTCCTAACCTGTCAGCAGAGAGAAAAAGGAAAAGGAAGGTCAGTTGTGCAGAAAGCAGTAACATCACCATCTGAGCTGCCCTGAGGGGACTCTACCACTGATCCTTGACTTCAGGTTTCTGCTTAAGACTAGGTACTGACTGCTCCAGAGTCTTTACAATGAGAATCAAGAGGAGGAAGGATAGCAATTAGACTGGTTTCTAAGCCTGTGTATATGCAAAAGGAAACCTTCGTCTTTCATTAGTGCAGAAAACTTTCTTTTTCTCGGTATTTTTAATACCTTATGTTCATAACTTGGTGATAGTTTTTAGGGTTTTTGCTTGTCTTTGCCAGAAAACAAAAGGATTTTTGTATCATGCATTTTAAAATTTGTTCAAGAATGGCTTCTCTGAATGTAAGACTTGAATTTGCTCTCCCACATATTTTCATTGAAGGAAAAGTATACTCAGACCTCACTGTAACTTGGCATTGTACTTACCACAGTCATAACATGACAAAAAGCTTCATTATTAAAAATAAGTGCTGATTTCCATCAGTTGTAAGTTCAGAAACATCAGATCTGATGAAATCTTCTTTCAATCTAATGCACATAAGCAACAGTATACTCCCATGGACAGACTAATTCTATATTGCCCAGGCAGTAAGTCCAAAGCCCCTGGAATGCAGATTTAGCACGCTTGCACAGCAGAGTCCCTCTCCCTACACTAAGTGTAAGATGTTTGCCTTAAATGGCTATACTTACCCTCATGGGTTACTTAGATTATTCTTTTTCTTATGGATAAAAAAATAATTTTGTCATCAGCAGGCAGAACCTGCGGAAAACGAGCATTATAGCAATTTTAGACTTTCTTGTTGACAGGAACTCTCTTTTGAAACCTTCTGAACTCTGTTAATGAGATGGAAAAGGATGCATTGCACTTCCATTACTCTAACATTATACCAGTGACGTTCCACTGAGGTTGAAGATTGCTGAGGGTTCAAAAGTGTCCAGCTGCCAGCTGAAACTCTGCTAAATGCACATCATCAGAGCAAAGTTTTACAAAATTTGCCTTAGAACATGAATGTTTTGCAGTGAGCTCCAAGCATAGATTAAACTCAAGGCAATTTTAAATAATTTATCTAAATAGAAAAATAACATCTAGTTTTAGAACTCCTCATCTTGTCTAGGAAAATAAGTTCAGCAGAAAAGGACACATTAAATTATAATTACTTCAACATGAATTGATTTCAATTAAATATAATCCCAGTATCTTTCTGGAACTGTGTGAAGTAAGTTTTAACTTTAGGTATTCTTTAGGTATTCTATTCATAAAGTAAGCTGAATGTGAATTAATCTAGGCTGAGTATTAGTTTAAAAAACAGCCCTGACAACCACATGTACAGTGACAGCTCATGAAGATCCATACTGATCATATTCAAGGGCACAATGTCATTTCTGAATTATAATGAAGTCACCTTAGAAGCTAGTTACTGGATAGGGAACTCACACAAAAAATGTTAATTTTGAGAAACAGCATTGAAACTTACCCACTGATTTTATTCTTTAGCTTATGCAGTTAACAGTTTGAAAGTTCTGTGCTATCTACATGTTTTTGAAGATACAGTCCATTACCTACAAATAATAAACTTCTGTAAACATTTAAACATTTTCCTCACAATTTATAATTACAAATATAAACCAAAATATCATATATTAATCTGTATGCATCCACACAACTAAAAATAGAGATCTGGCCTTAGTTTTGTCAAATCACTGATAACTAAATAGCATGTGGTTATGCAGAGATGAATGGGATGGGATTTATCTATCTATCTATCTACCTATCAACCTATCTATCTGTCCCTTTATAATAGAGGGGTTTTAGTAACCAAAGCATGTAACCACACTTTGAAAATGGTTATAAAACTTCAAATATGGACTTGACAACTTTGTTTTCTGTTGGGGAGCACAAAAAACAGAGGGAGGCTTGGGAGGCTTCATTAGTCAATGAGTACACGCCATACCATTATGTCTTCTCTCATGAGCCCAGGAAGAAGCAGTAGCCACAGCTTCAAACTCCACTGGCCACGGAGTGCTTACAACCACAGCTCCAGCAGCTCCAATGTGGGTATTTGTGGAGGGAGATAGAACTGATCTGTGTAACATCTAAAGGTGCGTCCAGAGCTGGTAAAGAGTGGACTCTGAAAATGATTCTTCCTTTATCCTTCAATGGTCAAAAATACTGTTAACAGAACACAGAAAGATTGATGGGTTTCTGTCTTGATCATAGAATCAAAGAACCATAGAATCACATTCACAGCTTCTCTGGGCAACCTGTGCCAGTGCCTCACCACCCTCACAGTAAAGAATTTCTTCCAAGTATCTAATTAAACCTAGTCTCTTCCAGTTTCCTATTCAGTGTCCTATCACTACATGCCCTCATAAAAAGTCCCTCTCCAGCTTTCTTGTAGTCCTCTTCAGATACTGGAAGGCTGCTATAATGTCTCCCTGGAGCTTTTTCTTCTCCAGGTTGAGAAACTCCAACTCTATCAGACTTCATAGGAGAGGTGTTCCAGCCCTCTTATCATTTTCGTGGCCCTCCTCTGGACTCTCTCCAACAGGTCCCTGTCCTCACGTTGGGGTCCCAGAGCTGAACACAGCACTCCTCATGGGGTCTCACTGGAGCAAAGCAAGTGGGAAGAGTGACCTCCCTCAACCTGCTGGCCACATGCAGGCCACGATACAGTTGGCTTTCCGGTCTGCAAGTGCACATTGCCAGGTCATATTGAGCAGCTCATGTGGACACTTCTTTCATATTAACTAGTTATATACTTTATAAATAAATGCTTCGTCACATTTGGACTCTGATGTTTTTTGCTGTCACTATAAATGAGTCACTAAAGCAAAGCTTGCCTGGCAGCTAACATCAGCAGTAGTCATGGTAGCAGTGCACTTCCATTTAGGAAGAAAATCCAAGTCACATGTCAAGGTACCAAGCAGAACATTGTGGAGATACTTGAATTACTTATGCTTAGGACTTGCCTGCTCTAAAAGGGCAAAAAGCCCAACAGGTATTTGGCTCCGCTGTCAAGTAATCACAACCAAAGAATAGATATTCAACTGTCTGAACCCTAAACTTGTTTCTGAAATGGAAATTCCATGGTTGCATTTTTTTATGTATCTATTAATATCTGTATTAGCTGCTAGATAGCTCCTGATACTAGGAAAAATAAAGGGTCTCAGAAAAATGAGACCACTTTTTCCATGGTTTCAGCTTCATCAGCATCATAGTCTTCACATTTCTCAATTTTCATATACAGGCTTAGGAAACGAGTTGACATTATACCGGAATATATAAAATATATGCAGTGTGCAAAACAACTGAAGCAATGCCTTCTCTCTGATTAACATTAATAAGCACTCAGATGTCTCTAGGTTCAGGCAACGTCCTTCAAGAAAGTTGTGGACCAGCTGAGCAGAATCCTTAGGAGAGCAATGAAGAAGTCAGAAAATCATGATCTATAAAGAAAGGTTCAAGGGTCATTTAAATTAAAGCATATCAAAGAGGCATGCAATGCTGTTCAAATACATAAAAGGCTGCTGAAAGGAGAAATAAAATAATTGACTGTGTCAGTGGTGGATAGGGCAAGAAGTAATTGATTTGAATTAGCATGAAGAATTAAATTAAATACTAGCAAAAAAATTCTGATGTTAAGTGTAATATAGCACTGGAATCAACCTGGGGAAGCTGCTGAGGTTCTGGCACTGGAGATTCTTGGGAACTGCTTAAACAAACACCTGACAAGAATGACCAAGACCCAGTTGCACTCACCATGGAGCAGAAGAACCCACAGAGGCTCTCCTGAGGACCTTGCTGCTCCTGTGCTGTGATGCCCATAATGATTAGGGTGGGAGGAAAAGCAACCTTAGCTGTCATAATGAAATTCAATTGTAAATATATGTGTAATTTATGGAATATTGTCTCTGTTGGAAGACAAAGCTTGAAAACAAAAGTGTATCTCTTCTGTATGGAAAAAACTGTGTGATCCTGATCAATAGGAAAGAACCCTAATATTTCATCTGCTTACCTATTTTATATTTTAGGGTTTGTGATTCATATCAGCTCACTTTTGACATCTAAAAGTTAGATAAGCACTGTAAGGCTCCTTCTTTAGCATACAAGACAACTCTTTAGGTGAATTCACCCTACTCTTACTGCCTAAATTAAACAAGGTGATTTGTTTACTGTGCGTGACACTCTCTTGGCAACACAGGAAGCCTCATCAACTAGACAACTATTTCTATGGGTTGCCAAGATAATCCTTGAAGCAACTGAAGAGATCTTGAAAGGAACAAATAACAATCCTAGTGTGAAAATGGCAACTGCATCTCAATTGTAAATGATCAAATCTATTTTAGGGGTCATGCTGAGAGGGTATTGCTTCTTCTATACATCCAGGTATATTTACAATGTTTTACAATTTGACAGAGATTGTTTGAAGTAGGTTGTGATGTATTGATTCAGTACATTCAAATCAACTGGACTGCTGAAAGATGAGCTTCCAGAAGGCAGACGTGCAAACCAATTTCTCCCTAAAACCAATATATGATTGCTTCTTCAGCTATGGGGCTGGATTTGAAAGCCTAACCCTCCTGCTGAGGCACTCCATTGCCCTCTGTAGTATGTGGTACTTCAGTGTGCCTTCTACTAAAAGCAAACATATCTGATTTCAGCAAGTTGACAAAGTCCTTAAAATTGCTGTCAATATTTCATAACAAAATTAAACTAATGTACATTTGAACCCAAATATTAAACAAAAGAAAAGTTACAAATTGTATCCCTTATGAATTATCTGGGACATCTTGGGCCCAATACCAGTAAAGAGGTTTCTAATTAGTCTCTATGAATAGGGAAGATACATCAACATATAGGGGTTTATTATAGTTCTGTAATATTAGTAGCCTTATTAGTAACCTTACTTTGAAGTAGAATACATAATTTCAAAAAATGAATTAATTTAAGTTATGTTTTGTGGTGTGAATATTATTAAATCAAATGTCATTGTGTTGGAATGTGCACAAACACACAAATCAGTCTTTCATACATTATAACTGATGTTATATACAATATGTAATTAACATAATTACTTTCCCTAGCAATGGAAAAATAAAATATATTTCTTATTTTTCATACTGCTTTGGAAAGCTTTCATAAATGCTGTAAAATGAAATTTAGTTTTGGATTGGATGCTTTAATATCTTTCATAACATGAGCTCTAAATTAATTCCAAAATCAAAACACTACACAGCAGGGAGCTGCAGCTGATGGGCAAAGATCTGCTCAGTGCCTGATATATTAATTAACAACATCTTAAGTGTGCCCCTACCATTGAATACAATGTTAAATGAAGGTCCTGCCCAACATAAAGTTAGTAGGGATGAAAACAGATCATTTCCCCTTGTCAAAATGGTCAGTGAAAGCAATTTGGTTGTTATCAGCTCAGATGGCATGCCAGTAATGTATATATCCTTGAAGAAAGTATTTTTTTTCTTCATAAACTCTGAACATATTCAAAACCTCACTGGACAAGAGATTAAACAACCTACTCTTTTTAACCCTGCTTTGAGCTGGGTGGGTAGAGTGGATGACCTCCAGAGGGTCCTTCCTATCCCAGTCGTACTGTCCTGCCATTCTGTGAACAGGCAGGTGGACCAAGAAAACACAGAAAGTAACTGCAGTGAAGTGATGTATGTGTGTGAACCTTTCCTTTCTCTGGAAGGTTCTTTTTCCTTTGGAACAAGTTCATTATTTTGGTTAGCTATTCAGCAGTGTCACCCCATATCTCATGTTTGAACATAGACTAGTTGTCCCAGAGGGGACTAAATCACAAAGAAAAAACACTTACACATCAGAGACAATGCCACATAACACTATAAGAGGAATACGCATACCTGAACAAAATGAGAGTAGCATTCTCTTTGAATTTTATTACCTGAAAATCTGACATATATTATAGCCTAACCATTCAAGATGCCCCTGTGAAACAGGTGGTATTAAGGAATCTTTAGAAGATCATATGTTTACCAGCTTGAAAAGGACCTTAGGAGACTGATGATTTGTTTAAACTAGGCTTAAACTGTTTAAACTTTTAGAGAGCAAAGGTTATGGAAAAGTAACCTCATTAAAAAAATGAGAGAGAGAGAGACACTCAGTGAACAAAAATCTTAAGTGAATGTTAGAAACGTGGTGTTAGTTGGAGAGAAACCAGTCAGACACATATATCACAATATATTTTTATGTGTTCAAACTTACACACAGGTTTATCATCTGTCTTTATAATTATATAGACTTGAGTAGTTCTATTTCAATAGGTATTTTTAAATTTAGACTAACTCCCTTTTTTGAGAAGTAAACAGTAATAATTCAGCAGGACAATATTTCTGCAGCATTGGCTATGCATTTTCACCCTCTTGTTGTTTGAATGCTTCTGTTTATGTTTGCATTTGTTCAGTGCAACAGCACAGCCTGTATGGTCTCAGGCAGACCAGAGCAGACATAGATGAGTATGTGCCAGTCAGCAGGAAGGCTTTGGAGAGATCAAGCAGGATTTGTTGTGAGACCATCCCTCCCAGTAGACACCACTCAGTAACATTTCTAAAGGTACAGCACAGTGTAACTTCCTTGCGTGTCCAGTCTTGTCTTCTGAACAGATCCAGACAGTCTTATGAAATGCATCAAACTCCCTATCTCTTTGTTCCCTCATCCAGCATTTGTTTTAAATGAATGTGCCTTTCCTCCCTCTTCTTGTTATTCTTTCCAATTGTCAGGTTTTTCTGCTATTGTCAGCCTGAACAATATTACCCTTTTGACAAAAGAAAACCTATGAAACCTGAAGACCTTCTGTGAGGAGACACAGCAACACTACTAGGTCTGAATCATTGGTCAGAACTCTAGGGAATGGGGAGTAATTTATATGTATTTGGATATGATATTTCTGCAAATTAGTACCATGTTAGTAAGCAGAGAAGTATCAAAATTAAAAATGTATTTCATGTCCCCATCATTTCCATGTGCTGTTCACTGTAACAGTGTTTCTAGCCCCAAAGGCTGCAGTTTGAGGAAGGTACTGATGAAAAGGGATGTAACACCTGTGACTGTAGTACACGAGGGACCTCAAGGAGTGCACTCTAAATACTCTGAAGTAGTTTCCAACACTAAAGAAGATATAGTGTCAGAGCTTCCACACCTTTTTCCTGGACAAGGCTTGACAAGTTTTAAGCATACTGGTTAGAGGCAATTATTTAGATTTCCAGTGCCTACCTCTACCTCCCTTGAGTGTTGCATTGATTTTAAGGAGAATCCTGGAGGATTAAATTCTATGTGTCAAGAGTGAAACCTGACCCTGCTGCACCACAGTAACTAGCAATTATGGAACACAACACAGTCAATGGACAAACAAATGAAATGTAAAAGAAAGATTTGTCTGGATGATAAAATGCAACACTCAAATAATGGTCCAGGGAGCTCCATGGGTCATAGTCTAATGAACTGGGAAAAGTCAGCTTCACCTTTTTTTTTGTCATGCTCTGCGGATGCCTCACAGCAGGAATAGAAAACAAAGACTCCAGTTTCTATTAGAAACCAATCCTAAATGCAGTCTTCTAGCTGGCACCCAGCAGTTATTGAGCTACAGAATGTCAGCTGCAGCAGCTGGGCAGGAACTGGAGCACAAGACAATAAAGGATTGATGGTGAAGGAGGGTAGTTTTCTATCATCCACCACTATAAGAGACACAGCCTTTTTTTGATGGAAATCATCAAAACTGAACTGAATCTCCCTTAGACCCCAAGCCTTTTTCCAGAGGATATGCAGGCAAAGAATCTAGTTGCACACCCAGTTGGGCACCTAATACTCTATAAGTGAATTTCATGCTCAATAAGTTTTGATTAGGATTTCAGCAGACATGCACAGTGTAGTACCATTCAGAACTGATGCAACAAAAGAGAAAAAGGAAAAGTGACTGCTTAGAAAGGACAGAGCCAGTGCTGATTTTTGTCCTGGCTCCTCTTGCAGAGCTTGTCTTGAACAGGAACCCTTCCAGGAAGGCTGTGAACTCACAATATCTCCCCAACAATGGGTGCTTTCAGGAGTGGGAAAGAGAGTAAGGAAGGAGCTACAGAGTCAAACTACAATTGTACTGCAGATTCCTTCTTTCACTGTGGCAGAGTGAAAATTGTTCCAGAGAGAAAATGATGAAGAGGTAAAATGGAAAGTAATTCTGTGCAGGATTTCGGGGCTTGTGAACCTTCTAACATCAGTTCTACTTCATTCACAAAGTGAAACAAATCATCATGGCAAAAATGACATTAAAACTTATCAGAGGATGGTTCTGCCATGCAGTATGAGCCAATGTCCATTACACATCACTCCTTTGCTCTGATGGGGAATGGATGCAATAGGACTGCCTGTCTCACACAGTGAAAGAGTTTCCCACCGCCCAGCAAATTCACTCCTGTATCACTGCAGGTCAAGTGGGCTCATCAGAAGCTTCAACTGCTTCTCACTGCTGCATGGAAAAACAGTTAACTGCTCGTGCCATTGAAAACTTCCATCTTTTACTTCCAGGTCAGAATTTCCACTTTCTCAGAAAAGGCCATGTTTTCCTTTGGTGTAAAATTTTCATTTTAATTTCTTACCAAGTACAAAAACTAGGACAATTGGGAAAATGTTTTCAGATGAAAGATGCCTATCAAATGAACGTGCTATTCAAAAACCATTTTTTTTTTTAAATTAAAACTGTTCAAGGCAAAACATTCCAACTAGTTCTCTTTCCAACCTGACCACCGTTCCAGGGATCTGTAAATATGCCTGTCCTGGACTGTTGTCATGCAATGTTGCTGGACTGCACAATACTGACATCTGCAATTTCTAATAGGTCAGCCAGTTGTTGGTTTTTTTTTTAAATTCATTTACATAATATTTTTGCCACCACTTACATTTTTGCATGCAAATAAGCAGAGTAAATACAACAATGAGCTCCAGTTCTGGGTTATATTCTCAAAATATAAAAAGCCTCACCCCCAAATTTTCCATCCTGTATTTTCTTCATATAAGCATTTAAATTACGTGCATACAGATCACAATTACTTAATTGCTTATAACAAAGTTGAAGCATATATTTTGCAATTAGTCTTACATTGTAAGAATATAATTAAAAGCAAAGTTGATAATCATTTGAAACTTCAAATGAGGGAAAAATTGATGTTGTGAAGTTTTTATTGCAATTTGATTACATTTTAGATGGAATCATTGTAAAGTGCTATTTCTAAACAATACAGGAGTATTTAAAATATTGTCGAGTATAAGTTGTGTATATTTATCATTGATCACCATGCTTTGTAAAGCAGTCATGTTTTAAGGATTTAATTTTTTTTCCTCAAGTAACAAAATTGGTAATATTATAAGGAGTTCCATATTTTATGACCCATTACTTTTTAAATGCATACACTCTTATTTTAAAATATCATTTAATCTCCATTGACATAACCTCTCCCTCTGTTTCATGTTTGCCTGCCTGCTGTTCATTAGCCTTGTCAAAATACCCAGGTGTATTTAAGTGATTTGGAGTTTTTAGTGATTTGGAGGACATAGCAATTTTCTGCACCTACCTGGTGGCATTCAAAATAGATGTGACTATCAGCAGTTCCAAACTCAGTCATCTGGAGTGTGTCTGTGTTTGGGAATACAAAGCCACAAGTCACTTAGCAAATTTAGAAAAAATTACCATAGCTACTTCACAAAGCAGTTAATACAAAGTACAATTTGGCAAACAACATAGATTAAAAAGAGGCATTTGAGTGCAAAGAGTTGGACTTCTAGGTTACAATGGAAATGGAAGCATTTGAATAGGAAGGGTTGTTAACATCACTAGAGTTTTTAAGCAGAATGAGATCCAAATCTGAAAACTGAGGCTCATAAAAATCAGGTTTCATCTGCTTTAGCACGGAAGTCTCTTGCGGCCTTCTGGCTTGAGCGCTTACTAGGCAAATTTTGCATGGAGTCCTTGTTCCAAGTGTAGACCAGCCTACATGGGAATGGTTACAAAACTTTGGCTAACTTCCTGAGACACTAAACTCACACAGTGTGTTTCAGAATGAAATGTAATATGGGACCAAGCCTATTCCTTTTGTTGTTGAGTCTAATTGTGGAAGTTCCCCAAACGCTATGTGGAGTCAGAGAAAATTGGTGGTATTAAAATTATTCTAAAGCTAGGTTAGGGGTAAGGAAGGTAAAAGGAGAGCAGATCTTTTGTGAAATTTGTATCTCATTGTTAAAACTGCAGGGTGTGCCACTATGCAGAGTAATGCACAATGTCACATTAATTTTCATTTTTATTTTCATAAACTTTATATTCTTTGATGATTTTATAGGTAGCCAAGCTTTAATATTATGAATATTTCTCAGAAAATAACATCATAATATTTAATTTAAAGTTTTAAGGCTAGACATATTAGTCTGTTAGTTATGAAAAGTGATACAATAATTCCACATTTTTTGTAAAATACAAATTTCAAAGAAGGCTTAGCCACAGAAAACCAACAGATTTCAAGTGAGAAAAAAATAATGCCTAACACATGGATAAGTACTTTTGAGTGATGAATTACTTTTGAGCAATGAATATTTTTTAAGTGTTTCTATCCATTGAAAAATCTATTTGCAAACATGAATAAGAAAAACTCAAATAAAAAAGCTTCAATAAAATAATTTCTGAGTTCTCACAGTAACCATTTCAACACATAATAGGCAACCACACTTATAACAGCAGTTTTTCTTGTCAAGTGTGCTGCTAATCAAGTTTCTATCCTGCTGAGCATGGTAAGCATAAGGTTATAACACTCTTTCCATGTGTCCTGAGAATGGGAACTTGCCTGATTTTCATATCTGGGGTAAAGCCTTTACATTTTGACAAAAGTCAAAGGACTTTATCTCTCTTGTTCTTTATTCAAATAATGTCCTCCTTCAAAAGCAATCTTAGGAACTTCTTTGGTACTATACACAAAGGTGATATTCAGCATCATTAACAATACTAAAACACTTCCAAATTCAAGTCATGATTTAGAAAAATATAAAGAAAAATTACATTTTTACAAGTTCTGAGTTAGTTGAATTACAGTGACAAAAGGGGCTTAGGTATGAATCTAAATTCAATTTTATCTAATAATAAGATGATGATTGTGACAATGAAGACTGTGCTGGACAACTTGCTAATAAATTTGGAAATATATTTTGAACAAATATTGAAAAACTGTTGCTTCATTCAAACCCATTTCACCTTCCTTGGTCAAAATACGACAGTATTCTTACAACGTTATAATTTTCTTATTGTGTGATTTCTGCTTTGTGTTTTGACCACAGTCAAAATATACCAAAAAAGGTGGAAACATTAAAACTTAAAACCTGGAGCTTATTTAGTTTTGTTAAGCATAAAAAACCAAGTTATATTTATTTAAATTTTCTGAAAGCTTGTGTATTAAATCTTACCAAAAAACCCTTTCCTTTTTACAGAGAAATGTCTGAAATACCTACCAATACCATGTGAACCCTCAGTGTTCATCTTGCCTTTAGTCCATATTTAAATGTTTGGTGTTTATATCAGGAAAATATAAGAAAGAGAGAACTTACTTACACTTAATGAAAGAAAGTTTAGTAGTCATTTTCTTTCGGTTAAATTAAAGTTTCAGGGTGCAGCAGGGGGTTGGAACTAGATTATCTTCAAGGTCCCTTCCAACCCAATCCATTCTATGGTTCTATGAATATAAAAGCAGAATGAAATAATTTTACTGAATTTTTCTAATGGTTGTTGGATTTTACATATGTCATTGCACACAATGAACGCAAATGTTCATTAGGCACCTTTAAAATACAGTAAAAAACATTTGAGTAGAGGGTTGGAGAGATAATTACACGCTTTAAACACAAACTGCCAACACAGTGGTAATTGCTTGCCTTCACAGGTTTCCAGTCAATGATGGCTAGAGCATATATTTATCAAATAATGGTATGTTACCAGGGGTTTTCATTGTTTAATGCAAGGCATGGGGACATTGCTGGGAGCTTTCTTGTCCCCAGTTCATATGCTAAGGTTCATAATAATAATCTATGGTAATCCTTTCAAAATACGTATATACTTTTGCATACTAAGGATGTAAAAGGATTCCAAAGGACAAAGTGTTCTCCCTGGCATTTGCATTAAAAATGAGATTCACAGTTTCTTCTAATTATACATTTTATCAAAAGCTCTAGTTCCAGTTGTTAAAACCTGGCTTTATTTTCACATTGATGTCCCTCATCTCTACTTCTCAATACAACTTTCTTCTTTCCCAAACACAAATTCCAAATTAGGGTGTACATTCTTATCTGCACAAGGGAAATTAACATTCAGCACAGTTTTCCAGTTTGTTTTTTTTTTTTTGAAGCTAGCAAGATCCCTACTGAGTTGTGTAGGCTAAAATGGCATATTTAGCCAATCAAAGGGAAATATAAAAGGCCGAACACACCAACACACTCTGATTCTTTCTGGAACAAGACATTAGTATTATATGCAAGACATATTTGTGAATGCCCAAGCACATTTAGAAGAAAAAGGTTTTTGTCTTGTATTTTAAAAGCTGAGTTGTATTCTGTGTCCTTAAAAGTATGCCAAAACTGAATTTGTCAAGTGACTTTCTTCAAATACAGAGGTTCACACATGAGTAGAGGGGGGAAGGACACAGTTCAGTTGTGCAAGATGTTGTCTTGTGACATTTTATTTAGGATTCTGAGACACCCAGACAGCTGGTGCAACCCAAGGTCCATGGGATGTTTGCATGTGTCTGGAGTTGTAGGTACAAGAGTCTGGACAGTTAGATTCAGGTAATGGATTTTAGACCAAGGTGTCCCAGGACTTTAAACTAGGGTGCATGAAAAGATAATTTTTGAAGCCAAGAGTTGGCAGACCCTCATATAACAAAAACCACATTAAATATCCTAGGCCATGTATTTATTGTCATGCTAGTGGATTCATGTTCACAATATCACTTTCCTGTGGTGCACGGGCTTGTGCAAAAATGAAAGATGCCCTCAAAATTGCCCTCCTGCTCCAGGCCACACTGCCCCTGCATCTCACAGCAAGAGGCAGCGAGTTCAAAACAGCAGCAGAACAAGCCATGGGTACCGGGTGCTGGCAAGTCAGGGGCACCAGTAGCAGAGACAAGCTGGGAACAGCATGGGCAGCCAGACAGCTGACAAGCCTGAGTTTGCTCCAGTCAAAGTGTAAAATTCCCGGAATTAAATGAAACCATAGGCACGCATAAAAATGGTACACAAAAATACAACTGTGCAATCACAGTAGAGGTGACAAGTTCTAGCTCCAGTAAGATTTTGATTCATGACAGAAACTAGTATAGCAGTAGAACCAAGAAAAATTAATTTTCAATGTAGCAAAAAGCTATGATTTCTGAAGCAACTAGATGCAAACCAAAAACTGACTAGTAGCTTGAAAGGAGTGACTAAACAAACTGCCAGAAAATAAAACTGAACTGAGATTTCAGAAGTGCAGAAGTGCTGGCACAACTGAGAAGTTGCAGAATAGCTCAGAAGAGGAAGGTGTTCTTTAAATAAGCAAGGCAGAACAAACCCGTTTGGAAAAAATGCCAGCAGCTGCTTAATAACCTACATATTAAGTTCTCAAGGACAGCTGTTAGAAGAAGCATTACCTTCACCAAGCACACATGAAAGTAGATACGATCCGTCTAGGACAGCATCATTGTGCCTTGTCCCACAGATCCCCTCTGCTCATTTTTCTGTAATTTGGAAAATAAGGCGACTGATTATAGCAGGAGATATGACCTTGTCATAGAAGGAGATCTGGTTGGTCGAGCAGGACCTGACTTTCTTAAACCCATACTGGCTGGGTCTGATCCCCTGGTTGTCCTGCATGTGCCATGTGATGGGCACTCAAGACAATCCTCTCCATGACCTTTCCCAGCACCAAGGTCAGGCTGACTGGCCTGTAGTTCCCTGGATCCTCCTTCTGACCCTTCTTGTAGATGGTCATCTGTCTTGATGAGACTCTGTCAACCAGGTCCACATTTGCCCCCAAGAAGTCCAAGGTGTCTGGTCATTCTGCTACCCACCCTCCTTACTTCTATGAGAATTGAAATATCTACCATTCATGACCACTGTGCCCAAGAAGCCTTCAACCATCACATCACCCACCAGTCCTTCTCTGTTCACAAGGAACAGGTCCAGTAGGGCACCTTCCCTAGTTGGCTTCATTTCCAGCTGTGTCAGGAAGTCATCTTCCACACATTCCAGGAATCCCCTGGACTATGTGCTCTCTACTGTGTTATACCTCCAGTAGACATCTGACAAGTTGAAGTCCCCCATGATAACAAGGGCTAGAAATTGTGAGATTTCTCCCAGCTTCCTCTTCATCCTAGTTGAGCGGTCTAGAACAGAGTCCCACCAGGGTATTTGCCTTGTTACCATTCCCCCTGACTCTTATTCATAAACAGTCAACCATCATTAACCTCCAGACAATGCAGATACTCTCTAACATACAGGGCCACCCCACCACCTCTCCTTCCTTGCCTGTCCCTTCTGAAGAGTTGGGCCCACTTCAGCTGGGCAATTGATCCTACTACTTTTTGGGTGGAGAAGCCCTAATTCCCCAGTGACCATTCTCAGGTGTACCCATGGTTTCTAACCCTTAAATGACCCCTGTGTCTTTGCTACTGCCTATGGATGTCCATCTTCTACCTCCACTGAGATAGCAGAGTGAGGCACTTCACTAGCACATTGTCCCTCAAACACTGATATGCCACACGCAGGCTTATTTCTAGAGAGCCTGGTTTTATCCCTGTCCCTCTTCAAATTTAGTTTAAAGCTAGATTTCAACGAGCCCTGATGACTCCTGTGCCTTTTCCCCCTTTCAGACAGGGAGAATTCAATGGGAATCACTTTGTTGCATCCTTTGCTCCTTTCCCCACCTTTTTCCCCTATCTTCTCTTCTTTCAGTTCTATCCTACATCTTTATTTTTTCCTTCTACTTATTCCTGCCCTATCTAACATAATTACAGCCTTCATTCTAAAAATAATTCAGCAATAACACAGTTAGGGTTTGCAGCAGTGGCAGCTCTAATTTTTATAACCCACAGAATACTCAAAAGAAAATGTCTTAATATGTCTGTGTGTTATTTCTCTATGTGTATACCCATAAGACAACAGAGGTTTAAGAGAGCTGTGTTGTAAAAAAGATCAGCATAGCTCACTCATAACCAAAGCAATAGTAACAAGACAAGAACATCAGAGAAAATGGAAAAATTACCTATTGCCATGCAAAGGATGGTGTTATTTTCCCCTGTGTGTACCTTTCTGTGCTCAGCCTAGGCTGAGCTTTGCCCATCTCTGTGAGTTTGGGATGACCAATGAGATCCCAGGGGATGTTTACTGAACAAACACAAATGTTCCAGAATTAAGTAGCACATTTAAGTGCTATTTAAAATGCACATCTATGAAGTTATGCTAAGTACTGTACCAGGTTTGCAATAACCCCTGTTGCATTATGCCACTACTGCATGTCACTATTGATATAGACAAGAAAAAAGAGGTTTTGGAGATGGTTGGGATGGGCCCTCTCTCCATCTGCGAGAAGCCCTGGTTTTGACTCAGTTTCTTTTATGATGACCCAATGAGATGATACAGAAACAATTAATTTCTGCCCCCAAATCTTACTTCATGTGAATATGGACTCAAGGAGACTGCATGGAATCAGTTACCCTTAGGTCACATTTGGAAATTTTTCTTCCTAATTCTAAACAGAAATAAACAGTTCTGCACAACCTGAAGGTGGTATGTGGATCACAAAACAAACAAAAAAACAAAGCCAAAACAAAACCAGACAAACAAACACAACCCTAAAGTAGGAGATGCACCTGATGCTATCTAATGGAAAGGTTTTGAAAACAAAATCAGCTTTCCATGGAACAGATTCCTTGGAAGTTCATGTCTGCATGGGACTGTAAAGAGAACAAAGAACCTCTTGTCTCCAGCTAGTCACCTCATAACAATAGAGATGAGGGCAGCTAATCTTCACTGTTTTCTAAAAGCCCTCTGGGCTGTTGAAATGATTTGGCAGCATCTGTGCAGTTCACCCTGCCCAAGTTATGAATATTCACAATGTGCTCTCACTGGATCACTCACCCCTTTACTGAAGGATAGTTTTGCAGATGCATATTCCCTCTGTCTCATTGAGCTAATCTGTAAATAATGGTGGATTGTGCACTGGAAGTCTGCATCAGCACTAGTTATATGATTACTGTTTCTTGGTCTGTCATTCCCTCAGTGATTAACCATTCATCCAACTGTTCACTGAACTGGCACAAGCTGGCACTTAAGGAGATCCTCTTGTGGTTCCTTGGACTAGTTAATGACAGATAATGGGCAGACAGGAAAAAGAAAAGTGGAATATGAGATACTTCTGTATCCATGGTATCCATCATTTTTAATTGAGTGTTCTCTATTAGAAACACAGAGACATGAAAACCAGGCTTTTCCCTTTCCTCTTGATCTGAGGTAATGGTAAATATTGAACAGTGAGTGTTTGCTCCTGGTTGAAGTTTTATTGATAAATTCCAGCACATGGTAGGAGAATGAGGTTAATAACTGTAGTCCTCCTTGAAAAATATCAGAACAGGCTTTTCTGCCCATGATATTTTTGAGCTGTGAAGTATTACTTGCTCAGACCAAGTCAAAGCACTCAGAGAGATTAAAATCTGGTATCTGAAGCAGAGTTATTTACAGTAGAAGAAATGCATGAAAGGTGTGTGGCATAAAGTACACAGATTTGCAACTGCACATTACTTATAGAATTAATCCCAAGCTAAAAGAGGGGAATGAGCTCATAATTAGCAGGCACAATGTTTGGATTTATGCACAGAAGTAATTAAACAATTTATAAAATGGTAGGAGCATACAATCAAGGCCAACAATACATAATGTAATCTTTTATAAATTAGAACACAAGGAGTGAGGAAAAGGGTAAGCATAAGGCTGGAAATAGCCACATCTAAACAAATAGGGATGCTAAATGTCATTCTGAGTATGACATTTGGCTGAAGTCAAAACAAAGGGCTAGTTGAGTAGCAATAGTTGTCAAAGAACTTTCAGTCTATATAAAGGTTTTTCAAATTTATTTATATTGTTTAAACAGGTTCTTGTGTCAGCTTTAATCTTTCTAATGCATCAATAATATTTTGAAGCTAGTTGTTATTTTACAGACAGTATCAAGGCCCTACAAAGACCTTTTCTGTAACTGAGTTTACATATGAACAATTGTGGTAAAGTGTCAAATTTTAGAGTTTCAAATGAAGGCTGGCATCCTATTGTCAATATTTTCCTAGAGGAAACTTGGGGTTTTGAAGGACAAATAATCATTGATACAAAATTTATATGGAAGCATATTAAGCAAGCCAATCCAATATCAGGAGGAGGTAAAATCTGGATGCCATGCACTGCAGAAGAAAGGTATGGATCTTCTATAGGGTTAATAGCAGTTGTCAGTTTCATATTAGTCTCTCAGATACCCTACATCCTCTAAAATGTCACTGGATGTTAAATTTTAGGCATTCACATTGCTTGATCATGCTCAGGTCTTTTCACATTGGCTCTCTATTCTCTAAAATCCACTTTGAAGAAAAATTTTCATTTTAGTCCCAGGGTTCCCTCTACATTGGTAGGGTTTTTTCTTACACCATAAAACAAAATACACATGGAGTAAAACAAAAATGGAAGCTACCATGATCTCAGAAAATGTTCGAGCACTGACATTGCTCAAACAATGCTCAGCTTAGCTTGTATGACTGATCTGAAGAATCAGAGAGATCAGTTCATCAAATACAGTACTGCATGTAGTTTTAAAAATTAAACTCAATAAAAATCAACCAGTAAACTTTGGTAGTAAAAAAAATTTCCAAAATGGGATACAGACACAGAATTTACTTGCTCTGTAGAAGTGAAACAAAAGAAAACTATGACTTTCAACTGATCCCTTCTGTAATATGAGCAAGTCACAACCCAGATAGGTGTCAAAAAACATGTCATCTATATGAGATTCAAGCTCTCCAGTGAAGCCCTTAAACATATATTTAATTACAGTCCCATTGATTTCAAGATCCTTTATGTTAAGCATCTGGATTAGTGCTTTGCTGATTCATTAGACGATAAAGATATTTTAGTCAATAAAAATGTTTCAGGGGTGCAATTATATCTGTTTAGGCAGAGAGAAGCAAAAGACAAAATATAACTAGAGGTAACGATATAAAATAAAGCTAGATACACTGAAATAAGTAGTACATACATTTTTTTGTTGATGGTTTTAAATTGATGGTCACTATGCACTGGCACAAGAATACCTGACTTTTCCCTTTTTTAAAGACATCATGTCAAGATAGATGAAGATTAAATTTTATTTACTTCTTTTATAATGTTGCTCACAGTCTCATAAGTCCTTATGGTATTAAAATCTATGCATTATATCCTTTGGCACTGATACATTGTAAGCCTATACATTAAAATCTGTACATTATATCCCTTAATCCAAAGTTCATGGTTTAGTTCTGAGTTATTTGGAATAATGCCTCTTTTTTAAATATCATGTTTCATTAAAATTTTATTGATAAATACTGTATATTTCTATTTTTAAAATGACATTGTTATATTAAGGATTAAATTCAGTAATCTGCTCTCACAAAGGTAGAGGCATATTCAGCAAGTGTATGGAATCAGCAGAACTTAAATCATTTGAAGCACAAACTGTGCAGTTCTGCCTGTACATGGCAAAATGGTGAACTTGCAGGTAATGAATACATTTTGCCTGCACCTCAGTCTGGAAAAAACTGTAGTATTTTGCAGAAGTATTTTCTTTCTAGATTATTCGTTTTTCAGTATGCCTCTTGCATTGTTAATATTGTAGCTATGGCTGCAAGTGATGCTAATACTAAACTGTTCTGTGCTTATATATCTTCAGCAGAATTATCTTACTATCAGCAGAAGCAACATCGTGGAAAGATTGTAAAGAATATTATATTTCAAAAGCATTTGTGGGAATGGAAGTCCTCATTCTGCTTTCTATTGGTGTTGGGCTGTCTCTGATGATTTTAGAGTTTAACATTAGCAAATTATTCCATCCCTTTCACTGCATCATTGGTTGTTAAACTTTTCTTATTTTTTTAATCCACTACTCCAGCATTTACTCCAGAGGTATCTTTTCCCTTAGCTCTGTTCCCAAAACTTATTTTGGTGTAAAAAGACCAGAAGCATATGAATGAAAAGGAAAGCATATCAGTAGCCACCTCCATAACCTGTACATGTAAAGAACAAGATGTACATAGTCAGTTTTAATTGGATGTCACCCTTATTTCTATTAATATTTGCCTAATATTCTTGCATTGCACCTACCCCACATTAGGTATTGTGTTTATTGTCAGCACAAAACGAAATGAACCACCTTAATACCAACGAACAGTGTTCAGACAATGAGAGAATGTTGCAGGTTTCCCATCCATGTGCTTTTTTATGCAGAGTGGTAAAATACGCTCAACTCTACAAAACCAGATAACACCTCTAGGATAACAGCACACCTGAGTGCATCAGAACAGAAATAGTGATGGAGAAATGGTAAAACGGATGAACTGGTCAGAAAGGAAAGCGGCAAACAAGCAATTAAATTGGCAAAAAGTGGGGGGGGGAAAATAGGAAAAGGAAATGTTAAATGCTATAGTGTAGTTCAAAACTTTTAAAGTTAAACACATAACTAAATCAGGAGAAAGTTAAGGTTCATCACAACAATGGTTTTATTTTATTTCTGAAGATGTATTGCAGAGTATTACTGCAATAACTACACTGTCTTAAGCTAATGTTTTAAGGATCCTTGTACTTTTATTTCAGCAACTCTAGACATATGGATTTGATAAAGAATGATAAGCTCAGTAATTGCTCTGGGTCTAGGATACCTGCAAGATTTCTTTACTCAGTGATGTACTTTCAAAAATCTTATTAGTAGAGGACATTTTCTGCACTGCCCTCTCCCAAGGGTTCCCAGGTCTGGGGAACTGAGTAACTGAAGAAGTGAAGTGTCTGAGGCTTCTCAGTGCTATTTTCACCTACAAATGAATTTGTATTCTTTAACTGTTGCTTCCCTAAGCAGAGGAAAAAGAAAAACTTTCATATTTTCCATCTAAAGCTCAAACATTAATAATAAAAGGTGTATTTTTCCCTTTTGTATCAAGTTTTTTTCCCCCATCATTGGTAACATTGACCATTTTGGGTATATTTATTTAAACAAGAAAATCTTGTTCATGCACATCAGGTCAGCAGCAGTGGCTGGGACAGAAAATCAATAGGGGAAAAGAGCAATGCTTTGGCAAAGGGAATAAAGAGATTGCTACATATTTTTGCTGTCACTTGCCTTGCTTGTTACTTTCCTACATCCAGGAAAAAAACTGAAAATTAAATTCTAGGCATCAGCTCCCATCTTATTTTCTCAAAAATATTTTGACGTATTTATCACCTAGGAAATAATGGAAAACTAAACAAAACAAAACAAAAAAATCTCCTTCCTTTATTCTTTTTTTTTTTTCCTGTGGAATTGTAGAAGAATATTACTGAAAATGTGGAACAATTCTGGCTACTGTACATCACAGAAATATATGTCAAGGCACCTAAGCTGGAATAGTGCAGTTAGCATAACTGATAATTTTAAATATAACTCTTGAAATTGTTCAGCATTTCTCTTTCCCCCTTTCAGAACACAGTGTAAAGATTCTCTTTCAAATAAACATTTAAAGTTGTCATAGGACAGGGACTGCCCTAGACAGATGTGATGTAGATGGCTGCCTCTGTTAGCAGACTGCTTGGAGAAATATTTTTCTCATTCTCCAGGTGCTGGCTCTGGCTCACTATTGCCCTTTCCCAGCTTCCCTAGGCCATGCTATCAACACAAAATTTAATTTTGCTGCCATTCACAATGAGGAAGAAAACCTTTTCTTCCTCATCCTTGGGGTGTGTGGCAGAATAGACCTACCCTGATAAGACCTAAAATCTAATCAAGCTATCTTGCTGGAGCCAGGGTGTTGTCTTGGTGTTAATTATGCTAAAACCATCCTGGTTCACCAAACTTCGAATACACACCCTGCTTTTTGAAGTCCGATTTGACAGATAAACTGGTAGCTGACCTGCAAATGTGTGACTAGCAGTCAATCACTTTATATTATAAAAGTCCAGTCCCCTCTCATGTAGTCATGTTCTTCTGATATAACCCTTCTTGGGCTGTATGTGTGAAGATTCCTCTCTTGGCTGGGAGCACCCTCCAAGGATACTCCTCGAGGCTGAGAGAAAGAGATCTCCCCATGAGCGTTGGTTGGGTGAGTTACATCAAATCTCTACTTAATAATTATTTCTTTTTGCTAGCTTTAATATAACTGCTTCAATAATTGCTTTTTTACAGTGCACTATACTACTTTATGCTATATTATACTCTCCTAGTAGATTTTTAACATTTATATTGTGTAGTAAATAGTTCTGATTAAGATCTTTTGTCTGATCATTTGTAATAATAAAATATTCATTTTAAATAAATATTCTTATTTCATCAATCATTAAAACCTGCGGGACAAAAGTGGTTCAATCACACCTCTGTAATTCCTTAAATTTAAACTGTTGGCTAAAATGAGATGCAGCCACACCTGGACCTAATCTGAGGCTAAGATGAGATGCAGCCACACCTGGACTCCTCTCTGCAAAGGGCTTTAGAAAGCAAGGCAGTCCTTTCTGCACCTTGTGACTCAGCAGCAGAGCTTCTCAATAAATATTGTCTAAACCTTCCACTCTTCTGTGACAGGGTGACAGAATTTAACTTTGGGTCAGGTCTGCCTTACCATACCCACTTACAAACAGCAGCAAATAAATTCCCAGCACACATTTACAGTTGCAAAAACTCTTTGCAGATTCACTCTGACTCCGGTTATCAGTCTAGTGTAAAGTCTAGTAAATACAGGACCTGTGAGTTTTTGCACACGGTTTTATCTAGAGAGAAACCTAAAGACTGTGCCAAAAAATAGTATAGAATAATCATTGATACAACGGAGTTTACACCCTTTATTTGCGTGTCAATTGACTTTTGAGGAGGAAAGGGAGGGTTAACAGCTCCAGAGATTAAGATCAAGAGCAAAATCACTGAGTACTTTTCATGAACATCGTGTTATTATTTAAAATTTTATCTTTCACTGGTTTGCAATTCAAATTTGAATATGAATATACTTAATTTTATGTTATTATATTTTCCCTAGATCATGGAAGAGGAGGTCCTTCAAACTACTACTGCTATATAAATGCTTTAAAGGTATTTTATTTTATAACCTCATTATTTTTTCCTAGATTTGATCACATTCAAATTATTCAGGATTAATATAATTGTAACACTTTTCAGAATATTAATTACTTCTGATTCTTGAACATCTGGCAGTTTGGCAATAAAATTCCTAAAAGCAAACAAGATTTGTTACTTAGATTCTTCAGACATTAGCATTCAAATAGAAGTGAAATCCTATAAATGCAAATAGGAAAGACTGCTGGCACTTGGAAACCAAAATAATCTTCAAACACAAGTTAGTTTTAGTGCCTGAAACTACCTTTTTATTTCTGAGCTCCTCCATGAGCTTTTGGGATTTTTACCATAACATTTATATGTTTTAAAATTCTACCTTTTTTGCAACATGAAAGCTCTATGGAAGCTGCAAATTAAAAACTGCTTACTATCCTTGAATGCAAGGAATCAGAGGAGATTATTATAATTATAGCAATTCCAAGCATAGTTTAAAGCATCAATTAAAAAAAGCTTTCACTTAAACAATTATTTTAAATCTTATATTTACTTCTCATTGTAAATACACTAATATAATTATCTGATTATGTGATTGTGTGGTATAGATTTATTCAAATCCTCAGCTTTTGTACAGTCCAATGATTGAAAAAGATGAACAACTTAATTATAGACAAGTGATCAATTTGTTATTTATGTTGAGTTTCATTTGAAGTTGAAATTGAATTGCATTCTTACCCTGAAAAGCATTTTTCTTTTGATCAGGACAGATTTTACAAATTTCTGCCTTTCCAAGTCAGTTTGACTTGTGATGTTCTCAGTGACCACAGGTTAATGCAATTAAACTCCATGCTCCACACCTAGGCTCTTTTGCCTGAAGATGAAGTCACTAGACTTGAACCAGCAGAGCAGCCAGCACAGGGACAGTGTGGATGAACAGGGAACCTGGGTTCCTTTTGCCACAGACATTAAATAAAGAGCTGAGGCTTTTGTCATGGACACCTAATTATCACGGGTAGGTCATCTGCAACAGACTCATTCTGCCACGAATGTCACAACCTGGCTCTCTGCAGCCTCCAGCCCAGTGCTGAACGCAGCTATCTTGCTTACACTGCCAGCTATGGTTGATGAGCAGGATTGCCATGTTTGCCCAGAGCAGATCCCCTGCCAATAAACATTGAAGACCAATGCTGGCTCTGTGCCATAGCCTGGAATGGCATTTGTCTTCATGCTGTCCCCAGATCTGCTGGAGAAAATTGTATGCAGGGAGGCCCGTAAGCATCTCTGCAGAATCAACGTCCATTCTGCAAAGCTGGCACTGACTTGAAACCAGAGCACCAAGTACATCCAGATGGTTCTGGGCAGAGCCATGTGGCTCAGTCTGTACTGCACACCCACAGTGCTCCAGCTTCCAGTGGGGTGTATTTGCTCAAATGCAATGCCAAGCTTATGATGGTTCCTTGTGTTTGCTTGGAACATGATGCAGAGATGCCTGAGTGACTTTTCAGGGGCAGCTTGTAGGGCAGTGTAGTAACGCAGCTCACGTGGCAGCTCTACAGTAACTAGTCTTCCCATTACCCAGGGAATCCTAGCTCCCACAGAAGTGCAGGGATGACTACTGCAGAAACAACACATTTTTAATAAGTCTTTCATGACTGAACTATCTAATTTCTTGTTATTTATGTATAGAATCTGTAGGCTGGGAGGGACCTATGGATGGAGATCACCCAGTCTTAACTCCCTGCTCAAAACAAGCTCAGCCCCCCAAACTGAACCTTGGGCAAGCTATGCAGTTGGATCTACTTTGAAGACACCCAAATGCACTGCTATTTCAGTTGTCTTCCATTAAATAGGTATAAATAGAATATTTATTATTTCAGGATCCAGTGCTTTGTGATTCAAAGAAGTCCTGTTCTGTATAAATCTAAACAGAAACTTACACTAAACCCACTGACTCATCGTTGTATATCCAGTGAGCTCTGTTAGAATCCTTCATCTGAAATATAAGAACAAGACTTCAAACCCTTGCAGGTTGCTGTGGTCTCAATGTACAGGCAGACACTGGCCTATGCAGTTTCACATGCAGTGCTGCACATAAGTTAGCATGCAGTGTACAGCCGACAGCGTCTAAGAGATAACACAAATATGTTTTATAGGAGAATAAGGTAAGAAATCTGGTAATACTTAAACACAGCACAGAAAGCAGTTAATCTGCACAAAAATAAAAACACAAATCGAAACATTAACTTGACAAAAAGACTAGGTTTCAATAAACAGTGGTTTAGTTGTTTGTTCTTTTTTTGAAGTATTGCTTCCTACTAATATCAAGACAGTTAGTGCAAGAGCTTCTAAAACAGACATGGTTCTGAATTTCTGGATGACACAAGCACATATACAAAACACCTAATGGACTCTATCTTGCACAACATCATATTCTTTTAGTTATTCATGCTAGACCCAACATGTTTTAGAAATCTCAATGTGTTTTGTAAGAACTACTCTAGACACAAATTTAGGAGAACAAACATTCTGCAGCTTGAGAAAGGCTATGGAATTCTGTACAAATTTATCAATCAATACAAGGAATACACTGTTTGACATACAGAAAAAAGCATACTACCTCTTCTTCCAGAAATTAAATGTCTGTGAGCTAGCAAAGAACAGCACTACTTTAGCTCAGATTTATTTATAATAGAGATGTCATTTCAGTTCACTTGTTCACTTCTTCCATTGAAACAGCTGCCAGTGTTTCTGAAAAACATACAGTGTCAGCCAATACCAAGAACACAAAAACTTTGCAGCAATCTCCTTACAGTTATCTTGTCAGTTGAATAAGGAGCAATTTCACTTCAAGGCCAAATTGATCCAAAGAAATCAAGAGAATAATTTTCTCAGATGTCCTGTGGCTTTGAAGTCTTATTTCCTTCTCACAGGAGATGCATTTCCACGAATTGAAAGTATTGTTGGGGCCTTGCTTTGTTTTACATAGTTGCTTTCATATACAAATGTTTTTCAGGGACTGGGAGGGAATATCAGCTATACTAGTTTGTGCCCAGTGACACTCAAACTCAAGATGATCCATTCAATAGTACCCACAGTAGCACTGCTCCTGCTGTGGCCTGACGCTGCCCGTGGGCTCAGCACCTCAGCAGGTGGGTGGCTGAATGCAGCAACCTTGTAAACTGCCTGCAGGCACTTCAGCGTTTCTCTTGGTCCCACCATTTAAGAACAGCATAGGCATACCCAGAGAGGCCTTTTAAAAATCTGTATGTTAATCTCCCGTCTTTGTAATGTGCTTGTAAGGTAGGAGGCTTTAACACTCTATCTCATTCCTGCCTTCTGAGTATTCCATACACATAAGAGCAGTTTATTCCAACTACCATCTGGCTCAGCTGCTTGCTTATCTTAAGTAACAGAGCTTCATGTGTGGGCTTGAAGGTTCCCAGATTCGGTCACTGAAATACTTTGAGTAGAGAGTTTTTTTACTCTGTTTTGGTTTGGTTCTACCTGAGGACAACTTTCAACAACTGTGAATCAGACCTGTGCCTAAAATATAGGATGACAAACATGAAGTTTTGTTACTTGAGCACTCCAGCAGAAGACATTCCAACCCAATCGATTCTATGATTCTATGATTCTAAAGCACGACATAACTTGCCCTACTTTGTCCTACAAAGGGGTGGTACAATGCACATTTGACTGCTGCACATTGTAACCCTCATTGAATGGAAAATGGAGATGTACAGTGCAGCTACAAAGAAGATGCTGTAATATTTCTTAGTGCCAGACTGTAATTGAGTCAGGGCAACGAAGAGAAATAAAAACTCAGTTAGCACTCCGTCTTTCCCCACCAGTAAATGAGCAGCTGATTTTGCCAGTAAATTACTCAAGTATATGCACACTACGGCAGTGTCCAAAAAGAGTATGTGAAAGAGAATATAGCTAAAGTGTATGGCAGGAAACACCATACGAATATAGAAATAAGCCAACAGAAAAAGTGGACATTCTTTGTACTACACTAGCTAAAAGCTAAATGAGGTTCCGTTTAATCGGTAAGCAGGCAATCCAACTTAACCCCTTCTCACTAGGTAATTAGTACTAAAGATGAGAGACTTTTAATCCTGCAGTTAAGTTCTGCACAATATCTGAAACATGACTTGATTCTTATCTGTTTTAGATGATTCTTATATTGGTTTAGTGACTTCCTCAATTATACCTTCCCATTGGGGCCAAACTCCAATTATGTTTCATTCTTCACCCTTCAGGACAGAAATTCATACACACAGGCCCACCTAAGGGACATGGTCACACAGAGACACATAAGATAGATTTAGTTCCTTTCCTATTCTCTGTTACTGGTGCCTGTTTCAGATATAATACTTGAGACTTATCATGCTTGTTTTCTCATCTTTCTTACCAGTACCTTTCCTTTTTAACAGTGATGCTAAGCTAAGATTAGGTTAGTACAGACAACATGCTTATATTTCTTATTTGTAGGTTCATCTCCAGTTTCCAATGAAGTTCTACTGGAAGAGCTTAGCTTTCCAAGCATCCTTAGCGAGGTTATTGGAAAAAAGTTTCAAACTAAAAAGACCTCCAGAAGAACCTCTGCACCTTAAATCAGCATCTAAAATTAACTTCCAGAAATGTTGACAAGCAAAGCCTGAGGAACACAGCTTTAGGCCAATTAAGTTATTTGGTTACTGTTGTCTCTGATTACTTTGATTATATAATAAAAAATCAATCAGAAAAAAAATTCATTTTTTATTATCAAAACAAGGAGGCACCTGCACAATTTGCAAACAAAAGTAAGAGAATATCACTGAGCAATTAATCTAAACCAAGTCCTTCCCCTGAAAAAGTTACAGGTTTGACTAAAATTTTTAATCGAAAGACTTTAAAAAAATTTCTCAGTAGGTGTACTTTATATCTTTTTGTAAGCAACCCTAACCTTGATGCTTCCAAATAAGACATCACCAACCTACTAGTCCATAGTGCAGTTTCAAAGAAGGAAAAAATTTCAATAAATTATGAGTCGAAATATATCATAGACTATTATTAGTATTCATGTTTATATATTGTAACTTAAGGTTTAAGCGTATTAAAAACTTCACTGAAAAAATTATTCTAATATGTTATTTCAGTGAGGGCTATCTTACATTATTTAGTGACTAATGAATCCACATGTGCAGATACCATAATGGAAGCAACAAGTTCTACATTCACCATTTACACTACTACATGGTAACCTATTTAGCTAGAACTTTAGGTATATCTTTTTATTGTGAGGGTGTACAGAGACTCTGTCCCTAAATATAGTGTCAGCATGCTGAGCTATAGTGTTATACTCACAAAGACAGCATAAACCAAACCAAGCCATAAAAAGCTAAATCAGAGGGTGGGGCTGGCTGGGAAGGGGCAGTGTTATCTATACATGCTGATGTGGGCAAGGAACTAATGCACAGGGAGATTAAAGCCATTGTTCAGCAAAACTCTTAAGCACATGTATGAGTAATCCCACTCCTGTTCAGGATGGTATTACTGCCAAAAGGAAGGTCTACAGACCTCTACATTAATTCAGGGCCCTGTTGGCCTGTTCAAGGTCATACAGTAAATCTGAGATAATGACAGGATTTGGACTTAAGCCTCCTGCTTTCTACTTGTATGCCTTAAAAAGAAATCCAATCTCCACTTTTTAGTTTATCACCATTTTGTTGTGCTTCTGTTTACATATACATATATTAGATACATACTCAGGATCTCAAATAAGTCATTACAAACTTCAGTCTCCATCCCAGTGCATCTGAAATCTAACTAACATGAATTTATGAAATAGGTGGAAAAAAGTAACAGGAAAATAACATAATCATAGACATGAGGAAAAAACATTTCTTGCTATGTAGGTATGCACACAAGTTTTCATAAAATTGCCATGACTCCATTAAACTGCCATGACTCACTTTCTGTGAGGTCACCATATAAGTGAGTCTTCAGTAGAAACTGAAAAAAAAAATAGATAGATAGATAGATAGATAGATAGATAGATAGATAGATAGATTAGATAGATAGATTTTGCTGAAAAAATTTGGGAAGCTTCTTTCAGGAGAAGGGAATGTCAGAGCAATGCATCTTACAAATACAACCCTCATCAGAGAATCATCAGGTTCTATAGGTCTGTTTTACAGGAAGTAATATCTTACAAAATCAGACTTTGTTATTATGAAATGGACTTTGTTGTTGAGGTGATCACTTAAGTTTTATGTTGAGTAAAGAAAATAGTAGAGTTTAAGCTGAACTTAATTAAGTTACTTTACCTAAATTAGTTGTTTTCTGATGAAGATATGCCTTCATCTTGGTTATATCAGGTCATTTCTCATTAAGAAGCCCATGCAAATTTACAAGAAGACTGTTATGTACTCAGCCTCCCTGAGTAGTTTTTAAGCCAGGAGCATAAAAAATGACCACTACCCCAAATAACGGAGTTCCATATACTGTCCCAAGACCATTTGATCAAAACGGCTACAGGACAAGTAATAATTTAGCTGAAGTCATGTAGAAGGCTTCTTTTTCCTCCTCTTATCTCATCCCTTTTTATTTCAGACAAAAGAAGCTGCTCAGGAAGTGAAAATACTCCTCATCCACAATACTCCACGATTCTTGAAGCAAAGTTTATATTGAAATGAACTAATAAAATAGATAGTAGATAGAGGTTTGTTTATGAAGTGGAACTTGTTCAACTTCATTGCCAGGCTGAAAATGAAGGAGAAAAAACAGGAGAAATGAGGATCAGTTACACAGATTGTGCTACCAAAGGAAACCATGCAAAGAATATGATTCCATAAGTGGTCATAACTTTACTTAACATAGTTTTATGTCTCCAAGGTCTGTGACGTAAGGAAAAAAAATCCTCCTTTTGGATATGAAGACTGTCATCATCTTAACAACAGTGAATAAGCAATTTAGAGAGCCTCTTAGGCACAGTACACAAGACAGGCTGCAGAAAACCCCTTCACCAACATTGCACGTCGTGGTAAAAGCTCTCACTTTGACTTATTCAAAGAAGAAGGCTTCCCATTAAGCTTGCTCAAGAGTTCCTACAAATCATGTGATTACTCCATTTGGGAGTCTGCCACTGAGCTTCATTTGCATATGCATACATCATAGAATTATTATTGACCCTTATGTATATTGGTTGGCACCACCCATTACTAATGCTGGCAGACACCTTCCACTGTAACACCCTGTTTACTAATTTTTTTAAGCTTGCAAAAATAAATGGGTAGAAATTTTCCAGTTCAGATATCTGCCTGAGATCCCACTTTAATGGAGAAATTCCAGAATATTTCATCTACAAACCCATCCAGAAAAAAATATATTTTTGTTTAAATGTTAAACTCATTTATCCTTTCTTACAGAAGTTCCATTGGCCTCTGACTCTGCAAAAGGACTGTTACATTTGACAGGGCTGAGCTTTTACATCAAGACAGTGCCTTATGCCACTCTGTTGAAAATCACCCCATATGGCTTCAGTCAATGCCTTTGCAAAGTCAGGGTTTGCATAGGTAAGTCCAACAGAAATTGGCCAGCATTTCTGAGGTTTAAAAGCCACAGTTTCTGAAGATGTCTTTACTAAGAGTGCTTGAAAGATTCATGGAGCTGTAAGAAACTAGATCCTCTGTGTTCAGGCAAAGAAGACCTTTCACTTTCTTTACAAATAAACAAATACTCATCAAGAGAGCTGGAACATTTCATCCAAACAGAAACAAGTCCTGAATTTTATCCAAACAGAAGTGAAAATAACTTTTGCTTCAGTACTGGTTCCCTGCTTCTTAGGAGTTTGATTTTCTGCAGGATACATACTCTGAATTTTAAATTTAGTTGGAAAGACATGGGTTGCTATTGATCATCAGCTTAAGTTCATACAATCTTAACATCAGTTTGCAATACTGTCAAAAATTTTTGAAGCTTTATTAAATTAATAATACAATTCTTTAGAAAATATGGATACTGCAGAGGCAACCATCAGTCCCTGTAGCTTTTCTTTTTAACATCCTGTTTTTGCTCTTCCAAATGAAACTACTTTTGTTTACAGAAATAGTTTTCTAGCATATCATAAATAAACATATTTAAATCCTACCATCATCCGAGCAGCAGCTGCTCCTAAGAAGACATGGGCTGTGGGATTTGAGTGCAAATCCAATTTAGTTCAGTCTCCAGCGGCCACTGCTCATAAAACTGAACATAATTTCTCACAATTGGCAACTTCTACAGAAAGAAACTTTCAAGTTCCCCAGCCCAATAAAGTATAAGGCTGATGTCAAACTCTGCTTTCTGCAGGGGTAGGGGATGGAGAGAACAAGAGTCAAATACAGTCTTTTCTTTTCTAGGATTTAGGCATACATAGATTATCCTTATTAAAGTTTACTGGGAAACATGAGCAATAGGAAAACTACTGCTTTCGATGCAGTTGGACACCACAATGTTTAGGGTTTGCTTGAGAGCAAAACAATAATTTACAGAACTGTGTTATACCAAATGTGTTGGTACTCTAACTCAGCTATAGGTGATACTAGAACAGTTGCACAGAATCAGCACACATACACAGTAGAAAGCAAAATGAGGTGATGACCACTCCTCTGATGCCGAGGAAAATTGGCACAGCACAGCTGATATCTTGCAACTAAAGGTACTTTCTCCAAACCAGCACAGGGTGGTTTCATCTACATGAATAATTAAAAGCACTATACTACTCCCCAAGAAATTCCCAGATATCCTCAGTGAAGATACTAGAAGGCAAATGCCAAATCCAAACCAAGGAGCATATTGACACCTCTCTGTATGGAGACTAATGGCACTACACTTAAACAGCTACCTTGCCATCTTAGTGTAAACACGAGCAAAGGTCCCCAACCGTGTTTTGGTTTGTTGAATAGTCTGTATCATTAGTATTGTGATCTCTTTTCTAACCCAAGAGCCAGTCTTCCTTCATTGGGCACCAGGTGAAGTTCTCAAGTTCTCACCAGTTACTCCCCAAAGAGACATGTACTTTAAATCACAAGGGTGACTTGGGTAATCAACGCTGGTCTTGATGCTTCACAACACGGCACATTTTTTGAAGCACAACCTTGGTGTCAGAAAGCCTTCCCAAATTTATTACTCCCAAAGGAGTTCTCAGGAATAATTTTCAGAGGAAACAAACAGCAAGCAAATTCTCCACACTGTGTCATGACACCTTCCCAAGGAGAATAATAAAAGTAAATGCAACAGTACACACAGGTTAAGATTTGTTAGCCCAGGTGTAGCATTGTCTAACACAACCTCTCTGTGCACAAACATGAAACCACCCAATATTTGCCCAGCAAAGGTCTCTGGTAGTTTGGGGTCTTTGAACCACTTTCCATTTCATGGTGTAGATTTTCCCTGGAGGTGGCAGCATCAGTAAGTACTGCTTCCTTGTGGGACCTGGCAGGGGTACAGGGGAAAAAAAATCTCTTAAATCATTGAGGTTTACAGTATTTTTCCACCTATGTAGAAGGCAATTTCAGCAATTGCTGATTGATTTTCAGGCAATTGCAGCAAGTAGCTTTGACCACTGAAATCAGGAGGGCAAGGACACAGGAGTAAGAACAAGCACTGCAGAGAAAGTCGAAAAAGACTTTGCATAGAAGCGATAACAGAGTCCCCTGCTGGGTAAGCTTCTTTATTCCCTTATCTAAGTTCAGCTGCAATGTGACTGAGAGCAGGCCTGTTCTCTGTAGGCAAGGTTTTAGCTCCAGCCTGCCTCTTGTGTGATCTGCCCTGTATCTGTGAGACCACTTGATTCTCCAGCGCTATCCATAGAATACAGTTTTGAAAATCTTGCCTGTAGCCCTGCCCTCCATGAAAAGTGCCTAAGAGGTATTTTTGTCATTCATTAGTTTTAATGAATGGGTTAAGGACATTCTTTATACTTGTTTCCTGATAGGTTTTGGTCTACTTTTCCACTGCTCTTCTTGAAGAAGATATTCTATCTTACTTTGCTTTCACTAGAACTAAAGCCTACCATGACACAGTCTTATCTTGCCTCCACTCCAAAGACTTTAAGTAACAAATTCAAATCATCTTCTGTATCCCTTCAGCTAGACTTGCCTTTTATTTCTTGGATTGGCAGAGAGTTATATGAGAATCTTTTCTTTCACTCAGAAACACTTACTGTTTATGTATGTTGACATAATATTCAAAATCCAGTGAGCATTGATCTAGTGTTAATTACATTTTAAAACCAATTTTGGAAGTGTTTATCTTCTCGTGTCTATAATGAAGATCTTATATGCTTTTCTAGACGTTTTTCTCTAGCCAGTTAAGAAAAGGGATGCTATGGAGAGCAGACAAAAACTGTGTCCTTTAAATACATATTGACCTGTTGTAGACAAACCCCACAACTATTTATTGGAGATATTTACTTTTCATTTATTTCATTCTTTTCTGCTTTCTGTGCTTATCCTTTGTACTTCAGAAAATCATGTATGAAACAGTGCTCTGGTCTTACCCCAAGGAATTCATATACATTTCACCTCTGCAGAAGTTGCGTAGCTGTTAAAAACTGTTAAGAAATTAAATAAATGTGAAATTCATTCCAAAAAAAGCGAGGAAAAAAAGCTAAAACTTTAAAAATGTGAATATATACCACTTGAGCATTGTAGTATTAGATATTCCCAGGAAGTAAAAATCCCCTACTGATTTAGCATTCTTCTATAACTTGTTTTCTTTCTCCCCTCACAGCCTGTATGTTTCCCCCCCAGAATTTCACAGTAAACTAAAAGAACAAATCTGTTCTCCCACAGAACAACACATTTGTGGTTTATCTAAGAGTGTTTGACAATGGCCTATTTACACTTTATTAGGATGTGGATTTGGATAAGTTTAGTGCCTTCAGTAGATCATAATATTACAAGCTTTCAAAGGTATATGTAGACTAAGGGATCTTAATAGCTAAATTAAAACTGGTAGTACAAATAAAGTCACATATCTATATATGTTTTTATAAGGCTGCAGCCTAAACAGCAATCCATGGTAATTATTGTGAGGTTTTTATGTGATTAATGAAGAGCTGCAACACAGATGAAGTCTTTAGGAAGGTAAAAGTAGTACCAGCCTTCAAGAGGGAATAAAGAGAAAGTGTCATATAATACACATATCTTCTCTTGAGAAGATATTGAGATGAATTATCAGCAAGCAAGCAAAAACTAACTGAATTGTGTTCCTTAAACTGTGTAAAATGATGATGAATAAATCTTGCCAGGCATATATATTTAGTTCTTATGATAAAATTAAAAAGCCACTAACTACTATGGGGAGTATTTGTCTACTGATCAAAGTAGGGAATGGGGATTAGGGAGGAAATATTGATATAATAGATATAAAGGATGTGATTGTTAAGTAAAGTACTGATACTAGAGGAAAAAACTTTTTCAGCATACTAGTTCAACTTAGCTGAAACTTTTATTAGCTTTAATAGCAATAAAAGGTAACTTCAAACTTGCAATAGGCAAAGATTTATTTGAAAGTAATTGTGGGTCTGAATAGCCACAATGTCCACAGAAATTTGGCATAATCAGTGTTGAGCCAAACCTATTGTAGATTTATTTACCAATCAGCATGATGAAGTCATGCCTTTTATTTCTGAAAGCAAATGTAGATTAGCTTGGCAGCACACAAAAATAGTACATTGAGCTGAAATTATTTTGGTAGAAAATGGAGAAAAAAACCTACAACTAATGTCTTTTCCATTTTTATGTTTAAATTCTTTTTCCAATGATTTGGCATATTGTTTTCTGCTCTGTGAAGCTTGACCTTTAAAACTCCGAGCATCAATATTGCTTGTTTGTAATTTGTTTTTTAATAAATTTAATTAAGTCTTGATCATTTACATTTAAGTAATCACTTATTTTTAGTTCTATGAAAACAAATACTTTCTTCTTAACAGGAATTGAGGGCAAAGTTCCTCCCTGTAGAACTTGTCTTTTAAATTTTATCTTTTTTTTACTTGCTAGAAAATTCCTAATCCTGGCAGCATAAAGCCTCCTGAATATGTTGGCTAGATTAATACCCTCCCTAATACCAGATATTTTTTCCTGCTTCTTGTAGATGGGTGTTTAAATGATTGATCTTTCTGTTTTCCAGTCTGTGCTTTATCTATTAACACATTGATCTATGCACCTCTGAGATTATTTGCTTTAGAGATGTTTGCAATTCTGGAACACACAATGCTGTTTTCACACTAAGTGTGCCCCTCCCCTTTTCTGTCTTGCCTGTTTGTCTACAAAGTCCTTCCCAACAAAGGTTTATAAACTTCAAGTAATATTCCAGCAATATTCAAAGATCTAGTATTAGTCAATAGGGTCCATTTTATGCTAAAAAATATGAACTCCCTCTCTGTTTAATGATCAAGCTTGTAATATTTATGAGCAAGCAAATAAAAAATTTCTTCCCTTCAGGACCATCAAAACCTTGACTTTCCTGTGTAGAGTTTATTCCCTATCATTCATAGGACACAGACAATAGCTCCATAAAATCCTCAACTTCATGTTATGTACCATTAAGCTATTCTCTGGTAGTCTTCTTTCTTCCGTACACTTGCTTTTAACATAATGCAAGTACTAAAGTAAAACTGTTTAGTTTTGTGTTAATAATTGTTTCTAACTGCTTATCTATAGGTTTAATTTTCCTCTTCACTAGATAGGTGTATTCCAGTGAATGCACTAGTATCGAGGACCTGAGGAGAATAAAGCCATCTACTTAATCTTAAATGGAGTGAGGTTAGTATGCATATCATGGCCACAGATGGAATCAGAGGTGAGCTAAAGATGTTTAGAAAAAATCTGGTCTGCCGTGGTTTGGTCTAAGCAACTATAACATTCAAAATAGGAGTATAGTGAAAACAATCAATATTGTATTCCTTGTCTGCAACAGTGTCTCTGGTTTTGGATTACAGAAGCAATGTAAATATATGGTCTCCAAGGTGAACCACAATGCAGATGCAGAATCACCTGACAGACAGCTTGTAATGCAGCAGCATCAGTTGCTGGTCTCTTAAACGAGATGTTGCTTTACAGTAATGGAAAGGGGGTCAAAGTAAAATAAAACAATAGTATAGAGAGGAATAAAGATACTTAAAAGGGATTCTCTGAATGTACAGTGGTTATGGCCATCTGACAAATTGTAAAGCACAAATAAAATTTGCAACCACAAGATAGAAACTGGGGGTTTGTGGTAGATCATTGGTCAGCAGAGAACAAAAATCGTATCATTACAGCAACACATTTCCTAACAGTGCATTACATGTTAATTAAGAATCATATTGCTTGTACTAAAGGACTTCAACTCATCACTAAGGAAAAGTTTCTTGGCAAACATTCTCTTTTGTTTTCAGAAAGGCATGTTCATGTCTTTCCTGACACTGTGCAATGAATATAGGCTGAAGCTGATAATGTGGGGGGGTTTATTATTTTCCCCGTCATATAGTTTATCCCTTTGCAAGCATAATTGCCATGTACGATTCAATTTATCTAGAGTTCCAAACACTGAGGTTTTGTCCAAATGATACACAAACAGACAGGAATGGCTTTCACATCCAGATGCTTATAATGTCACTATCCTGAAAGCTCTGGGTTTCCCCTGCCTTTTCAGCAGCACTCCAACACAGGCTCACAGGCTCACTCCAGTACAGGCTCACTCCAATACAGGTTCCAATTCAGCACACTCCCTGGGCTCAGGAGGTTGTGCCTTCTGTACTCTGAAAGCCTTGCTCAATTGGTAAATCTCTGGCTTTTCAGGAGAGACTGCATTTTGTGGCTTAGCTGTACCTTTCTATAAACAGGGAAGTCATTAATAAGATAAACAAACTTGAGGAAAACAAACCATGACACCCAAGGTAAGGAATTAAGACATGATTGAACTGGACAGCCAATAGCGAGGAATTCTCCCAGGAACAGGCAGTAGCAAGGAGTGTTGAAAAAAAGAGGCATCTAGCTTTTTTATTTTTATTTTTTTATGTTTAACTGCATTAAGAAGGTAATGCACAACTACCATGGAATGAAAAAAATGAGATGGGTAGTTATAGTAAAACTCACTATTTTTTAATAGGATCTGGAAGCTGAAGAATAAAACAAGAGCAACAAAATGTTCATCACCAGTAAATCTGCTTCCTTGACTCAGGATTTTATGTCAGAAGAGAATTACCAGATCCTTTCATTTAATTCATCAGATTCATTGCTTTTCAAATCTCAAATCTTTTTCATAACCATGAACATTTGAAAAGTTTTTCACCTTTCACTGATGATTTTTGCTGCTCATGAATACTTCTGGATGTGCCCTTGCCTCTCAGATATCTTTTCTGTTTTAATGATAGTCAGGTATCTATCTTCCTTTTGTCATGACATAGCCTTTTTATCCCACAATTTTACCAGATATTTAATATTTCACACACTGATACTTAATATACCAATTTATTTTTTTCCTGGGATAAAGAACATTTTGGAAAGAAGAATAAGCAAGATATTAATTTTATTTCAAGTTTGCTTGTTTATACTTTCACTTGATAATGTATATTTGCTATTTATAAGCAAAAAAGAACAAAGACACTGAAAACAAAGGGTCTTGAAGCATTTAGGATTACCTGCTAATTGGTTTACCTCTTAACATCCTATTGCTTAATCAGAACATTTGCACTCACTCCATCCATCCTATGTGTGTGTGGTGGAATTTTTTTTCTTTTCCTTTTAATAAAAGTTTTACTATACAGGGAGAAAACCAAAATTCTCCCTCTTTGAAAAGCTCTTGCTACTATTCTAGAAAGACTGAATTGAATGCTGTGATACAAGGTCAAAACTACAGTAGAAAAACTCATCCTCACTATAAAGAGATATCTTAGGGCTAGAAAAATCGTTAAATTCAGAAGATAAATCACAAAATCACAGAATATGTAAGGTTGGAAGGGATCACAGTGGGTCATCTGGTCCAACCTTCTTGCTCAAGAAGGGTCATCCTGAAGCACATTGTACACAGTTGTGTTCAGATGGCTTTTGAATATCTTCAGTGAGGGAGACTCCACTCTGGGCAATCTGTTCCAGTGCATGGTCACCTGTACACCTGAAGAAATTTTTCCTCATATTCAGGTGGAACTTCCTGTGCATCAGTTTCTGCCTGTTGCCTCTTGTCCTATGGCTTGGCATCACCAGGAAGTGCCTGGCTCCATTCTCTTGACACCTTCTCTTCAGATACTTATAGGCTTTGATGAGATCCCCTCTCAGTTGTCTCTTCTTGAGACTGAACAGGCTCAACCCCCTCGGCCTTTCCTCGTAAGAGAGATGCCCCAGTCTCTTAATCATTGTAATGGGTTGACCTTGGCTGAATGTCAGGTGCCCACTAAACCTCCTTATCACTCCATCTTCTTAACTGGACAGAGAAAAGAAAATAAGATGGAAAATGACTAGTAATTTAAGGCATTTTACTGAAACAAAAATGAAAGGTTGTGTGCACACAAGCAAAGAGAAAAAAAAAAATTATTCTCTACTTCCCATAAGCAAGTGACATCCAGCCACTTCCCAGGAAGCAGGACTTCAGCACTGCAAGTCAAACGTTGTAAATAACAAATGTTCCCCTCCTTCCTCCTCCTTCCCCTAGGTTTTATATCTGAGCTGACCTCATGTGGTATCCTTTTGGTCAATTTAGGTCACTGTTCTCGTTGTATCTCCTCCCATGATCTTGCCCACACCCAGCCTAGATGGTGTTTATGCTGTGCCAAGCACTGCTCAGCAGTAGCCAAAACACTGGTGTGTTATCAACACCTTTCTAGCTACTAGTGCAAAGCACAGCACTGTGAGGGCTGCTACGGGGAAAATTAACTCCATGTCAGCCAAACCCAATACAATCATATCTCTAGCCCTCCACTGGACCCACTACAGGAGCTCCATGTCTCTCTTGTATTGAGGAGCCCAGAACTGGACACAGCACTCCAGATGTGGTCTCACCAGGGCTGAGTATAGTGAAAGGATCACCTCCCTTGACCTGCTGGCAGTGCTTTTTGCCACGGTCCGAGGAGGGAGGGGAATGGGGCTGTGACACAGAACGGATGGGTTTGGGGACAAGGTAGAGGTGCAAAATGGGATCCTTTATTGAGGTGTGTCGGGGTTTTATGAGTTTTAGGTGGGGAAAGGGTCGGGACATGGGGTGGAGCATGAGACAGACAAACAGGAGAACAAATCAGGGTAGGGACACAGGCAAAAGGGGGAGGAAAAGGGCAAATGGTAGCTGTCTCCTCTCTGCAGCTTCTTCAGCCTATCAGAGAAGGGAGTGGGGGAGCAGGCAGCAGGCAAACTCGTGGCAAGCCCGAGCAAGCCCAGGCTATGCACTTTGTAGTGTGGATACAATGAAACCACATAATAACAGTAAAGTCCATATAATAACTGTAAAGTCCATATAATAACAGTAAAGTCCATATAATAACTGTAAGGTCCATATAATAAAGTCTTGTCAATTGCTGTATGTTTTTCTCCACGCCTGGAACTGTTCCTATCCTGAATTGTGCTCCTTCACAGCTTTCCCTAATGCACACCAGGATACCATTGGCCTTCTTGGCCACAAGGGCACACTGCTGGCTTCTGGACAGTTTGTTGTCCACCAGGACCCCCAGGTCCTTCTCCATAGAGCAAATTCAATATAGTATTTTGTTAGTGAAATGTCTTTCACATTTTTAGGTGAAATGTACCATTTTTTTAAGTAGCATACTGTATGCTATGTTTGAAAAAAAATTATAATACAAATTTTTGATAAGCACAGAAAGCAAGACTGAAATATATTGTATGTATGTAAAGCATCCAAACTCATGAAAAAACCATGCTGTAGAATTTTTTTTAATTGTAGTTATTTGATTTTGTAACCTGAAAGGTACATTGCTATACAGTAATACAGAAATTTATCTACTAGGTTTTGATGAACAAGCGCAGTAACTGCATGAGATAATGGTACCAGGCACCTGACATATAACACAACAGACAAGGTAGTATTTGCATTTGCAATTGATAAAAACTCAGCTTTTGCTTCCATTTAAATTTATTTTTTGAGCACAGACGTATCTGAAAACATGACTTGGTCATTCTAAGAGTAAAGTAAAATTGTATGCTAACTTTGAAGGATAATGGCAAATACCTGCCAGGAGTGCCTGATGACTCTCTGTGAGGCTGGGACTGACAGTTATTTTGCAGGTGTGTCGTGTTTGAAGAGCTGTGTCATCAGGGGAAGGAGCTATGGGAAGGTGTGAACAGGCTACATAGTATTCAAGCGAACGAGAAAGAGATACACAGATTATTTTCAGAGATGGTACAGTCTCATGACTCTTGAGAGTCTCAAACCTACACTGTAGTGGAGAAGCAGGTGGAGACAGAACCCTACAGGGAAATTAGTCAAAGAAATCTTAGTCGAGGGTCTGTTAAAGATGAAGGCTGGAAGCTGGTCACTGCATGTACCAGGAGGAAGGTTCCTCCTTCTTCTCAAAATTTGACAGGTAGGACTGGTAGCTTCTACAACAGGTATGAGGTTCTGGAACAAGAAGACCAGACAATTGACGAGGTGGACAAAGGTCCTTCTAGGGTAGTGGGGCCGCCTAAAACAACACCACTTGTGCCCTGCATCAAGACCTCCTCTGTTAACAGGAAAAGAAGGGTAATTGTAACAAAAATCTCCCTTCAAAGGGAAATGGAGGGCCCGATATGCAGACCAGACCCAACTCACAGAGAAGTCTGTTGATTCACAGGGGCTCGGGAAAGGGACATTACTGCAAAACTCTCGAGTCTAGTAAGGCCCTCTGACTACTATCTGAACAACTATTGGTTGTTCAAACTGGTAGCAACGGAATAACAAAGAAAAGTCAAGGGCAATCAAAAGAGACCTCAGGGCCCTGGGATGATTGGTGGAGGGATCAGAGCACAGGTAGTGTTTTCCTGTATTCTTCTCATAACAAGCAATAATATTGGTAAGAAAAGGTAGATCCATCAGGTCAATGAGCAGCTCTGAGGCTGGTGTAATTTGAAAAATGTTGGTGGTTTTGACCCAAAATGGGATGGTCTACTCCACATCTGGTCTGCTGACACCTGATAGGATGCATCTATCTCAGCGAGGAAAAAGAGTTCTAGTACAGGATCTAACAAGGCTTGTTGACAGAGCTTTAAAGTAGCTTGGAAGGGGAAAGGGACAAAACCAGTCTCACCAGTGATGAGCAATGGGATGGTGTGCCAAAACTTTAGGAAAGGAGCACTAATGGGATCCGTCAATCTGCTTCACTAGGTATTGGCTACAATGTATCACATCTGAAATGCCTCTACACCAATGCACATTGCATGGGGAACTAACAATAGGAGCTTGAAGCTTTGGCCCAGTCCCAGAGACTGGCATAAGTGAGACTTTGTGGGATGAGACCTGTGACTGGAGTGCCCTGTTTGATGGTTACAGGCCCTTCAGGAGGGACAGACAGGGCAGAATAGGCAGAAGGGTGGCACTTTATGTAATAGAAGGGTTAGAATGTATGGAGCTCACAGTTGGCGATGGCATAGTTGAGATCCTCTGGGTAAGAATCAAGCAGCAAACAAATAATATAGATGTCACTGTGGGAGTCTGCTATAGACATCCCAGCTAGGACAATGTCGCCAATGAATTATTCTTTGAGGAACTAAAGGACACTTCCAAGTCAACTGCCCTTGTCCTTGTTGGGGACTTCAACTTGCCAGATATTAATTGGGAACATCACATAACTGGGACAACCTGGGCCAGAAGATTCCTAAAACAACTGGATGACAACTTTATGGAACAGATCCTAAGGGAGCTTACTCAGAAAGGTGCTCTCCTTGATCTGCTACTTGTTAACAGAGAGGATCTTGTGAGCAAAGTGGAGATTGGTGGCTGTCTTGGCCACAGCGACCAGGAAGTGATTGAGTTTAAAATCTCTGTTGACAGGAGTAAAAGTGCCAGCAAAGCCTCAACTCTGAACATGAGGAAAGCAGACTTCAGGCCGCTCAGGGAATTAGTAAGTAATATTTTCCCCTGGGAAAATATTTTTGCAGGTGCTGGAGTCCATCAGTGCTGGTCACCTTTCAAACATCACCTCCTAAGGGCACCAGAGCAGGCGATTCCCAAATGCTAGAAGTCAAGTAGGTGAGGCAGAAGGCTGGCTTGGCTGAAAAGGAATCTTCCCTTGGAGAAAAGGTAAAAAAGAAAGGTGTATGCTCAGTGGAAGCAAGGTCAAGTGACATGGGAAGAATACAGAGATGTTGCTTGCTGTATAGGGAGAAAATTTGTGTGGCCAAAGCTCAGCCGGAGTTGAAGCTGGCTAGAAATGTGGGGGACAATAAAAAGAGTTTTCTCAGATATATTAATGGCAGTAGACAGTATAGAAATATCATTAGCCCATTACAGGATGAGGATGGTCATCTCACAATCAGGGACAGAAACAAGGCAGAGGTGTTTTATGCTTTCTTTGCCTCTGTCTTCAATGGATGATCAACCAAGGGGGTCTCAGTGCCCTGAGCTGGAGGACCATGACTCCCAGTTGACCCTGAAATTGTTCAGGATCTGCTGCTTCAGTTGGCTCCCTGCAAATCTATGGGGCCTGATGGGATTCATCCCAAAATCCTCAAAGAGCTCTTTGATGTCATCGCAAAACCTCTCTCAATGATTTTTGAGCAGTCTTGAGACTATGGAGAGGTCCCAGATGACTGGAAGCCGGCGAATGTTGTCCTGATTTTCAAGAAGGGCAAGAAGGAGGACCATAGAAAGCACAGTCCTGTCAGTCTCACTTCAATGCCTGGAAAAGTTATAGAGAAGATTATTCTGGGAAGTATTGAAAAACACCTGAAAGACAACATAGTAATGGGCCACAGCCAGCACAGCTTCTTGAGAGGAAAGTCCTGTTTATCAAACCTGATTTCCTTCTATGACAAGGTAACCCACCTAGTTGTTAAAGGGAAGCCAGTTGATGTAATCTTTTTGGATTACAGTAAAGCTTTCAATACTGACTCTCACAGGATCCTTCTGGACAAAATGTCCAGCACACAGCTGGATAAACACATCATGTGGTGGATGAGCAATTGGCTCACGGGTCAAGCACAGAGGGTAATAGTGAATGGGGAACATCAGAGTGGTGACTTTTCACTAATGGGGTTCCACAGGGCTCCATGTCAGGCCCTGTGCTCTTCAACATCTTCATAAATGACTTGGACACAGGACTGGAAGGGATACTAAGTTTGCAGATGACCCAAAACTGGAAGGAGCTGTTGACTCCCTTGAAGGCAGGGAGGGCCTGCAGAGATACCTAGACAAATTAGAGGACTGGGCAATCACCAACCATAGCAAGTTCAAGGGGAAGTGCTGGATTCTGCACTTGGGATGGGGTAACCTAAGATGTACATACAGACTGGGAATGAGATGCTGGAAAACAGTGCCAGTGAACTGAGGGTCCTGGTCGATGGCAAATTGAATACGAGTCAGCAGTGCCCTGGCAGCCAGGAGGGCCAACTGTGTCCTGGGTGGCATCAGGCAAAGCATGGCCAGCCGGTCCAGGGAGGGGATTGTCCTGCTCTGCTCTGCACAGGGGCGACCTCACCTTAAGTATTGTGTGCAGTTTTGGGCATCGCAATATAAGAAAGATATGAAGCTATTGGAGAACATCCAAAGATGGTGAAGGGCCTCGAGGGGAAGCCATGTGAGGATCAGCTGAGGGAATTTGGTCAGTTCAGCCTGGAGAAGAGGAGACTAAGGGGAAACCTCATTGCAGTCTACAACTTCCTTGTGAGAGGAAGATGAGGGGCAGGCACTGATTTCTCTGTGGTGACCAGTGACAGAACCTGAGGGAATGGCCTGAAGTTGTGATAGGGGAGGTTTAGGTTAGATTTTAAAAAAAGGTTTTTCACCCAAAGGGTGGTTGGGTGCTCAAACAGGCTCCCCAGGAGCTTCACAGGAGGGAAGTGATCACAGCACCAAGCCTGACAGAGTTCAAGGAGCATTTGGACAATACTCTCAGGCACATGGTGTGACTCTTGGGGATGGTCCTGTACAGGGCTAAGGGTTGAACTCAGTGATCCTTGTGAGTCCCTTCCAACTCAGCATATTCTGTGTGATTCTGTGCTTTAAGAAAATATCTGCTAAATCATCTTGACCATCCCAGCAGTGAAGCTGTTCAGTTCCTACAACTCCTGTAATTAGCTTGTCCCTGCTCCCTTTCTGTTAGTGAGTTTCTTTACACTGCAAGATACCATGGTCCAGCATGTGAAATGGCTTTTAGTTATGAATAGATCAAATAGTCATCCAAGAATCCCAAGTATCTAAGCTTACCTCGGTACCTCTGCTGCCATTTGGAATGAAGAATGGCTGTGTATAATTGTTAGCAGTTATTTCAGATCAATCAAATTGTGAAAATGAATGTAATTTTCTCTCTGGGTCTGTTATTCTTTTTCGCTGTGTCTCTTTCTTACAAGACTGTTCATTTCTACAAAGAGTTCATTTTTATATCCCAGGGACTTCACAAACTGTTGTCACAGACATAATTTTAATTACTTTAACAACATAAAACTAGATCAATATACCACAGCAGGCAGAAATGCTATCTAACCTTTGAGCTTGTCTTGGCAACATTTAATGTCAGCATGCAGCTGGAGAAGGACCAAGCTTTGATGCTTTTATTCACTCTTAGCAAGTGCTGGGAGATTCTTAATGAAGGTGAATGATGTGTGTCCTCTAATATACAGGGCTGAATGCACGCCATGATGCCTCACCTTCATAAGCAAATAGTGATGATTTGCTACATAATTAATGGTGATTAATTCCCAGAAAATCACAAGTCAAAGAATCACAGTCAGCAGCAGCAACAGCACACCAGACCACAGACACCACCCTGCTGAAAAGGACAAGACTGGTGCTTGTGGCAATACCTGCTTTTGTGAATCCAAAAGTCACTTCTAATACCTTGAGCTCAGGTGTATCTGCCATGGTTGAGACCTGGACTCAGTTTGTGCCTAGGAAGGAAATGGCACTCTCCCATCTCCATGGCTGGAAGATCAGCTACAACAGTTCCAATCCACTGTAAAAATTCTGTGCACCCAGTCTTGCAGCTAAGCTGAGAGTTTGGAAGGAGGGAAGGAATACAGAAACAGGCAGCACTTAGACAACAAAGCCATTCGAAGTGAGACAAGGCACAAAGAAAAGATAACACAACTCCTTCCTAGGAACCGTAGGGATGCAGCATTTCACAGAGATTAGACCTAATCCACCACTCTCTCACCCATATATTATACATTATGCCAACTTTTAGGGGAGTGCATGACTTCCATATCCATTTCCAATTCTTAGGGGAAGAACAGTGCAATGAAACTCCTACTTGTAGATGAATATTTGCTTAAGTATAAAAAAAACCAAAACACCAAAACTCCAAACCTCAGAACAATGTAAAGCTACGTGAGGCTTATTTTGTCCTCTGAACAAAATTAAGATAATTTGCAGCTCTTGTTGCTCTACACGAGTATTTCCAGTTTTTTCATTGCTCAAATAGTGTTCCAAATCTAAACTAGGCCACACATTGTTACAATGCTAAACATGTCAATATATTTCTGCAAAATTTACATTTCTAAGGCAAAACAAATCACCATAATATCTAAGGTTTTTTTGCAAAACAAGAGGACTTACACAGAATCATTGCAACTATGTACAATATTCCTGAAATTATTTTTAGAGATTAGATTTTCTTAAAATTAATGACAAAATATTTACAGAAGAGAAAAAAATATGCATGCATTTTTTACCTCAAAGCAGGAGGATTTTGATCAGTTTCTAGGATTTCTTGAGCTCAGAAAGGATCCTTGCTAACTTACAAGCTATTATATGAAGCCCCAGAGGTGCTCTAACGTGATGCTGTGCATCATCTCTCAATGACCTCCCAGATGAGAGAAAGGTCTGTATTTTCTTGTGGATATTCAGCTGAATAATTGGTCCTGTAATTGTTCAGGGTTTATTTGAATGACAGAAGTGGCCGAAAGGACTTATACTTTGTTCTAGTCATTTGGTTTTCACTTCATACCACCTGTAACCAAAGACATGGCATGACTGTGTTTCCCAGAGGGAACAAAAGAAAAAAATGCACTTGTCAGTCATTTTGTTAATAATAACCTTGAGCTTTTATACACATTTTTATTCATAAAATTTACCATATCCTCTTTATTAGATGATGATTGCTTCTACTGCAGACACTTTTAGTTCTTTTGTGGCACTGCAGCAAGCTGTGCTGTGTTAGGTTCTTGTTGTAGCAGGATCATCACCTGAATTCACTTCAGACAGAAATTATTTGCTATCTGTTCTCTGTGATTCCAGGTTTCCAAATGTATTTTACTGGTATCATATCTGTAGTACCCTAAGTCAAATATGAAATGGTTGTTGCTGCTTTTTAATGCAGAAATATCAGGTTATACTCTTGCCCCAATGCATGTCTTAAGTCTTATACAACTAACAGACAGAATAACTAGTTATGTATTTGTCAAAAGCTTTGATGGTTAAAGACGAAATATGTCTTGCGGTCACATAGATTTCCATGTACTTGGTTTTCACTAGATAATTATGTACAAAATTACCTGTCACCTTCAGCACCTGGTTAGAAGAAGAATAAAATACTTTACTCAGTGACATCAATTACCTTTAGTTTCTTGCTTAACATGACTTAGCTTTTCCTTACCTCAAAAGAGTGGAGACTTGATGCTTCAGTTAAATAATGCAAAATCCATTCATGAAAAGAGTCTAGTTTGTTGCCCCATCTTAAATCAGCATTTACCTTCTTTGTTAGACCAGATTATCACTGCAGAATTTGGCAGCTTCATCCCCACTGAAAAACACAGTGTCTAGGTTAGTCATCCAATGCCCAATGTAAATGCAAAGAAGAATATGCCCAGTGGCTTCATGACAGCAACTGAGATAGACAAAAGCTCCTTAAAAAATCTACTGGAATGAGATGTATTTCTCCTTTTTATCACTTTTTTCCTTTCAGGCAATTTTTAAAAAAGAGGTTGTAAGCTCAAGTGACCTATTCAAAAGTTCTAAACTGCCTTAAGTAGGAAGATTTGTCACGGTCATGATTGACAGATGGTAACAAGTCTCAAAAGGATTTCAAGAGCTCCTTATATTATATCTAACATGTCAAAGGTACAAACTGCAATGCAGGAAAGTCTCTGAATATTTTAATAAAAACAAAACAGATCCTGAATGAGAGTACCAAATGAATGAGACTGGACAACACTGCAAAGCAATGGGGAAAGAAGGACCGGCATGCAAAAACAACTTCTGCATCTTACGCAGTGTTCATTGTTCCAATGTCCAACTTACAACATTTTGTCTTTGCAGATGTCTTTCTTTCAAAGATCTTTCCCTTTATCCACTTGCTTTTATTCAGCTCGTATTATGTGAAAGCTTCAGTTCTCTACTGATCTCAAGCAGTTTTTGTCAAGTATTTAACCTTTCTGGAGGGTGCAATAATTTCAGAGTAGGGGGAATACCTGTTTGTTGACTCATGGAAACTATTTCCACCCTCACAGTAAGGAAACAATTGAATGCTGCTACTCCACAATTGATGTAGAAGGCTTTCTTCATGAGGCTAATTGAAGGGACATGTCTGTAATTCTCGGAGAAATCAAATACATTGTAGGTGGACATCCCACCCAACTTCATCATTGCAGAAATAATATTGTTATTTGAAAATATTATGAATAGGATACAGTACAACTTACCTTATGCTATTCTTCAGACCTCACTAAATGCTTTGAACAGGAAAGACAAATTTATTTGGTCTTCTGTTAGCAACAGGAAATACCAGACACGAGAATGTGAATCATCCTTTCTCTCTCTTCCTCCACCCTTCTCAAAGCTATATCTTTATGAGTTTGATGCACTTTCACACTGCAATTTCCTGTGGGTCACAAATGAGAAGTAGCAAGTAGTCAGCAACCATTTGCATCTGGAAACAGTGAATCCTGACCAATATCCCAGTACAAAATCCATTAATTCACAGCAAGGAATAAATTCAAAGCTACCTAGAGAATTACAAGGAGGTTAGCACTACTATGTTTTCTACAAGCATTCCACTGACTTCTGTCTTATTCCTAGCTCTCTCTAGTCAAGTAGCATAGAAGTACTTTGTCCATAAGTAAAGTACATAAACAGAAAACAGTACTTTTTTTAAAATGAAAGGGGTAACATCCCTAGAGATTTTAATTTTTTCTCTATGTGCTGGTATCAAAGCATAAATATACAGGCAGAAAAGCTTAATTATGTATGACTGTTTCAATCCTTTTAAAGGTCTTTGTTGCTTCCAAGGTAGTGATTTCTGCTAAAAGGTAGTGACTGAACTAGAAGCCAAAGGCCATGTAAATTGCTTATCTATTGATTAGTTAGTAGAAAGTGCACAATTGCAAAGAGTGAATCGGTTTTGCAGGGAGGGACATTGAGTTTAACAACAAATGTCAAGTGTAATTTGGGACTAAAAAAAAAGAAGTGACTGGCTACCTTTAGACACAATCTGACATCTTAAATACATTTGTCAAACCAGAGGGAGCCTAATAGTAACTAATTCAGGCAAATGTGACATTATCCAGCACAGAAATATGCTGGAAATGGTTCACTTTCTTTGTACAAAAAAATGTTTTCAGTACTTCACTGATAGATAGTCACTGGCAAATAATGTGTCAAACCTCTCCTTTATTCAGCTTTCTAATTTTTTATATTATTAAAATTAAATTCCATGCATGATATGATGCATGGAATATAATTTTATGATTTTTATTTTTCAGTTGAAATATAGAGAATATTAAAGTACTTCTTGTTCTACACATAGTTATTGTGTGAAACTACAGCAGCCAAAAGTTCAGGCTTTGACACGTATCTTGTCATCTTTTTTCTTACACAGACTTCATTTTTCTTATACATGTTTCCAGTTTAATGACTGATCAAAATAATGATATTGTTAATTAATTTCAGACTGCCTCTACTCTTTACTTTCTGCCACAGACTGTTAATTCCTGCATCTATCCTGTCACCGCTGTCAAAATATACAAATGTTACATTTTATTGGAAAGTTTTATAGCACCATACCCGTGTGTTGCTTCTGTTCCACAAATTATGCTGGATCTATACAATGTGCCTAATCCATTCTTGGAATGCTAAGTTAAAACAGAGTTAATATATTTCTAGCTTGGGGGTATGGAAATGGTTGTGACAGCTACAAGGCTGAGATATACCAGATGTTACTCAATAGAGTAATATAGTATTATATGTTTTGATATGCCACTCTGCACCATTCTGTTAAAATAAAACTACTGAAAATTTAGATGAGCAGCTTATGGTTGATCTTATGCAAACTTTAAACATATATTCCTTGATTTTCTCCCATTAAGAAGCACTGCTTATGGCAATTATTTGGATGAAGATTATGGCTGTTGTGTGGTTGCACTAATTCAGGTTTCTATTGTGAGCAATAAGTGCCTGGGTTTTGTAAGATACTTTACAAATACAAAACATCATTGTCAATACCTAGAAACCTTCATGCCACTATTACACGCTTGAGTAACAAATTGTTAATTACAGTTCTGTTCAGTCTTGATGTATCTCCCTCCATTATGAATTGAGGGACAACCAATTGAAAATCCCTATTTATCAGCCTGATGCAAATGAAGAAAACTCTTGTTTCCACAGCAGACACTCATGCCACAAGTTACTTTCAGGTCCTGTGCAGTCCTTTGCTATTTGCCCTGGCAAACCTTCACTTCTCCCTCTCTCCTACCAGGTGATACTGGATCTGCCTGTTCTCCTACCGCAAGGACTAGCCTCGCCTCTCCTGGTGGAGATGGTAAATAGAGTGGTGGGAAATAAAGAAACTGTGGGAGGGCTAGTGCAGCTCAGAGGCAAAGTGACTGTTTTCTAAAATCTAATACCAAAGCAGTATCTGTAGGACTCCTGTTGCATCACTTTACAGCCACAAGGTTGATGGGGAGAAGCTGGAACTATGACCTCGTCCTGCTCCATGACCAGGACTACACAGTGCCTTACAGCACCAGGTAATTTTCTCTTCTTGTGCTCAGGGGCCCATAATTCCAGCATCTGTGAACTTGATTTGGAAGATATCAAGGACCCCTAATTCTACCAAGTCATTAAGAGCTGTGACCACTACCCTACCACTCCTCAGATGGCCTTGTTAGTACAGATGGGCAAAATAAAAAGTTTATCTTAAAAGCAAGCATGTTAGGGAGAAGGATTCAGAGTTCAGGTGCTAGGACTCCCCATCTCACACCTCTCTTGCACAGTTATATTCTTTTATTTCTTTCCGATCTTGAGGCTTTAGGTAGAGGTTTCAGTAGCATCAGTAGAAGAAAATGATCTCATGGAGGATTCCAGCTACTAGATTTGTGCAGGGTCAAATCACCAGCCACCAGCAGCCAAGTGATAAATAAGAAGCTACCTGGAATTAGCTCCAGTGGAAAGGCAATACAGCAGCAAGGACAGGTGTAATAAAAGATATTTTCTATGCTGATATTGATCACCACCATCATTCCTCTTTGCTTTAGTTTCTATTCAAATGAATTCTAGTCATTTCAAGCATATTGACTTGATTTCTCTCCAGATTTTAATTTTTTTCCTTGCTCTCAGATGGGTTTATTATGCAATAACAGTGCAATGAATGGTAGGTGGGAATAATGATCCATTTAATTATTTGTTTAGCTTTGGTGCAATAGCATTCTGGAATTTGTTGGAGCATCACATTTCTCAAGAGTCTTTGCAATTATTTTATGAGTGTAATCCAGCAGGTACTCAGATGGGCTGGTCTAGTAAAACATGAACAAAAGATTGGAAATTAAGAATAACCATTTCCATTATTAAAATATGAAACAAAAGAAGCAGCTCTTTCTGCCCTTTTCTCCCTATAGAAAAAAATAAAGACCATTATTTATCTAAATGAAAAGCAAAAGAATTACCAAATACCTCAGCCAGTACATAAATTTTTAAAGTCATAGCATAATTTGGGTTATAAGAGAACTTTAAAGGCCCCCTAGTCAAATCCCCCTGTAAAGAGCTGGGACGAAATGAAAAAGTAACAGGCTTTTCATATTCAGCTGTTGATTTCAAAGCTACAGCTGACTTTACCCACGTTTCAATTGCAGTCTTCCTGAAGCAGCAGCAGAGAAGCAGCATGCCATTCCTGCAGCCTCACAGGAAAGCTAGCAGAAAGGTGATAAAGCCCATGAACAAAATGAAAAGCAGAATCCTTATACGGATTTCTAGTCCTTCCAGCAAGAGGCAGAAAATCTCTTAAAATACAAAATGCTAGAACTGCTCTTTGTAGAGCCAGCACTGCATTTTTGTGGGGATTATCCATGGTTACTGTACTCACCAGGGTGTGATAAACCCATGTTGGACACAACTTCTAATTGCTTGTTTTGGCAAGGAGGTCCCAGTCCCACTGTGTGTCAGATGGGAACATCCTAATATTCAGATGAATGGACACACAATGCGGACTTTTATGAGAAATGCTGTCGTGTGGTTTTGGGTTTTTTGTTGATAATTATCTGATTGTGGCAGGACAGCATCATGCTAAAAACACCCTTCTTAAATAATTTCATTTTTTACATGGTACTTAACATTTTGTTTTCTCTGGAACAGTGGGAGTGCTCTCAGAGCTCCTGTAGAAGATCACTGCACACTCTCTGCTCAAGACAGAAAGGAGACTGTAACCATATACAATAAGCATTATCCAAAATCTAATGGATAATAAAGATCCATGCATGGGTTTACAGCTCAAGAAAACAGGGTTTTTTTCCTTATACAATAGCATGGATAATGGAAATTTAAAAGTGGATTAAAAATCAATAAACTTGCAAAATTATGTGCTAGAGAATAGGTAGTAAAAATGGTAATTTTGCTTGGCAAAATCTGGGTATACATTTTTGACCAAGTACTAAAGTTTTAGAGACATAAGTAAGTTTGAAAAAGCTTAAAATAGCTTTTCATTTTGAATAAGTTAGAGCTATAATCATTACATTTTCTTCAGTACAAGAGATCATTGTTTTAAAAAGACTGCAATTGCTTTTCATTACACAAAGGGAATAATCTTCAGTAAGTGGGAAAACTCTTGTGCACCACTGGTAAAAGTCGTGTCAGAAAATTTTTCATACAAGAACCATACAATTGGTATATAAAAGTAATAAAGTAACAAGGTGAAATTAAGAGAGGGCAAAATCACTCTGTTCTCATCTGAGGAATATAAATGTGTATGGGAGAAACACATACAGTATCTTTGGGGATAATCTACCATATCATTCTAGGAGTCAATTCTGTCAAGACCTTGTTATTCACAGTGTAGTACTTTGTGAACATGAACATGACTTCCTGTTGAAAATCAATGTAGACCTTCTCTGCTTAAAGGACATGTCATGAAGCACTGGAAACAAAGAATCACTGGAAACAAAGAATCATATCCTTTCTGTTGTTAACAATTTGATCTCTGGCTTCAACAGAGACACATCTCCACACCGATATTTTTTCTTTATTTAGCATAAAGTTTAAGATGATAAGAAAAACAAGGTTTGGATGTGGAAATTATTTCAACTGGCATACTTCTTAAAAATAAGGGTCTGTCAAGCTCACAATCCCTCCTTAAGGTCTTTGGTAACAATAATAATAAAAAAACCCTCTCCTTTTAAAATTTCTTCACAGTTTACTAATAAAAAGCAAAATATAAAAGTTGAATAATCAGTATTATCAATATATTGCTTTTTAAATCCTTCTTGTACTGCAAGATCACCCACTGAAATGATTTTTAAAAAAAGATCAAAAGGCAAACCCACCAAAATTTAAAGCTTCGTAATCCCTCCATAGTATAAACTGTCTCTGATATGAACTAAGCTGGACCTCTTCCACAACTCTAAGAACACAAAACAACCCCAAAAGGAAGGCTGAAGTAGTTGGTTCTCTTTGCATGGTGATAAATTTTTTATGATAAGAGTATCACTCAGATTTGTAAATCTTTTTGAAAATATTTTTATTCTAAATATTTAATTTTATTTTTTAAATCTCCTACAAAAATTATCTTAAAGACAAAGTGTTTTAATTAAGGAATTTAAATTAATTTTTCATTTTAATTTTAAAATAATTAAATTAATAACTTAATTTTCTCCAGGAAAAAAAAATAAAATAAATACCTAAGCATTTCCAACAAGAAAGAAATGTATACGTAACATTTTAACAATGCTAAAATGCTTTCACAATGAAACAAGTTACAAATTCCTGTCTGCACCTGTTCATTTAAATCAGTGTCAGCTAGCAATAAGTTCCATAAGTACCATGGGTCACACAAAGGCAGTAACACTGCTAGATGAGACCTACAGCCTTCATAAAAATAAAACAGATAATACTGATGAAAAACTGCTATTGGTTTGCCTAAAGTTATTTACAAATTCTCCTAGAAGTATTTTTAATATTAACAACAATGGACAGACTGAGATCATAGTCCTTGCATAACTTCTCCAGGGAGAGGAAAAGGCCACTAAAAGCCTTGGCCAGTCTCAGACCAGAAATTAAGTCTACTTCACACAGACTGGAATAATATATAACATATATATTATTATATATTATATATATTATATATTAACTGCAGGGAACTTCTCCCTGCAGTACTGCACAGAGCACTGCAACCTTCATGACTGTCTCTTGAGATGTTACCTAAATCAGAATTCCTTTCTTTAGGCATGAATATTAATCTGTACTCTACTTCTGAGAAACAGCTCTGCAGAACACACACCATTGCCATCCTAGATCAAAAAAAAAAACCAACATCCCACTTAAATACATGCTTGGGTGTCCTTATTTTAGGAAAATATTCTAGCAAGTATTAAGTAAATGTTCAAGATGTATACAGACAGCTAAAGGTTTCGGTATTTTCAGTAGAACAGAACTTTTTCAGATCTAATCTAAAAAAGTTAAAGGTTCTTGTAGGGACTACTGGGTAAAATAATATGAGAATGATTTGACTTTGACGTTGAAAACAGCTCATCTTCCTTCAATAGACAAAAGGGTAACAAGCTTGTAATGTGTCATTTTGTTAGGACTGAAAGGTGTTTTGACTAAGTAAAAGAAAGTAAATTGATTTGATACTTTCAAGTTATTTGCATGAGATGTTGTTTTGATTTTGAAATCATTCAGTTGTAAGAATAACATTACCTCTTTTCTTTCATAAATACAAATGTCTCTATGCTTAAATCAACAGAATATGAGACTCTGCCTTTATCATGGAGTCATAATGGCCATGTGCTATCATATATTGATTTTGGTTTATCAATAAGAAGAATAGCTTTTATTGAGTTTAGTTTAGTTTCTGCTGTGCAAACACAGGTACGTACAAGGGATCTCAGGTAGGGCATACATCTACTCCTATTCCAAGCTGGAGAGTTGCCGAATTACTTTGGCTTGCTTGCTCTGAGCCCAGGACAGACAGATAACAGCCCCTAAGACACAAACCTGGGTGAGGTTCTGTTCAAAGCCATAAGGCAGGTCTGACATGGCAGAGAGGTCAGGAGGGTTTTGGGACCTGCAGAGAATAGCTGTATCAAGGTATCAGTATCTGATTCAAATATCAGAGGGTTCTCAGGACTGTGGATGAGATGGAGCAAGACACTCAGTTACATACTCAAGAGCAAATGGAGACATATAGAAACTCTTGTGTTTGAGTCGACCAACAATTGCAGGCTTTGAAAACTTCTCAGAACTACTTCTCTAGAATGCCTCTAATGGGCAATGGAAAGAGATTCCTGTGATGCTGATTCAGGTATAAAAATGATGGAGGTAAACTATCCTTATCCATCACGTATCTTTCCTTGATCACAGGAAGTGCCTTGTGGACAAGACACTTATTTTTCAGATGGCTAAACAATGTGAAACTAATTTTTCCTAAATAATGTGGAATCAATGTGCTTTCTATTTCCAGGTTTATCTTTTAACTATGAGAAGCCACCTTAGCCAAACACAACTCAGAGATTATTCATTATAAACTCTAATTATGTAGCCATGGAGGAGTAAGAATACAAAAGACTTTAAAACTATAATTAACCCTTGGAAGTAAAAAATGAAAAGCGACTGAATGCACACTGTAAAAAATGCAGGATAAATTATGCTGCAGTGACAGCTCATACAAAAGACTCCTTTTTATGTTAAAAAAAAAAGATAAGTTCAAATTTAAACTGAGTACTAACTTGAATACTAAGTTTGTAAAGGGAAATTAATATAGGATATCTAAGTTTATAATGAAATTTCTAGAGTTTTTCTATTATTTTCTCCACTCAAACACCTTCAAAATATTGTGGGTCCTCCATCTGACAAAAGTTTACTCACATCTCCTTATCAAGAGGTGAAGATACTTTGAAAAATTTCAAGGTTTTTCACTGCAGTAGAACAGCTCACCCTTATTCCTATTTTCCCATCTACCTACTCTCATCCCCACCTTCCAAAACAGGCACCTCCAACTGCACCTGAATTTTCCTGGGTTTTTTTGATTTCCTTAGTGAAATAAGAGGCATTGCCCTTAGCTCCATCTCCAACACCTTGAAAAACTTCCCTTTACAATAACTCTCCCATCATTCAACATCTGCTACTTTCCTATCTTGTGGTTAGGGAGGTCTAGCTTCTCTGCCATAGCATTCCTGCTTCAATCCACATATCTATGAACAGCATCCAAGTAGAGAAGCAAGATAATCTACAGCAATTTGGAAACGTTTCTGACTTAAATGGATCCTCAGATTCTTATGACTCATGGAAACATTTTAATTCAGTGTGAAAAGAAACTTAATTTAACCTATTGTTAAACCCAGAACTCTGGAGTAGCTCCAAGGACTGGATGTGCTGTGACGAAGAGGAAGATGAGGAAGAGAGGTTCTTAGAGCCCCTTGCCTCAATTTCCCAAAGGGGCATGCCAGGGGCAGAACTGGGTGGAACTGGGGGGTGGATAGATCTGGGATGGGTTGGAATAACACCTTAAATTGTGGAATCCCCTGGATACATGTGTGCGTGTCTCTGTACTGCCATGGTTGAAGGCCTTCTACTAAAACCGCTCTCTTATCTTATCTCTACTAATAATTGCCTGGTGAGTAATTTTTTGGCTCCCAATCTAAGGCAACAGTGTCATGAAATCATAACATACACGGCTATATGAATAACTTAATCTCAATTAATTGAAAACATCCAAGGTTACATGGCATATTAATTCTAATTCTAATATGCTTATATATATATATTTTCAATCACGACAGTTGGTCACCAGGGTTCTAATTTGGCCTTTACCTAGCCACACACTTACAAAATATTACTTGTAAGTGGAAAGCCTTCATTTTCTTATTTTGAAGTTTACTACTTAATATTCCAAATGCTGGTCCACAGAGGATCAAAAAATACAGCCAACAGGTAACATGTGAGAAGCATTTGTATGCAGACACACAAACATGTAGCTTTTCTGTCCATCCTTCCGAAGCCATGATTTTCTTATGCACCTCCATATTACATCCTAGCAATTAAAAAGTCTTTAATGAACAAAACCTTGAGGCCCACTCCATTACCACCTGAATGAAAACACATTCAAGCAGCAAAATCCTGTCTTTGCACCTGGCAGATAATGCATTATTTTTCAGCCATGCACACTCTTTGACTCAAATGAAACAGAGAGAAGTCTTTTTGTATGCAGAGAGCATTCAAAGCCAGGTGCATTGACAGTAACACATTTTCATCCACAGAGCCCAAACACAATCTCATGCCCTTAGCTCATATTCTACCACTGTACACCAGCTACCTCCTCACAGAAGCAGGCTTTTTCCTGCAGCCCAACTCAATGGCAAAATCCGGAACAAAAGTAAGTGAAGTACTATCATCCCCCTGCAGACTTTCCAGTTAGAAGGAGCATCTGTTTCAAAGGATACACCTTACATTATTATTCATAAAATATGGTGACTACATATTTTGCAGTTTTGACTTGTGGATGTTGGTGTCTTCAACTTAGTGACTAAAGATGGTCCTGCCACAATATATTCGCCCATATATGTTCCTTGATTGTTGTTGCTAGACAGGAAAGTAAAATAGCCCCCAACCCACTGCAGCATAGTCATGTATCCTGATACTCATTATCAGTCACCTGACTATGCTTGCCTGTAAAGGATTCAGCTCAGGAACTGGTTCATATTTGCTTCAATTCATCCTGCCATTTGTAGCAGCAAGATCTGCTACAAAACAAACAGTAGAAAGCACCAGCTGCCTCAGAGACACAACTTTAATCCATTTGGTTTTTTTGGCATTTCATTAATATCTCACTAAATTGCTATAACTTCTCCCTTACTGCTGTAAACAACAGTGAAAATATCTAATACATGAACAAATGTTGAATTCTACAAATGTGCAGTCTGAAATAACAAGAAAATCAGCAGAGTGGCAAGTTACAGTGCACAGAGCTGCTCTGCACAGTAATCTGATTGTTCCAGATGTATTTGTTTTGAAAACTATGCAATTTGCAAACACAAAAACAAGATCTAAGAGCAAAATGGGATCTAAGAGCAATCTGGTCTAGTAGAAGGTATTCCTCCCATGGAAGAGGGAGAGGAACTCTAAGATCCCTTCCAAACCAAGCCATCCTACAATTTAATGAAAAAATAGATCACATTCTGAAATACATTTACACACTAAGAAAGATTCTGGGGTCATAGTAAATGAGCTAATTAAGCATGAACATTCAGCACAGTGCTATAGATAAGAAAATGATTGTGATTCCTGGATGCTTAAGCCAGCAAATATTAAGAGTGCTGAAGAGCTGGTATTTATCTTTGTAAAGAGCATTAGTGAGATCGTTACTGGAATAGTATGTCCTGCTGTGCAATGCACAATTTAATAATTACTGAATAAAAAGTTAGAAGAAATTCAAAAATGTTTTCAAAATAACTTGTAATGCAAAAAATACATCCATGAAAGTGTGAGGTCTAATTAGTTTATTAATTAGAAGGCTGAGATATAACTTGATCTGCATCTCCAAATACATGTAAGTAAAAGATTCGTGGCTCAAGGCTCTGTATGATAACAATTTTAAAAAATGTATAATGAGATCCAATAACCAGAAAACAATGAAAGATAAAGTTCAGGCTCAGGTTTACATTTCAACTGTGAGCCTAAGGAATCACTTGGAATACACTAGGACAGAGGTGTATTCAAGCATTTTTGTCTTTTTTAGTCATAACTTTTTTTCAACATATGCCATACCTTGTGCAGAAATTATGTGCAGCTTAGGGACTGTCACTAAATGAACACAATAGTCCCCTTTGATTTTAAAATTCACAAAGATCTGAGTACTCCTCAAATTATGTGGTAAAACTATTTTTTTTGAAAAGCAAGGGAGTCCCCATGAAAAATATATTTATTTTCCCATGCATTTCTCAAGTCTATGTCTTCTAGAACAGTATCTGATTGCATTTCAAAGTTCTTCACAGTCTATTCAGAACCTACCCATCATATTCAATACTCAAACATAAGTTCCTAAAGATGTCTTAAGAGGCAGAGGAACTGAGCATCAGAATTCACTGAAGACCACCACAGACAACAGCACGACCTGGAGCACATGGTATACGGCACTCACAGGCAGGGGAAGTTCCAGCAGACTGTTTCTAATTACCCTCTTGCTTATAATACTCTAAACAAGGTATCTGCTTTGGCCATCTAAGAACAAAGTCTTCCACTACTATGCATAGTTTGATTTTCAAAGCTTTGCACTTGTTCTTGTATAGGGTAGCACGGCCACTCTGCTGCCTTCTTTCAAATTGCTCCTGCATGTCTGGGATGCTTAAAAAAGTCTGAGAACATTTAATTCGATAATGCTCTGTAAAATTTTCCTTTTTTGGTGAGCAGTTTTGTCTTAATGTACTATACTCTCCATTTATGATAACCCCATTTTACCCATATGGTTGAACCAAATCTCCCTGGGGACAAGGACTGCATTTTTGCCTTAACTCTATACAGGCCTGGGCCAACAGAGTCCTAGAATATATGTTCACTGGCAATAAGCAAGAATTTAATACAGTTAATTGACAAAAGCCCAGCAGTTTACAATAATTTGATATCTTCAAAACACTGAATTGTGGGTAGAAATTACAGTTCACTAATTTATGTCCATTGCTACTGTCCCCAACTAGAAAGTATCCTTCACTCGTGGTGCAGGATTGAAAAATCTCACTTCAGTTCTTGAAAGTGAGTTCAGCATCTACAACATCAGATTACTTCAGAAATTACTTTTTCCTATATTTAATTATCATAAAATGCTTTCAAATACTGATGTTTCCAGCAAGTCAAGGAGTCTTTTCCTACAAGGAATATTATCCATTAAATATCACATTTAAAGCAAATTGACATAATTTCTACCATTATTCTACACTTTTTGTCCTGTGTAGCACTGTACAGATTTTGCATAGCTATGTTACTGCCATATACCACATCTATTGGGCCCTGACTGGATATCTTCCTTTCACCCTCTGATTCAATTCCTCATTTTCTTTTGTCTTTTGACCATTGTCACATGACGAACTTAGTTACAAATGCTAAAACAAATATCAACACATCAGTGCTTTGTTTTAACATTTGGTTTAACCAGACTTGATATTGACAAGCAGCCTTTTAAAACCACAGTCCACGTAGGAGAGGTGCATTAATCAAACATGGTTAAAAAAGTGATTCGACATCAGTCTTGTTTTGCAAAAATAGAGGGAATGTTAGATATAAGCTGTTCTGTGAAAAGAGAAAAGAAAGGAATAAACATACAAAAAGCAATATACATTTATGTTACTTAGCACAGTCTAGATGAAAACACTTTCATATATAATTCATTAAAGCTCCAGTATTAAACAGGCTAAAGCACTTTTATTAAATAAGTTTCAGTGCTACAAATCCTTCAGAATAATAGTTAGAAATGGAATAATCTTGCATTACTTGTAACTATGGTGCAGATATGTTTTTTTGGTTAATGCAGTTAGAAAGGAACTTTCCTGAGCTGCAAATGTACCTTATTAAATTTCCAATTATTGCCATAGGTGGATGTGCTGTGAAAGCTTGTTTTGCCCAGACCATCCTAAGGACAGTGCAAATTAGAATGAATGAAGCAACATGGTTCTTTTCAAGCTGCATCTCCATATTTTTCTTCCTGCTAATTCTGAAATCAAGCATGTCCTAGGCTATCTGTGCTATCTACTCTTCCTATTGAGAAATCCATTTCCCATACAAGCTTGTAAGTCTACGATTCTGTCCAAGCAAATTATTTTTAATTTAAATGACAATTAAAAATCAGGTGGAAAAATTATGTTTTTGAATCAGAAATGTAAATATTTGTTTTCTTTAACAATGCAAAAAAGTAGTGGGTTTTTATTATTTCAGGATGAATTATCCTCCCATGGGAGGTCTCCTCCCATTTTTTTAACACCTAAATATTAAAAATTAATGGGATAGACTGAGAAGAAATTCACAGAATTGACTGGGAAGTTGTGGTATCTTCTTTTTTTTCCAAGCAGCTTAAAAGTGGGACCTTTCAACCAGCTCTGAGACTCATGTTCAAACACATACCTGCTCTTTTTGATGGTATTTGAACATTTATAGCCCAGGAGAACAACTTTGCCAACAGGTTTCAGTATGTTTCTCAGTAAATTTTTCTCAATCCCTTACTCAATCTCATACTTGCTTTTATAGGAAAGTATGAAATCTATTGCATTAGAAAGGGAGTAGGAATTATTTTACAGCCAATAGAAAAAAAGCTTCAGGGTTTGGTTTGATGGGTTTTTTTACTGCAAAACTCAATTTTTAGTCAGTGCCTCAACTGCACATTTTCTGCAAGTGGAATCACAGGACAGACCACGAGAGATGGCACTTTTGCAATTTGCCTATGGAAAATCTGGTCAAAAAACAGGCTGGAGAAGAATAAATTGGGTCAAAAAACAGGCTGCTGGAAAGCATTGCCTGTTTTTCATTTATCTGAAGTATTTTTTCTTCTAAACAATTGGAAAAATCCAGTTCAAAACTCACAAATAGTTTTGCATTAAAATAATTTTTAATATCTTAAATAAATAAAATAACCTTAAATTATTTATATCATGGACCAAAAGGCCACCTAGATATTTCTGAAAAAATTGTTGTTATTTTGACAGTTTGAGCCAAACACTTTCAAAGCTGGATTTTAAGAAACATCTGTTTCACTGTCTTCAAGTAGCAAGTTGGCTCAGTATAGGCTCAGATATCTGAAAATATTACTGGTATTTACTTAAAGTTTGCACTTGAAAAAACTTGTAAAGGTTTGCAGATGTCTGTCATATTCTGCTATAATTTTTCCACTTCTTGCTTGTTTTCCTAGTAGATACATATTAAACAAAACAAAAACAAACAAGAAAAATTCCCATATCTTGATCAATACACCACACTAGCAAAAGATTGCAGTGCACCTCTAGATTATTTGTGTAACCAACAGAGGCTACCAAAAATAACCTTCTATTTTTCTGTTGAAGTGTTGAAAGAGCATAAATTAGCAGACCAAAGTGAACCCTAATTCAATCATATGATAAACTTCAGATGTCAAAGTATTTTCAACTGTAAAAGGGGGCCTGTGAAGGGGGAATAACCCAAGGTAGAGAAATCCTCGAAATAGCTCCAAGCCTCCCTGTATGGCAAAATGGCACAAGGCAGACATGGTCACATGGTTTCAGCTGGTAGTCCCAAAGGAGTACACGTTTATCCCAGTGACACTTGGTTAAATGAATTAACTGTGTTTCATAACTGTGTTTCTATGATGCTTAGCTCACTTCTACTGCATTGCCTCCAACTCTGGTTTGGTGGGAAGGAGACAGGTGAGTACTAGTTCAGGGCTGTCTCTCCTGAGCTCCTCTACATGACATGGGCATGCTCTGAAGAGTTGAGGGACACAGCTTCTAGCAACCTTCAATGAGTTGCCATAGCCCATCCTTGTTTTCTAGGTGGGTATGACTTGAAAGTAAGTATTTCTGCATTGGTACCATGTTAGCCCCTCCGGGCAGATGGAGCTCATCAGCCCTGTAAGGCCATCCTTCTAAGAGAAGGTCACTCTAAACAAACCTACATCCTGAGGACCTCGCTGCCACTGTCCAAGCTTGCTCGGCCCCGGCAGATGAACCTCTGGATTAAAGGGTGGGCTCAGTTCAGCACACACTGTGTCTCACCTAAAAAATCCACTGCGCAGGCTCAAAGGGTGAAGACCTTTCCCAAATCTTTGTTCGTGAAGACTGGCCATACTATACTATACCATGTTAGGTGGAACACGTGAGATATACACACACTTTTTAATGAAAAATGCTTTCCAAAGAACTGAAGCAAGTATTAGAGGAGGAAAACGTATGCCATGCCTGTTGAAATGATTTTAGAGAATCATTCAAGAGTGTCCAAAAAGCCCAACAACTCACCAAGACCATAGCAAGACAGTCAGCTGTCAAGTCCACAGCATTTCCTACGAAACAGCCAGACTGTGGTAGCTGCCAGCTGATCAGATGTTGTAGCTGTTGAGATACTATTTTCCATACAGAATCATAGAATCCTATATTTATATAAAATCTATCTAAATCACACTTTTTGTATGGTCTATAGAGCATACAATAGAAAACTGTTGCGTAGAAGAAATTTAGAGGCAAAATTATATATTCGATGTTTAAATGACAAAATTACATTCCATATGCCAAGAATGCAGAGGGATCTGAATCATAGTTCACTACCTCTGCCTCAAATACTTCAAGGAATATAGTATGTGAATAAACTCAAACCTTCAAAAAGGAAAACCCTTTGTTCTACAGAAAGACCTTGTACAGTATCCACACAGAGTTCTGCAGAAGTGTTTTCAGGCACTGGTCATGGAAGCCTACCTGAGCAGATCAGATTATAAATTCAAAAGGGAACACTGACAGGACCAGCTCTTGGGCTTGAAGCAGCATGAGATGTCCTGAGAATGGGTGCTTGAAGGTTCAAAGTCAGGAGTCTTGTGATAAAAGCAGTTTCTACTCATCTCCCAGGCCAAAGTCCAAAGTATTGCTTGCTCTCACTAAGCCACCACCACTGATTGAAGGAAAGGGCATGAATGAAAGGTGACAACCCATGTTCTAAGAATGTTGTTCTAAAATCAGATTCCTGGACTCAGCACTGTTTCCTGGCCAATGAGCTGCATGAACTTTTACAAAGGCTAAAAATGGCATGTTTGCACACTGTTTACTGTATACAGTAAACTAGCATCTTTATACCAGCTGTTGGTGCTTGAAGTAATTGAAGCACTTCACTGGGCATTTATTTCTGAGCTTTCAGGAGGTGTACTAAGGAAAACAGAAATACTGTAAAACACTAATCCTGTCTCTCAAGTCTATGAAATTCAAATGGCCCCATGTTTTTTGATGCTGATTTTGTTTTATGGGCTATGATCAGGTACCAAGTAAAACCATGATGTCTTCAAAAAAATCATTACATGGCACCTTGACTGAAACATTAGATGTGAACACTTCTTTTCCAAAGCTTTTATTAAAAATCAGTTCAAAGTGTTCCTCAAACTTTATTAAAGACAATTCAGCAGATGTGCACTTAGCCTCCCAAGGACTTGAGTGTGCAGTAAAGGACAGGATACAAACTCTTTAGCATAGTGATCTATAGTGGTGAAGAATATGAAAGAAAAATTCTATTTAATTGAAACAAAAGATTATTAGAATTTCCTTGAACAGCAGGTGTCCCTGATAGTACTGGCTTAATAAACAAACAAACTCCATAAACAAACTCTGTCATGGCCTACAACTAAGACACTTCCCTCCCAAACTTCAGCACTCCCTGTAACTCTGGCCTTCTCATCTCCAATGCCTTTGGGAATGGCTCAAACTCTCAACTTATTTTTTCATCATTGTTTATGATATTTTCAGCTCTTCAAGATCTCCATGTCTACAGAATTTAAAAAGACACTTCTGAATTCAAGAAGATTTTCTTTTTTTCAAGGTTGAATGCAACCCAATCTCCTTATTCTTCCCTGTCTACACACAGAGGATACCACCTTAAGGAAAGAGAGGAGGTTACATAAGGAAGAAGAAAGGAATCTGAGATATTCTTACCTATGTTGCTTGTAAGCCTCTGATCTACTTTTGTAAAGACAAATATGCTGTTTACCCTACCTGTATTGTCAGGGTCTGCTGTAGAAGACAGAGGATGTGGGCAAAGGGGAGGACTGCTCCTCACATCACATATATCTGGAAATGTAGCAATGTATTGGAATGAGTGCAGAGAGAGAAACCAATAGCTACGGCAAATTATACTCCTCACTGAATGAAGAAGTCAAAAGACACCAGATTAATCGCAAGCAGGTTCCCATCCTCTTGAAGCAAACTAAATACGTCTCACACTACAGCTAGGCTGCAAAATTACAAATTAATGATATGCAACAGAATCTATGTTAAAAGAGCATTATTAAAGTTGTCATTCAAAAGCTGAAATTCAAACTTGGGAAATGACAGAACCGTCTGTACATACATCATCAATCATCTCTCATCTTCTCCAGAAATAGATAGACTTTCACATTTTGTTGCATAATCATACTCTGAGTGTGGACCTGTCAGATCTCACAGACTAACAGGTAGACAGTAGGCTTGCATCCTATTCACTCCCCCTGCAGCTCTATACCTCCCAGCACAACCTGGGACCTTCTTCTTGTCCTGTGACTTCGCATCAGGTTCCCCCGAGTACGTGGATCTCAGTCAGTCTGTGTGCTGCCCACAGAAAAATCACTGGGAGAGGAGTTGTACCTGGTAGGTAACGTGCCACCTAGTGATTCACCACTGTGGTCCACTTCATGTCATAGTGTCCAGATTTATTGGATTGAGTACACCAAGGGAGAAAATAATCAAGGCATGCATCATTCCTTCAAATGAAGAACCTGTTTGGTTTGATGTGCAGAATGGACTATGCTCAGCTAATGGGCTTGCCTGTTTTCTGCAGAGTCTTCAAACGATTTTACATAGGCTATAAAGAAGTCCTCGATAGAATTTCTGAAGACTTCATGGACCACCTTCCCAAAACACGTCTGTGAAAGAGGTCAGTGAAGTTAACTTTGTACAGCTGAATCTGAAGTAGATGACAAAATCATAGCTTTTCTCACACCTACAGAAATTAAAACATTCTCTACCAAGTATTCACCAATTTCAGTTTTCACGGAGATTGAAAAAGGATTCCCATGAAAAAAACAAACAAGCAAACAAAGAAACAAACAAAGCCCCAACAAACAAAAACCCGACACGTTTTCTCCAGACATCTGTGAAAGCTAGAGAACTTTAAAGATATAACCTCAGAACATTACAGAATGGGCAAAAGAAAATATTTTTCTTCTGATGCTATAACAGTATGTGAGGAGTAAAGGAGAGAGAATGGTAAAAGGAAGTGACTGAAAAAAATTACTGTATTACTGGCTGAAATTTTCCAAAAAAATTCAAGCATGCCAAGTGAAAATTTGAAAAGTTACATACCCATTAAGCTATCCTGCTCAGAGCAGTGTCCAATTACCACTTACTTTTAGGACAGGCTGGAAAAGGTTTTATATAACTATGCTTATGTATCTTTTAACTCCTTTGTTTCAGTGGAAATGAAATTATTCAATAGGAAAAATTTGTAACATTTTGCATACTGTATTTACAATTTAGATTATAAAACAAGAAACTCTTGTTTTACAAATCTTTCTATGTTTTACAAATACTGGTCAGGGGGTGGTTTGTGTGCAGTCATTCTTGATTTGGGACAGAAGGATGGATTCACACTTTCCTAAGTTTTCTTTCAAACCTCATTCTCTCATTAACATAGAGAATGTTATTTACAGACTCTCATTTTACAAGTCCTACACCTACATACCCTTAGAACTACAATTGTAGGCATTCACATCATCGGTAGCCTAAAAAAATCCATTTTACATCAGCAACATACAAAGAGAAGCAGTAACTGCTTATGTTAACTGCAGCTAATTTTATCAAACTGAGTATTTTGCCTCTAGCCATTTTAGTTACTACAAGCCACACAAAGATAGCACAGAAATTAAAAAATCTGAAGACTACTGAGGCTACATTTCCATTAGCAAGAGGCAGAGCTGTCAACAGAAGAATATTTATAGGCGAAACAATTAGTTCTCAGGACCTACAACAGCAACAATAGACAAATACACATTTTGAGTATTTTACTATGGACTAGCCCTACTCTGGTCCCAGGGACAGCCAGTTAACAGCTGGCCTAGAGTAGGTGAGTTCATGGAGTGTGTCTTCTGATTTAGTTTGATCAGGAGAGTTAATTCATTTCTGGCCTTTCCAACTGAGACTCACTTCAAAAGAGCACTCCTGGCCCAAAACAGGACCCTAATGTAGGCACACCTTGACAATGAGATTTATGAAGCTATTGTACAAACCAAGATTGACCCTATTGAAGTTACTGTTGTAAAGCAAGATCCAAATCTGGACCCTGTAACAATATTACTGAGCTTTAAAACTGAATTACTAATGCTTGCATAAAGGTTTATATTTGCCTACAAGGGAAAGGGACGAAAGCACACAGCTTGAGGTCTCAGCAGGTGAATTAGTGATGCTGCTCATCAACAATTTAAAGAATTGCCAGGAACAGTTACATTAGTTGGATAAGGTAAGTAGCCTGTAAATTCATTACTATCTTAGCTGAACGTATAGACTTCAGGAAGAGAAAACCTACTTTACTTTTTGTTGGGGTCACACAGGGCTGGATGCAGAGAATCTGGTGGACTGTGTGACATGAATTTACAGACTCTTACAGGGTAGTCAGAAGTTACCAATTTCTAGATTCCCAGATGTCCCTATTATAACTGAATTCTAAAAATTTAAGAGGAAGCTGGGATGTAAACATATGTATTGTTCTAGTTATAGTGCCTGCAGGCCAAGTAACCCTTATCCAAATGAGGCATATAAATTAATTCCTCTGATGATCAAGGGACATTCTCTGCTTATTTATCCGGTGGGGATAAAGGGACCTGTGTGCACATGAAAGGGTTTGGGGAGTTGTTTGGTTGATTTAATGAGTGTAATTTCTGTATTGAATTTTCAAGCATACATGAAATTTCAAGCAGACTGTTATTTCTATGCAGAACCTTATAGAAGTATATCTTTACAGACCTTAACAAAGAAAAGCACACTATATGGTTTCAGATATTTCTTCCTTCTGTTTTTTCATAGAATCAAATAAAATTAATACAAAATCCTATAGCAAAATCTGCAACTTTAGAAATCAGTATTCAGAATATATATTAAAAAAAAATAACATGAAGAAGATTCAGGCTTTCTCCATGACCAGGGTTTCTATCTTCCAGATTCAGCCATCTAAGGTCAGTTCAGCAAAAAGAAATTGATGATTCATCCAGATCCCAAAATACATTTTATTTCATTGACACAGTTCTGTCTCTGCCACAAAGGTTTGAAAGATTTGAAAGGTGGGCCCATGTGAACCTCATGAAGATCAACAAGGCCACATGCAAAGTCCTGCACTTGGATCAGGGCAATCTCAGCCACAGATACAGACTGAGTGGAGAAGGAATTGAGAGCAGCCCTGAGGAGAAGGACTTGGGGATGCTGATGGATAAGAAGTTCAGCGTGACATGGCAGTGTGCATTTGCAGCCAAAAAGCCAACCATATCCTGGGCTGCATCACAAGAAGCGTGAGCAAGTTGAGGGAGGTAACCCTGCCCCTCTACTCCACTCTCATGAGATCCTTCCTGGAGTCCTGCATCCAGCTCTGGAGTCCCCCAGATGCCAGATTATTTATCCGGTTCTCTCTTAAATATTCCCCAGCTTTTCAACCCATTTTTAGATGTGAGCTCCAAAGCTAGACTTTAAACCAGAAGTTTAAAATAAAGTTTTAAGAAATGTCAAACACAAGCAAAGCATCATTATGTGAAGGCTGATCACCTAAGTTGTCAAACTAGAAAAGAAAATCTACCACCACCAAAGTCAACCTGTTTGTGGAAGTCAGCCAAAGCCCATGAGAAATAGAATGGTACAAACTGTATGGTTTGAAAGCTCTCTGAAAAAGGGGTCTCAAAAGCACCTGCTATTGTTCTGGGTTTGTGTGACTCTAATCTGAAAGATTCTACAAGCAAAAGGAGACACTTAACATTCAGGCAACTTACAGATACCTTTCGTATACATTGGTAATGGGTTGAGGCTGCTCATCCCACCAGAAACTGGTTAATAAGGCAGAATCCTGTGTGGAAACACAGATGACTGGAATTTATTGTGAACTTTGTTATAATAGTTACCATACCCATTCTTTCTCTCCTCCTTTTAGTCAAAATTATTTTCTTTTGTCTTTGGAACAACCTTTCCATCAAAAGAGCTACACAAAATAATGGGATTCTTTTCTTTGCAAGGCAACATTTCTTGTTTTACATTGAAATCTCAATAACTTTGAAGAAGTCATTCTTTCCAGGGGAGGGGAACTTGTCCTCATCCTAAATGTATTACAAGAGCTGTGTGGTGTATGAACCAGACAAGTGAACTTTTATGCAAATGACACAGTATAAACTTGTATTACATGAACACAGTTTAAGTAACTCTAAGACAGTCAGAAAGTGAAGAAGATCTCATCCAATGCAGAAAAAAAGAAAAAAAAAAAGGATAACATATTGTTCCATTGAAGGCTTCTACCTAGGAATGTAGGCAATGTAGTGTTAATAATGCCTGTTAAATTATTCTGCTGGATTTCAGCCTTATCCCATGGGGGGATCCCACAGCCCTGCTTTTCATTCCATTTTGCTGTAACCTCCACATGAATCACAAAATCACAGAATATGCCGAGTTGGAAGGAACTCACAAGCATCATCAAGTCCAACCCTTAGCCCTGTACAGGACCATCCCCAAGACTCACACCATGTGCCTGAGTATCATTGCTTCTTGAACTCTGTCAGTCTTGGTGTTGTGACCACTTCCCTGGGGAGCCTGTTTTGGTACCCAACCACCCTCTGGGTGAAAAACCTTTTTCTAATATCCAACCTAAACAGAACTTCAGAAGAAACCAGTGCCCACCCCTCCTTTTCCCCTCAGGAGCAACTTGTAGACTGTAATGAGGTTTCCCTTCAGTCTCTAGGCTGAGCAGACCAAGTGACTTTAGCTGCTCCTCATACAGTTTCCTTTCAAGGCCCTTCACCATCTTCATTGCCCTCCTTTGGACATTCTCTAACAGTTTATATAATGGTGCTCAGAACTGCACAGAATATTCAAGGTGAGGCCGCCCCAGTGCAGAGCAGAGAGGGACAATCACCCCCCTCAGCCAGCTGGCGATGCTTTGCCTGATGCCCCCCAGGACATGGTTGGCTCTCCTGGATGCCAGGGCACTGCTGACCCGTAGTCAACTTGTCATTGACCAGGACTCCCAGGTCCCTTTCCATGGCACTGCTTTTCAGCATCTCATTCCCAGTCTGTACATATATCTGGGGTTGCCTCATCCCAGGTGCAGAATCCGGCACTTTCCCTTGTTGAACTTGCTATGGTTGGTGATTGCCCAGTCCTCTAATTTGTAGAGGTCTCTCTGCAGGGCCTCACTACAGAGAGGTTTGGGTCATCTGCAATCTTGCTTAGTATCCCTTCCAGTCCTGTGTCCAAGTCATTTATGAAGATGTTGAAGAGCTCAGGGCCCAAGATGGAGCCCTGTGGAACCCCACTAGTAACAAGTCACCCGCCTGATGTTACCCCATTCATTATTACCCTCTGTGCTCGACCCATGAGCCAATTGCTTCCCCATTGCATGCTGTATTGTATCCTCCCGTTATTATTCCAAACCCCATCCTCTCTTAACACTGACCCACAACCAACTGTTGCTCCCTGTCCCCTCCATATCCCTATATGTTCAGACTCAGCCATGTGAGGCTGAGATAGGGGCCTATGACAATTGCACAATCAGTAGTGCCCCTAAATTGCTTATGATTTCTGCTTCATTTGCAGGAGAGATCACCAATATGCTACAAGTTCTCAGCAGGACCCTGAACCACTGAATCAACTGTTTCCAGTCAGCAGAGAGTGCTGCTGGAGTGCTTCAAGTCATATCAGTGAGGGGTAACGACCTGCACCAAATGGTGTGAAGGGGAAGAAAAATCCTCTTTTTTTGAAGACTTCTTTAGCCTAGACACTGCAGCACAGCTGGCAAAAAAATGGGAACTGAGTTATGGCACAAAAATGGGACTGAAACAGGACAAAAGGCAAGACCAAAGCTGCCTCAGCTGTTTTTGCTGCCAGAGACAAATGGAATATCTGTCTAGCCTGCCTACGTGTTGTTCTGGAGAGTGGAGCAGGCACATCAGGCATGGGGCAGGAGCAGGAGAGGTTCACAAATTGGGCAGCTCTCTGTCCTTCCCACACCCAGACCTGCCCACTCAACTTTGTGAAGGGCATTCACAGGAAGGATGTCTGGCTGTCAGGGCAGCTGTGTCCCTTCTGTTCCAAGGAAAGGGTCTCACAGACTCATAAGCATTTTGAAATGTATAGAAAAGCCTGTACTGAGGCCTGCCAGTTTCTGACACTATGCAGCCTTGCCTTTTTACATATCCAAAGTCCCGCCAGAAAGATTTGTTCTAGTAGTTGTTTGGGGAGGAAGAACATTGAAGCCCTATTTGAAGCACTCTTCCTTCTTTTATCTTTGTCTCAAGTACACTGACATGAAATTAATCTCGTCTGAGAGTTTAAAGGGCTTAATTCCATATTCTTTTGTGACTGTTAAAGGAAGGCAAATTATAACTGTTATAAGGCAAATATAACTAAAATGTGAAGTTCAATTATTTCAATTACCACCTCCTGCCTAAATGAAGCCTGTTCCTTCAAAGACATCTGCAATTTTACACTCATTTGCTCTTAAAATAACATTAATTATAATAACTTCACTGGAATTATAAAAGAATACATGAACAAATTGAATAAGTACATACATTAAAAGTTGCATATATGTTTGATTTATAAATTAATTAATTTACCTTGGATAATTAATCATGCAGCCAAAAACAAGTCTTAACAAGTATCTCATGAGTGTAACATGAAATTTTGTTCCCTTTTTTTACACATATTGTAAAAGTCCTATTAATATGCAATCCCATTCTGGAGGCCATTTCACAAAACACAACAAACAGATCTTAATCACTTGATCCTTACAGAAAGAACAGTAAAGTTATATATTTTACAGAGGAAACTATCAGACTATCACTTTGGTGCTTTTTCTGAAACACGGATGATAGGTGTTGGTGGGACTGTTCCTCTGCATAAGATTTTGCTAGAGTGTGGATCGCTGAAATGAAAGAACAAAGAGCAAACAAAAAGGACAAAAACTAGAGGAGATGATAAGACAACAAAAGATTGTTGCACAATAAAAAAAAACAAATAAAGTGACTGTGAAGCTGACAATGGTGCTCCACACAGCATCCCAGGACATTCAGTGCTAAAAGCCTGCAAGGAAAAACATGGATAAAGGCCCACAAAGGAAGGAAGGTAAGTCTTTATTGCATTTTCTGTAGGTAAACAGTGTTTAACAGTATTTCTCAGTCTCTGATCCTTCAATGCTTCTCTGTCTGTCTCTGCATTTTACTCTGTTGTTCCTTGGTGCTTCTTCTTAGCCATACATACCATAGTTGACAAAATTCTGGAAGGGTGTCATGACAAATATAGCTAGACAAACAGCTAGAGTATATTTAAATCCAAAACACTGACATATTAAAAATTTAATTCTTTTTTTCACTGGATATTATTTCCCTATGCTTAATCAGACATTGGCAGAAATAGACAATGACTCCCAGAAAAAAAGAACACTTTATGCAAAAATGTCATATTTTTTCTATTAATACTTTTTTACACATAGAAGGTAAAATTGTAGGGGGAAAAAATCTCAAATGCTTATCCCAAATCACCTTCATTTGTTCTCCAGGGTAATATGAATAGTTCTCTGCATGCCCTTGGTCATAGAATATTAAACAATTTTAATATTTAAAATGAACTTTCACAAGTGGGAAAAAAGCTGAAGAAATCTGGGAGAGTTTTATTTTCTGTTTAAAGTTATAAAAGATATGGCATATTCTTTTATTAGTTGACAGCCTTTAAAATTGCACTTAAAAGTTCTACCAATGATATCTAAGTAACTATCATGCAGAAATATCCTTTTCCTACATTGTCCTCATGAGAGAACATTAATTCCAGGCACAATTCTAATCCATTTAAAGTCACACCTCTGAAATCCTCAACTGAAATACTGTGGCCTCAATTCTGCTGATATTTTTCCAGAATCACCAATTCTGTTGTCACTGGAAACAGTCATCTGGAATTTGCTGTCCAATGAGGATGGACAAAGGTCTTCCTTCCTTTACTGTAGCAGCACCATATGCGTGACAGCAAGTACAAGGAGTCTCAGGATAAAAGAGTGGAATCTGAAGTGGTTTCCCTGGAAAATGGTCTTGTTGTCTCATTCAGAGGTCAGAGTAAATAGGAACTGGGGCTAAAGAAAGTCAAGAGATAAGCTACCTGAAGAGCCCAGCATCCACAGAAATACCTCCTTTGTCATTTTTATCCCATGATCCAGTGGTGAATTCCCTGATACACTATTAAAAGAAAATATTTAATGCCCTTAATATCTAGGTGAGAAACCTGGGAAAACATATGGAATTTTTAATAATTGGTAGTGAAATTCCTTCTGCAACCTAATAGCAGACATCTCAGGAATGGTCCATCAAGGTATGTTACAGGAAAGAGCATTACTTCAATCAAGAAAGGTTTCAGCTACTTTATTAAGATCTTTCAGCAGACACCAAAAGCTTCCTTGAGAAAGGCAAAAGAAATATAAATTATATACATACATATGTATTATGTACATGTATCATTATGTAAATGCTAATAAAATGCATAAACTAGATGCCTTTTGGCATGGCTTCATGCCTCCTAGCCTAGTCCAGAACAGAAGAATAGGACCTAAGAAGGAAAAATCATACAGTCAGACATGTCTTCCAGATGAACTACAGAAAAGAAGAGTCTCTATAACTCTGTCCATTGCTTTGTAAAATAATTAAAAATAATTAAAATGGGAAGCTAAGCAACAACAACTTTCTTGCAATTGTATTTTCTGTACAACTACCTTTTTCTGTATTTCTCTTAGTAGCAAAAAAAAAAATCCTGCAATGTTTTTCCCTGACCAGTTTTATATAACCATCCAGTTTCATCAGTTTCTTCCAGTTTCTTTTTGTCTTTGCTAATCCAGGTTTTCAGCATCTCCTCCACGGCAAAGGAAAACTAGACTAAACTATAACGAAAGGACAATACTGAACTACTGTTGGTGGGCAGATTAGAAACAGAAGGAACCAGGAACATGTTAAAAATATTCTGCAGGTATTTCCTGTTTCCATATGAAATTTCTCAGCTGAATGCAATTATAGATACACTTCTGCAGAAAACAGTGTTAATATTTTACACTATAACTATTTACAGATATTATGTCTTTCTAACCATATTTAATTTCAGCTCTGCTTTGTGTTTACCACAGTGAAGTCTTTGAAAGAAGCAACTGTATGGAGAGCTCTTGACAGCCAGCAAAGCAACATAGATTCTTGATTAGGTAAAAAACACACATTTAAACACAGAATTAAGTAAAAGGCTCTTTAGCCCAACATACTCTATCTGCCCATAGGACTGTGATTGCACTTAAGGAAAGAAGGCAAGGTGACTACAGATTGATCTTTTCCTTATTGGATTCCCCAGCTTCCTGAAAAGAGCATATTGACGGACTTCTTCAGTCAGAAGTTATAGACAGATTACCAGATTTAACAGTTGCTTCATAAATTCATCCAACTGTTATTAAAACCTGTATAGTACTAGGCCTGCACAGTATCCCAGTGCACTAAATACAAAAGTTTAATTAAGTTTAATCAGCAGCTCTTGTTTCTATTTGTTTTGAGCATGATATCTAATGGTTTCACTGGATATGCCTTCCTGCTTACATGAAACAGAGGAAGTGTTCCAAGGTATTATTTTTACAAGCTGTGAGATCATAATGTTTCGTGTATTCTCACACAGCAACAATCCTGTACCTCTGACCATTTCATTATCCCTCATTGTTTCTTTTGTTCCACGTTTGGCGTGAGCAGAGCTTCATTCAGCACACGCAGATGGAGTACACCCTGTTACAGCAAGCCCAAGACGGCAAAATTGTGCTTTCAGCCACTCTACTAAGCAACAATATGCATAATTCTAGCCTTCACCACAACTGGGTCTAATTATAAATTTCACACATAAGGCGCATAAATAATGGATTTTAAGGCAGAGAAATGAACTGCATAATGAAATAATAGACACTAAAATTCAGTTCTCTTCCTACCTCTGAGTTATAGAAACATACTTATGATTTTCACTGTTAATTTCAAAATATTCAGAAATTTCAGGGTTTGTGTTTGCTTATTTTTCAGTAAGCATCTTTTTCTAATTAATGCTGCAATGTTGACTAGGGACAACAATTGTATTCTCTCACAGAATTACAGTGTAATACCAAAACCAGAAGAATCTGTCTTTCAAGCAACAGCAGAAGTACAAGTTTTATTAAGTTATATCTTCATTCAAATACACATTTCTTCGATAAGCATAAGCAGAACATGTTGCTTTATTAATATAATAAATAAAGCACACAACCCGGTTGCTTGGATTTCCAACAACCAAATCCGTTTATTAGAAGTGAACAGCACCTTTTATATACCTTCGGACAACACGTGATTCGCTTAGCCAACCACCATGTGTGGTTAGAGTGTATTTTAGGAACTACCTCTCCCAGGATGCATCATCTAGCATCCCTAAAACACGCTCCCCACATCTCCCCCATTCTTTCTTATTATGACGAATTATAGAACAGTGCATATAATAGACCAGTACTTTTTTAAACCTTGTAAAACCTTTAACAATTACCACTGTATCACAGTGACTCAGCTCACTGCTTTACCTTGATTCTTCAACAAACCTACTTATTTGAACCTTTATCTCTAATCCTTGGAACTCGCTTAATGTAAACTTGAACCTTTATTTTCTTTAGGGTTTGTGTGTAACTGGGATAAACAACAACTTTATTGATCTGAAGGTTTTAGCATAACTGGGTAGAACATTGATTTTTACTTTTCTAAGGGTTTGCACGTAATTGGTAGAAGCATTATCTTTATTTTCTGAGGGTTTTTAGTGAATAAGTGTTGTGTTAAGTGTAATCTATTCAAGGCACATGAAACATGAAGTATCTCCAAGTCTACACACATACGTGTCCACACAGCTTCTCTCATTTATACAGCTTTCACATTCATACAAAAGTGGCCACTTCAGTCATTCTTTATTCATGCATACTTAGAACTTTTATTATGTTTATAGATTTCAACCCCGCATTTTAGATTGATAAGTGGTTATTGGTTGTATGTTTCTCAATCTGTCATTTTTTGGTAATCATGTCCGGTAATTGTACCTGTTCTGAAAAGGAATTAATATGAGGAATATGAGGCCTAACAAACCTAAATGATGTCTCACCTGTTTATGCATATGCATATTCTTTTTCCTCCCCCTTTTTTTTTGTTTTTGAAACACTAATGAATTCAAAGACACATAAACAAGTTACCATTACAATACAGTAACACAGTTTGAAATCTAGTGTCCTTTGTAAGCAATTAGTCCAAGCTGTCTCCAGTGTCTGAGGCGTACTTAATTTTCAGCTCCTGTTCATCCATCTCTGGCAGCTGCTTTTTGCTCTTAATAACAAACTTAACAAATATGTTAATAACAATTCAGTCAGTTTTTGTTGGAAAATGGACAGGAGCAGGTGTGAGGGTTGGGTGAATATGCAGTTTTTCTGTAGTTATGTCCAGGAATGGCTTTTTTATAAGTAAAGCAATAAGTCACTTTTATGTCTTTTATTGTCTTCAACCTCGAAGTTGAAGGTTGCTGTGCAATCTTTTCTTAGATTTGTTCCATGGTTGGGCTGATGAATTTTTTCTGGAGCATTTTGCAATTCTAATTCTTGAATTATATTGGTTAGAGTAATTATAATTAGCTTTAACTCAGTCTCTTAAGCAGCTATTTTTGTATTTTTGCTGACACTATGCACACCTTTCTGGGATTATAATATCTGAATGAATTAATTAACAAGGTATGGAGATGCTTAAGAACTTTTTAAACACGTTATTTGAATTACATTGTCACAACAACTTCATCCATTCAGATGCATTTGAAAACTTAACAACTTTAACAACTTTTAGCCTTAACAATTTAAACAAGGCCACTGGAGAACTAATGAAAAAATAGGAAAAAACTCTTAAAGTTTCAGTGTTTCCACCAAAGGTTCTTGAGACAAGAAGATATAATGTTAAATTAGTTGTGTATGTCTCTCGGGAGGCACACAGCATGACGCTGTAGCTGTGGGGTTGGGCTGTGCAGGAAGGAAAGTAGTACAGCCAGCTCGGCCCAGCCCCTGCAGCCCAGAACCCCCGGGCTCACGCCATCCTCCAGCCTCAGCCTCCCCAGAGCTTGGATTGCAGGCACAAGCCACGGTGCCCGGCTCTGCTGCTTGTTCGCAGCTCATGCTGCTCCGGCTCGGCATGGTTCCAGCACTTCACTGTGGAAGGCGGGGTAGCTCCCGTCTTGGTTTCAGGTGGTCTCAGTCCGAGCACGGCTCCGCAAACCCGCCGCTCCACGCCGCTGGCTCGCACCGCATCCCGGCCCGGCCTGGCGCGCCCCGCGCAGCCGCCGCCGCGGCCCCGGGCTGCACTCGCCTGGCCGTGTCCCTGCCTTCGCTCTGCTGCCGCCGCTGCCCAGCATGGTGCGGGCGGCGCTGGGGGGCGAATTTGCAGCGAGGCAAGACACCCCCCCCCACCGCCTGTCTTCCCCCCGCCGGGGCTCCGTGCGGGCCGCGGCACGGCAGGGCCCTGGCACAGCTCCGGGCACGGCCTCGGCAGCCTTCGCTCGTCCCTTTCAGGTGCTGGCGAAGCTGCCGCCGGCGGCGCCCGCCGTGCCGAGCCGGGTCGGGTCTGCGCTCCGGCTGCTCGGGACCCAGAGCCCTGCGCCGACGCTCGGCTGCCCCCGGCGTCTCTTTGAACTCCACACCGCCTCAGCTGATAAGTGCTGCGGCAATGCCTGCGTTGTAGCTGACGCTTTTTGGGGAATTTTGGCACTGTTTCTGCGAAGCACAGTGGGTCCAACAGGCTCTTTTAACAGCAGGCACAGGGGTAGGTCTCCGTCCCTGCGCTGCACGACTGCCTGCCTGTTTTCGGAGGGGGCAAATCCGACTCCCCCCTGGTGTCCTCTGTTGTTTCACTGCTTACCGGATTAACGTGCTCCATGCACGCCTCCTCAAGCTGGGACACTCGACAAGCTGGCCGTGGGCAAGATGGTGATGCCCAACCCTTGGCGTGGCCGCCACGTGGCTGCAACTCAGCAGTGGCTCGGGGACCCGAGGTCTGTCTTTCCATAACGACCACGCGGTTTGTGCCATGTGCCTGCTCCTGCCTGCGCAAAACCCAGCCAAGTCCACTGTTAGAGTCTCTCGGTCGGCACACGGTTCTCCCCCACCCCCACACCTGTGTCCGGTGTCTGGGGGAGTTCCTCGCCTGTTGAGGTTCGTGGGGGGAACAGGAGGTCCAAGGTTTTTCTCCGTGGACAAGCCTGAATTTCTTTGTAAGGTCTCTAAGGTGTCCACATCTTCTATCTTTGCTTTGTCTCGAGTTATCTCTCCAAATTTTTTCCAAGCAGTCACAGTAAGGATTCTGCTCAGCGGAAATCCTGATACAGTTATTTTTATCCATTTCAATAGTCCGAATAGCTTGGCTTGCGAGGTTTCTCCTGAATATTGCCTCAATGCTTTTGCATTTGTGTCTATTTCCCCTAAACTTAAACTTCCTATGCTGGCTTCTTACCTGGGCTCTACTGTAGTTTTGCCTTTTTCTTTCAAAACTTATTCTGCCAGGTCTCCCGTGTGCACAATACTCAGATTCTCGGAGCTCCCTACACAGTCCCCACTGCACAACATCCCAGTCGCCTCCCATACTGGTATCCAACGTCTTTTCTTTAATGATGGCCTCCGCCCTCTTTTAGCTTGGTATGAGACATCTGGCTTTTTTTTTCCGGAAAAATGTTCCTCAGCTTTCAAAACAAGCTCGTGCGAACACTAGCGTAACTCTCCCTGTTTCAAGGCAGTCTCCGATCATCCCTGCTACAGGGAAAGCCCCACTTTCAGGGCGCCAGATATGGCTTTATTAATATAATAAATAATAAACCCATACAACTCGATTGGTTGGGGGTCCAACAACCAAATCCGTTTATTGGAAGTGAACAGCACCTTTTATATACCTTCGGACAACACGTGATTCGCTTAGCCAACCGCCATGGGACTTACCACTGCCCATGTGTGTTAGAGTGTATTTTGGAAACTACCTCTCCCAGGATGGATCACCCAGCATCCCTAAAACACGTTCCCCAGAAGAACACAACAAAAAGTGGCTTTTTCTGAGTTTTTTTCTTGCAGTGAAATTCTAATGTATAAAATTCAGCACCCCCTCCCAAAAAGAGTTAATCTTCAATAGTATGCTAACACTTGACCTTCAATACAAATGTGTAAATTAGCTGTTAGTGTCTCTACCACATATACTAAACAGCTTCGTGGGTGAACAAATTTAACAAAACTTCGACAGCAAGCCACTGATCTAAACAAAATAGAAACTGCCCGATCTTTTATGAGAGCGGTATGTGCCTCTGTCTTTTCTTGACAAAGTTAGATATATTCAAGAGAATGCCTTCAAATACTGTTCTATTAAATACCATGTTGAACTCCTATTACTTTAGGGGATGTCCGTTTAAGTTCAGAATCATTCATATCTAGCAGATAATAACATCACTGCTCTGTGAACCCTGACACAGAGCAGTTTACACAGGAAAGGCAGCAAATCCTCCAGGTTGATCCTTATTATCTAGAGTTCACAATGTGTAAGCTATACTGAGTGCAAGGACTTGAAAATAAAAATACAATACAATGTCAATGTAAGAAACCACTGAGAACCTCCCCCTCTCTTAATATTTTGAAAATATCTTTGGATACAAATAACTGTTGGAAAGAAACAAAACTATGCTTTTACCATCTTGATAGGATAACAGTGGTATTTTCTCAATTCTTAGGTTGTAACTAAGTGACTGAGACAAACACATTTATTACTCTTTTTCAATAAGCTTCCATGATTATAAAAAGGTCTGAATTGTGGCTTCTATCATTTTATTGCACAGAATTTCAATATGAATTCTTTCTAATATGCCCATGACTATTGCAAAGTCAAATATATTTTACAGTTGTGTCATTTAATAACCATCTGAAAATCATTCCTTCACATCTAACACAGATTAATTATTACCAAATAATAAAATATGGGTTCTAATGAAAAACAGGAACTCTATGATATTGTCCCGGAACTGAAAAATTTGTAAGACACAGCCTGTCTCATTTCTTTCTTTCTTTCTCTAGTCGTATACCAGAAACAATTCCTCAATGAATAGCTTCTCTGAGGGCTTTGAAAATACGGCCACAGAAAGGCTCAATCAAGAGGCATGCAATGACAAATACAATATTACTGAGAGAAATGAGATCTAGTCCTAACTGGAAGATGGCAATCAATACTGCCAAGCAATTATGAAATAAAAACTTAAGCTTATTCTATGAAGAGGAAGCCACAACTCTGATCTATAAAAATGCAGCCACCACTACTAAACAAAACAATTACTCTGAATTTAGAATATTTGCAAATTATTTTTACAGATTTGTTTGTCTCTCTTATGCAGTGACTAGGTCCAGGCCATAGCAAAACACTTTGCCACTATCACTTTGTGATACCGACTACAGCAAAGGCCTTTCACTAGACAGTGACTTGACTTCTTTTTGTACTAGCAAAAAGAAAGGGAAAAAAGTATTAAATATTAAATTTAGGAATGTTTTCCAAAATTAGGGATTGATGTAGTTAGGTTACTGTAGTTAGTGGTGTAGGTTGAATGCTGATTAAGTATTTCAGCTTCATGGGATGAACAGTGTGAAGTGCAGGATCTGTTCAGTGCTAGGCTGATGTGCTCAGCTGTACTGACACATTTAAGATCGGTCTGCCACTAAATGCATTAAACATTCTGTTTGTGTTCAGTACCTGGGTGACCATATGCAGCATACTACATCCTGTTCTGGGCTCCCAGGGTAAAAGCAAAACATTAACATACTGGAGAAAGTTCCTTTCAGGATGGTGAAGGACCAGAGCACAAGATGCATTGAAAAATGAGCTTGTACAGCCTTAGGAAGACCAAGTGCGGAGGAGGTTTTTAAATGCTCATTCTATATTTGGCCTGCTTATAAAATATCTACATTTTCCTTATTTCATAAGAAAAACTTTAATAGACTTTACAGTACAATGACATCACTTTAAATGTCAGCTGACAGGCCTACAAAAACCCTTGTAGCTTGCTGCTGTTATTTTGGTTTAGCCAGTTGGAGGGAGACAACTTTTCAAACAGTTATAAATGTTTCAAGAAAACTCCAGTCTCTCCCTGGTATTTCAATCTGTGCATTCTTCAAACTAGTTTGCACTTTGTATGTGGGAGAACATAACTAAATTTGAATTTTTTATTCAGAAGGATGAAAAATGTTTACTTTGAAAAGCATAAGAATGACTTTATCATTTATTTAAATGCTGTTCATGATCCGTAGACATAAGAAACAACTTTTTCCCTCCTCTCATTTCAGAGTATGATCTCATTTAACAGTTCAGTTAGTGAAGCTTTTAATATATATTAATCATGCAAAAAATTCATACATCTCTTCAGCTTATGATCTCTTCAATTATATATATCTTCAATTTATACATCTACTATCACCTTTAAGGGAAATAATGATACCAATTTGGGTCTCACTTGCATGAGCTCTAGTAGCTACCAATTTATTGAAGTTTAATAATTTAGTTAACCAACATAGCTAAGAACACAAGATCTGATGCGGGGAGGCACCATTATGTATATATGATCTGCAGTGATACAAAAAAAAATTGCCTGATAGAAATACTTAGAAAAGTAGAATTACTACATAGGTTCTGCAAGCGTTCTTCAGAGCATATCTGTGGCTTGGGATGAATGAGTTAGTGCCATAAGAAGGATCTAAAAAGTCATGCTCAAAATAAAAATAATTTTGGTGCAAGAATGTTCAGGTTAAAAATCGAGCAAATACTGGTTTTCCCTTGAGAGGAAAGACTTCATGATTTAACTTTCTTGGTTAAACAAGGTGATTTTATTAACCAAAACTACACTTTCCATATACAACTGCATAAAGAAACTTTACTATAGAACCTTTGCTGTAAAATTATAAAAAAGATGTTTTTAAAATCCAGTTCTGAAGCTACAAAATGTGGATAAATACTTCACTCAACTCCCAGTTTTCCAGATGTGGAAATGTTTCCACTTACCTTTAATGACTGAGAAATGTATAATGCAAGAAAATCAACAGCCTGAAGCCAAGGATTTTTCAAGGGTTTGAAACAATCTCAAGAAATTATTAAAATGACATCTACTTATGCTAGAATAGAAACATTTGCATATTGAATTTTCCTTCAATTGCATGAAAATAGTAGCTAATGTATGTATATAGTTTATGGATATGCTATTGAGAAACTCTAATTACAAGAAAAATATGCAGACATTTTATAGATCTAAGAGATGAGAGGTTTACCATAACAAACTCAGATAAATTACTTCCAAGTAAATTTATTGCTTAAGCATGACAGCAGTTCAGACTAAATCCTTCTTTAACAGCTACCAAGCAACCCAAGTGTCTAAGCACTTCTTCAAAGCCTTAGTGTTTTCTACAGCTACTCCCCTGCTACAGTGGACTCTAAAACCGGAAATTTCTTACAGGGATAGACATGATTCAGATGAAATACAGTGCCAGAGTGTTATATCTCTGTGAGAAATTCAAGTGAAGCCAGAGCGCGGCAGAGCCTTAATTCCCCTCAGGATGTGGCCTATGAAATGTTAGAAATGCAAACAAATTTAATTAAATCAATGTTAATCCCCGCAAAACCAGATGGAACTGAGGCATTTATTTCCCAGATATTTTCAAGAGAGGTAATTAACCCACCGTATCAACTTACAAGATGAATGGTGGAAGAGAGATGGCACTGTTAGTGCTCCCTTGAGCTAAGGCAATAAGTCAGGCCTTGGCTAAGACTACAAAGTTCTCCAGGCCTATCAGACTCAAGGAGATTCATTTTTAAATAGCAACAACAGCACCAACAAAATCTACTGAACATATTTTACTTTAGCAAAGCTTCACATTATTACTTGTACCTATTAATTTGACAGAGAAAAGAAGGCTCAAGAGGCATCTTATTGCTGTCTACAACTAACTACTGGAAGTGCATAGAAAGGACAGACTCTTCTCAAAAGCTGCTGATGAAGAATGAGAGTCAACAGCCAAAAGCTGCAGCAAGAGAAACTTCAACAAGATATTAGGGAAAAGAATCACCATGAAGGTGGTTAAGTCCTAGAAGAGGTTGCTCAGAGAGATTGTAGAATCTCCATCCTTGGAAATATCCAAAACTTGATTGGTCCAGACTGGATCTGTTTTGATGGGAGGGCTGGATCAGATAACCTTCAGAGACCTTTTACAACCCCCATCTTCTATGATTCTGTTCAAAGATGTACCAGAGTTATAGTACTTAAGAATTTCAAATACCATATGAGAAAACTCAATATTAAAGGTGGTAGATTTCCACATAACAACAATCACTACCTGTATATAAAGATAAGTAAAATCATAACAGATACTGCTCATCCATACTTTGATGATCCTTGTGGGTGCCTTCCAACTCAGGATATTCCACGATTCTAGGATTAAACCTTTATTTGTACAGAGAAAAAAAACAATTCTGTATTGCGCTCAGTAATTTATATTTATAGCTATAGTTGCAACTATATATTTTAAGGAGTGTATTTATTGAATTTGTACTGATACATACATTTTAAGATCATAACCCATTCTTAAAATGCTGTAAATATCTAAAACAGATCTTAATTTTTTTCAAGGTAAGTTAAGGAAACCTACAAGGTAAGTCCTTAAAAGGACTTACAAGGTAAACAGTTAAACAAGTCTCAAGGGGTGTCTTACAGCTCTTTCATTACAGCCATGATAATTTGACCAACTCAGAACTTTAATATGGTTTGGACAATGATAAAAAGCTCAAAATTATAATGATATTTGTATCTGATTCCATTTCTTTTAATGAAACTGGTTGCAAATTCTAAAATCTCATTAAAGCAAGAGATCACTTGATTATGAGATACAAGAATAAGATGCGTATTCTCAAATGTGTAGAAGTTCAAGAGATTCCTAGGCAACATATCCTACTTTGGGTGGTAGCAGAGGAAGCAAGTAAATTATCAATGTTTAGAAAGTGGAAGACTTCTTCTTACTTTAACTATTGCAAACTTACCCTCTTCCAAGCTATGGGCCATGAATGGAAGGATGACGCAAAACAAGAAACAAAATTAAAGAGTATTTTCCAAGTTTATTTAAAAGCGTAAATACAGATACCTCTAAGAGTAAATCATTTTGAGTCCATAGTAATACTCTATCCTGAGGTTCCTCAATCTAATTTTAGCTCTTGCTGGATATAGAACAAGGAACAGTTCAAATACACATAGAGATGTCTATCTTTTAAACCAGGTCCATCAATCTGCCTCAGGGAACAGGTATTTATACTCTTCCTTCTCAGGACCAGCCTTTGACCCTCCAGCTTCTCTGTACTAACTGTGATATGAGAAGTATGGACAACATTATCCAGATACAATATATCTAGCCTGCTTTTTAATGAACATGGTTCATTTAACACATCCATTTAAGACAGGAGAGTTGGAGATGTTCTGTGTTTCAGTAATATGGACAGAATGACCCTCTAATGGTAAGCACAAGTTCTACAATAAACCTGTGTTGCTCTTCAGACTGTGTCTCTGCATGTTCCAACCTCTTAATCAAAGTAGAAGTAGCTATTCTGTTGTAGGTAAATTTAAATCATTGATGTTCAGTCCAATATACTCATTTCATCGTTGCTAACTGAACCTTGGTTAGCAGTCCCCAGTTATGTTGTATGAGTGGGTTGCTACCAGCCTCCCCCCAGGTTCTCAAGTGTCTCTGCCGAAACATATTGCAGAAGACCTGGAGCATTCACATCAGTACACCTTAAATAATTGTTCTCAGCCATCTCTCCCAATAGCACACAGTAGCAAGAATTCTTATGCACCAAGCCATATTAAAAATTGCACTCCTTCCAGCTGATGAAGCTGTGCCCTTGATGATGAGTGATTTATGTTGAGGCATCCCTTCACCCCTGAATTCTAAAACCTTCTTAGGACTCAACTTATTTTACATCAGATTTTTTTCCTACTGACACCCATTTAAGTGTTGATCAGGACCAATTCTGACTAAATGCTGTTGTGCATAATTAGAGTTGGCCTCTGAAAAGGTATACAAAAGTTACTACTAGAATTTTCATCCAAAGCTAACCCGAGCACCTCAGAAACAGTCTCCAAGAATGCTTCAGTCACATCGTGGTTTGAGGCCTGAAATGACTCAGAATAACCTGAAAGGAGCACACCATTGCTGTCATGAATTCAACCTTTCTTAGCAGAAAAAAAGTTATTAATAATATGTTGAATTGCTTCCTTTGGACATAAATTGGATCACTGCAGGTAAATTCAAACAATCTCTCTGAATCCAAAAGTAAGATTCCTAATCTAGTCTGATGTAAACAAACTTAAAACAGCCCTTATCTTTTGTACAAATAAGTTATCACTCATACTTCAGGAACTGCTGGAAAGATGATAAAGATGATTCCTGAAAATCCCCTTTATAAGAGAAAGATTACAGAGAGACTCAAAAGCAAGAATTTGCCTTTGTTCCTCAGGAGAGAAATTTTCAAATAGATTTTTATAAGAGAAAAAGAAATTGTTTGAAGAAACATTACATCAATGACTGAAAAGCAACAGAGAGGCCTATAAAATAAGAGAAGATGACTCCAGAGTCCACTGACATTTCCAACGCAGAGAAAATCTTTTGGGGATTCTTCTTTTTTTATTATTTTTGTAGCCAATAGCAGTTATATAAATCCTAGAAAAATATTAAAGTTAAGCAGTTAATGACAGTCAGTCTTAATAATATCAGAGTACCATTACATTTTTTATAACAATTCACACTAACTGAAGAATCATGTCCTGATGAAAACAGAACTGACCAGCTAAAAGTTCCTTTGATAGTTTTTATTCAGATCATTGACTTAGACTTGAAGTTGTCTTGCCTAGTATCTAAAAAAAACCATGGGAAAACTACTCCCATGCAAGAAAGATCATTATGATTCAGTCAAGCATCTGCCTGCACCTTTTGAAGACAGAGGTGTGGTCAGCAACTACGCACAAGACAGTCTTCCGGTTTTGAAATGTCTGTGGTCCTTCTCTTATTATCATAAAAGCACATTGCTTTAACATGTTCATCCTCCCAATACAACCTTGAGATAGGAAAGTTTTATGGAAATGAGTTAGACTGATCGACAAAGCTCCAGATGATCAAAGGCTTTTAAGCCTCTAACTCTCCCTCACTGCAGGCTCAGTGATTGACCCAAGGATTCTGCTGAAGGTCACACAGTCGTCTGCAGATGAAAACAGAATTCAGTCCAGCTTTCTATATTCCCAGAATACTAGTCTAATTACACTTCCTCAAATCCTTATGCCTTAAGTAGATTGCTGAGATGATTTTCCTATATAAGCAATATTCTGATTTTTTTAATATAAATACATTCTGTCACTTTAGAGTTATACACACTGCTCAGTTGCAAAAATATGGATCAGAGCTTGTTGGTTTTAGGTTTTTTCAGTTGGCTTTAATGCTGCATTGGTCAGGATTATTTCAGTTACAGCCTCATTCAGCATTCCTATTCAGATAACAGTTTTCTTTTGATTATATACGGCAATATTTGCATATAAGTGAGGTAATTTACTGAACACCTGCTTTGCCTGCACCGACCCCAGCCTCTCCTGCATACACTTCTTGTGTGCTCAGATGGCCTGAGAACTATGCTTAGCTGCAGTCTCCGATTCAGTCATTAGATGTCCCTGTGCACTGTGTAGGATTCTGCATGAGGTGTAATCCCTGGTAAACAACATAGAGCTGAACTAGATCAGTTCTGGGAAGTCTGCTTGTTGTATTTTACGCTGCTAACAGGTCTCTTCTTTAAGCAGGCCTGTTGTTTACAATTTTGCAGATGTAATCCAGGTGTTTACATGTCCAGAAATATCAGTTAGCTAATCCCAGTCAAATAGCATTGTTCCCTTTATTCAGTAGGACAAGATGTAGTCGACTGTCCTTTAAGTCAGCTCCTTAGTTTGTCCAGTTTAGATGAATAGCTCTTCCAATGACAACTAAAGATCAGATTGACTTGCTCATGTGCCACAAGCATATTTGTACCTTCCTTTCTCTCTCCACCTGAGTCTGTGCCTTTGTACAGCTCTGGTGTTTGCTCTCTACCCATCCTCCTTATGTAATATACAGTCTCCTGAATAATGAAATAGATTCCGTGGGGATGAAAGCCTGCTGATTTTCTCATAAGTTTCTCATTAGATTGGAATTCTGGACTCAGCAATTTTATAACCATTCCTCCTCACATTCACTACAAATTAGTTAAGCCTTAAACACATAAACAATAAATTGTAAAATACCACACACTGATTCCCTTGAGACCATAAATAACTTCAACAGGAGCACTGACTACAAAACTAAAGTAGAACAGGCTTGTTCGCATTATATCAAACAAACTGATGTTATCTGTTGTATCAAGAGAAGAAATGCATTTCTGTAGTGCTCTCAATACACAGGGGGATTTTTAGCATTGACTGTCAGTACTGAAGTACCCATTCTGCATTTGTGGACATGAAATAAGCCTCAAAAAACAGGGGAGAAACGTGCTCTTCTGCCCTATCACATGGCAAACTGAATGAGTGCTGCACAATATTTTCATATTCACTAATGCTTCAGTAGCTGTCATGTGATTTTCAAAAAGCCCTTTTATATTATGAAGTGGAAATATATTCAGAAGCATCAGAATTCTCTGGTATTAAATGTACTTCTCTGTAATGACATCTCTGTAAATGTAACAAAAGCAACAACTATAGAAACAATTCTAATTACTTTCCTATAGCACTGGAAGAAATTATGGCATTTTAATGGAAAGTGAATCTCTGCAATCTAACAAATGTGTGTATTCCTACTATTTCCCTTATATTGTCTTATATATTATGAACATGTGTAGGACTGTATCGGTTTCCCACCCTCAACAAGCATCTCAGCAAAAAGATTTTTAGTGAACCTTTTACTTGTTGCTCTTTTCACTATTTTTATATTCTGTATAAAATGACATAAGTAAGCTATATATTTTAAAAGAGGTTCTGACAAAGTGTGTAACTGTCATGATACATTCCCATCCTAAATTTGCACCAACCTTTGTAAAGGTCAGACGTATTCGAATTCTTTTGTAAAAAATTTTATGCCTATAAAATTACAGCCTACTTTTATAATCCAGTCACAATCCAGAACAAATACAAATCCAGAATCCAATAGCTAGTTTGCCTTGGTATATTGTCTATACCGTGTCTTTGCCACTTATTATAATTCTAAGATTTCTATCTCTGTAAATCCTAGTTGACAAACTAAGGAATCTAATACATGTATTATGTTGAAGCAGAAAGCTATGAACATAATAAAAGAATGTACCCAGGTCTTCAGTCATACAAACACATACATTTATGCTACAGTTTGCTTACACATTGAATAGGTAGATTTTATGAAACTGATCGTGTACTTTAAGTCAATTAAATTAAAATTAACCATTTTGTAGAAGTCAAGCCAAAAAGATGATGGAATCAAGTCCTTTGTACACTTGGCAGACTTAGTTACAGGATCCTTCAGATTATAGCCCTCCATCTGTTGTGTGTTAATGGGAATTAGAATAAAGCTAATTTAAGAGCTGAAAGGCAATGCACTTTCACTAAAAAAGCACAAATCCAGTCCACTAAGACGGTTACAAGAAGAATCAGTAATGCAAATATAAGATACTTATCTGCTGTTGCTGGCTCTGTGCAGTTTTCTGGAAGGAGAAGCTATCTTGCTGCTCAGGAGAAGCCCTATCTTCAACCTCTGCAAGTTTTCAGAACTGCCTGCATTCATATTGGAATTCTATAGAAAAAAATTATTAAATCCCATGTGGGATTTTCAATCACTCTTACAAAACACTTAAACTGACAACTACTCTACAGCACACAATTTTTTGTGGAAGGTAATATAATTTAATGAATGCAATAAAATTAAGCATGTAGCATAATACATAACAATTTAAATTTATGTGCCATTAACTGCTTTTCTGCAGAAAAGCAAAATATAATTAGAAAACATTTCTCCTCCATTGTGAATAAAGACCCAATTTTGAAGTAATGATGATGCATTACAGAAACCATTCTGTACCCTTTTGTAGGCTCTGTAATACTGAATAAGGATCTCTGTACCTTTGCTTTATGCTTCTCAGCCATCCTCAGGTTGGTAGCCAATACTTTGTCTTACATACAAGTGTTAGTTCTGCCAGGTAAATCACTGATACCTCTAGATCTAGGTGTATGCAATCAGCATTCTTCCTCACAGTTAATTAATTTTTATCCAGTCTGTTCCCATGAGAGATGCAGCACATGTAGCTTCCATACGGCTTCTACAAATTCAGTAGTGAGATGTTTATATTCACCAGGTTTGCTTGTTTATTTGTTTTCCTGTGAAATTTGCTGGGTAAGCAGTGTTTCCAAGGTGCAACATAAAATCAATGTCAAAAGTCTTGCTGGGAGAATTCTAATGTATTTGAATTTTTTTATCATGTTACTTAATATGTGTTACCACATATCACAACAAAGGTAAGACTGTTACTGCATTAGAAAAATGAATACTGATAAGAGGCTATAATATATGATGAAATTCGATCAGACTGTCATACTGTAGCAGAAAAGTTTCTAGATTCAAAAAATTACATTATGAAAGAACACTAGCTTCCTTTCATTCCGTAGCTGATATAGGAATATTGACAGTGGTCCTATTAATGGATTTGTAAAATATTTGTAAGATTGGAACTCAGTCTATGCATCCCACCCTCTTGCCTGATTTAGCAAATTTCTGATATATTCGAGGCAAAAATTAACTCTGTTTCCCAAGTGCTTATACATAGCACCATATTCCACTGCTTTCCATCATTGTTATTTTTCTCATTGTTGATATTAAGTGTTTGCTACTACTGGACTTCCTCTTTCTTCTCTCTCTACTTCTTCCTTATGATCCATCTTATTTCATCACAATATCTGCATTCCATCTTCTTTTTATTTTGTAGGTTTGTTGGGTTTTTTACACTTACTTTTATATTATGCTTCTGGATGAAACCCTGGTCACCATGAGGGATTTGTCCTAATTGCTGTGGGATTTTTTCTAATCCCTTTCATAACACCAAGAACTCAGTATTTTCATCTATGTAAATAAACTTCTTTTTCTGACCTTTATGTGTCCCAACTTTTTTGAAGATTTTACTGACAGACAAGTTATATTTTATAGTACGGAGTTTAAAAAAAAATATAATGTTTCTCAAAAATGGCCACTGATGTCTCCAAATACTAACACGGTGTTAGACTTCCTGTGAAAGTGAGTGTCTCACCCTTAAAACCATTATCTGGCATATACTGTGTCCCACTTCTGTGTTGCAGGAGTAGATGTGACAAATGTCTGACTCCAAATCCAGACAGCACTAATTCTGAAACCACAGTGCTGAAAACACCAATGTGGGAAACTGCCCCTCTTGTCAGTTAGAATTTGTATTGCACCCTACCCTATATATTTGACTTGAAACTCAGATCAATCAGAGATATCTCACAAGCTCATCCATGAAAGCCCTTAGCACACACCAAAAAAAAAGTTGCTTCTTACTAAGTAGTGTTCTGTTTTAAAATCAGCTGCTAGATTGAATTACTACTATGAAATAACAACACAAGTTCAGGATTTTCAGCTTAGTGCTATTCCCTTGCATTGTTTGCAAAATAGTTAATTCTTTCCAGCCAAGACCAGAGAGCCAACACTGTTGGCTTCAACACTAAGACATGTAGACATATTTGCCTTGTATGAAAATGAGAATATGGAAAGAAAAATGGGAATAAATAGAAATTTGACCGTATCTGCAACATCAACGTAGGCCAGAATATTCCTTTCACCTTATTCTTGTAGTCTATACAATCATATGCTTATCACTTTCCTAGGGTAAGGCAAACAACCTACCAACAGAATCACAGAATATGCTGAGTTGGAAGGAACTCACAAGCATCATCAAGTCCAACCCTTAGCCCTGTACAGGACCATCCCCAAGACTCACACCATGTGCCTGAGAGTATTGCCCGAATGCTTCTTGAACTCTGTCAGACTTGGTGCTGTGACCACTTCCCTGGGGAGACTGTTCCAGTACCAACCACCCTCTGGGTGAAAAACTTCTTTCTAACATCCAACCTAAACCTCTCCTGACACAACTTCAGGCCATTCCCTCAGGTCCTGTCACTGGTCCTACAAAGCAGAGCCAGTTGACTGAAGAACACCTTAAACATATTTGAGCAAATGGCCCTTATGGACAGCCCACAAATTATTTTCAGAGAAAACTTAGGTCCCGAGAAAGCAGGAGCTTCTTTACATATGAAGAGCACACTTACCCATTTGGAGACTATAGGGCAAGACAACACAGCTGCTAAAACTCTTCTTGGGATCCCTGTGAGAGATGTTAACCTGGTATTCCTTGCTGCAATAAATAAGGATAACCACACTGGTTTTTAAATAAGACAATTAAGTGACTTATGAAAAAAGTAATATGGAGCTTTGCACTGCCTGGCTGCTTATTTTTTCCCTCATCTCTCTTTCATAGGCAATACTGTGTGTGCTGCTACAGCTCCGACACATATGCTACACATAAACACAGATGAACTTTTGGAACTGCTACATGAGTTAGAGAAATGCACAAACTGAACCCAGAGGCATCTGTGGTAAACAGAAGAAACACGGGGCAGTGACATCCCTCCAAAGACGCTTCTTTTTCTTTCATCCCAAGCTATTCAAGATGTTTGAGGGGTTTAAATTGGAGCTGTCACCCAGTGCCACATGACCCCAAGTCCTCACGTGTGACGATAGGTCAGAGAGCTGTTTGTTTCAAAGGGCTAATCTATCAAATTGTCCTGGAAAATTTTCATGGAATCTAGCATCCAGGAAAGCATCTGAGATGCCAAAAAGCTTCCAGCCTGATGAGAAGGTGACCAGTTTCACAAGCAAAACTTGTTTGCAGAAGCAGGATCGCAAGCAGATCTCAAACAGACAGCAGAAATAGCTGCCAATAGCACCCTCAAGGCATGGCAACAGCAGCCTCTGATAACCTTCAAAACACAGCGCGATCGTAGCATTTATTTGTTACCACAGTGCTTATGAAAGTGGGGCTTGTACAATACACACACAGCATGCCTATTCCACAACAATTTCTTATCTAAATAGACAAGTAAATAAAAGCTAGAGAGAGGATTAAGCATACAAACAGAGCAAGAGAAGTAACAGCCTGCAAATTTCATGTCAGTTCAGCTACTTTTATTTACTTCTCCTTTGGGCAGAGTTTAATTAGTAAGGGATTAGTTGACAAAAGGAGGACAGGGGATATTAAAGATATGCATGAAAGTGACAATGCAATGGTTAGAGGGAGGGAGAAGAGGCACACAGAAAGCAGCTGGAGCGAGGCTGAGCTCAGAGTTTGTAAGAAAGGAAGCTCAGGGGGTTGCAGAAGGTGGCTGCACGGCTCAGGGCAGCAGTGTTCATAACTGGAGCTGTAAAAAGCAAGCTGATGCCTGTGGTGTTAACTGTATAGGGACAGAGGCACTGTCGTGTCTTGCCTCTGACAAGTTCATAGCAGAGAGGCAGTCCTGAATTGGTAATAAGGATACACAACCAGCCCACAAAGAGTCTCACATAGGTACTATACAGAAAAGTTGCAGATTTTAACTACTTCTGTGCCACAATCAACCTTGAGCTGGCTCCTAAAAAAGCATTTGTCTGGCAAAAAAGCTGATGGATCCCAGAGGGTGCCCATTCTCTGCTGTTCCAGATCAGAATGCTGAGAAGCCCCAGGAACTCCCAGTTCACTGCTCAGTCATCTCAGGGCTAAGGCAGGAGGAATCCATAACATATCCTCTTCCAAGGGCATTGAGCAAAGCACCACTGAGCATCAGCGCAGCTGATGACAGGGTCTGGTTTCTGGAGCCTCCTTGGGCTCCAGGAAGGGCCCTCAATGTGGCATGAGAAAGCCGGGGCTGCTGTGGGAAACTGAAGTTAGCAATAAAGAATAAGAAATTGAAATTAAAAAGATGTCTGAAAAGGAACTAAAACCCTAATGTTAACACAATCTAGGGGGGGAGTAGAAAGAAGGTGCATTGCTGTTGCTTATTTTTTTTCTAGTGAAAGATAAGCTATTTGGTCTTTCTAAATTTTAATTCTATGCCAAATTTTGAAGACAGAAGCTACTTGTATATTGCTGTAGCGATGAGTGAAATGCAGAGGGAAAGAAGGAGGAACTGCCAGTGGATGGTGGTATTGTATAAGATAAAATAAGTAGCTTCCCACTTCTTACCTTGCATTTATCAACTAGGGGTAGCTAATAAACACAACAGTCCTTCACTACGCTCTTAGCTTTCAAAACATCATCTCATAGTGGGCTGGAAAGCAATTGAGGCTGAGACATGGAAGGGATGAAAAAACTGCAGAAATAAGTAAAATGAAATTAGGAGATGGGATTAAATAGGAAGGTCAGAAAGCAGAGAAGGCAGAAATGGGGAGGATGAAAACACGGGGAAAAAAGAAACCAGATGAGAGGACAGATGGTCACCAGGGCAAAGAATTAAAAAATGGTGCTTGGGCAAATAATTTGTTGAAGAATGTGATTTTTAAAAATGAATACAAAAGATCAATTACAGATTGACTATTTAGGGTTCATTCTGGACTGAAGGGGAAGGAATAACAGCATTTGTGTACAGCAGATTTTCTGACCCACCTTCTCCTTTCCTGCCAACTATATGCACCATCATTGCTATGCATGTTACAGAGGGTAACTGTACTCTACCTGAAGGATGCAGGTTTTAAACAGAAAGTAACTTAACCACAACTGATCCTGTTTATACTGTGAAAGCATTTTTGAACTTCTATGCTATTACTTTGATCAGTTCTGTGCATTCTTTCCTGCAGAAGGGTCATCTCTAATTGAGCATTTATAGAGTGTTGTTCGAATTGTTGAAGTCTAGTTTAGGAATCACAGACAGAATGCTGATGAAAAAAAATATCAATCTGAACAGCTTATTAACACCATTTCTAACTATACACGGGAAGAAACTTTTGTCTCACAGAATTCTGTTCCAGAAATTAACAAATTCTATAATTTTTTCCTTATTTTTCAGTTTCAAGTTTTGTATCTTTTAAATGTAATTTCAGTGGTTCTGTGTGTGTTATACTCTGAAATTTTTGTGTGTGAATACATTTGCCACATCAAAGAATCCCTTTGAAAATACTGTTTGGAGCTGAATGGGGCTTATAGAGGCCCTGCAGTAGCCTGAATTGCTGCTCAATATGAGAGTGTCATAGAACAGCTGAAATAGGAAGGGGCCTGTGTTGCTCATCTCGTCAAATCCACAGTAAGACCAGGGTCAACTAGGGCAACACTGGGTTGCTCAGGACAGTGTTCAGTGGGGTTTTGAGTATTTCCAAGAACGGAGACTTTACAACCTCTCCGGAGACCACTGTCCCAGTGTTTGATCACCCTTATAAAAACGTCTGTTCAAATGGAATTTTTTGTGTTTCAGTTTGTGCTCATTGCCTCCTATCCTTTCACTGGGGAACACTGAGAAGCCTGGTTCTGCCTCTTTACTCCCTCTCATCAGGTATTTTTAAATGTTGTTAAAATTCCCCCTTGAATCTTCTCTTCTGAAAGCTAAACAATCCCAGCTCTGTTCAGCATGCAGAGTAATACATGTATAATATATTTGGCCTTGTGGAATAGTACACTGAAACTGCAAACACTTCCAGAAATACAAATCTGCAAGAAAGAAAAAAAAAAAATGGAAGCAAGAGACCACTGGCATCTTCATAAAAAAGCAAGGTCACAACCTTACTAAATAATACATGACAACTACTCAAGATTCTTCATGAAAGTGATAAGGCAATTTTTAAATATGAGAACAAATTTACAATTACTGCTTTTGGAAACAATAAAGATATACCCATCTTCACAGAAAATAGTCAAAAACTATTCAAAATTTTTCTGTTTGGAATTAACACCAACTAAGAAGCCTAGCAATACCAAAATATCAAAATGACAAAGGGCAACTGAGCAACAAAAAATAGAATTATAGTATGGATTTAAAGAATTAGAGAAAATGTTTCCATACTCTTAGTCTGCATCAGCTACATTTCCCAAAATGCAGCCATGAGATGCAGATAAAGTCAATTGGCCCAGAGCCCTTCAGAAAGAATAGAAAATAATAAGACTTCATTTAACAGTGTAAGATAAGGTGACTAGAGATACAAGGAACAAAGCATGATCTGAGTAGTGGCAACGTCACACTGGTAATGTTACACTGAATAAATCATAAGGGAGTCTACTGGTGGTAACATTATCAAAATAAATTGTGTGAGATTCCATGGAGGGATTCAGCAGCAACAGTACTGGGAAAACCAGCTTCTGCACATACTGAGAATCCATTGTATAAATAATTATAAGTATGATACTGTTGGCTGGATAGAAAAGAGACAGGAATCTATCAGAAGCATAAAACAAGCTTGTTAGAAGAGAGGTCAATACCTGTACAGCTGACAGACAACTTACTTCTCAAAGCATCTTTGACAGAAGAGGTTTTTCACAGCATTTCTCTGAGTTCAAAGAGAGTAGGTTTATTACGATACTAAATTAAAAAGAAAAGTGATACTATAAATAAAAGCGATGTTTAAATTACTTAATTTTCTAAGCCTTGCCAGGCCTAGTTAAATGCAGCCTCCGTGCTACTTTTTCCAATTTTTCTACATTTTGTAACGAAAATATTGGAATTAAATTTGGACATTTATTCTTTCTGAACTCTCTGTTAGGACAGCCATTCACTTTGCTAATGACAGTCCTCATCACACAAACAGATCAGGACATTTCGGCTCAGGTCTGTAAGAGTCCTGATGACAGTCACCTGTCCCTTGCTGAAAACAAAGGCAACACCCATCCCTCCTGAAAAAGGAGAGTAAGAAATTGTTAATTATAAAAACTATACAGTTTCCACTGTAGCAAAAAATTTCCATACACTTGCACATATTTTTATATTTCTAGGTAGGTTTTTAATTTATCTCCTTTCAACCACAGCTTCAGTGGCACACAACCCTGGTTCACATACTACAAGACCTTTTCTTGAGCCAGAACTCTTCCCTACCAGATGAGTCCTGTGCACAGGAAATATGGTCATTTCATACTTCACTCTCACATGGTAAATGTGGAAAGTAAAATACTGATGAACAAATGTAGCCACTGCAGATGGTAGGGAATAACTACAAAGTGTAAAAAAAAAAAGTGAACAGTGCTACGCTAATGAACAAAGAGTAACTTTTATCTCACATTTAAAGAGAGAAAATTAAACTAGTGTAAAGATACAAACACATGTTATACTTTAGATATCTCCCTTCTTGCCTTCTCTCTCACTGCTAAACATCTTGCACTATCATCAAAAAACCCTGAGCTACCTATGTTTTCTGTTTATGATTAAACCAACATGTATTGTAAAAAACCCCATCTCTGCTTGCTTCATGTACAGAGACATACTAGATAGCTTCAATTTTTTTATAGCTGTTAACTAGAATGTTCAGCTTAATCTGCTGCACTGCTGAGAATGGTTTTGTGAATAGTAAATCCGTCAGTTAAATCAGTCACCTAATTCTAGAAAGACCGTTTCCCAGCATCAAGAGAAAAACAACTTGTCAAGCATAGGAAGAAACATGTTTCAGCTCATTATGGTTTCCCAGGATATACACTTAAGCAGCTCCAGGAATGACAGAAAGTTGTGTGTTGGTATGCAAGCAAGTGCACAATAATCTCTTTGAGCAGATGTCCTGTAGTCTTTATCTCCAGTGACTGGAAGTTAGTGGTCACCTTGCTGTTTTACTGCCCACTAGGAAAAAAAAAAACATTTTAATCCCATTTAATCTGATGTTTGCAGAAACCAAAGAAAGATCATATCAATATCAACATGAGCATAATTTGCTTGTCAATAATCATCCTGAAGCAACAGTCAGGCTGGGGTATTTTTCTCATAATTACGATGAATTACTGAGTTAATACCGTGCATTTTTCATATTGATTGGTAACTCATCACCTAAATGTATGCACACAATAGTTTTTCCTTTTCTTAATAATAAGAGGTGCTAGAAGTTCATAATTGTGTTAGCAACAGCATAACAGCAAAGCTTTTAAAAAATCCCAGAGAAACTTAGAGATATCTTTCAACTATGGAAGTCTAGGTTTACATTCATTAAAGGCAATGAAGAACTGCATTAATGCATCACCTGCTTCAATTGTGAGTTCAGACTAGAATTCCACAATGTTCTCTGCCAGTGCAGAACAGAAGAACATCAGGTTTCTTGTCTTGGAGGAGAGAGGCATTATAGAAAATAGACAAGTTTGTTGTACCATTCAGTCTGAGCAGGAGTTGTAACTACTGAGTAAGCTTGACTTTAATGGCAAATTAATCTGAAGGATTACAGCTCAGTGCCTAACAGTAGTCATGGATCAGATCAAAGACTCCGTCAATCTACTATCTTATGGATATTTATGGCAAATAAATGGGTAAGGAAATCGTATAAAGAACAGGCAAGCAAAAGTGACCCAGTTCCTAGCTTGTCTTTAATGTGTTTGACTGCCTTTGCGGAAGAGCTTGCAACTGGAAAAACACATGTATCCCAATCCTTGATGGTCCTACCATTCAAATTCCTGCTTATTCTTATATAAAGGAAATAATTTTTTATAAAATCATAATTAAATTGGGAATTTTATTGTCTCAGCAAGTTGTGGAGACCAAAAACTTGAAAGGCTCAGGAAGAAGTTGATAGATGCCTGAAAATTAAATTGAGTATTTTCCTGTACTCATATTACAAGAAAAACTAAGCAATTTAATAATTTCCTCAACTCTTCTGTCATTTCTCTTTCAGGACAAGACTCCAAGCCTTTGTTTCCTTGTATGGATATATTCCATTCCTCTGATAATCTTCATCACAATCCCATTTAAACTTCTAATTGCTCTAGGTATTATTGCTATTGCAGGACAACAGTATGAGATGCCATTTCAGTTTTTAAAAAATTTGCTTTCCTTTCTATACCTTTCTAATAAACCACTAATATTCTATTTCCCTTTTTGATCATGGCTAAAGATTGAACATTATTCTTTCAATCTCTCCTTGCCAAATTAATGATTCAGTGCTAATAAATATCTGTTCATTGATAGCATTATTTTTTCCCCATTGATACAGTTTATCTGCAGCCTTATGATCTACATTCAGCAGCCAGGAGATGGGTCTGCATCTGTTCACTATTATTATAAATCTTAGAGACTTTGAGCAATTATGCAACATCAGCAGATTTTGGTGCCTTATCATTTGCTCCACCTTCCAGCATAAAACCTTTGACTGGGAACACCTTTGAAATGCTTGATTTTTTCCTGTATTTGTCATTTTTTAGCAAGCTATTAATACAGATGGTCTTCCTTTTTACTCCACAACAGTTTAACTGGTTTAAGAGCAGACTCATGAAAAACAGTTGGGTGACCAAGGACATTGTATGAGCTAAATCATTCTTGTTAGTGTGTTTATTTATTTTATTATGTTTTCTATCCATCTCCCCAGTACAGAAGTCAGACATGCTGAAGCACAATTCTCCAGCTTTGTGCCACAACCTTTCTGAAAACTTTCTTTGATATAGAGGCTGACATAAGCACTCAGTGGCACAGTCAGCAACTCAGAATTTTTACCTCTGAGTTTCTTTTAAACTCTTGAATCTGTTATTGGCTATTTCTTGTAATTCAAATTTACAGCTTTATTCTAAACCAAACAATTATTCCACTTCTGGCATTTAGTCAGACTAAAAAATATCTTCCTTTTCACAGCATTTTCTGCATTACTATTGTTGAGATGAAAGGGTCAAAAGCAATAGATATGGTGAGGAGGCAGTAGGTTTAACTCAAGAGACTTTTGCAGCTGGCAATGTGAGACCTGGGAAAGATCAGTGGGGGAAATCCCATTTCTTACACCTACTGATGTTTATCCTCTGCCTGTTTTGAGAAGTAGGATTCCCGTGTAGAGATAACACCTTCTCACAGATATGCCTGAGGGCCCTGCTGGAAGGGAGGGAGACCATAAAGCCCAGGAGAGAGCACAGCCTTGAGGTACCGCGCACATGCCAGGCCTGTTGGGATGCAGAGGCCAGGAACAGCCCCCATGATGCTCTTTTACCCACTGCATGATTTTGCAGTAGTGTATTTAGGGTTTCCAACTTCGGAATAAACTTTTCCTTAATACCTTAGCCATGCTTTGGTCATCTGGGTTTACCTGCATGCATATCACTTTTAACACTGTTATTTTAATGACACCCCAGTAGAAATGCAGTGCACTAGCCCAATGCTGTCACAGTCTATGGCCATCAGCAAAGTAAGTTGTATGGCACTCCTTCCAGGATATACTGGCTGAGTTCAGTTTTGAAGGAAGAATGTAAGAATTTCCAGAAGAAATGGGTTTTAAAGAACAATTTGTTTGAAAAATAAGAACATTTGCAAGCACAGTGTCTGGACGCCAATCTGCTCTTTCATGGAGAAAATATTTAGCTTAGTTTCAAACTGGCTTTTCCTGATGTGATCGTATTTGTTCCCTGCTCTTAAGGTATTGTCAATGAAACATGAAAAACCCCAATAAACAAAATATAGGTATTTTTTACCTGACCTGAGAGATATGTGGGTTTTTTGGATTTTTTTTTGGTTTTTTTTTTTACTTCATTTACTGAGTAAATATAAATCTGGTATTAGTTCAGTAAGAAAATAAAAACATGGTAGTTGGGTAGCAATAGAGGGCAAAATACAAATACTGCCCAACTAGAAAAGCTCGAAAAGCAAAAGACATTTTTGTTCTTCATGGTAAAGTCTTTAAATCTATTACAGGGTTGCTGATGCCTAACTTTGATATGCAAACCAGAATATCTAAAAATAAAACATTTGTAAAATTCAGAATATTACTTTATGTGCAGAGATACACTGAGATGACCAGTATTGAGTCTGATTTAACCCATTTACAAGCACTTATCCTGGGTGAATGGATATTTTAGCATCCAGTTTTGCCCTTTGTGGTAGTATATTTGTTATGCACTATTGGATTTCAGCAGAATATTTTAATCACCTTTTTAACAATATATAATTATTGTTGACAGCAAACCAACAAGAAGAAACACTTCTAGATTAATTAACAGTGACCTATAATTAAACATTGCAGTACTTAGAGATGGAGTGGTCCCTAGATAACATTGCTCTACTTTTAATGAGTGTTTATCATTCTGGTTTGCTTCCCCTGTGGCAGTTATCAAGGTTAGTTACAAAATTTCTTAATTAAATGGAAAAACATAGAAGACACTGTCTTAACAGAAACCAGCTTGAAATATTCATGACTTAAGCATAATCTTAAAGTACGCAGACTCCTTCCCTACAAATTTTTAATCACAGTTTACCTGTTTTCCTTAAGTCATACCTAGACACTAAACTACAGTGCTGTATTCTAGGATTATTCCTGTTCCTTTTTCTCTGAAGACAGAAATATGTGTTATTAAATGTTTATCTTCTCCAACATGTGAATGGCTCAAAAAATGTGTTTTCAAATTAAGCTTTGATATAGGATTTGTGATTCCTGGTCCAAGCTTCAGTAACCAGTTTCTACAGTAATTACGTAAATCTCTTTATTGCACATTTTCAAAATGCAGTCTGACGCTTAAATTAGATTCCTAATGGAATTAAAGGATCACATTCCTACCAAATTCCATATGGAGTTTGGTACCCAGAGTGCTCTGAGGAAATAATCTGACTTTCACCAATTCTGCATTTTCAGATGTCACCAGAAACAGAAAATTCCACCACACTGAGAAAAATGCTCTACAATTCCTATTGTTTCAGATTGAAAGCTGAACTAAAAAAATAAGATAACATATAACTAAAAATAAGATAACAGATAAGAGGGAGTTTCATCTTTAAACTATAACATGCTTATAAATTCTTCCTAAAGCTCAACTGGTTCATACAAGTACTATTTCTATGATTACACTATATACAATATGATTATTATATGTAAAATATGTAAAGACAAATATTGGTAGAGGTAAAGAATGATCCTTATATAATATGAAATTTTTCTTCAGTAGAAATCCTGATCATCTTCACTGTTGCTTTGCATTGTGCTGCTGACAAAATATTCTTTATTTGTTTTCTTAGAACAAAAAACAATGTGTATGAAAGGTTTTGTATAAAACATTAAAAGACGCACCAGAAAAATCAAAAAAAAAAAGTGAAAATAAAAAAAAAAGATCTTGTTTGGTCCCAGCCAAGTCTCTGTACTAGCTGGTCTGAGTAGTTAAAATCAGGCAATCTTGGGAAGGGAGGGAGGTTACCATTGTTTAAATCCTAGGTAAAAATAGAATACTGATTGGGTTCAAATGAAGGTTGTTCTTAGAGTAACTTGCTCTTACAGATTCTTACTGCCAGTCCAGATACTTCTTATGTTAAAGCACAGTTGCACAAAAATCTCCAAGGGGTACAGAACATCAGAAATGACTACCTGGTAGCATTTTTAGTTGCGATGCAACAATAAAAAAGGTCTTGAAAAATAAAAGGATAAGTATGGACCACTTACACATGCCAAATATGTAACCAGAATAGTTATCTGGGAAACTGGAGGAGAGCTGTCTGAAAAGTGTATTTACTCACTGCCAGTTCTTGGTCCGGTTAGAGCTATGTGCTTGAAAGAGCATTTCCCAGCACTTTCTGTTTTTCTCCCACCATGCAGCACTTTCCCTTCCCCACTCACAGTTTGGCATCAGAGTCTGCCAGCCCTGAACACTGCTGCAATTTACTGCTGAGTCATCACATCACATCACTGTCACAGAACATCATCATCACTGCTCTTACAGGAATATTGCAACAGCAACCTTTTGGTATGAGAAAGGAGAGAGGATTCCAAGACATAGGCAGTGGAAGAGCAGAGCATAGTAGGTTCTTTCAGAAAAAGCTATCTTCTTCAAAGGAAGTTCCCTGGGTTTTGTGATCACTGGTTTGGAAACAGCAGAATTAGCACTGCCCATGCTTTCATCTCTGCTCACATGCTATACTTCCAGAGCGCCCAAAGGATCAATGTTTGAAGGCAATGGGAACTAGAAGAGACTTCCGTTGTTTATCATGGTGTTGCTGAAGTCTTCTGGGGTTGACAGATGCCACTGCAGAAGGTTAATAAGATGAAAAAAGCTCTTCCAGCTGGACCGTAAGAGGGATTATGTCTGAGCAGCAGATAAACAGATTATTCCAGAAACAGACACTGCTTTTTTTTAAAACTTCGTCACTCTTGTCTTACCACTCCAGTCCCCCAGGCTAGAAGTGTGTGTGTTGAAGGGGTTTGCCCAGCTCTTGCATTCTGGCACCTGTTGCACTCTGCCTAGTTGCAATTCAATGCAGTCCAAGGCTGGGGACACCTGAAAAATAATAAGACAAAAGACGTTTGGGGATTTCAGTTCGCTAAGAAAACAGAATTCTTCTACTTGACTGAAATATTCTTATTTCCTGCATGATTGGTCTTGAAAACTGTGAATGATCAATAGACAGCATGCATTTGAAAACTGGATTAATATTTTTGATCATTTGCCTTGCTCTCCAAGTTCAGGGAAGCAGAGGTAAGTTCATGTGTTAAAGGTTTAGATTAATTTTACATTGCATATGTTGAGAAACAAAATAATTTCAAGATCAGGAGTTTGCATATTACAGAATTTTGTGTTTGGAGTGTGGTGTTTTGACAATTCAACTAGAGACAGTACAGTTACTGACACACTGTTATAAAGCTGAAAAAGGAAATGTTGGCCTTAATTCTCATGTATGTTTCCTAGGCTTTACAATCTCAGTAAGAGATGCCATCTAGATTCATTTTAGCTGAATATGTTCTGTTATGACAAAATATAATTTCAAAAACAACTATAATGAAGATGAAAAACAGTTGAAAGAACATCTAAGTGCTGACATTGTAAAAGATGGTCTTTCATCCCAGAAATAAAGAGAAAATAGTAAAGTCTATCTTTGCATTGACTAGCCACTGTCAGAAAAAAAACTTCAAAAACTTTTAGATAGACAAATTCTGGAGCAATACACCATGCTGACAAATATGCAAAAACCAGCAATACTAGTAAGGATTACTGTAATAATAATTGTAAAATGATTTGCAAGAAAACAAATACAGATAACTCCTCTGTACTTAATTCAATAGCTAACGATGACTCATTTTAAAAATATTAAAAAGTTCACAGCAATTTTAAAGTTTCTTCAACAACAAAAAAGAAAAGATGGTCATGTGATTTTTCCTGATTAGTTCTATATTCAGTACATTTAGAGCTTTGGTGAATATGTTTAATTTACGAGGAGGTTCCTTAATAACATTTACATCTATGCTTTGATATTTACATAATCAAATTAAAAGCCAGCATAACAACTGCTTTATGTGCCCCCAAGTCAATGATTTCTATTTTTATGTCAATCTCAGGCCTGTTAATTAAATGCAAAGAATGTAAAATGATAAAAGAGAAGTATCCTCAATGTTCTCTAAATATTTGTTAAAGAGACAGTGTGAAATATAGTCTGCTGTCAATACTATTTGGAAAGTTTTATTTACACTTTTTGTCTTGCTTTTCTTTGCACAGATTTTCTGTAAGAAATACAGAACACAGTTCTTATATATCACTTAAATGATGTAAATCTTCTCCAGTGGACAATTAAAGTACTGAAAAAAATCCCTGGAGAAATGTACTGTATAAGTTAACCCTAGATTCATATTGTGCTGGTCTTTGATTTTACTTTTTAATACCACGTAAATAGTGTCATTTAATCATTAATGATACTTTAGAAATGTGGTCAAAAATGAGAGAATGAGTGGTATTTCATGTCTGACAAGAAGAAAAGTTCTATAAAAATGCACTGGGTTTGCATTTAAGTTGCATATTCTATGAGGGAAAGAGATAGAATGAATTCCAGACAATTCATGCATGCTTGATGGCATCATTGTAGTCCATATTTATAATTATGAACTGAGAAAGCAATATTGTTAAAAGTGGGATCATATAGTTTCACCCCATTGTAAAACACCAGCCAAATGCTGAGAGGCTATCTTGACAGAGAGGAATACAAAATTGTGTATCAACCTCCCTAAGAGATGCAGTAGAAGACTTGCTACATAAAATGTTCATCAACACTCAGGAAACCATGACCAGTCATAAACTTTACTTAACATCTTGCTTATGTAGCAATGTTCAAATTTTCTCATTTTTGATGGCTTTCCATGTGAATAATTAGAAAAATTCCTCCTCTTTATAAAGTATATATAGTATGCATAAACATATAATAATTCCTTTTTATTGACATGTAGTCATGCTGTGTATAATATTTTTTAACTATGTTATTTCAAATATATGCACACAGATCTCAAAAAACTTAAGGGTTGTAGTAAGAAACTTCTTTTTCAGAGCAGAGATGATTCCAGAACTGTTATTTTATGACTTAGCATTAGGGTCATATACTTAGAGAAAGTGTTTTTCAAAAGTACACAGGTTCTCCCAGTAGTCTGAACACTTCTATGAATCACTCAGTAGTGAACCTAACACAGATGTTATGAGGCTTTTTTTGAGTCTATTCAAGTTTGCAGGATATGTAAACTGTGACAGGCTAGGAAATAAGAGACTATGATATAAAATATCCCCATCTTAAATGAAAAAACCATACAGACAATTTCTAAATATTTATAGAGTTAATCAGTTGATATCTTTTCCTCATTTAAAAAACAAAACAAACAACAAAAAACAAACAAAACTATCTTAAATTCAAATTCTGCATTTACTCACACTTATATTTCATAAAAAGTGGGTTAACTTTTTAAAAGTGAGGCTTGCTTAGTAATGTCTTTTGGTTCTTCCTCCCATCCCTATTTAAGGATTAGAAGAGTGCTTCTTCCAGACATTGGAGGCTGTCCAGGAGCACCTCCAGTTCCACAGTAAACAAACAGGAAACTGTAGGAAGCAAAATAAACACTTTAGAGATACAGTGTTCAACTTTGGCCATAATTTTCCCACTGTCCTGACACAAACTGTCTCTAGCAATGGGAAGGGAAAGTGAGGGGAATAAAATCTCTGTGACAGCACAAAATCTACGCACAAAATCTGAATAGTAGACCAATGAACACCCAGACTAAATACCAAAATCCTGAGAAGCTTTGAACACTCAAAACTATGCCTTGAGGCTGGATACATCTTGGCATTTGATACTGAGAATGTAAGGGAGCTAGAGCGCGTTCAAGGCTGTTTTGTGTTACTTTTTTATTCAGCAAGCAAATATTCGCTATTTACTCAGCCATTCCTTAGGACACAAAGGCTTTGTGTTTGCTCTATGAAATCATTTTAATTCATTCTGACTGACCCCTTCCCGCTAGGCTGTTCCAATTCAGCAACAAATGTCGCAGATCTTCATTACTATAATTGCCCAATAAAAAAAAGGGTTAAGTAAATTTGTTAAGCCAAAGGAAAAGGTAATTCAAAGAACATAAAGTTTCAAAGAAAGAAAGAAAAAGACATCTGCCTTTTGCCCTAATATTATCTTCTACCTTCATCCATAAAATAAGAATTATCAAGTTAAAGTTAGGTTTCTTGGTTGTGCTTATAAACAAATGAAAAGTAAACCTTTTTTTTCCCCCTTCCCAAGCAAACATAGCACTGCATTTTATATGGGTTTTAACATACTAATTTTCTGGCTAAAAGCCAAACTTGAATACAAATACTAGAACATTGTCACTGAATCTTAAAGATTAATTCCAGAAATAGTAACACCTGTGACACAAGGATCAGTGAACTATATGTGAATGAACAGCTAGGTATGTGGGATTTTTTCTCTGAAAACACCTGTGGACAAGATCACTATTAACAGGATTTCTCCTTTTACAGGACATTAATTTACAGGTTGTAATAAAATAACCCAAAGTCTTAACCTCCTAGAAATCCAGATCATTTATCCTATTCTTTATTTCTCAGCTAACTATGGAGTCCCTATGGCCTCAGCAGTGCACAAAGTGACATGGCCAACACCCATCAGATATAGTCAAACAGTGTCTTCTTTCCAGAGGAAGACAGTTCTTCTTTACAGATGGAAAACTGTGTATGCATATGCATTCTACTACATGCATTTCAATGTTTTAAAATACTTTATATATGTTTCCCCCCTGTTTTTTTACCTCTGTCCAACCTAGTTCCCTTGGGATTAAAATTAGTTTTCTACTCATTTTCTATCACACAATTATTCTATTTTTATCAGGAATTAGGTGCACTATCCTGCACGTTCCATGCATTTTGTACTTTGTAAGCCCAGCTGTGCTTTAATTTCTTCCCCTTAGGAATGTGTGATGTTGAATAACACATGTTCTAAAAACAAATATCTCTCTCTCTCTCTGCTTTTATATACATGTATGCTAGCATTTAGTCACTGTCAGCTGCTATTTACTGGACAGACACTTCAGAATAGTAACCTCTCTGGAAAACATATGATTAACAATCATCTGGGAGTACCCTGCCACCTGCCACAGTGTAGGTGTGTTTTTATACCCTTACATAACAGCACACCTTATCACTGTATGCAAGCATACCACCAGTCTGACAGAGTAACACTATCATACTCATTTTAAAAGCATGAGGACCTGAGGTATAACTCAGAAATTGAAGTCCTGACTTGTAAGAAGCACTGCAGTCACAAAGCAGGACTGCAAAGAGTTTGCTGGGCTGATTCTCAGAGCAACTGCCTAGTCATACAGACATTTGCAAATTAGTAGGACCCAGACTCATAGCTACACTAATTGTACTTAGGCCACCATCCTTTTCTTTTCAGTGGTGAGGTTCTACCAGCTTTTAAACTTCTACTTTGGTGCAGAGCTGAAATTATCTTCTTATTGGCCACTCTGAATCTTTCAATACCTCTCTCAGATTTTACCCAATTGTATATTAACAATCTTAGTAAACCAGTTACCTGAAATACTAGTTTTAGTGGCTATGTTCCAGGTATACCTTTCATACATATGAGTCAACACAGATCATAGAAATCCTAGGAGTTTCAGGTAGGAAACAGCAGCGCACTCATCTTTCATTTTGTGATTTCATGGTGACAGCACAAAACGAAGATGGTTCTAATTGAGTTCTTTTCCCTTTCCTCTTCTCCATCAAAACTAGACAAACAAGTTGCCATGCTTAGATCAAGAATTGGACTAGGTGTACTCCAAACCAAACTTGGTCTGTGCAGCTTGATGCATAACTAAGTTAAATAAGGTTAAGTCCAAGTCACTCCCTGTCAAAATGAGACAGAGTCAATTAGCCAGAGACTGTAGATTGTACTGCAGGATAAGTGACCCTAAACCGTGAGGAAAATCAAACTGTTCCAAATAGACAAGCTGAAGCAAAGAGATGGTACTGGGGTTTCTGGCACCTGGAAGGATTCTCTTATGTCAACCATCCTAATTGTCATCATATTTGAATACAGGTATCTCAATAAGCTCATTCTGCACTAAGACTCTTTGCCGTCTATGTTAATATTTCAATAGTTTTGATAGTGTGAGTCAAAGTATAACTGCAACTTGAACTTACACTGTGTCACTGGCTTTCTCAGAGGATAGCTGTACGTCTCAAGAATGACTACTCAGAAAAATAATAGCAGAGGTGTTCAACTTAGTGTTTCATCACTACAGATTGGATGCATGCCTCCAAGAACTACTTAAACATTTAGAGCATTTTCTTGCATCCCTTGATGTAAACCATGTGAGTTAACAGAACAGCCTTTCAGGTCAGATGCTACAAAGATGGCCAAGGAAAAACAAATAGATACACATTTCATATGTCAACATTAAAAAAGTCATTTTCAATGCTGTTTCTAGTCCAGATTCTGGACCTTAAGAAGAATGTTATAGGATTCAGAGGTTGGCAATGAAACCATAGATTGTCTTTGATATTTTCTAAGAATTCCAGTAGCAGAAGTTCACAGAGTTGATGAATAAAAATTTGTACTTTTCTGTCTGAAAGAGGATCTATAAATTTCTACCTTTAATGAGAGTTATTATGTCTAGGAAAACATGAGTTTCTCATGATATTTTTTCAGGTTGGAAGAAAATGTGTGAAAATCACATGCTGACTCATAAAGATTTCAGCATGTTCAATATTTGCGGTTGGTACAGACAACATTTAGTGTCAATGTGGATTCATCATAGGACAACTATATTCACAAAATCAGGAAAAGCTTATCAGTGGCATATTATGTTTTCTATTCTCATCTATAATAAGTAGATAATTCATCATAATTATTTTGCCATTAATTGTATAGTTAGCACAATTCAAAGATATTACCAAATTATCTGCTTACAGAGGGAGAAAAGACTATGTTTGCCTGCTCCAGTGTCTATGAATAAATTTCATAAAACTGGCTTCAAATTATCTTCTTACTGTTCTTTCTGAAGTTGGTTAGCAATTGCATTTCTCCACTTGGTGCAGGAAACCACGTGGCTTTGTGTATTTGAGAGGAGGGGAACAGCCAAGGGATTATGATATTTGCTTATGTTTCTCTGTGTTACCTACTTGCCAAAATTAAATTCTTCACACTTACTGAAATCCAAAAGCACATTGGCTGATGACCGTAGTGACCTTTGGTACCAAAACATAAATCTAGGTTAATTTAAAGGGTTCTGAAAAAGAACAATTACCTAATGCCATCTCCTAGCTTTGAATATAAAACCATTAAAACAAAAAGAGTTTCAAGTTTTTAATAAAATTTACCCGTTTACTAATATCATAGATTTCAAAATAACTTATTCGTCTTCAGATTTGTTTCCATACATGTTCTGTAATGTAGATTGTTTCATTATAACCAAACATTTAGTATTTTTAACGTAAGAATAACAACAGGAATATATCGCGTAAGGATTCATGGGAGCCTTACCTTATTTGAGCACTGTTAACAGTAACTGCATTCCTCATCTTCCATAAGCATTTAAAGAAACATCCTCATGCATTTCTGCCAAGAAACAGATTTATGAAAACCCACCATTTTCCTGGATTCTCAAGAAAGAAAATCCCTTGGTACAGATCTATTTTTAAAAATTAACCTAGTCTTTAAAAGGTTGAAAATTATAGAACTTACTTTTTAAGCAGAAGCCAGGAATTCCTCTCCTGTGTCATAGAGAGCTTGAATGCAGCTTGGGAAAATGTGTAAGGTGATGTTTTGTCATGGTGAATCCAAGCAAGAGATACAAGGTTCAGACCAGTATTGTCTCCACTGCATAAGCAGGGTCTAGCACTTCCCTGATGTGTAAGGTGATGCTGAGTCTTATGTCACAAGATATTAGAGGTACATGAAGGGTTCTGTATTGCTGGGTGTATAACAACCAGCTTGGTGGTACCTGTATGGGAAGTTTGCTAGGAGATGTTGGCCAGCTTACCACAGCTTAACCTTACACTGGAGGCCTGGACCTGGCCCCCAGAGCACTTTGCCACAATGAGATACCCAGACCTCACTCCACAGGCAATGTTAGTATTTAGTCACATTTAAGAACGGAATTCACAAACTCAACATACCAAACAGGAATTACCAAACTCATCTTTGTCAATATTTTTTCTGAGAAATTAGAATTATTCACTTTTAATATAAATGCCTTAGGCCTCTTTCCCTCTTTTAGAAACAGAGGCATTCTCTTCTGACCACAATTCCTCTTCTTCTGAAGCTAAGCATCAAAGTTAGCTGCTTATCTTTCAGCATAACTTCCCCACAGTAGTGGATACTGCCCTCTTACCCAGCAGTTCACTGGCTAAGTGCACTAAATCTGGAGAACTGAGATCCAAAGTGAGTTCCCTCCTGTGCCTCAGTTACCCCAGTTAGGGACCAGATGAGACCCACCAGGACGCAACAATCATTTTGGCTGAGTCCCCTTAGTAATTCCTTTCAATGTTCTTTCACTGTGTGCATTAAAAACAGTTAAATAATATATTGGACCCAAAGATAACTACAAGCAAGCCATATAATCTTGTGTTTAAGGGCACTGAGCTCTCAGAGACAAGACCTGAGCGGATTAAATATTAGCATTAATTTTTCTAACATGGAATTCCATACTCTGAAGTTTTTAAAACTGTGAGCCTTTATGGTTGTAAAAACAAGCTTGGACATGCAACACGAACACAGAGTTACAGTGTCTGAAAAAGCCCTGGCAAAGCAGGCCCAAACACCTAGAGAACAAGAAAAGGGCCTCCACTTTCACATCTGTATAGGAAGATAGACATTGTTGCATGCTTCTCTGAGAGAAGATAGGTGCTGCTTCTAGTACTCACACGCAGGATCTAGGTTGCATTTGATGATAAGGCCATGCCATATTTTAATCTGTTCCTGCTCATCTAAGCCCCTTTGGCCCAGTTAGACTCTTCACATGCAAATGACCTGAGGAAATATGGCATGACAAAAAATAGAAATTGAAAAGGAATATAAGGAGAGAACATGTCACGGGCAAGTGCCACTAGAACATGGGATCTTCACTATTGCCATGACAGGAGGAGACTAGTTGTAGGTAAGAGTCTAGGATATTACCTCTCTTTGTACTTTCTATGCTTCATCTGGTGTTTACACTGATCAGCCCTTTAAGAAATCTCAAGATCAACTTTCCATAACCAGTCAGCCACGCTTTGGTTACTGGCTCAGTTATCAACATAGGACTGTTGGCCCCACTATATATTTAGCAGCAACACATTTACAGGATCTTTGCTGAATTAAACTCGATTGGCTTTCCTCATCATATTTCACCAGTTCCCTTACATAAGCCTTAACTTTTAATTAACAATTATTTTATTTTGTGGGCAATACATCTCATTTATCAATCAAGCATTCCTCTCTATCCTAAGCACATCCACTTATTTTTCAGACTCATCTGCTTTTTCATACATTTCAAACCTTGTGATGATTTAAGGATGGATTACTCAGACTTTTGTCACCTTGAATTTTGCTGCCAAATCTTTAGTTACCATATCTTAAATTCTTATGTTTTATATGATAACATCTAAATTCTCTCAGGGCAAACTAAAAGTCTGCTGTCAAAATAATGCTGTCAGTAAACGTTCCTACACAGAAATTGTCTACATTGCTGAAAAAAAAACAAACTACCAACACCAAAATTGGAGGCCTCCCAAAACTGATACTATTAAGAAAGAGAAATTTAAAAAGCTGTATAGAGAAGCATCCACTATAGTTATACAAAAAGGTATGAATATGAGCTTCTTGCTCCTGTGTTTATAAAAGCAAATTTAAAAAAACAACCAAACAAACAACAAACCCCCCCAATGCTGACCAGTTATCCAAATGGCTTTAAACTCTTTCTCTAGAATCCAGTTCAATAATGATGTGCTTTTCCTTTTTCATTATGCAGATTATTAAAAACACATAAGAATTCTCACCTTTGAAAAATATTCCTCCTGCCTTGTTATTTTAGTTACGGTATAAATTTGATAACACAGGTCTCAAGAGACATAGAGGAGAGGCCTGACCTAATTCCACAGATTTCAGATTTTTATTTTGTGAAACGAATACTATTTATCTGCCTGAAAACAAAACCTGAAGAACAGAACTATCCACTTGAGAGATCAGTATGGATATCAAAGCAATTTGATTAGATCCCATATGAATTAGATTGCTGTATCATATTTTGGAAATTGCTTTATGGTATTTTGGAAAAATTTTGTTATATTTGTTTGAGTTCAGGACTAGAGGTCAGGAACTCCAGATTTTAATAACAGCTGACAGAGACTATGCAGACAAAACTGCCTCAATATTTTTCCTCAAGTATGTCACCTGGAAAATGAGGACAATGGTGTAGATTCTTTCACGTGAGAATAAAGGAGGAGAATTACAGCTTTGGTTAAGACATCTTGGAGAATAAGCTGAAGTACACTAAACTGTTAGCAGACTTATATAGTTGTTCGCCCTTCTGGCCTAAAACTATCAAAGAAAACTCAAAATCTTAAATATAACTCTTAAAGGTAAAACCGAGTTAAACAACAGAGTTAAATAAGAAAAAGTCAAATTGGACAGTGTTTATTTAGGGTAAACTTTGAATATTTTAATTACATATGTTTATTTCAGAAAAATGATTGAGGACAAAAAAATTTAGAAAGATTACTTATTTTAAGAAAAGCATACCAGCATAGTATCATTGGGATTTTTTACATGATCAAATGATGTACCCTGTAAAATTGCACCTCTCCAGTTTACTCTATTACCATATTGTATGGTAATATTGGGCAATCATATGGAGAGAAGGGCTGATGCTTTCTCCAATTCAAATTTTGCTTAAGTTTAGTTAAAAAGTGATTTCAAGGAATTATGATAATAAGAGTTATTCTAGTAATGGAAATTTACTAACCAGAAGGTATAAATTAAATTTCACCTATTACAATAGAGATACTTTAGAAACAGACCCTCAAAAAAAAAAAAAAAAAAAAAAAAAAAAAAAAGTGAACATTGAAGGGAAAGAATGAAAAGAGAAAGAATTTAAATCCATCCAAAATTGGCTGGCAGAACAGTTCTAACTGAAGCAGAAAAAGTATGGTTATTTCCTCAGCCTGAAAAGCCTAAAAAGGGACTCTAACCTATAAAGTTTGAAATCATTACAACAATCATTTGAAAAGAATCTCCTTTGTCAGCCTTATGAACAGTATAGTTCTTAATTCAAGTTAATGACTTAGGGGTAAATCCTGGAGAAGAAGTAAATCCTTCAAGAAAGGCCTCTGCTTCATACAAAAGCTATCGAAGAGCTTAGTGACAAAATCCTCTGCCCCAGTTGGTCAGGCTGCCTGGGCAGCTGGTCTGTTGCAGTTAATATACATTGCAAAAGGTACACCTTGTAAAAGGACTTACAACTGGCTACCTTCCATGTGGATATTTGGTCTTTTCTTCTAGGGTATTTCAGGGGTCTTCTTCGAGGTTTCAATGGCATTGGATTTGTTCCCTCACCCCACGTATCATTCAAATAACTCAGTGTCTCAGCTGATGCAGTGTTTGGCTACTTGTGGTTTCTGATTAACTTAGCGATGTGTTTTCACAGTTTTTATGCAGTTTCTGGTTCATGATCAGACATTAATGTGGAAAAATTACTTCCATTTCATTTAACGTCAAACATTATATGACTGCATCATCATTTTAAATTACCTTGCAACAATTAGACAGTTACAGGTCTACAGATTGCTGCCTCTGGCATGCATTACAAAACATTATGATAACCTATTGCTCTCATTTTATAACTTCCTTTCTTTCAGACAATATTCATCGTAATCAACCAGTAGACTTTTTGCTCTGTCAGAGTAGCACCTATATCAAAATATAGATGTCACTACTATGATTTCTACACTGTAAACATTGGATGTTCATTTTGAAGTTAAATAAGAACTGAGACAAATAGATGTACATACATATGTATACTGACATACATGGTGGAACTTTCCCCATTCTTTATTTCAAGTACTATTCTTTCTGTAACAGTACGCTTTTCAAATATTTTTCTTTATCATTTATCTGCCTACTTTTAACATTTAATTAACACAATTCCAAATTGTCAAGATAATGTTGTTTTAACCTTCCTTATTTTCTCTTGATTTGCCTAAGAACATGATAATTAGTGTTTGTTATATGCAGCATGACATTTCTTCTTTCTCCAGCAAACTGCTAATCTTTTACTTTTTTGATAGTGCTGCTCTTACTGAATTTATTCCTTTTTAACATGATTATTTCCTTTTATTCTTCTGTTACAAGCTTTTAAACCATTTTTCAAAGTATTTTTTTCATTTGGTTCATCAGGATTCAGGAACACATATACCTTGTTTAAAGTTTTGCAGTTCTTTGAAAATGTCCTTTATTCTGTTTACATTTCTCTTTAATTTTTATGAGTAATTACTGTATCAAATGTATTAAAAGGCAACTAAAAAGGTATTTCCAAATTAATTGTAACATCTTTATTAATATCTATACAAAATTTTGGAAGACAGTCTAAAAGATACTTACTGCTCTTGTCACATGATCCTGCAAAATGCTATATTTCAGCTCATTTAAATGTGTACTTTATATGCTATTTTTTATCATCAACATTTTACATTAACTTTAGCTGCTATGTCATGTAATACTGAATCACAAATACTTAGGAAGTGGAACTAAATTAGTCATGACTTTTTGCACGCCTTTTGTGATGGGAGTTCTTGTGCTTGAGCCTATTTGGACACTCTAGAAACATTTCCATTTTTCATAGCTGAATAGCTCCATAAGTAAATTCTAGATCTTCAATTCCCACTCGCTGGTTTCACTTTTTTCAACTGTAGTTGTTCCACTTTGCCAGGAATTGTTGAAGATCTATTGAAATACAATGCCAGAGCTTCCACAGCACCTATCAACCAGTTGTAAAGAAACAATTGTAGTCTGTTCTAGCTAATACTTCAGTTTATGTGAGGGAAGGATAGAGGAGTGCAATGTGGAGTAAAAGAGAGAGACTGGAAACAGCTCTTTCTTTTCCCAGGGGCAATAAAACTCCTGTTCAACTTTTGAAAGCTTCAGGGTCCAGTTCTTGGGATAGATTCAAGACTATGAACCTGATGTGAAGGGAGATGTGCCTTGAAGCCCAAAGGAACTGTAAGAATATCTTAAAGGGTGGAGATTTAAGGTACAATAATTTCTCATTTAACTTCTCTGATAGTGTAGACACCTACTTATACTGTAGACTGATACAGATATTCTTTATTTTCCCCAGGCTCCAGACCATTACTTATCACTGCACTGTAAAGTTCCCTACAGGTCAATATGCTCACAAATGAGATGTTGTAGCACAAAGTTCAAGCACTTAAGTGTCCTTTGTGGATCTAATCTAAAGTCGCTTTTGAAAACAGGATTTAGGGCTTCTGACACTTTTACCCTATGTGTCCTGGGCTCACGTGTTGAGATATAAGGAAATTAATTGCCAGGTCTCTTGAGCCCCAGTTCCCCCATGTGATCACAGGATGCTTCTCCTCAGCACACTAATTTGGTCAGGGCATTGACACCACTATAATGTAACAAAAAGGACTCTCAAGTTTATGCCCATTTTCCAGACATGAACTTGCCTTGGATACCTACTGCCTATGCAAAGTATGTTTATGTACATGCTTATTTTTATCTTTTCCAGAAATTCCTAATAAAATAAACCATGCTGAAGCCAAACATCTTGCAGACGCCTCAGGGTCAGACAAAACTGAAAGAACAACAAAGAGGTCCAGAGTATCAACCATAAGGCGGATATTTGACATGGCAAAGCACCGAACAAAGAGGTCATCCTTTTTCTCAACTGGTGTGAAAGTTTGCCCACAAGAATCTGTGAAGCAGATTTTAGCCAGTCACCAAGCTTACTATAGATTAAGAGGTAAGATGATTATTGTAGCATGTACTTCCTCCTGCAAAGTCTTTCTTTTAATTGAGGAAACACAGTAATTTTCCAGAATCTTGTTCTTCACCTTTAAGCAGTGTATGTGCTATTTGCTTTATGGTTTATTTCACCATAGATAAGCATAACATAGATAAAGTTACATGTGCATCAGCAGGGTTCAAGACAGACAGTTACCAGAAGAAAATAAGAAAATGCACTCAAAGGACTAATGAACTTGGAGTAATTGCATAATGTACCACCTTTCTCATAAGTGCAGCAGGTACCATCGTTGCAAGTCTGAATTAATCTCACCAGTTTAAGACGAACAATGAAAGTATTAATTGGTCATTGTATAAATATGTTGGTGTATCTGTAGATACAGTAAGTCTGTAGCAGTGTTAGTATACAACAAACACTCAGATAATCATCAGCAGGTCATGAAAAGAACTTAGTCTTATTTTCAAAAGGTCCCAAATATTTCTTCTGCCTTTTCTCAACTAATTCGCTCTCTCCCCAGCCCTTTTTCACTTCCCTTCCCATAGAGAGCCTATGGAGTTACGACTCCAATTCTAGGTCCCTAGAGAGCACGGTGCAAATAGGCTCCTGGTTTTCATATTTTCTCTCTTCCTCCCTCTATCCCTTCCAGTCTTTCACTCAGTGACTGTTTCAATTTGTATTAGAAAAATGCATATTTTTGCACTGCAGCTAGACAGTCCAAAGCTAATTCTAAAACCTAGTCAGCATTTCTGGAATGCAAGTATCCAAGGCAACATCTGCTCTCTAAATCTCCTCTGCTTATCTGTTTTTCCTCTATATTGGTCTCCAACCATTCACATACATCCATGTAACTTGGCTCCTCCTTGGCTTTCTTTTAGATAGCTCTCTCTGAAATGAAACCTGGATGTAGAGCTGCAAAACTTTTACTCCAGCAGCCACTTGCTACAAGCAGCATAGGAAAATTACACCAATGTCTGTAGCTATTCCTATAGATACAAAAGTATTTGGTCTCCATTGTAGCATCCTATGGCCACTAGAGAGAAATCTGAAATGTGTTAAAGAGGTTGATCCAAGAAGCATTTCTTAAATTCAAATTAATCCTGAAAGTCCCTGAAACTCACTGGTTACATCCCAAATGGGGCTGAAAACAAGCTGTTCTGAAACAGGCTGGTATCATTAGCTTGAACTCAAAGAACCGTACATATGACCCTTTCTTTTAAAAAACTGAATATGACAATACTACCAACTTTTTGGAGAGCAGCACGTCACCTGGACTCTATAAGTCTTGTAGTGCAGGCAGGTTTAAACTTACATCTCCTTTTCCTCAGCAGTGTTCTACACTCACAAAATTCTCTGAACAGGTGTCATCTAGTTCTTCAACTGAAACCTGAGTACTTCCCCAAAAAGGAAGCAATCAAACAGATGACTGCAGCTGAATAATTTGTACACTCATTCAGAAAAAGGCGTTTCTGCTCCCTTGAATAGTTGCACATATTGCATTACAGTATCCTTCATTAAAACCTCAAAAATTTTTTCCTGCAAGGAAAGATCACAATCCTTGAATCTGTAACCACAGTACAAGCCTTCACGGAAAGGTAATCTGGTATCCATGCTGGAGCCTTACAGCCTGTGCCTATCTGTGGCACAATCTTACCTTCATTTTGTTTCATGCATATACTTTCAGGTCTGTTCTTTTCTGTGCCTAAAGTCTAGGCGATCACTTCTACCCCTCCAAGTCCCATGACACATTTAGAACAGTAATAGCACTGTGGATCATATCAGTCTTCTAGAGAATTTTTCTGCTTTCTAAGAAAAATTACACTTTTTTTTTTTTAAACACACACAAATATACTTCCAGGAATGAGCACATGACACAAAAGAGTTCAAATATAGGAGCTCAGACAGTTTCTATTGGATAACCTGAGGCTACTGTGACCCTACACCAACTCTGAAATAATACACTATAGCATAAGTCACAATGAGGACAGTCCCTCATGTGGGGCAAACTGGGTGAAAGCATGGAATCATCTACAACACCTCCTCAACTGGTCATGTGTCACGTTTATCTGGTAACTGGATTACTTATCATCAGATAGTATATCTTTATTCAGCAGTTGCCGCTCAGAGAAACAGACACCGGAGAGTTGCAAGAAAAAGAGGATAGGAAGTAGTTTTAACTGCTAGCTCATAATGAATAAATCTCCTCAAAAGACAGCCTGTTCCTTTTTAATAGTCTGAGCGCATCTGCTGCACATGCAGCTGCTCTACGGGGAGGGCAGGTTGCTCCTGAGGTATTATTGAGGGGCTCTAACCCAGCTGGGTGAGTACATCCCTACAGCAAGTTTAGAGTATACCTAGAGAAATGACTGCACTAATTTCAGAGACATCGATAATGCAGATAATGAACTCACTCTAAGTCAAAGTAGCTATCAAGTACTGAAAATAAATGACCCATCTCACAGTAATGAGCTTTGCAAAGTAAAGTGCTACAGGCAACAGCTTTTAAATTGCAAGTTTCTGTTAAAATGGTTTTTCTAATAAGTTTGAAAATTCCTCTCTCTAAAACCTTTTAATTTTAACCAACATTTCAAAGTGTGTTCCTTCATTTTGAGTGATGAATGTGTAAACGTGCAAATACCAAATCACTTTTAAAAGGTTTTCAAGTTTACTTTTTGGTAGAAAGCATCCATCCCCAACCCCTTTCTTCTTACTCAGTCTGCCAGGAAGCTGTGTGGGAAGCCTTTCGTATTTTTCTGGATCGGATTCCTGATACTTCTGAATATCAGAACTGGGTTACTGCCTGCCAGAGGGAAACCTTTTGCATATTCGACATTGGCAAAAACTTCAGCAATTCCCAAGAGCATCTGGAAATAATCCAACGGGTAAGGATTACTGACACTTGTTTATAAACTGGGAGAGACTTCCAAGTCCCTCCCTATCTGCTTATTTAAGGGCAAAGTATTGCTCAGGAGGAGGAGGGGGCATATCTTAGAAGAAAAATATACAAGGATAGTAAAAAAAAGAGCTAACAGGTTTCTGCTCTATCTGGTTGGATACACCCACTAGTAAAATGCTGTTTTTCTTAATCTTTTTGCAGCGAGTGAAACATAGAACCTTCCAGGAAAGGTAAGTAGCACAAGTAGAACCTTGTCACTTGATGTTACTGCCTTTTTTAAAAAAGATACGTGTAGATGCGTGTGGATGTGAACAGATATACAGATAGCATTGTGGTGTATTTGGTGTGTGCTGTGAGAGAGGTGTATACTGTATGTACCATAGTACACAGCAATTGAATCACAAATAATGGAGGTGGCCAAATGTCTGAGTTACCTGTTCACTTTGAGACACCACATAATGTTTTCTCAGACTAATGTGAGCATGAAACACTGTCAAAGACATGGCTCTGCATTAGACCAGTGTTGATTGGGAGTATGACAAAAGTTGCTATATAGTTTCTCATATAGGAAAGTCCAAGAGCTTAACAAAGGTTTATCTGAGAGGCTTCATTAAGCAATAATACAAAAACTCTATGCCTTCACTTTAGCCTTCTCCTGTATTTTTACACATCATGACAGTGTCAACTAATGTGATACTTTCTTCTACAAACTCTTTGAAAGAAATATGCTTCTGGCAACACTCAGAAGTCTGAGAATGGCAGGATTAAAGTTACAATACTGAACTCTGTCTCTCTGCATATAAATACTGTAGTACACCCAGAAAAATCATTGTCCATAACTCCTCTGAATAATGCATTATTTTTTCCTTCAAGTTTTTTTGATTTTCAGGACATTTTCAGGCAAATAATCTTTTGCATTAGTAAGTTACACTGTCTCATGATCACAGAGATCTTATGTATCTTTGTTCATTCCAATATGAGAGATCTGAGGGCTTTTTCTCAGAAATGTATTTTTAATAATGTAGGCCCTAATTAAACTCCCCTGGAAGGCCAAAGGGAGGTCTTTTCATTCAGTCTAGTGCAAACAGCAGCAGCAAGGCATTAAGTGACTGATCTCAGAGTTCTTAAATTCTTTGTCAACAGTATGGTTTTCCCTAGAAATAACTGAGAAGATGAAGTAAATGCTATGAAATTACTCGTATTTTAGCGGGAAATACAGCCAGCTATGATTATGCATGGTTGGACTTCATCTTTACTATTATGTGGCTTGGGAAACATTTTGTATCTTCTGTAGATGCCACATAGATCAGTCTCCAGTTAAAACACACATAACTAGTTAGCATCGTGAAAACATTATAAATAGTACTTTTGTTCTCACTGCATAAAATATGCAGAGGATGTGGTAAATCAGTTGTTGTTCATGTTCTTTATTTATGTTATTAAACATCTCGGTTGGTCCCGTATAGAAATGTATCTCATACATCTTTTCTGTCTACACTGCAGGCTTTATGCTATCTCAGTTAACACCACATCACACATTTACAACACCCTTATTCTTTCACTCATACCAGTTTTCACAAATACTGCATCTGTGTACACTGTAGAAATTTTGAGGAATTCTGTTCTCATTTATTTTTTTATTTTATGTTGTGGGTTTTTTCCACACCCTACTTAGAACTCAAAACAATTGAAATTCTTTGCACCCCAATTTCAGGAAAGAAAAATATCAAAACATCCCTAAGAAGATTCTTATCTAAAAATCTAAATTTTCCCAAAAGCTGAATGAATAAAAATTTGGTTTTAGAGCAGAAATTATTCCATAACCTTAACAGCAGGAATATCTAATACATCTATAATAAAATGTACTTAGATATACATACTAGTTCTGCTTTTCAGGCAAGCCAACAGTTGCAATTGCAAAAGGTATTCATTACCTCATGGCTGTAAAACTTGCAACAGAAAATAATATCAACAATACAAAACCAAACCCTGTGATACAAGGCAGACAACCTTACATCATACCCACCGTACTCTTTCTTGGGTTTTCAGCTGTCTTCCATGGGGACCATGGCAGTCATTAACCCATGAAAATTACATCTCATAGTAATCTGGATCCAGGAATCTGACTTGAAACTATCATTATTTGGAAGCATTCTTATGATATTATAATGCAGGCCAACAACTGAAAAATAAATACATCCATCCTCTCCTCAAACCATACCATATAAAACTCTCTTGGTACCATGAAATGTCCATTGGTCCTAAAATTAGGAGAGGCCCAAAGCTCTCACTGAACTATATTGACAGGATGAGATATAGCAAAGGAGACAAAAGTTGGTTTAGATGGTGTACAAGAAGTCTTTCTTCCATTTTAGACAGTGGTCTACCCTTCCTTAACCTCAAAGGGAAACAAAAACAGACCCAGTGCACTGATTTAATCTCTGTAATCCCATCCCTCCAGTTGCATGGATAAAATCAGTCATGAAATCTCATGAGCAGATTCCTAACAGGATGGATAGTCCTTGGTGGAGGAATATATCAAATCAGTATTTTTGTAAGAGCAAATATTCAACTGAAGTAGAGGAAACGAAATACATAAGCTGTCAAATAAAAAATATGATCTACTGTTCCACTGCCTGTTTAACCAGCTTACAAAATATTCCATTAGAAATAACTTCACTCATTTAAACCATACTTCTATATTTCTAAATTTTTTTACACTTTTTTCATTACCAGTACAGTATGGAGATAACTAAATCACTCATTTATTTTTGATTGATAGGAAAGATGAAATATCCGCAGAGAAAATAGGAGGCAAAAAGGTGGAAGAAATTCCTTCCATTTCTACAGGTAAAATCAAGTCTGCTTTTTGTGTGTCTGTCCTTTAAATAGAATTGCTAAAGTCAGTCATTCTTAGGTCTTAAAAAGCTGTAATTTAATGAATGCAGTAGAAGCATGACAAGTTCAGCGAAGTACGATGAAAATGTTTTTAACAAAATAATCTTTATGAAGCAACTTTTATCTCTTTACAGCATGTCTGCTACTCAAATGTAGCATTCCAAGTTGACTTTTGCCTTCAGTCACACACATGCAATGCTACTGATGTTTGACCTGGAAGAAAGTCTGTCTATTGTATAAAACATAGCAGCTTTACCCATGCCATAAGTCACGGCCACCTTGCAGTGGCACAGGCTTGTGCTCAAACACACCCTCCTTAAGGAAAGCTGCTCCAGTGAGCTGACACCTGACCAACACAGAAAGGGGAAGATTTTTGATGTGCAAACTTGTTCTTGCCTGACTTTTCTTTTAACCCCCCTGCAGGCTCCCCTGGCACACCCCTCTCTCCATATGCACCTAATGGCACGCTGCTCAATGAAATCGTTAACGACACGAAGACTCCTGTGAAGGTCAGGGCAGCCTGTTTTCCTATCCCATTTTTTCACTCACCTTCTTTTTTTTTTTGAGCTCAGCTAGAAGAAAAGAGGAAGAAGCCTTATAAACACTTAGTGCTTCGAAACAATGAGTTCTCCCCTCTGTTTCAGCCAGTGGAACTGAAGGGGTCTATTAGCATCTGTTCTGTACCGGAGTAGGGCATGATGTTTCTCAAGTATGAGGTAGAAAGTATACAAGTATGGAAACCAGCTTTTAGGAAGAGTCTTCATTCTTTGAAGGAGGGGCCTGTTGCCTATCTTGCGCCATGTTGCAACCTTATTATTCAATAAATAACACCAAAAAACATACCTTCTAGGGCTGCCACAACACAGGAGATAAGACTGGCCCTTCCTTGCCTTTTTCTGGCCAGACAACCAGCTATCAAAGAAGCACCTCCACTGCTATCTCTTCAGAGCAGCTATGCAACACAGCTCTGGAAACTACCCCTTCCTCCACAGGTTTACAGCAGCTGCCACCAGTTACCTCTGAAAGAGGGGTGGAGTGCTGGGAGGAGTTGTTGTTTTCCCTATCCTGGCTGCTAGAAAGGTAGTCCTGGTCTCAGCACAGCTGTGTGGCCTCAGGGAACCTCCCTCTGGAGGCATTACTGGGGAGGACCCTGCTTCTGAGGAGCCTTTGCTCTTACATTTCCTCTTTGCTCTGAGAGTTTTTCCAGTCTGTAGAACAGCTACTTGAAAAACCTCTTTTTTTGGGGGGAGGGGGGTGTGTGTGCATACTGGCTGTAGGAAGAGGCTCATTTGGGGGCAGGAATGCTGGGTGAGGCCTTGCCATCACACCCCTGGCAAATCACCACTGTTCCCCCTCCTACCTATACAAGCTCCTCACCTCCAGCACAGGAATTGCACTGGCATGATCCCATATAAATGCTGTTTTTACTGCTCAAAATTTTTACATCCTTGTAATGTAAGAAAGCAAAATAATCTTTAAATAGTCTCAACTTTCTATTACCTACCTGTATCTCAGATCTTACAGCGAAAGAGCGAATAGAATATGAGGGAATAGTGGTTTTAAAATCACTTATTTGTGATGTTTGAGATGTACCAGATGATTGTCATTAACCAGTTTCTCCTTGTTACAGATCTCCTTATTCTTTCTTGCCCAATCCTCTATCACCAGCTCCCTAAAGGCTGGCTCCTCAAAAGTCGTGGGGCAGCTATGTAGAAAGTGCATATTCCCGAATCTTCCATTTATATGATAGAACATTACAGAATGCTCTTTCTCTAACTGATGAACCACATTTCTAGACACAACACAAAACATACATTCTTCTAAAACTGAGGTGTCCTGAGGAATGACATAGCAGAGCTGAGTTTTGCAGAGTCAGTGGGTGCAGAAAGTGCTCTCTCCCGTTTCACTCCACATTCTGTGGTTCTATTATTAACATCTTACTTTCTCTCTTATCCCCTGCCACTGCAATCTCTCTTGTTCTGCTTATTTTTGGAAGGTATTAAAGCCTAGGTGTTATGTATGGGACAGATGTCTCTAGCAGCCTTATGCCAATTTACCTGGCAGCAGAAATGGAAACTTCACCTCGCTGTGAGATTCAGGCTGATGAGCTTGCTGCTCTTTTGGGCCAGTTTCTTCTTGACCTTGTTGTATTTGTTTGTATTTTCTCCAAGGTGCAAGAAGTCTGGTTGAGAGTAGAATTATCCTTGAGCAAATAAAAAAGATAAAATCGTGTTTAAAGAATACAGAATATCTATGTATTGCAAATAAGTATGAACATGCAACGTATATGCAGTACATGCAGTAAAGAAGAATTTGTTTTTCTGAGATCTTTGTATTTTTAACAGGCTTTCTTTAGAACCCTGAAAGATTCTATTCATAAAAAAATGTAATAAAGTACATTGGCAGTGAAATGCAACGATGATATGTGTTAACATTAGTAACAAGATTTGTGAAGAAAGACAGAGCTTGGTAGGAGGCAGGAGTTTCCTGGGTGAGCTCTCTGCATCACCTCTTCAGGTACTTGCATTCCAAGACTTGAAATTTGAAGCTCAGCTCTGTTGGTGAATAAGGAATGAGAGATACCTTCCGATCTTAAAATTAGCAAATGTAACTTTACTTTAATAACTGTATATTTAGGATGAACTAGGAAATCTTTCTCAATGCACCCATAGCAACTTTACCCCTTGGGGCAGCACATCATAGCCTACAAATGAATTGGCATTTGTTCTTTAATGTAATTAAAGAACAAAAATTAGTAAATGTAAGGAAAAACTACAAATATTGTTGGGAAACAGCAAACAAAATGAGTACTTTTAACAGCAGTAAAGTCAACTGCACAAGAAAGGTGTATCACAGGTAGGGCTAATTCTAATTTAGTAACAGAAAACCCAAATGCAAACTTCTGAACATGAAACAGTAAGAGAGAGTCTGGAACTCTGCTCTGACTGACCATGGGTTTTCTGAGTGTAAGATTTCAACTAGCTTGTAGAATTTTCTTGTCATTCTCCTTGATGTCCTCACACATTGTCCTCCAAAGTGGCAAGTAAAGCTATATGACTTTACAATGATGGAAGTAAGACTTGGAAACAGTCTCTGTGCAAGAAATGGCTTGATTCTCTTCACCTTCATTTATGCATATCAAAGGCAATGCTCAAGTTACAATAGTAGAAACTTGTTTGCAAAGAGAAAAGAATTAAGCCAACATATATGTATAGAAACTGTTATCTTTTGTAGAATATGGTTCAGAAAGTTATTTTGGTGATGGGCTTAAAAGGAAACCTAATCTACCTGTTAAATACCATCACATTGGGAAAAAAAATCACTTCGTTTTATTGCTTCACTTTTTTTCATTTCTTCTTCTTTTCCAGGAGCTGGGAACAAATGCAGTCCCTGAACTCCCTGTGGAGCAAATGGTAGAATTCAGTGTAACTCTCACTGATCAGGAATACACAGCTGAACTTAGTGATCCCAACTCCCCAGAGTATCAACAACTAGCTGCCAAATTTCAGCGACAGGTAAGGAGGCTGAGTGAATGCAAAAATGTTGACTTTATATCTTGGCTGAGGTTCATACTATAAACCTACCCTTACCATGAAATAGAATTAGACTCTACTGCCCTCACTTTGAACAGATAATTCCTGTCATCTCAAGACCTTAAGTTTTTCCCCTCATTCAACCTATCTGTTCAGCCACCAAGCTAACAAGCCAAAAGCTTTGACAGAAATAGAGCCTCAGATAACTGATGAGCAGAATAACTTTAGGAATATCATTCAGGCTTAATCAAGAATACATGGGCAGTACTTTTTTAATAATTTAATTTAATTTCTACAATAAACCTAACGAGAAATGTAATATAAATATTTAAAGTAATTAGTTACTGTTGTCTGAACTATTTTTCAAAAGACTTGCATTCATTTTGTTGTGCATTGACATAGTTTCTGTAAGAATTGGAACATCTGTAGTGTTTTCATATAATTAATAATATTAACTGAATGTTCAGCTATCAGTTTAACAGCAGATAGCAGCTAATGACTTGAGGTTCCTAAAAGGTTTTCTTAGTAAAATCAACTAAAGCTTCTCATCAGTTTTATGAACATTCCTTAGAGCAAGTTATTTTGCTTTCCCAGTTCAGTTCCAGATATGCTTGGAAAAATGGCAAAGGATGTGCTGGCAGAGCTGATAAAAATGGTTTTTCTCAAGATTTCCATTATTACCCTCAAACAGAAGTGCCTGCAGACTTTGTTTATTAACTATATAATGCATCTTCTATTCAAAACCATTTAATCATACACTTGTTAATATTAAAGTTAAAAGTATATTGTTATTCTGTTTGTACAACATGGTTAAAACTGTTTAATTTATAAATGATTTTTCAAATAATTTAAACCCATCTTCATTTGGTTTCTAAGTAATAAACAATTTACAGGTGATTTGAATCACAAAACTATACATGAACCAAAACTGCTGAAAAACCATTTGATTCATGTTGACTTGCTCTCTTATGATCTAGATTATCACTGATTTACGTAATTACTGAAAAAGAGCTATATTTTGTGCTTCATTTTGCCTGTTAACAGGTAATATAGCCAGTATATACAAACCAAACACTGTAAACTGAGCAATTATGATACCACAAAGAAGGCAGTTGAGACTGTTTCGTAAAGCTCTTTCTCAAAAAAAAAAAATAGTCTAGGTAGTCAACCTGTGCTTGCCTTTTAGTTACAGATCTTACACTATATTAATTTTTTATGGTTTTATATAGATGAAAAAAATATTTGAGAAACTTCCAGGATTCAAAGAAATCCGCGTATTAGGATTTAAGTAAGTAAGAAAACGGGGCTCTCTTTTCTGTTGGCTGCTAGGGTTCTTCTGTTCCTTCTTGTCCTTCAAGATGAAGAGGCCTGTGGACTAGTGTGGGGGTGGAGGAGGGGAGGAGCATGTTGCTGTAAATAGAAAAGGGTTTTATGGTAATACTATGGAGACAATATGGCAAAAATTGCAAACACATTCCAAGTGAGACTATGAGGTTTTGAAGTACTAAATAGAAGTAGTTTTGATTCACTGAGAGGTGAAGGATACAATAAATTGTTTGAATTGTTTGCTGTCAACCCTATATTAAGGATTTTTTAAAATTACAAAGTACAGAGAGTTAGAAGTGCGATTATTTAGGTGACTACTTTTTGTGTGTGGATCCTGTGCTGTTCATAGATCACAGTGAAGAGAGGGTTGCAGGAGGCTACATGTCTGTACATATGAAACTTTTCCAGTACTTGTTTTCCAGGTGTTTCAAACAATTTAAAATTTTTAATTTTTTTTTTTTTAGTAAATTTGAGTTCTGTCTTTCAATTTCTTTTAGTTTTAGCTTCTTTGTATGTTTATTACTAATGCAAGCTCTTATGTACTTTTTCAATAGAGAATCTACAGGGGAGGGGGAGATAAAAAAATGGGTTATGCTTCTACAGATAAGAGCACATTGCGTAAAGGATTAAATGAACAATAACTAATAGTAAGAAACTATACAAAATTGAAAAGGAATAAAGAGCAGGGAGAAAAGACATAAATTTATGCGGGCTTACAGCACTGCATCAGAAACATTCAGTCCTTCTAGTAATATTTAATACATGTTAAAGAATGCTCATATTGCAATGTAATTTTAGACAAGAGCATCCTTCTTCCTAGCATTTCTCTCTGCAAAACTGCTGGGAGAAAGGAGAGAGAAAAACAAAATAGACTGAAAATTAGATGCTTATATTTTTATATTGAAATCAATAAAACAAAGAGCTACCACAGAAAAAGCAGAGAAGTCTATAGTAGCATCTCATAGTTACAACTTGCAATAACTAACCCCTTTCAGTTATGACTCCAGATCAGGGATCCATTTCAGTTTAGTATCTTGGACTTAGAAGCTGATATGAAAGTGTATTCATCAATATGGAAGACCAGGATTGATTCCCACCATCTAGTAATTTAGTTAACTCCTGAGAGGTACAGATCAGCAAAGACAGGTGTTGCTGTCCATTCTCCCTAAGCCATATTAGTGTATATATTAGCAGCATTTCCCCCCATGACAACATTATAAATATTCTAGAGAATTCATCCGGGAAAATAACAAGGCATTATATACAGAAGGTCAACATAGGCATGTCTTCCAGAGGTAATTAATACTTCAAGTTACTCCTGTACCTAGAGTCTCAGTAGGCACCACGTATGATAACAGTAAACATTGCTACTACTGCCACAGGTGTTCATTGCCACCATAAAGACAGACATTAGCACAGACAGTGCTCAAATTGCACCATTTGGGGTGGGAAATAGGAAAGCTTATATTTCAAACTATCATGGTAAAGTAAAATTCCTCTCTCCCCACACAAAACATGGTGATTACTATTGTTTGGGAGGGAAAAAGTGAACTGATGAAGAGTAGACTGTCATTTTCACACAGAGATAAAAATTATAGATGGCACGTACAAGATAAGATCAATTGTCAAAAGATGGTTGTGATGTGTATGACTGAACGATTTACCAGTATACATGAATCTTTGTTTTTCTTTCTTTTGCAATCCTTTCTCAAACCCTTTCTTCTGTGATGAAATGAAGACAGAAGAAGGAGAAAGATGGGTAATCTTTCTGTAATGCTTAATTAAGATTAATAATTTTATTGACTAATTATTAATAATGATTATTAATCCTTTTATTATGTACATAGATACATCAGTAAATGTCCTTTATCTTGATGTGGCAAAGTGAATTGATTATGTTCTGCCTAAGAACAAAATCTGTGATGTGAAGCAGCAGGGACAGCTTTTACTTTTATCTGAAAGGTTCATGTAATCAAATTTTGTCAAGATCTCTCTGAAGAAAATATTTGATCTAAGAAAATTCACATTCAGATGACTGAACAATTTTATCAGTCATATACTGAAAAATAAATAGGGAAACTTTATATTCCAGTTTCATTTTTGATCTGTTGTTTCCTAGCTGTATTCCCATATACACGTTATTTTCAATGAGTACATAGAATTTGATTTGTTATCTCCATTGTCAAGCCAGATAGAAAAGCAAAGAGACCAGTTACTAGCTTGATAAAATGCAGGGAGTTTTTGAGTAGTAATACAAACAGATGTTGAGTCTATTGTTGTTGCTGCTTAAAAGTGCTCCTGGGGAATAATTTGTCCAGCAGTTCCCAAAATTTCTCTTTTACTCATACTTTAAAAGGAAGAATTGTCTACTGTTTTTCCTGAATTCTTGCAATGTCATAGAAATTTAAATATATAGTACATACTAGATAAAGTGAAATTCCTTTCTCTACAGTTATTTGATATTGTAAAAAGCAACATAGTATAGAAATGTTTACAATGTACTCATTATTTTTCATTTTAATTAGGTGATAAACATTTATGAAGAGTCATGTATTAATAATGGTGAACATTTGAGACTTCCATTGAACATCTAGGGAGAAGCTATAAACACCCATTTGGAGTTGGAAGAGCTAACACCCCTTGTGAAAAGTGATTTGTTTGCCACATTAACTAATTTTTTTGCCGTTCTTTGAAAAAGAGTAAAAAATTGCCTCAGTTGTGATAAGATTTTTGCTTATCTGCAGTTTTATGGACTGCCTAACCCCTTTTCGGAGGATCCTGCATAATGTGTGATTATGGCTTCTAGTAACTCCAGCATGCATTTATGGCTGTTTGGATCAGTAGTCAATGACTGATCAGTAGTCAAGGTTTCTGAGTAGTGAGATTAAACTGTATTATATTAGAATATTTTTACAATTTTATTCATAATTTGAATTTCTATTTAAAATCATGAATAGAAGAAAAAAGGTATAGCAAAAGTAATTTGAAGGTGACAGTCTGGTTAGAAAGAAGTAAATCTGCATCGCTTTTACAGAATATAATATGTTATGGTTGCATATTTGTTTGTCGGTAAAATTGGTTCTCAGTCAGTGACTGATTTTGCTGCACTGGGCATTTTTACCTTTCCCCTTGCAGATCAAGCAGCACTATAGCACGGTATGTGGTGAACTTTGAGAGAGATGGCTCAGAAAGCAAAAGCACAGCAGATGACATCTCAACTATTGGATCTAATAAAGTTGAAAGTGAAAAAATTCCAATTTCTCCAATGGAAGAGAGGGAGATATCAGGAACTAAACTCACAGTAACAGACCTTCAGCAACTGGTTGCCATTGCGCTCCATGAAGACCAGTCCCTGCCAATGGACCTTGGGACACTTCAGTTTACTGATGGTTAGTAGGCAAGCAGGTGCCAGACACAAGTCTGAACCTTGCCTTTCCAAACTGATGCAATTTCAGTAAGGTGTATTTCGCTGCTCTAAAAGATTGTTTTCATTTGATATAGCCTATTCTCTTTAGTGTTGCATAGCATCCAAAGGATGCAGAGATGTAAGTTAAATTTTATAGCGAAGTGTGCCTCTACAATTATACAGCCAAACATCCAATCATATTAGAGGATCTATTTTTTTCTTTCTTTGTTTAGAAAATCTGCATATTTTGCACACTAAGATAATTAAGAGGAGAAAAATAAAAGAAATACTATGAATATTCACTGTATCATTTTAACTTCCCAGTATGGACAGTCTCCTCTCTTTAGCAAGACAAAAAGTGAGAGCTTCCTCCAACCTAAAAATTAGGCTTTCTGAAAGTTCTGTCTTGATTGTAAGCAAGCCATCTAAGCTCCCCATGAAGTCAGAGAGACAGACACTTTAAAGAGCATTTGGTCCCAAGATAAAATCAGTAAAAGTGTGTTTCACTCTGAAACACAGAGGGAGTATAGATGACAAGCTGGGTGTGAGGACCTCCAGCAGAAGGTTGAAGGTCTGCACCCTGTTCAGTAATCTAGATAATAAATATCCCCCTCTAGTCCATCAATTATTTTTGCAAAACCAGCATATCCCTAATTTTGGGGAGGTGGGTTAAAAGGTGGGAAATTATTTAAAATAATTTTTCATATGTGTATTTACCAAAACAATCTTAACACACATACCAAATTTAACTATAGTATTTAATTTGCAAACAGCGGCATTTTCTTGCCAAAAAAAATTATTCAGATGAACTAATACTTTCTGTAAGAATAAAATGTCATATTTAAACGTAGATTCAAAGTCCCCACAAAAAATAGATATTGAACACTTCAATAATATATATTTTAATCAACTTTTTCCCAGTCGTTATTTTTAATAATCAGTTTTAGAAAAACAGCTGTTGTGCAATGACTTTTAAAGAGCTCCTCTTGGGGAGGTGAAGGGACCAGTGGGGCACTAAAGCCAAAACACTGACGTTAACAATGGTGTGGACTCTAGGTAAAACTGAAGTAAATTTAGGCTTAATGAACAATGTAATATAAGTAGTCACCATAATCTACGCAGATTTAACTGAGGGGTTCGTACTTCGGCTGATTTTAAGCATTCCTCCATTGTTCAGCTCTCCACAGACCTATCCTATTTATGCTAAATAAAGCGTACAAAGAACACTGCATATAAAATTCTGATTGTCCTCATAATTGTCAGGTTGAATGGACATTGACGGTTCACTCTTCTTAACATGGATTTTAAAAAGTAATTTTTCGATGGAGAACAGTTTAGTACTGGTTTTTACTGACCTTATGTGTTTTGATCAGTTTTCAGCGTGTCGGTGTTGAAATGTTGTTTTCTCTCTCTCTCTCTCTCTAATGTTTTTGATTTTGTTTTGTTTTGTTTTGTTTTGTTGGGGCTTTTTTGTTTGTTTTTTTTTTTTTTCAGAATCTATTATACCACCTAGTGATTTTGATAATGATATCCAAGGCATGGTCACTATTCCTCTGGCAGGCCCTGATTTGGTAAGTTAATACTGGCTGTCGTATTTATTTATTTTTCCATGGAAAACAAAATTAAACAGTGTTAAGATGGACATAAATATCAAAAAAACCCCGTTTCATGTGCTAACATATCTGGTTTTGTACTTGCTGTAAGGATGAATGTTGTGTTGTTATACTGCAACAAAGATAGTGTTTAGAGCATTTACAGATGAATATTGCTGCCTGATTACCTTTTCCAATTTTAATTACAAAGTAAGCAAGGTCTTAGTAGTTCAGTAGTACAGAGCAACTGACAGGGATAATGAAGGCCATTTTTAAAATTACAGGCAATGTGATTAGGATCACATGCACATGCCAAACATTTCATACATCCCATGACTTCATAGCAGCCATCCAGTGTCTGAAGGGGGCCTACAAGAAAGCTGAAGAGGGACTTTTCATCAGGAACTGTAGTGATAGGACAAGGAGTAATGGGTTCAAACCGAAAGATGGGAAATTCAGGTTAGATATATGGAAGAAATTCTTTACTTTGAGGGTGGTGAGGCACTGGAACAGGTTGCCCAGAGAAGTTGTGGGTGCCCCAACCCAGGCACTGTTCAAGGCCGGGCTGGATATGGCATTGAACACGGTCTAGTGGAGGGTGCCCCTGCCCATGGCAAAGGGGTTGGAACTAGATGATCTTTAAGGTCCCTTCCAACCCAAACCGTTGTATGACTCTATGTTGACTTAGCTGTTTGCAAGTTCATGTGGCTAAAGATTATTGGCCTTTTTAGGAATAAAACTTAAACATTATAATGAAAGCTGCTTTTCTAAAATTTTTCAGGAGGAATCTATGAGTGTGGAACTCCCACTAGGTTACCCCAGCCCAGCAACAGTGGACCAAATAGGAGACACCTTGGTTGATGAATTTACAACTGGAAGTCCTGCTCTAAGTGAAGAAGAGATCAGCATCCCTGAAGAATTTAATAATTTTATTACATCTGAACCTGAGTTCCCTACCAAACCCTCCAGAGAACCATTTCAGGACAGATCTCTACAAAAAGTTACTGACCAGCAAAGTTTCACAGTGCCTTTCAGTGCTCTGGGGAGCACTAGCAGTCCTCCAAAATCAGAAGTTTCCTATCTGCCTCCTCCAGCAGATGAATCTGCTAGCAGTGGCTTAATCACCGATGGTTATGAGTCTCCAGTGGAGCAGGCTACCACAATGGCAATTTATACCACAGGTAGCTTTACCCCACCTAGTCTGCAAGCCAGAGATGAGGATAGTGAACACGAGAAGACAGAACTGACTGATATAACAGAACCACCTTCCAAGGAAGCTGACCAAGACATTCCGCCTGAACAAGGTAAGACTCAAAAGATTTTTATGAGAGAGTGTAGGAGAGATATATGTTATGACATGCAGTCACGTATTGGTACAGCAAGCATTCCTTTCCATTGTGACAGGAAATTTTTCTGGACCATCAAAGGTGAAAAATTTACATTTCTGATGCCCACTTCAGGAAAATCATAACGTAGCTCACTTCAAGGTTGTCAAAGCCAAAAAACCAAACCAAACCAAAACAAAACCAACCTAACCCAACAACAAATGTCTAAGGATAAGGCACACTTACTACAGAGTATTAGGGTAAAATTTCAAAAAGGCAGGGCAAAAAGATATGTCAGGGAAGAAAAAAAGGATATCCAAGGCTAACATAAAAAAATTGGTATTTAAAACATGGAAAATAAATTACTTTGGGCTCAACAGTCAGTTGCGGATGACAGCAGGAAGAATATAATGAAATAACTTATTCAGATTTATTATTCAGAAAAGTTTACATATCTACATGTCTGATCAATGTTTTTCTGTGTTTGTTTATTCTTTTTTATCCACACAGTAGGGTTTTTTAGAGGCACCCAGCTACATGAGAAAAAAATACATAATAAATAAAAAAGTCTGTACATGTGGAGAAAAGTCTGTATAATGTAGCCTTTAAAAAGAAAAATACATGATAGATATACTTCCCACAGTTGACCCTGCGGATAAAAAAACTTCAGACAAAGCTATTAGGGTCATCCTTAGGGCACAGACAAATTATATTTTTCCCTGGAACAGCAGAATGACAGTAAGGCTACTGCTTCCATCACTTCCACTAGCCAGTCAGAAAGCCATACTAGGCACTGTGGAGACCTATGGTGTGCAGGTAACTAAACTGTGTGGGGCAGCAGCCTCCACTGGCAAAGAAGCAGGAGCCACGATTCCTGCAGTTGCCCTCCATCTCTCCCAGCTCTTGTCGGCTCCATCTCCTCTCCTGCTCCCTGAACTGGCCTTACCATCTGAGCATTAGGTCAGTAAATTCAAATTTTACTTGCACTTCAAAGCCTGTGCTAGCTGTCTAAGATGCAAGAGGTCACTATAGACACATGGGAGGAATTAGGTCTTGGATGACTATTCATATGTTCTTTGTCTCAAATTTTTGACTGACCCTCCCAAAAGAAAAGCAGAGGGCAGGTAAGCACTTCATAGGGGTCAGCAGGACTCTCTGATGTCCCTTTATAGTCTCTAAGCAATACTAAAAAAAATCTGCAGAGAAAAATGAACTAAAGACAAATTCAGGGCAAAATTCCCAAACATGTATTAGCTCACACAACACACTTGTGTTTCTGGATCCACAAGAACATCATGCTCATCGCTTGCAAATTTGTTCCCTGCTGCAGGAGAGTTTGTTGTTCCCTTAGGAGGCTCTACTCTGTCCCTGTTCCGCGAGCTCTGCGCTTGCCCAGTCCTTGGCCTTTCATGTCCCTCCCTGCACTCGAGATGTCTCTTGAAGTGAGCATAATGAACCCTCCTTCCACTTTGAAGATATTCTTCCTGATCCAGCGTGCCCAGATACATGGGCATACCTGTACCCCTGCTGCCCAGCCACATCCTGTAAGGCAAACACTGTTTTCATAGCTGATTGGAAACACCCCACTTGCCTGTTGATAACATCCTTTACAGTGAGCCCACGTGGCAGAAATGTGAGAGTGGGGAATGCCCATATACCATACTGTCTATGATATTGTTTGTATGGATCCAGCAAATAACAAGACTGGCATTTTAAAGAATAAAGGACGTAAAAACTGCCACTTGGGAACATACAATAATGAACTCTGGACTTGGAAGAACATAACATTCCCTGGTCATGTTACATGGTAGTTTATGCACTGAGTAAGAACTTCCCATTCTATAATCTTGCCTTTTTTACACGGAGTTATGAAGTGAGAGGAAAGCAAATACTTTATGATTAGCAGAGTGAGTTAAAGATTAGAAAATCACTTCTTATAAGAATCAGTTGTCAAATGTTCCTGAAAATAAAGTTTATGATAAAAAACATTAAATGCAACTATTTTCAAATTCATGCTGAGAAGTCTTGCAGTGCTACTGGTAAAAGCACAGCATACATTCAAATAGCACTCATTATAACCGTGGAAAAACATTACATTTGCAGGGGAAAGAAAGTCATGCATTTTTCATTCTATTCACTCGTTGCGTTAAGGACTTGATATCATAAACAACACATAAAGCCACATATCTGTTTCCCAATTTGCTAAATAGCTGAAAAACCTTGTTGCTTATCAGCTCCAGATGACTGAAGAGAAGCAGCAGAGGGTATAGGACTCACCTGTGATGACCCTTTGAACACTAAGAAATTGTTGTATATATGGGTTACAACATGTCAATCTGCAAGAGAACAAACTGTCTAGAGTTGTAAGAAAAAAGATCCTCCCACAATAAGGCATACTATCTTACACAACTTATGTCTAAAACAAGCACTTGAGTATATGAATTCCACCATTATTTCTGCAGCTGAGTAGCAGAGGGAAAATAATTGTCCTTGTCTAAAAAGAATGGATGCTGTATTAGCAATGTCTCAAAACTGTAGTTATTATATTTTTTTTTAAGCTTATAGTAGACAAAACATGCTGCATGCTTAACAGTCAGGAGACCTGTTGAAAACTATTGAGGTTTAAAATGTATACACTTTAGAACTTTTTCTCTTTTTAAGCTCTTCTCAATTCTAGCAGTCCTGTGTACAGCATCTCCTGTATTTTTTTGTTTCCCTATATATTGCATATTTCATAAGAAATGATAGAATGTGATCTGGAAATTCAGGTTTTATTAAAGTCAGCAATATTGGTGCTATTAATTTTCATATGGCAAGCAGAATTTGCCAGGCACAGAATATTTCACTCTTTGTTCCTGGCTGCATTTCATAGCTGCATTTCTTAGTAATATTAAAAAAAAATAATCTTTTAACTATTACTCCTGTGAAATAGCAAAACTACTCTGACAGTGCTTTATGAGGTTGAACAGAGGTTTAGGGTCTAAACAGTTGCCTGAAATTCTGCTGCATTAATTTCCAGCCATTTCCCCACTCTACTGTCCAGTAGATGGAGCAAATTTTTCTTAGTCGCATGTTGAAAACTTTAAATTCACTCTTTGCCTTGAAAAGAAGAGCTGGCTATCAAAAATAACATAGTCTGAGATTCTTTTAGGTATTAGCTCTTTTTCATGGATGGACTTTATTGCATTGGTTATCACATGTGTGCAGCTACAGGCTGGACATTACTACAGAATTCTGAATATTGAATGTCTACAACCTACACAACTACTTTAACTGTGCCTACCCGAGGCAGCAAATCAAAGCAATGAAAAAAATTCTTTCACACCTCCCAGAAAGATAATCAGACTCGGCCTCCCACACACAAATATACACAAAGTTCTGCATACAACATCTAGAGAAAGGAGAGTAAAAACAGGTGAGGGATGAAGAGTCAAACTAATGAGAGGTGTCCTTTTAAGCCATGCAGGATGGGATTTGTCAGGCTTGGGCTGCCAGTGGGAGGAATGAGCCAGGAGCATGTGTGAGGCTTCCTTCAGACAGTGCTGTGCTCACTCTGCACAGTGATGTTGTCCATGGGCAGTAGAGAGCAGGTCAGAGAGGATTAGACAGGCATGCTGGCCAAATGGTCATGGCAGTCACTCCACCCCTTGGAGTAGGCCAGAACTATAAGGAAGATGCCAAGCTGTCTTTAGAGTAAGCCTACTGTTCTGAGATTTCACAATAGAATTGAAAGAAAACCATAACACAAATTTCCAGACCTCTTATTGAAAAGTTCTGAAACACCTGCATCAGATGCTGTGGTTTAAACATTTGACTTTTCAAAGGGTTTTTCTTTGCTCTAGCACCCCTAAAATCTCAGCTATTTCTATTTTTCATTTATAATCAGAGTGAAAAAAAACTTTTTTTCCTACTGTCAGAATTGATACGTGTTCACTCTTATCTAGCATTCCTCTTTCTTCTTCATATTTTTCCCCCTCTGGAGTTAAAGCTCATTAACATATCTTCTGTATGGTTAACTTCTTCCTTTCTTTGCAGTCTTCCTGTAACTCTGTCTAAACCAGTATGACAATTCAGAAAGGAAGCCCTTTGTGTAATGTATTAGGAGGGCTGTTATTTCAAAACCTAAGCAAATTTCAGCAGTAAAAAAAAGTAAACAAATATATAAACAGATAAAAGAGTTCATAATGTCTGCAAGAACAATAATGATATATTTTGGCTTCCTAAATGGTAAGAAGAAATTTAATTTGTATTTGTTTTAATTGTAGCTACTAATGAATTGTACAGTCCAGGTAAATGGTTATCCCAAAATCATCATGACCATCATGGAGGAGGCATTATTTCAGGAGAGGTTATTCCAGAAGTGTAGGACAAAAAAAAGCTAGCAGTAAAATTGTTCAGCTATTCAGTTGTACTGCATCTCAGTCTCTTCAGCCTGGGTCATCCTCAAGCTCTCAAGAAAACCTCTGAGATGAAGACTCTGCAGGGTATACCACAGGGTTTTTTTTCTGTGAGAAAAAAACATTGATGAGGAGTAGATGGTGGTCACATTTCTGTATGTGTAACTGATAAAAAGCCTAATTAATTGCCTTAGTTGCTCTCATGTTCACACAAACTTGTTGTGAGTGGTACCCTTTAATATTTTCTTCCTACCCAACAGTTAATTCAGTGGTGCACTCTTCACTCACTATTATTTCCAAGTAATCTTTAGAAAAATTCAGTTTTCTCCATGTTCTCTTTCTGCTTCTGGTTCATCCTCAGCTGCTTAAGCACTGTCTTTGCTTAGCATAACTTTCTATTTGGCATAACCAGCATTGTCACAGAAAAGAAAACCCCATTGCTTCTTGCAAGAACCTCTCCAGATGTTCCCAGGATTGGAATTCACTCATTCTTTGTGTCAGGAACGCTCATCATTTCTTTCACATCGATGGTTATAGAGGGTAAGAATCCTTTGTTTCTTTGCATTGTTTTTCTGGTTTTCGTATGTTTTCTTTGACCATAAACTGACAGGATTTTCTTGACATTATCCTCCATCAGCTTCTCTCTGTGCCCTTTCTGCTTGCTGCTTCAGATGTGTAAAGAATGATTTTCGTGAAGGTGCCAGCTGTTTGATGTTTGGAGAAGTGAACAGGTAGGTCTAGCTGTGTTATTTTCTCAAGCCCTGTATATGATATTGATTAGTCTGAAAGTTGTCTATGAACTGATATGAGGCTGAATATGTAAAAGTTTCAGCAGGCCCATATTAGGATATGTCACATTTAAGGAAAATTTCAGAGTATGTTCACTGTTTTGAGAAGTTAGAATTGCATACTCAGAGAACTACAACTATCCTGAAGAATCCTAAACATATTAGACTAAGTTATTAGCATCTGGTCAGAATTTAATGATAGGCTGCTGCCTAGCTGCCTCTGTGCCTGGAACAGCAGGAGCAATCTGAATAGAACAAAATCTACATCACATCTTCAAAACATACTTAAAAATGCTAAAAAGAAATGACTAGTCCAAACAAAAAGGTATGAGAGAAAGAGAGCACTATCTATTTTCCCAATTTAACACATGACTTGTTTAAATTATTAAGCTACCTAACTGCTTTGGTTTAGTTTTACTTTAAGGTGAAGCTTTGCTTGCTTCAAATATTATTTCTTGTTCATGACCCCCCAAATACACAATATAAATGCACCTTAACCAAAACAAGTGATAATTTTGTTTATATGCAGTTAATAATTCCAATGACTCATTGAAAGGACTGTGTGAAGCACAGAAAACAATTTATATTTTTGCAAAGAAAATTCGCTTATCCAGATGCCAATCTTCTGAGCTAAATGTATAATGAAAAAATGTAACACCTCTTTCTGCACCCACATAGGCAGCAGGAAGATATATCTCAGTGCTCTGCCTCTTGTTCACACATCCTATTAAGCCTCTTCCCCAGACAAAGGTGCATTGTTTCTGTGTGTTTAGCCCTGGACCAGATGCTCATAGTCTACACACACACTTGGAGTGTCTTTCTCCCACAGTCATTACTGTGCATTGCTGGTCAACTCCATTGTACTTGCCGCTAATTCTCAGCTACTTGTGCCCTTTTAGACTTTCACAGCTAACCATCCTTCAGTACCTCTATTTCCTAAATGCATCATTTCTCCTGTAATTTGCATCCCTCCTGATGATCGCCCCCTTCCAGTTCAATGCTATTTCACTGCAAACTAATCATCCCTCCAAATTCACCGTAATACTCTACTTGTCAAAATTTAATCTTTTCACTGTTTGCAAGAAGCTCTCCCCTATGAGTGAGATGCAACATATGTAATACAGGCTTTCACGCATTTCAGTCTTGGATCCCATCTTGTGTTAAAACCAAACCTTTCTGTTTGTGTGCAGAGACAAGATCTAAAGATGAAAAATTAGGGGGTTCTGTTGCCTGCAGCCTAGGAAGACAGGAGCAGCCACAAAGGCTAACAGAGACTCAGAGGAGAGGAAGGAAGGAGTACTTGCCATATGCTAACACTGAAAACTTGACAAGCTAACAACCCACCCATAATTTTTCTTCATCTTTGTTACTGTGTGTGAAGGAGCTCTCTCTCCAGGGGGGACATATAGGTGTTGCTGCATGTGGTCTAATTCCACTTTGTCCCAGAAAATTAGTTTTCTTTAGAAATAAAGGGCTAAAAACTTATTTGAGGCAGTTTACAGTCTTTAGACACAATTGCAATAATTCTAATCTCCTAATAAAAAGAGAATATAAAAAGGCAGAAATAATTTCAGAATTTGAAGAGCCAACAAATAACTTTAATATATCAATGTCCTGAGTAAAATTATTTTAAAGCCTCTGACCTATGCAGTGATAAAATTAGAAAAATATTTTGCAACAAATAATACAGACTTTTGGGCTGGGAGTGTAAGATTAAACTTTGCCAGGTTTCAAATGAATTAAACTAGTGAAGTTTACGTGTCATGAAGTGCAGTTGGAACAAATATTAGGTGAAGTGGCACTGCTGAGACTAACATGCCCTAAATAATACATTTCCCTCACTCATTAAAATCCTTGGTCTTGCTAGAAATGCTGGCTTTGAGAAGTAATGTGTTATGATTAAATGATATTAAAACTTTGATTTTCTAAAATCATTACGGTCTTCTCTTTGGAGGATTCAGTATCCTTCCAGCATAAGAAAGTCCATTTGACCTCAGCTTGGAATTTTTAATAGTCCATTCCTTGTTAGAAAAATCCCATGCCACCTGCACTGGACTATTATAGACAAGTTTTAATTTGGGTGCTCTGAATCATCTCAGCTCCATCATCTGCTCCATGTCTGGATGCAGTTTTGTATCTTGTGCCTCAGAGAGGGCTTGGCCTTCCAACTTTGATTTTCTCAGCCTGAGGCATCCTGAGATGCCTCACATAGATGGCACTGATGCTAATATCAATTTATTTAAGCTGCTTGTTAGTCAGTTTGAAAGATCCCATAGTATTTAAAACTAACAAACAAAAATACATAAAAATCTTAAATGGAGGTATATTTGCAATAATGTTTATACTGAATTTGATGGGTTCATGTTCATGAAAATCTAGTATCTAAACTTCTGCCAGGAGTGTCATACACTTGCATGTTGCAATTGAAAAAAAAAAAAAAAAAGTAAGTTCTGACTTCTGGTTGAAGACAACATGCATTTTTTCCCAAAAAGTTCTCAACATTTCTTTCTCAATGTAACTTTATACAAAGTTCTGTAGAGGAAAGGACTAAACACAATCTCAAGCAACAATATCCAGGAGTAAATTAGAAGGAGGCAGAAGTTTCCCTTTTGTTCTGTAGGACATCTTCATACCAAGGAAGATTTCTAAAGGAATTTCAAAGCAAACATACAGCTAATGGTTGTATGGATCCATTTGACTGCACTATGTAGTTATTGGTGGGTTTAGCATTCAAACTGCCTCCTCCCTGACAGCAGGTCTCTGGCTGGTATGAGCTGCTCAGATTCAGAATCCAAGTATGACGGGTGGATTTAAGAAGTTAAATCAGTGCTATGGCATCTGGCCCAAAGTCATTATCCATATCACTAAAATTGAAATGTATTCTTGCAATGCAACATGGAGTAAAACCAGCAGGATCTTCCCAGTTAAATATCTCCTTCTGTCTCTCTCTCAGAGAGTCATTTGTTCCATTTCAAAACTATGAGAAAAATCAGACCATCTACATCCAAGGCAAAATTTAGAACAAAATACTCCTCATTCTGTGACTTTCATTCCATGAATTGTTTTCACATACAAGTGACTATATAGTACAGGGGAAAAAAGTGTATTCAGTGTTTTCATTTTTCTTGGCAAGTCCTACAGTGCTCCTCTGATGATGAGATTTTAAGAGAGTCACCAGATTTAACTTTCTAATTTCATGTTTTTCTTTTCTGTTTTAGGTCATTGGTCAACACATTACTTGAATTTATATAATGTGATTTCTATTTTGTTTTTACCATTTTGCAAACTAATAAACTTCAATCCCACAAAACTGTCTGATGGTGTGATCATCTACAAAAATTTCCTCTGTTTTTTTCTTATGACACCATTAAGAAAAATAGAGAAAATGGGCAGGAATTTGGAGAGTAATTTCAATTCTGAAAGATAAATATTATAACTTGTCAAAACATTCTAAAGTAAAATAAATCAAAAATAGTATTCCAGGTTTTCCATTTGAGGTGCTTCAAAATCATTACAGCGGCATGCAGGAGTGTTTGCAACATTTAGATGGATGCTTCTTTATGTTTCCAGGTGTTTGTGAAGACTTAGGCTGTTTTCACATAGATTTCATTATTTTAAACTCATGAAAGAAATTTTTCAAATTTAATTGAGAACATTCAAAAATGGGAACAAGAGCTGTGGTTTTAAGTGAGATGTTTTTTATTCAACTTTGATTCTATTCCTTTGTGGAAGGATGCAAATTCAAGGATGCAAATACCAATCAAGTCCCGACTTCCAAAATTAGCATGGTACCTTGCTTGTTTAAGATATGTTTAAATGATTTTACTATGGTAGTAAATAGTGCAGAACTTCAATACAAAATAGCTTACAATAAATATTATTATAAATAACAGCATTTTTAAAGTTTCCGTTGTAAATGTACGTATTAATCCCCTTACTTCACAAGAGCATTTTAATCTCAGTCAAATAATTTTTTAGCAAGGATTTTACTCAGAAAAATGACTTTAAGAGTGCTTGAGCACTAGTATGTCATTTTATCTGGCAGTCTCAGAAGCAGATGAGGTAAAGGTTCTGTAAATGGTAAAAGTGACTTGTCGTGTTATGGAAATAACCTACCACTGACCTACTGTCCATACAAAGTATCTGATTATACCTGACCTGATTATACTTCTCCTGTCTGTGTAATATTATAAAACACTGTCTCAACATCCAGCTTTATAATCTTTATTGCAAGTATGAATAGTGTTAACTGTCTAAAGTATTTAATATGGAAATGCTGACTTTTCTTCTGCTGTAGACAGAAGAGTTGTGAAGTAAATGGATGTTTCTGTATCTTTTCAGAGTCTTAACTTAGAGAGGTAGAACAGTCACCATAATGAGGTGCAGCATCTCTTGAAGTCAGTAGAGAGATTGCAGTGGGATGATGGTTCAGACCTGAGTTTAACAGATTGACCACTCTCCAGTCTCTTTTCCACAGACACTTCCATTGCATAGTTTCAGTGCAAAATGGACTCAAACACTGTTACTCAGAGCTTTGGGGATGCTTCAAAAACACCAGCTATTCCTGTATTGTTTAAAGTACTTTTATGTTTCTAAAATGCCTCGTCCTCTCAAACTGCTGAACATGAGAATGCCAAAAACAGTTGTTAAGGTTTAACAGTCACATCTCTCAGCATATGAACTTGACACAGGTCTGTAAAGTAAGCTTGCCCAATTAGCTCAGTTGATTAGAGCACAGTGCTAATAATGCCAAGGTTGTGGGTTTGATCCCATTTACTTATGAGCTGGGCATGATGATCCTTGGGGGTCCCTTCCAACTCAGAATATTGTGTGAATTAATTGTATATCTATTGTATTTCCACTTGTACCCAAATGATTAGCTTGAAGTTGAAAAATTTTAAAAATTACATTAAATGTATTTATTGCATGACTTCAAATCTTTAAAGAAATAATCTTATTCAGAAAACTGTAATTGAACTAAAGTTCTTAATAAAACAGCAAATGGTAAGCTGAATTACTGTTTTTCATCCATGCAATGGCCAATGGATCAGAAAATGGTAATCAAAGAAAAAAGGAAGTTGTAATACCACAAGAAATCGATATTTCAGAGGGCTCTTACAGGTACAGTGACCAAACATGAGATTGCTAAAGGCAGATGTGGTTAAGGGAGCTTCCATTTCCCAAGGAGAGATGGATCAATCAAAATATTAACCCTCAGATATTCCGTAAAGGGAATTCCTTCTCTGTACTGAAAACATTGTGTGAGTTGAGTAAGACCAGTTAACTTGAATCAGTGAAAAGTTTATGGACAGTCAGGCTGTTGTGAACTGCATCATTCTGCTGCTCTCAGAGAGAATTCACTGCAATGAGGGAAAAGTTGCAGAGCAGTAAAAGTAGTCAGGGCTTGGCTTTACTCCTAATGGTTTCCTCTAAATCTTTATGCATCTTTGAGGAACAAGTGAAGAGTTCTTTGCTTTTTATTTCTTCAGTGATTGCAGAAGTAAGCAATACTACTGACCCCCCAAAAAAGAAATCATAGTAAAGATCTCAAAGAGAGATGAGAGCCATGATGTTATAACCCTCTTTGTGAAGAAACATCCCAAATCAAACACAGAGTCTGTTGCCGTGGACAAATTACTCAGCTAAGCAGGAAAGTCAGTAAAACAGGGTTGTCCAGTTGGTACCAAATAGAAAGTTGGCCTTGATGTCGGTGTGTGGAGCACAGCTAAAGTAGCATCCTTGAAAGATTAATTCATAATGAACAGAGACAAGATTATTAAGCTATAGTTGGTCAATGCCCTGAATTCTGAAGTGTTTTAGCTTTTCGGGTTTTGATTTTGCAAATTTTATGTTACCCTCAAGGGTAACAGAGTGTCAGGTAGGACTGAATGGCTCTGAGAATAATGAGGGAAGATTATCATTACTAAGTAGTATTTTATTAGGATAGAAAATACTCCTCTTGTGACATCATGTGAGAATGGCATTTATTTGCATCTTTGGTGCCAAGAATATTGATAATGAAGCAGAGGTGAGAGGTATGAACAATTTCAGAATAAACTGAAGGTTTCTCCTGGAAATTACACAGAGTACTACATAGTAGTGGAGCTAGAGATGCAGCTCTTAGACTGTTCTGTAAAAAGTTAGACTACTCAAAAAGTTTCAGTGAGGGCACTAAGGAAAAAGGGTTAAGAGAGTCAAGATTTTTTTAGCACTGAAGGTAGAGAAGAGATGGGGTTCACTCCCAGTGAACTGAGGTTCACTGGAGTCAGTGGAGAAGTTCTGTTGGTTTCACTGGACACTGAACCTGGCTTCTGAAGAATTCATATAGACAGTCAAAATGACAGCCGTAGATCATTCTGGATCTTCTGGCTTGCATTTACAATTAAAAAGAAACATAATCAGTAATTATGTACTGCAAGACACTTGTTGTGACCCATTAGGTTAATGATCCTCTTCTCCTAATTCTCCTAATCCTCATCTTACTTGTGCCCTCGTTAAAAACTAAAAGCCTTAAACATAAATTCAGCACTTTGTATACTATAGTCCTGTACCCAGGGATCTGGTGGCATTTCAGGCATCAACAAAATATGTAAATTTGAATGCAGCTATTTGCTGTTTATCCATCTGGTATTGATATCAGCAGAGCTGCACATAAGGTGATCCTTACTCCACATTATGGACCAATCTCTTAACTGCACACTCTTTCCTTCATTAGTTATTTTCGTCAGCCAGCAAGTATACAAATAGATACATATACATTGTAATACTGTAACTTTCATATAGAGAACATATACACAATACCCGTCACTGGACTTGGAAAATTTGTCTACTGCCAATAGGAAATGTCAGTGCTTATTAAGCTCATGAATGAAAAGAAATGCCAGGACCTCTTAATGCACAGGCTTCTGGGCCCGCTTATTAATGCAAACCCTCTAGAAAAACGTTTCATGGCAATATGACCTTTCCCAAACAATAACTCCTTATTCATGGTCAATTAAAAGTGTTTTCCTCATTTAAAAAAAAATGAGGACCAACTAATTAGATACCTAAAATAAAGTTGTTGAAATGGCCATTGATTTTTTTCTGATAACTCGAAACTATGTATTTTATTCCCTCAGCAGGGAATAAATGTCTGCATGCTGCACTCCTTTTACAAAGATTTAATATAGCATGGGCCCAGGAAATGGCCTCTTAATTTAGTGTTTACATATCTTTGCCAACAGCAGTTTAATTTTAGATATAAAACACTCAGTACAATACTGTCCTGCCTTGTCCATGTAATACAAAAAATTATCTAGAGAGTTCAGTGAACATCTTTGTGGGAGGATAAGTGGTGGCTGAGAGTTAGAGTTGTGGTTTTTATTGCCTGACATCAGTTTTTAATTCCCTGACATTGTTTAACCTTCAATATGGTTACTCTGGGGGTATAATTGAATTGAGCAACTTATTTTGTGCCCTCTATGTGTTCCCTACACCTAAATGATAGTGTTGTAGACCAAATTTTATGTTGAAATTAAATATGCTGAGATTGTCTAAATCTACAGTTTATACTTCCAGAGGTGTCATTAAATAGTTGTCTTCTGCTGTAAAAATCTCATCTACAAGGCAAACTGGTGAGGTTTTACAAATATTTGCTTTTTGATGAACAATGTAAGTGTATTTTATGTTCAATTGCAGAATTATATATATATATGTATATATCTATATATAGATCTAGTCCAACCCCTTTACAATAAGCAGGGACATCTTCAACTGGATCAGGTTGCTCAGAGCCCTGTCCAACCTGACCTTCAGAGTTTCCAGGAATGCAGCATCCACCACTTCTCTGGGCAATGTGTTCCAGTGTTTCACCACCTTCATCATAAAAAAAAAAGTCTTCCTTATATATAGTCTGAAAACCAATATATATGATGTTATATTTAAAAGCAACATTTGAAATGCAAAGGGGTTTTTTGTTGTTTGTTTTTTTTTTTTTAAGTGACCAGCAGGTCAAGGGAGGTGATTCTCCCCTGAATTCTGCCCTTGTGACACCCTCCCTGGAGTTCTACATTCAGCTCCAATATAAGAAAGATGTGGACCTGCTGGAATGGGTCCAGAGGAGGGCCGTGAGGATGCTCAGAGGGCAGGAGCACCTCTCTTATGAAGACAGGCTGAGAGAGTTGGGGTTGTTCAGCCTAGAGAAGAGAAGGCTCCAGGGAGATCATACAACAGCCTTCCCATACATAAAGGGGGCCTACAAGAAAGTTGGAGAGGGATCTTTTACAAGGGCATGTAGTGATAAGACAAGGGAGAATGTCTTAAACTGAAGGGGTTTAGATTTAGATTAAATATTAGAAGAAATCCTTTACTGTGAGGGTGGTGAGAACATGTTGCCCAGAGAAGTTTTAGATGCTCCATCTCTTGGATGGTGTTCTGAGCAAGGTGGTGTAGTGGAAGTTGTCCCATCAAAACTAGGTCATCTTTATGATCCCATCCAACTCAAACCAACCTATGATTCTATGAAATGTCTAGGTCTTCTTTGTTTCGCCTGTAGTTTTTAACTTCTTAGGATTGAATTTTATCAAAATCTCATGTAGACAGATGAAAAGCTTAGTAAAACCAGTTGCAAGTCATTTTACTGCTGATTTCAACATATTGCTTGCGTAGGCAAGTTGCAGCAGTAACGTGACACCAGTTAGACAAAGTACCTCCAACAGAACAAGTCAGTTGTCCCTGGGTTTGGGACTGGTGCTGTGCTACAGTAAGTGCTCAGCAGCCTTTTAGGTGAGCCCGTTTATTTTCCCATCGCAAGGGGCTAACACGACCTCTGTGGCCAGTCACCATCTGTCTCTCTCAGCTGGAGACACAGTGACTGATAAGAATTGGCAGCTTATGAAAACAGGTGATACATGTGCAGAGATCATCTTGGTATGCCCTCAAGGCCTTTTAAGTTACTTTGCTTGTAATAAGAGGATGCCAGAAGACCTAGTTTATGTATAGACCATATGTATATATATATACACACAGCTGTATGCCAAATATGCAACATATATATATGGTTATCCTGCTTCAAATCTGCTGCAGTTTTAAAGCAATTTCAGTACTTCTTTCTCCCACAGTTATCTTTCTAAAATATAATTTGCCTAACAAATGCCATCACAATCATGTCCTCAAGTGTATGCCTTCATGCTCAGAGAAGGTTGGTCTGTGGAGCTGCAGGCTCATCCCATCAGTAGATCATCCTGCATTAATGCCTCATGCACTAATGCTAAGAAAGCTGTTCTGAGGTCTCTTAACTGATAAGTGACTCTCACTCCTTATCGGCGTAACAAGTAATAGCAAGAGCTTTGTAAACAGAGAACATCACTAGGCTTTGCTTTTCTAATCTGTCTGTGTCTGTGATCACACAAGAAGCATGGGGATATCACAAGAGAAAAGCATCTCAAGTCCTTAATGAAATATCAGGGAATTAATTTAGAAGTAAGGAAACAAGGGTACAAAGAACATCCATGGGCAGCTCCTTTGCCATGGCCACGACACTTGCCACCTCCTTCAGTCAAGGATATTCCCAATGCAAAAGTTTTCTCTCCTTTCATATTTTTATTGGCAACTGGGAGGAAATTAGTGGGCAGGGAATGGAAGAGTTCATCAACTGGAGAAAAACTTCTTTCCTAACATCTGATAAGTGGTTTTGCCTGCAAGGAGCTGCTAAAACTTCCATGTGGAGAGTGGCATGTCCCTGGAAAAGGACAAAGTCATCACCTTGGGTAGATATATGTTGCTTGGAGGCCATCATTTTCTGTGAAGTTATGTGTCCAGGCAACCCAAATTCAGAATCACATTTAAGACACTTTAGATTTGGATTTCAGCTACAGCTATCACATATCCTAGATCTGTGCCAAGCCCCGATGGGGACCTCCTAAAATTTCTGCTTCAGGTGCAGCAGATGGTTTCTTAAGTTTTTAATTGTTTTCAGTGGTGCTGTTGGGTAAAGCAATGCAGCTTGCATCTGAAGGGGATGTACTATTTTTTTTAACCACAATTTATGATTACTGGCAAATACTAGCTTTAACTTCTGGCAGAGGGGAACAGAATGACTCCAGCATACAAGTGATCCAAGCAGACAGTGCAAAGCTGCGATCTACTCTTTCAGACAATATAAACTGACAGTGTGATTATGTGCCTTCAGAACAAGAATGTGCTTTAGAGGCTCAGGAAATACTTACCAAGTGTAACTAATAAACACAGAACCCCCAGAAATCTCATCACTCAAACATGTGCATGAGGTCTTTTATTCCAGTAACTGCTTCCTGGGTGATGGAACATTTTCATGTTTAGATAGTATTAAAGCTTATTTTTAAAAATTTTTCTGTGGAAATACTATATACAGGGTTTTTTTCCATGCTCAATGTTTTTTATGCTTGCTTTTCAACATGGCTGTTTGTTTTTACCCTGTTTTTCTGCAGCAGTTAAGATCATGGAAGAACCAGAATCATCAGGCGATGATGTTTTTGTAACAGCCAGCACTTATGAAACGTTGCCTTTCTTTATTGGTTCAAGTGATCTCTCTACCATGCAGCCTGAAGGTGTTATTACAGATGTGCTTTCATCAGACCAAATAGCACCACTGCCTGCAGCAACCAGCCCATCCTACAGCCCCTCTGAGATCATCGAACAGTCCCTCGAATTACCAGATTCCTCAGCGCCTACCCCTGAGAGCGCTGCCCCCGATGGCACTGGGATGGGAGTGCAGGATATCGCTGCCGAGTTGGATCACATCGGTGGGCTGAGCACAGCAGCTCTGGATGAAGGGGAGCACGGCAGCGGTTATATCCCAGTGCTGACAGCTAAGCCTGCAGAAACCACCCCAGCTCCTACGCTGAAGTATGTAACTACCAGCTCCATGACAACTGCAGGCAAAGGAAAAGAGCTAGTGGTTTTCTTCAGCCTGAGGGTAACCAACATGCACTTTTCTGATGACCTCTTCAATAGGAGTTCGACAGAATACAAAGCACTAGAACAACAGTTCATGCAATTGGTGGGTGAAAATCAACTTGAACAATATATGTGGCAGTTGGGTACAGTTGAAAGGAATACATCAAATTGCACAGTATTTTTACAATATCAGACCCTACTACAGTCAGTCTGATAAGCTGCATTTTTAAAGGATCCATAAACCTCACACAGTATGGAGACAGAATTTATGAAACCAGTGATGAAAGTTTTTACTTGTTCAAGAGACTTCAGACATATGCCTGGCATGTAATTTATTTGGCTTTTTCTTACATTCACTTCAACAGTATAGCAGTGCTGATTACATCTAAGGCTTGTGTCTGCTTGCTGGATTTTAAAATAGGCCTTTAAAAATATATCATAGCTTAGCAGGGGGACTGTGATTAGATATGGATTTTCTCTATGGGTACAACAGGGCAGCAGGTCAGCTCAGTAACACGCCTATTATGCTGTGCCCCAACCTGCCTGGATTCAATGTTTGAAAATAATTAAAGTTGGCTTTTGAGTGAGGTAATTTTTTTCTCTTCCAGATGAATAAACTCCCCAGCTGCTATGCATTTCATTACAGGGGAAATTGCTGCCCATCTATCTCAATCTATTATTGAGAAAGATGCAGAAGTCCAGAAGAAGATAGTGCTAAATGGAAAAGTTAATTTGTTCATGGAGTTTAACAGTTGTATTAAATTCAGTGAAATGAGTGTGTGATGTTTGTACTCCATAATGAAAAGTGACTATAAGAGAAATTAACAGCAGGAAGACACTGACAGGAAGTTAAAATAAAGGCAAATTTCTGTTTTGCAGCTCCTTCCATACCTTCAGTCCAACCTTACAGGTTTCAAGCACTTGGAAATACTTAACTTCAGGAATGGAAGTGTGATTGTGAACAGCAAAATGAAATTTGCCAGGACAGTGCCATACAATATCACAGAAGCAGTACACTGTGTTTTGGAAGACTTCTGTGATGCTGCAGCCCAACACCTCAATTTGGAGATTGACAGCTATTCCTTGGATATTGAGCCAGGTAAGTTTGTGTTACTAATGTATGTGCAAAGTCAGAATCAAGCAAATAATCTTTTTCAGATTGTTACAGCTCCAGAAGTATGACTGTTTCGGAAATAACCATATTAACAATAGCCTCCCAGTGATCTGGAATAATAAGAAAAAACAAGATGTTGCAAATTATCTGCAGGCATATTTTCATATTATAATGAAAAGCTGGGTGGAGCTGTTGGTCTGTGCATGTTCACCAACTGGTTTTCAGAGCCAAACAGAGACTCTCTAGAAGAAGGGTTGGGTGAAGACAGGTATAAGAAATGCTCGTGTGCATTTTACAGGCATAGCATGCAAATCTTGCACCTGAGTATGTAAACATAATTTCTGATGATTATTGCAAAACTGTAAGCAAACCATAGTTTAGAGCATCGTTAAATCTTTTTTAAAGGGCTACAGAGTTCACGACAGGAGGAGATAATTTCTAGAAATAATTGGATTCTACAGATACTCACTAATCAGAGCATGACTACATGTAGCACTCCATAGATTTGTAATTCCAGAATCCCTCTTGATTTAATAGCTTTCAAATAAGTCTGTAGTAGAAAGTCAGTAACCACACATCTGGACACTATTGTTATGTCAGAAGCTTAATGTTTTCAAAAACTATATTGTTCTATAAAAATTGAAGCCTGAATCTATCTTCAGGTTCTGGTAATTATTTCAGGACTGAATTTAATTTCATTGTCATGGAGAAAAATTATATCAATATCTGAGTATGCACATGCCTTTAGACATTTTGGTTAAGCTGTCTTTTTATGTACAGAACTCTGACAAGTCCAAAACAAAAGTCCATTTACGATTCATGCAGGCAGTTTCTAACCAGTTTTCTTTTTACATATCTCCTTGTGGCCACTAAAAGCACAGCTAGTTTGTGGTAAAGAAAGTTAACGAAATCACAGTATTCAAACCTTCAGATAATGTCATGATAAACTGATGTTTTGATGAAGAAATTATTAGCTAATGATAAAAAGTTAACTTTGGGCTACCACACGTTCCCTGCTTTAGTAGTAAATTTTCATTAAATAAAAATTAAAATGAGAAAGTTGCTAAAATGCAAACACATAAAAATTTAAAAATCTTTCATCTTCATCCATATTGGCTGCTTTACTGATGTGGTATTTCAAAATAAACAGTATTCTAATGAGACAGCTGTTCTTTCTAGGCTTATGAGCAGTAGTAAAATGTCAAAATAGAAGAATTTGTGTTTAGAAAGCCAGTATATTCCCATACAGGTATTTCAAAGCCCTCTGTTTTTATTTCAGAAAACAAACAAATAAACAACACCCCCCCCCCCAACCTGTTTAGTAAACTGAGGTAATGTAAGCAAATTCCTATTTATTTTGAAAGTGAGAGCCATCTAGTGGTAACAACGTTCTATCAAATTGAAACGCTGATGGGAACTGGCAGTCCAAAATATAGATCAAGAGTCAGGAGCTGCAAAAGGATGACTACATTGGTCATAAATAATACCATAAAGAAAGACTTTTAAAAATACCCGCATGCATTATTTCTGTAATCTAAACAAAGTGAAAACAGAAAGCATAACACAGCATGACAGGTATGTATTAAGGAAAATGAAATGTTATGACAAAAAAAATAACCCTCTAACCCAGCAAAGTGCTCATGCCAAGCTCTGCTTGTTTTTAAGAGTTTACATGTACACGCACTCACAGCCCAGGAGCAAAGTATATATCAAATCGACATGAGCATTGTGTATAGCAAGGGGAAATTGTGCATGCTAGAACTCACCAGTCTAAAATGCAAAACAGGAACTAGCCATAGAATTACAGAGAGGTCAAAAGTGAACAGCTCTGATGGATTCACTTCTACCACTGAAGCATATTCCAGTGTGTGTCTGAGATTTCCAGTACTGCTACAAAAAATTCAATGCTCATTTTTCATTAAAATTATTATTACTGAGCATCTAGTACAGAGCATGAAGTGGCTGCAGAAGAAAATTCTCAGCCCAGTTAGTACCTACAAGTAGTAGCTGCAATATCCAGTACAAATCTTTTTAAAATACATAAGTATTAAGGGTCACATAGCCCAGCTCATACCTGTATATCTGCTCTCACTTCCTTCTCTGTATTCTCCTTGCCCAGTTTTCTACATCTTTTTTTTCCCTTTCTGGATTCACATATCTTACTAAAACTCTTTGCTGGCAAGTACAAATTTGTATCATCTGGTCTGCTTCTCAGATGCAGCCCTCATCTTCACATCTTCATCACCCTATCAGCACAAGCTGGGCTGAGCACTGGGTTAAAATTACTCCTTTGGGGTCTTTCTTTTTTTTTTTTTTTTTTGCATTTTTAGTAAGCAGCAGAGAATAGAAAGGAAAAATAGACTTGTGTGACAGCTGGAGTTAGGACTTTAAGCTGTCTCTGATTTAGGCCTTCCCGTGAACATCAGCAGGCTCATTTTCACTTAGTCTCAAAGAGGCATCCCTTACTAATATTTAAAAAATAAAACAAAAAAAAAAAAAAGCAAGGCCCGCAAGCACATATTTTCTTTAAACCATGACAATATTTCTGGGTTGCAGATCATAGTACTTTGTAATATTCAATAACGTAATTCCCTCCCTCTATCTTGTCCTAAATTATGTGCTGAGGATCATTACAGCTGAAACTATTTCTCACACATAAGCAAGGCTATAGCACAGCAGCCATGAGTATAAAACTAGCACTTACAGTAAAAACAGAATAAAAATATCCAAATGTGAAAATCCTTGTCAGTGACATAAATATGACAGCTTAACAGTGAAGGGGTAAATAAATGCAGAAGTTGATATAAATTTGCATGCTTGTTGTGTCATCTACAGGAAGAAGGATGTGTGTCCTTCTATGCTAGACTCCATCCTCCTATTAACATGCCCAAGTGTCAAGGCCAGTAAATGGGAATTGTTTTCTCTAGCTGCCACAAAGCCTGCCAAGTCACTTTGTGGTAATGCTTCAATTAATAATTTACCCATCCTTTACAGCTGATCAGGCAGACCCATGCAAATTCATGGCATGTGACAAGTTTTCCGAATGCATAATGAACGAGTGGACAAAGGAAGCTGACTGCCTTTGTAAACCTGGTTATGCCAGCCAAGACGGATTGCCCTGCCGGAGCCTGTGCGAGCTGGACCCCCATCTTTGTGTCAATGGGGGGAAATGTGAGTTAGTTCCAGGAAGAGGAGCTGTCTGCAGGTAAAGAGATGGTGATCAACATGAATTCTCTTAACATCCTCCTGATAATGTCTATCACATGATCGAGTAGGGCTGAGTATTTACTTTTCGACAGCATAAACTAGGCTAATAAGCAAAAATCTCAACATTCAGATACCTAAAGTTACACTGCAATACCTTTCTAAATAGCCTCACCACAGCTAAATCCATTTCAGCCTGTTAGGACGCACAGAACACCATGACCTAGTTACTTTTTAGAAAAGTTACTTTTTAGAAATTTATCGGAAATTCAGGATCATTGGCAGAGATGACACACACAAAGCCATGCATTTCCAAATACATATGGGAAAAATGCAGTAGCACATTCATGGTTTGGATACTGATTATATAGTAGTATTTTCAGAAATTACATTTTCCTAAGATGTATTAAAATCTATATTCATATAAACACACCAATGAGGACTACTCTGATTCCAGACCACCCAATAAAGCACATTAGGGTTGAAGCTGCTATCAGGGCTTTCTGGGAAAGACTTGAAGATTAGCAGCTCCTCCTAACTGCAAATATATTCCGTAAGAATTTTCACACAAAAGTATCTTAAGTCAATATTGAAAACTACACAGTACTTGAACATATTAATTCTGTTTTAAAGGATCAAGTTTCTTCTCACTTTAAGACTAGACAATCCAGAGCATTATGTGAAACTGTATATTCAGTGTACACACAGTAGCTGACCAGCCACATGTATCAGTATAAAACAAGTTAAAATTCTTGCATTTGTTTATTCTCTCTTAATATTGACTTGACTAGGTTAATGATAGGTCTTCTAGCTTAATGTCTAGCTTAGGATTAATGTCAAAAAAATAAGACCACTGAGCAAATTATTCATACGATAATTTCACTGTAACAACAATACTGCCATAATCCATTTCCTTCAGTGGCCATCACAGAAAGATTAATAGAAGATTATATTGAATTCACCACAGTTACTGCCAAATTCCTGACTTGCAGAGTCACACTAGGGTAGCTGAAGTATTTTGTACTAGGAATCAGCCTGTGAGCTACAAAGGTCCTCTTCAAACTTTACTGAGGTAGCAAGGGGTACAGCCTACTCCTCCCAGACTGATGCACTAAGGAAAATAAAACTTTTTCCTTTTAGAAAAACCCTGACTTGATGTACAGTAATACATGTACAGTAATACATGTACAGTATTACATGTACAGTAATACTATCATGTGGAATTACAAAAGGATTAAAAATAATGAGCAAAAATTTTAGTGAATTATAGCAAGTTACAAACTTAGTCTCATCCTGACAGCTTGTGCAAACTTATACAGTGAGAGAGAGAAAATTATGGCCTACTATTTTCCCTTGTTTTGTGGATGAATTCACGCGGCACCATCTTAGTTTTTCCACTAACTGGAAACCCTGTGTTCTCACATAAAGTATGGCAATCTTCCCTTGCTTTAAAGGGAGCTATTTATAGAATCATAGATTCATTAAGGTTGGAAAAAAACCCCAAGATCATAAAGTCCATAAAGACTGAACACCAGTGTGTCAACTAAACCATAGCAGTGAGTGCCATGCCCAGATGTTTCTTGAACACTTCTGGGGATGGTGACTTAACCACTTCCTTGCATAGTTCATGCCAATGCTTGACAACCCTTTCAGTGAAGACATTTTTCCTCATGTCCAACCTGAACTTCCCCTGATTCAGCTCGAGGCCATTTCCTCTTGTTCTATCATGAGGAGTAGTGTCCCATCTATTTGTAGTAGAATTTTTATGTCAGGCCTTGCTACTCGGAGTGAAATCACCAGTATGCAGAATATAGGCTTCAAAGATGTGTTCAGACATTACCTTAAAACACATCTGAACTTCTCAGCTTCTAAAACTCAAATATCATTTCAATTTCACCTGTGGGGTTAGAAACTTGTCAGAGATGTTTAGAACACATGATTTCCCTAAAATTTGTAGGTTGACAAAGAATATATCAGTGTCTTTTTAACACTCACTCTCATGAATGTAAGAATATTATCTTTCCTTTATAATCAATCACATTATTTTCATGCAGATACATAGCAACTAATTGTAGTGGAAATGATGTGCTCATAATTAATTGCAGATTTTGTTTTCATTTTTTGTCTTCCTCTCCTTATTTTAGATGCCCTGTACGTAGACACCAGCTTTACCAAGGACAGCGCTGTGCCAAATTTGCTCCAGAACCCACACAACCCTTCATTTTTAAACCTCTCGTTCTTGGCTTACTAAGCCTTGCTTTTCTTTTCATCGTTTTAATTATTAAGTTAAGAAGAAAATGCAAAAGAAACTCTAATTTGCAGTAAGCTGCTCACAATCTTTTTTCTTCAAATTTCAAAATATTCCATTTGTTTCTTTTGCAATTTAAAATCTTACCTAAACAAAAATGTTCTGCATTGTAGAAGGCCTACTCTCAGCAGCTGCAATTCAGAAAATGCTGTAAGGATTAATCCTGCTTTTGAACACGATGAACCCATATCTAGCTTTTGTCACACGGCTTGCAGTGTAAGTGCTTGTCTCAGTTCCTCAGAGATCACTGACCATGAAGCATTACACGAACATGAAAACACAATTCAGCCTGGAGGTAAAACGCATGAAAATCCTTCTCTTACCCCTCAGCAAACAACCCCACCTGAAATAACAGGTCCATCTTCAAGTATTAACTCCACAACTAAATCAAACTTGAACCTATTCTCTTGCTTGGCAACTTCAGAACTCAAAATACTAACGCATTCATTGCTTCCCACATTTACTGCTGTGTAGGTTTCATAACAGGACTACAGAACTGCTTTTCTTACAGCTCTCTTGCATGGCTCTGATTGTCCATCCTATCTGAGTGCTTTTTGTGATTTAGTGAAATAATTAGTGGTTTGACATTTTGGTTTTTTCTTACTCTTGTAGGTCACCAGGCCAGTTTACAAAGCCAAGACTGACAAGTTAGTCCTTGAAATTCTTCGTTTCCAGCATCAGCCAGACAAAACCAAGGTTTGTGGAACTTTAAAAATTTGTTGTTTCCCATTTGTCAATATTACCAGGAAGCCTCTTTGTAGTAATTTTGTACAAAGAAAAACTCAGATTTTTTGGATGCTTGATCTGACAACAATTTCTTCTTAAGTGTTTTTATGCAACAAAGTTATATTCTGTATAACCATGTGCTAATGTGGCAGTCACTGGAACACAGGAAGGAAGAAGGAATATCTAAAATGACAAAGTAACACAAAATGCAAACCAAATGGGAGGAGCAATATAAAAATTTTAAAAATTAAAGATTATATAAAAATAACTTGAGCTAGGTTAAGCTACATAGATTTTGAACGAGTAGGAATTCTAATTTGAGCAGCATATTGCTCATACCTCAAATATTATTTCAAGTTCAAACTTCTTGTATCTTTGTGGGGGGAAAAAGTTGACAAAAATGAGAAAAGCTGAGTGAAAAATTTCTCTAAAATTGCCAGATTGTTTCTTACTTCTGATGTATCTGAGTATGCCCTCTTGAGAGGTAGAAAAAAAGCCTTCACTTTGCTGTTTTCATTTTTCTGAATCCCAGTCCAGTTAGGAACCAAAAGGTTTTGCTATAGCTGTTAGTACCCATTGTTATTGTGGGGAATATCAGTACAGGACTGCCCTGGCATTACCTGAATACTATGGGAGACAGGATGCCACCTACATGAATCTTTGGCTCGTTACATGTTTATTGGTATGTAAATAAAGGAGCAAGTAATGATGCCATATAGGAAGATTATTTTCACCGATCTTCATCATACCCAGGTCTGGTCTCTTCAAGTACTCCAGGTCACAGTTATAGACTGAGGTGAAAATGGGGGGGACTGGAATGCAGATGGAAATGGACAAAGCAGCAGGGAGCAGCACTTTGGAAAAGCTCAAGAATGAATTGGTTTCACTGCTTACATAAAACACAAGCACAGAAGTTTGCAATTAGTATTTTACACCCATCTTAAATAAAATGTGCCTGTGGGTAATTCAGACAACTAAGTTTTCATACTGCCTAAACTACTTAAAATTACTGCATAGAAAAGCACTAAATATTTTATTAAAGTAATAAAAGGGCACATCTGTGAAAGAAAATCAGACCTTGTCATCAAGACTATTTGAATTGTAAGAAGTATACAGACAAAGCTCTTCTCAAGATCTAGTTAAATAAATTAATTTAGTGGGAAGTCAGGCAACAAGAAAATTGAAATAAGTTCAAAAAATTAAGTGGCTTTTTTTCACTTTTACTTACATTCACAATGAGTGTTTACATCACCCTTATGTTCAACACATTTTTAATAATTTAAAAAAGGCAATGCAGGGAAAAAAATTATGAAAACAGCTTTCATGAGCTGAAACTAAGAGGACCACTTTGATATCACAATCTAAAAAGCTCCTTTCAGATTAGAATTTTTAAAACAGAAGATGGCACTTTTGAATATGAATTTTCTGGAGGACACGGATCTCTAGGACTCATAGGCCAAACTGAGGATTCCAATAATTAAATTCTGTTTTGCTATACACAGTGAAAGCAGTGACAGCTTTTTAGGACATATTATCTAAAATAAGTACAGCTCTGTATTTATGAAGGCATATTTGAAAATAGGCATAAAGTTCCAGCAGAAGCTAAAATAGCCTTCAATTCCTTCCTAAACATAAAAAATGTCTCCAGTTTATTTACAGAATCACTACACGGAAAATTATTGCAAAGCTTAGTTGTCAGAGGGGGGTTTGGCTGGGTAGGTTTTAGCCCAATTAGTAAATAGTCAAAAAACTAACAATCTTTAACACTTCCAGGGATGGGGCGTCCACAAGTTCTCTGGACAATCTTTTCCAGTGCCTTGCCGCCCTCACAGGAAATAATTTATTTACATCTAATCTAAACCCACTCTCTTTCAGTTTGAAGCCATTCCTCCCTTGTCCTGTCACTACATACCCTTGTAAAAAGTTCTCTGTCTTACTTGTAGGCCCCCTTCAGGTACTGGGAGGCCACTAGAAGGTCTCCCTGGACCCTTCTCTTCTCCAGGCTCAATTGCCCTTACAATGAACTAGACATTATCTCAACAGGTGTTAGTGTGACCTTCCCTATTAGCACTAGATACATAGTGTACAATTTCAAATTAAACAATGTTTTTCAAATGTCTTACAAGACTTTCTCTTACAGCTATTCAAAAAAGAAGATCTGCATTATTTAAGGCTGGACTTCAGGATGATTATGCACATGAAAAAAATTCAAGGATTCCTAAAGATATAATGTTTTGGCTCTAAAATCAGGACACATTAAAAAAATTATTTTACTGAAGAAAAGCAACATGACCAAGTTGAGCAGCTATTATACAGTGTCTAAAATTTACCTGGTAGGAAGTCATAATTGTTAAGATGCATGCATTAAGCATCCAGTGCTTACAGGTCTTAACTGTTTTATTTAAGAGCCGAGTGCTAGAAACAGATTTTACTGAAATATGACATTTTTCAATATTTGTCAACGGAACTTCACCATATTTCCATACCCTTTTATTAACCTTCCTTACACACACTAATGTAAGTGGTGAACAGAAATACGAACTGTCATTGACCAAAGGACACATTAAAAGCATCCGGGAACTTCTTTATTCTCTCCCTACAATGCTAACATTGCAAATCACACACAAGTTGGAATTAATTTTTTTAAGGGTTTCTATGAACATTGTTTATACATATGTACATATACACTTAACTGCTTAATTTCTGGTGACAGTGAAACTATCAGATTATCCTAAGACTTCAAACTTTTTGCTGAGGCACAATACCTGGAGTTTCATCTTTTCAGAACAAGGTATTTACATTCACAAGCACCCTCCTGGTAAGAAGTAGATTAGAATTGCACATGATTGTGTACACTTTGAACTCAGTATGCACACAAATAATTTTGAGAAGTTACTGTCAGTTTTTGTAGAAGAAATCTAAGCAGAAATCGAGCAGCCTTTAAGTATTTTGTAGGCTTATTAATTTATGCACTACAAATCCACAATCTTGATTCAAGTATGAGCATTATTTTACCTTGAGCATCTGTTTCTTGAGTATATCTATAATATTTATATCCTGCACCAGTGTTGTACAATATTCAGGCACTGTTTCCTGCTTGGTGCACACCAGAAGTCGTACTTACAGCTCAAAGTGAGCTTTGACAAAGTTCATGACTATTCTGGATGACAGATCCTCATTCAGATGTGAAACTTTTGTGTATTTGGGACAGCAGCTGATTTCAGCAACAATTCTTCTCTCTTCGTACCGCGCAGTTACCACAGCAAAGACTGAACTTTAGTTTACCTTATTATGTACACTCAGAAGAACTGTTTACGAATTCCAAACAACTAACTGCACGGATTTGCCTGCAAAACCACCAAAACTGGTGATAGTGTACGAATGAAGGCAAAGCACCAAGAATACAAGGTTGAGTTTCTACAGCTGAAATAGTATTTTTACTTACTTTATTTAAGTAGGAAAAAAAAATAAAGAAGAAGCCTAAGATGTGGTTTTACCCAGTAACACTTCAGATTAAAACTACTTTAAAAATATTTCTTGCAGGGCACTGGAAGTCATCCCTGCCAACAAATGTTAGCTTTTCACTATTGCTCATGTAAGCTAAGAATACATTAAGAATGCTGATAGCATTCCATCTTTTTTCCATTACAAATGTATTTTTGTATGTGTTTAGTGTATTTCAAGTCATACTAGTTATCACTAGCCAGATTAAAAAGTAAGTAGTTTTAAAATGTGTCTTTTAATAATGATTATTCATGATTGTATTTATCACTCTCAACTATTAATTACCAAATATATTTGCTGGACGTAAGCCTTTTGTATTTCAATAAAACATAATAAAACTATTTACTTGAAAATTTCACTGGGAATTGAACTGGTACTTTAATCTCAAACTAAAACATATCACATTACCTTAAAACGGATGTAAAGTTACAGCTGGAGATAAAAGCCATAAGGAAAGTGAAACAAAATTACATTTCCTAGATAACAAAGCCCAAATTACTTGAATCTTTTTATGTCAAAAAACTACCACTCTGATCTGGCCCTTAAGACAAGAACATTTTCCAAGACTCTTTTTAAGGGGAAAACAAACAAGCAAAACCCACAAAACTTCTCCATCTCAGACATAAAGTTTCCCCTGCAGCATGCAAACTCAAAGCAGTAGAATTGGTTTCACTAGTCACTAACTGTCATGAAAAATGAAACACATGCAAAGAATACACAGCATAGCAAATTATAGATACATGGAAAGAGATAGCAATAAATGTTAAAAAATAGTAACAAAAGTAAAGATATTTGTTTTAATAAATACTGAGAAATTAAGGATGAAACTTAAAAGTAAAAAAATCAGAATTTTTTAATATCAGAATGTCATTTTGGAGAAACACTTACCTTAGAAAGTAAAGACAAAACTTTCACTAAAGTAAAACTTTGAAAAGTAAGCATCAAAAACATCTGATAGAAAAGCAGCAGGGAGTTCCAGCACAGAAATCCTTTTACCCTTCTCATAACTTAATTTACCCTTATTTATTATGCTTTAAATCTTCAAAGACAAAATGGTAAGAAGATACAAGTGAGATTTCAACATGGAATGTGTTTATTTTTTATTTTTAATTTTCAGTACAGTATTAGGAGGTCATTTAAAAACTTTAAATAAAGATTTTTGAGAAAAACCCAAAGGATTAAACTAAGTTAAGAAAAACAATCTTCTCAGTGGATGAAAGATAAGTATTTAACGACCTTATGATCTTCAAAGTAGCATTCTCAAGAAAATGGATATTTCAGGGTTACCTAGTCAGGAATGTAGCCTAGTGTGGTGATTCTCTTCCTCTCCTTTGTTTTGTGGACTGTTTCAGGCAGATCTCAACTATAACAAACAGGTTCACTGATAGGCAGGAAGAATTTATTTTTTTTTAAAAATCAAACACAGAGAGAACCAGCCAATGTGCTTTAAAAAACAAACTAAATTTTTCTCTATAACCACAGATCAGAAGGGCATTAGGTCATACTACAGTCGAACTCCCTCCCCCCCTTTTTTTTTATTTGCTCTCCAAATCAACCAATTGTATAATTATCTGACACAGTAAATGGGATCACAGAAATAATTTGTAAGCAAATGAACATTGCTTGACATGTAAGAAAAAATAAAATAGTCTGAAACTAACTGAAAATTAATTTTGTTGCACAGAAAGATCAGTAAAACTAAGAGCAGATGCTGCTTTTTGTGCAGAGAAAGAAAAATAATAATAAAAATAATAAAAAAAAAGCAGCCTGCTACTGTGCAAACTAGGATTTCTGGAATGTATCTTCAGCTTGCCTCAGTCATACTTCTGGAGCACTGCAGAGAGGTGGGAATATCTCATTTGAGAACGTCCAACCACCAGACTCTCTTCCACTAATTTGAAAGTCCATTTTATTTTCCCAATAGCTATATTTTTTAGTCATTTAGTTAACAAAAATTCCCACACACCCCATTCTGAAGAACAAATTTTCTTTCTGATGCCAGTCAAGGTAATCCTAGCATAATCAAAGGTACAGATTGGAAAAATTCAGTTAATTTTATTCATTTTAAGTTCCCCACGGGTATGTTTACACACATATTTACTAAAATATTTAAGCGTATATATGTGTATAAACAGACACACACTTAAGTAATGAGGTTCCTTGCTTACTATGTTCAGTCTCATAAGATCCATGGTTTTATATACACACACACACACACACACATATATATATATACACACATACACTGGGACTGAACATGTTAAGTCAAGCAGTTAAATCCAGACAGTAATAAACACAGGTCAGTTCAATGATTTTCCTTCTGGGATCACGTGAGCGAGCACAGTTTCCTGCAGTGCTAAATTTCCAGAGACTGGAAGCTGTGAAACTTCGGTTCCAATGCAGTAACACATTAAACCAGTAACCTAAATTTCCTAAGCTGCACCTTTAAATTCATGCAACACTGTACAGGTTTGCACACAACTTGCTAGCCAGCAGTCTGATGCACCTCTGCTTTCATCTTCCAGACAAATTATAGTTTTAGTGAAGAATTTGGGTAAAATTAAAACATTTCCTCGTTTGCAAGAGGCTGAGTGGGTATGCAGCAGAAGCTGAGATTCCCTGATGCAGTGGGTCAGTACAGAGTTAACTACTGCTGAATATCTCCAGAAGTATTATTGTAAGGAGTGTATTTATAACAACAAGCAGACTGTGGCATACAACCACAGTCTAAGGTCAGCATCAGGAACTCTCTCTGTGCTACAGAACTGTACCTCTTGAAAATTATTAAGTATATTTATGCATTAGAAAACTAACATTTCCAAGAGGTTTCAAACTGAGTAAAGACTGAGGAAATTTTCTTATAGTATAAACAGAATTTGTCACTTAAAAGAGCAAGACTTCATTTTTGAATCAGGTTAAATAAGTAACTGGACATCAAGCTACTTACATTTTGAATTCCTATTAGAGAGATAATAAATAGTCAAGTTTAATTTGTTGAAATATTGGCCAGCATAGTAAAAGAATGTTCACATAAGTGAAAGAGATGCATCTTAAAACTGTATGAAATTAACGATTCCCACCCACAAAAACTCCCCAAACAAACTGCTTAATAAGGGAACTGTTACAAGCTATGAAACTTGACAGAAGAGATTATGACAAAGCTCAGAGTAGTGTCCAAATCGCTATGGTATTTCAGTATACTAAAATTTGTAGCTATTTAATTAGCACATAGTATTAAGATGATGCATTATGTTATTAGACCAATGTTTTACACACTCTAACAAAAGGTAGAGACCTTGTATATCTTGTTACAATTAAAATAAACACAATGTCTGAGGCTCAGGCCTCAATATTCAGTTAAGTTATACTGACATAAAAAAGCTGAACGTATTTCCCTTATCCTATCCTTAATCTTATATACCTCCAGATACAAGGCTTGGACAATTTTGCATAATATTTTGAAATTACACTACCTGGCTAAACAAACTGTCCAAGAGTTCCTAATGGAAATGCGGTCAGAAAAATAAGTCTAAACCAAATTTCTACTGAAACAGAAAAAAGAGAAAGAAACTAAGAAGTGGTATAAGCCCTAATGGGCAGTACATTCTTTGAGGACCTCCAATATTACACTATATTGATACATATGCTCTTCTGAGAATGTACAGAAAACCATTTCTCTTAAACCAAGACAGAGAATGAATTAAATAGGAATTTATGGGTCTCAAGTTTAGGAGAATTTCCCATCAGGTTCTGAAAAAAAAAAATACTAAATACAGACACTAACCAGTTTGCAAATCAGGACATAAAATGTCTCAGATTATATAAAAGTATACTCCAACTTCTCCGTAACAGAAGTCAAAGCTAAGGCCTCACAATTCCAGTTATTAGAAATAGCATATCCTCTTTACTAGACCACTTGAAGCCAACTATTCAGTGTTTTGAAGCAGGAATTTTATAAAAAGGTGGTTGCAATGCAGTTCTTTGTAATATGTACCCGAGTAAAGACAGATTGCTTAGAAGTGTTAAGAGTTCTAACAGAAACTGTTAAAGAAAATAAAACATATAAACAAAATGCAACAAACTACACTGACTGAAGTTTCTTCAAGGTCCTCCTACCTAGTAAAGTTCACTACACAAATTAAACATCATAAAGTACAAATTAACAAACCATGTGATTAATAAAACCTGTTCACTTTATATTAAACATCTCTAATATGATTATAGAATGTTGACGTCCTCTGTTGCCCAGAGGAACTCTTCCCTTTGTATCACAGGCAAGGGTTCTCATCTCGAACACTACTGTGCAAAATGCCAATTTATTTCAACAGGTTCTGCAGCATCGCCGTAGCATACGTAGGACGAGCTTGTCTGCTTGCAATTGCATTTTGAAGATATTGGATACCTCCACAGCGCTCCCAAATTTCTTCAAACTGTCTCGGCAAAATTTCAGCACCTCGCTTTCGGGTTAACCCAGTCTCTTCAAGATTAAGCTCACACATATCCATATCATCCTTACCTGAAATGGTAAAGGGAAAAATAAAACATCATTCAAAAGTCCCATAAAACAAATTAGATCTTTGTTAATTAGATTCCATCTCTGAAGCTCTTGTTTGTTAAAAGGTTTCAGAGCTCATGGGGAAATAAGTTGTCAGATAAATATTTTTTGGTTTGGTTTTTTTGTTACACACAGAGCACCACAGAGGTATCACAATAAACCAGTATCACATGTTGCAATTGACAAAGTTGTGCTTAAAAAGTAAGCAAAAAAGAACAAAGAAAAGAAGTGAAAAGATCAGCATCTTGATATATTCTCCTGAAATCCATTACAGGCTGACAACTGCATTTGTTTTATATACACTTTCAGTTTTAGGCCATTTCACAGCAAATTGCTGTTACTATTTGTTTAAATGTAGCAAAGCAACTAAGAACTCCAGACTTTTGACCAACTAACTGTCAGCCTCCCATGCAAAACAAACAGCATTTACCAAATGGGACTAACGTAGGGAATCCAACAAAATGATGGGTGTAGTTCAAACACTAAATTATAATCTTGTTTTTAATAGGTGATCCATTGAATGTGGTACTCATGACAGCAGTGCTACTTTTAGCTATGGGCTTTGACACTGAATAGTAACAGTTGGTGTAAGAAATTCTATTAAAAATAATTTGCAGGAAACAAACTTTTGTTGGTAGTAAGGTATAACTGAAGAGAAACAAATTGGTTATAGACTTTTCCTTGGTCTCTAAGTTAAATACAAAAACACAGAACCATAAACAGCATTTCTCCAGTGTTTTCCCCCCCTTTCATTATCCTCCAGAAAAGCTGGATATATTTCACCACCAGACAAATCTCTACTGTCCATTGCAATATTTAGTTTTTATTTTAAACATTTAAGATTAAAAAGCTATTCTCCCACATTAGGTAGCATAAATAGGGTAAAAGCACCAGTTTGCTATTAGCTTCATACTATGGAAAGACAATATAACGTATGCACAAATTGTTGTGATACAAACTGGTTGTAATTTTTCAAAGCTAACTAAAAAACAATACAATGATGAGTAGAACCTTCCCAGATAAATTGTGATGTTTTATCTTCATGCTGTCTCCAGTTCAGAATAATCAGAGGGCACTTAATAAAAATATTTACATCAGAACTCCCACTCTATCTCTGACTTCCCAAATTGAAGCATGTGTACAAGCAGAACATGTGGCCAAATGGTATTCTGAAAAGTCTGGCCATTAAGAACAGTCCCAAATCCTCAAATTCTGCCCAGATAAGAACTGCTGAAGAAAAAAAAAAAAAAAAAGAAGATACAACTTGGGAAACTTGTATCCTCAGTGTCTTTTCCTAAAGTAACTTACCAACTCTGAACCTTTTCAAAGTTTTGAATTTTGCTTTCAATACCAACCCGCTACAAGGAGAATGGGTGCCTTGTCAGGATGAAGTTCCATTTGTCGAGCAATCCATGGCCCATCAAAATGTGCATACCACCAACCCTTCTTCTTGTTCTGGGGGTCTTTGTACTGGTCCGCGGGGCGGATGAAGGGAATGCGGAAGTAACGCTGTTGTCTGTTCATTTCGATCTCTTGCTGTCTGCTCGGTAGCTGGGCTGTTGGGTTCTGTTGTGCTATCATACAGAAGAGAGCCCCAAAAATAAGCAAATAAAAAATTAGAGAACAAGAAAGCCATATTACTACTTGCTTGATTAATCAGCAAATCTAAAAAAAAAAAAAAAAAACAACCAAAACAACTAACCAAACAAGAAAACAAACTAAACCCCCAAAACCCAAGAGATTCTCTCTAATTCAAGGTCAGCTGAAGTCTCATCAAACCTAAAAAGTACTTCCATCTCATATAATGTGCATTCTGTTAATCACGACAGCTACAACACTGGTCAGGAAAGGCTCATGTTAATTATTTTATCTATGTGTTGCTTAATGGAATGTTTAGACAAAACAAAGCAAGTAAAATAATGCACTCTGCTTTAAATCAATATTCAAAGTAAAACTTCCCATATAAAATGTCTTACAAACCAGAAACATTCATCAGTAACTGCTTTAGTTCTGTCAATCTCTTTGTAAAACAAGATCACAGTGTAAAGCATTTAAAGTTACAAAACACAAAACATCACTTGAAGATTTTTGACAGTCAACACAGAAAGGTGTATAATATTGTTAGAAATTCCTAATTTGTTAATAGAAATGTTGACAACAAATACTGCTTATCACAAAGCTGCCACCAAACATAACTTTCTGCCTAGATTTCTGTGTGCTAAACTCCGGCATCAGAACTACTTTATTCTTTATTTCAGACCATTAAGATCAACCAAGCAAACTTCTAAAGGGGATGGAGTTATATGAAGTTTTTTGAAGCTTCATATATATTTTTGGTAAATATTTTCTATATGCATTTTTGGACTCTCTGAGTTCCACACATTTCAGTTTCCAGAGAGAAACTTTCTTTAAAATGAAAGCTCTCTCTATGTTAACTGATCAATTGATCCAACTTCCTGATGGTATGTATACACTGTCATAATTAGTTTTAAATAGTAAATGCTCTTACAAGCAAGATCCTTTCCTATACTAACTGCCTCCTGCAAAAATTTGGTACTGAACTTGTTTTAGTGGTTTACACCACCACTGTTACATATACCCTGCTTAAGAAACTCTGAATGTGGATCTGTGCCATCTCTACAAAAGAGAGTCAGTATTAACAGTTGCATGTTTCAGCATAAAGAGAAAAATTAGAAGTGAATTACATTTTTGTTCAGTGTCTACTGAGCAGCAAAGATAATTTCTGAGCTAATATTTATTATGAAAAACAACAATCACTTTTAATAATGTATTTTTACAATCACGAACAAGATTAATATAGACCAGCAACTGCAACTTGAAATTTCTTCTGCTTTGATTCAAGCAAAAATAGTTATTCTGAGCCTGAAGAGGTGAACCTTAAAAAAACCCCCTGTGTTATCCATAACATATACCCTTTTTTCCCCCATGTCTGCATAAACAAAGAGAAGAAGAAAACCAGTATTTTAACAGGTGAATGCTACTTTTTTACATCAACTCTGATAAAACATGTACCTTACAGGAAGACACAGTTTATAGGAAATTAATACTATTTTCTACAAATTGTCTGAACACCTATCCAAGCAGATCAGTGCTTTAGTATTGTCAAATACTTTTTGCACTGCAATAATAATTGCTAAGGCTCCTTTCTACCCCTGTGCATATCTAAATCCAAGAGCAAATCTAGAGGACAGGAACACTAAGCAGCCAATATAGCCTCTGTTTCTCAGTGCTATGGAATTGAATTTCTTTATTCAGAAGAAACCATCACCTGAATGTTAGTTTGTGTGCTAGGAAAATAGCTGTTATATTAAGTTGATTACAGAGTTTTGCTACAACAAAAAGCCATACGATAACACTGAAAAAATATTAGAACAAACAAGTTATTTTGTAGGGGGTATGGAAAAAAATGGGAGATTATATCTTCAAATAACCCACATAAAAAGGTTATTTCATTCTCCCTTCCCACTACCGCTCAAATGGGTAGGATTTCATGAAGACAAGTACATTTGTAAATTACTAGAATAATGTATAATTATCATCAAATGAATAACATTGCCAAATTGTAAAATAGATTATTTTCACAATTAAATTCTATGTACAAGTGTAGCAAAACACTGGATTAATTAATGTTAGTATCAAGCTGTCAAGTCTTCCTATTCTTCAAGGTTAGCTTAAATAACCATCTCCTCACTTACTTGAGTTGCTCAAAAATGGTGCAAAATCTGTGAACAAATATTACATGTTGAACAAAACATAAAAGTGCTGATCCTTTAAAAGTTACTGTTTCATTACCTCAACATTTTTCACCACTGCTGATGATACACAACTGGGAATTCTAGTTGCAAAATAAACACAGATACTAAGTATTTCTATTAATTTTGTACTTCTGTTTTCATCAGAATTTAATCTTGAAATTTATTACTTCTATAATTTGTGATGCCAGTCACAAAAACTCAGTCGTATACATGCTAAGCATAAATTGCTGTGACAAATCCACTAGTCAATTAATGTAGTACTTTTCATTTTTGATATTTCTGCCACAAAAAATTTTCCAAACCTCCGGAATATCGAATCTGCCTATTCCAATAATAATATACAAACCAGTGTTTAGCTTCTATACTGAATGTATTTATTTAATTAAAGGATACCTGTAAAATTGTATTACATCAATGAAGATATGGAAAGAAGAAACTGCATCATTTGAAGCACACATCTACTGACACCTGAAAGTCTTTTAGCTTTAGCACCCAGGAAATCAGAATCCCTTCTTACTACCTGCTCAGATCACTATAATACATAGATGTGAAATGTCCATGTAGTATAATTATTTGGAATAGGAAGAATCATTCTGACATGAAGAGTCTCTATAGGTTGCCATCAATTTCTTCTGAACCACAATATTCTTTTCTTCACAAATATGATGCCGTATTTCAAGAAAAGTAAAAATATGCAATGAGAACCACTGCTGTAAATGTCTGAATACATGGGATGAGAACATGAGTACTCCAAGCTTTGTGTGCACAAATCCAAAGATTTTCTGCTCTTTGATACTTCCCATCAGCAACAATGTGCATGAATATGTATTTTATCCATTTAGCTCCACAGAGAACTTGTGAACTCAAATTCAAAGCAATTTACCGCTTTGCAGAAGTGCTTCAAATGCCTTTTCCTGCCTTTTCAGTCATTAGTTTTCTTAAGCACTTAAAACCACATTACTGGGCACAGTCACAAGGACCCATTCTTTAGTAATATCTTCTCCAGGGGTTCAGATTTCATTTGCCATATATCTGTACCAAAGTTCCCCGAAAACCTCAAATTCTCAAGCAATGCACACTCAGTAAATGAATGAAGGGGAAGGAGACAACTTCATATATGAACTGAGAGAAAGCAGGGCACCTGTATTCCCTGAGATCTTTATCCTCCATGTCCCAGGACAATGCTCTAATCTCAGGCTAAGGGGACTCTGGGGACAGCACTTTCTCTCCATCTTCCCTTTCCTCTGCCTCTTGCTTCAACTGTATGGCAGGAACACAATCCATTCTGCAAATGGCACTCCAGAAATTGGGCAGGGAATTTTCAGTCTGGCAGTATTAAACATGGCAATTCCTACACTTTCTTGATGAGCTTGAAAGGCAGTCACTTATTCTCATTAGTACATTGCTTTGACAATAAACATGCATCTGTGAAATCAGCAGAATGAAGGACTAATAAGAAAGCAGGGACTATACAAAATCCCTTAAGCAAAAATTGCAATATCAGCACTCACAGAATTTTTTGAAAAGAGAATGTAAGCTAATGTACGTAAGGCTTACCATGATGTAAATGATAAATCAGCACCTTTTAAAAGTATCTATATTTATATCTAAATAGCTATATATTATGAAATAATAAAGTAGCACAGCAATGAACACTTAGCAAAAATGCCTATATCAAGAACAAATTTTAACGGATGTGACTTGGATGCAAGAAAATGTTTCAGGGAGAGCTACTCAACACAGTTATCTGGGTCTATTAAAGTATTTTAATTTCTGCAAAGTATTTGCCAGTTTCCATCTTTTCAAAGTAGCTACCTTAAACAGACATAAAAATACTCTTAAAACCCCCAAGAATTTCCTTCAACCTAGCAAACTCAAAATTGATTCTAGAAATGTTTTCTTTAGAATATGGCCACAAAAGTGATTATAAACACAAAATTATCTCTCCTCACCATAGTCTGTGACTGATTTGGGAGCACGCTGTTCTGTTTCTGCATTGCGTTTCTTATTCTTGGATTTCCAAGCATGATACACCTTTAGCCTTCGGTGGAACTCTTCTCTGCAAGCTGCCAACAGTTCAATATCTATCCCAAAAATGAGGAGGGAAGGGATGAGTGAGAAAAATCAGAAAAATTATTTATTAAATGCTTTTTTATATTGATAGGTATATAATTTGAGATCAAGTTGTAACACTAATACGCTAAAATGTAATATAATAAACTTCATTATCTGCAGCACAGGGCCTGTATTTTATGATCCAGAAATTACCTCAGAATTCTATGTATCCTTTCCTTTAGAGTAAAGGCAATCCCCAAAGCAGCTTTGTACTGGGGGATTTGGAGCAGTGAAATGTGACAAAACTCTTAGTTCACTAAATTTGCCAGTTGACACTATCACAAGACAAGCAGTACAGAAACATAAAATTTCACTGCTGAACTTTATTTCTGCAACTGTAAAAAAGAAAACCAGCAATATGACTGCTCATATCTAGGTATATATACTTGCATATTTTCATTTTGCTGAATTTCATTATACAAAGAAATTGAATGATCTCAAGGTTCTTTCCTTAGTCATCTAAGAGTACCCAAACTGGTTTCACTAGGGATGAACACGTGAGCACCAGGTATTACTGCAGCACCTAGTCAGGTGAAAACATTGCTCCAGTCTTGCATGTGTAAAAACAGCATAAGAGAATGGATTTGTTTCCAATTTCTATTCAGGGAAAAATAGAAGGATCTTAAATCAGAAGTTAACCAACTGCTTTCAATGAGAAACAGGAAGAAACAGTAGTATCTAATAAAGGAATAATTCTTATCTGTTTCTATCTTCAGACTGGGGGAAAAGCAATTAATGCCCCAACTGTGAGCTTCCCAAAAGAAGTTGGAAAAATTAACAAACAATCTGAATATCCAAGACAGAAAATATTTTATGCTGTGCTTTATATGACATATTTGCTTTCTTTGTGATCTGATGACAGCAAGAAGTGATAGCAAATGATTTCTTAGAACACACAAATTCCAGGTAAAGCACAATAACTATTATTCCCTGTGTGGGAATACAAAAATCTGAGACAATTTATTTAAGAAATTATAATACATATTTCATGGTCCAAGAGTTTACTATCATAAATATATAATCACTAAAAGAGGAAAAAAAGAAATTGTTTCCTTAATATGTAAACAGCTTCATTTATTGCTGCTTTTGGGGTAACAGAATTTTTTAAATTAATTTGTTATTAATTCAAACCTGAATAAAGTTTTTATCAGTGTTATAGGAAGAAAGTAACATGCAACTGCAACTTGACCTCTTTCTCAAATCAGAAAATATTCCACTTACCACAGGATGTATTGATTGTATCGCGAAGCTCTGCATATTTCCACTTACTGAGATCGTGCTTCTTAGTACCAGCAGCAGCTTTTGTGGCTTGCACTGCAGGACCCCTAAGATTATTTAAAAAATACATATGTATTTTTTCAAGTATTAAACAGGAATTGTTGTAAGAGATCCCATGATCAACACTGCATCACTCTTATTGCCACAAAAATCAGTAGCAAACAGACTGAATTTAAAGGCAAAATACCACATTATTTTCAAGATGTTCATATTACTAAGAGAAAATTAAAACATATTTTATGTCCAAAATCACATAGTCATCTGACAGGCCTCCTAGAGATTAAAAGGAATTGTCATTAATAGTGCTTATATGTGAAAAGGTGTATGTTCTATCTCTGTGTATCTCATCCCACACTGATGTACATTTTACTTAGTACTAGCCAAGATGCAGAAAAGAGACAACAAAGAATAGCCATAGACATTTTTAGTTCCATTCAAAAAACAGACAAGAAAAAATATTTCCGAAGTAGAACAAGGAGAAGGGAGAAAAGACACTTCGTCTGCTCTTTAAAATTGGATTAGGACAAAATCCTTATTCCAAAAGTTGATGAAATATTCTGTGTCTTTAAAAAAAGCCTAATTTGAGAGAAGAAATCAAATTATTTCTATATTAATTGTATAATGGTTGTCTGAGAACAGTAACATTTATTTGGGAAGGATATGAATCCTCAAGAAATATCAAGGTAAAAAATACCACACAGAGGAAAGGCTGATTAGTATAGAGTCATCCAAACCCATTTTTTTCAAAGGCCAAAGGTATTCATCATGTAGGTAATATACAAGAAAGTCAACAGCAAATACAAGTGAGAAATTATTACTAAAATCTCCATGATCTTTAAAAGCGTGTACAAGGTTTCCATGTACAAAACAAACATTACATGTAAAGATAAACTTGAATTTTATTTTTTTTTCCATAAACATGGTATGGATAAGAAGTAGAAGAACCCTCCCTTAGGAATGGCAAACTTCCCATGGATTATTTGCATATAAAAGGAGTTCAAAACACTCCAACGTTCAGTGATGATCAGCACACTTGAACACTAAGAAATTCAAAACCACACACATGATTTTACCAACCTCCACTAACACTCATGACTAAGAACAGAAAGTAAATTGAATTATCTTTTGAGATCTGAGAGGATTTGTTCAGAAGAAACTAGATCTTTAGCAGGATAGCAGAATTCTTGACGCAATATCATATTAAAAAATCACAGGAGATAAAACCAGAAGAAAACAAGCCTTTTCATTTGAAGGTCTGTTTGTGCAATAATATCTTTGTGGGACTGGTACATTATTACAGTAAGTATAATCCAGTGAATACTATTTTAACATTTATTTTTCCATAAAGGTCTCATGGTACTCTGAACCTTGATGTTTATTTTTCCCTCTTTAATTAACAGGTTATAAACACCTGTTATAACCTGAAAAATTTCTTTATGCAGATACATCAGTTTTGAAAGCAGAGACAACAAATGCAAAAGTTCATAGAATAAAACAATCTGTTTAACTAAATGTTCTTCTTAACCGTACTATCTCTTCAATATAATTAAAACTAGTTTTATTGTAGTGTCAGTTTAATAATGCCTACTCATACTACTAATCTGACTCAACACACAGCTTCCAGTTATAGTACATGAGAATTCTGACATAAAAAATTAGCTCTGACTTAGCACTACTCATAAGTGTAAAACAAATAACTGGACAAACTCCTTCAAAATATATATTTTAATATTTTGTTATTGTTGGCATACCTGTAGGACATTAAAGGATTGCTGCTAAATATTTTCCACTGCCTAGTGTCTAAACTTCTTGAACCTAATTTAACAAATCCTAAGGATTTTCCTTATTTAGCAACACTACCCACCACTTCAAGAGTTTGCTACATAATTTAGAGCAGCAGAACTAGGCTATACAATCTCTGGTTAAACTAGTAATCTTTAAGAATCCTAATCCAATTGAATGGCTTAGTCTTTCTATTGCAGTACTGCTCTGCACTCTGCAGATCAGTCTTTTGTTTTCTACATGACTTTCAGCATAGCAGTCTGGCAATAAGAGGAGCATCACACCTGACAATTAGTCTTCACTGCTCAGTCCAAGAGTTATGTATTGTAAACAATATTTTCAGACTTTAAAAATAAAAAAAAATTTAAAAAAATCAGTCTCAGGTAAAAAGTTTCCAGTGTATGAAAAGTGAGAAAAATTCAGTTTAACAAGTATGCAGTAAGAAGTATTGCATTTTGAATTCAACCACAACGCAGAGCTTCTGATTTTGCCCCAAAGTTTTGTCATTTTTTTGTACATTAAAAATTGGTCATTGTGAATGGAACTATGTCAATATATGCAATGCAATCTGGCCATTTCAATTTGCATACTAACTTAATTACACACAACATGGTTTATTCCTTTTCTTGAAATACCACTGCAAGAAACCAATTTATTTAACAGCTGCATTTCCAATTATCAATGCTACAAATGGAAAACTCATCAATCACATGAAATCGATCATCTTCAGACTATATAAATACAGCTTAGTAGCTTGTTTAACAACTGCCTAACTTTTAAAAACTCTGAACAATTTTGCTTCTTATGTAAGCTTCAGAAAATGAGGTAATTTCCATCCTCAAGTTGCATGAAACACTTTTTAATTACTCACTAATATGGAGGACATTATAACAAATTCTTTGAATGGAGAATTAGTATTCTAGCACCAGCTAGTGTGAGACTGTTCCAGCAGAACTGTATTCAGACCTCAACCAGTGTTCTCCTTTCCTTCTGCATTGTGCACAAAATCCTGCATTAGCATTCAAGAAATCTCAGAAGGGTCTTTTGTTTAGATGTCTTAAGAGGCATTTTAATATGCTCTTAACATGGTAATTTTCAAAACTGCTTTTATTTGAAATTAATTATATTTAGAATATTTTCTTATTAAAAGCACCAACAATTACGTTGACATAACTGACTTCATTAACTCTGTGTTGAATCTGTAGAAATATGCCTTTGAAAGAGGTGGAGCCCAGTGCTTTATTATCGCAAAGGTGAAAAGAGAAGAAAGCTGGAAAAACATTAACAAAATTACACAAAATATCATAGTATGTGAACTATACCTTTTTTTTTAATATAATTAATAAAAATCGTAGAAAAATAATTGTTGAAATAAAGGTGGTGATAGTGTAAATTTATCGGAAAGACATAATTTACTTATCTGTTTATCACTTGAAAAAACCCAGATTGCATTATTTTTAATTTCATAATAATTCAACCCATTTCATGTGTGATTTGTTTTTACAAAATGATTGATTCATTTCGTGTTGTCCTCTCACCTACCTAGACAATATTTCTGACATTTCTGTGGCCATTTGTTCCCTATAAGAAAATTGATAAATGATCATAAACCAAACGTACTCAGATAAAACAAGCCTTTTTAACTGTGAAAGGTTCTTGCCAAACAAACTGAAGTTAAATAAAGCGCACGGAAAACAGCTACTTAATTTAGATTATTTCCATTTACATATATATATATATATATATGCACACACAGAGTCCTGATTTTGTAAAGAGCAATAAATCATACAGGACAATCAAAAATGGAAGGTATGTGAAAAACCTTAAAGTAATGATATAATCATCCTTAAATAGGATATTATTAGGTATAATATATTATTAAAGTATTTATTAGACATAAGCAAAGTAGTGAATATAAGGTATTAATGATTTAGAGGTTACAGAAGCATGTTAACAAAGATTATTATGGAGTATTAGTATACAAGAGCACAATATCAATTTCTTTTCAATTAATTAGTAGGGGAGTTTTTTCTATTGGAGCATGCGAATGCAAAAAAATGCCATACGCAGTCATTTGTGGCTTTCTTCCATTGGCTCTGCAAATAGAAGATATATGTTAGATAGACTACTTCCCAGTTAACTTTCTAATAATCTGAAGTGGGAAAAGGTGGGTCATAGTATTTCCTGCTCTTTCACATCTGTTTTTTTTTTTTTAACTGAGAAACAGGATTTTTTTCCCCCTCCTCATTTAATCACAAGTTAAATTATAATCAGGAAAAAATGCACAGCTGAAAACTTCCCCCACCATTTCAAAATCAGAGACTTTGAGCCATGCTACTGATACATTTCTTTCTTGGATAAGCATATCACAAGAAATAACAGCAATCCTCGTGCAGCTTCTCTGGGAACAGGACAGATGCTTCTTCATGCAAGGCTGCGAAAAGACTCTGAGTTTTAACTGCCATACAAGAAACCTACAGGTGCACATATGTAGCACTAAATATGCTACAAATTAAAACTTTTTTGGGTTGTTCCAACTCAACACACAGAACAGATAGTCTAGCACCACTTTCTCTGTGACTAGCTTCTTTTGGTGTCATATGCCATACTGTATCTTTCACTAAGTCGCATAAATTAAAAACATTACACAGTTGAATGCAAATATCTATTATTTAACCTATTTTTTACTTAAGTGCTAAGTACTGCTGTTAATTTACCCCTAGGTGCCATAAAACCCTTATTACACATCCTTTTAAACTATGGATGAGTAATAAAATTGGATGCAGCTAGAAGTCCAGCATATCCCACACAGAATAAGCACAAATAAAAATGCTGGATCTACTGCCAGAAAAGTAACTTTTCTTCTTTGACAGAAGCCAACAAATATATTTTTTAAAGGAACTGCTAATACTTATGTACTTTTAAATATCTATAAAAACTAATGATGAATGCTGCAAGGTATTGGGTAGCAAAGAATAAAGTAGAGGTTACTCATTTTCAAATATGACAACATACAGGTACCACATGTTGCTTAAAAATAAGCATATAAAATCACCTTGTTCTTACTCTTTTCACTCCACAGGTAGCACCATACAAGACAAAATACCCTTTTATTCACACCAATGTGTAAGCATGAAAAGATTTTTTACAAAATTGTGTGAAAACAGCATAGAACGAGTATACTATATGAATTTAGTATGAAGGGATACATGCCTTATCTTACTACAGCAGAACTTTAACAGAAAAGGTTGCTTTTAGTGTATCATATGGTAATGTGCAAGTCTCAAATGCAGAAGATGGCTTAATGTAACTTCCTCAGACTTTAGTAAAATTTTGATTGGTATCAATTAAAATAAGTTCTGAGAATTTATGCTTTAGTTATTAAGTTAGTATTTCGTTCAAACCAATAAAGAGTTTTAATTTCAGAGAATTCCTCTAGTTTCTACATTTAAGCGAATTTCTGAAGTTATGTGAAAATCTACCCTTTGATTTTAGTAGAAGACATTGGGGCCTGGGGAATGTTTTAGTTTGGTTTTAAGCAAACCAAAATAAAATAAATCAAAGATTAAATTAAAAGCATTCTAATCAATTTTTGAACGTGCTTTTAAAACTATTTGAAGTAGACTTTAGAAACGGTAGGGGGAAAAAATTCGCCAATGAGACAAAAAGAAATCCCACTTAAGCAGAAAAATCTATTTTTTTTCTAGATTTGTGTATTATCAAAGGATTTACATCGCTATGCTAACTTGTTCAGACCATTCAGCACTTTCCCATCATCCAAAAGAGACTTCAGTCTCCTACCACTACACATCAGAGAGAAACTGGCGGTCATAAAGAGTTATGATGATGGTTAGTTCATCATCCATTCTGGGATTATACAAGAAAGACAAATACTAAAATCACCCATGAGCAGCAGGAAACACTGTGGAGATTTGAAGTTCACTGACAGAAAAATTATTGAGTTCTCTAAGCCCTTCTTGTCTATTGCCTCCCTTTTTTCGTATTTAAGAGAACTCTGCCAGGTTCCAACACTGGAGTGACTTTAAAGTGTTTACCTTTAAAGTATTGCACCAAAATCCAAACAGGGAAAGGTGTGAGGCACTGAAACAGGCTGCCCTGTTTCAGGGCAGGGAAGTTGTAGATGCCCCACCCCTGGAACTGTTCAAGGCCTGGCTGGATGGGGCTTTGAGCAACCTGGTCTAGTGTAAGGTGTCCCTGTCCATGGCAGGGGCATTGGAACCAGATGACCTTCAAGGTCACCTTCCAACCCAAGCCATTTTATGATTCTATGCATTAAGCATGTTAGTCTTATTGGTGACAGCTACTGTATAACTGAGGGCAAGACAACAATGATTTTATTGGAAGCATCTAGAAATCAGTATTGTACATGACAAAAAACATTACCCACCTACCTCAAGTAGGCATGCAGCTATTTAAAAAAAAAAAAGTATACATCTAGATAAAATTTAGGTAACAAAGAAAACACATCAGGGAGCTTGAAATTCCATGGAAACACAGGGAATTTTCTCACAGTCCTTCTTTCAACAACAAACTGAGCAGACTAGTACTAATGAAGTCACCAATTATGTGATCATGCTCATAGGTACGTTTATGCAATTTGACCAGTAAGTACCATCTTTACTGGAACTTCTAAGTTGCTTGTAAGGCACTTTTTACACATGAAGAGCTCTTGCTTTGCAGACAGGTAATGTGGATCTCTATACCAAAAGTCTAGCAATTCTTATGACACATCAAAAGTTCACACAAAATGAAGCTAATACAGTATTTAATTTTCAAATACATCTATATTAGATATATTCATTCACTTAAAAAACTTACCAGTCAGGACACAGAAATAACTATTATTATTATTTCTGCATTCAAAGAGGGATTCTTGTTTAAATCCCCCCCCCAAAGTAACACTGTACAAGCCAAATCATCAAGTACTAGAAAAGGTGTATTTTATTACTACTTACCACTGAAGAAATTCCATTCCCTACTTTAAATGAGTCATAAAAATCAGAATTTAAATTGATTGCCATCCTTGTCAGAACTCAAAAAGAGAACTGCAATTGTGTTCACAAGCAACTACAAAATTACTGATGTAGCAAGATGCAAAATGAAGAAAGTCTTTAAGCAAAAGCAATCTTTCTAACAAATTTCACAAGTTAATTTGAAAAAGATTCTAGTACACTGACGTAAGAGGTCCATTTATTGAATACAACGATACATAAAACCAGCAAGAGTGTAGTCTTCTCAAATGGATCAGGATAGGAAGAAGCAAAAATAAAATAAAAAAAAAAGAGAGAAAAATGTAACTACTTAACCCCATACCTGCGCAATCCTAAATCAAGCTGAGGCTCATCATTGATGAGTTCTGCTTCACTCTGGGCAATTCTCATTGCAAGTTCGTGGTCACGACGTTCCTGCTCAAGCACTGCCTGGTGCTGGGATTCCTCTTCTCGTTCTCTAGCTAGCTGAGCTTCAATTTCAGCCTATTTTATAAAAAGACATCTTTAACCTTATCCAATTGAAACCAAAACACTACATAAGCAATATTAGAAAAATATGCTAAGTAGTATATTAATAGCTTTTAAAAATGTGCAAAATTTACAGAACTGAAAAATTAACAGCATCAGTATTCAGTTTGACCCAAGAAAAATGAAACTGCTACAGATTGCACCTTGGTTTCCATATAGTTTATCAAGTAATTATTGTCCACCACTTGTATTACCTATTCAAATAAAGTGCCAAATAACTATTACTCATTAAAAAAAATACACTAAGCTTTTTGTTCACTATTATGAAAACTAGTCTTCAGAAGTTTTTAGAATCATTAAAATTCAAATGATACAGAGCACTATAGCTTACTCCTCCATAGCACTAAAACAGTACTTCATTGATATTCTGCACTTGACATTACAGGACTTTGCAATAGGCACTGCTTTGCATACGGGTCCGAATCCAGATGTGACTCCCAGTAAAAGTGACAAACTTGGCTGACAGGGAACATCTGCAAAAACTTCAAAGGCTTAACTAGAATTCTCCAGTGTTGTGTATTTTTAACTTTAAAATAACTTTCAAATCCCTTTAAAAACAGATGCACCTCTATTCAGAAGACCAACAGCTGCACGTGAACTAGAAATAGGTGATCTGTCTTGGGATGCCCTATTCATGACTTTTGCCTTACATTTTCTACTAAAGCAACACTGGTGAATGACTGAGACATGCATTTATAAAATTAAGCCATTAGACTCAGTGGAGAACCTAAGCTGCAAAAAAGATTCAAAAATAAGTAAATAAATACACAAAACAAACAAATAACCCCAAAACAACCACCACGAACAACAACAAAAAAAAGCCAAAACCACACAGAGCTAAAATATTAACCTGAATACGCTTTTCTTCATCTTCCCTCTTTTTCCTCTCTTCCTCTTCCAGTTTTCTCTTTGCCTCAATATCAGATTTCCTATTACAAAAGAAGAGAAGGAAATGAAAACACGTTGTTATGATGCAAGTGAACATGAGACATTGAGAGATAGAAAGTATCTTCCATAAAACTGAATGGTAATCCAGACGTCAGTACAGTCCTGATAACAGGGCACTACATGTAAAGTCAAGACATTTTTCAAGTTCATCTGTATTTGCAGCTACATCATATCATCTCTTCCATTCGCTATTCTAACACTTGCCACTGGGAAAGGAAACATTTCCACACTGCACAGCACAACAGGAATACAATCCAAGTAACTTTCTATGTGTACAGCTATTAAAAACAACCTCATTAAAAAGCCTTTCCTATTTTCTTCTCATTCTATAACTAGCAACTTATTCATGACTCACAGACGTCTTTCTTCTTCTTCCTTCCTTCGTTTCTGTTCTTCCTCTTCACGCCTCTTTCTTTCTTTTTCCATTTCCTCCTGGATGCGTCGCAGCCTCTCTGCTTCCTCCTCTTGCTGCTTCTTCTTTTGCAGTGCACTCAGAAGCTGCTCTGAGCTTTTAACTAAAGCATCATATTCTTTCTGTATCTGTTCTCTAGTCATTACAGTGGTCTGCAAAAATAATAAGGGGATTATATTCTTTTGCATTTATACTTTGCTTTTAAAAATGTCTATTGAAATAATATTAAGTGAAATGAGAACACTGAGCACTATAATATAATATATATATACACGTCAGGGTGGGGAAGCTTGAGTCCATTTTTCTCTTTCTTTCTGAAATCCTGAGGATTCATTATTGTCCTCTCTCCTGTAAAACCATAAAAGTAATCTCCTTTTCACGCCTGAAATTAAACATGACTTCTCTTTAAAACATGCCTTCATATTTTAAATTTTGCAGTTTTAAGTAACAGAAATTAATTCTTACCATGCTAGGATGAAAACTAAGGCCTGTCCATGTCCATTTTGCATTGTGTTCTTATCTGCTATAGTGGTTATTTACAGCTCTGCCTCTTATGTCATAGAATATAATATTTTTCTCACTACTTCTGCTAGCACTCAGAAAAAATATTGGGACATGCTGTGACTAACTTTCTAGAAAAAGGCATTAGTAGCAAATGACAGGCTGAAAATACTCTAAAAAATAGCCTTTGCTACATACATTTTCCAGCCTAATTGATAGCTACAATTTAATTTCATTTTACAATTCATATCATATTACTAAAACTGCAATATGGGATGTTTGCTGACCTTTTCTGAGGGTGTATCATGGCAATAATCAAATTATATTATTTTTATTAGAAAAGAGAACTCTAAGTTGACAGGTTAACTCTAGCATCTTTTCAACTGTGATTTTAAATAAAAAGATCTTAATATGGTACACTAAGGAAGCTGTAATATTGCATGAAACAAGAATTCAACAAACCCATTTTTTTCTAACATTAATAAATGCCAGTGTGCTTTCATTTTGTCTTTTACTTCTGTGGTATGGAACTGAGAACTATAGACCCTGAAGCATAATCAGTGAGCTGAATTTTCTTTACTACCAAGTCTGAAAAACCTCTTAACTGGAACAGAAATCTCTTTATCCTGTGACAAGGGCTTGTCTGTTTCAGCCCTGGTGAAGTTAAAATATTGCTAATATGCATTATTCCAATAATAAAAGCAATAAGCAAATTATTGACAATACTTCTCATAATATCGACATGCATTTTTGCTTTAAATTCTTCAGTGCCCATTTTGAAACACAGATAATAATACCAAAGTATAGACATATAGACCTAGTTTCAGGATTCACTTAGGTTACACTCACAAATAATTTTAAACAGGATTTACCCAGTGAATGAAAACTAAGACCACTATAGTAAAGTACCTTTTCTATTAAAGAAAAATGCATTGGCCTTCTACTTTAGGTGAAGATTTTTAAAGATTCCAGTGATAAGAAACTATTTCTCTCCTTATTATCACATACCTTAATTTTGTTCATTAATGCATCAATAGAATACTCCAGCTCCTTGACCTGCTTGCTTGTCTCTGCTTTTCCCTCCTTCAGGGCACTTACTACTTCATTGAATTTATCAAGTCTCTTCTTCAGTGTACGCACTTTTATCAGGCCATCAATGCTGTGAAGGAAGGGCAGTTTATTTGTATCTTGAGATGTTTTTAGAAGGTGATATTTTTAAAACTACCACTAATCACTCACTCAGAAGAGGAAGATGGCAGACAAATTATGCCTTCTGACAAAACTCACCCTCTTTTCTGAAATTCAAACATTATCACACCAAGTAACTAATTAATGTAGCCTTTTGCACAAAGTAACTAAAAGTGACTAGCAGTTAATGACTCAAAATAGAAAAAAGCCTTTTTATTTTGAGAATTAATGTTGGTTTGGGGGTTTTTTTCCCCCCAATATTAAATGCTTAGTTCACTAAAGAATTTTGACTGAAGTGGATAAAGGCTGAGTAGTGCCACTTACTCAAAAAGCTAATGGGACTGAAACAGATAAAACTTAACACAGCAGGGAACACAGTCATTAGACCCTGTAGGAGTGAAAAAACAAGGCTAGGGAAGAATTCAGGAAAACTTGGGAGTTTTTTTTAAGAAACTACTGAAGGATATGCACAGAAGTTACAACTCTACAGTCAGTCTTCCTAAACAGAAATCACGGAACTCAGAATCACAAAAAACAACATATAAAAAGTAGAAACTAAATCAATTAATTAAAGACTACCAAACAGCTTAAAATAAAGGAAAATGGTCAGAAATGCCAAGGTTCAAAATGAAATACGACTTTTAAAGGATGTAAAGGAAAAAATTCTATAAGAAGCCCACTACTGAAGAACAGAGTTGGATCTCTATCAAACAACATAAAGATGTCAGCAGAGCTTAATGACCGAAGTGTTTTTTTCCATTACTATTCTATGCAGTCAGCTAACGGAATTATTTAATTTCAAAAGGAGAAAGAAAGGTAAAACAAAATTATTTCTAAGTTAAAAAAAGAATGGGTAAAGGATAAAAATTAATGAGCTTAAAATTCATTTAGACAGACTTAAAAGAAGGATTTCTAAAAACTAGGCTGCCCCCGAAGGATTTTATGAGCAAAGAGCTATATAAACATCTCTTAGGAAAGGTTCGGATTTAGTCTATTGATCCTTGGGAAAGAGAACACAGAAACTTTTAAGGTCTCCTTCAATAGTAAATCTCTGCTTTTTACAGTCACGAGAGAATATTATTTAAAACCTATTTTCTTCAGTCAAGGAATATCTTCTTACCGTGGTTTGTGCTTTCTCTTGCAAAGCCACATACGAATAGTCTTTTGTATTTTAATGCAGGCACAGGCTCGATATTTTATCTTATTTGTCACTGTAAAGACACAGAAGATATCATCTCAATGTTTTATACATTTTAACATGACTCCTATATTACACGTTTCATAGTTCAAAACCATATGTAGACTCCACGTGTTTGAGAGCTTGTTCTATATTGGAACCGCAACATTTAAGACACAGTGGACAGCAGAATTAACAATCTTGGGCCAGACATAGAGGCTCCCACCCAAAACAGACAGGAACAATGAAGCACGTGTGCACACACACATGCACCATCACCTCCCTCCAGGTTCATAAACATCAGCAACCTCTGTTAAAAGTCATGGGATCTAGCAAGCAGGAAACACTTAAGTTGAAGTCAAAGTGTTGTGTTGAACAGTAATCAAGCCAATATCTGCTAGAGATAATAAAGTGGCTGCAACTTTGCAGAGCATTTCTCTACAACACCAGAATGAAAAAAAAGCCCCATCAAACAAAACCTCTAGCTGTTGTTCTAATACAGACTCCATCTAAAGACTCAAATGACTGTGACCAGGAGGCAAGTTAAATAAGAGAATCAAGGCACAGGGCACGTGCACATGTGCTGAGTATTTTAGAAGTGTAACAATAAATGCAGTTTCTATATATCTATTAAAGGAAATATAAGGATCCACGTTGCCTTTATTCATCTGCTGAGCACAGAGTTTGTGAACACAGTATATTTAACCATTAGACTTCAGTGGTCACAAAGCTGCACTCTACTTCTTGTATATCTATTTCAGCTTTATTCTGGGAAAAAAAACTTAGCTTCTAATTTCCCATAAAACACTACAAAGAAGTAAAATACATAAATATTATTTCCCTAAGTTTCTACTTTTTGGACACAGTGACAAACTTTGTCCTGTCTTTCTGAAAAACAGACTAAATGGAATTAATTTCTAAACACAAAAGATTTTACTGTTACAATTTCTGATATCTTAAACATATATGTTAAGAATTCACAAATTCTATTTGCACCACTATGAGTAGCAAAAAATAATAGCCGACCAGTGACAGATGTAGAAGTGTGACTGTGCCAGTCCAAAAGCAAAGCTGTGTGTGCACTGGCATGAGGTCTTTTTGCTTTCCTTCCCCATTTTAATGCATACTTTTCACCCTCTGTGTTTTTATAGATTGCTGACGTTCTGCATCAGATCTCTCCACATCTCCCACACATCTTAACTGAAGTACACCACAAGCACCAATCTCTGTTCCACACCACTTCATTGCTACTCTGCACAGTAAACGTCAAGGCCAGGTTGGATGGTCTAGTGGGATGCGTCCCTGTCTGTGGCGGGGGGGTTGGAACTAGATGATCTTCGAGGTCCCTTCCAATCCAGGCCATTCTATGATTCTATAAACGGGGCAGGCCAAGAACTTGGAAACTGCATATCAACAGTGACAGGGACTAATTTGCTGATGAGTAGTAATTGCTGGAGTGGAGATGTTTGTCCTGTAGTTCATGTCAACACTTTCAAACATGCCGTTTCTGTCTGGAGATGACAACCTCTGTGTAGGCACTTCCCAGAACCAAGTGACTCTATGTTGCCAGCTAAGGGTGGAACCACTCCTCTTTCCTGATGATACAGAACACTCTTCCTGGCAAGACCTGTCGTAGCTGGTTATTTATATGAGGGTGTTTACCCAGGTTTTGGTAAGCACCCAAGCAGACTGGACATGGGAGACTGGTGGTGGCCTGTATGCCCCACTTCGTACAAACTCGGCTGTAACCCCCCTGTAAGTACCTAACACAAAGCACAAAAAAAAGAAAAATCTCACCAGCTTTGAAATCATTGATTGGACTTGCATATGTAACCATCTGCTATATGTGTCCTTGGCCACATTTCAAGGTGATAATAATTGTTTTTCTGTCTTTTTAAGAAACATTTTGATTTAATAAAACATAAAAATACATACACTTAATCACTGAGAGAGAACACCATTGAACTTTTTTCCAACGACTGCAGATAAGCCAGCGATTCACTCGTTTAACCAGCTCTGCCAAGTGATCCGGATCAGACTTCATTATCTGATCGAACTCTGCAAACTATATAATTATTGTAAAATTAGGAGAACAGAGAGTATTAGACATTGTTATTTAAGATCATGCTTAATTAAAAAGTTAAAATATTTTTAACATAAATTGTACGTCGTCATTATATCAGCTTTCAATTACTGAAAGTGAGCAGATGTATCTGACATCACTTCATTGTTTAACAATAACAGAAATGACAACTGTAGGGTTTTTGTTTGTTTGTTTTATTGATGTCCAACACTTGGCATTTTGAATAATCCAATCATTTACTAATCACTAAAAATATTTATTGCCAAAAAATCAATTGTTTTGCTACATCCTGAAAACTTACTCTAGCCTTCCACAACTTCAGGATACATCTAATTGTATATCTGGGGAAAAACTAAACCCTGAAAGCACTTCCCAATTTTTAACCTTTCTATAAGAGTCCTGCTGAAGGCAACCTTTTCTAAAAATCCTGCATTTCTGCTTTTTAGTAATTTTGATAGTAAGAACATTCTTCTGGGAGTACAACAATTTTCCTTTCTAATCACAACAGATCCCTACTTCATCTCCTTTCTCTGCATAGCAGCAGCAATGCTCAGAATCACAGAAGGAGATTTCGGCTATAAATAGATTTTACTAGAAAATATTTCTTCTTTGTTCTGACTTTTTAATAGTCAACATAAGTCTGGGAATACAAACATTGCATTAGAAATACAGCAGCAGCAGTAAGACTATAAAACCAATTGTATCAGTACTAATATTCGGGGTTTTTTTCATAGAAAATGAACAATATTTACAAAAATCCTGGGCAGTCTTATTTAGGTTGGCCACACTTTTAGGAATGTGTTGAACAACATCACCTTCAAAGGTCCCTTCCAACTGAAATTATTTTAAAATTCACATTCATGAACTCTAAGAAAAAGATTACCTTGCCAGGTCTAAAAAACACCTTGGTTAGCCCAAATTTGTAATCATTTTCGTTCAGTCCCAAGGCTTTAAATAGTGCCTGAAACAAAGAAAACAGAAAGGATTATATTTTGCCCCTTTAAAAAAGACAAGAAAATTCAAAAAACACAAAAAACAACCCCACAATACATTTTCTCTCCTGGCTGATACAGAAGAATTATTTATTTCTTACTTTGCAAAAAAGCCTAGGGTCCAGTCGAGCCAATTTTTCAGGCAAGTATTTCTTGTACATATTATATAATTCATGAAATGAAGCTCGTGAAGGGAAACCACCTTGCATTAAATCCAGAACTGACACCATCCCTAGATTCACAGAAACACATGCACAAAAGCTCGTGTTAGTAACATGGAAAGTAAGCACCTAATTTTATGATAACAAGTAGTTTATAACATACGCCTCAAAGACATTGTCCAGAGACTAAACCACAAAGTTCAGTTGAGACTTGATCCAGCCTCTAACATTTTTTGATACTGTGATCAGTCACAAAAAGTTAATACTGAGCAGATGAGAAGAACTCATACAATTTTCTCCCTATTTGAGAGGCAAGTAACGCTCAATCATGAAGAGGAATTTTTTTCTAATATTTCTTCTAAATTTTCTTTTTCAGCAGACTTGACATTTTCATTTTTAAAGGGAAAGAAACCCAAACAAAGCGAAGTAAAAAGCTCCCCACCAAATAATGTCCAACCAGGCTTTTATTTTCATGATGTCAGTGGTATTCGTGAGATGTTGTGCAGATGCAACAACAAATGCATATGCAGTGCTAGAACATTTGCTGTACTTAAAATAAGAGGTATCAGCTGCTAAGATGAAACTTTAATGTCCTGAATAATGTTACTACATTTTGGCTGCAAGGAGGACATCAGTAACGCCCAGACACAGTCAGTAAAAGACTCGAAATAATTAAGGCAGCACAGGCCATGCCAGTTTTTGCCCACTGCTTTTCATAACCCTACCAACAGAGGCTGCACATAAGTTTTTTAAGTTAGCCCTTAACTTATGGTCGTTGTCTTACAACTTAAACTTTTGCATATTTGCTTTCAATTGAAATTTGATTGTTTAAACAAAGTCTTTTTCAAAAAAGATTTTATAACATTATATCTTGGTATTTTAACATTACCATGCTATGACTTTGTGTTACTAGATTAAGCTTCATTTATTGTTGCAAAGAAAGCATAGATAGACAACTGAGCTTGTAAGACAACTGTAAAGCGTCACAGTTGTTGTTGGGGAGAGGAGGTAATTTGCTAATTTTTCCTCTCATGCCAAATGCTATTAACCTGAAGAAATCCGCTACTAATGATGTTAATGGAACACTTAAATACTGAAAAGTTGTTAAGCTTTTGTTATGATAAAATTACATGTGAAATATGTCAGCTTCTCAAAACATCAACTGAAAACTACTGAAAGTACAAAAATACAGAAAAGGAAAAAAATATATTGAAGTGCTTTGTTGAACAAACACCCTATAAAGAATGAAAATGCCATCACAACAATTCCCAAGCAAGCAGTTACTTCCACTGTTCAGTGGGGCATGAGCAAAACTGCTAATACTCACTCTTGAAAATAAAGCTGTAAATTTGGAAAGCATCTAGCATTTCAAGAATAATGAAGATGGAGCATTACAATCTTCAGTGTACAAAGCAACAGGAAAGGCTATACTGAAATGTCTGTGTTGCAGGTTCAGCTCCAAATCAAATGAATAGAGACATAAAGACATTTTGAAAAACTAAACGAATATGATTAAACTCTATCATAGTATCTATAAAATCTATAAAAGAAAACAGGTGTGCTTCAATTATTAGATACCTCAGCTAACAATGACTGCCTTTAAATGCACACAGGAGTTTCTTACACTTCAACTGTCCCAGTAATTTAAAACAATGCTATTGTTCCAGACTGAACTACTGCCCTATTAACACTGTGGGCAACACAAAGAGATGGAATTCAGCTCCAGGTCAGGAAATCCAAATTTATGTACCGATGTACAGCTACATGGCTTCTTACATATGCACGTGGTGCTTGACCTCTAATTATAATAAAAACAGTCAATGGAAATTACATCAACTCTTCTTGCAAAGAAGAGACCTTATGGCACTTCAGATGATTAATTTCTAGAGTTCTATTGGCTAAAATGAGTGCTAAGTTACTAAGAATCTAAATAACTGCACATAAGGCATAAATAACCTGCCTTCTAGAAAACAGCAGTTCAAGCAAGGAAATATTGCTTTCATCTCACATATTTCAAACTTAGATTAATCTGTACTGCCCAAGGTAAAAAACACAGGGAAAAATATGAGAGGCATATATTACCTGAACACTGAAGCTGAGAGAGGATCTGTCCTCCTTCAAAATGATGACTTGTCATCTTTAAATTAGGTTTGATACAGCGAATAAAGCTAGACCCCTATAACCAAAACAAGAAGTTAGCAGAATCTAAGCATTTTTAAAACTCCTAAAATAACAGTTAATCATTTAACACTTATGGGTGGGGAAAAGAATATACAAAATAATAATATTCTAAAAGAGAAATGTCGACATTATCATTGAACCACAGAATGTCGAAGGGTTGGAATGGAGTTTAAAAGATCATCTAGTCCCAACCCCCATTCTTTTTCTTTCGTATATCAGTTTTGCACTGTAGCCTTGGTCTAAACCAGTTAATTGATGTAACTGATCTCCATGCTAAAGCTATTAATTGGATCCTCAATTTTGCCGAGTTTTCACTCAACAATATTCTTCCTAACATTAGTACAATCTAATTATGATTTATCAGTCTAGATTCCCCTACCCTCGTTATCTTCTACAGTCACATCACTTAAATGCCTCAGTCCTTCAGAATTCACATCAGTGAGCATGCCACCAGACTCCTGACATCAGAATGATGCCAGATGAACTTGACCTTCCTTAACTTCTACTTTTTACAACTTCCTTTGGCTCACAGCTTCAGTCTCCCTTGCCCCATGTTGTTTCAGTCTGCTTCTCTCTTATGACCATGTGTTCCACCTCTACAATTTTGATCACTGCTTTCTCTGATCATTTCACATTCATAAAGGATGACATTTTTGCAAAGGACCATCCAATTACCCAGGTTTTCCTGGAACAAGTGACCACTAATGATAACCTTTATATACTAAAACAAAATTGGGACTGAGAAAACATAGTATTAATCCTGGTTTGTAGTGTCTTCTCTCTTTTTTCCATCTCTCAGCTGAGAGTGAGAGAATATCTTCAAGGGAGCTCTAGGTCAATACCTCCTCAGTCATGGGTTAGCTAAACTCAAGAGTACAGCAAGCCTGGCCACACACTTTTTCCCTGGACTGCGTGTCAGTTCCAGAGTGTTTTGTGTGAAAGACATCATCTTTCAGACCAGCCGCGTGACTACAGTAAAATCTTGTATGTTGGCTACACTCCAGCACCTGATCCCTTTGTTCCACTTGGTTTTCCCCCTTTTTTCTTTTTTTGACAAAGCGTAACCTTGTATATAAAATTGGTTAGAACATGTGGTTCAGAGAAACAAGACTGTGTGCCTACAACTCCAAGTTCTACAAGAAAATGGGCGTGTTGAACTACATGGAGAATTTCACAAGCTATCTAAATACATCCGTTAAATTAACAAATACTCTTTAGGGGACTAAGTTTCTTTGACCACTTGTGAAATGAAAAATTTTACTTTTAATAGCTTTATGGAATCTGAAAACAGTAATTAATAATAAATTATCATCTGCCTTACTTTTAAATAACATTTCTAAATTTTCTGCAAATTAGTAATCAGTGTTAACCAATGAATGGAAAGAAGTAAAAATAACAAAAAAGGTGATTGCAGCCCGGATAGATTTCATCTTGTTTACTCAAATTGTGTAACTTTCACTCTACGAGAACTTTTTTAAAGGTGATGTAGTTTGGGGTTTTTTTCAAGTAAATCAACAACCATCACATGCGCAGGAAGACCTTTCAAAAGCGCCATAAAGCTGCAAACTCTAAAGCAATTACTAATCACACTTACTGGAAGCCATATTGAGAAAAATTATGAACCTTCATCTGTATATATACTTACAGTACTGTGAAGCTTCTCAAGAAGCAAATTTAACTGAGTCTGTAAAAGAAAACAGGTATTTCAAGAGCCTTAACCATGGCAACTAAAGAAATACACACACCAAATAGAAGTATAGCATTACTGCATGCATAGTCATTGTTATTACGACAGAATTGATAAACCAAACATTCACAAATTTTAACAGACAAAATCATGCAAGTGTGCATGAATGGTCCTGAGGAAACTGGTTGTGTTTAATTGTACAAAACTGTATGGACTAGTTACTTATTACAACATCGTTATCAAAGAAACATGCAAGTCCATTTGGGAAAATAAAAGAAATAACGACTTTCATCTATAACAAGCATATATTTGTATGTTAAATAATTAACACAGAAAACATATTCTCAGAGTTTTCTTGTGGTTTTTTTTCAAGCTAAGTCAACATTTACCTGCAATAATCTATTTTTATTTCCAAACTTCCAACTTTCCAATTTTCTGTTGATGACAATAAACTACAATTTCAAAATCGCATTTACTGAGGCTGCATTTAACAAACTGTGATGAGAAAAGACTACTATTATCTGAGGGTAAGTCTTCAAGATAACCAAAGACTTAAGGCTATCAGGGAAAACAACTTACAGTTGCTTTTGAAAGTAATTGGTAGGGATTTCAAATATTCCAAAACCACACCCACCAGGAAAACAGCAATATCTTTACTTCAGAGATGTGTCTGTTTTGCCACATAGGTTACTGCTGTGTCAGCCTTTCTAGTTTACTAGCAAGCTTTAAGTATATAGACTGTAGGAAGACAAATTCAGTATGTCCTAACATATTCTTAATTTTCTGTACTGAAAGCAAAATTGAAACGATTTGACTTTTGACTTTCTTTTTAACCAGATCTTTCAATTATATTCTACAGCTGCCAGTTGTACTCCCAGTGGATAAAATTGGTTTGAATTTTTTTAACTTAACATGGATATGGTTAGAAAGAGAGAAGTGCCACGAGCGACATGACAAACACTAATAACCTCCTGCTCAGTTCTCACTTACACATACTCTTTATATCTCAACTTGATTATAATTATTATATTTTCTTAAGTTAGAAACAGCTAATTTTGAAAGAAAAAGCCTAATTTCCATCAACAAAATACATTTCTGCTTGAGGAAAAATACCCCTTCCTTATACTCTGTGATTTGACAAGAAATAAGCCAGAGCCATGCTCAGGTAAATTTCTCTAATAAAATGTGCATACAAGTAAAACATATTGCTAAAACTACTGCTCTTTGAATTGTCACGATTCAATTCCTCATTAGCATAGTAAGGTAAAATAATTTCAAAGATTCTTTAATAGATCTGATGATGAATTAATCATTATTTCCTCAACTGATTTATGAGAATTAATTTTAATTAGTTATAAGGAAGGGACATGTGAAGGATTTCATAAAGAGAAGTCCCTGCAACATCATCTAATAATTGATATAATTAGAAGAATTTTTCATTTTAGAAGAGCGACTTACATACTAACGCACTAAGAATTTTTATTCTTAAAGAGAGGAAGTATCTAGTAAGATAAGAGAACTTATTTTGATGTCATCTGAAGTGAAATTTTCAAGGCTATTAGTGTTCATCAGCATCACATGCTGTGTCTGGGAAGGTAACACTAAATGAATTACTGGAAGTAACACATACATTCAAAATGCCATGAAACTTGAAAACATTGAAAGAATTATAGACTGATGGGCCAGATCCAAAGAGGACTTTAGTTATGTTCTAGGTGCAGAGGTGAACACCAATTTTCAAAGGTCAGTCCCAAAAGTTCCCCACTCAATTGCTGCTTAATTTTAAAAATGTCTCCCTTTCTAATTCAGTTCTCCTTGGACATTGGTAACATACAGAAGTCCATATCTACTGGACGTGGGGTGCTAAATCTGAGAGAAGCTGAAAATCCAGATGGAAGAAAGTGGAAACTCTCAAAAGATCCCACAGCTGGTTTCATTTTAAAAATGCGGTCCTAAAAAATAGTGAATCTCACCTTCACCTACAACAGACCCAATGGCTGCAGGGTTTGCTTAGGACATGGATTATCTGTATGTAATTTTTCAGTCTGCCTTCTGGTCATGTATTTTATATTAAACCAATTGCTACAGTTTAATTCTACAACCACTACAGAATAAGAAGGAGGAGGAAATAATCATCAGAGCAAAACTCAGGAGAGCAGGTTGCCCAATTCCCAGTTAAATGCCAAAATCACTACCTTACAAGTCAGGCTCTCTCTCCTACTCTTCCTGCCCCATGAAAATTTTACTTCTGGCTACATAACAACACATCTCCAGAAGGTCATAAAGAGAGTACCCTTTGTCAGACTGACCAATAACTTGGTGCTCACTACAAGAAATACAATAGCCATAAAACACAGTATAGACCCAAAGCAGTGTGCTGCTACCTGTCCTTCCTGTTCTTCAGCCTCTGCATCTTTAGAGAACAGTTCCAAATGCTAGCCACAAGATACAATTATGCAAGAAGGAATTCATCTTGCAGTCTTGATTCAGCACTTAACCTTGATATGGAGTGAAATACTCTTTTGCTACTGGTAGTGTCCCACTCTACAAGAAGGTTTCTTGGATTGTCTAAGATACGTTCCCCAGGGACTGCAAGGAGTCTAGTTAGGAAAATGATGTGGGTTTATGGTTGCTCTAGATAAGGTAGCATACCAAAACTGTTGCCACACCTGACTTGAAGGCATGCAAATCCTTCATTGGATCTGGCCCAGATGTGTTGAGAAGAGCTCTTGCTGAAATTGCAGCAGCTCTACCAATGCTAAATCCAGGAGATTGAAAAATTTACCTGCGGCCCACGGTGTGCCTGCTTTTCATCTCTTAATTCCCCTATAGTTCTCTTTCTAGCCATCCTGAGCTGGAATAGTCCAGCTAAAATAAAACTGCTGAATGAGAAAAGGATGTAGAAAAAATTTGGAGAAGACAAGGTTTGAAGGTCAGCTTTACAACAAGCAGAAGAAAGGAGAAAATGAGGAGAAGCATCAGATTCAGGTATTGAGAAAGGAAACATTCAGCACAATGAACATCTTCCTGTGTAAGCCATGACTATATTTCAGAAGAGGAAAAAAGTGATTAGGTTAAGTATTGAATTTTAAGAGTGGTCAACTGTAGTGATTCAATACATCTTCTAGAAGGCATAATTAATTTCAATTTAAATCTCAAAACATTAAACATTTTGAATAAAGACTTCCATGTGGCTTTGCAAGATTCTGACTTAAAAATCACTGTATAATCTCTGTAAGGACTATTATGAAAGATATTTTCATCAGAAATGCATAGCACATAACTTGAGTATACTGGTTTCTTATAATTCCACAGAAAAAAACCCTGTCTTTTTAACAGAATTTTCTTTTGAATCTTAAGCTACTGCTTAAGGTTCTACTTAATGCAGGTAACTTAAAACTGGCATACATTACAAGAAGATAAGACTCTTTGTTATATGATGTTACCTTGAATTTGTTTCCCACACTGATGAAACTAAGTTTCCCAGCTTTTTGTTTGGGATCCTTGTTGTTGTTAGTGTTAGCTTCAAACAACTCTCGAACAAACTTGTCCTTGGATTCACATATAAGAGATTGAAGGGACATGTGCAAAGCATCATTGTTTTTTTCCACAAATTGCATCTGAAAAGACAACCCAAGAGATAACAGCACATTTGTTTCACTGCCCAGTTACCTTAGTCTAATAAGAAAACTAAAGAAACTAAGTCACATACTAAATTCAAAAATCAGCAAGAGTATGTGGTGTAAATACTCACACATTATTCCAAACAACTTTTCAACTGGATATACAAAACACTAATGACAGAGAGAAAAGACATTTTTAAATTTGAAGGATGTTGTTGGAATCATGAAACCCAAAGTAAGGTTTAGTGCCTTTTAAGAGATCAGTTGTGTATTTGATAATGACTATCTTTGTTTCCCTTTCCAGGACTCAGTACATTGTCACCTGAGAGTTCTGAGAAGCTTAATTCTTCACTGCTTGTAATATCATATAAAATCTGTTGTGAAATGGGAATTAATGTTCACACTTTAACTGGTATATTTATACAGTTTAGAAAATGAAATGAAAACTGGTTATTTTAGTAGTACTACGACTATTTATGAACAGTTGGTTTAATAAAACATATTGTCCCTTCCTGCGAACTTTATCTCTCTGGTTTATTTGAATTGGATCACTAACTTTCAGAAGTCAAGAACAATACATTACATGGAAATTCAGAGATCAAGACACCAGAATCCAATTTCACATTAACTAAAATCTCAATAGCTTTTGGTGCAACTTTAATAGAGACTTTGATATTAATTAACAGAAGAGGCCAAGACTACTTGAAAGAAAATGTCAATTTGCCAGATATCCCATAAAAGGACTTAATGGTGATGAGAATCAAAGGACAAACGCAGGCCTCCAAAGTTCCCTTGGACCATGAAAACACAAGACTAGAATATGAATGCAGCCAAATGAGCGTTCTCATCATAAATCAGAATGTGAGAACTGCCACAAGAGCAGTGAAAAACAAATAACAGAAGAACAAGGCAACTATAGTCCAAAAGTTTTAAGGCTCAAGCTAAGTAAGCCCTTCTGAGGGAAAGGATAAATTAAGTCTAGCTTATTAAGATAGTTCTGGACCACAGCTACCTCATATCTGATTAGCTCTGATAGATAAATATATGTAATCAAATCTGTCACTTCTGTTCCTGAAGACACTCTCAGGCATTATTAATGTATCATGATGAAGTACACAGTTAAAAATAGAGCACCTGGAACAAATAAAAATTTTTCCAATTTTACTGGAATTCCGATTTTTTTATTATTTTGATACTGACTCTGAGCAACCTCAGAAAAATCATGAAGGTAACACAGACTTCAACTTTCTTATTTGTAAAAGGACCTACAGAATGTGTCTACTTCAAAACAGCACAGCAATCATTATCACTCAAAGTATTTTGAAATAAACGAAAACAAACCCTTCAAGCACACATTTTCGAATGAGAAAAAAAGGTCTTTGGAAGTAGCTTCCTTCATACATGCTGCAGTTACAAACCAGAACAACAAAGCATTATGGATCTTCATTTTATCCTAAACTCTTATTTTTAAAAATTGATGGTATTTCAATGTTTTTGTATTATGAATAGTAGTCCAAAAGGTACAAGAATCTGGAATGTATTTTGAGGGTAGCAATTTCAGGTATTTTGTATTCTTACATGAATGAGTCCATTGCCAGCACAAACTGAAAACACGAAGAATTACGCAGTGACTATTTACAAGGATAAGCATGCTAAGCATGCTTCCAAAAAGCTATTCTTCAGTCTAACAAAACTTTTCGATCACACAGTATATTTCTCGCCCTAAGATGCAAACATCTTTTGATGGAAAATTTGCAGTAGATCATGAATCAATATATTTAATATTGACATCATAAACCTATATACTTGAAACAAACTTTTACACAAAATATATCAGTAAAACTGTCTGTAACCTGAAAAGTTAAAAGAAACTGTTAATTCTGATAAATACTCAAAAAATTAGTTTCAAAGTTAAGAAATATCAACTTCTGAATTGCTCTTCTGATGAAAGTAAATTTTATCATTTAACCTATATACACTGAAAAATATAAATGTACTACAAAGCACAACAAAAATAGTGTTTCATGAGTAAAATTACCGTCTCATAGCATACTGCTCCTGCAAAGTGTCGGATAATAAAGCCTTCGTCGTCCCTGATATTTCTGTGAACAGCCAATTTAGACTTCCTAGGAATCTGGAATTAAGAAGTTGAATTACAAAAGAAGAATTACAATGGAGAGTAAGAAAAAGTTTATTCTTAGAACACCACCATGATCTACTGGGAACACTAGGTATTAAAAATTACATTTCCTATAAGTACAATTGTGATGATCACTACCATTCCTGTTCAAACCACGATATTCCAAAACCCTAATTTCAGTCTCATTCACACTTTAGAAACATCACATTCAAAATACAAGTCATCAGGATTGCTAACACCAGTTAGTGGATTTTGGTTTTGACTTTATTTGCCAATTTCCATACCATTCATTCCACAGTTGATGAATATGATTCGACAGAAGCTTAAAATATGGCTTTGGATGGTATATTTTAACAGGCAACCGCCGAGCTGATCATAAACATACCGACAAAAATGTTTCATTGCACAGCAATCCAGGTAAGTGGAAACTTAATGAAAGACAAATGGGTGACAATTTCATTTGGCTTCCCTTGTTTGTGTTTTTTCAGGTTTTTTATTTGAATTTCAACAGGATTCATTATTTAAATTGCAATAATTTGCATTAATCTTCCATGAAGTGCTCTATGTTAAAAAATAAATCAACAAAACGGTCTTCCTGTATGATCTCTGAAGTGCTAGCTAGATACTCCACCTGAGTCAAATATTCTCCAAAGCAAGCAATTTTTAAAGGGAACAACAACAGTTCATCTGATATGAAACAATTTAAAATGTGTTTTTATTTTCTATTCATGCCTTACCTGTTAATAAACTTAAAATGTAAGTGAAGAATATGGCTTTAGTTTCAGCAGGATATTAGAATTTGTTGAAGACTTAAGGCCTTCAGTGAACTTTCCATCAAATCTAATAACCAAACTTGTCCTTAGCAAACAAGCACGGATTGTGCAGACAGGTATGGCATGAGATTTCTTAGGAAAGGTTTTCATTAAATTGAAGTGCTACTATCAGCTGTTCCAAGAACTGTTTTATTAAAACAAAACAGACAGCAAAAATAAACGTACTGAGAGCCTGAAATGGTCCTTGTGCTTTTGGTGCACAACTGAAGTAAAATGCTGATCACTTGGTTGGGGAAGGCGATTTTCTTCATCCAAAATATCCAGTACACCTACTAATTTTGCTTCAATCAAATCTATTAATAAAACAAAATATAATTACAAAAACTGAATATATAAACTCATATCAGAACTGAACATTGCAAGTGTAAATGCTGCTGATCTGATTCTGTATAAATGTTTGTAGGGAAAGTTGTTCACACAAAATACAAGACGTCATTGCAAATTAATTCTGTATATCTGAATTGCTTATTTAATTGATATCCTATACATACCAAGTTCTAACTCCTAACACATGCAACAAGGGGGAAAAGGATCAGGTATAGATTGTTTGATTTTTACTCTCAGTCTGAGGTTGAATTTAGTCATCTTAATTTCCAATAGGTGCCTAAATATTCCTACGGTATGATCATAGGTCTTTATGGGATAATTGCTTAGATTGTTGGGGTTGTTTTTTTGTTTCATCACACATCAAAATTAGAAGCCTAATACTTCCACTGACAACAGAAGCCCAGGGACTAAAACAAAATGCATTTGTTTTAGGAAAGGCAGACCAGACTCTGAGCATATATTGGTGGTTTCACAACTTTTAACAAGTGTATTGCCTTGACCTCTCACCTACATATACAAAAGCCCTTGAAAGCCAACATAGAAATTCATGCTCTTGAAACTGTTAGACACAACAATTTTGTAGCTTTTGAAACTTTTTTCCATTGTCTATGAAACTGTTCTTGTAAGAAGAATTTTTACTACATTTTTCTTCTGTGGAAAGAAGAAATATCTAATGCTTGCACTGAAGCAATGCTTATGAACTCTTATGATTTTGAATTGTATGAGGCTATATATAAAATCATAAAATTACTAGTGTTATACATATTTTGCCTCTTCTGCTTTAAGCTTTTTTCTCCATGACATCAAGGAATAGCTTAACATTTCAAGAAAAACCTACCTATACAGTCCTGATTATCTACATAACGCACTTCATTAACCCCCAGGCCTTCTTTCTGGTAAAGTTCTTGTTCCTAAAGAAAAAAAAAAAGTAATTGCTAAGAGAAAACACCACTCATCATATTTTTATTGAATAAACATGAAGTAATTTTAAAATATAGGATGAGTCAACATACATTTGAGAATTTCCTTACATAGCTTAATATATTCCAATGTTGCCACCTTAATGATAAGCCCATGCATCTAAATATTCCTATTTGGTATGAGAGATTGTCCAGAGTGTGGGTAACTCATTTTAATGAGGGGAAAAAAAGAAGAAGGAAAAATATTGTTGGTTTTCAAAATGCCATATTCTTTTCTGACATACCCAGATGTCACACAGTGTGAAAACTGATTTTTTTTTTAATTCAAGCATAATGTGCAATCTTATGAAAACCAGAGTTACTGTAGGTATCTCTTAAGCAAAAAAATAAATGCTCAAATACAACAGTAAAAAAATAAATCCTCAAATATAATACTAAATACATCATACCTCTTTCAGAATTCTTTCATTAAAAAACTGTTGCAGTTTCTCATTACAGTAGTTTATGCAGAATTGTTCAAAACTGTTGTGTTCAAAGTATTCTGAAAGACAGAAGATAAACTTTTATGATAAACGTTCCAAGAATTTATATTAAACAGCAAATAAGAGAAGCTTCACAATGCTAATATTTAACATGTTCGGATCCATACCTGTTTCTTTCAGCAAAATGAAACCTCTTACAGATTTTCAAGTTGTACACAAGACAGATCTAAAAATATTGCAGTAGATCGTACTTCTAAGACAAATGACAGGCAGTTGGCAGTAAACCAAAGTAAGATGCTACCATACAGAGAAATTGTACCAATATGTCCTTGTGCACCTATGCTTCAAAAGGCTGGCACAAGGTAACATAGCTCTAAACACCTGAAAATCAAAGATTCCTTTGAACAACATTAGAAGGGCCAGAGCACACCACAATACATGCCCTGTTCTGAATCTCAGGGAGCTGAAAAGGACAGAAGCTTTACGGGGACCTTCAACACCAAAAAGAAAACTCTCCCACTCCTCGTTACAGAATTTATCATTGAATCTTTGGTGGCAACAAGTGAAAGCTAGAAATAACTTTAAGTTTACTTACCAAAACCTGCTATATCTAGAACTCCAATGAAGAAAGAAGAAGTCTCAAATGGAAAACACTGGTTTACCCTTTTCACTACATGGTCAAACAGATGACTATACACTGTTTTAGCCAAGGCATCACGAGCATTGTTTGCTTGTTCCACTTTCAAGGGCACCCTAGAAGAACAAAATACAGATCTTACTTTTCATAATTCCTTACTCTGAAATGCTGAGATTGGACTCTAAACTTAAAACCAGCCTTTTCAAATACTGCAATTTAGGACACAAAAAACCCCTGAACTCTAGGCCAAGGCAGAAAACAATCTTGCCCAGCCAGACTAAGCATCTTACCTGTAAGAAGAAAGAAATGTTTCGCTACCATCAGTAGAAATAAGATTCTGATGCTTTCATAATTATTAGATAACTAGAAACTATATTAACAATTTCCAGACAAAGATACTTAAAATCTATACATCTCCATCTAAAAAAAAATTTCATCTATTTATTTATGAGCTGTTTGGTTAGAATAAAGCCTACAGTTTAGTTTTTGTTCTGACATCTTTGTCTCTATGCTTCTGTAAGGGCTATAACTAAGGCTATAAGGCCATAGGCAACAAAAGTAAAAGTAAAAAGTAAGAAGTAAGGCAGTGTGTTCTCATGGAGAAAGATGCAATCCCAAAATAAGGATTTTTTTAAAACACTGGAAGAAGGGGTCTTTTACTAGATGAGAATTTATTTTCACCCTCTTATTTATAGACCTTTATTCTGCATAATTTATTACAAGTCTATATCATAATTTAAAAGTTATATTAAAAAAACAAAACCCAACAACAATGCCATGAGTCACAGTTTCAAAGCCTATGAAATGCAGGAGGAAACTGTGGGAATATCAGGAAACTATAACCACATGTTTAGATATACATGTAATAATATATATAGCTATTTCATGAACTCAGCACGACAGTGACATGCTTAGAATTCATATATTTCAAAACACACTTAACCCCCTCATATCATGGATAAATACATTCTGCAGGATTTTGGTTTTTTTTAAGAAGGTTTCAAATTAACAGATAAGAGTGCCAAAACTAAGGAATGGTTTATACTGTACACCAGAAGTAGAATAGGAAAATCCATATAAGAATAAAGTGTTAACGAAGTGTTTAAGAAACAATATGAGGTGATTACGAAAAATGAACTTTTGGTTTTATCGTATGACTGCAAACTGCACTTGGGTCCTAAACATGTTGCCAGAGAATTTAAAAGCAAAAGTCCCACCAATCTGAAGAGAATCAGATAAGAACAGAATGAGATTGCCAAACTTCACAACTCCACAGTATTTTTACATGTCAATAATAAATATAGAGAGGAAAAAAATTAAACTGAAATACTAATAGCCCTTTGCCCAGACAGTATCAAAATTTCATACATGGAAAGGTGGCCTCCAATTAAGAACAACTATGGGTATACAAAGTCTTTGCACAATACCGTATCATGACACACAGATATATCCATTATTAAGTAAATAAAAAGAAGAGATTTTTAGAGAAAAACAGAGAAAAATAATCCTTCAATAGTCCTTGTCATGAGGAATACAGGATGGATGGCTGTATGCCAAAGACTCTTATGCTTTTTCTAAATATCTCGATTAGCTGGCTTCATAAAATATATCACTTCTCCCCATACAAATTCCTATATTACTTCTCCCGATATACCTTGCCTCTCTTATGTTTAGACCATTCAGTACTACAATAACAATAAATAACAAGAGAATAGTCCAGCTAAGGTGGTGGGTAACCAATTTTAAAACTCCTCAAGCAGGCAGCAAAATCTACCTTTAAAAAAATCTCTTATCAGAGCTGTTTATTAAGCCCTATGTCCAAGGTACAAGATGCTCCCAACGCAGAACTGTGCTGTCATCCAACCAGGTTGTTTTCTGTGCAGAAGGGTACAAAAACTGGCAGGTCAGAGAAGGTAAACTTAACTCTACACAGCTGTGCTGGTTCTTGCTGGAGTGGGGTTTATTTTCTTCACAGTAGCTGCTATGAGACTGTGTTTCGGATTTGTGCTAGAAACAGTCTTGATAATACAGGGATGTTTTTGATACTGCTGAGCAGGGCTTGCACAGAGTCAAGGCCCTTTCTGCTCCTCACCCCACCCCACCAGAGAGGAAGCTGGGGATGAACAAGAATTTGGGAAGGGACACAGCCAGGACAGCTACAGATGGACATTGTATACTATGTGGAGTCACGCTCAGCAATAAAAGCTGGAGGAAGAAGACGAAAAAGATGATGTTCAGAGTTACAACATTTTGTCTTCCCAGCTTTGCTTTGATTGTGTGCGTGGCTTTTGCTTTACCTGTTAAACTGTCTTTATCTCAACCCACGAGCTTTCTCACTTTGACCCTTCTGATTCTCTCCCCTATCCCACGGGGAAGGAGTAAGCAAGTGGCTGTGTGGGGCTTAGTTGCCAGCTGGGGTTAAATCACAACAACAGCTTACCTATATTGCAGCATTTCCTTCACTTCCTAGAATTCATAAGCACTAAACTAACTCCAAATTACTATTTTTTTATTTTTTCAAGGATGATATTTCTGATGGAGAAACGTGAGACTGATGGAGATCATTTTCTATTGTGACTGGTAAGTCAGGGAAGCAGAGGCTCTGTACACTAAGGACATCTGCAGCTACAATACATTAGATAGTAATTAGCTTTAACACACAATCTTGTCTTCCACTAAGTATCTCTTCACTTATCTTAAGGTAATGAGTACTGACAGAAATCTTATCTTATAAATAGAAGGCAGGTACCTTTGTATTCTGTTCTGATACGTTTAAGAGATCAGTATACTAATTCCCAACGTCAGCTGCAGGCCTATTATATAATACAATACACTAAAATCATTTATGGTTTCCATTTACTTTTTTAAACAACATGGCAAATAGTCATACCTCTAGAGCATGTGTTTACAAAATGGTCCTGTTTTGCAAAATAGCAAATTCTGCCATTATTAAACAGAATTCCAAAGACTGCACAAAACCTTACTGTTAAATTTCATAGTATGCAGCAGAAACACATGGAAAGAAAATGTAACCCTGCAATGTATTTTGCTCAGATGAAAGTACAGAACCGCAAAGCAATGCTGAAAATGCACTGAGACAGTAGAAACACAAGAGCCCTATTACAGAATTGACATTCAGACCAAGTAACTTCCTTGTCATGAACTTGCTTTCCCTCAGCTCTTCCTTTCCTTTGGTCTGCAGACAAACAAATGAATATCTTTCCTCCTCCTGTTTCTTGTCTGAACAGGAAAAGATAAATTCTCCTGTCTCCTTTTTACCTTCTCCCCCTCTCCTTCATCCATGAGCTAACTGTAAGGCACAAGGAAGAATTTTTTCCAAATTCTATGGTCTTTGTTAAGGCTGCAACAAAAAACCCTGTTTGGTCTTCATGCTAATTTCTTCACCAAGGTTTCCACTGATCTAGAGTCTGAGGCCTAGGGGAAAGCACTCTGATGGGCTAGATTTAGGCTGTGTGCAATTCCACACAGTTCCCAAACATCTTCCAGAACAAATAAAATTCAATTAAAAATATGTATAATTTGCCCATGGCTGACAACAATTAAGGGAGTGAAAGCAGGTGAAGCGATACCCATCAATTACTGTCAGCCAATATGGTAACTGGTTCATAAATAAAATGGCCTGGATGAAATAAATCTACCTAGTGAAAGACCTATGTAACTAAGGAATATAAGCAGCACACTTATAATTTGAGAAAAGCTGAAGTTCCAAAAACTGTAGAAAAATATTTCTCAAAAAAATGTTTTTTCCAACAGAGGCTTCAGTACCACCACTAAAAAAATGCCTTCTGGTAGAAAATCTACTGCAAAAGAAGGTGAAGGACATGGAATGATGGAAATTAATTTTTTCACCCTGTAAAATAATTTTGTGATGATGGAGTCCTCTTTGGAAGTCTTTATGAAAAGGGAGAAACTGAGTAAGAGAGTGGCACAGTACATTTACAGTCTAAGAGAAGTACCAGATTTTGAATCCTAACACATTATTTCACTCTGCAAACACACTTCACATGGATGGCAAAAACATCAGCCAACAAGGTGATCATTATGTGCTTTTGGGAGGCAAGGACAGATAAACATAGTGCAGCTGTCAAGTCTCTCTGCCAGTATTTTTAATAAAATTCAGAGACAGCATTTAGCATCACCCTCCTACTATTCCTTGTTGGCCCAGTAGAACAAAGCCTTTGTTATACTCTAAGCACAGTGATTTCAGCCGAGCTATTTATTCACTGTGACCTATTAGCACTCACATGATCCACTTGCACACAAAAGGTCCCTAAGAAAGAGAGAGAGAAATGACTAACTCTTTAGGTTGCTGGAACAAAATAAAACAATGTACTTGTCAAAACTCTAATATTAACAGCAATCAAATAGTTTCTAAACTACATTACCATAGAAGAAAAATTGTGTCTATTTAATAAGTATCTAAAATAGTCCAATCCACTTTCCTTGTACATGCAGTAGGCCACACAAGAAGAAATTGCTGTATTTATTGATGTACGTTTGCTTTTAGCTGCACAAGTTTAGCAAATGCTAGAGAAAGAGGCTTAACACATTAATCCTTGAGACAGTGGGAGTCCTCTGAATTCATTTTTGACACCCCCAAAATAAAACACTGGGGGGAAAATAAGATCTGCTGGCACAAAAACATAGCTCCTTGTGTTTGCAGACTTTTGAAACAGTACACTGCTAACAATGCCCCAAGTTTATCAGGATAAATAAACTGAGCAGAAAATTTTTAAAGTTTTAATCCAAAGTAAACTTAAAGCTGTAACAAAACCTGTATTTGTTCTTAAAAAACTTTCCTTGACAGTGTCATTTGGGATATGGTGAAAGGGAAGCAGTATATTATGATGCATTTCTGCTTCAGTGCTTGATATGTCCCACCAAAAATTCTCAAAAGGAAACTATACAGACAAGCTTTATCTATGTGTTATGTATACAACAGCCAAAACCAATCTGTTCTCAGAGGCTGAATCAGCAGTTCACTGAGAGAATTTCCAGTGGAGTGCCATCTGAGTCTGACATGGATGCAATTTGTTCAAAGTCCTTCTGCTTCTATTTAACACTTCTACTTAAAAGGAACATGAAAGTAAGAGTATTTTCAAAAAACAGTCTGAACTAAGAAAGCAAAAAATCTTAGTAGCATTACTAGCATACAAAATTATTTTCACAAATTGATAATGTAAAAATCCAGAAGATATATTTCAGTAAAGGAAAGTGTGTAGTGCTATGCTTAAGAGAATTCAAAAATACAAATGCAAGATGGAGAATAACCAGGTATGCAGTAAGTTAACAGAGAAAGATCAGCAATTATGGTGGATAACAACCTGAATTGAGTAAAAAACGTTACTAACGTTCCAAACCTGCAATTCTCATATTGCCATGCATTAATATGACTACCATCTGTACTGTGTAATATATAATTTTCTACTCTAATGTTATCCATAATACTGGTAAAGGCTTTCCTGGGTGAATATATCGAAGAGTTTGCTGTTGATTCGGCCATGGTCTGGAAGAAAGAAAATAGTAAAACTTGGAAAATGTTGACCACTGGAGGCACTTTGTCCTACAGGACCAATGTCTTCCTACACTAAAGGTTGTAATAAAGAGAAAAAATTATGTGTAACTTTCCATATTATCTGATAAGGCACCAAGATAATAGTAACTAAAAGTACCCAATTTCTAAAAACTGGACAGAGGCAGGGGAGAGAGAAGGAATTTACAAAAACTCTCTGGAAATGAACTACTGAATATTTTATTACAAGATCTAGATCTTGAGCTTTTAACTGAAGGCAGAATAACACATTTACCCGCCCAATCATTACTTACCATTTGTCACTGCATTATAACTTTTTCATGGTAGTCACTATGAAGTTCTAGCTCTTGAATATCTGTTCTTTCAAAGTACAGAAATAAGCAGACCACCAAGAAGTCTACTTGCTTGCTCTATCTAGAAATACACCTCAAACATCAGCTATTTGGTAGTAATGTTTTTTACTTGAACAAGAGCCCACACCTGTGCTAAACTTAAGACTCCTAAATACGAGTTAGTTCAGAGGTGCCTCTGCATTCCCCTGAAAAACACCCCATGGTGTTCAAACTGCACAGGATGTCCTGGTTGATTTATTATGCTAAATTTTGGCCAGGGAGATCAGTTTCACCCTGGAGATCAGGAGGTGGGCACGGAACAGTATTTCCACTATAGCTATTTCTTCTCTTCAACAGAATGAGCTCTTGACCACAGCAACTTTCACTGCTCAAATCCCTTACATTCCTTAAAGACTTTTTTTAGAAGTCAATGCTCTCAAATGCCCAAAGACCAATTTTTCACCTCAGAAGTCTGACATAACCTGAGCACGCATTAACTAACAGCTGCCACCTTTACTGGCCACAGTGACACACCAAGGTTAAATCGATCATCTGCTACTTTGTTTCAGTCCATAAGTTTATGAAATGTTTACAAATGCTTCAATATAAATAATAGTTATAAATTTCAAAAGACAAAATATGCAAGGAGTCATAACTCTCATGGTATTGATATGTTACTATCAGTACCACGTTTATACATGTTCTTTGCCATTATTCCTTCTCCATGTGCCTACAAGAAATCACCATCCTGCTTCTATGTCTAGGAAGTTACTTTGATAATAGCTTCAGGAAAAAAAACCAAATATTTTCTATTAAAATTATCCTGTTCCACTATTTTTTTTATATTTGTGAAACATTATTAACTTTGCAGTCAAGCTTTTAAGAAACATTTTTAACTTTGCAGTCAAGACAAAATGTTTGTATACCAGCAACAGCAAGAAGCAGCATTATTTCTGGATTACCATTTGCAGTGGACTTTTTAAAACTGAAACGTGATTTCAGAAGAATTAGATGTGGCAAACACAGGGGCACTGATTGTTCAGCTGTTCAGAAAGGTGGATACAGTACCCTCTAATTAAAGTATTCCAGCTCTAATTTCACAGGGCAGTGTTCAGAGGAGCACTGCGCAGCCCTCATGACGAGAGAGATTCAAGTGTCTTCTGAAATACTTTAGGCACAGCATTAACATTCCTTGATACAGTGTATCTGTTAAATCTATCAGTATATCAAATTTTCTGTGTAGGCTGTGGATTTAACAGGGTGACTGCTATACTTCTTTAGCCACACTGACATATGAGAGGTTTTATAAAACCTCATAGTGACTTACTCAAAGCCTTTCTTTTACCAAAAAAAAAAAAAAAAAAAAAAAGCCCTTTTAGTCAGATGTTATACAACTGCCATTCTTCCGAGTAAAATTTTAAAAAAACCCTCCAATGTCCTAAAAACAATGAAACAAGCAAGCCTGGGCATATAAAAATGTGCACCTGGATCAACTGGTTAAAATAAAAAAAAAATTTATATATATATTTACATATATATATATAAATTTTAATATATATATATTTTTATATATATATGGACTGCATATGTATATGAATATATATGATATATTTTATAAGCATTATAGATGAATGTACAATTTATAAATATGTAATATAATGTATATATGTAATATAATGTAAATATGTAATTTAATATATATAAGATCTATATTAATATAGAGAATATATTTAAGATCCATTTCCCCCTCTCCCCCGGCCCGCCCCGGCCCCGCCGCACTCACTTGATGACCGTGCCTTTGGCGCCCCCTGCCGTCGTGAGCATGACGCGCGTCGTGAGGCTCCCGCGCAGGTCGTCCTGGTCGAGGCCCAGCAGGGCGGCGCAGCGCTCCAGCGACGGCTGGCTCCGCGCCCGCGGCGTGCAGCCCCCTGACGAGAGACACACCCACCGCGTCACGCACCGCACAGCATCCGCACCCCTGAGCGGCGATACACACACACCGCGTCACGGACCGCACAGCACCCGCGCCCCGCGCACCGCAGCACGGCAGGGCAACAGCCGCCAGCTCAGCTCTAAGGAAAATACTGGCCAGCGGTGATCCTACCCTGACCCTGCTGGTCATCGTCCACTAACGTGTCATGTTACCAGTGAAGGTAATGTCAGTTTTGAAGGAATTAAAGGTTTGCCTCTGGAAAGTACTTCATATATAGTTAAATGGGAAGAGTCAGTTTTGAAAACCCGAGAAAATACCACGAAATAAATGCAAAAATAACCCCCTGCCAAAAACTACGCACGTAATTCTGTATTTCTAGAACACTGTCCAGGCTGTTCAAAAACCAACCTGCTCATAGGGAAGCACTATCCCAAAATGCAGAAGTGCTAACACCTACAAACTAGCTGTAGTGACTTAAAACTTCTGGACTTAGATATTCCTGTAATCCTCCAGGCCTCCTTGCTATGCAGCAGAAGTGCCTGGCATGGCAGACTCCTGCCATTTGCATTTCTCAGATAAAGGTATGTACACTTCCTAAGTAAACAGCCAAGAGAAGTGCTCCCTTTTGCTCTCTGCACCTCAGCCCTCTGTACCAGGACTAGGCCAGCACAGATCTCCCAACTGGAGCACAAAACACTTTGGGAAAATCTAACAGTTATTTACATGTATTTCCTGTTTTTTTGCAGTAAGAATTTGTTCACAGTAAAATTTATTTCTACAGGTAAGCAAAGAGGCCAAAAGGGATAAGTAAGTAGTCAAACATCACTTGAATTCTTTCCATTCCTCTACAATGACGGGGGGGAGGAAAGGGAGTCCTTAAAAGTTTAAGGCTTTTGTGACTTAATTTTGGATGCTCTGAAATACCGTCTGACTTGTAGAAAACAACTTTTGTTTGGTGTTTCCCAGAAAGCAGTAACAGAACTTGACAGAGTCTCTGGTAAGAGACATAGTGCCTGGAACAGTTGGAATGCACACCCTGTGTGAACACACATACAAGGTGAGAGCAGAATAAAGCCAAATGCAATTTCAGAAGTTCAATAATTTATTCCAGAAGAAAAATTTCTCTGAATTTCAACATTCAGAGAAGATAAGTTTTCTGGTGACCTTCCCTTTTCTAAACCCTGACTTTCCTCACCATCCGTGGTTCCTCCTCTTCTTATTTGTTTGCCTCCTGAAACTTCCTCTCCGCTCACATTTGCACCTTTTTCACTCTGTTCCACCTTGTCAACCCCAAAGTCCCAACTCACAAAAGACCCAAACAGGGAAGCTCCCTGAGAAGCTTGCTGTTGAACTCCATGAAGCCATTATCCTTCTCAACCCCTGCATCTTTCAGATTCATTCACATTAATCATGTTCATTTCAGTCATTTTTGTAAAGATGGAAACATCATGAACTGACACTGGGGAGGTTCTGATTCAACCTATGGAAAGGAGATGAGGAAAAAAAAAAAACCAAAACAACACCTCCTCTGTGCCAACCCTAAGTACCCAGTCTGAATTCAGCATTTGCCCAACTGATGGGATTAGAGACCTCCCATGATCTCTTCTGAACAGAATGTTCTGTACAGTTCCATGGTGATTCTGTGCTTGGGGTCAGGAGCTAGTGAACCTGCGAGACTAGTACTCATTTAACTCATTTAAAACACCTATTAAAATGTTCTTTGGTATGCCCTTCCAAACAACTTTACTAACAGCTATACATACTTGAAGCAGGACCAAGAGGAACCAGTATCTTGGAACTCAAGGTAAAGACCTAGATGCTTCTATCTTCTACTATAGTTATATTTGTAGTACATCCAGACCATGCGTTTCTTCAGGAATATATAGACAGCAGTTCTCAATTTAGAGAGGCTGATTTCAGTAGTAAGGTAAGAATGACAATCCCCAAAATATCAATTCTCCTTCCTCCACTTTCCTGCCCATTCTGCTGTTAAGTCCCAGCTACACCTGTACTAACTCATCTTGTGAGCAACATCTTAAAATTAGGAAGTTTATATTGCCCTAAGTTTTTGCTGTAACTTTTTTTTTCCTCACCTCTCAAAATACTACCATGATGGTATTCTTGGAAGCCAAAGGACATAATGCCTTTCCCTACAGATAGTTTCTAATTACAAGATATTTTCATGAGGTTAGTGAGAAGTTGGACTTTAAAATTATCATTAAAACACAAGTATGATTTTGAGACACAGAATGTCTCTTTCCTTTATATTAAACTCTTCACTGAACATTTTCATTGAAAGCCTACTTGCTTTTAGAGCATGTAAAGGAGTACAATTTTAAAACAAGTAGGTAAACTTGACTTCAAAAGGGGGTGAATTAAGACTGAATTACCCTTGAACACAAAGCAGCTTTCTAAAGCCATAATTCACATGGAAAGGAAACATCTCTAATCAAGAGACATTTCCAGTCTTTTTACAGAAAACAATTTATGCTTCATCTAACCTGATGTACTCCCAGCTTCCTCAAAATCAATATTTCCAAGATGAAGGACACCAGCCACTACTCTAAAAAGATCAAGTTTTTCTTCATCATCCAGTCCAATCTTTTTCATTGCTGTGCACATTCTGTTGAAATCTCCATGATCATCTAACAGTGGATCCTTCAAGGAACCTTCTTTAAGATACTATAAAACAAGATAAACCACAAATTTAGTAAGCGATTTGAAGTAGGTAGGCAAATATTTCCAGTCAAGAATAAGCCATTAAAAAAAAGCATAAAAAAGCATGCCAAACTAGGTAAAAAGAGATTCGAGCTCTTCATATAATACAGGCTTCGCAAGGACCCTAATTTATTTTAACTTGTTGATACTTCAAAGCACGATCTTCAAACTTAAATTTCAAAGCAAACTTCAAACTATCTTCAGAAAGCAGAAGCTGGAGAATGTGACAGCTAAGGACAGGGCAACACGGGATAGCAAGCAGGAGAAAGGAAGACTTCAGCTAAGAGAGCTATCAAAGCATTTATACAAAGGAGTCCTTCGAATCCCAAGCAGTTGAAAGAAGATCGAGGTCCTTGTAGCAGGATGACAGAATAACAGGCCATGGGAAAGGACCATAGGACAAATCAGTTATCCCTATTCTAAACAGAATTATTTAGAGAAATGTACCTGTTAATATTTGCTGCTAATAAAGAAATAGAACTTGCAGTGGTCTAGGGGTTAGAAGAATAGCAGCTATGTTCTGAAATACCAATTTAACATTTTGCTGATTTTTCTGATTTATATACATAGAAAGCTATTTTAACTATAAACGAGTTTAAACAGTAGATAGTAACACATCTGCATGCAATCAAGAGACTACCTGAACATGCACAGACTGAGCTACGTTTTTACAGTTATTTTTAAATTTTTTTCAACTAAAAAGAATAATTAACTAAATAGAAGCCTTGTTAATGTCCAATAAGCTAACGTCATTTTTATCAAAACAAAACACCACATGCATCTGAAAAATTCACTTCACACAACATGTAGGCACATCAATAACATTAAACTACATGTTAATTATGTAAAATGATCACCTCATCTTCCTGATAAGGAAAACACAAAAATAATTGAAGTATTAATTGACTATTCCAGCTAATTTATTAAAATAAACAATCTTAGTATTTTTTTATAAAATGACAGAGTAAATACTAAATTTCCAATTTAAAAAGCTCAACAAGGTAATATATTTCCTGTTTAAATGGCTAGACTAGGTTTAAATATCATTGAACTTTGATCCTCTATTGAGCCTTCAAATTGATACACCTGCAACATACAAGTATTATTGTATCAGAAGTTCCAGTACTTTATGTTTTACATATATTTTCAGAATTATTCTCTACGTATGCTTTAGTTTAGACAACACTTATTTCAAAGTAAGTCTTCTCCTATTTCAAATTAGGTTTTTTAGAGGACAAGTTTTATGACAGAACACCCGCCTGTAAATCATATCAGTAACAGAAGATTGCACAGGTTCATCTCCCAGTAGCAAGAGTAAGTGAATGTTGATACTCTATGCCTACATAAATGACCTGACCAGCGTTGCTACAAATCTTCATTTAAGGCAAATTGGGTAATCTGAGACAAAATCTCCAACCCATATCATAGCCTATATGCCTGACATGAACAAAATAAGCTAGGAGCTTTCTGCCTCACAGTAATGTAAAATCACTCTCCACCATCCCTGATTATAGAAAATAGCGTACGTTTAAGCAAAAGAAATCAGGATTATGTGCTCAGTGTTACAACATACAACCACTAGAAATCAAGGAGTAAACAATGCTGACTTGAGGAAAGGAAGTATCTATACTGTGTCTCATAGCTAGGCATGAGCTTCAAGACCAAGTTATCAAAATAAAAGAGATGGCATGGTGATTTGGTGGAAAGAAGCTTTTGAGTAAAGTTATTTTTGTATTTTTGCCAATATATGCAGCTTATCCTGCTACGGAATCACAAATATGAATTTGATTAATATTTGAAATATCTTCCAGCTATACAAATGAATTTCATTCTTGAGGTATGAGTAGATGAAAATTTTATTAGAGAACAGAGCAGAAATTTAATTATGTGTTTAAAGAACTTCCAATTCATATATACTATTAATTCAGAACAAATTCTTTAGTATCCTCATGTAAACAAGCTCAAAGGCTTAAATGCTAAAAAATCCTGGTAATTCCAGTTCTAAAAAAACATAAACAGAGATGGAGCAAGAGGACATAAATGGTTTTAAGTTTCACACTTTCTTCCAGGAAATGCCATGCTCTGACATAACTAGCCATTAACAGCATGGGGAAAACAAAAACCATGAAAGTGTATCAAGGAGGAGAATATATTCATGCTAGAAGTGAGGTTGAGTTATAACTGATATCTGAAACAGTTTGGAGCATCCCTTCACAACTCCAGATAGTAAAAATGGCTCTGGGAAAAAAACATTGCTTCTGACTTATTCTTAGCAGTAGTAAGATTTTAAAAAGGAAAATTACAGAAAGTCTTGGATAGATTTTTGTTTTCCACAGAAGACAAGCTGCATAATTTAGCGTTAACCTTATTATAAGAATGAAAAGGAAACCATTTTATATACACTGTTCTGCTTGGGATTTTACGATGCATGTTAAAATGTATTTCTAGGACTGAACTCCAAAACAGAGATCTGAATAGAGCAGCTTTGACAGTACCCATTAGACCTATAAAGATGTGTAAAATTCATTCCATTCTGTAAAAGTATAATAATTTTCTACTCTATCTGCATTAGTTAATAATATAAACTAACTGAAGATACAAACATACCTCAGGACTCTTGCGATTTTGCAAAATCTGTTTGTCCGTTTCTTTGTTAGCGAAAAATCTGGTACAGCCTCGATTTAAATACTGTAACAATAAAAAAGTGGAAGTGGATACTTAAAGACAGAAGTAAGGAAAATGTATGCTTTTATTTAAGGCTTGCCCTACATAGCTTGATTTAAACATATGATACAAACAATACAGTAAGTAGTCAGAATTCATTCCTTACAAATGCATTTATTTACATCTACAAAATCAAAGAACTGCAACAATAACAAACTTCTGTTGAAAGCTTCTTCATTTTGATAACTAAAATACTTTTTGACACATTGGGATATTAATTTTTGTTAAGTCACACAATATTTTCCTAATGTTTGATTCTATTAAACCTATTAATGGAGTCTGGGATTACATAAAAGACACCCAAAATTAGGAACAAAAGAAATTAATCTTCTGGCCTATGTATAATACCAAAGTACTAATTTTTTTCCTCACCAGTGAAATATTTCTATAAGAGAGATATAATGTGTTCAAAAACCTGAAGAATATTAAAAGCTTGTAACATGCTACAAGCAGAAGCCTTATTCAAAACCTGGCTTCTGATATACATCTCATGTTGTACAGTAAATTCAGATTTACTATTTAGTAAATCATAGTGAATTTAGATTCAGATAATGACTGCCCTTTTCAGCAAAACAGGATTGCCAGCTTTTTCTTTCAGATTTGTTCAGCTGAATGTAAGAACTCTGTCCAAAAGCTTGGACAGAGCCCTTTGTCTAAAGGAAGTGAACTGATTCTTTGCTCTTTGGTTGAACAACGATGATGTTTTCAACTAGCTGAACACAGACAATTCTACACTTTGATTAAAATTTATATGCAAAATTCTAAAACCTCAAAATATTCTTCAAAGCATTTCTAACAGTAGAAGAAAACATGGTGACAAATTTAATATTAAAACAAAGTGACAACTGTTCAAAGTTAGCTTTGAACACTGAAAAGTGTTCTTTATCAGCCAATAAGAATGCAAAGCACAGCATATTTTAAACATGATATATCCCTAGATTACAGTATTAGTAACACTATCCCAGAAACTGGGGATGGGAAGTGAAAAAGGTCATGATCTTCAAGAAGAGAGTGTGAAAACTTATCTGACTGGCTGAGAATGTGAACCAGCATGGTATTCAATTATAATGTAGGATACATTTAATCACAAGATAATGGCTTTCACTGGAAAGCTAAAACCTGAAGTAAATTTACATACTAAATCAGGGAGAAATTATATTTTTAAAAGCACACAAATACACAGCTTCAGGTTAGCATATAGAACATCTAAATACCACTGTACTTGGGTTTTGGTTTATTTGGGGTTTTTATAATGAAGTACAACATCCCATTATAACTTCAGCGACCCGAACATAGGGCAATCTGATCTCTCTTCCTGAAATTTAGATCTGAAAAAGTTCAGCTTCAGCTGAACTGTACTCCAGGTACAGATTTACTGTGCAGCTTTACTTTCACAGCCATGTGGTGCAGCCTAGGGCACCTCAATCTACAATATTCAGCACAGGGTTACCTCATGACTTTGAATTTCTGAAAACATTTGCAGAGGAACCTAAAACACAAGCACCCAGTGTACTTAAGAGAAACCAGGTTTGAGTCTTAGAATTCAAGCTGGCCCTAATTTGGACTGACTTTATAAGCTAAAAGGCACAAGTGGCACAATAGAGCCAATGCAAAACTGTGGCTTTAGGGATGAGTTTTTTTTAAATAATCAATTTTAGAGTATGAATTTTTAATAATTTTTTTTGTCAAAAATATAGCATTAATATGAAAACATAGATCAATCATCAAACCTTGCCTAGTATAATATCACTATCTGTTGTTGTTGTTATTATTATTGTTATTGAAAGATGGCATTTCTATGAATTCTCAACCAGAAAACATATAGTCAACAAAACACAGTAAAAAAAAAGTGACACAAGCATCCTTATTCAAAACCATTTTATGACAAAACCTGAAGCAGCAAATGAGAATGAAGACATAAAAAATAATCTTGACAAAAGAAATACAAATTTAGGAAGCAAATTAACCTTTTACAGTTTTGTTTTCCTAAAAGTCTCCTATAAAATGATAATTGATGGAAATTCAGTGCAATTCAACTAATAAGCTTTAAGTATATTTATATTAATTTACATATATACAAAGATGAAAATTATCCTAAGGGATAATTAATCTACTTTAAGGGGGAGAAAAAACAGTGGTAAAATTTTTTCATTTAACATGCAGAATGGATCTTTCACATGCCAGGAACTCAGGATTAAAATACTAATTTATGGTAAAGCAATAAATATTCTTAATGGAAATTAAAGTGCCCGCTGCAACTTTAGTAGAGGTAAAAAAAGAAAAACGTCACGGTGCGATAAAGCTGGTGTGACTGTAAACTCTTTATAAATGAAATATGCAAGTAAGCATCTTCTGTAAAAGAACTCAGGCTGTTCAGTGCTGCACTGCACCAGCCTGATTTTAAAAAGGTTATATATAATTCTGACCTTGACATCTGCAACCTTGGGGGCTCTCATGAGCAGAACTTCTGATTTTAAAAAATTCCCAAGAGTGCGTAGTGAGCATATGCAGTTCCAGAAATGAAAATCTATTAACTTCATAAGTTTTAATGGAAAAGTGGCTGCGCAATAAAAATACATGTTTGAAAATTTGTTCAAGATTTTAGCTTTAAAACATACAAGAGAATACTGTGCAGAATAATTGAGCAGTAGAGAAGAAAATTTTGAAAACTAGCTCCGTATTATACAAAAATAAGAGGTGTTGGCTGTTTTTAAGTATTGTGTTCATATTGTGTTCATTTCCTTCTAGAGAATGGAAGTAGTTCTTTCCTAATAAGCATCGGATCAAGTTTCCATCACACAACTAAGTACAGATAGATAAAACAGAAGAAGATACAAACTAAATAGTTAAAGAAATAATGTAAGCTCTATGAAGGCCCCTAGGAACGCCTTGAGAAAGTAAGGAACCTGTCCTAAAATACTGCCATGGCTTTTACAGAGCAAGATCACCTTGATGCCACAGTACAAATGATCAATGTTGCAGCAGCGACCTGTTTGGTCACCAGCATACACCCACCTTCCCCACAGTGAGTGCTTTAAGTTAGGTCTCGCCTATGCAACCCGCACTTTGCACAAAGCTAGTAGGAACTTTGTATACTTTAAGGCTCTAGCCCTCTTGGAATTCTGATGAAAATGAGTACAAAAGATATTAGGAAAAGTAATAGATAAGCACAGTCCAAGTTTTATTTAGAAATCCAAGTAGGAAGATACATCAACAAAGAAAACAATCTACACACTAACATATTTCTTTGTTAGCAGTGCTTCTCATTTAAGATCAAAGAAGTCTAAAAAGATGACAGTCATTTAGCTTATGTCCTTGTAATTCCACATTGTTGTGTTACAAAACCCTTCCAAACCCAAGGGATTTGGTCTGTGTATTTTAGAAATACACAAAATTCTGCTTTCATGACATTCCAAGCCAAGCATAAGGCAAGAAATGGTAAGAGATGGAGATAAATGACAGAACATAACCAAACAACTGACCAGTAGGATTTGATTTACCAATTATGATTCTTTTCAACACAGCACATGGTGATATTTATAGATATTTCAAGTAGATAGTTCAGGTGTGATTGTCAGAAGGAAAAAAAAAACAGAACCAAACAAAAACCTAATGATTCATTTAAATGTAATTAAATAGCAGGAATGAGTGACTGAAGGCAAGAGTTTTCAGCTTCTTAGCAAAATTGGTGATGAGAGTATAGGATGTGAATAGGCTTGGAAGGACCCTGAAATGGACAGCAGAAGCTTGTTTTGGAAAGAAAAAGAAGGCATAATCAAGGGAACGATGAGAAACAGCTATATCAGTAAAACTGCACTAGTTGGAAAAGCATTCAATAATGTCCTTTTCTCAAGGAAAAAAACTCTGCAATAATTGAAATGTAACATACTGAGAAATTAAAATATAATATTAAAATAAGGGATGTGGTTGGAAGTCACTCAGGCAAACAAAAAACAAAAGAGAGAAAAAACTTTGACAAGAAGGGAAAGAAAGCAAAAGGAAACCACGTTATTTGTCTATCATGACTAAAAACAAGTGAAATCTGAACAAAGAGAAGGGGAGAAGAAAGAAGAAAAGTTGGAGGAAAAAGTAAAAAGTTAAAGTGCAGCAGTAAAAAATAATAATAATAAAGTAGTGAAAAATGGGAGGAAAAGAATGCAAGAAATTAATGGTAGGAGAGAAAGCCAACCTGTCTGTTGGTTTGCTATTAGAAACATAACACAGAATCAGGGTTAATCAGGAGAAAACATATAATCTCAGAAAAGGCAAAACCCCTAAAAATAAAGCATGGAAGGAAGAAGGGAAGACAGTAAACAAATCAGAAGTCACAAGAACAGGCAGACTGGATTGAATTAAAAGGCCCATATTATCCACCCACAACCTCTGCTCCAGCCAGGGCTTTTACTGTTCTTTTCTGAGTTGGGATGACAAAACTGTTTATGTTATTTAGAAATATGGATGTATATCGCTGTAACTCACTATTTTATTCTCTCTTCATTTCCTAACAACTCCTAAAATTTTACTGTGCTTTCTTCCTGCCACTGAACATTAACCTAACATTTTTAAAGAAGTATGCACAAAGATCCAAGTCATTCCCTTCTGTTTAAGGTCACTTTCATTTAGGTATACTTTAGAGTATTATATGAAGTACTAGTTTTATTTGCATTCTGTTAGCTTCACCATTGCTTGAGTGATTCGACCAGTAACAGGTTGTAGAAAGATTTCAACTGAAAGGGACTGATGAGTCTTATCCTGTAACGTGGAGTGACCATAAAGGACAAAGTATGATGATGATGCAAATAAGAGGCATAAAACTGGAGTAGTGCAAATGTCAGTCTAAAATGTAGAGTATGATAGGAAAAAGGTGGAACAGTGTAGAAAAGACAAGTGTTGTGAAAGCATACAGACTGTAATAGAGAAATACAACCATCTTTCACTGTGGTCTGATCCTTGGTGGCAAGCATGATGAAAACATTTAAGAGAGAGAACTGTGGAACAACACCTATGTCTTCCTAAATGCATGGTTGGGATAGGAAGAAATAAATGGAGTTTTAGGACTTGAAATACAGATTACCCACAGAACAGTTAGATCAAGAAATTCACACGTTATACCTCTAGAAGAGTCCATAACATCATTACTAGCAGCTGGGTATGCAACAGTACATGTTCTGGAAAAGCAAAGATTCCTCAATTTTATGACACAGAGAAAAAGCATAGGAATTCTTCCAGTAAGGAAAAATGTCAGGCAGCTTTATTTGACAAAAACAAAATATAATTTTTGTTAGCAATGAGTCTGTTCAAGATAATACATAGAGATTTTAGTATGATCCATGTGAAAAATCCACGTATGACAATATTAGAAGCTTTACAAATGCTGATTCTGATACTCACCCTAAAGTTGTCAGGAGAGCTTAGATATAGTTTTTCCCTAATGTCTTCTGGAGCACCAGCACAAAGCCTGTAAAAGATATGATAATTCCTCTCTTCTTTGCCTTGCACACAGATCCTAGATTTCTCCAGAAGGTAGTGTGATACAAATCCACCAACCACCGAGTTCTAGGAAGAAGAAATATTTTTCTGATTATCTGAATATTTTTTGGATTATTTGAGATTCAGTTTTTCAATTTACGTTTGTCTGATCACACTGCTCCAAAGAATATTAAAATATCTCTACACCTAATACATACTAAGATTAGAAAAGAAACCATTGCCTTTACCGTAACTTCCCTCAGCTCATGCATTGGGTACATATACACTCTTAAAACAAAGATCTGCTTCACCCTAAAAAGCAGAACTCCTTAGCAGAATTCCAGTAGTTGCTGCAAAGAGCATTGCTACAGCAATCCTTTCACTTTTTGGATGGCAGTTCTATTACGACCTTCTCTAATTGCTTTTCAATGAGACACTTGTAAAAGAGAAGGAATGGTTAAAATTATAGAATACATATCTGGACAACATCTTAGGCGAACCAATTATGAAAGAATGTTATTTCCCAAAACTTACACTTCTTTTCCGAGATGGAACACAGATTTTGAAAGCCATTTGTTATCTGGCCTATGATAAAATTCCCTGTGCCTAGAGAAATCTTAATAGAAAAGAAATTCCTAAACTTAATGGTCATTACAGCAACTAAGAAGGGCTTACTGACTGACAAATTTGAGTATGGTTATTCAGTCATTCACGAGGTCTTGGTTTGTACTCACATTGCTTTGAGAAATCAGACCTAATAAGGTGACCACAAAGTAAAACAGGGGCTCAAGTAAACAGGCTGATCTTGCAGTGGAAACCTGAAACAATTTTTTAAGCAGTTTCTAAAGATACTGAGTGCTGTTTGCTTCAGCTAAAGCAATTAATCTGAAAGACCATTTAAGTGTTGACAGATAAGTTGACAGATCATGAATGCATCATTTCAAGTAGAAATCTGGATCCTTTCCACAAGCTTATTAGCATGAACTGAACCAACAGATAAAGTCCCTCTACCTAGAAAGGAATTTAGTTTACTATCTAAACTATTAGCCAAAGATCTGAAGTTTAGTTACAAAACCAAGTATGAAAACTTAGGAAAAGACTGCAAGCTCAAGACCAGATAATAAGCTTAAATTCTGCAGGTAAAGAACAAATTCTTTCAGTTCCTCTGTCCTCAGTCAGAAAGAGGAGGAGGCATGTACAGAATCTCTACAGAGATCATCAATAAAAGTCTTCAACTTGGACATACTGGAGTCTTCAACTTGGACGTACTGGACAGACATATGGTCATCCTTAATTGTGCAATACATACACTACAAACAAAACTACACCCAAACAAAGAAAATTTTTCTTAAATTACACAGTATTTCTGTCAAAAAACAATTCCTTGACTTCTGTCACATACATGTTAGTATGTGAGGTCCTAACATTTCATAAAAATACATTAAAAAAAATCAACAATTCATTTAAAGCTAAAATACTTTAAATCTAATATGCAACTCACACTTATTTGTGTACTAAAGGAATGTATGTGAGTTATTCTTTGTATATGCCTTTTTGCAATGAAGGGACTAATTTTTAATCTTTCGTGGGTGGAAGTAATTTTCCTTCTGACTTGAACCACTGCTTTCCAGTAATGACACAGCACTGTGTGGCTCTGGTTTTCCTTTCAAGGTGACAGAATACAAATCACATCTGTAAAGTAGGACAGTAGCTATTTGCTGCAAGACTAATAAGTCTATTCAGCCTTCTGCCAGTCTAGCGTTTCCATTTTATGACAAAAAATAATCACTGGTTATTCTGTAACAAGCTCCCAGTACCTTTTCATTGAAGTGGATTTCAACAAATTTCCCAAAACGACTGCTGTTGTTGTTGCGAACAGTCTTTGCATTTCCAAAGGCTTCTAATAGGGGGTTTGCTGTTTAAAAAAATTAATTTTTGTAGTGTTAGAATCTGATCAATAAACTACCAAAAAGAAAGAGAGAACAAACACTTACAATTATTCAGTGAACTTATGGGGAATAAGGTTTGAAAATTAAAGGGAAAATATTACTTGTTAGGAATAATCCATTCTGTAGATTGTACTAGATATATTGTGGTAGAACATAAAACTAGGTCCTTAGATATCACATAACACTGCAAAGTATTTTAATCAATACTATAAGAAATTCAGAGACAAATGCCAAAAATTCTTCCGCTATGCTGTTCTACACAAGTAGGTAAATAACTAATACATAAACTATATGAGACAACACACAATTTGACACTTCCTAGTTAGTTATTATTCATAAAATCTAAACTACCCACTTATCCCACAGACAAAAATGCCACTTAAATGTCATGCATGCAATGTATTAGATTGATTAAGGAATTAAAAAAAAAAATTAGACAAGTGTGTTGATTTCAAAAACTACTTCAAACTGCCCTTTCAAATTAGGTCAGTTAAGTGATTGAGTGATTTTATTTTTTTTACTGGCTGCTAATTTCAAACACGTTAAAGCCCATACAGAAAGAGTGGCAGCAAGCAGTCTAACGCACACACACACATATATATATATATATGAACACAAATATCATGCACCACTTAATCTGTTTGAAAATGCTTAGTAGTTATGAAACAAGGGCCTCTGAAAGACTGCATTTTACTAGCTTTGAAGATCAAAAAAAAAAACAGTTGACTGAATCTCACTAACAATAAGCCATTAAAAATATCTAAAAGATATTTTAGGGCTTCTAGCTAAAAATATGCATTGGAAACTAAGCAAGCAGAAACTCAGATTTAAAACTCCACTGACAACCATCTACATATCTGCTCCTGCAACAATTAAAGAATGAAGGAATAACATTAATGCTTGGATAAAGTATGGATGATATGGCATAATTTAGTAGGACATAAGAATTAACATTTTTGTTTTGGTTAGATTTTCTCTGTTTTTAAAATACAGAGAAATACAGAGAATTTTAAAATTCTCTGCTTATGAAAATACAAATCTGACTTCTTAAAGAGATCTTTGATAACTATTCAGGCATTTTATGTAATATTAACTTTTAAAGAAAAGATAAAAACATATTGCAAGGGTCTTTCAGCTAGGTTAAATGTTCTCTATTAACATATGCAATAAGCATGGTCGTTAAACTTGTGCCCAAAAAACTTCAGAATTCATGCATCAGATGCTGGTTTAGACTAAAAAACCCCAAACTCTTCGAGGAATACCTACAAGTACCAATTAATTTGCGTCGGGCATTATCCAACTCCTGACCACTTCCTGAGTTCCTTTAGCACACACTGGATTTCACTAAGGAACTGCTTTAAGCAAACCGATGTCAACAAGAGATTAAAGCCTGCAGTACTTCTCTTGAACAACAGAAAAAAGAAAAATTTAAAGCAAAAGAAAAGGTGAACAAATTTTTAAAGAAAAAGAGTCAGGAAATTTCAAAATAAATTTACTATATGCTATAGGAGACTAAAACTGATATATGAGGCAATATTAGGTTGGTTGCTTGTTTTAGAGATGTTTGTATTTTCTCAAAAACTTATTTTTTGTTCAATTAAGAAGTGCATGCAACATTAAAGATGCTCATCTAGATGATCAACAGTCTCTTCTGACCTGGTTTGGAAGTCGATTATAAAGACAGATACAATCAAAGAGCTAATCTGAATTATGTGATTTCTGACAAAAAAAGATGTAACAGAAAAATGACCCAGAATTATAATTTAAAAGAACTTCCCTGTTTTATCTGACTTTGAGACCTTTATGGTGATTAGGAGGAATTGCACTTTCCCCGTAATAACAGATAGTCATGAAAACATAATTTTGTCCTTGCAGATTATATGCAGTTTAAAATCCAATCTTGGGTACATAATGTGTAAAGTTCAATTCAAACACACACTCATTTTCTGGATCAAGGACTGTATGATACTATAGCAAACAAAAATAAAGTGAAACACGAATAAAAAAATATTTTTTCAGAATCTAGGATGAAGGTCAACTACCCAGAAATTATGCCCTAGGAAGTCTGACAATACTTATATCCTAGCTTTTATTCAGTTGCTGTTGACTCACACTTCTGAAAAAAATATAAGTGTTGGAACTTTGAGTTAAATGAAAGAAAATTCAGTACCTTCTACAATTCTGTCATCAATATCCTGGCCACTACCATAGGATTCTGTTAAATACCTGTAAAGCAAGAAAAAAAATTGGCATCATTTATCTCATGTCAGATTACCTCAATTAAATAGGGTTAAGCATGGTTATGCACCATACTTACTAACCATTTACTATAGGGAAAGCATACTGAGTAAGTTCCAAATACCTATACATTTTAAAATAAATGCAGTTTAACTTTTCTTTTTTGTTAAAACAAAAATATTCTTGCACACTTCGGGATTTTTTCAATACTCCAAGACCCATTAGAAATTTCTTTTAGACATGTATATGGAAATTACAGTTTTATACAAATATAATCAAACTATTACTCTACTATCTGTATTTCTTAATAAATCTTAGTAAACACATAAGGTTTCATGTCTATTTCCCAAATTTAAGATTGTTTCCATGCATACAGTTTCTGTGTTCATAATTATCAGTGTTAATAAAAACCCCACATGGAGATGGTGAAGATAGGAAATTGCAGGTGCATAATTAAGGCAAGATTCAATTTAGCAATTGAAGAAATGATTTTAAATAAATTCACAACATATTTGCTCTAAAGTTCCAGCCTTTTTTTTCTTTTTATCTCCTTGTGCTCAGGACATTCTTTCTAGAAATTCACAAGTAAATCTGGGACAAGCTAAAAACAGATACTGAAAATAGGGCCTTCCAAAAAAATTTTAGAAACACTAACCGAGCTGTATTAGTACATTTTATGTTCTGATCATGCAAGGGTAAAATCATCCAGCTCTTAAAACTCAATTATGTTTTGTACATGGACTCTATGGGGGCGGGTGGTGGGGAGAAGCAACAGCAATGTTGCTTGTTGTGTGATCAGAACTTCCTTTGCTGAGAAGCAGAGGAACAACTTCCTTTAAGAGCATTCCTCAAGAGATATTCCAGTGCCAGACTTTTTTTCACTCTTAGCAGGACCAAAGTTGGGATGTCCCCTGTGAGAATCATTACCAGCACCCTGCAGTAATTCTTACAGCTATCTGTGAAAGACTGCACAAGAGCAGAGAAGAGCAGTATGACAGGCAGACAGACAGCTGGGACAATTCTTCCTCAGATGTGGAAGATAATAACTCTATATAAATAGTAGAAAATACATGATGTCAGGAAAAATGGCATTAAAGATTTATAGAAGGAAACAAGGACAAGGTGGGGTGAGGGAGTGTATTCACACTGCCCGCACTGTGCTTCCCTGCATAACTGAGTCACCTATGATATAGGTGTATTTAAGGAGCTCTCCAGTTACAGTGTTCCAGAGGGATAAAAAGCACTTAAAGTATAATGGCAGTAAGTGGAAGCAAGACTGATATACATCAGCAATATGGCTTCTGTAGAGTTTAAAATGCTTGACTTAGTATTGCTCATATACAAACATTAACAAATAAATAAATCCCATTGTTCAGTCTTATTCAGTAAACTAGGGTGAAGTATATTACAGTTAAAAACCCTGGATACACAAGCAAACTAAAAAAAAAACCTAAGGCAGGAAAACAAAGAAATGCACATTTATGGCAAAACCAACAGTGTCTTGCAAGATACAATTAAAATGTCTAGTTATGGTTTTTTATCTACCACAACACCAGATGTGCAATACTAAAATGCCTGCATCATAAACCATAATAACTACATGATGTCACTACAAGTGAGTTAAGGTTTCTCTAAGTATGTAGCTATCATCATGTCAGCACTTAAGTTTAATTCAATTAATTTCTTGTAATAAAGTGCATGTGGAAGCTAATACATATCTTACTGAATTGTGTCTTAAACCTACTGATTACCATTTGCTCTGCACGTCAACCAAATGCATCAACACAAGAGATTCACATAATAACTTTGGTCCAAAGGCACAAACCTCAGAACAAATTTAGTGTTTTCTGTCTTGCCAGCTCCTGATTCTCCAGAGACTATGATGGACTGACTCATCTTGAGCACTTTCATGTCACGGAATGCTTTATCAGCTTAAAAAGAAGAATACATTAAACATGACACATACTAATATTCAGCAGAATTGCAAGGGTAAAGTTGAGCTACAATGCAAAAATCAAAATGTAACATTTTTAGGAATAAAAAGTAAATCTTTACAATTAAATGCATTAAAATTCATTAAAATCTGTTTCTGTTTAATTTATAGTATAGTTCATCTTCCAACCCGACAAGTAAGAACTCAAAGGCCTGAAAACAAAGACCTACTCAACTATATCCAGGACAAAACAAAACCAAACCAACCACCTATAACTACATCTCTTGAATTAAATGTATTTACAAAATAGTAACCAATGTGGCTTTAGTATGTTTCTCAAAGGGAAACTTTCAGTTTCAGTACTTTGCAACAAGTAACATATGAGACAATGAAACTTGGAAAAACATCAATTTCTTGCTATGCAACAGGTACTAAACTCCCAGCTATTTATACTTTTGATTACAAAACAAAATGCAAAACAATGAGAAGGTTTTTAACAAGTCAAATCTTAATTACAGTTTCCAATTATTTTTTTTATTTAAAAAAGTGACTGAAATCGGATTTATCCTATAAATAACATTTCAATATATTTTCCATCTGTAACAGAAGCATATAAAAAGAAACAGTGTATGTGCTCTGGCAACATAATAAAAGGCAAAGAAAATCACTACACTGAAAGACAGTGCCAATCATTATTAAACCATTTTTCGCTCGCAAAATCTGAATTTCTTTATTTCTTTTTTAGAGTTTTTTTTTTCTAAATGGTTGCAAATTAAACTGTTTAGACTTGAAACACTGGAGGTGCAGAATAATCATAAAAGGGTTGTCATGGTTGCTTATTTCCAAGTTCTTCAAGCTGCATATTGAAGATGAGAAGACTTGCAATTAGTGGTTTTATTTTATAATACATCAAAATAAATTAATTACTGTTAGAGGTGGAAATTTATAAGTAACTGTGACATATTTAGTGTTTGTTTTTAAAAGACAAATACAGGTTCAATACATACCAATGGCAAAAACATGTGGTGGCAATGTTCCAAGCGATCTACCCTGGTACTTTTTAATAGTATCTGAAGAATAAAACTTAGGTATATCAAAGTATGGATTCACTGCAATAAGAATGTTGGCTACATAGGTCTGTGAAGAAAACAATTAACATGAAACTATTAGCCAGTGTCCAAGCAAGTGGTTAACAGCACTTTTAACAACAACTATTACTATTGAAGACTACAGCCTAAGTATAACAGTTACATTTATGATTCTCTCCAGTAAATGCAGATACAAGACAGGACATATTTTTAGAGTTCCTTTTATTATCTTCTCATGACTTCTGTGACATTCTCTTGGGAAAATTTGCTAACCACCAAGCTATGGAGTATGTCCTGAATCTGACCTTTCTTCTAACCTCCTTTTAAATTATTTCCTATTGTCTGCATTACTGGATCAAGGATAGGACTCCAAAACCTCCTCCTCAAAAGTGAATAAACTAAGCTCGTGGACAGCATAATGCACTGTCCTCCAGCGAGGAGGATCACTTTAAAATATCTAATGGAAGCAACTCAGCAGGAAGAACTGCCTGGGAATGCACTCAAGCAGGCAATAAAAGCATTCAGCTGAGAGAAAATTAGCTATAGCTGCTTCCACAGAGAGAAATACAGAATGCAAATGTTCTCTCACAGAGAAGGAATTTGAGAAGAATCTCAAATGAAGGCTGCTTTTTACCTTTCCACAGGATAAGGAAGACTGAAGAAAAGTTTTTCTGAAAAAAACTTTCATAGCTTTGTTATAATGGCCAGATTACATACAGGGAAGAAGAGAGGTCAGAATCAAAGAAAAAAGCATATATGCAGCAAAAGATCTAAAGAAAATGATATAAACTTTCAGCCTGAATAACTTATTTGCTTTGTTGTTACTGAAATATCACTAGGCAACTGAAATTTGGACACTATTGTGATATATTGATAGAAGGTTGAAGCACTGTTTCTTAGATGTTTCTATTTTTAGCACTTATTTCACTGCAGGAAAACTTTTCTTCGAGAGCTGCAGGTACTAATATTAACTTTCCTTTTAATAACAAGAGAAATGCTGTTAACCAGGATTTAAAAAGACAGAAAACTGTTTACAGGGGAGTTAAAATATAAACTGGAAAAACAAAAAGTCAACTTTTTTTTCCCCCTCTAGAAAATACACCCACTCTGAATAACATATTAGTAGTACTTGTTTACAATGCAGAACAGCTTTATGAACTGAAATACTATCCTACCTCATAATCAGTTCAGATTCAGAATTTTACCTCCTCGGAGGTTTATTGTTTGGTTAGGGTTTTTTAAGGATTATTTTCCCAGAACAGCATTCAAATGGCCTTTTTTATTTATTTATTTTAAAACCAGGGCTTGATCTTGGGACATAAAAAATTTATAGCTATGTAAATCAACTGCAGCAGAAGAAAACAGCTATACTTTCTTTTTATATTTATATAAAAGGGTTTAACTAAATTAATTTTACAGCAGTATGCTAGAAGTTGATTATTTTAACACAGACACTTAAAAAATATGTAGAACTGTTTTGTATTATCCCTAGCCAGCTTTCTATTAGACAAAAAAATAAGAAAGAAGGAAAACTCTTATCTTCTGTTTCACAGCTGTCAATGTCCGGGCAGATGGCAAGGACAAAATGTAATTTAGTCAGAATTCATTAAGTACAATTAGGCAATTTGATAGCAATATAAAAGATTAAGATGGACATCTGAGCTAGGAGGTGTCAAAGACAGCACCTGTTTGCTTCGTTCAAAAATAATGAAGAAAGAAAACCATCTTTGCTAACAGTGAAGTAAGGTACCTGTAGGAACAGAGCTTTATGATACAAAGCAGTGCTATGGTTGCACATGAACAGTCATGTAGAAAAAAATGTATTGCTCTGCCTGGTAAAATTTAGCTAGCATTATTGTGATTAATGTGATTCTGATCTCAAACAAAGTATAATGTAAGGGAAAAAAGAGGTGCAAAAAAAGGCCTACAACTTCAACATTTCCATGTTAGCAGTTCTGTTATAGGAAAAAAACCAGAATTGGAAACACTTGTTGAATGTTTGAAAGGACATCTTATTAGAATGGTTCTCATGACATATAATACTTACGTAAATTCTGTCCTTGCTGTACCGAACTTTGATATTGTGAAGGAGAGTGGCCTCATTTAAATACATCAGGGAACCTGCAAGTAAAAGACAATCACATACCATTAAGAGCTCAGGAGTACCTTCATGTACAGACAAAAACCTAAATTTTAAGATTAAGGAGAATTTTACTTCCCCTCTCTTTGGTTACAGTTTAATCCTATCATTTTCTTACATGTCTTGAGGCAAAACTGCTGACTCAATATACACTTTAAAAACCACAGACCTGCTCTTTACCATACTGAAAGTTGCAGAACAAAGAGCCATACTGCAGGAGCCTCAACACAGGCTCTGCTCAGCGTAAGCTCCTTTCACCAGCCTGTCAGTCAAACACTGTGCATCTCACTCCATGCAGGACTCCAAGCACAGAAACTGGTGCCTACCAAAATCCCTAGCAATGACTGTCCTTCCTTCCAGCTCCCTTCTCAAGTCTCAGCCACAGTGTCCCCCAGGGTACTGCCACCCAGCTGACCTCTAGAATAACAGCTAGTTCTGGGGATTGATGGATATAAACATCTAATTGGGAAACACTGTCTGGAGGTAGCAGCAGCCATCATCGCAACAGCAGGCACCAACCTCACCTTCCCTGCTTCAGTTCTGAATTTTGTTAGTACTAGGCCTTCTCAGAGAAACTGTTAGGGGAAAAAATGCTAACACACCAAACCCTAGCTTTATTTTTCTCCTTTGTTCTTTAACAGAAAACACCTGAACTAACTGCTAAAATATACATAAAATATATATAAGGTGGTGGCTCTAGGCAGTAAGTGACCATCCACAGAAAGCTTCAGACCATACAGGTTTACATTCCAGCAAAGCTGGTTCTTGTTTTCAGCTATAAAGCACTCAAAAGTGTCAGATGCCTTAATTATAGAGGTGATTTCCACTTCCCATTGTAACACTGTTAAAAATATTATCCCTAAACCATTGGAGGTCTCCAGTCTCCATTTTCGAATATGTGCAACTCTTTTTATCTTGCTGCTTAAACTTCACATGCACAACACTGTTTTGTCTAGTTACAACTGATTGACTGCCATACTCGTAAACTTAACAGTATTAGCACCACTTTAAAAGTTGTATACATCTGAATACTGTGGATGGAGTAAGCACTGTCCTGTAATGTCTCTTCTTTTTAAGGAAGGACTGGAGGTGGCACTTAGTGCCATGGTCGAGTTGACATGGTGGTGTTAGGTCATAGCTTGGACTCCATCTCAGAGGTCTTTTCCAACATCATTGATTCTGTGAATCTGTAACAGTAACTTCTACCCTGTATGTTACACAAGGGTTACATACGCACCTCTCATCTATAATGACCAACAGAGTTGTTTGAAGTTGAACTGATGCCCTTTCTCAAGGGCTTCAGCAGAAAAAAAAAAAAAATTATTCCAACTTATTTACACAAACGTTTAAGGGCTACTAGTTCATTGACCCAAAGTCAACCTGTGCAGCCACCTACACAAGGATGCCTGAAGTAAAGTCAGGTTCACCAGCTGTTTGCAGCCTCCCTTTGGCTTGCTTAGCTCCACTGAGCCCTTCCTTCCCTTACATGACCAAATACAGCTTTGCTTCAAATGCCTGGAATCATTCACGATTCTCAAAGGACCTTGCCACTTCTGGATTGGTCAGAAGAAACCATCTTCCTCCACAAAATCCCTTGCACTCACATTCCTGTGTTGGCAGAGGCACACAAGGCACACTTTAGTTTTACACTAAGCAAACTCTTCCTCTGGATTACAACAGCCTTTAAACCATGCCTGTGCACAATTCCTTCATGAAGCAGGAGGGTGGCCCCCATCACCATGGCTTTTCCCTTGCCACCACAGAAGACACTCATTCCCACACAACCCCAAAGTCTCTGGTAGGTGCAGCAATCAAGTGCAGACACCCAGCACTGCACAGCAGGACTAGTCCTCCCCTCCCCAGGCACACTCAGTTCACATGGCTGAGAAAATGGCTCTGGGATCACAAATCGCAGGTCTGCCTTCACCTCTTTTAATGAGATCATCCCAAGAGGAAGAGACATTAGAAGGAAATGGGCCAGAAACAGAAACTCCGGTTTGCTCTAATGTAAGTTAAAGTTTCCTTCTCTCCCCCTGTATTGCCTGGAAGGAAACAGGGTGTTAAAAAACTAGCAAATTTCAAAATTAAGCCGTTCGGATTCTCAGTACTGAGGTGAGAAACAATTCTCCATTGACTCCCTTGACCGTGTGTCTTCATAATAACCTCTCAGGGTTTGCAGTGATCAGTTAATCATCAACTTTTTATTAGCATGCTTATCTGAACAGCAAAGGAACCCAGATTTCATTGTGTCCCCAGTACTCTCTATACAAGTCCTTGTTAAAGCAGTTATACCTGCAGACTCAGGGAGCAAATGGGAGCTTGCTCCCAGAGGGAATGTCACCACCTCCGCTCAAGACATGCAAACTAGGGCTTATGACAGCAGCTTTGAAATGCTTCTGTAGAATAAATCCTTTAAAAGAGGCATCCATATCCAGAGGCAAAGGAAGTCACCAAGAGAGAGAATTCTGAATATTCACATGGCTCATGCCTAAATATAGCCAGTGTACATATGTGCATTCAGTTGCCCATATATTTACTTACACACACACACTAAGTTCACATAAGTGAAGTGAAGCGCTAAAAGCTAGGAAATATCAATGTCAAATTTACTCAAATTGGCTCTCCTGGCACACACAATGAGTCAGGGTTTGTATGGAAAATTACTTTATCAAGTAATTGCAAGGCTCTGCATATAGAGAACTGCGGGTTTTCTTAAGAGTCTTATCTGATGCCCTGTCCCCCTTCATTTTTTTTCACTCCAGAAGTTTAAAAGAAATTAATCTTTTTCTTGGCTATTAAAAAAAATTCCACATATGGTAACATGTATGAGTGGGGCTTGGGGGGATCCAAAGAGGAATGTGAATCGCAAAAAAAGGAAGTAAATGTGTTGTCTCTGTACTGTTTGCAATATGTACTAAAAATTCTCATTTAAGGATGGGCTTGATAGTAAGAAAGGTGTCTCTTGCAGCTAGTGCATTTGGCACATGGAAGACTAAGGGTGCAAAAAAGCAATATGTCAGCAAATTAGTTCCTAAAAGGGAGTTAATCAGTAAAGTATAGCTTGGAATGATAAGCATATTATTAACTAGTCTTTCAGGATTTTTGGAACAGTATTATGAGCACTCAGTATGGTTTTTTTCTTAAAGATCAATAACACTCAACACAAGTGCTCTCTGACAGAAGGAAAATGAACTTGGGATTCACGCATCCTGCAGGTAAACCTCAACTAGTGAGCACCAAGTGAAAATACATTGGAAAAGTCAAAATAATGTTTGATTCAGATAAGATTACTGGAAAAAAGTATTTTTAAGTTTTATGTTTTACTTGGTAAGCCAAAGAAGACATTTTCTCTGACTAATTTAATTGAACAGTGTTCTGATGCAATCTCAAATTATTTCCATAATCTCATTCCAAATTTTGATTCCCTGACTATGACACTGAAGTGCCAAGACACCTCAGTAAAATCATTGTGACAGATGCACAGGTTAAATGCATTTCCCTAACAATCATTAAGTGCAGAGAATACAGACACCAACTTTGAAAAATTTCAACCCACATCCTGTTTGCAAAAATATAAGCAACTGAAATCAAGGCTACCAGCTTGGTTCTAACTATAACAGCACTGCACCACCTCAGTCAGATCATAAGACTCAGATCTCATCTTTTTGTTCCTTATGGAGCAGCTGTAACAGCTGTATTTCCTGCCATGGGATATAAATACTAAACTCTATTCCAAGACAGGAATTGGTGTTACGTCACCTAAACAACTTTCAGACTCCTAGCCTCTATTTTAAATGAAGAACAATAGAAGATACTTTTGCTCACTATTTATGAAGTCACCAGTATTTTCACCAAGCAGTAAGTACTACAGGGAATGTTAAAGAGATTTGCCCTCATCAGATATTCAAGACAGTAGAGGCTCTGTGATTTGCAGAGCAGCGGCAGCAGCAAAATATTTGTTTAAAGTTCTCTAAAAGCTGATGATAGTGCTTAGTCAGCTTTCTTGGTATTCTCACCCTCTCCCCAGATTTGACTAGTTTTCATCCACCTAACTGTAAAATATTGAATGAAATAAAAGCCCTGCACATTAACAGTGAATTTTATTACACAAGTTCACCTCAAAACTCCTTCTCCACCAGTACTCCTGTATCCAGTTCAACTATTTTCTTTCCCAGTGGTCCTGATAGGTCCACATTCCTGTCTCCAGTTTTGGTAAGGTTATTTTAAAATTTATTTTCCATTACCTGTACTTCCACGGGAATGCTATCTGAGAAATGTCTTACATGCAGGAAAATGCTGTACAATACAGCTGCTGATAAAGCAACTAAGTCTTTTGCCACACTATAAAAAATTGTTAGACCCATAATCTGAATGCAGTATTTCTGAAGTCAAGTAACAGTTGTATATGGGAATAATGTGGCTATCTGTTCCTCTAAACTGTTCAACTGAAAATTAAAAAGCCCAATAAATTATATTTAAAATAGGCTTACTTTAAGAAGTTTAAAGGACTAGTAAAGGTCATACATAAATTCAAGCAAAGACTACAAGGAAGCAACAGGAAGTTTGTAAGGAAACAATATTCTCTTCATTGCAAATTTTTTTTTCAAATAAATAATTTATTTTTAAATTCATAACTTACAATTATCTTCTACATCCTTTTTGCTATCCTCCTCTGCAGGAAACACTTGATTGATAGCAGCCTGGAAGGTCTGTTAGATGAGAAACATTAACATTGTCAGAAAATAAAATACAAATATAGTTCAAAGATATCGCATGCAATGATACAAGTCAGTGCACTGTAATTGTGCATGATTTAAAATTAAGTTGCCAGCTTTATACTTCAGAAACAAATTTTACGAAGTTACTAGATGCAGACAAAAGCTCCTGCATTTATATTACTACATGACATTATAAAAATGAAGTCACTGTAATACACATTTTATTGCAATAATATTTGATCCTCGTATCAAAATTTGCATGTAATAATGTGCAATACAAAAAAAAAGACTAAAAAAGTACTGCAAAGGGAACAACATTGTAAATAACACACACCTTCCTCAGTTTTTCAAAGAAGAAGGAACAAAATCCAAATTATTAGTTCAGTCAAAAGACTGTGTTGTCATTATCATACTCTGTTTTAAAATATTCCTACTTAAAATATAAATATTTGATACATAACATCCTCTGTAACACCAAATACTGTAGCTTTGGTTGTTGTTTGCTGGTGGTTTTAATTCAATAAATCAATACTAAAGTAAAACAAGACCTTCCTTCAACCCCTGTATTCCAGTTATACAAAACAGCCATTTATCAAGTGTTCACATCCAACTGCAAAAATTCATAACAAAAGCAACTTTGTTTCTTCTTTCCTCTCTAGAAATCATAATTTATATTGTTGTAAAAAGGAAGGAAAAACATCCCAGCACATATGCATTACAGCATCTGCACAAAAAATACCTATTGTACAAGGGAGATTTTTAATTATACTTCTCTGTTTACTGTAGTAATAGCTCGTTTGCAGTAGCTATGAATGAACAAAACCCCTGTTGTGCCAATTAAACATGACAGCCGCCATGCCGCTGCAGGCAGAGGTTCCTTTCCCCATGGAAATGGAGACAAGAAGTCTAGTCTCATACTTGAAAAGGCAACCAACGGGATCTAAGGAATGAATTTAATAAACAAACAAACAAACGTTTGCTTGTTTAACGCTGTACTCAGCAAGGTAGTGCCCTGAAAAACATCTCGTAGGGAAGTTTAGGAGAAAGACAGCAACTTGGTTCATATTTGCTTCAGCACTATATGAGAGCTTCTGGGGCTTACACCATCATGAACAGCCAGAAATTCCAACTCCCTTTGAAGGGGGAAGGGTTAAAAATGTTTCAGAGCAGAACTAATTGCTGCCAGTCAGAAAACATTAAATCTACTTCCCTACAAAGTTATCATAAGGTATGCAATTTGCAGTCATAATAAAATGTATTTTGTCATCTCCTTATCAGGATCTAATGCAGAAAAATATGCACAAGAAGCTTTTCTAAGGGAAATGGAGTTGCTTGCATTGGAACATCTGAACATCTGTCAGACCAACTTTCTCCAAAATATCCTTTAACAGAGTCTGGCAGAGCCATGGAAGCCCTGAACATCTTTACCTACCTCAGAAAGTTTCCAGCTGCTATTCAGTTCTAGCAGAGCAGAGATTCCCCACACACCCTTTTCTCCCTCTCACAGTACAGCAGTAATAACACATCATCATCATTTTCTCTACAAGTCTACCAACAGTGAAGGTATGTATCATTGGGTAAAGATATATTTGAACACAACAGTTACCCTTTGCGTGAAACAGTGGGAAAGTTTAAAAACATGACCGACTTCATGAAAATATAACTTCATTTCTTGTTCTTTCCTGCTGATGTGTAACCCAGTACAAAACAGTGTAACCACTAAAAATGACAGACTTTTTTTCCACAGGAGAGAATGAACACAATAACCAGCTATTCTCTAAGACTCTTCATAAACCTCTGATATTTTAACATTTGTGGAATTAAAGTCAGCCATGCTAGAACTATCCCAGAAGAGGAAGAGCTTTTTCAACATCCTCACCACTCAGCCTTCTGATTCAAGATAAATTTAAATGAGAAACAAAGAGTTCATGTTGCATTATTGCCTCCATTTTTCATTCAATGGAAGTTATGAATAATTTCTAGAATATTTCAGAAGTGATAAAACAAAGCAAAATGAAGACCTATCTGAAAGCTGATCTTTTCCTATTGGACTTTTTTAGATAAGAACATTAGTTTCAAAGTTGTCAACAAAAAATTCACTGCTGTATGCCACAGTTTGAATACTGCTTTATGTAAGGTGATTACTTCTTATGTAGGTAAATATGATAAAGAAGTACAGAGCTCCAAGTACTAAAACCTAATATTTTAAATAGGAAAATGAGCAAGGTATTCCAGATCTATCAATAAAAAAAAAGCAAAGAAATTTTTTACTATATTGCCCCATTTTTACTGTTTTTAAATGTTTATTGTAAGGAAAAAATGCTTCAGGTACTTGGTGGAAGACTTTTGCATTAAGCATAGCTTAGGACAAGCTTGTTCTAAGAAATTGGAGAGGGTATTAGTCTTATGAGACAATAAAGTGGTCTCAGGAAACAAAACAGGGTTTAAGGGGTTTTTAAGTGGGTTTTCTTCCCCCCTTTGTAAGGAACCAGCCCTTGAAATCCAATGGCAATCTTAACTATTCTCCCAGAAACTAGATGAGTGAAAAAAGATATCTTTCCATTCAAGCAGGATCTTCTTTCAACCGTGTAATCCAATACATGTAACCATGCCCTCCTTTATACCTTCCAGTCAAAGACAGGAGACCTCCCTACTCTCAGCTGTATTTCACAAACCAACCTAAAGCAGCACAAACGGTGTGTAGGACAGATGAGAACATCTCTCGTTTGCACAAGCAAGTTCCACTCACTGCTAAAAAAAAAAAACAACCCAAAAAACCAAAACAAAAACAACCATAAAAGAAATACAAACACCTTAGCTCAAAGCACTGAACTTTGGACATTCTGATCCTTACTTTCAAAGTACATTTATTCCTTTATACTTAGCCTGAAAAAATACCTTTCTGGTTACTCACAGCATACCAGAGCAGGTGCCCCATAAAGCGCTCTATGACCCTTCCAAACTGGCACAGAGCCATAAGGCGCCTCTCAGCTGATAGCAGGAGGGGTGTCAGTAAGTGCCTGCAGCACCTCACGCCTTCCCAATGACTGCCAGAAACTCATTACTGCTGATGCTCTAGGAAGTGCCTTCCCCCCACTCCTCAGTGCCCCATGGAGCCCAGGATGGCATCTCTTCCTAATCGCTTTACTCAGATTTGCTACCTCTAGGAAAAGAGTTAATTCCCCATTTGGCATTTCACTGTCAGCTGCCTTCTCTCCATTACAGCATCAAGGAACAAAACAAAGATATATGCAGCAACAGGATCTGAGAGAAAACACTCCAAGTAGAAGTGTAAATGCATATCAGCCTTGCAAGCCAATGATCTATTTTTTGGGAAGAGGTTCCCATCATGTAACACATGCATCGTCTGTTCAGGCAACACACTCCTGCAGCTTGGATTATAGTTCCTCATACAGTGCAGGTTGGGTGACCCAGGTCCCCACCTCTCTTCAGACAGACAGCCTTGCCACAGAGCTGTAAACACTTGGGTATGGGCTGCAGTACCCAAAACTGCTATTGCTGGTTTGTAAGTGAACAAGTGTGTTGGCCAACTACCTTAACAGAAACTGGGCTGGGTAACTTGATTTCATAATACAAAGCTATCTACCACCACAGTGACCCCAGCTTGCCACTGCATGCTGCTCTCCTGAAAACTTTCCACTTCTTCATTTTTAAGGTGGATCTGTTCTCTGACCTCGTTTGCAGTGTCATGCACAGCTCAGAAGGCAGAACTGAGAGGGTGCCACTCTGCAACACCAGAGCTAGCTACGGGCGGGGCAGGGAGTGGGGATTTTAAGAGAATATTAAACTGCTGCCTTGTAGCATTTATTGCAGTTATTAATGACATAAAGTATAATAAAAGGCAATAATCAAACATATGCATACACATTTCCTTTTCAGCTTATGACCTCTGGTAAAGCTACCAGCGCCTACAGAGAATACATATGACATGGTAATGACCCAGATTAAAAAATAATAATAAGTTACACCGCCCAGATATGTTTACAAGATCAGGTAACTCCTCTTCTCCCTGTAATTATCATGAGCAACTCTGGGGCTGCTGGATCACTCCTTACTGAAGAGCACTTCTGAACTATTATTTTAAGAAAACAAAGTTGATGATAATGGGTATTAATGCTGACTACTTTAAATGAATGGCCTAAGTACATAGGAGCAGAGTTTTCTTAAAAAGACAAAAAGCAATGGAAAATGTTTCACTATTAAAAAAAAAGGACTGAGAAGGTAATCATGAAAACTTTTTACTCCACATCTGGAGTAAATATATGGAATATATGGAACTTTGATAATTAAAAATATAGGACCATAATCTCTACAGCATTTAGACTGTGAAGTGTTTGTTCCCTTAGACAAATGAACATTAGGCCCTTAATTGATCTGCTTAATTCAAAACAGCCAACAGCAAAGTAACAAACTATCTAGACAAAAGAGATTTTTTGGTTGTGAACCATGAAACAAAATATTTGTATTTTAGGATATATTAGGATTTGTTGTTGGGTTTTTGTTTGGTTCGGTTTTGTGTTTGTGGTTTTCTTAGTTATATAGGGTCCCTGGAATGAGGATATATTAGAAATAAATACTGACTCAGAAGTACCTTTATTGCCTGTTTCTATTTCAATATACAGGCTTTTGCTCTTTATCACATCAGGACCACCTGGGGATATAACCATAAATAGCAGTGGTGGTGAAAATTATTTAAGTCAATTAAAGACAACTGCAGATTCGGAATATTTAATATTCTTGTCTGGATAATTTTGCTTTTCCCCAAACTCAAGAATGCATGCTCCTCCTACTACTAAACATATAGACTTTATCTCTCACATTCAAAAATGAGATGTTACACTTGCTTTGTATTTCTAAGGAAAGCAAAATCAACTTCCTCTCCAAGGTGCACGAAAAAGAAAGCCTATAAACATTGCTTCAAAAGGAAGGACTGCTGCATAACCTTTTGACCTATGACAAGGCATTCTCTACTATTGCTGATGTGAAAAAAGAAGTTGCAAAACACATTTTTGTCTTTTTTACATACTTGAAGATATAGAAAGGACATTATTAGAACAGGCACATAAAACATATTCACACAGAATGAAACCACAAGTTTTAAGAGTGTCTGATCTTATTCCAGCTCGTAAAACCCAGGATGCTGACCATCTGAATTAGGATCATTGATAGCTACAAGGTGCTTCCTGTAAAAACTGACATTTAATTATGGCATACTGAATCTGAAAGATGTCATGATAATTGAAGCAGTTGGAACACACTACTTAGGATTCATTAGGTCTTCATTTTAAATGTTACATTTATTTTGACTTTAATTTGATATAGCACTTCTATAGGACCTTTGTTTAACTTCATGTTACTTCTCAAGGTACTTGAGGTAAGAGGATTCATGTTTCAGTCTTCATCAGTCTAATAACAACGTGTCTAATCTTAGCCAGAGCCTAGCACATCCCTCTAGGACCATTTCTATGCATGTAAGGGAAAAGACATAAACTAGTCTCAACAGCAGGCTCTTAATCAGTCTCTAATTTAGAAAAAATAAAGCATACAGTACTGAATCAAATGGCTACAGAGATTCAAACCTCCTCTCTTTCATGAGCATGTACTCAATGCATATGCAGATAAGTGACAGCACACACTTCTTCTCAGCGTGATGGTTCATTGCAATACAAGCTACAGCTAAGCAAAGATCCTTAGCCAAACAGAACAGAAAACTGATTTTCCATGCCTTCAGGTTGTGTGTAATTGTAGATACTGGCAAATATATGTAGATACAGGTAAAATGGTTTATTGTATGTTTTTTCTCTATTCCTTTGTTTGTGAGACACTTACCTTGCCTTTCTGATTCAAGGGCTCAATAGTTAAGTTGTCAGTGCCAATGTCCACAATCATCCCCATCTGAAACCCATCAGTTGGGTGTGGAGCCCAAACGGGCTTCCCGTCTTCCATTGTGGGATTTATCCAGTATTTCCTGAAAAAAAAAAATAAACAAAAAAACCTTTGTATACAAATTCAGTAAGCCATCAGGATTCACTACACAGACTTCAGTTTATTATGTTTATTCCTAGTATTCAGTGTGAAGGGAGCCAGCTCCCACAGATTGGAGCCAGCCTTTTTCCAACCTGCAACACACTTTGCCTAAAGAGGACACCCTCAGATTTGAGTATGGAGAAGATTCAAAAACAGATCAGTTTCTCAGGGGGTCCACACACTGCTCCCTGCAGCTCTTTCTCCAGCTTCCCTAACTTGTGAACCAAGAAAAGAGATCAATTTAGAAGGGCAAGACAGATTTCAAAGCTAAGACTATACTTAGGAGTGTTTATATATATACATATATGGATAAACATGTAAAGACACACATACACACGCATATATATATCTACCTGTATGTGCAGGCAGAGGGTCACATGACTAATGGATAGTTGTCTGTACCTGATTTGGTGAACAAACACTTGAATTTCTGCAAGAGTCACATGTTGAGGCACGTGGGCAGAAATCCAGTCTCTTGGCATTTGAGACAAATGAATGTGTTCGCTCTTTTTGTGTGGCTGAGACTATGGTTTTTAAACAACTCACAAATATATTTGGTCTCAATTTATTATACTATAAGCCTTTGAGAGACTGACCTCCTGATACTGTAACATTACAGCTCTGCCTTTTAAGGAAACACCAACCTTACTTTCTCTAAAAACGTGATGTGAGAATTGTTTCAGAAGAATTTTGATGTACAAGTGAAATGGATGCAAAGGCCAAGACATTCAAACCTTATGGTCCTCGAGTTATGCAGCTAAATAAGCTCCCAATTAAAAAGGAGTATTTGATTACACGCAATACACATTGAGCTGACCAGGAAAGTTGCCAAGATTGGCGCACACTGAATGGCTAACGGTGCCATTTTAAAAATGCTGAATTGGTCCCTTTTTTTTGTGTTTTTGTTTTTTTTTTTAAACCTACTTTATAGTCCTTACCCTAATAAGGATAGAGTCCACTCAGCTTGAAAGGCTCACTTCTCCTGGCTGTTTCTTAGTCTCCTCCAAAACTCATTCAGATACTAAACTGACATGCTTTAGTGATTCCAAAATTTGTAAAAAGTATCTCATACCACAAAGGTGTAACTTGCATCTCTCAGCACAAACGAAATGAGCCTACCAAGCAGCAAAGAAAACACTAGCAGCAAATGCCAGAAGTCTGTAAACTAGGGAAAGTGTCCCATACTTTACTTTTCCCGCATCTGAAGGAAAAAGAAGATCCAAAATTTCTCACAACCAAGGAAGGCTGCAGATCTCTTTGCCATAGGCAGTGGTAAGGAAGAAGAATGACTGGCCCACCAGAAAGCTGTACAACCATGAGCAGAAAAGGATATTCTTGTCCCACAGAGGATCTCTCAGGACATACTGCACTTGACATGCTTTTTATTGCCTCCAAGGACAGGTTAGAAAGGTTTGAAGAGAAGGAAAAGGCTTGCTGTGATCTCTTTGAGAGCGCTTCTGGTCTTAGCATCTTACTTAACAGCAAACTGTCTTATTCCTTTGCAACTTTAATGTGAAATAATAGAAGATAAGTAATTCTAAAGAAAAAACAAATATATTTTTAAATGAAGTTGCATTCTAATGGGACTTAGAAAAAAATAGCTACTTACATTAGTGTTGATGTCTAGTTTTGTGTTTAAATTTACTCAGTTAATCCATTCTTTTCCCCTGAATTCAGTTCAAGATGCAAAAAAGCTCATGAAGAATTTAACAAATATTTCTCTTGTATCCTACTCATGCAATTCATGCTATTTAAAACATTAGAATTATTACAGGAAAACTTGTGGTTTACTTTCCTCCCACAAAGATTGCATATTAACTTCTTTTAACTACTCACAGGAAGTTTACGTTCTAAAATCTCCAGTGTCACATTCACTTCTATTTACTTAAAGCCTTTTGACACAGCCCATGAACTCTACGAAGCAGCATCTTCATCATGTGCTGCCATCACCATACGATAAATCATGTAAACAACATCTGTATTCACTCACAATTGGCTGTTGGCCATTTTTTTTTCACTTTAGGATACTGAAAAAGGAATATTTTTCTTCCAGCAAGATCTGACCTCTGAGTCCAACTGCCATCATGGGCATAGTTGCTAAACAGCTGAGTTTATTTCTGGCTATAACCAAGACTACATTTCTTCACAAACCTATCATTTGCTTTTAAAATGCTAGTTCAACTTAGTACTTAAGCGATATGTCCAACAACCACTGAAAACAAGGCTGTCTTTTATATCCCGAGTAGCATTGCATGGCCAGGGCTCCAGACATAACCATATGGCACAAGAAACAAATTCTAAAATTACTGCCAAACTTTCAGCAGAAGTTAGAATATAACCTCCCCAATTCACATCCAGATGCTTCTGCTTTGCTTACCAACAGGGCCTCCTGCATTCTAATATATCCTTAAGGCTACTTCATACTTTATTAACGTATTATGATAGAGGAGTGTCACAGGCTGAAAAAATCCTCTTGAAGAACAGGGCAGTGATTGAATTCAGCCACCACCAGCAAATGCATGTTTAAGAAGAGTACCTGAGGCTTTGCAAGCATCTAAGAAGCCATTGGGTGAAAGCATCTAAGTAGAAGTGAAGTATTTATTCATGAGACAATTAGTTTTAATAAATACAGTCTTCTGTCTGAGAAGCGACACAAAACCAGTTGTAACATTTTGGTTTTGGCACCACTCCATTTCTGTCCACTGTGATTCTACCAGAGAACACATTGAAATTGGATACCAAAACCAATCAGGTCATACCTGCTCTATTTACCCCTTCATCTGATGTATGTGCCATTGTCTTGAGACAGATGCATGAAGCCTATTTCTGAACAAGCTCTTAAATAGCCAATTTCAAGCCCAGCATTTTAAGGTGAGCAGAAACAAAAGAAGACCAAAGTTCAACTACTATGTAAGTCCTTTGGAAAAAGAAAACAGCACTTTTTAACAACATGGAATTGTATTTTACTGATTAAAACATACATCACAAGAGTACAAACTGGGAAAAATACAGATTTGGATGGAGAACCTTCAAATTGTATTTTCATCATAAAACCACAGAGCCAGTCTGGTTACAGACCTTTCATTAATAACTATCAGTGGGAACAAACTTTTTTTCCCAACATGCATGCATCTAAATTCAATCTACATGCAGTCAGCTTCACCACGCTGCTGAAAGAGCACACAGCTTCTGAAAACAGTCAAAGTAAAGAGACTCACGCCCAGGCTAAAAGCACTAAAGCAACACCAAACACAAGGAGTCACCTGAATGATGCTTCCAAAGGAAGCCAAAAGAAGCTATCTTCCACATTTGTATTTGTATTTGTATAGATGCACTCAATATATACTAAGTCTCCACAATTAAGACTTCTTCCAACACGAAGAAGAGAATTCACAAAGGTTATGTTTATAACTGGGAAGTCAGCTGCTCTTTTCTCTCCCTACAGTCTGCAGAAAGAGACCAGGAACCTGGTACTGGAGTTTTTCTCTCTGTTGAGTAGAAAAGGGATAATAAGAAAATAAACCTTTGCCTAAAGTTGGTAAACTTAATTCCTTCAAATGGTAGATTTTATTTTTTCATAATTGGCATGCAGTAATAGACCTTGCCTTAATTATCAGGAAGAGTACTTAACACATTCAGCACTGGCTAAACACTAGTAGCCAGCACTTCAAACAACTTGAAAGACAAAACTATACTGTACTGCACAGATTCCAAGAAAAACACTCACCAACATTTCCTGAACTTTCCTCTGCACTATTATCTCCCCTTTTGGACAATGTTTAATGACATTTTTTTCTCAAAAAAATTATCTACATAACACATTGAGTATATGAAACAACTACTAATTCCTCAGTTGAAAGCTGACACACTATCACCCCACTTCCATTTACCTAAACAGTATTGATTTTAAAAGGATGTAATACAACTACATTTGGATGTTTTAGATTATTCAAAAGGAAATCAAACACTACCATCTCATGAAAGAATTCTAGGAAGGCAAAACACAGTAATGCAATTCTAACTTGTTAACAGAGCCCAGAGGTAGGCATTTGCATTATCTGATCCTATTTACTCTCCTATGAACAATCTGCTATACCAAAGCACTGTACTGATCGCTGAATTAACTCATTAAAACAAATGAAAAATTAGACTTCATTAAACAACCGACAGTATCTCATTAGGATGGCTAAGTCCAAGGAAAATAAACTAGCCAGAATAGGTACAGTAGTAAATTATCATAGTAGAACACATAGGTTATTTTATATTAAAAACACCTTGTACTTGTGTGTTTGAGAGCTGCTCAAAATTCTGCAGATTACAGCAGGCACATGAGAATGCTTTGGGAAAGGTCCTGTGAATATACAGAAGAGACCAGACAGAGAAAAACATTGATACATAGTGGTAGCTTACTTTCAGACAAATTACTTTTTCAACCCTAGTTCACTGCTTAACTGAAACTTCAACAAATTAAAGCTCAGGCAGCATTCAGCACTCTACTGCAGGTGACACAGTATTTCAAAGGAGCTGCAGGTATAGTACCGATTTATTTTTATTTAAGCTAAATGCAATACAGCTATAACCACACTGTTTAACTGATTATTAAATCCATTCTGTTTTTATTTTTATTTACTTTTCCAATTCACTACAAAGTCACTCTAACTCGTCCTGCTTCATCCATGTCACACTGCAGCTTTCTCATACCTAAAATAACATCAGAAAGGTAAGTCTGTCAAGTGGAGACTTCTGCCAAACTGGAAAAGAAGAAATGAGCTGGAATATAGCTCAGTACAAAAGTATCTTCAAAAATAATTTCCTTGGAAAATCTTAATGCCAACTTGTTAATTGTCAATACATCGTAGATATATGCAAGTAAACAGAGTAATCATTCCCACATCTGAGAATTATTAGATAAAAACTTCTTTTAAAGCTACCTGCTCTGACTGCTGGAGACAATTTGAGTTCAACAGCTGATGGATTTATTCTCATGGCATGCTCATTTTCTTGTATGTTTGCATGTATCAGCATGTTTTCAATAGTGAGCAGCCAGAAACTGATTTTCGTAGTATTTCCAGATGAACCACTCTTTGTATTCACTTTGTAATTAGCATTCACATAGGAAATACCTCCTCTGCTCTTGTGTTTACTACTCACTATGTTATCAAAAAGACAAGACAGTCCCTCATGCTTAAAGCAAAGGAGAAATCTAATTTTATTTTCTCCACAGTAAACATGGCAATTCCCAATTAAAAAAACTGTCCCAGACCTCGGTAAAGCAAAACTGCAATGCTCTGTATCACTTCTGAAAACACGTTTGCCTAGAACATCTGTAGTCCTGAAAGAACGGATTTTAAGGAGCAGAAGGGGCATGGTAGGGACAGGATTAGCCAAAGACCTGTACAGCTTCCTCTAAACCATCTCACCTTCCTGTGTCTTAACTGCTGCTCAAGCCAAATCACCCCAGATAAGCTTCTGGCTTTGCTCCCTGCTCTTGCGTCTTCCACTCCTGGCCACCTTGAGTAGTACTGATGCAGGGTGGGAGATGGTCTGAGTAAGAACAAGTACTTTGAAAAAAACATACAACTATTTTACCTAAAAGAATAAATTGAAGGGAACAAGCAGCTTCCATCTGTCATCAATACTGACAGATTTAGCTCCCCACAAATTGTAGTATGGAAGCATTTAAAGAATGACTTAAAAGAACAAGCCATTATCTTATATGAAGCTTTTTTGGGGACCCTATGAAAATGTTAACAGTAGTTCCAGCTTCAAGAGTGTAAAATCTACCAAAAAGCAACATCTCACTTTTACTAAGCCCAATCAAAACCACTGGCTGCAAAACCCTCAGTTGACAGTTTTCCCACCTGCCAACAATGGTGGCTGCAGGAGTAAGTGTTTGCGGGAGAAGCTTTCCAGTGGACTCTCCCCAATCAGGTTTACTAATTTTTTTAATACATCCCTCACCAGACCCCATGAGCACCAGAGATCTTTGCAGCACCTGACCTAACTGTCCCCCAGGTGCCCTGGGCCCACCTGTGCTCCCCATGGCAAGTACAGACTGGAGTCATCAAAATGGGGGTTATGCAATAATATCCTACTGCAGAAACAGCTCAAAATGAGAACAAAACAAACAAACGAAAAAACCACTCTTAATTTCATGAAAGCTAGGCTGAAACAGTCTTATTTGCAGCAGGGTAGTTCTAGTTAAGTTCTTAACAAAACTCTAGCTAGTTTTAAAATTCTGTTCAACTTGAATAGTAACTATTTATCCAATTCAACTGCTGTTATACAAGACTGAGATGGATTTTGTACAGCTTGTAAGTTTGTAAAAGTCTAAAAACAGAGGTTGTGCTCTTTTGACTATGACATTGAGAACTTAAAACTCAAAATCATATTAGGTTCAGCAAGATCTGATGATTTTCTCTGTAATTATTGCTCTTCTGCCAGCTTTCTAAGCTACTGTTCCCTCAATAACATTGTTCGTATTTTAGTTCCTACCAACAAAATAGCGAGGTCTTTGTCCCAATTCTTGTTCATGAAAATAACCTGAGTGGAGCTTCCTGACAAACCAAGAATTAAGTATGCCAAGGGGATCTGCACAAGCATTTTTAACCAACAGCAATACCTACTCCAGTATATACATATATATACTCTTCCAGAGGAAAAGTAGCAAAACCCAAAACACAATGTCAAATTTGAGCAGTGAAGTTAAAATTAAAGAAAGAACTCCTCAGTTATGGTCTGGACACCACTTCAGAAGCATTACAAAACAGAAATGCAGACCAGAAAAAAGCCTTACTAGTTTTTCTCTGCTATGAGGCAGATTTTGAAAGAGGTTGCTCAAACCAACTTAACTCTTTCAGGCTGTGCAAGTCAGCCCTAACAAAACCAGCAGGCAGAGAGAGGGGAAGAAAGGACGTACTAAGGCTGAACTTACTGAACAGATAAAGACATTAAAGCAAAGCAAAATCGTCTTAAGCCATCTCATGATAAAGTATAAAGAACACATAGGATGCACTCCTCTAGATCTAGCTGGAGTAGCTCAAGCAGGTGAGGTGAAATCAGGAGTTAACTACTCCTGAAGCAGTAGTCATGCTGTGTGACCACCGGCAGCAGTGCTTAAGCATGCTAACTTAAATCATGCTCCATGAATAGCCTCAACAAGGTCAGGCAACTTCAAACCCCTTCAGCTAGCACCTTAACAGTGTACCACCTTTTCCAAGTGTAAACATCAGAAAGCACAAACACTTCTTGAAGGCTGAGGATGAGTCTCTCGAAGTTAATGCAGTTTAAATTCTCCTCCGGTTATGTAATTTTCCAGTCTTCCCCACCCATTCGTCTTCTACATCTCATACTCCCCTACTGTCAAATTAGGGAGCCTCATTTCCTCACCTAATGTGCTTGCCAAGCTCTTGCTCATCTTCAGGTGACCTAATACAAGAACTGCTGTTTTTATTCTCTTTTAAGACTATGCACCCACTGGTCTCTCTTTAAGGTTTGTTTACAAGATAAAAGCTACTAATTGGCCGAAGTCTACCAAACACAAGGGACCTCACCTCTAGCACAAAAAGTAGAAAATCAGATGACACAAACAAAAAAACCAGTAAGATAATCTTTCCTTTGATTCCCAGATGCTTAAAGGAAATGCTATCATTCATCATAAACATGGGTTTGATGTGGAAATACCTGGTCACTAGCTTTCATAATCTGAATTGCAGAAGCTGCCCATTATGATCAGCTATCAGCACTCCAGAATTATAATCCTCTGTAGACCATCATCAGTGTTGGCTAAAAGCACATCTTGGTGTAGTTAGCAGGGGCCTGTACCAGTTAAAGGAAACATATATTGCATTTTACACCAGCTTTTGTCAAGATGATTTGGAAAGAAGCTGAATCACAGTAATTTATTTTAAGTCATATGAACACAGATACACCCAGAAAATTCATACTCTCAATACGAGGAAATCTGAGGAATATTTCCAACCACCAATTTCAGGGGAAAAAACCCAAACCACAAACCAACCCTCAGTTTTGAATGTTTTTGAATTTTTGGTAATCCATCTCCACAACTTAACTAATTTTCAGAAAAATACTTGAAGTAGAAAGCCTACGTGACCTGGTGACAATACCATCTATCTTGTTAGAAGAGTCACGCTAAGTGCCCAGAATTCAAGCAACCCTACAATTCCAACAGAGAAAGTCATGATAGAATGGTAACCTTGAGCCTATCAGTAACTGTTCTCTGTGGGTGCCCTTGTGAATGTTTTAGAAATAGCCCGGGGACTCCCACAGGTAACCAACACACACTCTTGTCACCTCCCTGAACCCATTTGTCTTGTCAAGTTTTAAAATTCAGCTATATAGCCCTCTTGTTGCAGTACAGTAGAACAAAGTTAAGTAAGTACAGACATAAACAAGCAACCAACCTGCACTGAGTTTTATCAGTTTGATAAATACATACGTGCACAAATAACAGAACAGAGACACATTTGCATGATAAATTGCTTCTAAAAGTCCAGCAATTAAAAAAACATTGCCAAATAACACTTCCTGGTACATATCAGAGTGAAAATGGAACTAATACTTCAGAAAAATAAGAACAGATACTCAGCCAGGATCCAAGTCCAGTCAAATAAACTAGACACTGCAGATGGCAGAATCAAAGGCTGCTGGAGGGTCTGCAGGAAACCTCAGATGCTTGACCTCAGATCACTGCAAAGAGGCTGGGCTAGAAAAAATACAATTGTACTTTCTGACTTACTACCAGCACAACAAATAGCAAGTAAATCAGATGTTTCCAAATAGTACCAACTTTGATTTAGCCACTTTATTAAAGGAGAAAATACTAGAAACAAATTACAATCAGCATCTGCAGATTAACGGGTATAATCCAGGAAGTGTTTACTGCCATCCCTCTCTGTACAGAATCTATAATTCTTTCAGAGACAGAATTAGTTCCTTAAAATGCTTACATTACCAGTTTCAATTTCCTTTTTCATCTCTCCGTATCAGCTTGTACTTCTCACAAAAAGTACACGTGTAATTTATAGGCAATGGGCTGAAACACAGACAATCTGCTACAGATCAGTGAACTCGGGAGAAACTCCCTCTTCAGAAACACATAACTAAAAAAGGAAGATTCTTGTCAAAATCTACTCAAATATTGTCTAAAAAAAAGAAAAAAAAAAGGGACAAAAATCTATTGCCAAGTTCACAAATGTCATTGATAAAGTAATTCTGAGGGAGGTGACTGAAAGCTTTCTCTTAACATAAAAAAGCAGGACACTAATTTCAGACAGTCTTAACAGTAAAGGACAAAAAAGCTACTCAAAAAAGTGACAGAGAACAGGTTTTGTCAGCCAATCCATCAGTTTTCTTGGGAAGATAAGTATAATGGGCCCATTACTATGACACAAGAAAACAGTAATTACAGCAAAATATAAAGATCATTTATACTATCTCAACTCAAAAAAAGATCTGGAATGTATGCTTTAGGAATAAAATCCACCTAAACCCCATAAAAATTATCAAAGGGCTGGAACACCTCTCCTATGAAGAAAGGCTGAGAGAGTTGGGATTGTTCACTGCAAAGAGAAGGCTCCCCAGAGACTTTATTGCAGCCTTTCCATACATCAAAGAGGCCTATAAGACAGATGGAGAGAGACCTTCTACCAAGGCCTGTAGTAACAGGACAAGGGACAACAGTTTTAAACTGAAAAAGGGTAGATTTAGATTGGACATAAGAAAGAAATTCTTTACAATGAGGCTTGTCTGAAGAAGCTGTGGATGTCCCATTCCTGGAAACATTCAAAGTTAGGTTGGATGGCACTTTGAATAACCTAGTGAGGACAGAGGGTTTGGACTAGATCTCTTTAAAGGTCCCTTCCAACTCAAACCATTCTGTGACTCTAAAATAACCTTTAATTCTTCTACTGTTCCAGAATAGTTTGTATTTTTACAGAAGGCCAAGTGCTGTAAAGGCTTGGCATCTGAACAGCAACAAATCAGACAAAATCTGCTATTAGCACTGACAGGATCTTGGCAGCAGGGAAAACTGCAAACCATAACAACTTCCACATTAGCCACATCCTGACCACAGCTCAAGTCTCTCATTTTTTTTCTGGTAAGACACTAGCTCTCTGCAAGTTTTGAGAAAGTTCTGGGCTTCCCTAAACCTTGGCATGGGGTCATGCAGTATATGGACTTTGGACCACAGCTAATCTTTGCTCAGGTGCCACAGTCGAAGACAAATGTACTCCTTCCAAACAGGTTGTTTTTCTTATTACTGACTTGGTGTCTCAGGGAGCCGCAGAAAGCGACTGTTGAAGCTCCCATGGCTCCATACTTTTACAGACCACAAGTTACAAGAAATCCAGCTCAAGAACATCACGCTCAATTCTTATTCAGAAAATTGTTAAAAGATTGAGATCAAAGTCCAACTGGGTTTTACCAACTGATTTTAAAACCTCAAATACATTATCTGAACACTACTTCCTGTACCCATCATGTATAAAATGTTACTTATTAATTTAACAGGAATTCTGCAAGAAAGTGCATCCCTGCTCATGATTCTGTTATAGTCAACAATGACTAAAAATTACCAACCAGCATTACCACAAAAATGGTTATAAATTTTCTGCCCAAGTGTTACAGTAAACTAGGTTTGGCCAAACCCATCTTTTAGAAGAAATCTGAGTTCGATAGCAAGTGTCACGGTGCAGGCAATATAGCGAACACACTCTCTCTTCACGTGCAAGAGCCATCGCTGAGGCTGTGAACTGTACTGAAGCACAGCGACTGCAGGCAGGCAGGGTCTCAGTATATCTGATATGAAAGTAAACTGAAAATAACTCATGCAGAATCACGCTCCCAGGACCAACCCTTAAGCATAATTACAAATTCTGTACAGAAGCTCATGCGGAGGACAAACCACCACAGTCACATGCTAAGATCAGCCTATTTATTTTGGCAAAGAGGCAAGAAGTGAAGTCAAGGAAAGCCTTTAGTCAGGTTGTAAATTCAGCCATAAAATGTGTCTCAGGTGTTTTTAAATTCAAAACTTCCTGAGCAATTACAGTTGGAAAAAAATTTCTGGGAGAATGAGCACTGCCATGCTGCCACTGCTATTTCCCAATTGGGGTCAGCAGCTCAGAGATGAGAACATTTTTTTGTGGCACCTGAGCCTTCATTTCAGACCATGCAAAATATTTTATACAAAAAGCACACCTCCAGAGGTTAGGAAACTCTTCTAAGAAAAAACACCAGGTCACCACGTCCTGCCACATGCAGCCTTCATTTCAATCAGTTGGAATGGTTTCAATCTAGATGTCTAGGACACGTTATCCATCTGATGATAATCTGACGGTTAGATGTTTTTAAGGGGGTAGTGGACCTAAGATCAGATGACAGAGTGAAGTAGGCACTCTGCTAAATAAAAAGATACTGCAATCATCACAGCCATTTTTTCCTTTTCCTCCTTAATTACATGAATAATTAGCTTCAATTTCATTTTCCTCTCTTTAACAAATATCAAAGAATTTAACATTGTAGTGAGGTGAGGACCATATTACATTAATATTCACCTCAGGAACAAAATGAAAAACGGAAACACCAATATTATTTTCAACTCTAAGTAACACACTTCTTTCACTTTGTTTTTATCCCTTTCTTAAACATTTTTAATTAAACTGAACATATTGTAAGGCAAAAAAAATTCATGTATTATGCTTCCAAAATCAAAGATATCTTATAGAAGTCATGTATGTATATTTAGCTATTTCTGGTTTAGATTTTGGGTTTGTTTTTTTTACTAATTGTAAAGATTTTAATATCCATTATCTCAATAAAAGGAGAATTTCAGAAATGAAGGGCATATTATTTAGAGATTTTTTTCAAGTCAGCATTTTTTCTGAGTGTGAAAGAAGTTTTGAACTCAAGGGATACACCTATATTAGCAAATAACATGGTACAATAGGAGTAACTGTGTACAGTGAAACAGCAGCACTGAGGGGCCAGTGTCCAAATTACACACATTTTGAGGGGTTTACTAATTTTAGCCTGTACCAAGTACCTCTAGTCTGGTCCCCCTGCCTGAATATGAATGCACAGCTGTAGAATATCAGGTATTTTTCTAAGAAGCATCTTCCATTCTAGTGTCATCCTAATGGAAACCACTTTGGTGCTGGGCCTGCAGTGCCATAAATGCAGGCAACCAGGAGGTTCACCAGAAGAGCAAGGTCCTGAGATGAACTAAAACACCAGTGGAGGAGACACACCTCTACTCATTTCTTTATCCAGCTGCTGGTGGTTACTGGCATGGGAAAAGACAGAAATCGTAGGCTCTTGCTCTAATAATCACAAGCCAGGTTTTCTCCTTTTTTATCTGCACTTCAGCTTTATCACCGTTTTAATCTAGGCTTTATTCTTTAATACTGAGCATGAGTGATCATATAAATTGTAGCTACCAATCATACAGTATTACTTAACGAGAAAACCAGCCTTAAAACAATGCAAAGATATTGTTTTAAGTAACTTAAGCTAAGTTTTTCTTCCTTCTTCCCTCCCCAAGGACTGACTATTGCTACTACAACACAAAAATTTTGCCTTAGACCTCCAAACTTCAATATTCTTCTTTCAAAAAACAGAGTCCAAGTACCAGCTAAACACGAGTTTTGCCCTTCATAGCTTATATAATTGCAGTGTTCTCACTCTCTAAAACCAAAGTATGATTAAAATTATCTTTAGCTCCATCTAAATTGTCCCAAGATGCTTTAACAAGCCCCAGCCTGTGAGCTGCCACCAGGCAGTTCTCCCCAGCCTGCCCATGGGCACTGTATTCCAAGTGCCCGACAAGCAGCTTCCGGACTGTGGAAGGACACACGGAGATACTACTGTCTAATCAAACAGGTCTCAAAGTAAAATATCACTTTCATGCTCAGCTGGTAACTTACCACCAGCTCCCCAACAGATGATGCTGTGGACTGGAAATCTGGAAGCAGCAGCAACAGGAATGTAAGTCCTGTTCCTGCATGTTTCGACATAACCCTGTTCAGCAGTCCCAGACAAAGGTTTGTGCTTATTCAACCTACAAATAACTTTAATCATCATGTGTTGTCTAAAACTGGAGTACGGATTCCTCTCTCTGGACAGTAATCTTCCTGCTGCTTGTCAGACAGAAAAGATTTGAATTAGGGCTTTGAGTCAAAAGCACAGCTAGCATTTGCAATTGTGCAGATCTAACCATGTATTGAAATTTCTGTTCCTGTTCAACATCATGTTATAAAAGTAAACTTTAATTTCATTAGTGGGCAATACATAAAACACAACTCCAAATTGTTTTAAAAACATACTGGAAGATAGTATTAAAAATATCCTCAAGGGAAGTGTATAAGGTTCACACACGGAGTTTAAAGCTCCCAAATACAAGATCGGTGCAACATTACTCTTCCCCACAGACAACTCCACAAAAAAAATCAAAAACAAAACAAGTAAAGCCCTCCTTCCCCTCTGTCAGAACAAGAGGTACCCAGGACAAAAGTCACATTTCCCATTCCTTGGTACCCTTCTCCCCAACTTGGGCAGTACCAGTCCCAGCAACAACAGAAAAATATCTCTGCCAAAGTGCATGGTTTAATCCATACTTCAGAGACATTCTTTACTAAGAGAGAGTGGGGAGGTGCTGAAATATGTTGCCTAGAGAACTTGTGGATGCCCCATCCCTGGAAGTGTTCAAGACCAGACTGGATGGAGCTTTGAGCAACCAGGTGGTAGGTGACCCTGCCCCATGGCAGGGGGGGTGGAACTAGATGATATTTAAAGTCACTTACAACCCAAACCACTCTAAGATTCTATGATGCTGTGTTAAAAATAAACAAAGTAAGTCTACGTGAACTTAGAATTACAAGTAGACTCAAGGAACATACAATCCTTTCTTGGACATAAAAGTTTTCCTTTACTGAAAGCAAAATATTACAGAAATACAAAGACTATCCAAAACATTAAGCATATTTTCTAAATGATTCATGTTTAAAACTCAGACCTTTCTAAACCCATGGGTTTTCCATAGCTTTGAAAATTTTGTTCAATATTTCTGAAATGTCAGCAGGTTTTCTCATCTTCCCCAGCTGATGTTACCTAAAACATTTTGCAAAAAAATCTCAATAGACATACAAGCATGGCCTGAATTACTTGGACACAACCTGAGTTCAGATGTTCAAGACCAATCTAGAAAATCATGGTTTTGATCTTCAGAGACTAAATATACATTTTTAAACATTTTAAAATGAAGGATCTGCATATAGTATTTACCAAACAACTGTATTTTTTGTTATTGTGTTTGTGCAACACAAAAAGGCAAAATTTAATAGACTCTCCATCAGCAGAGTTTCTGGAATGTACAGCCAGAATTTCTTTGAGCTCTCTCATGTCAAGGATGGTTGACATTATGTTTCCCAACTGTAAAAGTAGGGCAGTTTATGTGGATCACGGAGTTTTGGCCCATATGACCTTTAGTACTTAAGTAACACTCCCCTAGAACAGTTAAAAAGAACTGTTGTTTTGGCAGCCCCCAAAAGGGGACTAAGAAAAAGTAACATTCCAAAGACTCTACAGTTATGAAATTTTTAACAGAATTCTGGTGCTCAACAGAAACTTAAGGGGGTCCAGAAATCAAAAAGATGAAATGATTTTTTAATGAGAAAACTGTCATCAAAGGTTCAAACCATGTATCAGCTACTCATCTACATATACAAAGGGCAGTCAATATGCTCGATAGCAAAACCATCAAGAAAGGCAATCAAATGGATTTGCCTAAATGAGTGGAAGGACCAGGAAGCATGAAAAAGCCATTTCCACTTAATACTTTTATCTAATTAACATTCTCAAGGAAATTTCTGATTTTCTCAACACTATTTCCAAGAAATAGGCCCAAATCAGTTTAATGCAACCTGCTATACATCATTATAATTCACTCAGGTGACACAAGAGGAAACCCCAAACTTAATTAGATCAGTTCAGATCAGTTGCTATAAAATCCATGGGTTTTGTTATTTGGCACATTTAAACCTATTATCCATTTAATCAATTAGAGAAGAGGATAACGTGAAATAGTGCTTAAGCATGCTTCAAAGATACTTAAATCTTCTTATATTTTTTCTTTTAATTCCAACACTTTCTATGATCAAAAGCAGCATGTTTAAAGCCTTCCTCCAATTGTAGACCAACCTAACTCAATAATTTCAAAATTTTTCCCACTGAAGGATACCTTATTACTAATTTCTAACCTTGAAGACACATCCCCTTGTTCTTCCACGGCCAAGGCAAACATTTTCTTCTTGCATTTCTCTACAACTTTGCTCTAAATACTCAGTACCAGCCACACAGAAATTCCATGAAGTTTTAAACAAACTCTTTGCCAAATAAAAAACCAGTAAGGATCATGTAATCACAGGTTAAAGATATATAATATTTACATGGAAAACAGACCTACAGAATTCTTCCATCTAGCAGAAACGGCTGTAATACAGAGTCAGTGGAAACAGAGGCCACACAGACTGGAAACTGGAACTATTTTGAACACAATTTTGAAAATCTTTTGAAGAATTACTTTTAACCCCTAACACAGATTTTAAATTGGGACTAGATTTTTTTTTCTTCCTAGTTCAATATTTCTCTATCTGATTTGTAAGATGTCCCACCCAGCCTGCAAGATAGCTACATTTTTTTTTTCCAGTACACATATAGATAAAACCAAAGGTAAGTGCTAGTGCCTTCTGCCAGAAACACTTGAGAGTCAATTCCAGTCTGGTTTCAGCATTTGCAGATATTCCATGCACTCAGAAATGTCAATGATGTCAATCAAAAAGCCTAGGAGACAATTCAAGAAGTCACATGCAAAGTCATGATGTTAAAAACATTTAATTAACACATTTGTGAGTACAAGCAAGACCCTCACTGCTGACTGCCAAACAGCAAACCACAAAACAGTCCCTGATTTTTTTTCATGGAAAACTAACATGATACTAGTTTCTAAAAGACAAGAAATACAATTCTAAATGAAATGGACTGATCAAAGATGCAAAGAGACTGTGCTGCTATTGAAGGAAAGACTGTGGGGTCATATGAAACTTAAGAAGACAACTTTTCTCAGGGCTTTACAAAGCATCCTTTTCAGCTCCTGGACTTGTGGTCTATGATGCTGCAACTCAGGTTCACTCAAGTAATCTATTTAGAACTCCAGTCTGGAAGTCTTCAGCACTTCCTACATTCTAGCAAATATATTCTTTATTTTAGACATATGGAGTCCATATATCTTCTCTCATCCAAAATTTGAGCTCCATAGGAACTTAATTTACAGTGATCAGGAATTCAACACAAGTTAGATATGACCAATCCAAATTTCTCCTTGTGAAAAGAAACATTTCAAATCTGCTTTCACAATGGCTATTTCTTGTCACTGTTGAATGACCTGAGCATCATCTTGGAGAGGGCAAGGGGAAGCTAACAGCAAACATGTTATAGATTTCCTGCATTTCCTTTCTGAAGTAAAAATTTTCCTCAGGGATGAGTTTTTGGTTTAGAATTGATCATAGAAACTAGAAAACTAAAAGCCATTAACTCACGTTATTGTGTGATTAGAGATCTTCTAAGGTCATCTTAGAAAATATTCAAAACACAGTGTAAAAGAAACAATTGTGTAGAATGAGACTATGATGAAAAACCTGGAGGATAAATACAAGTCAGGCACTTCCTCAGGAACCCAGAAAATTCCAGTTCCTTTGGTGCTGAGTCAGCAACAAAGACATGGGGTTAGTCACCTTCCAGTGAACTGTATGAAGTCTTGAGACAAGAACTCAAGAACAATTGAGTTCTAAGTGTAAAATGTAGTACAGAGCAGCCCAACTGATACAACTCGCAACCGACTGAAATAAGAAAAGTCAAAATGAAACAAAAAACCACAACCAATGAACAGACTCATTTTGCAAAATGCATCAACACTTGAGTCAGACCCTCATCACACCATGTTAATGGAGACTCCAACTCTACAAAGACTCCTGTTCCACCCTCCACAATAGCCTACCTGTCTTCAATTACAGGGAAGCACATGTTTCCTTTTATTGACTGAAGGACACAGGGTCTGAAGAATTATCTTATTATTTTTATTAATAAATAGAGGTTATTTAAAAGAAGCACTTGACTATAGTTCAGAAGACTGAATTGAAAACCTGGAGTATATTTTTGCTACAGTATCACCCAAAAAACAAAAGCAGACAATATTTCTTTCTTACTACACAGAAAGAAAACTAATAATACCAAGCTGACATTGCATTTTGGTATCAATGCTCTGTTAAAAGGAAATTCACGACTTCCAGAATTTCTGCTTTATTTAGATGACTAGTAAAAAGAACTTGCTAGCTATAATGGTTTACTCTGCCTAACTTAAAAAAAATATACATGCTTCTTGAATAGCTCCACTAACTTGGGAACAACAAAGGAAACAAGATTAATCAAATGCCTTCTCAAATGCATGCACATCAGCAGTTTCCTATGCTACCTTCACAGACAAGGGTAAGCCATGCTGGCTTGGCTATCTTCCCAGTGTTATGACCTGTAAAGGACACAAATCTAAATTTGCTAAAATAAAAATACCACTGCATCTAGTTTGTTAAGAAATAATAAATTCTTTTTTTTCAGAAGTGACAAGTTAGTAAAAGTTGCTGACATCCAAGTTAAAGCACACAAGAGAGAAACACAATTATATTTCACAGGTTATCAAACAAGTATTTGCTTTGTCAGCTTCCACTCTATAAAACTCATTCAAGTTTTACTGATGCTGTAATTTAACTAATTTCTTCATGCATCCAGCAGCTTGTGTTGTGTGTTGATCCTCCTTTGCTATGGAAGCTTTTGACATCATTCTAGAAACGTGTACAGAGCACGTCCCATAATAACAGCATAGGGAACCCTAATACACCAGGCGTGGCTTTAGAGATGAAGGCTGAGCCACCCAGGAAGTGCTCTAATAACTACATCAGCCTTCCCGTAAGCCTTTACTGCTAAGGGTCTCTTGAACTAGACTTATACTGAAAAACATCAGAGAGGTATAGGAGGGAGGACTGATGTTTTGCCTGACATGTTCTTCTATTGTAGCAGTGGACTAAAAATTAGACCTTGACTGTAGTGAATGATTTTCATCTTCTTTGATACTTGGCTGCTCCCTCTTCTCTAGGTATCCTATAGTTTACCTCTTCCCCCAGCCTCAAAATGCCTTTTTAAAAAATAAAAAAATGTTACTCTCTAGAGAGAAATGAGAGAAATTCACAATCATTTTTAAAGCTGCCAGCTATCAGTAAGTCAAAAACCATAGAAACAGCAGAATCACTGAAGATACCATAGAGAAAACATGACAGCAGAAAGGGCCAATCCTAAAAATCAGCACTGATGCTATTCCAGGTAAGAAAAACTCCTTGCAATGCTCTGAACTTTTTTTTGTTTGGGAAACACCAGGAGGTCGGGAGCTTTCCACTCTGCCAGTGGAGCTGTGCTAATCCTGCACTGTGCTGAGCCTCTGAGCTCAGCTAGTCAGCGAGGATCTTCTGCCTGGAAGGTGAACCACATCTGCTCAGCCGCCTCCATCGAGCATTCCCACAGATCAGCAGCCACTGCTCCAGATCATGCCTTCCCCAGCACAGGTGGCTGCTTCTGTCTACACCACCCTGGTCAACACCAGCATTAATAATTTTGGACCTCTAGTAGTTACTCCCCTTCTCAAGTCCTTCCTACTCTAAACTGCTTCCCTCTTACACATTAAGCTGCATCTAAAATTAGCCTGTAAAGCAGATTTTCATCTCAAAGCATCAGTACTCCCCCCACTTCCATATTTTCTAAAACAGGAAAACAGATTGCTACTTTGATCCAGGAATCCAGTGAATCCACATGCATTTTAGGTGGTAAAAGGCATACGGTGTTCTTTGCAGGGCCCAGACCAAGCTCAGTGCATTACATCCGGTGCAGGGACCACCGTGAACGGCCAAAAGAGTCTCCAACAGAGCAGCCACCCACAATAGCCTGCAACAACAGAAAGTACTCCGTCCTGCTGATTCACATGGGGAGCAAGCATGTTCTACTGCAGAGGTTCCAGGCTGTGTTGAGCACACATGAGCAAAGCTTATCCTAAGAGGCATGTTCCCCACAGCAAATTGTTCTCCACGTCACTCTCCCAACCTCAGCCTGATGAGCAGGGTTAACTGTAGGTTGACAGCTTCCAAGTAATTACAGGCATCCCAATCCAGTGCTTACTGGTATGACACTGCTCATCCTCAACAAGAGAATGCAAAAAACAGAGAAGAAAATAAGAAATTTGATTAAAACTCTCTCTCTCTCTCTCTCCAGTCTTTAAATTCTGCTTCTACCAGATGTTTTGCCCTGCATCTCTCCGCTACCCTTCTCACTAGACACCGAGCCTGGCTGATAAGTAAAGCAAAAGCCAGCATCTCTTTCATCCTCAGAAAACCACACTGATGCAGCCAGTTTTACTTGCTCTATTCTACAAACTCCATTTGCAATCTGTCTTGTTATATACAGTCCACACAGAGCATGTGAAGCTGCATGCTCATCTACAGGCCTGACGCCATGCAAATCCTTCCCATTTCCAGAAAGTTGTGAAACACAAAAGGCAGGATATCCTGGAAGTAGCAACATAAATGAAAAAAAAAGAAAAAAATTAAAAAAAAAATAGAGCAAGTGTCCTGGGAATAACTTACACAGGACTTCTTTAAGGGCAGCAGCTGATCCTGAAAAACGAAGTCTGATTCAGAGGGAGACACATTGTGAAGACTCCACAAATACATGCACCTGAAGCACCAAGGAACCAGATCATTCTAGAGTGATCCAGGCAGATGAATGATGGACAAGACACAATGCAACCCAGGAAGCCAATCCAGGTGACATGCTAACAACATACACTGGAGTATTCATTATGTTTTATACTCCAGTGAACTCCAAATGAACACTATCACATGCATCTGGGGCAAAATTTGACTGCCATTACATGCAACAGTGCAAAGGGGTGATATCAGTACAACAGAACCAAGGTTTGCATCTACATGTTACTTGCTATAGCCTGTAGCACCCAAGCTCCACACCAAGCCATTCCTGTCCCACCTGGATAGGAATCCTTGGAGGAGAGCCCTGGTACCTGAAAAAGGGGAAATCCTCCCTCAGAGATGGGAAGATCTTTTAAAAATCCTTCATTCTTCTCACACATTTTCTCCTTTTTAGTATTGAAATAGATGTGAAGACTTTGACAGAGGTATAATAATAGAGAAGGCACAGTTGTTTTTCTTTACTTCCATGCCTACTAGTGAAAGCTTTTAGCTTATATTAGAAGCGCAGCAGAGTTCAAACACTTGCAGGAGATGCCTGAGAGAAGTGGTAATTTGTCAGAAAAAAGGAAAAAAATCCTTCCTTTTTCAACAGTAGTAACTTGAAGTCTGTTAAGACATGAGGTTCAAAAATAAACAGCATGCCCACCAAGCAGTAAACATTTTTTAAATGCTTGCTAGCATTACTAGACTAATTTCCCACAACATAAAATTGGTTTTCCTGAAAATGTGGCTACTATTTCATACTCAACTTGTTTTGTCTGTCTTCAGATGTGTGACAATTACACAGCTTTTCCTTACACAAAGGCCTGAAACAAAGTAAAATTAAATACTTAGAAAAAAAATCCTGCCTTTACCACACAGATATGCCCACTTCATTGTCAGACTGGGGACTTCTACTTAGAATTTTGTGGGTTTGCCCGCCTATAAGACATTCATCACAAAATTAGGTCATGAATTTACAATGAAGCAGCTGATCTAACTAAAAAAAACAAAGGCACAGGAGCCTCATGCACAGCTGTATCAAATTCCTCCCTACAGCTTATGTACAGTGGAGGAAGTAACAGATCCTTTTGAGAAGGCTCCTGTCTTACCTGGATCCTCTCAAAACTTTTTGGTCATTTTCAACAAGAGGACCAAAGGTAATAAGAGAGGCTGGTAAAAAGAACGTGCTGAGTCCTAGAAAAACATGAGACAATTAGTTTTCATTAATTAGAACTAACCACACCTTAGCACACCTTCAGATTGCACTCCAAAACCTTTAGCTGTCTTGGGGTGAAATACTTAGCCCCGATTGCAAGGCCTCAGGGTCTTCTTACGCCCCTGGCAGACACATCCAAGGTCAGTGCCTGGGCACGTCTGGGGATCAGGCAGCATCTTGCAGTTGATGAGGAAAACATGGCTTTAAAGTCCAGCCCAGACATGGTAGGAAGGGCAACCCCCAGTGCTAACCTGCTTTGCATACAAGCAATCAAAACACCATTTTTGTTCTTCTACAATCTTTAAATGCTTCCTCTTGAATCTGCTGGGGTCTCTTTGGTCCTCTCAGGTCCCCAGACTTTCCTACCTTGGCATCACCCTTCAGTCTTCATGTGCTACTCAGAAGGAGCTCACCTCAAACTACTCCTCCCAGTAGTTTCCCTCTCCCCTTTTTCTACCTCCTCCCTAGGACTAAAGTAGCAGTCAGTAAGCAAACACGCCAATGATATGTAGTGCCTTTTGTCTGCCCTCTTCCCTCCCAAAGGGATTCATCAAGAAACCAGGCTTAATACAGAAAACAACTCATCTCAAATAGCTGTTTGTTTCTTTTAAATCATACAAATTTCCACTTCTATCTTATGCACTCAAAATCTCAAGCTTTTACTGAAAAAATTAAAAATAAAAAAAAAATCAAGAAATAATAGAACTGTATTTCTTTTAAGGGATAAAAAATCCCTTTCCTTCTACAGAAATCAGTAACTGATCTGAGACTGTAACAGAATGGTTTGCAACAGAAGCTGCAGAGGGCAATCTAAAAAAAGAAGTCTATGAACCAACTTTACATGTTATAACCCCTGCTAGGCTGACTACTACATGAACAGACACAGAATTCTGTAGGAACAGAAATAAAGAAGCTAAACTCCAACACTTGATAAAATAAAGTACTTTCAGTTCCAAGTTAAAAGAAATCTGATGTAATACTTGACAAAAGTACATACATGCATGCAAAACTGGAAAAAGATGCAAGGATTTAAATTGAAAGAGAATAATCCATAAGAGTATATGGTCAACATATTATTTATATTTATCTTTGCTGCTTTGGTGTGGAATATACATAATTATAATTTAGCATGAAACCCAGAAATACCTGTAGTATCAGTTGTCTTATCATTGAAAGACTGCATGTTCATTGACAATAGGAAAGATTGTCAGAGACCCAGAAAAGCAGCTACTTAGACCAATGACTGAACCATAAAAAAAAAACATGTTCTGTGGGTGTTCCTTTGAGCAAGACATGACTTGTACTGCATGATAAAAGGCTAAGAAACTTCATGTCTTAGATTCCTCTCCCTGGGTTAGTAAAATAATCTTTTTCCTTTGAAAGGATGTAAACCTTTAAAGCAAAATATAAAACAAGATCTAAAATTTGTTTTAGATTACCATCAGAATATGATAAAAAAATTATTTGAAAAAACAAATTTCCCCTAAACAAAGCTTGAAATTTGTTCTTGCATAACTGATGTAAAAAAATACTAAGGTGTTAAGACTACTTTTGAAAAAGCTCATAATGCACCTCCAAGCACCCAAAGAAAAAATATATTAATACAGGACATTCATGCAGTGAACCAAACACTATCTCAAGGTCAATATAATCTGAGGTTGAGTGTCTGACCATGACTAATTTCAGATGTTTGAGAAGATGCAAGAGTAATGTAACGGGATGACAACTGAAGACAGAGATCATCTCACTGTCTCCAAAACTCCAAGTGTACAGAAGAAACAGAAGTGTTTTGTTCCCAACAGCTCCAATTCAAGACAACTATGACAGCCCATTTCTCTTCTGTTTCCCAAGAACTTTGAAATTTGAAGCAATGCTCTCAACCACGGCCAAAAGAAGATCAGTAACCAAAATCTATAAAAAGCATTGAAGGCTCTTCTTTGGAAAAAAATTAAAAGAGGAGGACAAACAGGACCAGCAGCATGCTCATCAAAAGGCAAGCCAACAAGTACGAAAGAAGGAGAAAACAGCATTGTTCCTGTAGCATCCACATAAGTAACACTACTTGCCAAACAGCAGAGAGATGAATTCTCTGCCACAGTGCCCCATTCGTGTACCCAAGCACCTGCCATCAAGGCTGGCTGCATGAACACTGCCAAGGCTTCAAAGCAACTGCAAACACTGAAAAAAAACACCTCAATAGGAGCCTATAAAATGAGACAAAGATTTATCTCATCAGTTTTCCTATCTTTGTAAAGAATTCCAGGAAACAAAACAAAAACAAAAAAACCAACAACAACAACAAAAACACAAAATAAATTAATTCTCACCTCCAAACCTACCACATGTACTAAAACCAACTGTTTTTATCTTTACACAGTAATAAAAGTCCACGTTATCTTTGGGCCTTCTGAAGTCTGTGATCTTTTACAATCCTTTCCCCTCCTACTGCTATGACTGCCCTGGTGTGTAACTCTGTCTGAGAGTGCCTTCCCACAGCATGGGAGTCAGAACTAGATGGATCCTTAAGGTCTTTTCCATCCAGGTCATACTGAGATTCGATGATTCTATTAAATTCTCTTTATGTCCTCATTTCTCTCTGCAAAGAACTACTGGAGGCATTTGTCTAACTTTTGATAGAGACAATGAAGGTTACACAGGTCTAAGAGACTGCAAAACATGTTGCAGTTTCCTGAGAGAGGGTGAGCTGACCAGGCCATAGCTCAGGGCAGTAAACCCCTCGTGTGCCTCCCCTAATTTCTGCTCCTCACTACATGCCACTGCTGCGCTCTTACAGAAGCTCTGAAACGCCTGACATCCCTCTGCAGCATGCATATGGAGAAGAAAAAGGTGATGGGATTTGCTGCTTTCTGCAGAGCCATCAGTTTGCACTGGGATGTAAAAGAGCCCCATAACCATCATCACTGCTGGGAAGGGCACAGCATATGCTGCGGTTGAAGATCTCCTCTTGGAGAAGGCCAGCAGGCAGTTCCCTCAGCCCAACTATTCCCAAAATTACAACCTGGCAGAATCATAAAAATTGAAGGAATTAAAAGTGTTTGTCAGATTCTTCATTCCTGAATGCTCTGATCCCTGTTCTGGAAACTTTGCAGTACATAAGCAAGGCCAACAGCACAGGAGGTTATCACACACCATTAAACCTCGAACTAGACGAGCAGCTACAGAGCATCCCACCCCCAAAACTCTCCAGTGCCTCCCCTCAAACCAGCAGAGTGCCATGAAGATCAGGTTTTGTGCGCCTGCACACAGCGCTCACCCAGACATGACAAAAGGAGATATAGCAAAATTGTCTGTCTTGGCACAGAGGACTCTGTGAAAGGGTTTTACTGCTTATCACCTCTATCACCGTAGAGCAGCTGCACTTGAATAAATCAGGAAAGAGCTAAGCAAAGATGTGAATTCAGAAGGAGGTGTCCTCAGCCCACCACAGGCACAGCCTCCTTTGTGGGTCATGCCTGAGGACTGGAGAAGGACATGCTGTCTTCCCTCAGACAGCTTCTTCTGAAACACAGCTAATACAGTATCACCTTCTAGTCGGGTTCCTTTGGATCTGGGACTAATGAGAATGCACCTGAGATGATCAAAACCTTACTAAGTGTCATGGTAATGAAGACAGCATAGCATATGAGAGAGAGGGACAGAGCTCTGGACGTACACATCACAAGGTGAACTTGCTCAAAATGCAAAAAGTACGAATTTTTACATCGCTCCGGATTCAGGATCCACAGAAACATATGGATATAATTCAGAAAGTTGCTGCTATTTTTGTAAAATACAGCTGATATCGAAGAGATTTTTGTGAACCACTGGCTTTGTTAAATTCTCTGCTTCTGTTTTGTTTCTTTTTCCCCTCATATTTCAAATCAGTCTGCTGTCTTGTTAATTACAAGGAAAACAAATTTGCTTATAAAACAATTATCCGCTATGTAACTAATACTCTTAATTTAATTGTCTGTTTAACTACCTTTGCAAAATAAATTCAGCAAGCTCTTTCAAGGCATGTTGCTTCAAAAAAACCAACAGAAGAATTTTCTTTTATGGTAAATAAGATCTTTTCTTCAGCATTTACAAATCCAGGGTTCACTCAGACTTTCAGCTTAGGACTCAGAATTTCTCTTTCGAATCTTCTGAGAGCAGATCAAACCCCAAAAGATGCACACATGGATGTGGCCACCCCAGTTCTAGTAGTGATCATGACACCTCCATTCGGCACTGCCAGGGCCAGATCCCAGTTTGGAAACTGGTCCCTTTCTGCCTTTAGCATGCAGAGACCAGGCAAGCACAGCAGCAGTGACACTGCGAGCTGCACATATGAAAAGTGAGGTTTAATTCCAGATGTCTGATCCATCTCTCATTCCCTGGAGCAAGCAGAAATTATGCTTCATCCACCCACTTGCAGAGCAAGAAAAGACCCCTGGCTTGACAGAAGTGCTTCAGGAACCACGAAAATGCTGGGTGTGACCTGCAGCACAGCCATGGCAGCCAGACACCAACCCACACTTAATCAAGCGTTGATGCCCTGCTGCTGACGGTACCTGCAATTCAGCTCACAGAGCTCCCACATGCCTACAGGAGCTGCAGCCAGCATTTGCCAGCAGGTTACATGTCATCTGCCTGCAACTCCCTTTTCAAAGTGAAAAAGTCAGTATGCTACTGGGGCTCCCAAACTACCTGTGCTAAGCTGTCCACAGGTAGCAACAGGCTTTGCCTCTGAGCTGTGGCACAACAGCACAGGAGCACAACCTCAGTCCTCCCCATGCTGCTCAACAAAAATAAAAAATGCAAGAACTTAACTATTTATTTATTTATTAATACCAGTATTTTTGAATTGGTATTCTAAGATGGTCACTTACTGAAAGACAGTTTTAGCATGCTCTCTCCAGTAGAATACATACCATTACCTCTCTGTGGTCATTACTTACAGAGATCATTCTACCAGAGATTAAAGTGCTCATAGATTTATCTGTCTTTTTCTTGCCATCAGAGCCTTAGGAAAAACCCCAAAGGCTGCTGATACTTCACATTCTGCTTTGCAAAACTTGTTTTTGTTTGGGTTTTTTTGGGAGGAGGAAGATGCATCCACAGATATCCGTTCAAAAATTACATTTTTCCTATGTGGTTTTCATATTATTACAGTATCTAGCAATACTTCAGAAACACAAGTTTCAGTCACCAGTATTTACTACAAACATAATACAATCATTCCAAGAAACAGCTAAGCAAAAACTTCAATAGATGGCATGTTATGTTAAAATGTTGCCATTTTAATCTTCCCATGCATACTTTAAAAACTGGATACAAAATGAGAAACACATGTTACTTAGCTAGTCTGATTTCCTTTTTTTTTTTTTTTAATAGGGTGACAGTTCTTTAAAAGTGTTTCAGAACCAAAGACACTGTAACACTAGGACATAAATTATGAGGCCACATACAGTATATATTACAGCAGATGATGAATACCTCAGGTTTTATCCCTCTGATTTTCCTGGTTTAAACCACAGTATGGTCCTACAACTATATTCCCTACGGTATTACAGGCTATACTCCTAAACCACAACATTTTGCTGTCAAATGAAATAGTTTGCCTCAACACTAATTCTTTTAAAACCAAATGCCTTAAACTGTAACATGAGATGACCAGCAATAATTGAAAGATTCTAGGACTTTTATCACAGAAACTGCCTATCTTCTGAGAACTGAAATTTCTTTTTTCCATATAAGCTCAGGTCAGAATACAGACAGCAACTGAAGAAATCATTAAGCTGAAGCCCCTGACCGAGAAAAAGTCAGACAATTTTGAATAATGTTTTTAATATATCCTTAACACAAGTCCTATTTGACTTTCAAAAACCTTTGCAGAAAGGAGATTGCACAACCTCAGCTTGTTCCAGTTCTCCCTAAGGCATAACAGATTTTAAGAACATCATCAAGTCTTTGGTGCAAACTAGTTTAATCTTTTTCGATGCAGTCACAGACCACTTCTCACTAATTTTAAGACTGTAGTATCTTCTTGTCCCCTGATCTCTTTCTGCTGGAACCGAGCTTGTCTAGCCTTTGCAGAACACATTTGCCAATCACATGCAGTCTCTGTAGACGACACTTGCCAAACCCTTCCTAAGCCTTCATGACCATTTTCGGTGGATTGAGACATTTGCATTTGTCTTTCTTAATGGGCTGTGGCCAAAACTGAACACATTATTCTGTTAAGTTTCATTAGTCCAAGACAAAAATTTAAATTACAAACTTCAACAGTACTGCACCCCCATGCTTACTGAGATCTCTGATAACCCTCAGACGTGCTTCCATGGTGCTGCTGCCAGGTTGACTAACTATCTGATTATGGGATGTTCTTCCTGAAAATAGTATCTTGCACTCAAATACAGCCTTTGAACTTATCAAAAACCTCTTGTCTTCCAAAGCAGATCATCAAAAATACATCCTGAAACACCTACTTGTCTTCTTCAGATTTTGTGCTAATTCTGTTGATCAAAGACATCAATGACAACAAGTACAAAGGTGCCAGAACTCCCCCAGCGCCACTTAAACTGACTTGCAGTTTGATGGTGACTCATAATCATTCCCCAAGAATTATCACCCAGACTTGCTATCTCTAGATCTGGTCCCTTTGGTTCAGCTGTTCTCAAACGCTTCAGATGAACAATTTCCATAAGAGCAGCCCTACTGGGTCAGAGGCAGGTTTGTTGTCTGCACTAGGTCAATGCCTGAAATTAATATAAAAACTTGATAAATAATTGACAGTACTTCCCCAGTTTATTTTCCCGGGCTCTGTGTTCAACTCAGTGACACCCTGAGCTACTGGAGGTACTTGGCACAAGTAATCCTTAGTGGATTTTTCTTCCATTAATTTGTCCGGCTGCTTTTCAAGTCCATGTAAACTTTCAATATCCACACACTTCTGAAAGAATCTCCAAAGCTTAACTAACTACACATTGGGTCAAAACCATACCCTCTTTGTTCATTTTGAACCTGCCAGATTAATCTCATGCTTCCATGCTGTGTACTGATAAAAAGTTAGTCCCCACTCAACTTTGCCACATCATTCATGAGACTGTCAAAATTTAAAAAACCGCAAAGCTTTCCTCAGAGCAGCGTTATCAAGTACCACAAAAATAGGAAGACTAGATTGGGTCACAAAGCCTTCTCCACCCTGGCAGATTAGGCACAAGGAAGCACTACTTCACCTTGCTTATGAGAACATTATTATTAATGAGTCAAAATACTGACCCATTATCAAAACAAAGGCATACGGCAACGCCAGAGGCTGAAGGACACAGTATTTAGTGCAGATTATACAGGAATGCCCACTCTGACTAGAAACTTGGGGGTGGCGAAATTAGTTCAACTTACTTACAACTTCTGCAAGCTAATACTGACATGGTTTTGATTCAGAAAGCTATTAAGCCCCACAAGAAAGTTTACTAGCTTTATATTCACACTGCTGGCTTTATAGTTTCACAGTCAAAGGCATAACTGTACCGTCACTAAATAGTTTATTAACTTAGACACATTAAAAACACATACACTAAAATGCAGTCAAGTTAAATCTTAATTTCCTTCTACATTATTAAAAACATTGCAAAGGTTTGTAACTTGTACTCTGACAATGTCCATATTTACTCTCCTACCTCAAGAATACTGAGATCTTTCTTTTGCAGTTATTTTATAAATTGTACACTTCATAGTTATCTTGTAGGTTACCACAGTTTAATTATATTTAAACAAATACTGAAAGACATTTGCTTATATATTTAAATTTTCATAATGATCATTTTAATCATTAAATTACTTCCATTTTATTAGGGTTTTTTCACTAAAAAATAAAACTAAAAACTGCAGATGACATTTAACTCACGAGTTCATCTCCACCCTGTTAATCTGTCACACTTGCAACAGAAGAGACAGTCCCGTGGCCAACCTTTGTACTCGGATGGCTGTGAACCCAATCCATAGGCCACTCTGCAGCCTGGCGATGCCAAATGAACTGTAAGAAATTAGGTCGCCTCAAAGGTCTGTTCCCCTCCCGGAGACCAAGAGGGGATACAAGTCTCGACATACAACTTCTCTTCATCTTTGTAAAAAAAGGGCCAACATCAGCAACATTCGGATGAAGCAATAGGTAGCAACTATCCTTTTATAGAACCTCTCATCTATTAGTTTAGCTATTGCTGTCTTATAGGCCTTTGGTGGCATTTACTAGTTCAGAACCTGAGGACCAAGCATCAAGCAAGCATCAACAATATATGTGCTGTACTGCAAGTTCTATCCAAGACCATTAAGGGGACGAACCTTTTTAAGTCTTCCTAGTCAGTAATGAACACGAGTTACAGGAACTGGGTATCGGGTTTTGGTCGTACAAGGCACTGATACACACTGCTCTCCAAAACCGCAGCCTGCAAAAGTACTTCATGGAGAAATACTCTAAGAGAAGATGTTTTTCCATTGCACTACCAGTCACGCTGAGTTCGGCCAGTAAGGGCTGTAAAAATTTTATTTGCTGTGACAGCATAGAAATGTTCCTGAAGCAAGGAGGGGAGCTCAGTTGTAACTCTGTAGGGATGAGATTTCATAGAGGATGATACTAAAAAGGAAAAAACCAAACCCACAGAGGAAAAAAATTCCCATATCAGTGGATTTAAGGAAGTAAAGAACAGTCCAGAGGGATTTTAACTGCAGCTCGCCGGGAGGCTCCGGGTGTAGCAGGTCCGTCCCGCGGTGCGCTGGCGGGAGCGCTTATCCCGCCGAGGGCCCTTTCCGGCCCTTCCCCGCCCCGATCGCACCTGCCCGGCGGGAAGGGCGGCGGGGGGGAGCCGGGGGGCAGCGCCGCGGCCGGGCCGGTGGGCCGGCGCCTCCCCTGGGCGTCAGGAGGGCGCGGAGGGCGGCGGGGGCCGAGGAGCCGCGTCCTTACCTGCTGCCGGTGCTCCTGGCGGTGGTGCTGCGCTCGCCGCCCCGCCCGCTGCCAGCCCTGCCACTGCTGCTACTGTCGCCGCGGCTGCTGCGCTGCTCTGCACCGCCCCCGCCGCCCGGCCCGGCCCGGCCCGGCCCGGCACGTCACCGCCACAGGGGCTGGCCGGGGGCGGGGGCAGCGCCGGCCGGGGCGGGGGCAGCCGGAGGGGCCGGCCCGGCCTTCCCTGCTGTCCGGGGCCGTGTGACAGGAGCCCTGGCCCGCTGTCCGCCCGCCCGCCCCGGCGCTGCCGCGGCCGCCCCTCCGTGCGGGGGACACAGCACCCCGCAGCCCTGGTGGTGCCGAGGGGCTGGCTCGGGGACGCGCCTGGCTTGTGGCTGGGCCGCGATTATTATGGGAGAAGTTGAGTTTCTTTCTTTGTTTTTACCAACGCGGTTACAAAAAGGGTCATTTCTGGGTTGTCTTTGTCTTTATTGACCATCGCCCCATAAAGAAAGGTACAGAGCAGGTGGTGGCTGTCCCGCTGCGCAAACTTCGGCAGTCGGAGGCTGTTTCAGCCCGGTTCCAACACCAGGCTCCCCCTGGCCCTGTGCAGTCCCTGCCCTGCCCCCAGGGTCTTGCCCTGACAGATGTTACACGGGTGGGAGCAGTGACGGTCACACCCGCTGCTTAGTGGCACAACAGCATCGCTTGCCCCCGCCCTGTCCCCGCTGCGGCTCCTGCGAGGCGACACAGGTGCCAGCCTGCCTTCCCACCGGACTCCATGGTGGCTCTGCGGGATTTCCCTGGCATCTGCCTACACCCAGCTATTCATCCTGGTGGCTGGTGGTGTGAGAGTGGCCCAACTGGACGGCATTGCATCATGCTCAGCCCTGGCGTCACCACTGAGGGCACCCGCAGCCGCCTCTCCCTGACCAGCCGTGCTGCAGCTCTGCGTCGCCTCCCTGTCCCTTGGCTTTACAACGACTCATTCCTAGCGTCGCTAGCTGGTTTGTCAGCTTTCCTATAAACACTTTGCTTCTCTCCACACAATACTTCATGATGGCACAATGACTTGACAATATGTGCAAAGCCTCCTTGTTCTCCACTTGATGATTCTTATATATTTTACTGACAAAGGGAAACAAACGAGTTCATACTTCAAAATTTCGTGTTTTCCCTAATTTTCCAGCCCTAGCTTTCTTTAGGCAGGGTATGCTTCACTGCATCCTTTTTGAGTGTTTGGACAACACCAGGGACAATTGTGAATACAGCCTCTAGCTAATAAATAATTTAAACAAATTTCTTCCAGCCATATCTACCCCTGTAGATATGATACTCATCACAATGCCTTGGCCTCTTTTAGGGGACAAAGAAAACTCAGGGAGAACCTAGAGAAACTCAGGGGTTCCTGTCAAGGATCATTATGGATGTACACATGGAAGGAAAATGGCAGTACACAAAGTGCATGAGTAATCCTACATCCTGGGCAGAGCATGGGTGGAGTTAAAAATCCTGTATCCAGATTAACATTCCTATGACTCCTGAAATGTGCTATGAGCTTGTTTTGGTTTTTAAAACGTTCCACGTGCCTGCAAAGCAGCAAGGTGAATTTGACAGTTGCATCTTCACTTGACGTAATTTAGGAACGTTTAACAATTTGGACAAATCAAAATATTGTATAACTTCTAGAACATGGGAGCTTGTCTCTGGCATTACCTTTCAGGGCAGTACCTGGTATGGTTAGCCTTACTTTTATTTGTAAAAGACAGATAAGGATAATTGTTTTCTGTGGGAAAAAAAGTGAACGGGCACATAATTGAAAATACAAATTTGCTGACTGGATATAACCCCCTCTGTTAGCAAAACAGGATATAATGTCAGGAAACGGTCAACAAAATACTTCCAGTGTAAACAAGCCAATCAGTTCTCCAGTACCGTGGAAGCCAAGCAGTGCTGAGCACTATCTCACCATCTGACGTGATCTCCCTCATCAGAAGGAGCCCATCTCTACTCTCTCCTTTTTTTTTTCCTGGGAAATTTAAAAATAACCCAGGACACAACAGCATCTGTTCTGCAAATCTTCTGGGAAAATACAGGAAAACTCACAAGTGAAATCTGAGTGCAAGAACTTCAAACTACGCAAAGAGTGTGTGGGGTGGGAAGCAGAAAGAGAAAACAAGGTAAAACATTTTACTGTACTTGCCTGTATGTAAGGAGGCAGGCAAGAAGCATTTTGAGTTTCATTCCTAGGAAAATTGGGCAACCCTTTGTCATTCAGTCTAACCAAGGCTTTCCAGAACACCAGGAACAGTGCAGATGGGTTGGAGCTGCCGCCCAGTTTTTGCTTAATAGCTGTATAAGGAGCAGATGCAGTTTGAGGCTAGGAGGGAGAGCAGAGTGCCTTCAGCATCATCTCCCCGTTCCTCCCACACCTCAGTGTGTCAAGTGGGGGCACACAGCAGTGGAGGAGCATCCATTCACAAGCTGCAAGGCACAGATATGGTCTGTCAGCACAGCTGGCGCTCAGGGGCAGGCTCAGACTGTACACATCAGAACAGGAGGCTCTGTTGTGAGGAATGAGAGCTCTATTAGCATCGTCTTAAATGTGTAAGCACTATATTCTGGATGGCCTACCAGAAATCCCATGAGTATACCAAAGGCAGAAAGATCACCAATACAAGGGCAGCACGACATTTTAACAGGACTAGTAACGTGCACATGCACTTCTGCTGTAGCCCTGCTGCAGAGAACTGACAGTATTCCAGATATCCAAGGTGTCTGTGTTCAGTCATTTATTGAAATTGAATATTTTGATATGAATCCAGGTTGTTAGGGATTATAGCAAACAGCTTCTATCATTAAAGTTGTCGTATATTTTTTAAAAATATATTTTAATTGTATGAGCCACTGTATTTTGTCAGACTTAGTTTTGCAAGGATGAGCAGTTAAAGAACCCCAGGTGACTTCTCAGAAAACCCTGAGAAGATATCATGTATGTTTCAATTTCAAAGAATATCATATAATGTCTTGGATATTTAAATTTCAATGAACTTAAATTCTTATGCATAATTCAGTGGATCAAAATTCAGACCATTCAGTATAAGTAAAAAAAGGTAAAGGTCTTCACACTTGCGTGACTAGAAATTTCACTCCTGAGATGGTTGTTCTCAAGTGCTTAGTATAATTTCTCTTCCTACACTTTATTATGAAAAATTAAATGCAAAAATCAGGTTTGACATTGACTACAAGCCTTTTCTGAATGCATCTCTCCACACGGAAAGCTTATTGTTTTTGAATCATGTTGGTATTAGCTACAGCAGTTTTACACAGCCCATGTAATGGGTAAAGTTCTGCCTGTAAGAATGTCCATGGGCACTAAAGACACAGCCAATGAGTTAATGAGGCCAGAAGTTCATTTACTTTACATGCTTTGTTGACATACTCAAGTGTATATGAATGTGATGTAATTACACTGTATCCGTGTAATGTGGTCATGTTAAATACTTCATGGCTTGCCAGCATCAACTCTTGGAGTTTCCTAACTGTATTTTAGTTTAGCACTTCGATACTTCCTAAAATGATTTTATATTTTTGCAAATAATTTCTGAAAAAAAAAACTAAACCTAAATTCACTGGTGTTAGAACTGTTTTAGAATTACCCATGCAGAGTTTGCAAATGTGGCTATTGTAGCTGCCAGCACAATTTATCTGTTATTTCTCTGGATAAAGAATAGCTTGCTCATATGTTCGCAAAAGAACATTTCTAACTGGCTCAAGGTTTAGCAGCTTATGTTTAGAGACAGAAAAAGAACAAGAAAATTTGCTGGGATTTTAGCAGTGGTAGATGACGTTCCTTTCAGGATCAACCTTTGGTTTCTTTCTGAGCAGGCTTACTCTAGATAAGCACCATTCATTTCCTTATCATGTAAATTATTTACTGGAAAATTGGTGTGTAAGTCTCACTTTATCTGCTTCCTTTCACTTAGTGTTATGTGCACATACACAATTCTCTGATTTTGACAGTAGTGAAATGATCCTTTTTTTCCTCTCTTTCCAGTACAGTTTACATGAACACCTACTTTGACTACACCTAATTTTTTTAATATTCCAACTTTTCCACAGGCCTTCTGTATTTCAAGAGCTTCATACAAGTTGCAAAAAAAAAAATTAGACATTATGTTTTAAGGTAAAAGCTAATTTTTAAAGTCTTCCTGTTTCATTTCAGTTGGTGAGTAGTTTCTTCTTTGACCACTTGTTAGTTAAGGAAGGTTGATGGTTTTGCATTTTCAGCCCTACCAATGTTTGACTGTTTCTGAAGCTCTGTTTTTTTTGACTGGGACTAAGTCTCTTGGACTGGCCCTGTTTTTCAATTTCCTCTCCTTAAGGATAATTCAATTAAGCAAATAGATTATTTTGAGTTGTGGGTAGCTCCAGAGAACTAAGCTTGCATAAAAAAAAGCATGAAAGGAGGTAAGGGGAATCCCTGACTTGTGAACTCGTAATCCTTCTGACTGAAGTCCACTGCTTTTTGCTTTACTTTTGTGAGCAGATTCATTCCATAAACACAAATGGTGAGGACAGGAAAATGAGATTACAGTACCCCAGGGTAGCTGGAAGATATTCCTGGAGTCATCCCAGTATTTGAAGACAGATGGATTCCATTCCTGGTACAACACGCCCCATGTCTCTGGGGAAAGACTTTTCTTCTGTTTCTGCTGCAGCTTCTCTCTGACAAAGATATCATGGGCCCACTCACACATATTTAAAAGTAGAATGGGCCTCAGTGGTTTAGATATTTCATCTGGAGAGGGAGGAGCTCTAGTGTAGGAATGAGAACCCAGTAAAAGCCACACAGATAACACACAATCCTAATTACCATAGAGCTGCGTTTTTTTAATTTTTGCTTCTTGCTCCCACTCCCCCTCAGTGCACTCTGTGGTCACCTATATGGATTTCCTTTTTGGTGATGAACAGCAGTTGCCAGTAAAATAACCACAGGCTCATCTGAAAAACAGAAATAGCCTGCAGTAAATAGGTAACCTGTAGATGTCAGGCATAGGGCTGTCCTTCCTTCATGGAGCAGAGGCTACTCACTGGCAATTAAATGAACTTCAGTATGGATTCGCTTGATCATGGCACTGAGAGTTTCTCATACTTTTTAGCAAAGTGGAGGCTTTTTTTGAGGAATTCTGTGAGGTTTATTAATTTGTAAATCTTTTTGTAAAGGCCACTACTCATCTACTGTGTTCCTAAACAATTGTGTCCTGTAAAACATAGTGTGAGGACTTTCCTTCCATCCCATTTCAGACATTTCATTTTAGGCATTTTTAGTTTTAGTTTTTGAGCCAGTCTTGAGAAAGAAAAGTTTAAGAGGAGTAAGTGATCCCCTTGAAATTCTAACACACCTTTGGGCAGGGACCAGAGGAAGTCTGGCAATAATTTAATTCACAAAATATGGGGGTCCAGCTGTAGCTCTCCTACTCTTCACATTGATCTAAGAAGCAAGAAAAAAATATACAAGCAACATGCTGCTAGGCTGAAAAGGAATATTTCTAAGGCAGGAATGAAATTCTGCAAAGCTCTTGCAGGCACTTCCCTTCTGTCTAGCCTTCACATGTCACTGTGGGATTATTATACAGAACAGAGAGAGTTTAATTTACATTGCCTGTAGAATAAATCCACTCTCAAAGATGTAAACTCTGTTGTTGATGCACTTGAACGCTACCAAAAGCACACACAGACTAAACTTGCCTCCCTGTACCCTTTCCATATGTATACTAGCTAGATTATCTTGAACCTCACCTGGGTGCTTTCCTGCTGGTGAGCAGCCCTTGAGCTGGGTTTTACACCTACACTTAGATTCCACTGCCAGCTCTTCAGCCCTAAGACTTTTAGTACAGGATAAGGCAATCCTCACTGAGAAATTAAACACCCACTGTAGCATGATGTTCTCTCCTGGCCCAGAGAGTGTCAAATTGTCCAGTTCTGACTCAGTTACTAAATCTGCTAATAATGTGCATCACCTATCTGTTCACAAACTGTTCTTGGAATTGCAAGAATACTCAAATTACTCTAGAAAAATAGCAGGTAAGAAAAACTGCTGTATTTTTCTTTCAGTTGCTTATAATACCTTCACTAAGCTTCAGCTGCTCAGTTTAAAATTTTCCAAATTAGATATTTGCTGCAAATTGAATGGTAGCTAAAATGGTTCTACTCACATTGTTAAAGAACAGTAACACTAATTAATCTTTGCAAGAAAGTTGCCTGCAGATGTGTAGCATAGATTTAAATTTGGCAAGCAAGTTGTGTTTTATGCCAGAGATGTGCCTTTTGCCCATAGTCTTGCAATGCAACAAGTTTAGCAAAGCTGTGAACTTGTGATGAGTGTTAGCTGTGGGTGGCTTTGACCCCTGTATCTTCATTCTCAGAACAGCACACCTGGAACTGCAGCACTCCTGTTGCTGTGCTGCCCAGGATTTCCTTTGCAACACCATTGCACCAGACAGGTTTGTCACACCAAGTACAGGAACTGAGAGCAAACTCACAGAATCACAGTGTGGTTGATATTGAAGGGGACCTCAGGAGGTCATCTGGTCTGACCCCCTGCTCAAGCAGGGATCCCTAGAGCCAGCTGCCCAGGACCATATCCAGACAGCCTTTGAATATCTCTGAGGATGGAAATTCCACAGCCTCTCAGGGCAACTCACGCTGGTGCTCAGTCACCCTCACAGTAAGAAAGTGTTTCCTGATGCTCAGAGAGAACCTCCTGTATTTCAGTTTGCGCCACTGCCTTTGGTCCTGTCACTGGCCACCACTGAAGAGCCTGGCTCCATCTTGTTTATGTCCTCTCTTCAGGTATTGATACATGTTGATGAGATTCCAACCTGACCCTTCTGTTCCCCAGGCTGAACACTCCCAGCTCTGTAAGCCTATTCTCATAGGAGGAATGCTCCAGTCACTTAATCACCTTTTGTGGCCCTTCACTGGACTCTCCCTAGTATGACCATATCCCTCTCGTACTGGAGAGCCCAGACCAAGATACAATACTCCATGTGTGGCCTTAACAGTGCTGAGTAGAGGGGAACCTCCCTCGATGTGCTGGTGACTCTTCCCAGTGCAGTCCAGGATACTCAGTGCTTTCTTTGCAGCAAGGGCACATTGCCAGTTGATATTCAACTCTGTGTCCACCAGGACCCCCAGGTCCTTTTCTGCAAAACTGTTTACCAACAGTAAATAATTAGTAAATAATTAAAATAATTAGGCCTGCAGAATGACCTTGTACCTGCAGTTGTTCCCCACTAGGGGCTGGACTTCGAGCTTCCCTTTGGAGGTTCCTATCAGCCCATATCTCCAGTCCCTCTGGACCCCTCTAGCAGCACAGCCCTTCAGTGTATCAGCCACTCTTCCCAGATTTGTATCACCTGCAAACTTGCTGAGGGGACCCTCTGTCCCATCATCCAGATTGTTAATGAAGGTGTTGAACAGTAGTGCCAGTATTCACCCCTGGGATGCACTGCTGGTTATAGGCCTCCAACTGGACCTTGTACCATGGATCACCACCCTCTGGGCCCAGATGTTCAGCCTTTACTCAATACGTCTGCTCATCCAGCCCATACATCCTCAGCCTCTCTGCTGATGAAGTTGGCAACACAGGGTCGTGGAGGAAAAAGACAGCAGCAGCCATTTTTCTGGAGTGCAGACTGAAGAACTGAGCTTAGAGACATGGTAAAAGATTGACAGACATAGAGCCAAGGGGGACTGGGAGAAGAACCAGTGCAGAAAGGATTTCACCAGGGGTTTGGAATGAGGGAAAACAGCAAGGGGCAAGTGGTGCTTGAGCAAAATCTGTAACAACCACCAGAACAAGTTCTCCTCTCGGATGTTTTCCTCTAGGTAAGCTAGAAAATTACAACATACTATGACTGTTTATGGAGTAACAAAAATGAGAATTGTGGCATTAGTTCTACAAGTGACCATCATACACTGACAATGGAAGTCAGAAAAGCCAAAATGTGCAAAACGCAAAACAGTGTATGAACTGAGACAAACACAAGCACTAGAAAGGTAGAAAACATTCAAATATTGTTAAGTTGTACAAGGAGCCTTAATTTAGTCCACTTGCATGTACAGACTTCTGTGTGATCACATGTAGTGTTTTCTCCAGACACCACTTCTCTCAATGAATGGTAAATCAGTGTTCAGGGAACTTAAAACTTCACAGTAAAGACAACTATGAGCCATATTATTCCTGTTGTTCCGTGAGAAGATAATGAAAAAAAATCATCTTTGTGAAACCATCCAAATATTGGTTTTCAGATATGAACACATGACCCATTGCTACAGGAAAATTATCCAATATTCAGCAAGTTACTTAATAGCTATGTTCGTATATTCAGATACCCAACTTTAGATGCTTAGGGTAAGATTTACCAGAGTTTGTAAACCCATGGAAATCAAATGACAGCTCTATGTAAGTACTGTAGAAAGCACTCCAATGTGTAAAGAACAGAGCAAAAACTGGAAAACAGAATTAAACAGTCACTTCAATTCTGGTTTCTGATAATCTCAGGTCAGTAAAATGTCTAGGCAAACAGTTCTCCTAACTACAAAATCGGTTTCTCTCAAGTAGCTAAATAAACAGCAAGCATCTTTTTAAGCTAACTTTTCAATGCTCACAAGTGAGAGTAGCTGGAGTGTGAATTTCAGCAGTTTAGAGTAGCTTAACTTAGTTAAACTACAACACTTTTAATCTCCTTCCCTGAGCTTCAGCACTCAACTTGCAAAATGGAGATAATCAAGCAACTCTGACTGCAGACAGAGTAAGAGCAAAGCCAAGTTCACCCTGTCTAGCTTCTAACTGGCCTGAAAAAATTTAGCATCTGAATAAAGGTACTTGAATTCAACATTGTCCCTAGGAAAAGGGAACCTCCATTGACTCTGAGAACTAACTTACTTGCTTTTCACAGACAACCAAGACACAGGAATGCAATTTAGATACTCAAATCAGGCTGACTATACTGCATCCAAATTCAGTAACCATGTGTGACAGACTAACAGAGTAGAATGAAAATCTCACAAAAATGAATGTACAATAAGGTGTAGAGACAAACGAGCTAATAAATTCTTTCAGAGACCACTCCTTTGCAAAACAAAGGCCTGGTTTAGGCCTGGCTTCTGGGGGGCGAGAGGGGAGAACTCTATGACTTTTTAATTAAATACCATATCATAAGCTGTCCATAAAAACACATCCAATACGTTACTACATACATTTGTTTAAAAACGTCTTCTTGATTCTGGAACCTTAATAATCATTTACAGTGCAAATTTTGTTTGAAGTCTAGAAGTTTCAGTGGTCTTTTGGATGGGAGGAAGCTGTGCAACTTCTCATGGCCTTTTATTGCCCTTTTGTAACACAGACAGATCTTATTACAATATTGTTTACAAAGCAGTTTAAGTTTCAGAACTGAGGAACATTTAAGTAAGAAACATATTCCATTTGTTTGCATTCCAGTACAACTTATGTCCTATTTCTGTGAGAAATGTGTCATGCTTTTAATAGTGCTCTTTTGGGGTTAGCCTGTCTGATTTTCTTGTATTACAGAACTGACACACTATCTGGCATATTACTCAATATATTACATAGTGTGAAGTAAATTTCCAGGTCTGAAGTTATGAAGTTCTCTAGAATTAAAATAATTACTCTATTTTCAGTCTGCTACATAAACAGTGCATTTATCAAGGCCAGGTTGGACAGGGCTCTGAGCAACCTGGTCTTTTGGGAGGTGTCCCTGCCCACAGCAAGGGGGTTGGAACGAAGTGATCTTTAAGGTCCCTTCCAACCCAAACAATTCTGTGATCCTAGATCTTTGAATCATAGAGCTTTAAATTCCCAACCAAGTATTCCCTGAGAGTTCCTATAATTAATGTCATAGGTTTGCTCCAATATACAGTAATATCCCCATCCAGGCTACCACTGCACTTCTTACATACATGTAAAGATATGGGAAACACAATGTTAGTTTTCCAGAATTCCAGTTAGGAAGGACAAGCCTGATGTAAACAGGCAGTGTCACAGAGCTTGATTTAAAAACTGATTTAAAAACTGTTACATCTAGAGGACTTTGGGGGCAGAGGTTTGCGTAAGAGTTTGCAAACTACTGCTGTGAGACAGCATCAGAATATTTAGTTGTATTTAGTACATTTAGTTGACATCACTATATATGTAAAATTAAACTAAGTTCATAAACTCAGAAATATTTTTTAAAAAGATAGTTTTGTGTAAATAGTTAATAAATTTCCATAAGGTGAACCACTAGGGAAATCTAACATGTTTTAATTTCTGGGTTAAAGACCAGAGTCTAAACAGACTCTTCACACAGGAAACGCAGGCTGGTTGGAGCACAGTGCTCTTCCCCTAAGTGTACTCCTCACAGCTTATGGGGGAACAAATACTCAGCTGAATCAAACTAGTCTGCCTCCCATTAACCTTATCCAGTCAGCTTGCAGTAAAAGAGAATCTGGTCCTGAAGATGGAATTTGTAACTATCTTCTAAAACTGTGACACTGCACAAATAGACACAGTTACTACGTGGATTTGACTATTCTATTAAAATAAACCATAAACTTATAAAGTACAGTCAGCCTCATTCTGTGGTTGTTTTTCTCATATAGAAGAATCTTTTATTTAAAAATTAATAGTTTTTGTTTCTCCCACTCCTGAATTACTTTATCTGATGTTTGTTTTGGGTAAAGTCATACCCCAAAGAACTCTAGAGAGAGTTAGATAATTAATAAGCACTAACTACTAATAAATAAGGAGGGATGAAAAAGAAAAAAAAACCAACCAAAAAACAAACCAGATATGGCAGGTTTCTGTCTCATTTACTAGAATCTGAATACTTTGAAATCCAGATAACCTTTTGTTCACATATATTCATGTGTGAATGTAGCTCATGTATATTTTTAAGCATTATGCATCACAAATAGCACTGCTTACTCTTCTCCTGGGACATCAACCATGAGCCTCAACAACAACAACAACAAAAAAAGGAAAAAATAAGATCTAGCAAAGACATAGCCTAACTGTTTAAACCTAGGTTGCAGGTAGCCATTACTCTCATAACTGAATAAGGAATCCCTAAGGTATGGTGTACATTGCCCAGTTTCCTTTTGTAACCACAGGATTGCAAGAGTCCGTGCACAAATTTGTTAAAAGCAAGCAAAATCAAGTCTGTCAGAAAATTACAACAGACCACAACAGAGAGGACAGTCACCTTCCAGATTACATCCTCCCTTAACCAGACTGGAGCCTACAAAACAGACATCTTTCACTGCATCTTTGAGCAGGCATGATTAAGCAGAAAAGATTTTGTTTAAAAGTATGGTGGTGAAAGATAAGTAAAACAGCTGTTACCTCTCCTCTTACTGTTTCAAAGCTGTGGTTTTTAACATCAGCTCCCCTTTGGTTTCCAGAAGTAGATGAGAAGAGTCAAAAGACTTGGGGAGAAGTACCTTTGTGAACCCAAGTCACTGCACAGAGGTGCTTTATGGGCACTGTGTATGCAACATTGAAGAAAGACTGTTACAAGAAGTGCCATACCAAAATAAAAATAAAATCTTTTACCCAGACTCCTGCAGCTCTCCTCATTATGGGCCCAAGAATCAGGACTGCAAAGCACAAGCACCTTTATAGCTACTTCTGTTCCAATGCTAAAACACGAGCATCACGTTATCAACGTAAAGCTTTAACCAGTGACTGAAATGACATTCTATTTAAAAATCTGAGGGGAAAAATTACAGTGGGTTGCAAAACTAAGGAAACTGCTGCAGTTTGTTTATAAGAGAAGACTAGTACTTCACTCCAGTTTCCAGAGGTACTATGTTAATGGGAATTAAAAATCATACATGGTCTGCTTAACTCATTTGCTATGAAAGACATTAAAAAAAAAAAATCAACAGCACAGTTTCCTTATCTTAGTGTAAAGCTTTCTTGATTTTTCACTCTTTCTTTACTGAATGTTTTGGAAGTTAGATTCTTCCAAGACAAGAATGTAAGTGCAACCTCAAAAATTGACAACACAGTTCTTCTGTTTGAAGTCTCTGGTCTTTAAAGAGTGTGCTCAGTCTCTCAAGCAGGAAAAAAAGAACTGTCACAAGGGACTACTTAGATGTCTCTTCTGCTTTTGCAGCTATCCTGCAAATGTGCACCAGAAGTACATGCATTTTTAAAGCTAAGTAATCTAAAACTTTAGTCAGAATTCCTAACTGTTATTCTACCCAACATGAAAAATGATACAAACAGATACATTTAATTAGGTGGCCATCTGATACCTTACACTGCAAAATGCAGTCAGGCTACTTTTAAAGCATTTGTAATCCTAAATCTTCTGAAAGAATATACAACATATAGTTTCCACAGAGTGTATGTGTTGTCATATAACTATTAAATAAACATATCTAGTCCCCACCCCACTAACTTCCACTCAGTAATTTGATTCAGAAAACCACTGGTAAAACTTGTTGAATTGCAAAACACTGCAGCATTGCCGACCACTATGTTAAGAACACTTATCAAGCACATGCAGTAGTGAGCTTGTTAAACCAAGCCAGAAAGGCTTTAAATAACTCATACTTAATTCTGTAGGTTTTTTTTCTATTAATGTCACATTTTATTAAAAAAATAAGTTTCCTATATTTAACATGTATAGTAGCTTGCTGTGACTGAAGATCTTGAGACCTTTAACATTAAATGACAGTAAATCCAGCACTTTCTTCACAGCTTTGAAAAAGGGGAAGAAGAAAGGATGAAGGGAAGGACAGGAAAGAGGAAGGAACAGGAGGAAGCACCAGGCCATTCCTAGCAAGAGAACCAAATAGTTCTACAGCATCAAAATATGAACCTGCATCACAAACGTTAGAAAAAGGAAAACTATTATAATTGACCAAATGTAGAGATATTCCATATAATTAGAACATAACATTGGGAAAGACTAGACTGGGAAGGAATACATTCTATTTGCAACTGTCTCTCCTCTATTTCCAAGAAATTATTTTCCTTCCTTCTCTACAAGCCATTGCTGATTTACTCGCAGTTGTATAAACTACTATTCCAATATGTCAGTGGCTGAAGCCAGACACACAAGACACTGCAGTTCCACAACCTGGAACTATTTTATCCCTGATTTTCCCCAACAATGGCAAGAATACTGGGTGAGTTTGAAGGAGGAAACAACTTGGAGATGTGCACGTTACATATTTAATTTGTAGTCCAGAAGATTGCCCCCAAATACTTTGAACAAAAAACCTGCACAGCAGTCACCTCTCACATAAAACATATATGTGGTGCTTACATATTCTCCGTGGGGCCCAGGGTTTATGAGGAGAGAAAGGGGGGAACAAACAACTCCCCTAAATCCCACGGGTTACCTGTGCAAAAGATTAGCAGCTCGTGGTTGTATTGCTCCAAGTGCAACCACTCTGCCTTGGTGAGAGAACCCTCTGCCAACAGAGGGTGTCACAGAGAGTCCTCTGTGCAGGAATGCCCTGGAAGTAACATCACTAGCAGCCATGTTTTCAGGGTTTAGCAAGAATGAAAACTCACGGAGACCATGAAGTACTCGGTTAGACTTGGTGTTGTATACAAAAATAAATCTCGAGGGACAGAGTTCAGCTAATGAACTCTCTGCTGCTTCTCTTTGGGAGAATCAAATGGTAAATGGCATTCCCAGTAGAAAAATCAGGAGAGTAAATACTATCTGCAAGGAGGGACAGAAAATCCCTCTCTACCCCAAACAAATTCCTTCCTGGGAAGAGACACTTTCTGGTTACCTTCAAAGATATCTATATTAGTAGAAAACTGGAGATAACATACCCTTCTCCATGAACTTTCTCTTTCTTTCCTCACTTGAATGCCAAAGCCTTTCTAGAATACAGATAAAAGGCTATGTTTGCAGTTTAAGCAATGATGGCATTTGAGATTGTTGTAAAATCAAAATAAACTGGAAATATCCAAACAAATCCCAACATTAGTTGGATGCTACCTAAAGCCAAGAACAAACAAGCAAGCAATGAACACTGGCATTTTGGTTTTTTGCGTGGATATTACAAAAAATAGTAATCATACACTTTTTTTCTTTTTAAATGTTCATTACTTAGATAAAGCACGTATGAATGTAACATTCAGAATTGTAACATAGAAAATGTAATATGGGCAATCTGCTATTCCAAGTACACTTACCAAAATACAATTTTATAATGAAGAAAGTCTCAAAATACACCTGTACAACAACTGGGATCCACAAAATATGATTTAATAGAATCACTCAAGATCACTTCATTGAAACCACTTTTATAATACTGTTTAAAGAGTCACCTCTGGTCAAAGAGCATTCTCTCCCTTTTCCTAGCCCATCCCACTAAAGCAAGAGTTGAATTGTAATTGCAATGCATATCTTTTAAAACCCTAAATCTGAAGCAGTCCTATGAACTATGACACTGCCTACACTTAGATAGGGGGAGGATGGGAATCACCCTTTGAGGCCATGGTACATTGAAACACTTACCCATATTATTGTCTGTAGCGCAAGCAGAATAATCTTGTAAAGGGCAATTAAATAGGGTCAAAATATGAATTAATTATCTCACTACCAAATCATTCCCTATGTGTTACTTAAGCCTGTAACATTACAACGTTACTGAAAAAGAAAAAGGTAACCATTTTATCCTATATTTTCTTTATTTGCTTTATGTTTAGAATTTGCTATTTAACTTCTATTAACAGAAATACATATAACAAAAGCTCCCTATCAAGTGGAAAAAAAGTAATTACAAATGCTGAAAAAGTTGGCCTCATTAACATATGTACAGACTCACTTACTTAATACACATCTTTGTGGGAATTAAACCATTTTATGACACACATTTATACAGGCATTAAACATTCCCAAGTAATTTTGAGCAGAGAATATGCCAAATCTTTAGTCTGGGCAGACAAAAATGTAGATTTCAGTTTTGATTGTGGAACTAACATGCAACATTCAGTCTGAGCTGCTGTTGGTAAGTTGTTCTGTCTTTTCCTGCAAAATTGAACTTGGATCTCTTTGTCCCTTCTTTTCCTTGTTCTGCTGTTCCTGGAGCTTCAGGATTAGTTTTCGTATTTCTTCTCTTTTTGTTTTCATTCTTGGGCGTGGAAACCAGTCTGTTAAGTTCATTGGTAGCTCAAAACTCAAAATGGGGTTCTGAAAAAGAAAGGTCATTTGGATATTAAGTAAGGAGTTACAACCGAAAAGACTGAAGAAAACTACAGTGAGTAAAAGTTCCAAGCTTCATTCCATCAGAATGAAACAAAATTTCTACAATTTCTGTGTTTTGTACATGCACAATTATGGTAAAAGTCAATCAAGCTTCAGTATGTTACAGAGTAACGTTCATCCACATCACAGTTCTGATTTTAAGAAGGCCCGAACAATCTACTCTTTTTGCTACATCTTTTAGACAAAGCATTTGACTGCATAAATGTGTAAAACTGACCTAATAATAAAAAAAGGGACAGAAAATTACCGTAAAGATATAAGACATTTTTTAAGAATGACTAACATAAAAATCTAGAGCTGATTAGGAATCCATTAATAAACATTCCTGTTCTTATAAGTAACCCTTAGGACCACGATCAACTAGGAAAGCCAGTTTTAAACTTCACCCTAAAAAACAAAGCCCCCCGGCTACTACCAGTGTTTTTTATACTTACATTCTGTTGTCTTGCTAGAGATCATTCATTCAAAGAATTACAAGAATATACTCTGAGACATTATCTATGCCCCTCCAGTGATACTGTACAACAACTCCCCTCTAATGAAACGACAGTTTGTGGAATATTGTTTTCTCTCAAACAAACTCCTCCTTTTGTTTATTCCAGTTTACATCATTAACGGGGTTATTTCAGGGTGAATTACATTCATCGCTGAGGTACCACGAGCGAGGTTGCTTGTGAAGAACACCGGTGACCCTGCCCAGGAAGGTGTCGGTGCCGGACACTGCACTGGCTCTCCGTGCCGGGCTGCAGCGCCTGCCCGGCCCCGCTCAGTGGCCCCGCGGCGGCCCCTGGTGGCCACTGCCCGGACCCCCCACACCGCCCCAGGGAAATGCGGGCCACACACTGGGCAGGGCCCGATGTAGTTCAGCAATCAGTTTGCAAGAAGGAATGGGCTGAGATCATTGAAACTTGGCGGCTTCTCACACTCCTGGTATACAAAACAGGAAGCACCTGGCTACAAGTTCTATGCTCTCATGTATTCACTGGTAAAAGCAAAAGCTTTTGTCTTCCATTAGCATGAATGCACTCTGCTCTCGAGTAAAGTAGGAATGAGGGGAGGGTTGAGGAATGAAGAAGCAGCTGCCAGCTTTCCCAGGGCAGAGGTAGCTACTGTAGAATTAAGGAACAAAAGCACCGTGGATTCTAAAGAGAGTTAGTGTCCCGTGCAGGCAACGTTTCACTTGACCATCATTTCTCCTCCCAACCAAGACCAGAAGGTGCCAGTACCTCCACTTAAGAAAGGAGTTTGTAACTTGAAGACCAAGTCAGCTGAAGTAACTGTTCAACCAATTCCTTCAATGGAAACAAGATTTGGCATTTTACTGTAACAATTCACTTGCATGTCTTCCTGCAAGTTAATAAAACAAACAAAACAAAAACCCCCTACCTGTGCCACATTACTGAATTTGTTAGTCACAGTTCTTAGGGAGAAGAGAACAAGCTTTTTGTACTGCATTTTTAGTTTAGATTTTGAACTCAAGTTCTTACTTGAGTAATTTTAAAGGGTACACACCAAAAGAACACAAAGGTAGAGTCTAAATGTATTTTGTACGATTCCCTCCAAAAATTCCATGGCTTATGATTTCTCATATGTATGTACAATCGAAGAGGATAATTAGTTTATTTTCCAAGAAGTTATTATGTATGTTATATATAAATTTGTTTATAATGCATAATCTCACAAATAGGTATAAGACCTAAACTAGAAGCTTTTCATAATTGCAATCATTTTCATAGCTTATATTTGATTGCTGCAGGAAACAGAAATAGATACACAAACATACATACCTCAAAAAAACTCTCCACATACTGCAGTATGTACACTCCACAATCACTGAAGTTGTTCTGTTGTGGCACTTTTGGGTTGGAACCTTTCATGACATCTTTGGAAAAGCTTCTTTTACTGCCTTTCCTGACTTCCCATTCCACCTCTAAATATCTATGATAAAAGAGCATGCAAATGAAAACCCATTTTGTTTTTATTCCTTGAAAAATTCTGAAAAAAAAACCCCAAACAAACAACCAAACCAAACTAAAAAAGCCCCCAACACCAGATATGAAACTTACTCCCTTAGTGTTTTCACAACGTTTGACCGCGAAGGGCCTCTCAGTGAGTCCATAAGTAAAATGCAGGGCCTAAGAGAGAATACAATTTTTAAGTACACAGTATTTTACAGCAGCCTGAAAAACACAACAGTACACAGAAAGGGTTTGTGAGGTGACCTTAACAAAACTATTGTTAAGGTCACGTCACAAAAACTACAAAGTTCTGCCAGCACTGCTGTAACCCCCTAACTGGGATAGCTAAATAGCAAGTTACCTTTATATTTATCCATATACTAAGTACACTTAGGAATGCACTTAAAAATATAGTACTATCAGACCAAAATAGTTGCTTATAACACCCTCAGGTGATTCTATGATGTGTATTTTGAGGGGTAAATAAATGCAGATTACTCTTCATGAATCTCTGCTTTTTTTCTAACAGTACCAGATACACATTTTAATAAGGTATCCTTTAAAGAAGTTTCAAACTAGTAAATTCAGACAAAATATTTGCATGCATTTATGTATAGATGTGTTTGCATTTATAAACTAATTTACATGTATGCAATTTTTTAAGCATAACCACATAATCGCCTCAATGTTTTCTTGTACTTGTTTTAATTTCTGATAAAAGAAAGCTATTATTTATATAGGTAATGCTCTTTAAAAAAGCATAATCTAGTACTTTGAAGGATACAGAGGTGACAGCTTTTTCAGGGTAATTTTCTATTTCATAGAGAAGTAATTTTAAAATATGCTAATAGTAAAGTATTTAAGTGCTCTTAATGACTTGATACTTAAGTGTCAAAGATGTTATGAAATTTCCCATGTGGATTAAAATACTGTCTCCTGGAAAGCATTATGTATAAATAATCTGTCATTAAAATGGGACAAATTTAGCCAAGCTATAATCAGAAACTCATAAATATTCTTAAAACTCACAAGACAGAGGGACTTTTACTCCTTTATGAAAATGTATTGCCACATATTTCATATCATCAGTAAATTTACAATTTTATTCTGCATCATAAGAGTGTAATTGTGAAAGTCTTCACCTTTCTACTAAACATTATATTCAAAAAGAAGGAAAATATAAAAATGAAAAAATGATGAAAACATACAAAGGAAACTGTCAAGACAGGAAAACTAGTAAGAGTATTTCTGGACTTGGAATAAGGCATTTCTGTCACACCAAAATGCAAACAACTGCAGTCAATGTTTACTAAGAAATTATTTCTGGGTTTTATATAGGAAAAAAAGTTTTCAAATCCAAAACATATAAAAAATGAAACAAAAAAGTGTGGAACACTCTTATTAAAAAAAACAAACTAAGAACAGAGAGAGACAACAAAGAGGAACAGTGAAAACACATTTACATAAGGGGGCAGTTAAAATTATTCCCATTTTCTTTTACTAATTTGAGTAGTGGCAAAAGTTTTCTTTAGTATTACTTTCATTTCAAGACATTAATCTGCTTTTTAATAGAGGACACATTTGAACATGCTTCCACACATTCCTTCTGTAGGAATACAAGTGCAAGATATCAAAGAACAGCCTTATTGGAAGAAAAAAAATCTTTGCTTGCCTGAAGCAGCGCACAAACTTAACAGAAACCCAAAAAGCTATTATTTCACTACTAGTTTCATTCAATACATTTTCTGCTCACTGAAGCTGATAGTACAAAGTATAAAATTGTCTCTCAAACACTAAGAGCACGCTGATTAAAAGTGTAGGAAGACTCAGGTATGAGAATTTCCCACAATTACTGTCCTTTATATTTCATAAACTTTTATAAAATTCCCATTTTATCTCTTTTAATACTTACTGTTTGCAGATAGTTGGCTTCAGGTACCATTGTCCCATTTCTGAATTACAGTTATCATCTACAAGGCCACCATCATCACTACTGTCTTCCTACAGAAGCAAGATGGTTACAGGTGTTTAAAAGTTACTATTGTTTTTTTCAAACAGATGCAAAAGGAATTACTGCTACACTCAACCATTTTCATTCAAGACCAATAACCTAAGTTTAATAAAGAAATGGTAGCTTTAATCTGAAATGACTGACTGTTTAAAAAGTTTGCCAACTTTTAGTCACATGATTTCTCAAATCCATGCTGGAATGGCACGGATTGAATGGTGCTATTTATTTGAGGCCTGCTGAAACTAGAAAAAAACTGCAGCTGGTATTTTCAAAACACTGCTGCCTTGAAAGAGGTTCATCTCCATTATTTGGTTATAATCTAAATTATCGATACTTTTCTTGCTAATGAATACTAGAAACTTGCTTGGTGGTTTCACATATGTTATCTTCTAGGTGAAATGAGACAAAAATCTGCAACAAATTCACACCTAAAACTCTATTTTTGCTCCAGAATGCAACAACTTGATTCTTAGGGCAAGGAAGATTAAATCACCATGATACTGTATATTATGGGTTGTAAAAACAGTCATGCCACAAACCTGGAAATGTCTTCTGACCTTTTGATTTGACTGTTATGAAACATTTTTATGAACAAACCCACCAAGTTATTCTATCTAAAAGTATCCCAGTGATCCACAGTTTCTTACCATTCTATTGAGTTCAATGTTACTACCACAGATAATTGTGTTATGGGGAAAGAGATGCTTTCAAAAATTGGGAACCCCTGTCTCAGCATAATTTGTGAGAATTTTTGTGAGAGTTGTGTACACTTCACAATGATCCTGTGACTGATATCCTCAAGCTATGCCATGAACATTATCATATTAGAAACTGCTGCCTAGTTCCTAATACACTTGTTTCTGTTGCAGCCTCAACTCCTTTTTTTAGTAGATGCAAAGGCAGGTGCACTCCGCATCACAGTCTATGATTTCTATACTTGCTTTGTGCATTTTAGAGGATATCAGTGACAGCTTCAGCCTAAATTCTAAGCTACACTGCAGACAAGGAACTTGGAATCTGCTCCTCCTCTCAAGGAACACAGTTGGTCACGTGCTTGCTGCCCTGCCTTCATGCCATGTACTTTATTCTCCATCTTCTGGGAACTCTAACTCCTACAAAATAGACAGTCAGGCACTTCCATCAGGCAAAACTCAGAATGTCTGCATGAGTGGCACAACAGGAGAGGTGGGCTGAGTCCGTTTGAAACGCACAGTTATGGTTCAACATAAACTGGAGCTTTTGTATGTGTGTACACAGATACTATTTGGAAGTCATTACAGATAGCTGCAGACTCTGAAAAATAATAGTTTGTTCTGGACTCAAAGGTGAAAACCTGAAATCATACACCTGGAACACGAACAGGAAGCCAATTAAGAAGAGCAAATGTGTAACTTCTAGCTTGTTCACGTTGATCTTACACTGCAGAAGCAACAGGGTCATGGAATAATGCCCTCATACCCAGTACTGAGTCAATAAAGGACATTTTGATGATCAGTTTTTCCACAGCTCTAAAATCTAAATGTTTTCCAATTTGAACAAGAAAGGTACTTGATTATATATTCAGTCTGTGCAAATTTGATTAGGAGAAGCACCAATGAAACAAAACAGCAGAGTAGCACATACTTATAAATGTGGCTGTTTATGTCCAGGAAATGCAACTGAAAGAAGAGTAACTTGCTCTTGGGTTTGGTAAATAAAACACGGGGGTGGGGGAGATGAAAGACAGAAACATATTAACTTTCAGAGTTTCCACTAAAATCACTGTGTAATATTGTCACTATGCCAAAAACTCACAAAATTAAATGCAGGTTCAGTACAGCAGTTCTCTTAAACAGCTAAACTAACAAATGTATAATCCTCTCTGTCAGCTGATCTGCAAATTTTTGTGGGTAACCAGTCCTTTGGATTTGACACTTACAAAGATAACTAGCTTTAGACAATGCACATTCACAATGTGTATACTGCTTTTAAGCTGTCCATTCAAAATACAACACAATAGTTCACATTTCCTAAATAAAACTGCTAAATTCTTTACCTGGTTATCTTGGTCTTCAGAAAAATCTATAAGATCATCTTCATTTAGTTTACTGCCATCAGCTGAGTCTTCACTATAGTTTAGTCTGATTTTGTGTAATCCATCTGTATCAATCACAGACAGTAGGATATTTAAACATCAAAAACCCGACGTCATCTCTGAAGACCAAACACATTTTAAATACCTCAGATGTCCTCAGGATTGCTCACAGTAACTGTGATACAGCTAACATATAATAATTTAATCATGGAAATGAACAAAAGTGAAAAGCTTCTTCTAATTAGCATAACAGAAAATATATCTTATTCTGTGAAATGTCTAAAAAAATCTGAGACCCCTAGACTAAAACCCACCATGAAATTGCCCCATAGTTCCATGAACAGTATAAACTGGTACTGCCACCAAAAGGGGCACTCTGATTTACTCTCTAAAATATCTATTTATTCCTAACCCTAGCTGGTTCCTTCCATGACACCAAATACATTCACACACAGTGGACCAGACTGAGAAAGAGCCACAGGCTTATGATTTTTTAATTGGAAACACTTCCTTGATCACTATGCAGTTAATCAAGACTTGTGGTGGTAAAAGCAAAAATGCAGCTTGGGAACACACTGCTAGGGAGAGGACAGAATGAAGGATCAGCTCTCCTGGGAGCAGCAGCTTAGAAATATTTCTGAAACTTCACTGCTACATAAAAAGAATATCTGTAAATTCACTGTCTACCCCCTCTATATATCTAGTCATTTAGGAAACAGCATCAGAAGAAATAAAGAATCATGAATGTTATAGCTATACCTGTGCAAGAGGCAGATACAGATAGCTACAGGCTCACTAGTCTTACTATACCACCATACAAGACTCCAGAACAGATTTCGAGGAGAAAGAATAGTAAACTGTGGAAATAAGTAACTCGTACCAGCAGAACCCAAAAGCATCCCAGAAAAGGGCTATGTAATATATCTAAACAATCACAACAATAAAGGCATTGCTTATGGTGTCACTGAAGGACATACTACCTATTAAAGAAAATCAGGATTTCTGTAAGAACAGTAAATAGGGCAATGAACTAGCTAATAGAGAAGACAGAGAACACCTGCATTTGAGAATATTTTCAACAGAGAATCTGAAGTACCACTTTGGAAAGAGGTCAGCAGAGGAGTTCCACAGGGACAAACTTGAGAATTAGTCTTACTCAGTGCCTTTGAAAAGACCTTAGCACAAGAAGTGGGTCATATACTAATGTAACTTATTGTTGACAGATTTCTAAAAAATAAAAATTGGTATTGAGAAGAATCACATCTCATTCAAAAACTGAGCAATAAAAAGAGGATTAGTTAAGTAATAAATATAGATACATTTTGGATGATTTCTTCAAAGCTATTTAGGTATGAACTCCTACTGATTCACAGGTTCAACACCAGGATTTAGTTTGAGATGCAGACATCTCAGTTTAGGGTCCCATATATAGCTAGCACCTAGGATCTCACAATGTTGAAAGTAATCCATAATTAGAGCACAGATCTACTCAACTAAACAGCTACTCTATATCTACTTTAGGATGAGAAGAGCAGGTCTCTTGGTTTCACTGACCCTATCGAAGTGGTACCTGTTATCTTTTGAGATATCCCTGGATATCCAGGACATATGTATGGATTTGGCACAGTAATCATCCACACCCTTCTGGAGCAACAATCAAAGACTGGTCAGAAAAACCAAGGCAGAATGCCCATCTTCCATCTGGTTGAAACGGAAGATTAAATACATAGCACATCTAAATTTAGCAGCCTAAACATATCCTTAGGGTCAATCTTACCCTTAAACCAGGACTATGACCAGTAAGAACATCTGCATTAAGGAAAGGGTGCATCATATGCAATAGTTGAGCAAGAGAGTCTGAGCATTTAAGTTAGAAACAGAATGACCATCAGCTGCCAATACAGTGCAGCCATAAAAAACCCCCAAGAAATGTAATCCTAGCAAAAATCTGTCATAAAGCATATTCCAATTAATTACAGACAAGTACCAGTAGCAGCATCCAAGACATGAGACTACATCATACAGCAGCAATATCATAAACAGTAACAATGACACATAAAATGAAAAATCAGTTCAAACAAGAACAGATCTATGCGCACCCCCAGTACCCCTCCAAGACCTCCTAGAAAAAAGTGACAACGTTATCACAAATGAATAAATTTAGATTAGACAGTAATAGGAGATCCACAAAGATAGTGAAGTTGTAATGGCCTGCAGTACAGAGATTAAACCACGTGATTGATAATATTTTCAAAACTTGTACTATAGGTGATACAGTTCCTTACTGTGTAAATTAAGTCAGTAGGAATACTACTGGTGACTAAGGTAAAAGCTTTTGCATGACCAGGTGTTTTGTACTTTATACCTCAAGGGGATCCAAACCTTGCAGTGAACAGAGAAAATGATCTGTTCCTAATTTCTTTACCTGCCTTTAAAAGTTATGCCAGCTCCTTTGTTCACTTGGGTACAAATACTGTTGCAGATCACTGAACTCAGTTTCCACAGCACTAAAGCATGAAAAAAGCCTCTCTAAATGTAACATGGAAGAAATTTTTTTCTTTAGAATTACTTTTTTCTTAGTTGTTTTTACCCACCTTATCAGTACATTAAAAAAATGAATAGCGTTGAAGTAAACCTCAAACACTAGAAGACACTGAAATTAAGGTTGTTCACAATCTTAATTCAGTTTCCTCATACACATACATTATAAGGATCCATGGTAAACTACTATTCTTTCTTTAACAATTACAGTCTTAAGTGATGCAAAGAGATATCTACAAAGTTATCTTGTTTGGAAAAAGGGCACAAAACTGAAAAAGTAATCTGATTTTGGCAGTGTTTTATCTCCAGCCCTTTGCCATGAGAGTTATGTCAACAGCCACAAAAACTTTTAAAATGCAATAGCTGTGTATTACTTATATTGCAAGCACTTGAAATTCAGCCACATACTAAACATTCAAAGTATGAAGTTTACACAATTGCAGAAGTAGTAACAGATGTGAAATCTCCAAATGTTTCATTAAAATGTGCATACTTTTACCATTACATACCCATAGATTGGCTAGCAGCTGTGAATTCACCCTGTATACCATTTTTATCCAGAGTTCTATGGTCTAGTTTATGGCATGCTGATTCCACAGTGTTAGGTTCTTCCACATCACTGTCTGTTTGATTCAGTTTTTTGAAAGCACTTTTCCCCCTACAAGGACTTCGTCTACAACATGAAGACTCACTGTCCTCTGTTTCACTGTTTGGGTCAATTAAAGCTGTATTGTACTTTTTGGTCAACGTTTTCTTTGCTGTGGACTTGGAAGGCGAGTTTTGTGCATCTAATTCATTTGGCAAAGGAGATGGTGCGTTACTCTCTCCATCTGAAGAGGAAGATTTCATCGGCATTGCAGCATTTTCATGATAGTGGGGATTTGGTTCATATTTGGGCTTTTCTAAACCAGGAAAACAGATAACAGCCAAAAACCAGTGGGCTCTGTAAAGGAAAAAAAAACGATTAAAAACTAGCAATTACATTAATGCTCACAGTTAAACCTGAAATTAGTAAAAACCAAGCAAAACACTGAGTACACACACACAAAATAAATGCGCGTCCATAATTATTCAAAGATAAACTGTAATAGCTGTTCACTTTTCTGAGCAAGTTTTACTAAGCCTTCACAGTCTTCTGTAAAAGTAGGATTTCTTCATGCAAGTAATAACCAACATATATATTAATATGATGCAGTTAGTTGAAAACAGGTGCTAACTATATATTTCAATTTGCTCATTCTTTCATTCTCTGAATTAAAACTTATTCCTTTTTTAGTATTTTCTTCATCAGCGCATGAATTAGAGATTGTAGAGTTCATGTTTTATGGTTGTTTTAACTTTTCTAGTACTTCAGCACTAGCAGTATACCTAGTCAGATCTAACAGTATAGCTGAATTGCCCATACTCTTCCACCTATGAAATCTTCCAATTGTATTCAACACTTCACATTTTAGAAGAAATCTTGTCAACAGTAAGTTAAAGAAGGGGAAAAAAGAGTGTTTGGTATGCTACCACCATGACTCTGTTGTCCTCTTCACCCTTCACAGAACTGACATTCTAACTTCTTCAGGATCAAAAATAGTTATACTCCTCAACACAAAATAGGTTTTGTCCCAGTTTCCTCCTATCTCCTTGCCTTTTCAGGCTTCACTGACTTGCCACTCAATCAGAAATGGAGCAGCAGCAAATTCAGGGACTGAGGCATTACAAGTGGATTTTAAATGACCCCATTTAGAAATTTTCTGAACGATCTCTGATTCCCTACAGCAAATAACACAACAGAAGCTAGCTTTATATTATACAGGTGTGTTTTAGAAAAAGAAGAAAAAGCAGTAGCTAAAAACGCTTATGATTATGAAGCCTATACTCTATCAAAAGTTAATGGCAGTTAAAGTAAGTGGCCTTTGAAAACTGCATGGAGGCATTTTGTCTTGAATGATTCACCACACTTAATAAATTAACATATTAAGTACTGCCAAACCCTAGAATTTGTGTGTACTCTACTAATATAGACTTTATGCACCAATTATGTAAACAGACTAGCAAATTAACCTGGATGTAAAAAGAAAATGCCTTGTAACTTTTAAGACAACAACATATCTTCATTGGAAACTTGAACAAGAAGGACTGTACAGGCAAAGGACACTGATGCAGTTGTGGTTAAATCACCATATTGTTCTCAAGTTAATTCTCCCCTAGAGTCAATCTGCCCACCTCCACTTACTGTAGTCTGACAGCCTGTTATATGATGAGTCCATATTGCCTAAACTAGTGGTTATGGGACAGTCTGGAAAGGCTTTCTGGAAACAGTCACTGAAGTCCACCAACTCCCCATCAAACCACCACTTTCTCATTTCCCTGGATATGTGGGTATTTTTCTGTTCTGCAATATTCTTACTGTACATACCAGGAAACCACTTTTGCAAATGAATGTCCTATTATCACCACTCACCAAGCTTCAGTTCATGGTGATGGACAGTTCCAAAGGCATGAACAGGATTATTTCCAGGTAACAGATGCACATTAGAAGTCCATTTTTCATGCTCTCATCCCACACTCTCATGGATGAGTCCATGAAACCAAACTAATCTAAACCCAAATCCCCAACCCACACACAATGTGAACATTATGCCTTCAGTACAAACTACTATGTGTTAAGTTACTAGCAATATAACTAATTCTTACAAAACCACAGAATTATTTATTTTCATTTTCAGGTGGCTTCTAAGTCACCCTGTCTGTTATTTGCAGGAGATAAGCCTCATTTCTCCTATGCATAAACAATGTAGATGTCTGAATGATACAAGAGAGGATGGTGGGAAGTAACTATATAACAAGTGCTAAGGCAACTCAAAATTTAAATTACAGATACTTCAAAGTTCTGGTCCTTGAAGCTTCATGGGAGAGGGATGGCAAGGACAAAGTCCATAGTGGACAGGAGGAATACCTTACATCTGAGTAAACTGAATAAGCTAAGTATCTAAAAAACTAAAGTTAGTGCTTGTGAACAGCTTTCTCGGGAATATAATTCCAACTTTATAAAAAGGATAGATCTATGTATGGCCAGTTGTCTCCTAACTGCCTCTCTATAAACAGCCTCAGAATGGAGCTGGAGAGGAGGCAGGAAAAAGAGAAGATTCAAAAATCTTCCTCCCACCACACAATGGTACGGTATCTAGATAAATTTCTTTTTATTAAACTTACTAGCTTTTTATTTAAAAAACCCTCTTTTTTGATTTTTGAAATATTAGCTACCATGGTTATGTGAAGTTAGTTAGAAAACTCCTCTCTCTCTGTCCTGACTTTATTTATGTTTTTATTGTATCCTTTGAAAATGCAGCAGTCTACTTTGGCTTAAGGACTGTTTAGATTATTTCTGTGAAATACAGAAATGTGTTTGTGACTATTTGCTCTGATCTTAAGGAAAGCAAGCATCAAAGTCCTCAGCAACTATGGCAATGCTAATGGTCTTCCTCCTGACCCACAAAAAATATCAGGAAAAAAGGATATAAAAGAAAAAGAAAGAATAAGGTTCCCAAGGTGGTAGAGATTTTCAATTGAATTTTCTTCCAATATTGGTTTATTGTAACTAAAGGATGATCCCACCTCTACAGTGAGATCTCATTATAAAGGACTAAAAAATGTAAATCCAAAAGTTATCAGCGACAAAAGCTTAGGGGAAAGAGCTCCAGAGAATGAGATAAAACTTAGAAAAAGTACTCAAAAAAGTTAATTTTTCCTCAGTCTTTCTACTGCCTGATACTTCTTATACTACAGCATTTAAAGGTCTTAGGTAACTATTTTGTTTTTATCACCTGGAAGAAGTTGTTCCCTTCAATTCACACTACAATGTAGCTTTAAATTTTAGAATTATGAAGCTTAAACCTTTACAAAATAGGATAAAAAGGTATGTTCACTTACGCTTCATTAAGGGGAACAAAAATGAAATCTTTCTCAAAAATGTCAACATGCCGTGTCCACGTTCTTACTCGCCCATGTCGCTTTTGTTGTATTCTGCAAGAAGAAACCAATACATAATTTGTAAGGTGGCTTATTTTATTTGAGGGACCTTTTTCCAGATATTTTCACCTTGACAGCTTGTTGAAATTTTCAAGGCATATTCTATGTTTGCTATGGGTCTGGATGAAATTTTCAAGGCATATTCTATGTTTGCTATGGGTCTGGATGCCTCCTTGAGTTCTGTTCTTCTGCACAAGAAGTATTTGTTCCTGTAGTCTTCACTGTACTTAGCTCTTAGTTAAAATGACTGATCAACAGACTTACGAAAGGTTTGAAGTCTCATGAATATTTCTTCTTTCTCTTTGATTAAGGCGTTTATAGAAGAATGAACTGAACACATGTATTCTATCAGCATCTTCTTTTTTTAGCTTTTCAAGTACCAAATACCTAATTAAAACAAACAAACAAACAACAACAACAAAAAAGAAAAAATTAATAGAGATATTAAAGTATTCACCATCAGAGTGAAAAGGACTGCCAACAGTGCTAGACTTGATGATCTCAGATGTCTTTCCAACTCAGCTGATTTTATGATCCCCACCAAATTGATGCAGCTTCTCAAAAAACAGCTATTTGGAGCTGACAATCCACAGGAACCAATTAATGCGAAGTTTGTGTAAATATTTAAGGTATTAAGTGCTCTGCTCAATCAACAAGTTGTTCTCCTGCTGTTGTATTTATTTTTTTATCACAGTAAGAAAACAAATTTTCAATTAATTTGTTACACGACCTATTTTGTATTTCAGCCACTAGATCTCCAAACACTCCCAGGAGTGACACAATCATTTTCTTTTCACCTCTATAATATTTTAAAAGACTGAAAATTATACACACGCACCTTATGTGTAGCATAAACACAGCAGCATGTAACAATTTAATAAGCTTCTAACATTTGTAGCATCAGAAAATCTCAAAATTAATGTATGTATTACATCATTCAAAACAAAAAAGGTTTTTTCTTTTTTTAGCGAAATTTGCTCTTCAGAAGTTAAAAAAATTATAAAGAACCTTTTTCCATGTCAGAACAACATCATCGTCAAGCAGGATGGGAGAGGAACCAAAATTTCTTGCAAAATTACAAAACAACCTTTAAAATTACAGCTATCCATAGTTGGAGACCAAGTGTTATCAACTGACTTATGAATTTTTAATGTCAGAACTTCTCAAGTTTTAAAGTAAAAGACAACTAAAAACTGATGTGAAATAAAACTTACTTTAAATAAAAATCAATAATAACATCATTTAAAAATTCGCCTTCATTTAGACAATGGAGGTCTTCGTTGGTCACAGAAATACCGCCTTTAGCTGGAGAAGGCGGATAAACTATCAACCTGGGAAGAAAAATACATTCAATAAGAAGTATGAAATGCCAAAAAACCCTCAGAGAATTGTTACAGGGAAAAGATAATTATCTTACTTTTCTATAGGACCAATAAATACTGTATGTGGTTCACCAATTTCTTCATCATCCTCAAAAAAGGGTAACTGTTTATTTCGCTGCTGCATTTTGGACTCAGAAGCAACCTTAAAAGAATAAAGTCAATATTAATTTGCATACGGTGCTCAATTTTACTGAAGCGGTAATAAAACTCTGGAAGTCCAGCAGTGTAATATCCATTGTTTTTGAAAAAGACTTCAAGTTTGGGTTTTTTCTTTCCTACTTCCATCTATTACACTTAGTTCTCTATTCATTTCTTGCAGAGTCTCTAAACTCTAATTCTTTAAAAGGTAGTTTGTTTAAAGAAAGCATTAATTAAATGTAACTACAACACTGCAACCTTATTTCTTGTTTGAGATATTGTAATTTTACCAGTAGATGAACTGGGAAAAAGTTATGTTGTCTAATTATACTACAGATTTCTCATCCCAGAATAACTTTTAAATAACATTTCTTGTGGACCATTGTATAACCTTACAATCAAACTAAACACCTTAAAAAGTACTGTGAGTGTACAGGCTATTTCCCATAGTTTCATAACCCACCATGGACAATTATGGGAATCCTCATATTAAAGTCATCAAAAGTTGTTGGAAATTTTTTTTGGCTAATGACTAATACACTGTCTTTAGTGTATTTGTAACCCAAATAATATAATGGTTTTGTTCTAAAACAAAAACATAATTACATTTTTTATTTTGTTTTCTCTGTGAGATGGGCTTCCTTTGGAATTGTCTTCCATGCACTTAGTAAATGCAACAAGCCTGGCATTGGCTTCTTCAAAGGAAATTTTCACAAAGAAGTCAGAAATATTATTTCTAATACCAATGTCAGCAATTATTTTTTCAAATATTGAGTTTGCATGAGGATCAAGACCGGTTTCAAAAATCAAAATTATGTATTGTTCTTCTTGACCTATAAAGAAGCAGAGAGAAAACTATTCATTTAGGAATAAAATAAAGCATGTTGCAATAATAAACAAATTTTATAGAATCGTGGGACAACATGATTACACACTGCTGACAATACATGTAAGCAGTAATACCAATCTGTGCAGACAGACAGAAGGATCTTTCTTACCTACATTTGCAAAGAGTGCATTCAACTTCTGCCTTAATCTAGCAATGTTAATTATACCTGATAATTTTTTAAATGACACTGAATGCAAAGTCAAAACATATTTTGTTTGAAATAATATCTTCTCTGCTAATCAATACTTTATCTTTTTCTTATTGCTGTTCCTATCCTATTGTTTCAGTACAATTCCAGAAATTATGTATTCAGCATAATGTCCTCTCTGATCCTAGAAGGCTATACTATAAAACATCACTGTTTTTGAAGAAGTTGGAGAGAATGAGTTGGATCAAGCAGCTATTATATAAATACCACCCATTTATATCATCTGAAAAATCAAAAAGCAGTAAATTGCACTGAGAGGAATTATTTTAGGCAGTCAGACACAGGAATAGGATTCAGGTTGCAAATCCCAGTCTCACATAGCTGCCTAACACAGAGCTGCCAGAACCTGTTTCTCCCTAAGAGGAGTTTCAGACACATGTATAACCATTTCCCTTTGGTCATTCCTAACCCAGCAGGCTAACTCTTGTGAAAAATAATTCCTCAGCAGCATAATTCTCAATTTACTGCACAGAGAATTTAGATGTGTAACTGGGTTTTGGGCGTTCCTGTTTTGGGAACTAGGCATCTACACACAATTGTATACAAAGCTATGGATTCAGGCTTGAATTAATTTCATTGTTTACAAAGCAAAGAGCAACTGTGTTATCATAAAGTGCTCCTAAGTATGAAATACAATAAAGCAGCTAGGTATAAAACTAGTTCAGTGCCACAGCCTCAGGGAAAAGAGCTGGGAGGCACTGCTGAGAGGCATGCCAAGGGAAGGACTTCTCACACAGACAGCTCAGGAAGCTTTTCCTTTTTTCATTTGTGAACACCTGTGTCCACCTGGGGTCTACTTCCTGCTCCCAGAATTGTGTAAAGGTCCCCTGCGTGCTCTCCGATTACTTTTGTAATTATAATACTCCTTACAGCTCATACTTTTTATAGGAGGTAGATAAGGTTATTGTAATAGTATTATGGAAGCACACAATTCTGAGACTGTTGAAAGCTTTCTTCCTCCATTTGAATGCATCATGTTTGTACAAAACTGAGTATAAATAATCATAAAATTTAACCTCAAGAAAAGCCTACTTAAGGGTAAGAGGACTCTATGCTGATTGTAACAGGAGTGCATATGAAGATGCATATGCTAGGTCCTTGAAAACTATGTGGAAATTAACTTTTATTTTAACATGCACAAAGACTATCCACGTATTTTCCAAGTAGATATTGGTCTAACTCATAACATCACTACAAGTATACTGGGGAAAGAAATCCAAGTCAAGCCATACAACAGTTTCTACTGAAACTAAGGCCTGTCAGGATACAGCAGAGAAAGCAGAAGAATAGTAAAATCTGTCACATAAGTGTAAAGACTCATATACAAAAGCTAAACAAACCAACTTGCTTTCACTGACTACAAATACTAGTGAAAAAAGTTATACTAAACTGACTGAATGTTGTAATTAATTAGCATGTGTCTGGACAAACAGAATGCCAAGCTGTTCTGAACTGTAACTCTTCACCAGCCTTGGAAGGTGACAGTGTCTGAAAATATACTACACCTACCCCAGCCAATGATGACCGTTTTAGTCTTAACGCATTTAGTCTAAATTCATGACCCAAAATATTAAAATACAATTTAAAGTCAATAGTAGACTAAAATTGTTTTACTTACTGTCTCCTTTACATTCGTACCAGACATTATCTTTACTCATTTTCAGTTGATCTCTCAGGCTACTACAGGTTGCAGGTACTGTCTGTAGGAAAACTACTGGCAATTTTCGGACACTACACCATTCACATTTGGTAAGCTCTGAAGTTTTCAGGTTAATCTCTCTGATATCGTTTTCTGATTCTACGAGAAAATAATAACATGATATTAAATTATAACAAAAATTTCTATCTTTCCTTTACAATTTCCACCTTGATTTTAACAAGAAATCAGTATGTGCTCACTAACATTCTTAAAAGTTTTTAAGACTTTGAAGTTAACACATATCCAGGAAGTGATGGGTTTTTATATCTTAAATAAGACAAACTGAATTCCAATGTCAACTGTCAGGAATCAGAAATAAACTGCTTTCTTCTCACCAACTTTAATCTACTCTTAATTCCATGGGAAAAAAACCCCACAATTTCCAGTGGTTTAAATTTGCAAATATTACTATGACACAAAACTTTCTTTGTAGAAAGTTCTCTTATGAAAAATAACTTTAAAGAGAAGAGGAGAATAAACACGTGCAGAGAAATGATCTGATAAGGTAACAAGGTACTGCTCTCAGTTGACTTCCAAAGAGAAACGATGGTAACATGGTAAATTTTTAACACTACATCTGATGGCTGCCAATGCCAATGTTGAGTATTTTACAGGTTTTACTGAATTATGAAACTGAATACAGAAATTGATGTAGGTGCAAAACTCAAAAAAATTAAATGGAAAAGTGCTAAATGCTCCAACAGACACAACATTTAATGAATCACCATTTTTATGCTATTGAGGGATCAGATCCCATGGAAATAATTTCACTGTGCACCTTTTTTGACTAAACTTGATAGCTGTCTTCTACAAATTATAGTAAGTTTTTTAGTGTTTTATTTTTTAAAATACATTTAATGCATGAAAACTGGTAGTTTCTATTCATCTTTATTTTAGATGCAACATAAATACTTGACTGACAAAAGCTACATTTTACAGGCTGTGAGACACCTTTCTCATATAATAATGACAAAATACAATAGTTCTCTCTAGAAATAACAAAAGCAAAATTCAATAGAACTGTATCTTAAGACTGCACCCAACAAAAGGTAGCAACATTTTTCAGGCCCAGAACAAAATCCTACAAAAGAAAAGGAAGAAAACAGAGCAAGTGCTGTAAGCTCATCATTTCCTAAGCTATGTCATTTATTCTTTATACTGTCTTTCTTTCAGTAACATGAAATATAAAACTTTTAGGCAAGAGAAAAAATTACCAAGGGAGATATAGACAAGAAAGGTCTAAGACACCTGGGTGGTTTTTACTGTCTATTTATGATAGCCGAAATAATGAACTAATATAGTGTTAAAGAGTTAACAAGTTTTACAGGAGGGTTACTCTTGCTTTTTATTTTTGATAATAATTTTCAAGACAACCATAGCCCATCATCACCAGAATATCTACAGATCTTCAACTCAGATGAAAGGGGAAAAACTAATGACCCAGCTGTATGCACAGCACAAATTGCTAAGTCCCGCTATCAGTGAATTTTTTTCTGTCAGTAGATGGCAGAGATAATGCAAAATCCTTTTGTCTTTTATTCACCAGGTAGTTCAGGTCAAATTTGTACTCTCCATTTTTTTTCTTATCTGACTACAGGCACCAGTATAATTTATTACATAAATGACAAAACCAGAATGAATACCGAATTATCATTCACTTGTTAATACCTTTAACAAAGTTACTTCATTCAAAATATATATACTGAGTACCAACATAACGTGAAAAATGCACTCACCTTCTTGACTCTCTAGCCGTATTTTGATATAATCCAAGCAAAACTGAAAGAAAACATAATAGTAAGATTTCACATCTTCTCCAAACCAAAACTGACTGAAAGCCTTTTAACTGTTAGTAAATACATTTCAATTGACTAAGTACTTCAGTAATAAACATTTTAAAATTAAAATTTTACATGTTAAATTTTTAAAAAAACTCAAAATGTACATTTTAGCACAACTCAAGGAGGCAAGCACATTCGTTACTACTCAAGAGTCCTTTTCAGTCCTACTGTTGAATTTTAGATCTCTCTCAAGTACTCAGTTTCCAAAAGTATTTACAATACCATGAAAAACATAACAAATTGTATTTCTTCAAAAGAGAATGTTATCTATCATTATTTAAGCAAATTAAAAACAAACTAGGGTTTTGCAGAAAGGTGGAAAGAACAAGTAACACCTCTCTGCTGTTTCTGTGGTTACCCCAGCAAGAAGTATGCGTTTTATCTGGCTTACTGCATACAACTAACCTTCAATGTCTCCTTGAAAACTTCCATGTAACTTGGAAGGCTAACAAAAAAAAAAAATTGTTCTATAGAAGCAAAATTAATTCACCTGTAGGACAATGCTTCTTCCTCCCACCTATCAATATCCATATTTTTTGTAGCTGTTGTTTTCAATTTTCTCAAGAAATGCATACTAACCCATAACTCCCCAGCAACCAAGTAAACAGGATTTTCAAGGTTTTTGTAGGCACAATGTTTCTATTAAAAACCAGAGCTAGACTGCAGGTGTTAGTACACAACAGTAATCTGAGTTTCTTTGGAAATCATGGCCTCTGGAATTATGGACAAACCCACTGTTCCACAGACAAAGGCAAAATATTACGTTTTTTCAAGTATGAAAATAACAATGTCCATGAAAACCTGAAAGGAGAGCTGTCAAATAACAAGTTTACTTACAATCACAGGTTCCACTACCATTCTTCGTAGCGTTCCTATTCGTATACTTCGACAGTTCAGAATGACACTTTCACAGGAGTTTTGATAATTTAGAGGTACAGTCTCGGTTACCATCTCTTGAGAAATAACTTTACGACGTTTTATTGGAGCGTCAGACAGAATGTTCCCAAACTGAAAAGTAATTTTCAAGGTTTCAGAATGTCTCACTAAGGTTTATTGCTAAATCAAGCTTGTTAAAACTAAGGACTAAATTTTCGGCAAGTTTTCTGTTGGTCAACAGGATTACTTGCTAGAGCTTCCACCTCATATACAGAAGGTAGATATTTACTAAAAGACTTTTTGGGAGTCTGAGGATGTTAACATTGCTACATTCAAGAAGAAAAAAAAAAAAGGTAAGCTGACACTTGCAGACATTTTGTTAACATTTTCAAATCATGAATAGTGCTTCTAAAATTGCCAAAACCAATTCAATTTTAGTCATTTTGAAACACTGTGCACCTGGCAAAACAAAGTTATTTTTAGTATATTTTATTTATTTAGATAAAAACACTAATGCCCTAAAAATACAACAATGTTGGTGGTTTCATTTTTTTCCAGTTTTTGTTAATCCAAGCTTTTGGTGACCAAGTAATTTTTGAGGTACAATGCATCACCACATCAGCAGAGTAGAATCCTCCAGAAATATAAATAAGCCAAATCAGAATTCCTCAAGGCATCTGTACAGAACTACTAAGATGCTTATAGGATAGATTCCAGGGTCAGGAGACTATGTACTGAAAGAAGGCCATGTGGAGTTTGGCTTCAATTCAAGAAAGTCTCTAGATGCTGACTGAAGCTGTAATCTCAATGAAGTATCCTGTTTACCAACAGAACAATCTTACAAAAACCCTATTAAAATGAAATAAAGCCTGCTGACAGGCATCAGATTAACGTATTTATTTGTTGTATTGCTTATATTGCTCTAGTTTGTTGAATTTTCTGTACACTAGTCTTCTCTTTGGTATTTATATCGTTTCATAAAGCTGTCCATGAGCAAGCATTCTTTTTCGTTACAAAATACAATTAAACTCCCACAGAAAAACATTCTACAGGATTCAGTATTCTATTAAGACTAAATCTCAAAAATTATATCCAAGTCCCTAATCACTAGCCCATCTTAGCAATAATTCAAAATATACTTTTGGGTGCTTCATTTAATACACTGGAGAAGGTAGGGATCTAAATCCCTGTAATTAAATGTTTTCCTCAGACTCTTGTTGAAGGGAGCTTTTCATTTTTGTCTACTGGACTGGCTAAATATTATTAAAAGCTTAAAACAAATCACACACAATAAAACAGCAAACATCAAAGTGGTGCTATATTCAAGTAGCCTCTTCAGTGAAGAATAAATGCATATTTTGAGAGAAACACAACTGAATGAAGTCTTTTCTATCGTATCTGGCAAAACTGTTGTGATACCTGCAATTCTTGGTCTTGAATCAATGCAAAATTTGTGTTATACTTCACCAAAAAAAGATCTATATCCCTTGTTTTCAAATGTAAGCTCTTTTCTACTTTTATATAAAATATGTAGTTAATTTCCAGTTTTAAAACTGGTTCGTAAAGACTAGTGACCAGGAACATATGGATATACAAACATTTGAGAGACTTTCAGAAGTCTTAGACCCCAGTGCCTTCACAACACAGTGCTTTCAGTTAATTCAGCAAATACCACTAGAATAACTTAATTCAGAACTTCTAATAATCCAATCTTTTAGCCCCACAGCTTTATTGTAGGCTTAGAGGTTCACAGCTTTATATTGACAGTGATGACTAATTATATACTACATTATGAACATCCACAGTTTCATCAATTACAGCACTAGAATGTTGGTTTCTTTAGTGTTCTAACTCAGAAAACATAAAGGACTGGAAATCTGATCAGATACTCTTGTTGAATCAAACTCACAATAGTGAAACTGGGCAAGTGACTCAAGAATGGTTTTAATCAGCACTATTAATCCAATACCAATTGTCACAGGAAATTTATTCCTCTTAATGGCTCACTACTGAGACAGCTTTTACCACAGTGTGAAATCTGTCCCTTTTGACCACACTTAAGGTGTCTGCTCATGGTACATTTTTTTGTCTTTGTTTATGAAATTCTTACAGTAATATTCAACTAAAAAACAAAACCCCCATCACAAACCCCCTAAAATAAGTGCTATTAGTTGGGACAGTTGTCAAAGTATTTTAATTTTCAAGGGCCACTATTGATACAAGTGTCTCTTTTCAAGTTTAACTTCACATGTCCAAAGTCTTAACAGGCAACAGCTGGTTCTGACATTCTTCTGCAAACTAAGTAAGCCCTTGAGCTTCATAGAGAATCCCTGCCCAGTCTCAAAGAGTAAACATTCAACACAGAAGCATTTATGTTAACAGCATAACTCAAATCATCATGAATCCTTGCAAAAATATAATGAACGCATTTTCTTATGTTTCCAGTATTATGTAGGCCAAAATACTACTTGATTAGCTGCTGAATAAGAAAAACAATCAAATATAGTCAAAATCTGACAGTGCGAAACAAGCCTTTACATATTCCGTTTATTATTTGATTTTTGTTTTCTTTAAACAAAGCATTAAATAGTACCTGATCTTTCATTCTTGCTTTTCTTGGTAGTGTGACTGCAATTTCTGTATCTGTTGTTATACTACCTATCCTCTGTTCTATTCCACAACTGTTCTCCTTTAATGCTGCTTCCACCTTTCCTGTAGAAGGAGCTGGGGAGGAGCGGGCTGAATCTGCAGGACGAGGTGAAATGCTTTCCATTCTCCTAGTGCTGCCACTATTCTCCTCCTCATCATCATCACTAGACAAAACAACTAAACAGAAAATATTAAATTCTCAACCACTAAATTTTTCTGTAACAGAAATTTTTTTTCAAATAATAGTTTAAAAGTAATTTATATAATTGTCCTGCAGTGCCAAAAAAGTCCACATGTATCATTATATTATGCTTTTATTAATGTTTATTTGGAATCTGCTTGCAGGTGCTCTCTCCCTCATTTTTCATTTCTCACAACTAACTCTACAAAAAATGGGTATCATTAATCTACCTCTAGATGTGAAGCCATACTTTCCCTGGTTCAATCAAGAATTGACAGTAAACAATGCAACTTAAAAACCAACAAGAAAATTATGACTGAAATCATTCAAATAAGTAGGACAACGTGGTCTAATAAAATAAGCACAGAACCAGAAACATAATTTCTCCTATTCCATCCTTCCTGCTTATAAATTGAATTTACATACAGAAAGCACAAAAATTAACATTTTACAAACTGTGAAATTTAAATAGATGTGTAGTTCAAAAGAAAAGGGAGAAATTATTAAATAAAAATAAAATACTGCCTTCCCTTTGGGAGAATGAATAATGGAAATCTGCAAAGAATGCTTTTTCTAAAAACTATAAACTGTAAGTCTTTTTTAAACAAACAAGAAAAAGATTAACAAAATAATTTTTGCTTTCCCCAATCTTCATCTTTCTTGGAGAGGACCTCTGCATACAAAAAGGAAATTATTAAAAGTTCTGTCCCCCTTCCCCAAGAACATATACACAAAAAAATTCCATGCAACATCAGTATTGTAAACCTGCACAAATAGTTCCTTCATTATACCATATTCTGGGTTTCCAGCTTAGGGCTGTAGTCATAAAAAAGTACTTACTTGGATCATTTAGTTCAGACGGTCTTGTACTTCTCTGTCTTAAGCTTCCTGTAATTTTAGGATTTTTTGTCCCAGTTATAAGACCAACTTTCCCATTGTGTCGTAACATAGAATGTCCTACAACTTCATTACTCAGTAGAATATCTGCTGGACCTTTTCCAACAGCAGAACTATAAAACTTCTTTGTGCTGAACCCTGTACCTGAAGATTTTTGCCCTGCTGAATTCTGATGTATTGAAGAACGTGATAAAGGTCCCACAGATTCACTTAATGTCACAGTTTGTCTGGAGACTCTTTGCAAATCCTTTAGAGAAGCACTTTCACAATGTCGGCATTTGGTCTGATTTTCATTTGCCCTCCCACAATTTGGGCAATCAGTAGAATAATCAATCTGTTCCAAAAGGTAAAGGAGAAACACACACACAATCAGTAATTGTAAGCAGAAACATACCATTAACAAATCTTGCACTTAAATTCTGTTCAGAATGAATCACAGAATCATTTAGGTTGGAAAAGACCTTTAATATCATGGAGTCCAACCATTAACCGAGCACTGACAAGTCACCACTAAACCATATCCCCAGGTGCCACATCGACATATCTTTTCAATACCTCCAGGGATGGTGACTCAACCACATCCCTGGGCAGTCTCTTCTAATACCTGAAAACCCTTTCGGTGAAGAAGTTCTTCATAATATCCAGAGACTGAGACCATTATGTTAGCAATTACAGTAAGCAGAGAAAGTAAACATTAAAATACAGTTTGATTTCTTTTTTTTTAAGAAAATGAAAAACATTCTACCAGGAACAAACATCATTTGTGGCAATTTTTGAAAAAGCGATTAATGTTGGACAATTCGGATTTTCCTTCTTGCCTTTTTTCCCTTAAGTAATACACTGTTCAGATACATATATCCATCAGCATATATCCATCAGCAAGATCATCCAGTTATATATATTTCTGTAAAAAGTTTTGTTGTGAAATAACCTAAGGATCCACAGAGCAATGCCAAAGAGGACTCAAAGAAACCTTGTAGGTCAAAGTCATTTGTCTTTCCAAGATATTTTCTAACAGCCTGGCAAGTCATGCAGGAAAAATCACTCCTCAAGGGAGGGGAAAAAAAAACGAAAAGTAAATACATTGCTCGAGTCCATTATCTCCAAAAAGAAAACAGGACTTGAGGAATAGGAGTTCCCCAAACTTACAAGAAAGTAGGGGCTCAAAGAAAAATGTGTATCCTATCACTGCAAAGACAGAGGTGTCTTTTGTTTTTCTCACATGTACTAGGTCCAACTTAATTATGTATTACAAGTGTAGAACTTGGACTTCTAAACCTAAGGGATTCAATACTAACACATAAACTACGGAATGTGTACCAAACTGAATACAGGACACCTCTAGAGCCGAAATTTAGTGCATGTTATTGTCTCCTGGAACACTGAACTCAAAAGGCGTTAACCACTGTACTGTGAACTACTGAAGATAACAAATACCTACATCCCACCAAAACCTCTTGAAATCTAGTTTCAAAACACAGTTATCACAATCTACACTACCCCCACTCCCAGCCATGAACACGCTTCCAAGACTTCCTCAGGTGTGCGACCTTGAATCAATTCAAAACCCAAATGTAAAGACCAAAGTCATACAATGACAAAGTATTATTTTTACCAAATTTCTGCAACTTAACAAAGCTACGCATACTGTAGAGAAACAAAAAAATTCCCCAGTGTATAAAATGTATCAGAGCTTTAAAATCTGAGTGGTGGGAAGAGATATCAAGTGACATGAAAACGAGTTGTGCCTCAGTGCTGTTACCAGATGTAGTTCTTAGAAAGTTACTGCTTATCGAATTGAAGAACTTCAGTCAGACATTAAAATATTCAAGAGAAGGTACCAACTGTACCTGAAGGATCTTAGAGTAACTGTACCCCTCTACTTCAACCACACACCAAGAATTTTAAGCCAGTTTCTTTAATAACATCATATTAATTAACTAAATATGCAACAGAAATGCGTAAGGGCAGTACCAAGTGTTTCCACCTAACAAAGAAATACAGTCTGAGTTACTTTCTAATACACAAGAGCAAGCACAAGCTAAGTATATACAATAATCATAGATCTGTGATTTATTTTTTTTAATCAAGATCTCCTTACAGGAAGGTTTTCTTTGATAGTCATACAGTGTGACCTGTATGTGGGCATAATGAAACTTCCATAGTAACCTGTGAAGTTGATAAAAATAGAGAGCCTTAGAGGAATTTCAAAAATATCTTACATCCGATATTCAGAAAAGCTCCTGACAAAAACATGTTGGTTGGTTGCATCTAGACCATAGAGAATACCATTTGGATACCCAAAAGAGCTAGTTTCACTGAAAAAGCAAGTAACTTAGTAAGAAGTACTTGCATTTTTGCAGTACTTTACTGTTTTGAGTACAGAAAATCATGAAATTATCAGTCTCCAGTTTACCAATCAACCATTCAATTAAATCAGATTCTTGTTCTTTTCAAATTCTTTTTCTGTTCAAATCAAAATATAAATATTTCATGGCTAGTATTAATATGAACATTTAAATATCTCTATCATTGTAACTTTTTTTTATTTGTGTAAATCTTCCTCCCAACTCTAAGGATTTTTAAAACATTGCCTTGTTTCACCCCTTCAAAGTCTGCTTTTAAAATATGCATCAATTATTAAAGTTAACCCTTTACATGTTTTTAAAATCTAACCCACCTTTGACTGAGTTAAGCATTTTTTTGTAGCAGAAGATTGACTCAAGTCAGATTGATATGAATTGCAGTGACTTTTCTGTCGCACTTTTCTCTTTATTTCACATTCTGATTCTGAGTCTTCTGTATTTTCCATTCCACTGTCTAGGAGAGAAAAAATGCAAAAATGTTAACATTACATGCCCACTCATACGCTGTTATATTTATGATCAACTTAGTTCTTTACATACACTAACTTGAACCAAACATAAACACCTTTTTAAATTTCCAACAAACTACACTGCTTCGAGTGTCTCATGATTTGTTGTATGAGTAAGAAAAAATTCCCCAAAGTAAATTCAAAAATGTTGTTTTACTAATGCTGTCTCAGTGTCTCTCAGTGACAATTTGTATCTTGATATCTTTGGAGGAGGCTTTGGATTTGCAAGTCTATACTAACTTCATTGCAGATCAAATGGAAGGTCTGCTGCCAAATTAGGAGGGGATGTTAGATTATGCTGTTGGTAATCTTTACTACAGAATTACTGATGAATGCATTTAGAATAATTGGGAATGTTTTGTGTAATTACAATTTCACAGAATCATCAAGGTTGGAAGAGACTTTCAAGATCATCTAGTCTAACTATCAACCTGGCACCACCATAATCACCCCTTAACCATATCCCCATGTGCCACATCCAGACATCTCTTGAACATTACCAGAGACTGTGACTCTGCCACCTCCATGGGCAACTTATTCCAAGGCCTAACCACTCTTTCAGTGAAAAGATTTTTTCAAGTATCTAATCTGAACCTTCCCTGGCATAACATAAGGTCTTTACATCTTGTCCTTTCACCTGAGACATGGCAGAAGAGACTGCCCCCCACCTGGCTACAGTATCCTTTCAGGTAGTTGTCGAGAGGAATAAGGTCTCCCCTGAGCCTCCTTTTCTCCAGACTAGACACCCCCAGCTCCCTCAGCTGCTCCTCATATGACGACTTGTGCTCCAGACCCTTCACCAGCTTCATTGTCCTTTCCAGACACACTCCAGCATCCCAAAGTCCTTTTTAAAGTGAGGGACCCAGAACTGGACATAGTACTCGAGGCACAGCCTCACCAGTGCTGAGCCATCACTTTTCTAGTTCTGCTGTCCACACTATTCTTGCCACAGACCAAGATGCCAGGGGCCATCTTGGCCACCTGGGCACACTGCCAGGTATAAACCAGCAGATTTACTCCTTCAACACAAGACACAGCAGTACAGTGAATTACAGTGTTTTATACTGGGGCATTCATTTCAATACTGTAAGAGTATAGGAAAACAGAAATGAATTAAAATCTCACCCTGTGCATTTTAAGAAGGGGAATATGTTGTACAGGAGTGCCTCAATTAGATTTAAGGTAAAAGTGCTACTTATATTCCCTAGTTTAATTGCAGTCTCCATATTGGAACTTTTTTTAAGACTGTCTTTTCTTCAAAAGCTATGAATACTTTTTCAGTATACATACTGATGATCTCACAAACATCCTATCAGACCACATCTCAAAACTAAAGAATATCTTGTTTTCAAAAAAGAAACAATAAAAGGTGGGTTTTTTTCTAAGTTAACTTACTTTTCAGTAGTACTGCTGAAATTCTACTGAACATTTAACCTAAAACGGCACAGCAAAACAACTTGCCAGTGGAGATGGCTATGCAGCTCAACAGCAGGTTTACAGAGTGTATCTGTACTAACAAAGCTTAACAAAACACAAAAGTGAATTTTCTTTTCCAGTTTCACAATTTCCACACCTCAAGACAAGCTACATTTTCTCCATTGCACCTCCATCAATTTTCCCTAACAACAATATAAGACTGTGTTTCAGCTGAGGTACAGAGCAGTGCTGATGCTGCTCTTCTATTAACTCCTTCAGTGTATCAATATACCAAGTGTTTGTTGGTTACCATGTCCTATTGTTCTCATACTAACACTACTACAGAAGTTCCTCATCAATAATTCACAAACAAGCTGGAGGTCTGGGCTCAGACTGGATGATCTCCAGAGATCTGTTCCATCTCCAGTTCTGTGACTCTAAGTTTTCCCTTATTTCTCTTGTTTTTAAAGTAACTGAAGCCTAATTTAAAATTACTTATTACAAGACTGAACCGGTTACAGAAATATGTCAAAAAGGGCAAAATGCTCACTTCATGCACAAACTTGTATAAAGCCAGAATAACATGATGTAAGGCTCTAAATATATATATATGTGCACACACACACTAAAGGTTATGTAAGATTTGGCAACACACTCATATTCAAAATATTATTCTGCTTAAAAGAAATGAGAACTCTAAAGATAACTTACCCACTCCTTGTGACCGTGGTAATCTAATGTGGTCTGCCTCTACTTTCTGAAGCTGAGGTGGGTATTCTTTTCTGGAAAATTAATTAGATGTATGGTTGTTCTTTCGACAGACACCATTATAATTTAGTCACAATTATACACGAACAAAATAAACCTGAAATGTATCTGAAAGCTCTGAATAAGTAACTTCTCTCTGTTACATACTATCTGTACACTTAAAAAAGTATTGCCAGAATGCTAGGAACAGCCACAGTAAATGTCTTGGAAGTGTTTCTAATCTAAATCTCTTCTGATAATAATCAATAGTTCAGGAGTCTCACACTTGCAGACCCAAGTCTCCAAATACTGAAGCCTGCATCTTCCCCCCCTCCTCGTCATTCAAGAAATACAAGACAGATACTTTTAAAAGCCAAGAATAGAAACAAATATTATTTTAATATTAAAGTAGATTCCAAAAGTTCCACAACTTAAAAAACAGGAAAAGAAGATGCAAAACAGAGGGAAGAGATCTGACATCAAAAACTGTTCTGGCCAGAAACCAGAAAGAACAACACAGGATAAAACATAGTTCCTATATATTTGTTTTTAAAATATTGTAATTAATTTAGACAAATTACTGGATAATAAAACTTCTGTTGGTGTAATTTGCATAATAAAGATATCACATATTTTTGTGCAAATTACTGCAATATAAGGCATTATAGTAAGATTTCTTTAAGTTTCCTGAAAGATATTTTCAGTTTACATACACATGCATCAAATTATGCTACTACCAAATTAAGATTCCTGAAGTTCACTGCATCTTGGTTACTTTTTGTGGCACTTTTCTTTCTCAGTGCTTCCTCTGCCCTGAAGCTGTAGGTTACTGTTCCTGTCATAACAGAAGATGGCATGCACCTGGAACACAGGAGGCCTTGCCAACAACGTCAGCAGAAACTGGTTTTATTGGCAAGTTAAGCAATGGGCTGCAAATAGGCCACACACATCCCATCCTGCTACCTCTGATTACAACCAACAGCAAAGGAGTGAAGCACACAGCTGTAGGCAGTAACACCGCCAACTAACAGCTTAATTTTGAGGACCCATCTGAAAAAAATTTGGCTATGGCCGATATAGACTTCAGCACTAATAAAATAAGATTTTATTTCTTCCAGGACAGCATTTCCTAATGCATCAAACTATAAAAACTTTGAATTTTCTGCATTTCTAGGTAATATTTCTCAGGGTCTTCACGTATTTTATTATTAACTAACAGCTGTTGTCTGACAAGTCATAATTACCTTTCAGTAGTATTGCCTAACATGTCTTGTTTTGAACATATTCATTCTTAGAAAAATTATTTTCTAACACTGAAATTATATTTAAGAGAAACAATATTGAAACTATTTGTCATTTAATTGAAAGCAAACAATAAAGCAAATGATATGGCAGATTTAGAATACTAAAATTTCTTTTAAAATGTAGTCAACAATTCAAAGTCTCTGGACATTTCTAGTTTACAATTTTTCTTCTAAGAATCAAACAAGATTGTATTACATTTTTGACATGCAATATATATTTATCTTTTTAAGATGATAAATTCATTATTTACCATATACGGCTAAATAATTCTTTTACAATAAATCAGAATACAGTAGCATTATCTACCCCTGTCTGAATTTTATGTTAGCAGCATAGACTCATATTGATACCTATTCAATGGCCAAACACTTGCAAGAATACAGAAGAGCTAGCAAAAACTGTGTATCTTTTTTCTGCTACAATACAGAATTGTTACTCATATGGTCACAATGAAGCAGTGGAACCCAAACCTAACTCACAAAAACCAGCTCCAAATCAACTGAGGCTTCCCAGCAAAGTTTAGCATGGTTAGCAATTCAAGGTCAGGCTTGAAGTTGCTTTGAATTAGAAAGAAAAGTGAAGATGATTTCAATCACTACTTAATTTCAGATTTAATCTGAAAAAAAAATGCTTTCTTGGAGACAGTGACAGCCCTCCCACATGAAGGCAGAAACACTAAGCGCCTCCTACTAGTTTCCTTTCCTGAAAAACCCACACACAAACAGGAAGGCAGAGCCCACCACCACAAAGTTTTTACAGACTACAGCACTAAGGTGCCCCTCTCAGCACAATGCCTATTGCCATCTGAACACTTGCAGATCCATTAATACCTTCTCCAGTAAAGCACTCATTTAATTGCATGTGAGTGCAGAAACAGAATGGAAACTATGGTGGTTTTTTAAATTGAACATGACACATGCTCAACTAACATGTTGTTAAACCCTAACCAAAACTAAGTCTTCCATTTCAACAGAAGTAACTGAGAGATCAAACACCTGAACAGATCAAGATGCAAGACTACCTACATACTGTGTCTAACAGTTAAACACCCCAAGAAACACAATAACAGTTAAAACCCCCGAGAAATACAATATTGATTGCTGTTCCTACCATCCTAGCAAATACTTAAAATATCCTTTTTTTTGCCTGTTATATTTCCTAAAAATATTTATGAGATTCAGATTTTGCTTGAAGAACAAGGCTCCATTCTAAGAGGTTAAACAATTTTAGGCATCTCATTTATCTCATCCATTATAAGGACTTTTAATAACTTTAAGTACAAGGGAAGTAGACCAGTATTTGATAAAAGCAATCTCCAGAAGTAGTAAAGCATCAAACACAAAACATTAATCACAGTACCAAGAACGATCGGGCTTTTTCTGCAACAGACATGACCGAATACTGAGGCAGTCTGGATTGTGCAGAGTCATGAACTTTTGACATATCTTAACAGCTAAGTCCTAGAGTATTCTTGACCAAGCATGTTTTGCCCAGACAGAATGGTGTCACTGATTTTGTATTTTAAGCAAACATTCATGATTACTGCCATATTCCTTTACTGGTGGAATTGGACCTCAATATCTTCACGTCGGACTGCTAGACAGACCTCCATAACACCCCCTAGCCAAACTGACATTTTCACTTCATTTCTTCTCTAGAAAAACAAAAAACAAAAAAGGGGGGCAGGGGAAAGGGCAGGACCACAATTTCTGGCTATACCAGAAAGAAATAAACATTAAGAAACAGCTGAATCTGGGAATTTAGGAGACAGTGCCACCCACGATTTGGCACACCACATCAAAAAGCTTGCACCGACTCCTAACTTTGTTGAGGTGCAGGCTTACACAAGAGCTGTGTTTAATGTGCAGCCTGCCTCTTTGAGAGGCCACCTTATTCAATCTTTCCTCTGCTTCTGTATGCTACCATTTGGAGATACACCACTGCAGGCAAGCTGTTGGTTTTTACATCATTACACAAAAGAAGAGTAAAGCATGGTAAGACTGAAGCACCAAGCTGCTGAGGTAAGATTTACCTTCAGCATGTCTTATAGGAAAAACAGAGTGAAAAAGTCAAAAGCTGAAAAGAAAAGGAGCAGTACTGGGAACAGGGTTTTTAGTACACAGGTCAGTAACCCCATCCGGCCCAGAAAGTCAGGAGTTGTGGCTGTACTTATCATGAAAGTAATGTTGAAAACCACATTTAGCAGCTCCTGCCTACATCATCTTCCCCTGCTAGGACAGCAACAAAAAGCAGGGAAAGAAAAAAAGAATGCATCCAGTAGTATTGGGTTAAGAAGCAGCAGGTATCCCCATGAGAAAATTAAGATCACACCAGCATGGAATGCAACCCTTGTCTTCTATGCCATTCAGTGACACTAACTGGCTGGTGAGTTTGATAGTTCTTTTAAGAAGTAACAAAAGGCAGTAAACCAGAAAGGCTTGATTTTATTACTGAATTTGAAGTAAATTTGGAAAATCCTGAATTCACAAAGAACTGTGCTATTTTTATCATTAATGGTTAAACATTATATACACTTTTTAAACAAATCAACCTGGTATCAAGCTCATACTGCCAAAAATCACCTACATAGACAAGATATTTATAAAAACTCAGTGAATTCCTTCCTATCCACAAAACATTTCCACTAACATACAATTATAAACTACGTATGAAGAAAAACAATTGTATGGTATTTCATACTGCTAACAAAATATTAACGGCACTAAACCAGATGCAAAACAAGTGAGAAACGAGCCTGAAATGAGCAATCAAAAACCAGTGTGTCTGTTTTTGCTATACATTTTCTGTTAATTGTTTTAACATATATACTTCATGAATATACACAGTAATGCAACAAAAATCTTTAATGCTATTCAAACCAAGCTGAGATGAGAGTGAAAGTTGTTAAACAGTCTACTAAGATCGGCTTCAGAATCATTCTATTACACAAAGTTTGCTGCTTTACAAAAAGAATTAGCAGAATGCTTACCTAATTTGACATTGGTTATATGAATAGAGAGATAAAGTTCCAGTGGAAATGCACCTCAAGTTCCCGTTAACATAGCATTATTTAGAGATGAATGTAAAAGTCCTTTTTCAGTCAAAGAGAGTAAGTGAACCACAAAAACAGAGCAAAACACAAGCAACCCCCATTACACATAAGCAGATATGATTTCCTGGATTAAATATTCTTTAACTAGCATTGCTACAGCACTCAATCAGTTAATTTACTTAATGCTCATTGCCATGCTCATTTGATCAACAGTAAGCTTACCTTTCCTTTCGGTCCAGATTGCTTAAAATATGAAAAAAGAAAAAAACATATAAGATGCAAAGCCCCATATGTGTTGTACATCACTAAATGCAAAGGTTATTAAATATAAGCTATAACTGTTTCATTGTCTCTTGCACTCACTGGACTAGTTTTCAAACAAGCACTATAATTTTTTATCGCATTTTTGTAAGAGTAATTAAAACGCACAAATGTTACTTCAAAGACAGCAACAGTCAAGTGGTCTAAATAATACATTGACTTGAGTCTTTTTCAGTGTGTAAAATTCGATTAATTCTGATCTTAATCTGGTCATGTCAATTCGCTTGCAATGTAGAAGATGGTAAGACAGAATCTTAATATGTGAATTAAGATCATGCCTCATTTCCAATCACAGAATCATTAAGGTTGGAAAAGACCTCAGAGGCCAACCATTAAAACAACCCCTGATTGCCATACAAAGGATTAAAAAAAAATTATGTAAGAACTCATTTCTAACCATTAAAAAAATATTTAAAGTGTTTAATTGAGAAAAAGATTTCAGAAAGCAATCTTTAAATATTTAAGAAACCACATGCAAAAGCTAGAGAAAAATAGACAGAAACCTCTTTCTGAGGTTTGGGCTAAAAAAAAAGTCTTACAAAATATTTAGGAACTAGTTTCACAAGCATCTCCTTTAACGTAAGTTAACATAAAACGGAATGTAGCTGATGCTCACAACTCTAGTCCTCTGTATACCAAGACTGATATAAAAATAGATCTAACTAAGTATAGCATTCAGACAACCTGAAAATAGCATCTTTATGTCTCCTGTCTTCAAAATTTGCAGTATGGAATGCTGCAAGCTTTTAATCAACATGACTGTTCCTCCCAACCATCAAAAGCCTAATGACCTTCTGTCACGTATGCATTACACTAACAGTGTTCTAAAACAGAACAAATTCAAATTGTTTCCTGTTTTACTTCAGTCACACTAAACAGAATACTATTATTACAGAGTAATAAAATCTCCTTTTCACAAACAAAACACAAGAATAGAGCAAACTTTAATACTCTTGTTACTCAGAAAACGGCAGGAGTGGAAGTAAGGCAGGTAAGAATGTAGTCATGATACTACTACAGAACGCAGTATGAAAACACATTCCATCTCCATAGTGCTCTGGGAAGAGAGTAAAAGGACTTCAAAACTGAATGTGACCACAACAACTTAGACTGGGGTGCAGGTAATCGGCCAATGATGTGTGAAGGTGGGGAAAAATTGCTTCTGACAGGATCTAGCCTTCACAAACAATAAACGCTGCTTTTGTGCAGGCCACATCTCAGTTTTTAAATCCAGTCAGATTCAAACCATGTCTGCATGGAGCCCTATCCACTATCTTTGTATCCTTGGCACAGTTAAGACGAAATTTGGATTACCTCTTTATAGGTGTTGTAAAGAAACTCACTCTGAAGGAACACATACTTAATCCTAGGGAAACTTAAAGGCAGGAAATGCCTTATACTGTACACTGTCATTATATTAGATGCCTCGCTTGTTTTAAAATCCCTTATTAATATAATAGATTTAAATGAATTCTCCTTTTTACATATCACAAAGATTATGAAATTAGAACCTCGGACAGATACAGGAATTATAATAATCAGTGTCCCTACCAATTGCTTCATGCAGCTCATGCATAAAATTTGTTACACATGCTGTACATACTTGCTATTTCAGTGCCAAGTTTTACAGAATAGTCAGTCAACAGCACAAGACAAAACTATGTATCTATTAAATGAAGCAAAATAATTTGAACTAACTACAACACTAGGCCAAGCTATATCTGAAAATCTGTTTATCAGAAGTGAACAAATTTTAATTTAATCCCCAGATTCCACTGGAAAAAATATGAATAATATTCATCATAATATTACTTTGAAATATCAATTTTGTTGCACTAGAAACTTTATTTTAAATATGAGCGCAGCTGATACTCAGCCAGGTTTTAAGTTAACATGCACGTGCAAAAAACTTGCAGAAAGAGGTAAGAAATACAGTACAAATCACAAACTTCAAATTCAGCTTGACAGAGATTACAACTAAATTGCATAATTAGCTTCCCCATGTGATACTATCCCCACTCAAAAAACCCAGTATAAATAACAGAATCTGTTACATTAGTGCCAGAGACGCAAACTGCTCAGAACTAATCTAATCATGTTTTTATTTTTTGTTATCCTTTCAAAAATCTACCATAAGTTTATGTACAATAGATTAGGTTAGATAAAATTATTTCCTCCATATTGTTAGTGATCACCACACCATAACACAATTCCACAAATGCAAACAAGGAAGCCAACTCTGAGCTCTAAGGTGTTGTGGGTTTTTTCCTACGCTAATTTACAGGTGACACAATTTCCATGCTACGAGCTTTTCTGTCTCAATATATACCTATAATTTTATTCTTGGTTTGCCACTCACATTTTCTGCATATAGACCTTTTTAAGGAATCACCATCACAGCATTTACTTTTAAATTCAATTAATGCCTAATGTCAGTAAAGACTAGCAAAAAAGGATAAAAAACTCCTACACAACAAAAAATACATTAACAAAAAATATTACACATTTCATATGGGATTGTTTTGACAATTTCTTGCCTTTAAAACTCCAAAATGGTCCTAGCATTAGAGTTAATTTTCTGTTGCTAATGTAAGTGAATTACAATAACAATCCTAAAAGAAAACATACTAGAAACACTCAAGATGACTACTATCCAATTACTTCACCCAATACTCAGCCTATGTTATTGTGAGAAATACTTCTTGATAAATTTGAGAGGGGACAAAGTCATCAAAGCAAAACTACCTTTCTAATTAGTCAGCTGTGCCCAGCATCTCTCTCCAGGGACACACCCACACACTAAAATGGGCAACCTTTTATCTCCTCCCTGCCAGGGGTGGCACCTGTCCCCTTTCCCATTGGCTGGACCGCCTACTTTGCCCCAAGTCTCCCTCCCCCCCTTCATCTTCTGCCTTTTTGGCAAGTCTTTAGCATAACCTTTCCTACTGGTTCTTAACAACTCTTGCAGATGGCAAGGAACAGTCTAAACCACATCTAAGCAATAAGCAGCTACAAGCAAGAAACAAGAGTTAGCCTCTCCCCCCCCCCCCAGTCAGTCTGGCTTCAGCAAAACATTGCTTGACTTCTCACATTATGCATTAGCTTGCTTTCTGCATGTCACATGTACCAAGTCACTACCCTTTTTTTCTTCACATTACACTGTAGGGTTAAAAAGAAGCAAGTCCCATAGGCAAGAAAGGCAATCAGGCAAGTCTAATATCCCCTGAAGATTAGGAATCTCTGGAGCAGGCTGAAGAAACCTATGACACTCAACTTGGTAAGATGAATCCATCTTGACTGGCTGTTTCAGAGAACCATCTCACAACAAAGCTTAATCAAACACACCAGTATTATCAAGGTCAACATTCAAAGCAGTCTCGCATGATTATGCTTACTTCAAATCATTTTAATTAGCACTGAAGATCAAGATTATCTGAGATATCCCTCAGAATTACAAAAAAATCCAAACAAACAACCCCCACACACCAAACAAAAGCAAGCACAAACACAAAAAACAAACCCCATCAGAAAGGTAAGGGCATGTATGCTTAAAGATGTGCCATACTTTACTCAACGGAAACTTGATAATATTCTAAAAAGGACTTCATGCAAGAAAAAAAGAGCACAGGTGGTTCAGCCTAAACCACACTGATAACATAAACCTCATCTTTCAGTTTAATTCATGGCAAAAACTCTGCCAATCCTTCTTAGTCATCCCAGTCTTGCAATGATTGAAAGAAATGAGAGAAATATAAAGAGAAGAGAGATACCTACTACTGCATCTGCTATTACTAAGGGGTTGGAAATGTCCATGCTATATAACATTTACAGACTACTGTACTGTTTGAAATGGAAGGAGGCAACAATGGTCTAAGTCTTCAAGGACTGGACAAGACAGCAGCTCTCACATAAAGGAAACACTGACAGAGTTGAGGTTGTTCAGCCTGAGAAGTGAAGGCTCCAGGGAGACCCTACTACAGCCTTTCAGTACTTGAAGGGGGCCTGAAGATGGGGACAGACAGTTTAACAGGGCCTATTTCAACAGCGTAATGGTTTTAATCTAAAAGAGGGTAGATTCAGACCAAGTAGAAGAAAGAAGTTCTTCACAACGAGGTGGTAAAACACTGTAACAGGTTGCCCCGAGAGGTTGTAGATGCCTCACCCCTGGAAACATTCAAGGTCAGGTTGGATGGGGCTCGGAGCAACCTTGGTCTAATTGAAGATGTCCCCGCTCACTGCAGAGCGTTTGGACTACATGACCTTTTTAAAGGACCCTTCCAACCCAAACTGTTCAGTGATTCTATTATCCTGTGACTGCAAAACCCCTTTTTCACTCTGTTTCTTCAATGCCAGATTACACTAATACATGTTTGGTTCACATAATTTATTCTCATTAGTATATGGGCTTTGTTCTTCTCAAGTTAGCAAATCCAAGTGAGGGAAGTGGGATGAAAAAAAAGGATAGCTACACATGATCCCACCACCCCAAAAAATCTATGCTAAAAAATAGAGAGAAAAAAGAAGGCAGAAAAAGGAAGCTAGACAATACTGAGAGGAGACAGCATTCAGGTGGGATGGTGGAAATCCATGCAATTCATATATAAAAAGAGTTCTGAATGGATAAACTTAAAAAAAAAAATCCTTAAAGCAGTGGTTATCTTATATGTTTTTGACACACTGGGTGTGAAAAGCATGTTAAAAACATCTAAAAACAACCCTGCAATTTAGAGAAATCTGATGGGGTTTCAAGTTTTCAAATCAATGAAGTTCAGTTCAGCATAGTTCAGAAAGGTTCCCCAGTTTCCAGTCATCCCCTCACATAAATGTAAAACTTTGCTTTTGTTAGACTTTCCAGTTTTTGTTTCATGTGTATGTATAGACCATATGCAACCAACAGATCTATAATTTAATCTTTAGATGGATCTTATACAAGCTGGAGTTGGTGCGAATTAGTATTTGCTGATCATGTTGTCAGTTATGTGAATTTCTACTGCATACTATGTTTGTTCATTTCAAAGTGTTTTCTAAAAACACTTATGTTAGCAGATGCTCTCCTGCTATGTGCCATAGTGTGTTTTAAAATGAGTAAATTCTAATATTATATGATAATAATTCCTGAAATATAATGATTTCATGAAACTTTAGTAATTAAGATCAAAGCTCATAATCAAGAACGCAGCCATATGATTACTTACATTTTCTTAAAACACTTCATAGCATAAGAAAAACCATTACATACAAAACCAGAGAGGACTTTTTACAACTGAAATATCTGGAGAAACAAATGTAATTAGTCTTACCTTTGGGCTGCTGTTTTTACTACTGTTGTCTGTGCATGCGCATGGTGAAAACGTCTGCCATGTACCACAGTTACAGCACCAGACATATTCTGAGCATTTTCACTGCAAACATACAAAAAATGTTTAAGAAAAGACTCTGGTGTATTTGTACAGTCAGCTAAAAACTGTGGTGCCCTACTTTTATAAGAACAGCCATACAAAACCAAAAATCAAAGTATTTCTGAACCACTAATAGAACTTGTTAGGATTCTTTTACAGGCATAAAACCATTCAGCCCTATCATAAAACAGACAAATAGGAATATATATTATTTTTTTTCTCCTAGAAGAAAAGGTAAAGATTTTTTAAAATTTTATCAGCTTCCAGAACACTAGGAACCAGCTCTACTTTACTCAACGCTGTACTGCAATAAGACGCTGCCATTTGTAATGAATTGTAACCATTTATAATTAATTTTATACTTCCACTTCTCATATTATTAAGGCATAATATTAACTTCTTTAATACAACTTAAGGGGTATAACACGTGAGCAGACTGAAATGTACATTCAGCAAATTCCCTCATTACTCATAAGAGAAAATAAATGCCGCAAATTTATGGATGTAAAATGGCTTGTAACTGAAACAAAACAACACATCTCAAAATGAAAAAAGCAAGATTCTCAGGTACTTGAATACCTCAGCAGGACTCCATTCACCGATGTATTTTAGCATTTTTTTGGTTTCTTCATTTGTTGCCTTTTGACTTTTATCTCATTACTATGTAAAACCATCCCTGAAACAACATCTCAGCCTTGGCCATATTGATCACCATAACTGGTCTACTCTGGCCTCCAATCAGGAGGTCTGGAGACACACCATCTATAACGCTGCTGATGCTTTTGAGAAAGCACACAGGATCACCCTTGAGGAGAAAAGGTAATGCAGAAAGAATCGTGCCCTGCAGAATTTACCATCTAAGGAGTCTTTCTGCTGTGCCTTTTGCAACCGGATGTGCCTATCTCGTATTGGCCTTTTCAGCCACCAACGGGCTTGTAACAAACGTGGGGAGAGCCCTCCCCAAATCTTTGTTCGTGAAGCCTGGCCATGAGTGAGTGAGTGATGTAAAACCAGTAATTTTGGAGAGAAGATTTCTTACCATTACTCTCTCTAGTACAAGCTGACATTAAGATACAGCAGATCAATAATACAGTACTCCTTCAAAGATCATTAGACCCTAACAATTATCCTGAACGCTGCTATGACAGGACACACATTACTATGCTTGAAATGTTCAAAAAACACACAACTTTAACAGAGTGCATGTTGATGATGCAAACTGTTTCAAATTATGGAAACAGAGTGCTTAAATTTTGCTTTTAAAATTGCTTGGAATATTTAGTTGCACTAAATAAAATTATGTGAAAAGGCATTCTGATTAATAATATTTCTCAGAAATACTATCCTGCTGTTTGTCCCGTTAGAAGCAATGAAAAAAACCCTGACGTACCAAAATTCTCAAAAAAGTTGACAACCAATTCCTAACCCTTCCTTTACATTCCCCCAAAAGATGAAAGTGAGCAAACTGTTAGTTTGCTTATTACATTCCAGTTTAGCATTACAAACCCTTTTGGGAGCCTTATATGAAATATCTTAAGTCAAGATTAGAAGCTTTCAGAGCATTTCTGACTGATCCTAAGATAACTATTATGATCTGACTGATCATAACATAACTATGAACATAACAGAATAAGACTTATCAAAACCAAATGGTAAAACTCTCTTTTCTAGCATAGGAAGTTTAGAAACATTATAAATGATCTAACAGTTCAACTTCCTGAAAATTAACCTAATAGCAGCCTATTCAAACACCAACCTCTTGAAAATAAACACATTCATCCCAGATGCTTCCAAGGTAATACTATGCAACTCCAGCTGGTCAGTCATCAGCCAGACGAATTTACAGGCAACTCTCTGTTTAATGTTGCCACTTGAGAAATAAAAAGCTGACAGTTACTTGCCCTAAATACTTTAGAGTGTCTCAAATCCTCTTTGGCTTTCAGTTTAATGTCTTCGAAAAAGAAAACAGAAGCAGAGTGCAGAAATGTCTTCTCAAAGGTTTAAGGCCTAAGGAGTTAATTTAAACAAGCAAGTAAGCAAGCCTTTAAACCCCTATCTCATGTTTTATCTTTGTATTTGTTGGATCTGAGCTTTGCTAAACTATCATGATTATGAAACTCTGTCTTGTGCCCCCACAGTAGAAAAAAATGTTAAGGCAGCACTTCTGCTTTCTGCCTCACTCAGGTAGTGAGAAACTCCAGTAGGTGCTGGAATAGAGTATCACAAACTGCTCGGGAATCAGGTTTCAGTCAAAGCAGATCGTTCTAGATGGCAGACCTAAATGGTTCATACGGCGTCACATATTTCCAACTCAAACAGCTGTAAAATGCAATCTGCTCTATGATCTTGTTCTCTGAAGAGAACATACCCCACGCAGAGAGAAATACCAGAAAATTCAATCATTAAGTCTTAGCAAGTAGCAAAATGGGCACATCAGAACTGAAACCTGAGTTTGCAAGTTTCAGCACAGTTTCATTAAAATATGACATTAAAACCAGGATGATATAATGGTCAGAAAGTTCCTGGAAAGAACAAATGTTCTAGAAGTCCCAAAGGGCTTACAATATATTAACAATATATGTCTCATTAATGTTATCTCAGAAACCACACAATGACTTGAAGCGCTCTGATGTTACACTATCAGATTCTATCAGCTGATCAGCTGATCCTATGGACTTCTCAACACCCCAAATTCAAGAGGCAAAGCACAAAAGAATCCTTCATTGGGCAAAGGGATGAATCTAGAAGTAATGGAAGCACAACCAAAAACAACTACAGAGTACATTAATTCTGCTGTTCATCAAATAACTTTTGTAATAAAACATTACCCCAAAAAAAGTAAAAGGGACTTAATTTGAGAAATTTTGACAGAAGTTATTGAAAACTAGCAAAGATAAAAGCAATTTAAAGTAAGACCTCATGATTAAAAAAATACAAACAAAAGCATTATGGTTAAGTTAGAGTTTGATACTGGATTTCCTTAATCAAGTAACAGACCATAACTTCTTGCTTGGTTGAACTTTTTGTAGATGTAAGTGGATATATACACCAAAAACTTCTTCTCACTGTCCTTGCATATCCCTTCTTCCTATCACTCGCCCTCTGAATTTTAGGGATTATTATACTACAATACTACTCATTTAAGTGAAGCCTCACTGATCTGAAGTTTTTAGTGCCTATTCTGCAAATAAGGTGGAAAAAAAGACTTCACCATTGTGATAAAAATCACGATGAACAGATAAAGAACATCAAGTATCTGATCTTCCTGTATTTAATTTAGCAGCTTAGCTGCATGATAAACTTCCAGAATCTTCTCTAGTTGAAGAGTTCAAATACTGATGGAGTAACTATTAATCACCTTTCATTCTGCATGTCAAAGTGAACACACCACTGGTCATCACTGCAGGGACCAGACCACAAACCTTTATTGATGCATGTGTTATGAAAGAACAACACTATCACAAATAAGTTATTAATTCAAGATAATCACTTAGAGCATAATCACATTTCCAAGCAGACTCAGAGACCAAAATCTGAGAAACTGTCACAGTGGCCTCTACACATCCATTATTCACAACTAAAATTCTTCATCAATGACAGTTTATTAAGAGGAAGAGAATACTTATATTTTTCATTTAAATTCAGTATGCAGCTCAGTACTAGATAGAGAGTGGATGCCTGTTTACATGCCACAATTTTTTAGTTGAATTTTATAAATCATACTAGGTCTTGGGTTTATAATGTATTACTTGTCAACAGAAGGCAGCCCCAGTCCAGGTAACAGAATGTCTGATCTAAATGCTTAGACCATCTAAAAAAACCTCAGTAACTACTTATTTTAAAAACAATTCTGTTCTGGAACGTAATCAAAACAATGGACACAGTGAAGTATGACTGCTTTAACAGAAAATGAAGAAAAATTACATAGTAATGTTGGATTTCACTACAAATCCCACAGCCAGACAGAGGAAAATCTGAGTTACTTGTTTAAAATGGTTAGGTGTACTCAAAACAACCAAATATAATATGCATGCACAGGCTTCTTCACTAAACCAGATCAAAGGAGCCATGACAGATTTCTAAAAGTTACTTTTATCTTCATGTCTATGTTCAAGAACAGAATCCTAAAGAATGGAAATGACCAGGGTGATTCTGTAAGAACTGGTAAATTTGAAGAGGATTAAGACAGAAATCTGGATATAATCTTATAAATGTGTTGTGTATACAAAAAAAATATCAAAAGACTGAAACACAAAACATTATCTGTACAGCATAAATCAAGGACAATGAAGTACTGTGCTAATTTGTTTAAATGTAAAAAGAATTTAATAGAGGGACAGAAGGAAGTATCCATGTTCAGAGATTGGCAAGAGCTGACAAAGAAGTGCTTGAATGTGCTGAAAAATAACAGACCTCTGTGCAAGGCTCTTTTAGCCTATAACAAAAAACTTGCCATTATTAAATAAATTTTATTTTTAAAACAACTTTTTAAAGTTCCAAATAACATCCCATTAGTCAAGACATCAGGTTGAAAGATCAAAACAGCAGGAGAGGATACACATCACATAGGACTTCAAGGATTTATTTTCTCGAGTGACTTTGTGATAAGAATGGTCTCACTAACCAACAATGCTCTTAGGGATCAGCATGAAAGAACAAAGACAAGAACATCCCTCATGCAGCCACACAGAGGTTCGATATTTGATGACTGCTCCAATTATAGCTAGCTAGCTATCTCATGAACTTTTCCTTCCTGCAAAGGTCACCAAACTGATTGCACTTCAGTAACACAAAACACTCCCTGAGAAAGTTTGGTGAATATGTCATTTTTTTCTTATATGCTAAGTAAACAAATAAGTCTCTTACAAGCAAGGGACAGTAGTAACAAGCAAGTACAACACTGAATGGTTCAACACTGTTCCTGTCAGCATTAAATGCAAGTGACAAGCTCAAGCTATCATACTGAAGGATGGCATTTGCTGAATCCTTTAAAGATATAGTCTCTGACTCCTAAATTAAATTCTATCTTGCAGCAAGGAAAACAGAAAATGCATCCTGAGTTAACCTTGGCAATTCATGGTCATGGAAAGAAGAGATTCTTGATGGGGATGTTACCAATATTCTTTTATCTGCTAGCACTGTATAGAAGAAAAAATAGCACATGCAGGCAACGTTTGTAAGGTACTGACAAATATGCCAGTGAATGCTCTAATTCCATTTCCGTAGTCTTCTGGTACTTTAATAATGTGCTGTTAAACATTTTGGAAGAGAAAAGACCTTAACAATCTAGTTTTCTATCTTTACTGAGAAACACAGCACAGTGTAGCTTCTCAAAATGCACAGTAGATAATGTAAATAAACCAGAAATTCTGTTTATTTAGTATTGATTTGTATCAATGATCAAGTAGGCAAGCCAACATAAAACTGAATGTATTACCTAAGTTTCTTGCTATTTCCCATCATGTTGAGGCCGATAGCATTCCCCTTAAAAAGTCTGAAGCTTCCAGCTTTGCCACGCCTTGCAAATGCTTTTATGGAATCACTGCTAGTGCCAATAGTTCCAGGCCGACAACGAAATGACTGTAACAACAGAATTCACATACATTAAAATAATTGTATAAAATTAAAAGGACAAAATTATTTACAAGTTATTAGTATAAATAGTACTTTGGCCTCCTTTTCAAACTGCTTTTGTATTGAATTTCACGTAAAATATACTGCCTAAACCCTTACCCACTAGGATTCCCTACTAAACAACATATAATATATAATTTATATATCATAAAAAATAATAATTGTCTAAATTTAACGTTAGTTATTCATGCTTATATTTTCAGACTACAATACAAATCAAGATGGGAACAAAAACATTAAGGGTAGGCAGATAGACAGCTTGAGCATATGGTCCTAAACCATCACATAAATGTCCATTTTTTAATGCTGCACAGATGACTATGCAATATTGTTTAAGAACCTAGCATGTTTTAAAGATACGTTTTCACCATGAGATAAAGAGATTACTTACCTTTCTTTCTTCATTGGGACTGAAAGGCTCATCACTCTCATCTAAACTGAGCAGATTTGCCTCGCTAGACAGGTGTGGGAGAGAAAAGCACATATGTTGTAATCCAACAGAGCACAAGCAAAACATTTTAAACACACAACGTTTTTTATTTCTCTTCCCTCTTTAAATTTAAATGCATCATACACATACTGTATTTACAGGCATGAAACCACAGGAACATGAAATAAGTAACACAGTGATCAGATGCATTATGTGAACCTGAACTCAGAGTGCACATCAAATTATTTCACATAAAGCAAAACTACATCACAAAAGAGTTTACACCCTATTCTTACATTGAGTCAAACATTTCATTAACCTGTAAAACATAATTTGTTCATGTATATCAATGTTCAAAACTGCAAACTTCATAGTGTTTTAGGAGAAGAACTTAAAATAAATAAATTTTATCCCATAGCGATTACTATCAAAATATCTCTTCTTAAAAATAACATATTCAGTTTGGTTCTACTGCTCATTAAAATGTGGTTTTTTTAGTACTTTCAATGTCTGTAATCCCCAAATACTAAAATGAGGAAGAAGACTAAAAAAAAAAGAATGTATTCTTTTCATTAATAGGCAATTACCCTCAAATAATCTTAAGTATTTAAATTAGAACCCAAATCACACATTTTATACAGACAGCAGGTAGACTAGGCTAACATATTCTTGCTTTCCAGAGAAGCACCTGCAGATAATCCTTTCTCATCAATCCTGATAAGGTTACTTCTCTCTGGGCCACAAGAAAACAACATAACTTTTAGCCAACTTGTAATTGCATGCTTTGGAGAGTTTTAATCAAGATCATTCAGGCAGAAATTACTTAAGAATACAAGCAGTTATGCCAGGAGTTCCAAGGGAACAACTACACAAGAGAAACAAGTATGGAGGTGAAGGTGGAAACATTTCTCAGCTGTAGATATGACATGCTGACTGCAATATATACAGTGACTTTAGCTCTTTATATATATTAGGTAATCACTCAAATGAATAAGATTTTCTTTCATGTTACAATTTATTTTTCCACCTTACACAACACAGATATCCCTACAGCACATAAAATAAAAAAGTTCTTGACTGATAGGGTGAGATCTGCAGACTCCAAAACTTCAGGAAAGAGAAACTCTGAAACTTCTGGAGACTCTGAAACTGTGCACACTGTTGCCCTTGATATGGCAAGAATGATGTAAACGTCAACACACAGACAGTGGCGCACTGCTGTATTTCCCTTTCATTTACAGATCACCACAATTCTAGGTGCTCAATGGAAAATGAACAGTGTAGTGGATCATCAGTAATTTCAAACAAAGACAAAAGAGTATGGTTGTACTTCTGTACAGACTACACATGGATATTAAAATTTTAAAATACTGCAACATTTTTTAAACTCTGTTTCAGGAGAGATTATTCTTTCAAAGGAGTCTCACTGAGCCTTCTCAACCCTTCATCAGAAGGCAACGAGTTTAACAATTTCAGAAGTTTTCCAGATCCTAAAGAATAAAAAAAAACCTGCAGCACAGATATGAACAGCAACCTACGGTATCTGCAGCTCTGGCACTCGCCTACTGTACTGACCTAGCCAGATCATTTCACCTCTAGAAACATTTTCATTCTTCAGCTTCAGTTCATACAAAAATCAAGACGATTTTCAAAATTCCTTTCTCCTGTGGCTATACTTTTAGGATTTCAACATGCCACAATACTGCAACCACTTTAACAAAGGGCATTTGAGGAGGATGCTGAGAGAGAAGGCAACACACTGCAAATCATAGAATCATAGAATCAGCTGGGTTGGAAGGGACCTCAGAGATCATCAAGTCCAACCCTTGATCCAACACCACTGTGGTTACCAGACCATGGCACTGAGTGCCACATCCAGTCTCTTTTTAAAAATCTCCAGGGACGGAGAATCCACTACTTCCCTGGGCAGCCCATTCCAATGTCTGACCACCCCCTCTGTGAAGAAATTCTTTCTAATATCTAACCTAAACCTCCCCTGGCACAACCTGAGACCGTGCCCTCTTGTCTTGCTGATAGTTGCCTGGGAAAAGAGACCAACCCCCACCTGGCTACAACCTCCTTTCAGGGAGTTGTAGAGAGTGAGGAGGTCTCCCCTGAGCCTCCTCTTCTCCAGGCTGAACAGCCCCAGCTCCCTCAGCCTCTCCTCATAGGATCTGTGCTTGAGTCCCTTCACCAGCCTTGTTGCTCTTCTCTGGACCTGCTCCAGCACCTCAATATCCTTCCTGAACTGAGGGGCCCAGAACTGGGCACAGGACTCCAGGTGTGGCCTCACCAGAGCTGAGCACAGAGGAAATGAACAAAACACTGAAACAATGCTTAAATCAAAGTGAACAAGAGTATCTCTTATGATGCAACATGACTAGAAAAATATCAGGGAATTGAAAATTTTAAACAGTATCTTTAGATCTCAAGGAATGCGAAGTATATGCAAGCCCTAGGCTTGCTTGCAAGGGACAGAGCTTTGAGCCCTGTGGACATGGCTGAGATGCTTTTCTATACCACCCACATCATCGCTGGGGGACATGGCTTCCAGGGGGGAAGGAAAAACAAACCAGAAGTTCACCATTTTGTTCAGTTTTCTTCCTTAAGGAAGCTGCTGGGACCCAGCAGTGCAGACTCTGTCCCTCTCCTGCTGCTGCCTGTCCCTCTCCTACCGCTGCCCGTCCCTTCTATCCCCTGGGAAGAACACAACTCCAAGCGGCCAAAACAGCTGAGCCCATGTGGTGCTGTGACCTTAAAACACTCATCCACGACAGCCCACCGCAGCACCAGTGCGAGAAGCAGCCGTGGGGAACGGAGTGGCGGAGGCAAGCCTGAGCCCAGCTGAAAGGAGCCCAGCTGTGCCGTGGGCATCCAGCCGAGTGGAGCCAGGAGGAGCCGAGCACGGCTGAGCTGGGCTGGTCAGGGTGGCACAGACGATCTGGCTTTTGGGGGTTTCTCCATCATTGCTTTTCATTCTCTTGGGCTCAAGGACAGGGAAAGTCGACCGTGGAGAGCGCCTGCCACAGTGTCTTTGTCCCGGGAATAACCCCATGTCACTGCTGAGCTGCAGGAACGTTCAAAATCTTCTTTGTCTTGGTGGCCATGCAGCAGCGAGTCAATGTGGTGAATACCTTTTGTGTGTAAAGCACTTTCTCTCCCGTATACTTCTGATATTAATATCGGTGCTGTTACTGTGCGTTTCTTACTCCATTGCTGTTTGTTTGTTAACTCAACCCATAGTCTGCCTTTGTCCCTCTCTCACTGGAGGTGGGCAGGAGGAAAGGAGAGTGGCTTATTTGGAGTTTAATTCCCAGCTGGTGTTAAACCACCACAATGCATCAGTACCAGAAAGGCTGTTTTTTCAGAGAGCAGAATAGACAGCAACTGAGTAATGCCTATTTGCTCATGTATCACATGCTTGCAGTTGCCTGCTTCAAAGATGCAATTTATACAGCCCTGAAAAAAACCCACTATACTACATCCCCATGTACCAGTCAGCAACGTTTTCAACGCTGCTGAAATTAAACCTCAGTGGTCGTACTGGGAGTATGCTATGCCTCCACATTTTGTCACTTTTAACCTGTGCATTCCCTGGTTATTTTCATATTGGAACAATAATTTCTAATTTTTCAATACTTTCATTAAACTTTTATAACAAATGAATGTTAAGTTTTTACTAAAATCAAGGGGAAAAAATAGAAGTAATTTACCTAAATAGAGTTCTTTCCAAAAGGGAAATGCATAATTACACATTCAAATTTAGGCACTGAACAAGAAAAACAAAAATTTCTGTTTACTTATGTCTAATCACTTGCCATTTGTTTAATGTTTCAAATGCAACAGTTAGTTAGATAGCTCAGTTTACTAGACCATGTTTTCACTACTACTTTCAAGCACCCAAACTTTAATGTGGCAGGAAGAATGTGACAAGGAATCATGGGAATTGTAGTCTTCCGGGTTCTCACGCATGTTCAATCAATACTTGCTTGTCATTGGTTGGGAGATCATGTAACATATTTAAGCACTGTATTTAAACCTAAGTGTTTTGGAATAAACCTCAATTCTCAATTTTGGAATAAACCTCAGTGGAAGGCAGAAGTCTAGACTATTAAGAAAACAGTATGACAGCCAAGAGCAAACTGGGCCCATCCATTTACAAAACCACTGTGGAGCATACTGAGGTATATTTCAAAAACATTTATCCAGATATGAAAAAGGAAGTAACTGTAAATTATTCAAGACACTTCAAGAACAATCATATGTAACACTAGAAAGCACCTTTTAACACGTTAATTTCACACATCAATTTATTTAATATATTAGTTTGGCCACGTTTGCACAAGTCTGCCATCCTTCTACGTGTTCTGCTACATGAGATATGCATCATTCCCACCACTTATTCTGTGATGGACTACACAGGTTTCAGTGTGTTCAACTGACTCACTGGTCTTTTTTCCTGTTGTTCTACGTAAAGGTTCCTTTGCTGGGGGATCTCCAAGTACAAAGCAAGAAAAATCTCACATCATTTGCTACTATCTTGATTGCTGTCTTCAGTAGAGTAAATCTTTTAGAACATCAAAAATATTACTTTTACTCTTTCAAGTGGACTGAATACTATCTGTAGGCATTGAGTTTGGGATAAGATACTTCTCATTTATCATTCTGAATTTCCATAACGCTAGTTCCATGCCAAATATCAACTGTAGCATCATTTTAAACTTACAAAGTGTTGAGTGATCAATAATTTTTCCAAATCTCCTTCAGTGTACAAATATTATTTAGTCTTTTTGTGTTCATTACTCAATACCTTACTATTAAATGGTTTAAATGACACCTTCTTTTAAAAAAAACTACCTATTCTAAAAATTGCTTTGGTAGGAGGTCACATACTCTATGTTCAATTCACTGAAGAAAGATAATCCACGTATACATCCAGTACTAACCAACAACATCAGCACAGGTCTCATGGGGTAATACAAGAATACAGCCAATCCTTTAAGTGCTAGAATGTTATTCTTAGGCTAGTTCAAAACAAACTTGTTGTATGTCTGCCATTAAGAGGGCAAAACGCTGTGATAAGGTCAGGCACTATAATACCAGTGCCTCAACAACCACCATGAGATGCATCCAGCTGCTCGCTTCAGACTTGCAGCTCTCTCCACAAAGACATGCAGCAAGATTATTGTAGTAAATATGAGCACACCATAGCAAATAAGAATGACATATTTAAGTAATTGTCAGAATACCTACTTACTGCACAATATACTCAAAATATTGCGGGGATACAAAGCTTTATGCTGGAACAATTATATGAAATGTTCTAAGGCTAAAGGGAATTTAGAAGAAAAAAGGACAGTTTACTGTTGTTTGTTTCCTAAATATTCCCTTCTGTCAGTGTTTTCTTATATAAAATAAAAATGCATCAGAAAAGCAAAATACATAAATTATTTCAAAATGCTCATAGCCCACTATGCCTTTAAGACAAATAAACCCAGGTATTACCAAAAGTAAATACGTGGGCATCTGAAAATGTGTAGCTGGTTGGAGGGAGTGAGAAGCTGCCTCAAATGGTATCACAGGATGGGTAAGTAAAAAAGGCACGATCTCCAGTTTAAATCAATTTTCAACTACTCTTTTATCTCTGTTTCCAGATAAGATTCTGCATAATTCAAAGATATAAAAGCAAATTACTGATTTAAGTAGGTAATAAAAATTCAATTCTGGCTACAGGAAAACTGTTTATTGTACAGAATATTTGAAAGGAATGAAAAATCACCCAGACATACAATCTTAAAAGCAAATATAATTATATGAAACATATGTTCTATAATAATTTTTCTCTTTTTTTTCAGCATCGTTACTTTATACCTATCTCATTCTGTGTTCATAAGTCAACATCAGCTGGAGATGGACAGAAAACAGTAAATTATGAGAAGAAAAAAAGCTGTGAGGCTTACAAATGTGAGTTAGTTTTATTTCTGAAGGCAAAGACTAACTGTATGGTATGTACTGCCCTTATACTTAAAACATATTACTGTGCACTGGAAATGGATGTAAAGTTGCTAAGGAAAAAAGCTAGTTTAATTTTATAAAACTAAAATGCCCTTAATTTGTGAACCTTTCAAAAAATGGTTTTAACTTCTGATACAGCTCTTTGACAAGAGCTCTGAATGCCTACCTCACACTTCAATGAATTCCTGAACAAATTTTTTAATGACTAAAAACTTCACATTTCTTAATGTTTTAATAAGATTACAACATAGCCTGCTGCTGCAGCCTATGTGGTTGTGTGTCTACTTTACCATCTCCCTTCCAACACACAGAATTTGGCAGAATATGACAAGATACAAATTCATATATGAATATTTTTGTACTTAATCACAGGATTCAGTGTTTTCTTACTAGAGAACCACAGTATACTTTTTAAACTTGCTGGTCCTAATCTCCAAATATCTAAGAACAACAAATAATCTGATGCGCATTCTTCATGCATGACACTTGTTTTTTAACAATTCATTAGTCATTTTGGAAATAAATACAATAATATTGAGAAAACATATTAGTAACAAAAGAAGTCATAAGGACGAAGTATGCATTCAAACTACATAGATGGGATTTAAGTTTTAGACAAAATCCAAATATACTAAGTAAAGGAATAAGTTATAACGGAACAAAACCAGCCTTTACTCAGTGAAATAAGAACAAGGGAAAAAAATCTACAACTTTTAAGCTCAGTTTAACCTGATGGAGGCACAAAGCTACTGAAGTACTTTAATCGTAACTGTGAAGTACTGAGTAACATCATCATTTAAGGAAAAGCTGAAACTGCTTACACACCCTACCTACTGATTTCCTTATTTTGTGTGTTGACATATTTCTTATCTGTGTTCCTTAGGCTTACACAGAAGCTCCAAAGACAACTGCAACACTTGTGCCCTATGTTGTAAGCCCCATGTTCACAATTAATTTACGTTATAATGCACTTCTATATGGTAAGACTTATTTGAAACAATTTTTCTTAATTACTGGCATTTTAAGATATTATATATTGTTTCTTATGCATAAATTACAAAAAATAAGTATTTAATTATAAACAGACATTTATACTTTCAATAGCCTAGATAAAAGCATCCTTACTCTTTCTCTGCATCTCCTTCACTTTCTTCTGCATGATCAAAGCTCCAATTACTTTTAAAACCTCCATCTCTCTTGGACTGTGATCTATCCAAAGCTGAAATGAGAACAAGTTAAGATAAGTCTTGATTTCAAGCTGAGTTATTAATAACACAAACTAGAAAAGTAAACCAGATGTATGTATATTCCCCAAGTATTTATTTTATTGATGTCAATGTTCAACTATCATCTGATGAATAAGTTCATCAATGCAGTGGCGATTCGTTTACTTAAATAAATATGAGTATCTGTCAACGTCTTATTAATGCACTGAGTTAGCAAGCTGTTAAAAATTATGACCTGAGGTAGTGTAACAATTGTTTTCAACTTATTTCAACTGTTTTATTGAAACCCATAAATTTAAGGGTAGCTTCTCTGATATGAACTATATGTCACACACAGAAAGGGTTCTAAAATTTATTACTTCATTGTTTAATACCCAAACATATATATTAATTTTTCCATATAAAAGCAACAGTTCTGAATAGTCCCAAACACCATTTCAGCATAATATACATTTTTTTAATTCAACATCTGACACTGACCTGAATTAACATTCAATGCCAACTGAATTTCAGTGTTATCATCAACTAAGTAAAAAACTGAACTTTCTGAAAACAATCATACTACATAAAATTTCAGATTAATATGGAGATTTTCATATAATACAATGGCATGGGGTATTCTTAAGTGAGATGGTCCAAAGCATGGAGATAGCACTCATTACAGCAAGACATTGTTCCCTCTGGACCCTAACTACTGCAACTAAGAGCAATCTCACACAAATTCTGTACGACAAACTATGCAGCTGCTTTGATTTCGGTACAATTTACATGTGTCTTTTCTTACTACATTTTTCTTTACATTGTTGGAAATGCACTTAGAATTAATAAAATGCAACTTCGATAGAAAAGAATAAGAAAATCACAACCAACAACAGATGTCTATGGCAAAGTATAAACACTGCCCACAGAAATATTTATTACATTTTCAACCTCTGCTTCCATCTGCTTGCATCTACTGCATGCTTCCTGAGCCATGGGTCACATTTTTGTTTTTAACAGCTATTCCTACCTTCTTCTTCTCCCTGCTTGCTTTTTTAATCAGAAGAATCAACAGCATCTTGCAGCAGAGAGTACCTCCGCTTAATTATCTGATTAAGTATCTCCTTTAGTTTGTTCTGATTCAAACTGGTACCTTTTGCTCTTACTTAGTACTCTACTCCTTCACTCCATATACTTAGGAAGACAGTAATAAGCAATCCTTCCCTATTCCCTCATGATCGCATAGATCCCTGTTGTGTCCTTCCATGGTCATCCTTTTCCCAGGCAGAAAAAGAAAAAGTGAGTCAGCTTAATTTTTCCTCAGATGAAAGCTGTTTCATGCATTTAAATAACTCTCTGATGCTTCTTTCAGAACCTCTTCTAGTCTACTATACCCCTTTTGAGATGAGGATACACACACTACAAGGAAAACTCAAGATTCCATGGATTTCTACAGAAGTAACATGATATTTCTGTTTTGTTGTTTATTCCTTTCCTAGGTGTTTTTTATTTCCTTTCCCTTTTGTTCTTTATTCCTTTCCTAGACCTGTTTCCACTGCTAAGGAGAATTGCATTGATCTTTATGTGCTGGATAATTCCATCTTTCACTCATGATTGGTTAAGAACCACTTCAGAGCCAATCACTGCCTACAAAAATCCTCTTTCCTACTTCTCATTCACTTAGATTACTTGACATTTATCTACACTAAATTTCACGTATTATTTCAACCCACATAAGTCAAAAACTGAGCATCTACAATTTGCTTTAAATAGCCAGCCATTATACTAACCCAAGTAAAGTTTAAACATCTAAAAACTTTGCCACCTTACTATCATAACATTTTCCTTACATCTGTGCACCAATGTAAACATAAATCCTCATGTAATTCAACTTCTTCTATTAACAAAATGAAACTTTTTTGCCCGCTCTTTCCATCTGTTGCCAAATTTTTCTTATAAAACTTTCCATTTTATTCAGAGACTACTTAGCTTCTCCCAAAGCCTTTCGTAAAGGACTTTACAGACATAACAATGAAATCAAATCTGGTCTTTATTATAATTTCTATGAATTTGGGTTGCATGGTCACAAAACTCACGGATGTAAAGTTCCTCAAACACTTCCAATGCCTTTTAAAAAAGCTGATATCACACTAGCTACCTACCTGTAGCACAAAGATGATGCTAACCACAAGTAACACGCTACACCCATTAGCTCCTTTATTTTCCCGTTCCTCTTACAACACTTGGATGAATGCCATTTGATCCTGCTGCCTTATTTACAGCTTGCTTCATGTACTGTAATTTCTTCCACTGATGTTTCGTTTTGAGTCATATATTCTATCACATTCCTTACTAAGAAAGATGGTGGCATGAAGAGGTCTGTAGAGTGTTGTCAAAGCAAGTGCAAGCAATTCCATTCTTCAGCTATGACCTTATCTAGGCCACCTTTCACAAGGGGGTTGTCTACTGACCCTCCAGATACTCCTGAAACTTTCCTGCTGACTTTGAAGAAATACTTAACAATAGTTTTTATGCTTGTTGAGAGTTACTAATTAATTTTTCCTCAGCTCATTGTAATTATAGGTTAAATCCACCAGCTTTGTTATTATTCCCTAATTTCATTATTCAGATGAAAGATCAGATCTAAGAAGTATGATGTTTTATTTCAGATATTATATTCTACCCTGCTGTTTAGCCAGGCCAACATTTGAGGGGCCCTTTGAAATGTATTTAAATAAGCAGGATGCATACTGTAAGCCTCCAAGATGCTATCTTTAAATAACTCCCAAGCTGGCTGCAAACATTTTACACTCCAGTTGCATCTCTTCATTCCTTTTCAAAAAGTTTCTTAATATTTTCTGTATTTTCTGTAGTCTTTTTTTTTTTTAATTAAGCATTTCTGGATTGGACAGTTTGTCCACCTCTACTGATCAATGCAGCTGTCCATGCAAGAACAGTCTTAATATCTCTGTTCTGCTCGCTCAGATCTGGATCACTTTTCACACTCTCTAGCATTCTTGGTCCTAACAAAAATGTAAATCTAGAAGTATACCATCATGTTACCAACATGTAACTCATGTTCACCTGAGTCACTTTATCTGAATGGTCACTTGGTATCTGATTCTACACAGGAATTTATTATTTTTTCTTTTAACAGGGATAACAAGTAACCTGTTAGATAGGCTAAGTTGCTGATTATTTTATAGTAAGATTTAAATTTGGAACCTCCATGTTGCGATTTTCACTATGTACACTATCAAGCCCATTTTAATCAGCAAGATGCCTTCATGCCCAGTGTAAAAGACAATTTCATCTCTTTTTTTGTTGTTTTCACATTGACCAGTTTGGTGAACAAAATGGTAGACTCTGTCTTTAACTCCTGGCAGGGCTGTCTTCATTGTCCCGAGAGGACATTTTTAGACTACCTGACAGCCCCACTGGAGAGTTTACATCAGAGAAAAGCTACATTTTCCCACCTCAGCAGAGCCAGCCTGCCCAGATACCGATGGTCTAACCCATCGGCAGCGTGGAGGAGTCTGCCTGGAGGCAAGCCGGCCAATGAGCGTTGACTGTGGGGTATTTAAGACCATGCCCAGCATCGCCAAGAGAGTTTTTTGTTGGTGGTCTTTCGTTTTGGGGGCCCAAGACAGCCAGAGTTCAGTTTTGTTTGGACCCAGGACACGCCATGTTAAAGATCCCATCCACCAGGTTCCAGTGTTCCAGTCTGCTCCAGTCTTGGCCCCACTCCTCGCTCCATCGCGCCTGACTCCATCTCGCCTGCCTCCGTTCCACCTCTCCCGCTCGCCTCCAGTTTGGTCGGGTTCAACTCAGGGTCCAGTGTTGGCTGCTGACCCCCACACCTGCTTTCATCCATCTCGCCTGCCTGCTGCCATCCCACCTACCCATCCACCCTGCTCACCACCTGCCTCTGTGTGACGGTCCTCCTGCTGACTGCCTGAGGTCGTATGCACCCGGTTTCTTCCCTCACTGGTGGTGGCAATCCTTTTGCAGTTTAATTTTGTAGCTTTTCACTTTCCTTATTTTTCCCCCTTCTCCTCCCTCCTTCCCTCGTTTTTACCATTTACTTACTGATAAAAATAAAGTTCATTTTCTGTTTGAGACCTTAACATTTGGATTTAGTGCCTTAATCTCGTCTTCACAGTATCCATTTAAATAACCTTGTTGCAGCTGCTAACCGGACTGTAACACCCAGAAGCTGAAAACATTCACAACAGCAGAGCTGACCCTAAGGCCAACAGAAGCCAACTGCAGTACCTCTGCCCAAGAAAGGCAGCATGCTGGAGCAGATTTCACTATAATTTTTCCTCCCCCACAAGCTCCCTTTGGTGCAGTTACACCAAGGGAGATAGCAATTCCAAGCCCAAGAAACTAACTGTAATTTAAATAGACAACTTACACAGATGTAGCTGACATAGGTCACTGCTTTTTTGAACACCTGTTATCAGTTACATCAGTTACATCAGTTACAACAGGTTGCCCAGAGAAGTTCCAGATGCTCCATTTCTGGAAGTGTTCAAGGCCAGGCTGGATGGAGTCCTGAGCAACTTGACCTAATGAATGGCATCCCTGTCCATGGCAGGGGGGCTGGAATTAGATGACCTTTAAGGTTTCTTTCAACCCAAACCATTCTATGATTCTGTAAAGTCAACTCACCAAAGTCAGATGCATTTACTATCCACACAAAGACCAATTTTTCTAGTAAAATTACTTTTCCGTATGTATCACTGGATTGCCAGAATTACTCCTTACCACTCCCAGAATATAACAGTAGAGACTTTAAGGTTTCTATTACACACAGTAGCTTTTATAAGTCTTTCATCTGCTGAGATCTCATCTATTTCTGCATGTCCAAGAACCATCCTGAACATGAAACCTAAATCAAACAAAGATTTAATTCAGGACCCAGGTGCTTTTCCAGGAAGGTCTCCAGTTTACGTTCTTTTCCCCCACTTACACTGGTAAAGAAATAATACAAGCCTCATCTTACACATGCTTAGACCATCACAACTGCAACCAACTTATCAGATACTGCAGTGTTCACACAGAAAATGTAAATTAATTTAAATGTACTCAGAATCATTGCATTCATCGCGACTCATATTTAAGTAAATTAAAAAGAATGCTTCTAAGCTTTCTAATCTGTGGCTCATTTAGAGTCATCAGATATATTGTTAAGAGGATAGAAGCACTCATAAAAGCCTGACACAGAAATATTTTTGGTTTACTTTCCCCATTGCTTCATTATTCTTCCAGACAGGCTTCTATGCAAAATAGCTTTTTATCTTTCAGCTTTGATACCATCAACTCTAGTACATCAACTCTGTAACCACAGTGAGGTTGCATTTTCACATTCTGAAGCAGCACTACATGAACAGTTTTACACATCCCTCTCACTTCCTAAGAGCTGGGGCTTCTTGCTCCTATCCTGTACCCTGTGATATGTGAGCACTGACAGCAAATCTGGTGAAGGAAACTAATTCAGGCAAAAACCCCTTGAGCAGCAGAGGAAAGGAAAAGTTTTTTTCAACCATATCAGTTCCCTCCTCTGTTCAACCACACTAGCACAGCATAGCTGTGACAGCACAGCAGAGATAAGATCCATCTAGAAATAGGATTGTTTTAAGTACTAAGAAATTTGTAATACAAAGAAATTTGCGTGGAATTGTAGCCTAAACTAGATTTACAGGTACAGATTTAGAGACCTAGTGCTTAAAAGATGCTTTAACTTTCTGCTTCCTAAATTAGCTGCAGAGGCAAAACATGTCAAAAGCACCTCCAATAACAGGCAGTAATCATAACCTCATAGCAAGAGAAATATTACATGAAGCAGAGAGTTTAGCAGTAAAGTTCTGTGATACCAGTGTAATGGATACTAAGTATGGACATTCTTTCGCACATGAAGAAATTTAATTTCTCAGATGGCAAACAAAAACCCCCACACCCTTTCAAGAATGTGATGTCAAGAGAAAACCAATGATAAATACAGAGCATCCACTCCTGGACAAAAAGTTCACAAAGCAAAAGCATTTATGAAAGATCTGTACTTCAAAGATGGAAATCATTTGCATATTCTGATAAATGGGGTTTTTTTCAGGACATGCACACTGGGCTGCTTACAGTGCAGAATATCATACTGAATGACAGGACTGAAGAACCGTGTTAGTTTGATCACCTGCCGAACTGCATTTAACATTTTTAAAGTATTAACAAGGAGTAACAGAGGAGGATAAAAGGATAGAACTTTATGTTAAACATGTTTTTTGTGATGCCTTTCAAAGTTTTTCTGGTAAAGTAGTGATAACTACATGATGGATTAGCATTTCTTGACCTTTCATACTGATTATCCCAGCAGAGATATACAGGTACCACCCAAGGATGCTGCCCTTATGACAGTATCAGAAAACAATACAGAAGTACTTCAAGAGGTCTTCTTTACTTAAACCAGTAGCAAAAGGAATGCTACAGAGAATGGGGACACTTTCTTCTCGAGGAGACAGGAACCTAGTGACAAAGGACATGAAAAAAACTGAAGAACTTGATCCTTTTCTTTCTTCCATCACCTCAGATTTCACTGCTAAGTCCTTCTGACCTCACAGTTCCCCAATTCTACCAGCAGAATCTGTGAGAATGCAACATCACCCATTGTTGAGGAAGGTACGCTTAAGGACCACTTAAGCCAGTTGTACATGTAAAAGTCTACAGGATCAGACAGAATATATCTGATGATGCTGAGGGACCTTGCCAATGTCACTGTTAGGACCCTCTACATTATCTTTAAAAGGTCATGGCACCAGAGAGGTTCCCAAAGACTGGAAAAACATCACTTGCCCTTCAAGATGGGCAACAAGGATGATCTGGTGAACTAGATTTACCATGCGGGTGCTCAAGAGTGGACCAGGTTCACCTGGGAAGCAATGGAGACCGGACAAATCCCTAAGCAACCTGCTCTAACTGGGCTTGGTTTGGACATGATGTTCCAATCCACGTGATTCCCATCAGCAGGCAAATAAAATCAGTGACTGTTCGTAGGTACAAAGCATCACCTAAGGCAACTGCACCACCATTACAAACACATCCAAAATGAAGCAGCTTGGTCACTCTTCTTCTTTTCCCTCTCTGAGTAAGTCTGACACCCACTCAAACTTTCTACACAAGTAAAATAATTCAAATAACATCAAAAGCAGGTTCACCCAATAAATGGGGAAAAAAAGAAACAAACAAAAAAGTAATTTTTTTCATCTCTATTCATATTATTATGAATATAAATAATTCTTTATTTACATAAGATCACTATTGCTAGACTGGAGATACACTAAAATTCAGAAAGGAAGAACGAAGTTTCATTGTTTTTGTAGGAAAGGTAAGTATAAGAGCAGCATCTTCCTATTTTATAGATAAAATTAAAGGATAAAAGGTTAGTATAGGCTAGGAACAATTTCCAAACTGTCAATTTACTCACAAAATGTGAAAAAGTATATAAAGCTAACAAGCCATTTCAAGGAAGATGACACTTGAACAAGAATTCCAGAACACAATCTCTGTGGCAAATCAGTATGTGATGTTAATCACATATGATCTCAAATTCTGAATACTGGAAGAGTTTTAGAAGATAAGCAAAACACAGCAGGAAACCTTACAGTATATTATGCATCTGATTTGCACATTCCGTTATGCACCATGGGATCCATCTTCATATAAAACCTAAGCTTGTGCAACCGAGAATACAGCAGCACTAAACAAACAGCAATCCATTTTTAAAAAGTGCTAAAAGGCAGTTACATACAGAACAAGATTAATAACCTAGCCTAACTATCTTGAAATTAGGCAACCGACACTTTGAAAAGTGTCACATTTGCCGCAATAATTGGAACATCAGGTTGAAATAAAGCATGTATCTACATACCAAAAGGAATTAGGAAAAAATATCAAGAATTTGTACTATTTAGCACTTCTGGATTTATCCTGTAAACTTTCAAAGATTATGTCAGATAGATATTATCCCCTGTATAAAAACATACAGAAATTAAAATCCACAAAGGTTCTATGATCTCTACAAGAACTTAACATGCAAATGCAGGAATGGTTTGTGTTGGAAGGGACCTCAAAGATCATCTTGTTCCAACCCTGCTGCCATGGGCAGGGACACCTTCCACAAGACCAGGTTGCTCAGAGCTCCATCCAGGCTGGCCTTGAACACTTCCATGAGAAGTGTTTCCTCCAAAACAAGTAACTTTAAAATGTAACTAGAGCTGAAAAAAGCAAGACACCTCTTTGATGTTATCAATTGTTAAAAAATTACATGAAATGGACAGCAAAAAAAGCATACATAAAGAAAACTCTCAGCAACTTTAATTAAAAGAAAACTCAAAAATGTGGTCACATGAAAAAAGGCACATTTCAGAAAAATTTGAGTAGGGAATGGACGATGAAAGAGTTAGTTAAACTCTAAGTGGTTAGAAAACAATTTGCATTTGCCTTTCTGTGAAGGCTGAATACCCAGGGTTTCTTCCTATTCTTATGACACTGAAAAGCTTTCACTTATATGAGAGAGCAGTCAGCTGAACTGGATCTCTGATACAGCTGAAGAGTACCGGACTAGATCCACCAACACTTCCCCCCCACCTCGAGGATTAGTTTTCAGCCAACTAGCCGTGGAGCCGGTGGAGCGCCACTGTTGACTCAAGCACAGCTGCGAGCACACTGTCCCTGGGAGGGGCAGCAGCACTGTAACTCTGAGCAGCACACAGCAGTAGGCCTGAGTGTGTCCTAAATCCCTGGCACAATTCCTTGCACATCCATACAGCATGGTCCCACACACGGGGCCTGCTAAGAGCTAGAAAGTCACCCTGCAAATTCACCTACAGTTAAAAATCAAGTACATTACGTCTGTTAAAAAAAAAAAGCAAACAAACCAGTGAAATGCAACACAAATATAGGCAAGAGTCTCCTGCTCGCACCACACACTATACATTTCCACTTCCTTTGCAATTACAGATCATTACATTACGCAGTGAAGCACGATGTATGTAATGCAACTCCAGTACTGCATCAAAAGCACTGAAATCTTTCTGATGGAAGTACCAAACTTCTCCAAAATAAAATAATGAGTTTAAGGAACAGTGACAACTGCTAACTAAGCCACAGTATGCTAAAATTCACTAAGCAGCCTATATTTTTTAAAAAGCTAAAAAATAACTTTAACATCCCTTGAAAAACCAACATTTTCTCAGTAATTCCTTGTAAAAGCAGTGAAGATGAAGAAGTGCTATGAATCAACTAATTTTTAATAAATAATAGATGCCAGCCTGCTAATTGTACCTAGTTATAAAACCACTTTTCAAGAAATACCACTCAAAACACAGCTGAAGCAAAACATCCACCTTCTTAAGAGATGATCCTGCAATCAGAAATAAGTTTCAGCCACTTCCATCCAAACACGAAGCACCTGCTTACCTTGATCTATCGGTTCTTTCTATGTCAGGGCACAGTCTTTCTTCCACCTAATGAGCAGAGACTTTTCTAACAGTCTTTGCTAGATGACAACCTCTTTATCAATGACAGATAATTTTTTGTGGTATTCATCAGGTAAAGCAGGTTAAGATTCAGGTACAACATCCTTGCCTTACAGCAGAACTATTAAATCTCAATTAAAGGTTTACTGCCCCACTGTGCCAGCTATATGCAATCCTAATAACCTGGACCAGAGCAGTGCTGAAGTTCACTTTTAAAAGTTTAGTCCCAATTGTAAAGGATTCTTAAATTGTTTCTTAAGCAGTAAGCCTTGGTAGAAATAAAGTTACAATGGACTCTAGTAAATGTTTCTGGAGGAAGTGAGCCTCAGAAATTACAAAGGCAATTGTAAATATGAAACTTAACATCTACTGCATAGTTCAAATTCTCATCTAATGGGCTCTTGAACAATCTTTCTGTTGGACTGGCGTATTAAATTCTGTCATCAGCAGGATATTCATATTTTGCTAAATGAGTCATAAAAATTGGACATGCCAAACAAATACAACATTATATCCTAAGACATTAATAAAAATACATCAGTAGAATGAATTTTAGTACAAATGAAACAATTGTATGGCACTGGATAAAAACATGCTCATGAAAATAACAAATATTTTGCAGCTGTTTCTTACAGACATAAATTTCTAAGATTACATATTATTAATCATGTATTATAGGATTATGTTTTACCACACCAGCAGAATATTATTAGTATTTATCATTCCTAAAACATTGTTGTGGCAAGTCTTACAATAAAAACAACCAACCAACCAAAATCTCACAAACAAAAACACAGAGAGATTTTGCTCCAGCTCCAGCTTATATGGTTTGAAAACAAACAAATAAAAACCCAAGAAAGCTTCACACAGTTTCTGAATCATCACTTTTCTTTATTTATAATCACTCAAGATTCAAAGAAAGATATCGAAAAGTCTTTCACCTCAAATTATTCTTTTATAGAAATTCTAGGGACACATTCAGAAATGTTTCCTTGACTCATGCAACCCTCACAGCACTTGTCCGTTAACAAATACATTTTAAACACCTGTTGACCAACCTGGGAAGAATAACCACAGCCGGGTAATTTATTCCCTCCAGTCTCCAGCCTTCACCATAAACTTGTTCTTCACAGAAGTTAACCTGTTATTTAAAATAATTGCACTTCCCTGAACAGAATAAAGCTGCTGTTAAATTTTGGAATAGATATTTCTTGTATAAGTTATGTCTCACACCTTCACCAGACTCAACAGATCACTAGGCAGAGATGAAAGGGGGAATGTCCTACTCTTCTCACAGAGTCTGTATGCTCTCCCAGTCCAAGGCATTGTCCTGTCTCTACGGTTTACCCTTCAGTGAGAAAATTCAACAAAGGTTTGGCAAAGTGCCAGTCTGGCAAGACAGTACACAGCAAGTTCAATTTCTTTGGCAATCAAGTGGTAAGTCTCAAGGGTGGAGGAGAGCACAGGCAGCTCTGCTTCCAAAATGGAGCTGCCCCCACTGTGGAACTGACATTCATAAGCAAATGACTTGGCCAGAAGAAGACACCAATTTTTACTTCATCACAGCTTAAGGTCAGCTTCACCTGAAAATATTAGGCATACTAGGCTGCAGAATACAGTAAGAGGAAGCTAAGAACACATGCTGTTTAAAAATTAAATGTGTAAGATAAACTGCCAAGAGATTTAATTCTACTAAGTGAATAAGAATAGTAATATTTTTACTAATGCTTTAATTTTCTTCATTTTAAGTAAGTAAGCAAGTACAGAGTATAAAACAGATTTTAACCTATATAGGAATGCCTCTACCTTTAAAAAATCCTCCAAATTGGAAACAAATAGGTGCTAAAACATGCCAAAAGAAAAAAAAATTTCTCAGTGTGCTCCCCTCACTCTCAATGCAAGCACCTTTTAGAACAACCAAGTAAGAAGAACAATTACATTTACTCTTTTTCCCCAAAAAAACCAGAATTTGTTCCTGGTATGTCAACAGTCTCCCTCACCACAACAGCTCCACTTTTATTTATCGTGTTTTCTCAGTCTCCTGCAGATATCTTAAGCTATCCTGCACGCTCTTCCACTCCTTTCTCTGCATCACACACAGATGAAGGCATACAGTGCCCTGATTCCTGAGCGCTCCAGCTGCCCTGACCCCTGACTGCCCAGCCAGTGTATGGTACTACCACCAGTTAGCAGCAAACTGAACCTTGCTGAGGCAACACTGGAACCTTCTATTCAGGGGCACTAATTTTGACTTCTGTTTCATGGAAGCTGCCAAGTTTCATGAAATTTCTAGCTATTTACCTCTGAGTCCTTTACTCCTCTGTAAACAAAAGGGTTTAAGTTCTGGGAAAATAAAAGTTACACCACTGTATTTGTTACTCGTAACAAAGCACTAGCCAGGAACCAGATTTTTTACTATGACAGAGGTGAGACACTGAACAGGTTGCCCAGGGAGGCTGTGGATGCCCCAACCCTGAAAGTGTTCAAAGCCAGGATGGATGGGGCTTTGAGCAGCCTGGTCTAGTGGAAAGTGCCTCTGCCTATGGCAGGGGGATTGGAACCAGGTGATCCTATCAGTGGGAAGGGAGGAGGCAAAATTACGAGAGGTGACTCAAAAAAAATCCCATATTCTTATAAATCAGTATTTAAAAGTGACAAGTTTAGTGATTAGTCTCACATTATAGGACCTGTTACAACACAAAACTCCTCAGTTATCTCAATTAAGAGACAAAGCTAAAACTCTATAGAAGCGATGAAGTTTGATGCTGCACCAAAATTCATGCAGAGTCTTCCAAAAACAATAGTACAAAAACCAAAGTTGCTGTTGAAACCATCAAAATAAATAATCCATTTTGCTTTTTTCTGGTACATAAAACAAGAAGCAAAACACTAAAATATCTAAATAGGCTCATCATAAAAGTATCTAGCAAGCATCACATTTGCAAGCTGCTAGTTTATGTTTGCTATCAAACCATATATTAATGTTACTACTTATGTTATTACTATCCGTTTTTTAGTCATACTTACATAAAGAAGAGTATAAGGATCTCTTCTAGCAACATTCTCATTTAATTTCTTCTTTTGCCACTAAAAACCAGTATAAAATCTGTACTTTTTCTGAGGAAAGAGTAGTGCTTTACTACCAAATCAAAGTGCCAGAAAATAATGGATGAGGCATCCCGAACAAGACAGTTACTCTTAGACCTGAAGTTTCTGTGTCCCACTTTGTGAAAAATTATTACAGCAGAAGTTACTTATGAAAAACTACCAAATAATAAATGCCTCCTAATGAAAACTTGAAAATTGCACTTTGGATGCTTTCCACTCCAAAAAGCTGAGGACAAGCCTGGACTCCTAGAATCCTATGTCTCAAAATTAAGAAGGTGATGATGTGTAAGAGGATTGGAGCACAGGCTATTACTTTAGAATGCATTGCTAAGCATATTACAATGTATGTTATAGAGCAGTAACTGATAAATTAAGTGTCTTTTTAGTATCTTTCTACATGTTTTAAGAAGCACCCTGTCTTTCTTAATATTTATACCACCTATCACCCAAGTTTGTCCAGAATATATAAAAAATACAAACAGTAAGAAGATACTTTCAATTTAACTTTTCTGAGAAATAGTTCTCAACAAGTGGGTTTCATTCATAGAAAACAACCTGTTACTGAACTCAATAAGAAGGGTCCTTATTCTTAAAACCACTGGAAAGGACAGCTGAATAATCTTTAGGTCTAAGAAGACACGTGCAGTGCTGCAAAGAAATTCTGAATGGATCAGAGGACTGGGAGACATAAACAAGTCATGGAAGAATCACAAATTTACCACTTTTAGATAGAAGATTACTCTTAAGAAAAATAGAAAAAAGGAACAGAACATGTCTGGACATTGATGGGATCGATGCAAACCAAAGAATATTCAACAGGATAAAGCAAGAGTTTAGATATAGAGAAGAAGGTCAATGACACCCAAAACATCTCTTTCCCTCATTTTCATGCTCATTGTTATCTCCACTAGATTATAAAGCACCAGAGACTACTTCAAAGATAATTACAATTAATAATTAAATTGCACTGTTAAGAAAAAAATAAAGAGTTGTGGCAGATAAAAAATTTCAGTGTTCTACCTGAATATAAACTCCACTCTACCCTCCTAATTTGTATTGCTCTAGCCAGAGATTTTTCAATATGATTAAAAACAGAAAAAAAAAAAGGAGAGGAAAGGCTGACCACCACTTCAAATGGCAACTCTATGACTCTACACTAATACACAAATGCAGTGTGCTTCTGTACCATTCCAGAATCTCAGCCACCTCTAAGAAAATACACCAGTCTACAACCCTTGCTTTGGTGAAAACAATTCTTTACATGTGAGCTGAAAGAAGAACAAAGCAATCCTCTGGAGTCCTCTGGCAGACAACTGTGAAGTTTATACTGCTGTTGCTATTGGGTAGTCCGCATAGTTTTCTCTATTGTTATTAGGAAACCTGTAGCCAAAAAAATGGAATGAAAATTGAGGACATTCCTGTCACGGTATTGCTGAAATCTCTCGGTAGCTCTGAAGGTAGAGACTGGTAACATTCCTTAGAAAGGAGATCCCCAAAAGCAAATTCAATACCGGTTCTTGGTGTCACTACTGTAACCACTAGAAGACTGAAATAAGAAAACAGGAACAAATAATGTATTTCTCCTTTCTTTTGGAAAATACTTTGAAGTTTATCTGTTGCCTATGGCATAGAGAAACTTTAAATTTCATGCTGCAGAAGCGAAATTACAATTTCCTTGCAAGTCAGTAATAGTGAAAGAGCCAGAAAACAAGTGTTCCCATAATTTTTCTGCAGGAGTAATGATCAACAGTACTCTCCCTTTCCACACGCTTAACATGCCTCCTCTAAATCCAAGTGGATTTGCCTATCATGCTCTATATTTTAGGTGTGATTATCAATTAAAAAACACAGGAATTGCTGCAGATGGAAATATCAAACGTCTAAACTTGTATTCCTCCACATCAGGAAAGAATTCCCATGTAACAGGACTACTTTGTTAATGTGAATTTCTGCATATTTGGCTCATAACTTTGAAACATTATTGCAGAAAAGTAAATTCAGCGCAGTCTTACTAATTCCACTTGTGAACTACATTAAATAACAAAAATAAGGTACTTTCCACACATATAAATTCTAACAGTCCTGACACTTCAAGAAGAGTAATCATGCATGTCCTGTATATCAATGTATATGTGATATGTATCAACTATTAGCACTGCTCCAGAATAACAAACGCAGCTTTATAAAGAGTCCAATATTATGGTCCTGGGGTCTTTTTCACATTTCTGCTAAACAGTCTATACAATACAGCAGAAAAAATAATGACACATTAGATATGCAGAACTGGACAAAAAACATGTACTAGTATGAATCACTGTGCTCAGAACAGCATTACCAGAAAGGCAACAGATAAATCATTCAAGGAACAACCTTCCAGAAAGAACACTTTGTTTTCACTGGAGAATAAAACAATAAAAATATTAAAGGAAGCACTTTTACAGTAGACTGATTGACATATTTCTTCACAGTAACATCTGTTATACTAAATAAGTGAAAAGTAGTATCTTACTGGACATGGGGAATCAAAATCAAAATTCTGAACAACTATCATACTGGAAAGCAATTTATTTAATTTAAATGTACGTTTGGCCTGACTGGTAGTCAACATAAGCATGACAGCACTAGAAATGTCTATGTACATGTACGTATATACACACATATATAAAGGTACATATTTAACCACCACAGTTTTCATCAGACTGAGTTCAACTGGTGATAGATCTAACATCCATTTGGCCTATTCTCCATCTGTTTTACACACTTAAGGCAGGGATGGACAAAGATGTCTTCCTCCTCCTCTTTGACAGCCTTTAAGAAAACACTTCCAAAACCATCAAGTAAATACTTTTTGGTTGTTGCTTACACAGACTTCAAGAGAGTCCATGAAGTATACACACTCAGACTAGTTACAGATACAACTCTAAGCTCATGTATTAATCACCATCCTGAAATAAAAGCTGCTGTATTTCCAACTCTATACACTTTTATCCCCATTTTTCTCCCCACTATACTTGTTCCACACACAAGTCTGGCATTCTCATGCTTGTCTAGCTTTTGGATAACAATGGTTTTAACATCATTAGGTTGATCCAATATGCTGGCGTACATTTCAAGATTGCATATTGCCAAAAAACTCATATGTGTGTGTGTATAGCTAGAGATATATATCTATTTATAGATGCTCTATGCCTTTACTTTTTTCTATAAACACCCCTAATAAGTACCTCTCAAATAACATCTGAAAGCCTTCTTTTCCCTTTGCTTCAAATCACTACAAACTTTAACAGCTCTTACTAGATCTGCTCCAGTATTAATCATCCCATTTGGACTTGGACTACTCTCAGAAATTTTCTATCACCACCATCCACATTAGATTTTCTTCACACATGGGTGCACACCTGCATACTCTTAGGGTTTCTATCACATCATCAGTCCTGAAATGAACACGTCAAAATGAACGTGCCCCCAAATAATGGGGAAACACAAAACCAGTTGATTAACTCAGTTTACCCATCATGGAACACTAAAGCTTCAAATGGGGATGCTTCAGCTCCAGTTAGTCCTGCTGTTGGAAAGAGAACTCATAAGCAGAAAAAGTGTGGGAGTTGCATATGAAACCTATCTTTTCTTGAGCACTTGCTGGCTGGACAGGTGGCCAAGGTGCATTAGACAATGACTAATCATCACCTTGACACTTTCAGCTGCCTGCACAAACCTCACTATATTCTGTGCAGAGTTCAGGAAACGTAACTGAGTGACTGCATTTCACCACCAAACCCTTTAAAGGTATAAGGGACGGAATATGACAGCTGTTATTAACCAGAAAGAGTTTCTGAACATCAGAACTTCAGATTAATTATTTAAAACAACAAGCAGTATTTTTTTCACACAGTACATCTATTCCAGAACATGTAATAAAAAACCAAAACCCAAGATCCTGCAGCAAGAGAAAACCTGCAAGAGGTACGTTCTGTGTAATACAGGTATTGCAAAATCTCCAGTGCTAAACTTATCCCTCTACTTGAAAAACTCTACTTACGAGTAGTTAATTTCTTTTACATATATTTTTCTTTGTTATCATCATGGTAATTTGGCAGAATTTAGCAGACTATTGACCTATGCCATCAGGAGATGTGATTATAGCAATTTTGCAAGACTACAACAGCGGATTTTTGGATGTATCAGTGAAACTGAAAAAGCTCAACAGTTAAAAATATTCGAATTTCAAGAGACTTTTTGCATTATAATTAAAAGCTATACAGTAATCAAAAAATCCTCAAAATAGCAATAACAATCCACAATAACATCAATAATTTTATTCGTATAACAGAAAAAAAAATAGCGCTTTACAAACGCTAAAGGCTTCTTTCAAATGCAGATAATAAGGTTCATCATCACCTTCGTATCAAAAATGTAACCTCAGTCCCAAACCTTTAAAGAAGCCTTTCAGAAATACTCATTTTTATGGTGAGGCGAAAGATTGCGGGCTAGGCCGGGGCCTGGAAGCGGAGTGGAATCAGGGAAATGCAGCCCTGGCCTCCCCTCCTCGCCCAACGCTAACCCTGCCCGGCACCCCCCGAGCCACGGCTCAGTCCTCCCGCTGCACCGAGCCCGGGCTGCTCTCGGCGCTGCCCCTACAAAGGGAAGACACGCCGCACTCCCAACGCCTCGGCACAGTAAAAGAAAGAAAGAAAGAAAAAAGAGAGGAACCAAATCGCCCTCACTAAGCCCTCCCTCAAAAGCAGGTCTCTTTACACCAGACCTAACCACGGCACCCACCCTTCCCCCACCGCGAAGCCACCTCTCATTGTCGTCGCCCCCAGAGGGGACTCATTACCCCCCTCCCTATACACACACACGCCCGCCTCCCCCATTCCCCAGTCTGTGCCGTGCCCCTTTACTGGTCGCCAGAAGGGAAGCGCAGCCCGCGGGCCACATTCCCCCCGTCACAGCCCTGCACGCACCTTCCAGAAAGGAGCTGTCTCTGCAGCCGCCGCCGCCGCCACCGGCCATCTTCCCGCTGCCGCGCCGCGCTCCCTCACTCCATCGCCCAGCGCAGCGGCGGGGCCCGGCCCTTCCCCCGGCCTGCCCGCCCCCACTGCGGAAGGCTGGCTGACCCGCAGCGGCGGCACTGCCGCCGAGGCCCGGCCCTCTCCCGCTCCCCGGGCCGCGCTGCCTTCCGGCCCCCGCGCAGGAGGAAGCGGCGGCGGCGGTAGCGCGCCCGCTCCTCCCTCAACGCCCGCCGCCGGCACCCCCCGAGCGGCTCCAGCCGGGCCTGGCAGAGCGGCTGCCGATGGCGCCCGGCGGGGCCGATGGGCCTGGCCGGGACTCCGCCGCGGGCGCCTCCGAGAACGCGGGGAGGACGAGGGGACGGTGCGCGCAGCGCTGCCGCCCCTCTCTTCCATGAACGGCACTTCCCTGCCCGGACCCGCGGCTCTCCCGGCCCGGGAGCTGCCGGCTTTCCCGGCCCCCGGACGGTAAAATGGCCGCAGCAGCGCTGCAGCCGGTAGTACCTCGGGCTCTCCCGCTCCCTCCTCGATCAGCCTGGAGGCAGCAGCTTTTGGGAGGCGAGGAGGTGGATCGGATAAAATGAATGGAGTTTGAGGAGTGCAGGAGTCCATTGCGCAATAGTCAATAGACTATTCGCACCCTCTGCCCATAGAGCATGGTGGGTGTAACCCAAAACTGTATTCTATAGCCTTCCATGTCATTTCCCAGAAACTAGACTATTGTTGTCAATAGACTATTCGCACCCTCTACCCATAGAGCCTGACTCCTCAGGCTATAAACTAGGTGTTAAGAGGCCCGTGAGATAGAAGGATGTTTCTGTCCTCACACCCTTTGTGAACTCCCTGCCCTGAGGGGAGTACCAAGCATTCCTGCCTGAACTGGAGGATATATAATCTTGGAGTTTTGGAACATTTTTCAACCCACTCGTGGGATCCAGAGGACGGCTGCATCTCATCGCTCTCAACCAGACTTAGACCACCACTGGACTGCGATCACCAGTTCTGGCCAGACTGCAGCAGCTCTCCCACCAGCAGGTTCTTCCCCTCTCCCTTTACTTTGGACTCAAACAGGGCCCAAGGAACACCACTTTGTTCAGGCCCCAGGGTACTGGGTTATACATTTGGGTTTTTGTGGGTTGAGACCAATTGTTTGTTTGTATTATTGTACTTACTGTATTATTTTAATAAATTGTTATTCTGACTTATAATCTCTCCTTTGAGTTGGGTTCATTCCCCCTGCTGGTTAACTTTTAAACCAGCACATTTTAGCGCCCAAACGTCGGGCAGAGAGAGAGAAGTCAGAATCACAATTTCATTTGAAGCATTTGTCTATTTGAATATAGAAACTCCCTGATCACCATGTTGTTTGATGCACTCACATGGATGTTGTATTTGAGCCTGTTCATATTTCCACAGATGGCGTATTATTTGCCTGTTTTGATGCTCTCTTTAAGACCAGGGAGAGGGATCCAAATTGCTTTATTAGTATATTATGTTTATGTCATTCTAACATCAGAAGCAATGAGTTTCATTGTAAATGTGTATTCAGTCCTGTTTGCCTGTCCTGGTTTGGGTTGCTACCTCTGGGGCCTCATTAAAAATCGTACCCAGCTTTTTGGGGGAACAGGGGTGGATGGTTTCCAGCCTCCCACCTCCTTCTTCCCCTTCAGACCTGCTACAACAGTTTTTGAAAATATTGAGTTCCCTTTTGATGTTAAGGACAGCATAATGTTATTGTTAGTGTTGCTCTGTCTGCTCTGTACTGTGTACACCATGTTTAGGGTCAGAAAAGTGCCTTTTAGGGAGGTTGGTTGGACACCTGCCCTGGGAGCAGATAATGCTGAGTGGCACGGGAAGTGGGAGGACGTCAGCCAGTATTTGGAAAAGTTTTCTCCTCCAATGATCTGGAAATTCACCCCTGAACAACTGCAGGATCCTGTTAGCATGATAAGACTGGTGAAGGAAAAATGCTCTGGCAGCTCCAGAGATGGCCAGCTCACAGCAACCTGCTGGGCCCTGGCCACTGCCTACCGGGCACTGCTTGACATGATACAGCACTGTCAGGGCGAGGAGAGAAGGACCAAATCCGCAGACACCACGTCCACCCAAACCACAGCTGAGTCAGAGGGAGAAAGAAATGAACCAACCAGCACCATGTCCACACAAACCATCGAGGAGCCAGAAGAACAAGCAAAACCAATAGCAGTCGCCCCTGTCCAGAAAAGGAAATCAAAGACTAAATCAGTTCGCATAGCAAATGATGACGAAGAGGCGGGACCTTCACATCCACCGGAGGAGACAGAGCCAGAAATAATCACTCGGTCCCTATCCCTGGGTGAGCTACGTGAGCTCCGGAGAGAGTTCACACGACAGGCAAATGAGTCCATTCTGACCTGGCTGCTCCGAATCTGGGATGCCGCAGCTAACGATACGATCCTAGATGGGAGTGAAGCCAGACAGCTGGGATCCCTGTCTCGAGATGTAGTCATTGATCAGGGGATTGGAAGGAGGCAGGAAACTCTCAGCCTCTGGCGGCGACTGTTGTCCAGTGTGAGGGAGAGATACCTTTGCAAGGAGGACCTCCACGTACAGCAAGGACAGTGGAACACGATGGAACAAGGTATCCGGTGCTTAAGGGAGTTAGCTGTACTGGAGATAATCTTTTCAGAGGATGAAAGATTCCCTAAGAGTCCAGATGGCGTACAGTGCACCTCCCAAATGTGGTTAAAGTTTGCACGACTCGGGCCAGAAATGTATTCCCGCTACTTAGCAACGCTGCAATGGAGGGAGGGAGAGGACAAGGTGGGAGCATTGGTTAGCAAACTCAGGATTTATGAAGACACTGTCACCGCCCCATTACGAGCCCACGTCTCATCCGTGGAAACCAAACTGGCTGAACACGTCCGAAGCCTGGAAGAGAAAATTGAAGAGGGACACCAGAAGCTAAGAGAAGAAATTAAAGAAGGGATTTTCCATATCTCGCCAGGACGAACAAGAGTCTCTGCTATCAGGAGCCAGCGTTCCCCAGCTAAGGAGAGAAGGTACACTCCACGTGGCGATCTATGGTTTTACCTCCGTGAGCACGGAGAAGATATGAGGAAGTGGGATGGGAAACCCACCTCTTCCTTAGCAGCCCGGGTACGTGAACTGAAAAGAGGAACAAATACCATAAAGAACTCTTCAAGGGTGAGGCTCCAGAGCACCTACAGTACATTGATGACATCATTGTATGGGGGAACACAGCGGGCGAAGTCTTCGAGAAAGGAGAGAAGATAATCCAGATTCTCCTAAGAGCCGGTTTTGCCATTAAACGGAGTAAGGTCAAGGGACCTGCTCAGGAAATTCAGTTCCTAGGAGTGAAGTGGCAAGATGGACGCCGCCTAATTCCAATGGAGGTGATTAACAAAATAGCAGCCATGTCCCCACCAACCAGCAAGAAGGAAACACAGGCTTTCCTAGGCGCTGTGGGCTTTTGGAGGATGCATATCCCCGAGTATAGTCAGATTGTAAGCCCTCTCTACCTTGTGACACGGAAGAAAAATGATTTCCAGTGGGGCCCCGAACAACAACAAGCCTTTGAACAAATTAAACAGGAGATTGCCCATGCGGTAGCCCTTGGGCCAGTAAGGACAGGACAGGACATGAAGAACGTGCTCTACACCGCAGCCGGGGAGAATGGCCCTTCTTGGAGCCTCTGGCAGAAAGTGCCTGGGGAGACCCGAGGACGACCGCTGGGATTCTGGAGTCGGGGATACAAAGGATCTGAAGCCAGCTATACACCAACTGAGAAAGAGATCCTGGCTGCCTATGAAGGAGTTCGAGCTGCCTCAGAAGTAATCGGCACCGAAGCGCAGCTCCTCCTGGCACCCCGACTACCAGTGCTGGGCTGGATGTTCAAGGGAAGAGTTCCTTCCACACATCATGCCACCGATGCCACATGGAGTAAGTGGATGGCTCTGATCACGCAGCGAACCCGGATAGGGAATCCTAATCGCCCTGGGATTCTGGAAATTATCACCAATTGGCCCGAAGGTGAGAGTTTCGGACTATCCTCTGAAGAAGAGGAGGAGAAGGTGACACGAGCTGAGGAGGCCCCACCATATGACAAGCTACCAGCAGATGAAAGGCGATATGTGCTCTTCACGGATGGCTCCTGCCGCATTGTAGGGACAAACCGAAAATGGAAGGCAGCTGTATGGAGTCCCACACGGCGAGTTGCAGAAGCGACTGAAGGACAAGGTGGGTCAAGTCAGTTTGCAGAGCTTAAAGCCGTTCAGTTGGCTTTGGATATAGCTGAACGAGAGAAGTGGCCAAGACTCTATCTCTACACTGACTCATGGATGGTGGCCAATGCTCTGTGGGGATGGCTGGAGCGATGGAAAAAGGCCAACTGGCAGCGCCAAGGGAAACCCATCTGGGCGGCGGAGATGTGGCAGGACATCGCTGGCCGGGTAGAGAAGCTGAGTGTGAAGGTCCGTCACGTAGACGCTCATGTAGGCAAGAAACGGGCTAATGAGGAGCATCATAACAACGAGCAGGCGGACCGAGCTGCCAGGATTAAAGTCTCTCAGGTAGATCTGGATTGGCAGCACAAAGGAGAATTATTTCTGGCTCGATGGGCCCATGACGCCTCCGGTCACCAGGGGAGAGATGCAACATACAGATGGGCTCGTGACCGAGGGGTGGACTTAACCAAGGACATTGTCTCACAGGTCATCCATGACTGTGAGACATGTGCTGCCATCAAGCAGGCCAAGCGGGTGAAGCCTCTATGGTATGGTGGACGGTGGTCAAAGTACAGGTATGGGGAAGCCTGGCAAGTTGACTACATCACGCTCCCCAAAACCCGCCAAGGCAAGCACTACGTACTGACCATGGTAGAAGGAAGCACTGGATGGTTGGAGACATACCCCGTGCCTCATGCCACTGCCCGGAATACCATCCTGGGCCTTGAAAAACAAGTCCTGTGGCGACACGGCACCCCGGAGAGAATTGAGTCTGATAATGGGACCCATTTCAAGAATGGCCTTGTAGACACCTGGGCCAAAGAGCACGGCATTGAGTGGGTGTATCATATCCCCTACCATGCACCAGCTGCTGGAAAAGTTGAGCGGTGCAACGGACTGCTGAAAACCACTCTGAAGGCACTGTGTGGGGAGACTCTCAAACACTGGGAGCTGCATTTAGCAAAGGCCACCTGGTTGGTCAACACCCGAGGTTCCATCAATCGAGCTGGCCCTGCCCAATCAGAACTTTTGCATACTGTAGATGGAGATAAAGTCCCCGTGGTACATATGAGAGGAATGTTAGGGAAGACTGTTTGGATTAGTCCCACCTCAAGCAAAGGCAAACCCATCCGAGGGATTGTTTTTGCTCAGGGACCTGGTTCCACGTGGTGGGTAATGCAAAAAGATGGGGAGACACGTTGTGTACCACAAGGGGACCTAATTTTGAGTGAGAATGGTCTGTAATGTTTCATTGTATATATATAGATAGATAGATAGATAGATAGATGTATATAGTTTTAAAGGGATATAGTTTTTAAAGGGGGTTAATTTGGGCATGACATGGATGGCATAGAATAAGGGGTGGATAATGTCCTAGTTAGGACAGCTGAGATCAGTTCATCATGGTGGGTGTAACCCAAAACTGTATTCTATAGCCTTCCATGTCATTTCCCAGAAACTAGACTATTGTTGTCAATAGACTATTCGCACCCTCTGCCCATAGAGCATGGTGGGTGTAACCCAAAACTGTATTCTATAGCCTTCCATGTCATTTCCCAGAAACTAGACTATTGTTGTCAATAGACTATTCGCACCCTCTACCCATAGAGCCTGACTCCTCAGGCTATAAACTAGGTGTTAAGAGGCCCGTGAGATAGAAGGATGTTTCTGTCCTCACACCCTTTGTGAACTCCCTGCCCTGAGGGGAGTACCAAGCATTCCTGCCTGAACTGGAGGATATATAATCTTGGAGTTTTGGAACATTTTTCAACCCACTCGTGGGATCCAGAGGACGGCTGCATCTCATCGCTCTCAACCAGACTTAGACCACCACTGGACTGCGATCACCAGTTCTGGCCAGACTGCAGCAGCTCTCCCACCAGCAGGTTCTTCCCCTCTCCCTTTACTTTGGACTCAAACAGGGCCCAAGGAACACCACTTTGTTCAGGCCCCAGGGTACTGGGTTATACATTTGGGTTTTTGTGGGTTGAGACCAATTGTTTGTTTGTATTATTGTACTTACTGTATTATTTTAATAAATTGTTATTCTGACTTATAATCTCTCCTTTGAGTTGGGTTCATTCCCCCTGCTGGTTAACTTTTAAACCAGCACAAGGTTACAGCATTAATCCACAACAACAAATTCTTATTGATAGTTGAGACCAGACTAAAGTCTACCCAGTTCTACACAACTTTTAAAAAACTGAGGATTATGACTTATGATGATGAATTATTTGAATAAATGTTTGATACACAGTAGTGGGCTTTTGTTGATTAAAGCATCAGATACAGCTTCAGTCTTATTTTTAATGAACTGAGGCACAGCATAGATTAAAATACCTTTAAAACAGAAAGAACAAGTTATCAATATTCTAGATGCATGCTTGATTTTAGGCTTTTTGATTGATAGCATAACATTTTTATGTAAAAGAGCTACCCCAAAATTACATCTTATTCTACTGATCTTTTTGTTTTATTTTGAAGCTCTTTAAGGATGCAAAAGGATAATACGTAGTCAAAACTCTTATTCATTTATTTTTCATTAAGTTTTTAATAGTAATCTTATTCTCTGCCTTAGAGTGGCTTGTTTTTCCATGGGAGAAGTATTTGCAAGGGGAATGAAATACTGAGAGCACTCAAGTCTTGCAAAATCTTTTCAGCATCCTCTTAACTTTGCTTGGAACCAGAGGATTTTCATTGTGTATGAGAATTGACTGAGTGATCAATGAAAAAGAGAAAACTAGTATTCCCCTTCCTTCTGGGGGAAGTAATACAGAATTTACTGAGCTTTCTTCCCGTTTTGAAGCAAGAATTTAATTCTATTCACATAATAAGAGCCCAGGGATGAAATGCATCAGATCGTTACCCTGTCCTTGGAGGTGTTCAAAGACAGGTTGGCTGGGGTACTGAACAACTTGGCCTAGTAGATGGTGTCCCTGCCCACGGCAGGGGGCTTGGAGGTTCCCTTCCAACCCAGACCATTCTATGATTGCTTCCTGGCTTTTAGCAGCCTCTAGCAGTTGACATGTCCCACTGTGGGGAGTTGACAATTGGAGGCCACACTCCGAGGTCCTGCATTTACAAACATTTGCATATGCACAGCTCTCTTCTCACAGCACTGTGTATAGTGGGAAGCTGATTACTTTATTAGGCAATGATGAAGAATTTTTGTTTCACCTTAGAAATCCATTTTTTGCCTCTCTTCCCACAGTGAAAAAGTTGTTACTAATGAATGTGGCTTAAAAGATTCAGTACTGCAACTATTGAAAAATATGTCTTTTTTTCTTTGTATTTCTGATTCTTTCCAGTGATTTCTTGTTTTCTCTATGTTTTTTTAAGGTTAACCAACAAATGGAGGTGGCTGCTCCCCAAAACAGTAGTTCCTTACATAAGGAATAAAATTGAATTGGGATTGCAGTTTTGCAGCTTCTGTTGTTGTATTGTACATTACCTAATTTTCTTTACTGGTACATAAATTGCATATAGATGTTTAAGGGAATTTATAGGCACCTTGAAATTTTTTTTTTTGGTTATTTATTTGTTTCACAACCCATGAACCCATTTTATAGACTATAAATAAATGATTTTTAACAGTCCCACCTTTCAGAAATTCATGCTTATGGACTGAATAATTTTCACTTGTTTTCCACTGTTGTTCTTAGTTTTAAGTTCCTTGCATGTATTGATGATGCACCTTCTGTGTTCTTGGTTTTTAAAAAAATAACCATTTTCTTGGTGCTCTCATGGCCTGATGCCTGGGGGGTTTTTCCCCCTCTGTATTTTTAAAGCAAAATCAGTTCTGTTTGCTGTCCTGCAATGTCTTTTTCTTTCTATTAAAGCTAGTGTTTTAATTTTAGGAGTCTCCTACCACATATTATTCCAGGATAGCTGACATACAATAGTTAACTCTTCAGGAATGTTCCCAAAGGGAAGAGTGCCATTCATCTGTGTGCTAGGACTTCTAATGATATGTCAGGATGTGGAAAAGTTTTCTGTTAAATTTTGTTATCAAAGATGGCTTGTCAAGTAGCTACTAAATGACTAAGGACTGCTAAAGATCATTGGAACTTTGTCTAAAATGTTTCCTGAATTCCTTCCTTGAAGGAGACCCGTTTTTTAAATCTGATCAGCGTACCTCAAAACACAACCTTGTGCTATTAATAAAGAAATAACTATTAGGTTTTCTGCTACTGTTATAAACATTTTGAAATTTGAAATCCCATTATTCACTGCATTGGGTGTTATCTGTTGCATTTGATCATTACTGCATTAGACCCATTCAAAGAGAAACAGTTTTGCTTTAAATCTGCAAATTCTTGTGATGGACAGTGAGATTAAACAACTGTGTTGGGCTAAAAAACATAATGACTCATTAAGCATCAAAGTGAGATTTGTAGGTATAAAAGAGTGATTGAGGGATATGCCAACACTGTTTGCCACAACACAGCATTAGATACTACTTTTGGAAGTAAAAATTTCTTTTTGCAAGGTTGGGCTACATTTGGAAGGCTGTTTTTCCTAGAAGAAAAAACCTGCAGAATTTGTTGCACAGTCCAGAAGCATTACATCAGTTACCTTACCTAAATGGAAGAAAAATTGTGATTGTGGAAAAAAGTAAGACTTACTAAATAAGAATAATTTCAAATGTATACATGGAATCGTACTATAGAAGAAAGGGAATGTATATATGTGTATATAAGATGGAATATGAAATATTCCACCTGAAAAATTTGGGATAACCTTATATATTTTGATTATTTCTTAGTAATGTATATTGGTTAAATGTACATTAAATATCTGAGGCAAATATTGATCTTTAATGCAAAACAAAACTGTTGATAGTTGTGTAAGTGTTAGAAGGGGAGCATGTAAAAGGCTCAAGAGAATACATCAGATCTGAGATGCATAGAATATACTTTCAATGTATATTCAAAATGTTTATATAGAAGGTATTTCAGCATATTTTGACTCATTTTTAAATATTTTTTTAGGTTTCCTGAAGCAACTTTGTTGTTAATCTGAAATAAACTTTTACTTGTCTTCAGTGTTCTTATGGTGGTTCTCTAAGGGAAGTATATTTTTGCATACAGACTGATGAAATATATTTATTGATTGTGTTCCAAGATTTAAGATTAGGCAACAGTGTGTTTTTTTTTCTTTTAGTGTAACTCATCATTTTATTGATAATAGCAGAAGTTCTAACTGATTTAAAGAAGGAAATATAGAAAATGTTTCATTTGTCAACATAAATAGTATACCATAACCACAATAGTCTTTCACCTACTAACAAAAAGAATATAATAAATGCATCTACAGCACAAAATGTTAAAATCAAAGACTATGTAATCAGAAAAATAAAATAATAGAAATTTTTACTGCAATAAAAATTAAAACATAGCAAGAATTCAGACTGTTACTTAAGGCATGTCGGGCATCCAAAACCATCCAGCATACAAAACATACTGTGCGTTTATGCACGGGGGCAAATCCTGCCTCTAATCTCTTGCTTTTCAAATCAGTGGGAAATATGTCTTATGTCAACTTCCAAAGTATGTTTAAACACATTTAATAGATACTGAAACTTCTTTTGTATGTAGTTATACAGAAGTCACTCTCATGATCACACATGGAAAGAAATATGGGTTCTTAATTGCCACCTAACAGAACTTGCAGATGGTCTTTATAATGGTCTCACCCATCAGAAATGGGAACTCTTTTGTAGCTCAAATCCTTGGAGGTCCTTTGTGAATAATCATTAGCCTTAAGAACTTTATGTTAGTAGAGATGGCTAATTTAAACAAATGCTTGTAATAAACAGAAAATATCTAATTGAAATTGTTACGGCAGGCTCACGCCTCTTAGAGGAGGATCACCTTTTCTCTACCTGTTTCATTAGATGCCAGTTTGTCTAAAGCTTCAAGAATACTTACTTTTCAGAGCAATTTTAAGGTGATTTCTTAACAAATGTTGTTATGTGTTTCAAGTGGGAAACTTCTGAATCATGTTTCTAAAAGTAAGCTACACCAAGAGTTCATAAAACAGCAAGTATTAACCTGTACACATACAAGCAAAAATACATTCCAAAGCAAAGAAAAAGGTCAGATTTGTGTACCTGTGAACATGACCCATGAGGTTGTATCAATCATAATGAAAGCAGAGAGAAAAAAATCAGGACGTTGTCCCTGTACTCATTTTGCGTGACCTACTCCCCTACTGCTCATGCTGCTGACTAAGACACTGAGTTTGTTCCTTACAAGTTCCACTTCTAATCAGAACTTCTGAAACCTCTTCCTTAATGTACAAAACAGATCTGAGATCTGGACTATGAAGATGGGTGTGCTCCTGTCAGTGTATTGTAGTGGTTAAGTATAGTGGTGTGCTCTGCCTCACCTGTGAAGTGCAGACAGTTAATGTAGCAATGACCATACTGGAAATAATAGAATCTTCACAGTACATGATTTGAAAGATGTAAAGGGAAAATTTCATTTGTCATTCTGCGTAGAGTTAAGTTTTAAAGACTTAAAACCTGACTGACATATGCCCTTAAAAATCTCGGTTTCAGTCTCCACAGCTAGAATATTAGAAAGATGTGGGGGAAGGGAGGATGGGATGTCCATATTAACCTCAACAATCTTTTCTAGAAATAGATTTCTTCTACCTCAGTTAGAGTTCGCTGTGCTCTTTTGAGTAACCTTGCTATACTGGGAGATTGTTGTTGTTTATCTCAGTCTTTTATCTTCTACAGTTTCTTCAGTCTTCCTTCATTTATTGTGTTTAATCTCTCTGGAGTCTAACTTGTCCGTATTTAAAGATGGGGCATTCAAAACAGGATGCAATACTAATGTAGGTCTCTCCAAAGCTGAATGAGTGGAATGACTGTCTTCTGCTTCTGACATACTGCAGTTCCCCTCAATATATCATGCAATATTTTTTGACCAAATCACAGATCATGGTCAATCTGTAATCTAATATAAATCATCAGTCCTTTTTTGTAGTGTTGTTCCCTAGTCAGCTATATCTCAATTTGTATTAGTTAATTTGATTTCTCCATTTAAAGTGATTTTCTACTTGTCTTCACTGCACATCATCTTGATGGTTTAGGTAATTTCTTTTAATTCTAATCCTGTCCTTAACCACTTTTTAGGTACTTGCAGCTTTGTGGTCTGGCAGTGAAAATAATAGAATTATAGCTGGAATAAACCTGTGTAGGATCAAGTTCTTCTCTCAGACTGTCAGGGAAACACACGGAGAGTGCATTTTTCCAGTCTGTTTGCTGGTTCAGCTTTAAGAAGTCATACATGACAGTGGCTAATGTTTTACTAGAGTCAGTACCACCTGCATTCCCTCCCTGTCGGTCCTGCATGCCAGCTATTCCAATGAAGATGAACAGAACTGTAGCGTGACATCAGAGCTTTCCAGAGATTCTCAGGAGACTGGAATGCAAGTTCCAGAGGTGTATAAGATAACCTTCCTATCTGTGTAGAAGTCCAAAGTGCTTTGATCTTCTCAGTCTTTTTCCTCTTTTCCTGAAGAAGAGAATGGCATTCTGAGACATTATTTCCCTCTGTTAGAAGGATGTGGATGTCCACTGCTATTTTTGACAGAATCACAGAATCAATTAGGTTGGAAAAGACCTCTTGAGATCATTGAGTCCAACCTATGACAGAATACCACCATGTCAACTAGACCATGGCACTGAATGCCACGTTCATCCTTTAATGAAGGTGTGTGCTAACAGCACCAATCCATGTGAAATACTGTTACACATGTAATTGCCAAATGGTAGAATGTGTACTTGGAAGGCTCAAGGCGAGATGAAGTTTTCTCCAGAATTATACAAATAACCAAACTAGCTCCTGCATAATCCATATGAAATAAGAGGTAAGAAATATTGATTGAGTAGAGCCTTGGCCCTGAGGGACTCTGTAGAGAACCTTGATTGGTGTAAGCAAAATGAGCCTTGAGACAGAGGAGGTTAAAGAAATTAGTTACCTCATGTGCCCAAAGTTATACTGTATAAGGGTAACTTAGTGGGAGGGGATGTTCTAACCCACAGTGATTTGTGAGTTCTGTGGTCTTTGTTAACGAGCTGTACCAGTTTGTAAAGTGGCCTATCATGAGCATTGGTTTTAACTTTACAGATTCTCCAAGTCTTTATGCTCTTTGATAAATGACAATGTCAGTCATTATGTATCTGCCTTTTATTCATCCCAGGCATATATAATCCTTATCATTAGCTGCATGTATAAAAACAAGATGAATCTGGTTGTCATTGGCCATTATTCCTAATGGATACCGTTAGTTCATGTTATTCTTCAAGTATTCACATGTAGCTGTTAAATGTAGGAGACCAACAACCAAAGAGATAGTTGGGATCAGGGAATAGCTGCTACCACTCTGAGTCCTGTCAGAAATTGAGAGCCTCTATAGTAACACACTCATTCAGATTAAAACATCAATAGTATTGCTGTTGATTTTGACAAAAGCTAAGGAGATCTTAACTACTATGAATATAACCATTATGTGACTGGCCTGCAGATTTTGCAGGAGTGGATTAGGCTGGGTTTCTGTTACAATCCTTTTTATGCTAAACATTCTGGAGAATCTCTTTGGTAGTTATTTGTCTTTTCTATGAGTGTGAGGTCCACATCACTGTGCTAGCATATTGTGAACATATGTAAGCATATTACTCAGAGGAAAGTGTTTAGGGCTCAGAAGAAAGATAATGTTCCTTTTAATATTATGAAGACATTAATGTCTATTTCTTTTTAAGAAAACCCTCTAACTTGTGATTAAATTTGCTTACTTAATATATTGAACTCTGTATATTTGTATAAAAGGTACAGAGATCACAAGCACTATTTTCCTTATTTTTAAACAAAATAAAGACAGGAAAACTAAACAGTTTCTATCAGTTTGAAGATATATGTACTTTGACTGAGGGTCTATGGTTGCTAAAACAATGTGAAATTTTAGCAGACTGTTTAAATTATGGTTACCATATGAGGACATTTTAAAGTGGAGCTGACCTGTTATGTCTGTCCTGTTTTCTGCCTGGTAGTATAGAAGCTAAATATATTGGTTTTCAGCACAAAAAAGTTTTAAAGTTCTGTATCAGTTTTCGTCATAAAAATTCCAGACTCTATGCCACCCATAGAGATGAATAAAGATTGTAAAGACTGTAGTAATTCTATGGGAAATTCAGCAAGTTAAATAAAATCTTCTTAAGAATAGATAAAATAATTTAAAGAAAAGAAAATTAAGTCTTATTCGTTACCTGCAACTAGTTTTGCAAGAGGAAAATCATCACTGAAATCATGAAAATCATGGCACTTGAAATGTCCTGGGAAGAAATTCAGTGTTGTAGAACATTTCTTATAGCATGAAACTTTGTCACTTTCATACAGAAAAAGTTTTTAAGATGCCTTAGAACTATATATATGCTGTCCATTCACATCTGTAGGATCTGATGAACAATATTGCATCATTTGGGTGTGTTTTGAGTTCTATGACTGTCCTCATTGGCATATTTTATAGCAACATATCAGCTACCATCTTCTCCTCAAAACACAAACTCAACCTTGTTTTCCGAATCTCTTTATCCACTTTTCACTTCTCCTTGTGGCTCCTGCACTAAATGCACTCCTTCAACTTCTGTCATTGCTCAAGTTCTTCCCTTTCCTCAGTCTTCCCTAAAATCCTTTTCTCTAGCTCTTTGATTCAGTTTCTGTTTTCAGCTTTTTTCCTCCTACTCTCCATACCAAAATCCTTTCCATGCTTCCAGCAGAGAGTTCTCCACCCCTTTTCTTCCACAATTGCCACCTCATTCTTGCCTTTTGTTGTGGCTCCCTCCCACTGCTGCTTCTGCTATATTAGTTTTTTAGGATCTACGGTCCATATTCAGTAATGTAGAATAGTGTTAGCTGAAATTTAGCTAGATGAATAAAAAGAAAATCTTGCCCCTATTTCTTGAGTATCTTTTATTTATGCCATAATTCAGTTTGGTAATAAAACACATTCATCTCTTCTTGTATTATCTAACACATCATTTTGTTTTAAAAGTGTTGCATACATACATGTAAGACTGAAACAGCATGCAAAACAAATTTCATGCTCAGTGCAAAGAACCTCAACAAAAACATAATTAATGCAACACAATGTTTGAGATTTTAAGCCAACAAAAGCCAGACCATTTAGAGCTAAGGTTCCCATAGCAACCTGACTCTGTCTCCTCCTGTGTCTGTGTGATAGGGTCTTTTTTTACATGACCACATATTGCTAGAGAATGTGCTGTATTATTCCATAAATAGAATATCAGTTTAATAGGTGAGTTAAGTACACAAGGACTTACCAAATTTTATATGTCTTCAAAGGAAGTTACATCATTGTGCCTTGTAGAGGTAGTGTACATATATAAATACCAGAAAAAATTTTTGCATAAACTTCAGCATGATGTTACAACATCATTAGCATAAATCCTGCCTGCAGATGAATTTTTGGCATGTTTTTAGTTTCCCAGATATCTGTTTCCCTAAATAATTAAGGGAGGAAAGTTGTTGGTAATTCTTAAAAATAATACAAGCAGACTCTTTAATTTTAAGTAATTATATTTCAGAGTAGGCAGCCACATAAAAGCATATGGGAATTCAAAAGGGGCAGACTTCAGTACCTGAAATCATCCCATTTAACTATAAGCACTAAAAAAAAGGGGCCAAAGTTATATATACACCTTGCAATTTCTCTACAATTTAGGAAATAGAAGAGCATCTCCAAAGGATGATTCAGTGCTCCTGAGGAAGTGATTTGCCTTCTGCCTGTCTTACTCTGCTAACTATACAGTAGGCCTGGAGAAACCAGACAAGATTTCTTCCTGACCCAATTTATTTCTTCAAGTATGATAAATCCAAGCTGTACTGTCCAAGAAAAAGAAATGAGATTTTCAGGTATTTCAGAGTACCTAATGTGTCTTAGGGGTTATATCCAGGAGCCTCCCTAGACTACACTGATATCAATGTCTAAATCAGTGACTTCACATTCTTGACAATACAGATAAGTTCTACATTAGATAGGACAACACAGGCCACCTCTTTTGAGTAGATACAAAATAGTACTGTGATTATTCTGGGCTTACACTGACTGCAGAAAGACAAATTATACCTTATTTGACCTAATATTAAGGTGATGCAGACAATAATACTTGATTTATATATAAAAACTGTTGGAAGAACTTAACTTCATTTCTGTGTGTGTATTTGAACCAACAGAAACCAGATTCAACTCTTTACATTTTTCAGCTGTGACATTTTTGATACAGGACCGTCTCAGAGAACACAGAAATGTATTTTTACAGGCATTGGATAAGGTACCTGAGCACTCAACTCATGAGTTTTGATTTCTACTTCTGCATGTTGGGTCAGGCGCTGCAGGTAATCAAACCCTAAGTTTTTGTTGGATTGGGATCAAGGTGAAAAAGTTGAGATCTTTGGTAATTTATGGTACCCTTGAAATGTATTTTTGGAAGTGGAAATGTTTTATGTGACACTGATACAAAACTCTATCAAACCAGATGGCAGTCAGTTAATTTGGAGAGGATTTTAAAACAAGAATAATACGATGAACAAAAACAAATAGCATTGAGAGAAATACTCCTGACACAAAGGAGAGAAATGTCATCCATTTCCTTATCTGGGCTGCAAAATACATTTTTTCCATATTCAATTTCTTTATAAAAAAGACAAGGAAGACCTGGTTAATGTTCTGGTGGTATTAGAAGCTAAACAGGTGGATACCACTGGCATTCAACCACTGTTAACTCTGAAGAAATCTGACACTCAACATTTAGATGACTGGCAAATCCCTGAAGTATCTGCTTTCCTGTAATAATATATACACAACAATAAGATAATGTATCCCAATAAAGGTGAGTAGCAGTCTGAAATATTGAATAGTTCCCCAGGGAACTGTAATGAGGAACTATTCAAGTTATATCCTCTTTCTCACAGAAATGTTACAAGGCAGTAATCGTATTGTGCTATGCTGGATTAAACTTTGTTGGAACTAGCACGTTTAATTGTAAAACCTTCACTTAAGGTAGTAGTGAGAGAAAGTTAAGATTTTTTTTTCACCCAAACAAAAAGCAAATGCTTGAAATCCTAGGGATCTGAATGCTCGGAATGAGAAGCTTTCATCTAGATACAGTTTGGTAAGACAAAGTGGGGAAATAGGGCAGATGAAAACTCATAAACAACAAACAGAAACATAATGGGGAAAAAAACTTGAGAGTTTGAAGAGTACAAGTGTGTACCACTGTTAAAAGTAAAGACTTATATGTCAGAGGGCAGGATGAGTATGGTGCTTTCAGAAAACTTCATAAAAGAGTTTGGCAAAATAAACACTTGAAGAAAAGTACAAAGATCAGTGTTTACAAAGCCATTGTGCTCTCTGCTCATTTATATGGATCCAAATCATTGGTCATCTACCACTACCACCCGCGACACTTAGAATGCTTCCATCAACGCTGCCTCCGTACAATCCTAAACATCCACTGGTCAGATTATGTGACTGATACATCTGTTCTTGAACAAGCAGCAGTTACAAGTATCGAGGCCATGTTGCTGAGAACACAGCTGTGTTGGGCAGGACACTTCTCAAGGATGAAGGACCACCGCCTCCCTAAGATCTTGCTTTATGGTGAACTTGCCACCGGCTGCTGCAAGAGAGGAGCCCCAAAGAGAAGATACAAGGACTCCCTGAAACAACATCTCAGCCTTGGTCACATTGATCAACATAACTGGTCTTCTCCGGCCTCCAATCGGGAGGCCTGGAGACACACCATCTATAACACTGCTGATGCCTTTGAGAAAGCATGCAGGATCACTCTTGAGGAGAAAAGACAACACAGAAAGAATCGTGCCTTGCAGAATATTCCACCTAACGAGTCTTTCTGCTGTGCCTTTTGCAACTGGACTTATCTATCTCGTATTGGCCTTTTTAGCCCAGTGTGCTTGTAACAAACGTGGGCAGACCCCTTCCCAAATCTTCGTTCACGAAGCCTAGCCATGATATGTCAAAGGGCAGGATGAAATGGTTTCTGATGCCATGAGCGGGGGAACTCTTAAATTATCTAAATCCTCTTATACTCAGGAAAGTAGAGCCTTGCAAATTCTCATAGGTAAATGCAGTAGCAACAGGTGTATTTGACCTCCTAACCAATTTGTTATCCTGGTTGAAACAGTTCAAAACATTCCCTATAGTGTTAACCTGCATGACAGAGTTCACAGACAACAGCATATTATTTCCTCTTCTAAGACAGGAATAACTGCAGCACCCGACCATCCACCTCGGCAGGCATGTGAGGAATGCCATACGCATGGCCTGGCTGTATCCTGGGATGAGAACCCCAGTAGCCTTGAGGGTCCATAGGCAAAAGTGTTGTTTCCTTACAGGGTTTTAGGTCGATTATATTTTTAAATTTCTTCATAGATGGTTACTTACAGGCTCATAGCAACTGCCTGGAGGAAGTGGATTTAGAAATGGGACAGGAGAACATCTTCCGTGTGTTGCCTTCTCTGAAGAAGAAGGGAAACCTCTGATGGGTGGGAAGGAAAAAAGAAACAAACTAAACAAAACAAAACCAAACAAACAATACCGAAAAAACCCTCAAGATGCATCTGACCCATAAACAAAAGTCACCTGTTGGGGGAGCCTTCTGGTGGGGTTTCCTGAGGCAGCTCCAGACTCAACGCCCCCAGTTACCTCCTCACGACCCTGGGCCCAGCCTGAGGCGGCCCTGCCTTCTCCCCTCACTGTAAATGCCAGTAGCAGGGCTGTCCCTCAAAGAAGGGCTCTGGCATAGATCTCTGCTCTGGCTGTGCCTGGTCGATGAAAAAAGGGGAGGAAAGATCTTTGGCCAAGTGTAAAAATGTATTCACAACTGTCTAATGAAACCTGGGGGTACAGCTGTGGTTAAATATAGACACTGTGTTACTGGTTGCCATGTTACTCTAAGAGAGCAGTTTGCAAATCTAGTGAACATAAGCATTATTTTCAACTGGAAAACTCACAAGCCTTTTTTTTCTTATGCAGCTGGTCAAACCATTGTTATTTTGCTCAAGCTATTTGTTATGAACTTCATGATCACCAACATTTCCCCAGCATTATTCCGCATGTAGGGTATTTGTAAGTATATTGGTCGTAGCACTTGGATTACTATAAGTAAATATATTAGTCTCGCAACACTTTGATTGATATATAAATATGATACTAGCATTGTAAACAACAACTGCAGTATTTCAGTTTCTTATAAACAGTAGTGACTCATAAACAAAAACTGTACCAAAGAGTATGTTGAATTACCCATAATTTAAATGTACTTGTAAGAATAGGCTACCACCAAGGGTAACTGCAAAGAGATTAAGTTAGCCTTATCATCACCATTTGCCTTTCTTGGGTCATGAAGATGTTCTTGATGTTTTTAGACTCCACATGTATCATCTGCAGGACATTTGTAAGCCATAATGCCATGGGAAGTGTCAACATGTAAGATACCACAGAACTGTTTTGGAACAGTGTAATGATCTTGAAAGAAGTTGGTAATTTATTCGACTTTCAGACAGAAGAGGTTGAATACAACAACTCTTTCAGTTATGGGAGAAAGGAGTCTGAAGTACTGAAAGCAGTAGACCCCAAAGTGAAAGGGTAAAAATACTGAGAATGATAATTACATGAGAGAGGACAGAGATCCAAATAAAGCTTTCAAGTCCTTCAGCAGGACTAGTTTCAGAGAACTGGACAATTTACTTGGGCAAATAAATATGAAGTAAAAAAATTAATACTTGGTCTTAGTTTGTGTTTTAGGAGACAGCTTGTAGTGGGTTTCTGTGGCTGGGTTTTGGTAGCGGGGGGGGGGCTACAGGGCTGGCTTCTGTTAGAAGCTGCTAGAAGCTTCCCCTGTTCCGTGGGGCCAATGCCAGCCGGCTCCAGGACGGACTTCCTGCTGCTGGCCAAGGCTGAGACAATTAGGAGTGATAGTAACGCCTCCGTGATCACATATTTAAGAAAAGGAGATTGTCGCGCAGAAGAAAATTCCAACCAGGGAAGAGCGGAGTGAGAACATGGGAATAACAATGTAGACTCCAAGGTCAGTGCAGAAGGAGGGGGAGGAGTGTTCCAGGTGCCGGAGCTGAGGCCCTGCAGCCCGTGGTGCAGACCATGGTGGAGCAGCTGTGCCCCTGCAGCCCATGGAGGACCACTGGGGTGCAGAGATCCACCTGCAGCCCATGGAGGAGCCCGTGCTGGAGCAGGTGGATGCATGAAGGAGGCTGTGACCCCGTAGGAGGCCCAGGATGGAGTGGGGTCCTGCCAGAGACCTGCGGCCCATGGAGAGGGAAGCCCACGCTGGAGTAGGTTTTTCCCAGGTAGGACTTGTGGCCCCTGTGGGGGACCCATGTCAGTACAGCTCATTCATGAAGGACTGCACCCCATGGAGGAGTGACCCACGGGACAGCAGTTTGGGAAGAACTGCTACCTGAAGGATGGACTGACACTGGAGAGGTCCATCAAGGACTGTCTTCCGTGAGAGGGACCCCACGGGAGTGGGGGAAGGACTCCTCTCTCTGAGCAGCGGCAGAAACAACAACTGGCTGGAACCCCCATTCCCGTCCCCCTGCACCACTGGAGGGGAGGAGGGAGAACACGGAAGGAAGGAGGGGTGGGGGGAAGGTGATTTAAAGACTATTTTATTTCTCACTCTTTGGCTCTTATCCTGTTAGTAATAAATATAAGTACTATCCCCACTTTGAGTCTTGTTTTGCCCGTGAAGGTAATCAGTCACTGACCTCTTCCAGCTCTTTTTTCTACTCATGAATTCTTACCTGTTTTTTTTCTCTCTCTTCTGTCCAGTTGCAGAGAGAGAGTGAGCAGCTTTAGTGAGTACCTGGTATCGGGCCAGGGTCAACCCACTACACAGCTGCATAATACAGATAATACTGACTGATATTTGCATGAAGTCAGTTATTATTAAGAACAAAATATGTCACAAATATATAATCTCAAAATACCTACCCTTAGAAGTAAGAATTCTCTTATTAATGCTATTATAGAAATAAATGTCTGTTATAGATACCTGTCCCCTGAGATGTCAGTCTTTGAACTATTTACAGCTTCTAATGCCTTAAAATTCTCCTAAAAAAAATAAAGTTACCCTCACTTAAAGAAACATAAGCACAGACAGTGGGATTTGTGTTTCTTGTCTTTAGATGAATGCAGAACTATAGTCTACATCTGAGCTAGAGCTCTGTCATTCCTTTATGTTTAATAGAGAGAAATAGGCACTTTTAAGGTATGACTCATTTGAGATATATTTAGCTTAATCTACTTTAGAATGAGATGAATTGCTTCCTCAAATCTCCTTTTCATTGACTATAAAGGGTGTCTAGATGTCTAACTCAGATGTAGATTTCTGTCATGTAGGAGTCCCTGTTTGATGAGATGAATTGTATCCTGAGAGACTTACCAGAAAATACAGACCTGGCTATTTGAGTTCCTGAATCACACATATATCTCTAGTCTTAAAGGAGAAGGTCCTGGATAGTGTTAGATTTCTGTGCCCTCTGCAATTGTCACATGATCAATTTAATTTTTTATTCCTTTCCTCACTAATTTTTCTGGGCAGCTGTAGGAATCAGGCCTATTGCCATTACATATGTGAACGGATTACTACTGTGGGCTTGATGGCCGCCTGATGGGGTGATAGGTTATCAGGCAGAGGCTGGATGACCCTAATCACTGAAGAGTGAGTGATACTGACCTGTCATAGTTATCTTGGGCAAGACCCACAGCCTTTGTAATCTCTCTCTTTGTAACTCTTAATATCCCTTATTTATATGTAAATGTTCCTCCCCCCCTCCCTATTTATAGGATATTTGACTACAGTCTCACTCTCACCCCGTCCAAGAGTATAAATTGGCACTTGAAATCCTCTATACCAGGGGACAAGAATAGGACCACATTGCAAACAGGTCAATTGGCTTGCTGCTTTCTCCTCCCCAAAGCAGGGATTCCTCTTTGATAAAATTTGCACCTCCAACTGTGTTGGAGTACATAGCGCTATACACTTATATTTTGTAGATCTAGTGAACCTATCACCAGCAGTCTTGGTTATAATCACAAATTAAGCCTAGCCATACCCAAGCACCTCTGATCTCTCAGGACTATCTGGAAAGCAAGGGAGTTTATTTTCTGCCAAATTTCTGTACTCTCAATGCAACAGCAAGTTGTCCTCTAAGGCTTTTGGACCCTGATTTATGTTCAGAATATGCCTATGTGTCATGCTACAATTAGATGGTCGTTCTGTGCCAGTGCTGAAAGCTGATGCATTCTCACACTGCAAGTGTTCTGAGCCAGGCAAGAGTGTGCGCTCTTGGGGCCTGGCCCTGGCCCATTAACTGTGCCACTTAGCAGCCTGTTAGCTCTGGCGTGATGTGATGTTTGCTGCACTCGTGCATCTCTTGATCAGCACAGAACCTAGGCAGAGGGGGCCTGTCTAAAATAACCACATAGACGGAGCCGCAGAACCCTGCCATCTGCAGTCTGCTGCTCGTCTGATTAGGATTATGACTGTAAAAGGGTGGACTATTGCATGTAAGTAAAGTAGAAAATGTCTAATGATGCGTTTGAATAGGTGAATATATAAAGCTATACATTCTTTCTTTTGTGTGATCTGAATGAGTACACAACTCTAAAGAAAAGAGTGTCCAGTTTTCTAGATAGGAAGAGCCAAAATTTGGTGTTACACTAGTGTGAGCAACAAGTAACTAGCAAGAGCTATTTTTAAACTTGCAATCAGAGTAATTAAGATTAGAGCACACAGGATATGATGTACAGTCATTGGGTTGTGGTAAGACTGAAATTCTCCAGTGAGATGGCCTTTACAAAAATTATGTGTTAATCTCAGGAATTTCAAGTGACAACTGCACTTTATGCAGTCTGAATTTATAATCATTGCATCCACAGGATTATTCTCCTTTTTTCTTAGCTTCATTACTTACTGTGGAAACAGCTGTATGACATTTTTCCTTAACTGTTGTGTTATCTCCTGAGAACAGAACTTAAACTAAATTCTTTCTTATCCTGCCTCACATGTATGTCATTTTACTTGTGGAAGCAGCACCTTTAATCAATTTTAGTTAGAACTTCTCGCTTCTGTCTTCTCTGGAAAGAAAATTTTTCAACTCGTGAAAGTATGTTGTTATGGCAATGTTTTATAGTGCTGACCTATGCATTTGAAGAATATAAATGCAAAATTTTAAGCAAGCAAGAGACTACTTGTCTGTGCTTCAACGTAAAGTGGAACACTGTCCTTCCACAAGACACTTTCAAAGTAAATTAAAAGATTATGTTCTTTTGATTTTTCATTCCCTTGTAAAGTTGAAACTGAAGAATGACTCTTCTCAAGTTTTTGAGGGAGTGTTCTAATTAGTGAGTTGAAGAACAGCTCCTAAATATGTCAACAGTTAGGCAGTCTTGGATTTCTAAACTATGAGCACTAATAAAAGAACAAGTGTCCTTGAAAATGACTTTGTCACCTTTTCAAATCACACTTTTAGAACTATGTAGTCAGATGAATTGCAGCTGAATATATTTCTTTTTTATGAAGCTAGTCTTGTCCAGATTGCACCATTAACATACAACAAAGAAAACCCTGTCTTGACAGTCTTAATCTTAAAAATAGGCTAAACTGACTATGAAAGTGTGTATGAACATTTCACTCTTCAGAAGAATTTACAAATCTTATAAAATACTCTGTCATATCCCTGAACTCTGTGACACAAGGAACCACAATATCGGTATAAAAGTAGCCAAATTGTTCTAAGACACCAGGAGGTATAGCGCTGTTTGATGACAAACCTCTTCTATACCTGGTGTTTAGTGGATGCATTATGATGGACTTTTAGCTGGCTGTATTTAGTCATGCTGTATTTTCACAAAAGCATCAAGAAGCTTTGAGATAGCTGGCTCAACTTTGATCTGAGTTTCACTTACTGAATTCCTAATTAAATTTTTTAGTGTAAAGACGCCAGGATTTTATTAATGTAGCAATTTCTCTGAGTCTGTCACAAGGGGGCAGATTCGTGCTGTGCTGTTGAAGTCTGTATTTTTTTCCCAGCAATCAGCAGTAGCATCCAGCAAGCTAGAAAAGAATATTCAGACTGATCATTTGAGAATTCTTAAGGTACCTTGTTGTTTACAGTTTGGTTTTCTTATCAGTATTGAATGACGAGTGTTTTATTTAGGTATTTCAGTCTCAGAATGAATCCTTGTTCTAGGGGATTGTATTTGTAACTTTGTAATGCAAGAAATGAAATAAAACAATATATTGTCGTGCATTTTCCATTCTACTTACTATTCATGTAGTATTCAGTCAACCAGTACAAATCATTAGCTATTGCCACTTTTGTAACTTTTATAACTTATAAATACAAATGAGAAAAGTTGGATTCATTAAAGCTTTTTTTCCAAAACTTCTAACTCACAGTTTCTGGTAATCATGTGTTAATAATATGCAGTACCCTTTAAAAATAAAATTTATTTATGAAGGTAAATTAAACCAGTGGAAATTTAGTTCCATAAATAAACCTCTTTCTTAAAAACTCAAAACTTTATTGTCTCTTTTATGCTTGTTACTGAATTCAAGGTAACAGCATTCAAAATTGTTTATGTTATGATTAGACTTCACTATGTTTACATACTACTGAAAGAGGAATAGTGCTGCAGCTTATGAATTTTTCAAGATAACCCTGTGCTCAAGACCTTAAACACTTAACACAAGCTAGTGTCTAACTCAAATAACTGTTAAAGGATTCCTTGAATTTTGACCTAGAAAATAAACAAAAAATTTTGCTTTGTGTACCATGGAAGACCAGTATTAATTCCATTGAATTTACTGCATGCTGTAAAGAGAATAAAAAAGATATTTCTGTTAAAATTCTTTTGTAACAATAGACTATTTCTTGTGCTGAGAAGTTTTAGACTGAACATGCACTGTAGTACTTTAAGCAAGCATTTTTAAAACATATTTATGTACTGAAGTGTGCCTCATTTTTAATACCTATGATTAGGAAAGTAAGTATATAAATAATAAATAAGTAAATGAATAAGCTGCTAAAAGGATAAAGTTAAAAGTGTCTTCCACTTCTAACCATGGGTAGCAGAAATGTTACCAGTGTCACCCGATGAAAATAAATGAGAGATGATTATGTGAAAACACATCTAACCGAATTTCAGGGATGAATGCCACCAAAATACTTTGTTTTCTAGACCTCAGCATGTAGGCTAGTCTATACAGACAGAATCTTCTATGTGCAAAACTCTAACATGCAGGCACAATTTTAAGCTTCTTAAGTATGTGCAAAATGAGATAATTCAGAAGGTTATAATTGGATAACAAATAGTGGCTTTACACTATAAAAGCAACCCATCTTCTGAATTATCAGGTCTCCTGTGTAAGACAAGATAAAAAAACCCAACAACCTTATTTTTAACAGAGTTGTAATTAATCTTTCCTGGAAGATGGCAAGATTTTTTTTTTCTGAAGTAAAATGTCTCAAACCAAATAAAAATAACCTGAATCTGAAACTAAGATCACGTGTATAAAATGTCAGGTCAGATGTTTAAGGTACAAGAAAGTATAGGAAATAGAATCTAGCTAGTAGTTTCACATACTCTCTCTCTATATATATATATAAATAATGTGTTTATATATAAATATATATTTGTATAGTGATAAAAATCTCTATCAAAAGTAGTGGCATTTGGCTAAAATATCTAACAAATTAAATTCTGATGACAGTTCAAACACAAATTATTTAAATGGGATTATATGTGTTCATATATACTCAAATATGCATCTCCAAATGTCTGGATTTGTTACAAATGAGCAAATGGTGTAGGTATCTGTTCCCAGTCTGCAGGTTGTATGTATGTGGGATGAAGTACAGAGTGATGATTGTTTTAAGATCAAATGGAAGGCTTTAAAAAGCCTTGTTGTTGAAATTTGTGCTCTGTTTTTAAAAGAGCATGATGTCAATGCCTTTGCCAGTTTCTACATCAGAACAGCCTTATTTAGGTGTCTATAATTGTTATGTATACTTTTTGTATTTTTAAGGGCCCCATGGTAATAGTTAAATGAGAGAAACAGAAATGTATTTATTATGCCAAATATTTATTCCATGCTGCCATTACTCCTACTGGTAAGTCTGGTGTGTACTGACCTTATTCATTGTATCCAGGACATTATGCAAGGGAAAAAAATGCATAATGCTGTGGACAGTACATCCCACACTTGAACAGAATCAAAGTACTCTTTAAGACATTTTCTCGAATCTAACCAGAGATGCAGACCAGATGGCAAACATTCAGCCATTTCATTCAGCATTCAGCAAATTTCAGTTGCGCCCTTTAAAATCTTTCTGGATGTGAACAGACTTTTTACTCTCTATGCACAGTAAAACATCGTTCAGGATGTGTATCTGATCTTTTCCCTTTGATTTTGAATTCAGTAGCAAAGTAAAATGACCAGAAACTTTTGGAAAACAGTGACAAAGGTGATGGTAAGAAAGTGCTTTTTAAATTCAGTTTTATTTTATAGTATTCCTAGAATAAAAATGTTGGAAAATTAATTTTGAATCTTAATTCAGTGGATAAATGGAATCTATTGCTTAATACCTTTTCAAATATTGATCTCATATCAAAAACAGTATGACAGAAGACCTGATGACATTTACACTGTTGTTAAAGGTTATGTTTGACTTGGATTTTTTTGGCAATATATATTTATATAGACATATGCATATATGTATGATAGTAAGATATTTAGTAAGTTGATTACAGTTAGAAAAAATAATTTAGCTTCTAATTTTTATGAAAATATTTTTATCACTTTCACAATCATACATTTCTACAAGAAGACAGAGGGCACACAAGTGAATGGAATTTGATTTGATTTGATTTTTGTTTTGTTTTGTTTCTTTCTCAAGAACTGTTTTCATATTTTGAATTATGTTTCTTTATGTTCCCCATCCTGAAAGCTATAATGTGTGCTTTGTTTTCCTACACTGAATGTGAGGGAAGCCCTCTCCCTAAAGGGTAGATTTAGATTAGATATTAGGAAGAAATTCTTCCCTGTGAGGGTGGTGAGGCACTGTAACAGGTTGCCCAGAGAAGCTGTGGATGCCATATCCCTGGCAGTGTGCAAGGCCAGGTTGAATGGCTCTTTGAGCACCCTCGTGGAAGGTGTCCCTGTCTATGGCAGGAGGGTTTGAACTAGATGATCTTCAAGGTCTCTTCCAACCTAAGCCATTCTATGATTCTATAATGTTCACAAAAAAGTCAGTAGCAAACTGAAAAGAGTACCATATTTTTCACGTTCCTCAGTTTTGCAGTGAAAATGACCAGACATATGCTGTCTTAAAACAAAAGCTTAGTTCTGATTGCAGTTCATTTTATCCACCTACTTTTGTATCATGATCTAAGACAAAAAGAATTGATAAATTCTTAAGAATGGGTGATAAGGAATGGTTGTAGCTCAAGTATTCAGGACTATATTAGTATACATGAGCTACACTTGTAAGCATTTTTACCTTGGAGAGAAAATAGGAAATGCACATGCAGTTCTCCAGATGCCTGAATTTCAATTCTGAGTTAAGTTGCTGAAATGAGAACCTTTCTGTCCAGTGAGCCTATGGTTAACCCTGCTGTAGGCCTGAGAAGGTTGGTGTAAAGCTGCTGGAGTATTCACAAACTATTTCTTTACATTCCAATCTGAATACTCTAAAATACCATTTATTACTCCAGCAGGTAATTTCTAAAATGACTGCCCAGAACATCAGAAGTTTGTGTTCTTGCTGAGTGCAAACCTCTCCAATAGAGACTCAGCTTTATGGTTGTAACTGAAAGAACAGCTGTGAAAAAACAGAGGGTACCTCTTTTACTGGTAAATTAAACTGGTCCAAACTGTGAACCTGAACACTGATTCATCACCAAACCTTTAAATTATCAGAGCCTAACCTGTGACAATTTTAGTTTGTGACAGCAGGCCAGGGTCTATTCCCAATAGGCAGTCTGGCAAAAGGTAAAGGAGAGCCATGTGGCCACGGTATTAATTACTAATACAGGTGTAGGCAGGGATGGTGAAACCAGAAACCCATTATCATGTTAATGAGGCTGCTAAAATGGAAACATTTAAACGTTGGTAGGAAAGGTTTTATTTCCAAAGGAGTTGTATAAATGATCCAGTAGAATAAGAGCCCCTGTGGTTCATCTTGTTTTACAGGGCATAGAACAGGGAGCAGTGTACCACATGGCCCATGGCACTGACTCTGAGGTGTCACCTCCATAGGTGGAGCATATGTTTTAAATATGAAGAGTTATAAATATCGAATTACATTACTGGTTTGGTTGTGTGGGTTTTTTTTGTTTGTTTGGGGTTTTTTTGTTTTGGTTTGTTTTGGTTTGGTTTGGTTTTCTGTTTGTTTTGTTTTTGTTTTTTGTTTTTTTTTTTTTTTTGCTATGTGCCTTGTGTTTTTCTTCACTAATAGCTGAAATATATTTGCATCAGTCATGAGAATGGGTGGTATATATTTGTCTTAAGACTCTAAATAACTGGTTAGTTATTGTGCCTTTTAGAAATGTGTTATAATACACTTTGAAATCTAAGTGGATAGTAATAAGCTTTGAAATCAATAAATAAGCTTTGAAATCACTAAGTTTAGAGGACCAATGAATTTTAAATTAAGAGTAATAATTGTGATGTCTTTGGTTGCAAGTGGCACAATTAGACATCTTGCATGACAAAGTTTAATGTAAATTTAACAGTTTTCAAAAGCACTGAAGCCCTGTACTGCTAGATGTCATTATGTAATCATTGAGGATACATAGAAGACTACTGATAACCCACATAAAGTGGAAGTTGATAATACTGCACCACAATAAATATTTTTGTTTTCAAGTAGGAATAAAAACATCTCATACAACTTTTAATGCTATCAGTGTAAGGCCAGGACATAAGATATATTTGAATATAGTTTTTGTAACAGCATGCCAGTAGTTGCTAGCCTATTACCTCAGACTATCAGTATGCACACAGTTAAAATGATCTCTGGGAAATTTAATGATATTAAAAATGGGGAGAGATGACAAAGGCATTGTGAGTACAATTGCACTCATACAATGTAAGGTTTCTTCTGCATTTCTACCATTTGTATCCAGTCTTGATTTATGGCTACAGATGGGTTTCAGTTAAAATCCTGGAGATAAATAACTCCAAACTCTGATGATGTTTAACACTCATTTCCAGTTAGGAATTTTGCAAATGTTCCCTGTGTTTAGAATGGGACTAACTCCTGGAACCCATAATTCATGAACTTTACTGTGCTTGAAATCCAGTCTCGGATCCAAAATTTGTGGCCTCAGTGTATCTTTACCACAAGTACTGCAGCCCCTGGGACATATTTGAACAAAGCCTATTCAGTTTACTATTTGCTATGATAGCTTCGTAATGAGAGAAAATATCCATGAGAAACTAGTTTTCCAGTGCTTTGGTTCTGCAGGCAGTGCCTGTAGCCTCATCTTGTTAGAAATGGCTGCAATGCTGACCACGTTTCTATAGGCATGTAACTCTCACTGATTCACCTTTATAAATTAAAGCAAATCTGGTTTCTAAATTTCTCTCAAGAATTTTGATAAAAATTCAAATTTCACTTATCTGTAAGTCTTATTTAGACATGTTTTTAGTTAAAGTTCACGAAAAAAAATCTTATTTCTGACCTGGATTAAATTTCCTGTTGGTAATGGTGCCAGCAGGGAGTGGAGAGTCTTCAGAGCTGTTCATGGCAGAAAACCTCTCTTTGTGGCACTAGTCTCTTCTAGATCTGGGAGGTTGCCAAAAGTTGCAGGCAATTTTTTTAGTGAATGCCTGAGTAGTCAAACTCTTCAGTGGATCACTACAGGAAGAAGCTTTCTATCCTGTATGCTTGTAATATTTGTCATTAGAATATGTAATATCCTAAGATATAAAAATAGATGTTATTTTGAGTTTTAATTCTTTTTTGGACTAACCTAATACAGTTTTATTCAAATACAAGTATAATAAACATAATCTATTCTTCCACCAGTCACACTCATTCCCTCTACACTGGATAATATAGTAGAATAAGGTTAATATACTATACAGTGTACTGGGCCAAGGGTATACAAATGTATTTCATATAGCATGGTAAGTCTGTCTGCTACCAACACAAGTGTCTGAGAAAGTTTAATTACTTTCTAGCTTTTCTTTCTTTCTTTCTTTCTTTCTTTCTTTCTTTCTTCCTTCCTTCCTTCCTTTCTTCCTTCCTTCCTTTCTTCCTTTCTTCCTTTCTTCCTTCCTTTCGTCCTTCCTTCCTTCCTTCCTTCCTTCCTTCCTTCCTTCCTTCCTTCCTCCCTCCCTCCCTTCCCTCCTTCCTTCCTTTCTTCCTTTCTTTCTAGCAGGTTTTTTTTGGTGGTTGTAGTTGTTACTTTGCATACACTGAGCATGAGGTAGCATTCCTTATAAAGATCTGATATAAATATAGCTTGAATCAGAGTCAGTAAACTTTCCTGAGATAACAAAGATGCTTTAAAGAGGTTTTGGTATTTTGTGCTATGCCTTTTCTTGTTTATACTGGCTTCAGCTGATGTAAGCATGACCACAGAGACAGTTTCCATCAAATTCAAGTAGAAAAGTTGGGTTGAAACTTGGAGAAGAACATTACCAGCTCAGCTAAGTATATATCTCGACCTAGTCGATAGGTCTCAGAGTCTTCACTGTCTGTGACATAATTTTCTGGCTAGACAAAAAAACTGAAGAAAAAATAGAAAACATAGAGCTGCTTAATGTAATGAAAATGGAGAACAGAAAATTAGCTTTTTTTTTTTGTTTAAAATAGCTGCTTGAATGAAAATAGATCAGTGAAGGAAATGCAGGGTTTTTTCAGCAGTACAGATGGATACCTGGGATCTCAAAGCAATAGGTTAAAATGGAAGGGTGAAAGTCATGTAATCTATTTTAAGGTGTCATGGGCATCTGATTTAACCTCAGCCTTTTATGATCAGTAGAGGAAAACACTTCTAGGGAGTGATTTCATCAACTGTATTAGTAGGAGAGGAATTATGCTTTAGAAGTACTTGTTTCTCTCAACAGCACAGGGAGAGTGGACAACTAGCCCAAAAGCATATTAGTACAACTGAATCCCAAGCTGATCATAATGTATATAATATGGTGGAGACTCTCCCTTGCTGCTCAAATCAGAATGTGGGGGAAGAAGCCTCCTGACCCTCCTTGGCCCTCCTTTCTGTAGAAATTCCTCAGACTTTGCATGCAGAACTCTTTTAAACTGATAAGTGTTTGGTACCAAATAAATTGGGGAGTTTTTAGCTGTTTTATTGACATCTCTCTACGTACCATATAATAAATAGTTATCTTGAGCTCATTGTGGTTATGTTTTCATTCCATGTAATGTAAAGTTTATTTGCTGAAGCCAAAAGTCACAAACACTACCATGAAGTTTTGTTAGAGTATCTAATCTGAAGTGGTTTTGGGTGTCAGATTTCTCACATCCAGACTCCTGGTATGAAGGGCAATTGTGGGATTTCTTTTTGTGAAGAGTAATAAAATTATGTATTTCTTGTAACCACTGTTAGCATCATGAATTAGTCTCAGAACTGTGAATAGAGTTTAAGCAATATTTTCTTGTTGTAATACACTGAAAAGTTGTAATGTGCAGTTTATTAAATTGATGGAGCTAGATAAGTAACAAAAGTTAATCAAGGAACTGCCATGCTGGTTTTTTAACAAATAGTGAATTGCTGTTTTACCATGAGATGTACCACAGAAAGAATGAGAAGCTTTATAAGCTGTGGGAGTCCAAGAGAATGTGTATCTCTGTGATTCCATTTTTTTACAAAGGTCAGGTGAAGGGTGACTTAATTTTGTTGGTAGCTGAAGAGAAGACAAACCTGTTTACATTCCACAGGAATTAATTTCATGATTGTGGTGAAGTCAAAGAAGAGGAATTTGGGAGGGTTTGCTCATTAGTGGTCTTTCAGAACAGCATTTCAGTGCTCCTTCTTTTCCTTTTATATTCTTCAAGTCACCTATTTTTATTTTATCCAGACAGTATAGAAAACAAAAATTTGTCTTTGTTTATGAAGTTGTTCTTTATAAATAGGGTTTGCTATAGTTCTGTTTATTCTGTTGTAACAAAGTAATTTGGTAATATTTATAAAATTCTTATTTGTGAAGATAAGGATGTTGAAGAATTATTAAAAGCATGGCAAATTTATTCTGCTGCCATCTCTTGAACTTACTTATTGAAGAAACCTGAAGCAAGACCTGGGATCTCAGAAATATTTCCATGAAAAAGGGAGATATTGATATTAAATTCTATAAATGGGTTTGGAGTTTATATGAACCACATATTTTTGGACTAGATTTTGTGCTTTGTGGAATCTCTCAAAAGTGCAGATCTTAATATTTGTGGAGTAACCTATTTTCCCATACATTCTTGTCATGTATCCAGGAAAAAAATCTGGAAAAGAATAAAATGACATGCACTAGCTAGGATTAAATAAAAAAGCAGGGAAACAGTGATAACAAAAAAAGGGTGACTAAAAAGTCAGAGGGTATTCACTAAAATCCCTCCAGCTTCTGTCCATGACCTGAAAACAGAGGTAGAAGGACCTTTCCTCGCAGTGCCTCTGTAAAGGTTTTCTGGTTTTGGTGGTGAGAGTTGTCAAAGTAAGGCGATATTGCTCTTTACTGGGAAGTGAGACCCTTTTTCTTTAGGGTGCAGTGTTTTCCTAGGGATGACTAGTTTTGCCTGTGTCCTTGCCTGCGCAGTGGAGGCTCTCTCTTTTTCTGCACTCAAGTGTTACTTGTAGCTTCAGACCCTGGCAATCCTTTGCCTTTCTGTCTACTACACTCAACTACTGGTAACTCGCTTGTATTCAGAAGGAAAAATGTGTAGCAGGGAGCTGATGAGGAGCTGCATCCTTTCCTACTACCCTAATAAAACTTCTCATATATAGCTCTTGTTCTACACCCGCCTCAGTTCCACCTCTGGCATCCTGATGATTTGAGATCAGTAGTTTGGTTGTCCAGGAGTATTGCATAGATTACTAGCTACACTCAAATACAGTGTTTTTCCAGGTTTGCTTTGTCTCACCGGTTTTAGGTCTTCACAGGGTGTGAAAGGCCTGTGATATGCTGCTGTACTGTGCAGGGCCCACTTGCCCCTACTCTGGCTCTCTGCTGCTGCCTGGTCCATTCCATCATTCCTAAGATCTACCCCAAAAATGCTGGTGAGCAAATGCAAAACAGTTATTTTGTGTATTTTTCTCTATTTTTTTATGTACTTCCTTTGTAGTTTGAGCACAGTGATTGGGCTGATCCTATGAGTGGCAAGATGTAAAATGGTTGCATGCGTGGAAGCAGATAGAAAGCAAATGTGCTGCCTGCCCATCGCCTTTACATGGAGGGGGCACCTTTACATGCCCACTCCTTTCTGCTACTTCCATCCAAAAAGAAAATGTTTTGAGGACACAACATTTGTATAATATCTTGGCCTTTTAGAGATGGATGTTGCCTTCAGATGGGTTTCAGCTTCTTGAGTTAAAGTCTTTCCTCAGGTCTGAGTAAAGCTAGAGTGTTTACAGTAATCTGTGGTTGCAGGAAGCTCCTTCTAAAGTGTACTAGTTAACTGGCTTCAATTATCAGTACAGAAAGCTAGTTAATATCCCTTACTAATTTACTTTATTATTTCTCATCGTATTTTTCTTCTGATGTTACAGTAACCCATGAGCATGTCCTTTGCTTTAATGATTGTTGAAGTTCCTTTAGATGTTTGAAGGCTTTATCATATGTCTTTATATATCTTCCTGTACCTATATACATGTAGCTCCTTGTTTGCAGCTGAAGGTCTATCTTGGTGGCCATCTCTTGCTCTGTGTGACAGCCCCTGTTTTTGTTATGAATGGTAGAAATAAACCTTAGTGCAGGTAAAGGCTTGGAACATGCCTACGAAGAGTGTTTGTTAATCTTGGATTTAGAGAGATTTACATTTAACAATGTCTGTCAACTGACAGTGTAAGCCAAACTGATGGCACAAAACAGTCATTTATGTCTACTTAGTCTCTTAAGACTGCCCTCATCACTGAAGATTCTTCACTCCTGCTAAAATATATTGGGTGCACTGACTGCTTAGCCCACTTCTTCACTGGTTTCTTTTCTTGTCTGCATCGGGACATTTTTCTCTTTTCTTCCCTTTCTCAGTTAGATTATTTATTTGGCTGTATCTAAAGAGCTTTTTCTCTCATATTTTTCAGCTTATTGCTTAATAAAGAAATTGTTATTCCTACTAGTATTTACAGTGAAGGATACAGAGCTCTTCTGCATCAAATGTTGCTCCTTCTTTGATTAGTAAGCAGTTCTTCTGGGCTCTTTTTGTCTTACAGAGCACTAGAGCTGTATGTGACAAACCAGCCATATCTTTCAGCTACAGCAGAATTAATCTTTTCTTCAGGTGCTCAGGTTCTGCTTCAGTCCTTTTTACCCTCTGTTGAGAATGATTTATTTTACTTGTTGTGCAGTGTTTTACTGATTTGTCTTGGTTTTAGCTTAAAATGTTCATGTTGTTCTGTTCTGAGTTAATTCCCAGCTATGTCACTATGGTCTGGAGACTAACAGTTTTTTTATCTATTAGTTGTTTTCTAAATGGTAAACTGCCCCTTGAAGAGTCGTAGTGATGATGCCCTGGAAATTTGTGGTTGCTAGAAAAACCTATCTTATATGCAGCACTAATAAAAAGCAAGTAATGAAGAAGTACTTAGTGGATAATCTGGAGGGCATCCTTTCACAGAAATACAGAAGAATAGTTGAGATACATAAATGTCTTTTTGAGTTTCTAGAAGGATTTATTTAGACCTCGGGGAGAAAAAAAATCTGCTTAATATGAAAGAGTTGTGGGAAAAACATGACAAAATAAAGTAAGCCTCAATTTTTAGAGGGAGGGAAGCACAAAATACTTAAAAATCTTGGCCTCCCACATTCAGTAAAGGAGAAATGTGAGGGTAATATTTGCCAAAAAGAGATCTGTTTCTGTTTAAGGGTATCTTAGGCTTAATATATATTCTAGGGGTAAAACAACAGAAGTAACATCAAGTGATCAGCTCTGAATATTAATTAAATTGTACGTTTCCTCAGTATCACTCAAACGCGTAGTTCAAGAGATTCTTTGGACTTTTCTTAGGTAGTTAAACTCTGACTTTTAAAGATAATTAGATACTGAGCTCTTCAGCACTGGAAGACCTGTAGCACTTAAATGTTCAGGAGAGAACTATGATTTTGAACTACCAGCAGTGCAACTTGCTGCCTGGCCCGGTTTTATTTAGCTAACTATAAAGACTTGAGTCTTAACATCTAGAGTCTTGAAAACATAAAAACTCCCAGAACTTCAGAAATTTCTGGGAAAAAACCAAAGAATTATCTATTTTTTTTTTTTACTTTCCTGTCAAGCTTAAACTTTATTTACTGCTTAAAAGTATATTACATAAAATATCACATGAAAAATACTACTAATACTTATGAAAATAAAACGAATCATTACTCCAGAAAAAATATAAATATAAGATATGGAATTGTGCTGCAGAATAGATTCTTCTCACATTACTCACACTATCCTAAAATGAGTGTTTAATCATCTCCTCTCAATGATTCACTTTGATTGACTATAGAGGAAGCAAAATCAACCAGCTCAGACTGTGTACCTAACTTCATGACTGATTTAGGTGAGATAGACCTGTTCTGAGATATATATATATACCTGTTCATTTTGTGTACTGACTCCATCTTTGGAGATACTCAGAAAATGTCTAAACATGGTACTGGGCAGCCTGCTCTGGGTCACTTTGCTTGAGCAGAAGGATTGGATGATGACCTCCAGAGGTTCCTCTGAATTTCAGCTGTTGTCTGATTCTGTGACATCTTTAAGAAAAAAATGACATTTTAAGTAGAAAGTATACTTTCTACTTTGTTAATTTGTAAATATTGTTAATTTGTAAAAAGAAAAGTGACCTAATAAAATAAACAGTACTATATAGTTTTCTCACAAATTTCTTTATCCAGTACTAGCTCTGGCTTCTCTGTTAAGCAGTTTTTATGCTGTTACATTTTTGTTTACTGAAAGAGGGGATACTCGGGAATTGACTGAATTAATTGACTGACTTCTTAAATTAGCTACATGGCCATCAGTGGTGATTGATGCCTACTTTTTCCTTACTATGTACTTTGTTCTGTTCAGGTTGCTTATACCCTGAAAACCAATACTTTAGTGGATACAGAGTGTTCAAGGTACTTTCTCAGTTTGTCTTCCTTTCCTTTTCTAGGAAGAGGTGCCTTGTGAGGAAGCCTTCTGCAGTGCTCTTGCTACTGCAGTTCAGTTTCCTCTCTGCCTCCATTCCCTCTCCTGATTTCTGCACTGTGCAAAAGCACATTTCCCTGTTGCCTGTGGATTCTTCATCTCACCTCCCATCACTGTTTTTGTTTCTCTAAAAAACTGCATTCTTATTACGAGAACTGAGAGGAATCTCAGGTAGTTTCTTGTAACTTAGAGGGCTTTTTGTCTCAGTAATTGGTGTTAATAGACAGGTATTGGACACCAGTCTGTAGTGAGATTATCAGACATACATTTTAGGTTTTGGTTCAGATGGATTTCCTAAGCAATTGCATAGTCTTTAGGCATGGAAGAAATGGGGTTAGATTTGTCAGTTTGCTCTTCAGCACTATGAGCATATGGTTTAAGTCAGTCACGTACCAAGGGCTGATGTTCTAGCATAGTGCTTTGTAGTCAGACTAAAGGTGGTAGATTTTATATTCAGTCCAAACATGTTCTATTTTAAACTTTTTATGTCATTCCAACTACTGACTTACTGGTAATAACAGGAGTAGCATTTGGGGTTTTTTTTCACAGAGGAGGTTTTCCAACAGATATGTTTTAAAAATACAAATCCTCCTGCTGTTTCCAAAAACAAAACAAAAGTATTTTTGTAGTTTTAGTGCCAAAATATACAGAAAGTTTGTATGTTAATGTGGGGAAAAGTGACTCTAAAGCAATAGAATCTTTTTTTTCCCAAATTTCCTGTTTCCACCTACACTTGTTACTATCGAAATTTTGTTATCTATGTTATCCTGCCCTTTCCACAGTCAATAAAAAAAGCAAAACAAGTCTCTTCTAAAGCTCCCCAGTAAAATGTGTGTTTAGAGAACTGTTCTAAACATCACTACTTTAAAACAAGGCATTTTTAAATACTTTTGTCTATCACTGGCAAACAATGTCTCTTCATATGCAAGTTAATGGAACACCGATTTAACTGAGCCCTCTTCATTATTGTTCACCAAATCCTAAATAATACAAAGTAGAAAGAAGTGCTTCAGCAGATTCCTCTTTCCCACATCTATGAAAGTAAAACCACGATGTGTAAAGTATGGTAAATGTTCAGAAAAGCTGGAAAATAGGGCCCATTCTTTGCTTACCAGTTTGACAGAAGTAAGCTATCTTGTATATATCCTCTTTTCCTTTATGTTTAAAATGTCATGCCTTTGATACTTCATGGAGATTAAGATCTTGAATTTCAAAACTCTGCCACTGACCCCTTGCAGAGATGTTCCTCAAGCATGGATTTATGCCTGAATCTAAATACCTTATCCCTTCCCTCTTGTTCTCCTGCTCAGTGCACACAAATTATTACCAATCTTATGACTGTCTCTGAGAGGTGTATGTGTACAGTTTGGTCATAGGACTAGAAACAGCTCTTCATGAAAAAGTTAGTTGGACTGTTATTTACATCTGGAGTACATCAGTGGTTTATCTCTGGGGCATCTTGTCCTGAGGCTTCCAGGGAGACAAAATTAGGAAAGACTGCTTCCTGCTAGCCTACCCTTTCTTCCTACATGGAGGACTCCGGGCAGGTACCTCTTTGAAGTTATTGGGATGCTTATATATGTTTTAGCTATTTCTTTCTCCTCAGCAGTTCAAGCTCTGTGGGTGCACAGATAATGTAATAATGAGTTTAAGCTTCTGTCAGTAAAATCTGCAAAAGCACTAATGATAAGAGTATCAGCTTAGAATGTCTTAAGTGAAGTAAGGTGTAACCAGCCTGGAGTGAACCATGTAAATGGCAATGAGTGGATGACAGAAGCGAGTGTCTTAGAGGAAATACAGCTGCAATCTGGGGATTTGCAGTGGAGGAAGCCTCCACCTAGTCCTCTGGAAACCAAGCAAGGAAGCAAAGGATGGTGCAGAATTGGGTGCAAAGAATACCTCCCCCTCTCTCCATCCTTTCCCGCTGCCTGCCATGAGCTAACCCAAACACAAAGATAGGTGGCACTGTGTTCTTGGAGATGTCAAACCAGAGCTTCACCTCCTCGGGACATCCAATAATATGTCTCTCTCTTTCCGACGACCAGAGGTACCCTTCTTGGTCATCTAGTCCTTAGATGTTGCAGCTTTAATAAAAATTCAGATGATCTGTTTTGTTTGGAGAAAATATTCTATTGCTTCTGCTTTATGTATTTACTGTGTAATATTCCTAGCTTACGAAGACTGCCGTGTTTCACCTCAGAGTGCTGCATTTCATTTAAAGATGATTAATTTGTAGGGCTTGGGGGAAGGAGACTTGGTAAAGAGATTTTTCTCTGCAGGGTTGTTAATAGCCACGGGAACTTATTTAGAATTGAGCAAACTGAGAGCCATTGAAGGCCACTGACTAGTCATCTCATGGGCTATGAGCTAAAGTCAGTCAACATCAAACTGGAAATAAATTCCAAAGGCTGGGTTACCTTGAAGTGTAATTTACTGTGATACTGCATTATACATTGCTGCAGGAAATTATCCATACTTGTTTTATATAATCTTTCTAAAAGATGTGCTTTAATTCACTGCAACTTGCTGTTTTGCATGAGGCAAATTCCAAGCCTTTTCTGTGTAAGAGGCTATATTAGATTATAAAAGTAGTTTATTCTGGCCTTAAAAGCAATTAATCCATGTTCAGCTCATTTTTATCTTAGTCTTGGAGCAAGTTGCATACCACTCCTGGGGTGCAGCAGTGAAGCTAATAAGGTGATTTACTCCATTTCCAGAGGTCTGATTTGGCACTTTCCTACAGACTTGTGCTTCAAACTGTTTTCATTTGACCCAGGTTCTGGGTCTTCAGAGTCAAAAGCATCCAAATGTCATTCTAAAGTAATTACTGGTTTTCTCTGTCATTTTTTGTAGACAGGGTTGTTCCCCTCTAAGTCCAATGGGCCATCTGATGTTCTGGATGTGGCTGTGTATCTAATTGTCACATCTTTGATTTGCACCTCACTTCATTTGGAGAAAATTTATGAGATGTCAATATTTTTCTTTGCACAATGGAGAAATAAGAGATTTAAAATAACTGAGATGGATGTATCTTTTAATATGTTTCTTTCATTAAAATGACAATTAAAAAAAAACCAAAAATACTTTTTGAAGACAATATATAGATCAAGGCAGCATATGAAGAACCAAAATGAAAGGTACCCTGTGTTTATTTCACTGATAAAGCATGCAAGACTTTTACTGAAAAGACTATAAAACTCCAGTAAGTGTTCCTGGAGGTTTGTGACTGTGACTGGGATCTTTTGATAAAATTATAAACTAAACTAAATCTATGAACTAAATGGCAGAAATGTGGGGTTTTTCCCTTTGGTTATAAAAAAGCAGGTATTTGAGCTGAAAATATAACAGACCTAAGATCTAAAAAGCACTATCAGCTTTTATAAGGTAGCAATATTGTCTGGAAAAATGAAAAAAATAAATACCTAGCCCTCCCAAAATACAGATTTGAGGGAGTTCAGCCAAGATCATATTAATCAGAACATGATTGAACACCCTCCCTTCTAAGACAATGTGAGGCAGCACATTTATACTGTAAAGCCAAGACAAAGCTAAAAGCAGTAGCATGATCTCAAATAGTACAGTTTTTATGGAAATGAGCAATTCCTGTTATGAAAGCAGGGTGTCAGAAGACTATGGTGCATTACCCTTCAAGCAATTGAAAACCTAATTTTTTAGAAACTAAAACACTGGTTACTTCAATGCATTTTAAGAAACAACTTAACAAAGAACTGTCAGGCGTTGCTCACACAGAATTGTATGCATACTAGAGCTCCTCAGGACATACAGTTAAGAAACTCTACTTAGATAGATTTTTTTTTCAATATATTGATCCAGTTAATTATGATGTAAAATATTTGAAAAGGACAAAGGTAGTAGGCTGTATCTCTGGATGCCTCTATGACTTAAGAGAGTGAGATATACTCATATACCAAAGTGATGGATTGTTGATATCAAAATTATATAGTAATACTATTATATGTGTTCCAGAAAAATCTTTTTTATGGGCACACATTTTAAGGTCAAGAGCAACCAGTAAGGTCAGAGGAAGACATCTTTTTTGAACTTCTCTGTAAAAAACATGATTTTCTGCCAGCAATTTCTGCCTCAAGCCTGGAATTTCTCTAGAAGAGATCAGGTAATAAAATTTTTTCTTGCATTTTCCAGCAAAGTAAGTACAAAGAAATATGATAGTGTTGACAGTGACAGTCTCTCTTATGTATTTGTGACTAGCATTATCTTCAAAAATGTCAATAGGTCCTGCTGCTGCTCTTGTTCACTCCTCAGAGCCACATTTTGTTTCCTTTGCTTTGCATTGCTCTGGCCTTTGGTGCTTTGATTGAAATAATGCTGAGAACTTTGGCTTCCATAGACAAATTTTGTTAGAATTATTTGCTTTGGACTCTAGTATCTTGGTTGCTTGACTAAGAGATAACAAAATTTTCAGAAATTATACGGAAGTCACTTTTTAAACTTAATTGTAGGATGTCACTAGGACTTCAGATGATGCTGGATCATGACATTAGGACCATGTAGGATGCCCAATGAAAAAGTTTCTTTCATGGTTCTGTTTTTCCTTTTATTCCACTTGCAAAACCTAATCAATTCTATTTTCCCAAAGTTTTTTGCTGAAATTCACCTTGTTATAGAGGATTAATATCAGTGGTGCACAGCTGGGGAGTGAGTTTGTAAGTGTACAAGAATGAGCAGACTTGTACCAGCAGGTCGCTACTGAAACCCACCCACAAGGGCTGGCAGCAGAGAATGCCTCCTAAGAAGTTTTATTCTTTTCCACTCAGTGAATATGGCACTAACTAATGGGAGAGAAATGTTGAGAATCATTTGTTTTTTGTTGAGATCTATGAGCCAAGTTAATTGTTTTGTTTGTCTGATTTATTATACTTGAATGGATAAAGTGCTATTAATATTGCACTTTGAGCAAGAAGTTAAGGCCAGAATAGTCAAAACGTTACTCATCTGGTTGGAGTACCTCAATTTTATATGAGGGAACAAAATTAGATATTCTTTTTAGAATGTGGATGTCTGTAACTCGCTTCAGTTCAAAGTGGAAGCATGTAACAGCAAACTTTATGCCCATATATTATCTGTTTCTACAATAGTCTTCCAAATAGCTGTTTCTGAAAAACAGAAGTCTTCTTTTTTTTAAACATTTTAACTATGCTGTCCAAGTCAAATATTGAAATGGAAATTAGTGACTATTACTTGGTTTCCAAAATAAAATATATTTGATATGATCAAGTGTTTAGGGCTTTCATAAATGTGTCATCAATATCTAAATATCAGTTACTTGACATAATGCCTAATATTTACTTAATTTTCTCCTTATGAGCAACTTGGGAATGAAAGTATTTTTTCATTGTTCCTTGCTTGTTTAGACAATAACACAGATCAAGTAGAAGTAATTCCAGAGACAGGGTTAGAACACCAGGCTACAGCTAATTCTGCAGCTGCTTCTCATAAGGGCTTGCACTCACCCCCTGGTATCTCATGTAGTTGTGGCCAATTGTGTTCCTGCATGTTGAAATCACAGAGCATGATACATTTTCACTACTCATCCTGCTCCTTGCACAGCAACCCAGCATCACTGCAGGATGCTGTTATGACTTGCTTGAATCTCTTTTTTTTTTCTCTGAAAGGTTGATATGTCTTCATATGTAAATATCAACCATCAAATCTCTTAGCATCTTTTTACTTTTTTTTTCCTTTTCTTCCTTCTTTCTTTCTTCTTCATCAAATCCTAGATCAATACCAGAGATCAACACTAGAGAAAAGCAGAGTTGTTGGGGTAGGGAATTTTCTTTCCCAGAGATATTTTCAGAGACTGTTCTACCATAAGGTGGTAGAAACTTGTTCTGTAGTCTGAGTTCTGCAACATCTTTGTAGTCCTGATATCATAATGGTTTGTCAGCTGAAAGCAGTCCAATGTTACTACTGATCTGTGCATTAAGAGACTTATGGCTTAGAATTAAGAACAACAATTAGGTCCAGAAGCAAGTGTGTGTACATCAGAATGTGTACAGCCCTGCAGTAACGTGTTCCTAATACTCATATCAAACAAATTGTGATTTGTGTGGCTTTCCTTTTCTTCTTCAGTGAGAGTTAGAGACAGTGTAGAAATTACTGTAGGAAGCTCTTGGTCTGGGAGAAAAAGGTTGTCTTTGGAATAAATATCACAGTGAAAACTTTCCAGCCTAAGCCTTTCATTAATTTCTCTGTGTCATCTTAATATATTTAAACTCTGTAAGAAATTATGCTGCAAAAAGTTCTCCCCACATGTACTTTTTCCTCAATTGAAGTGCATACCTTTCAAATTATAAACTTCCTACTTGTCCTAGGAAAATTCTCACTGTATAAATAATTGAACTCATCTGCTGCGAACACAAGTATTCTTTCTCTAGCAGTCTAAAATATATGCCTAAATACACATTTTGTACTTAGTGCTTTAAATAGTAATTACTCCTGTGAAGTCACTGGAAGCCCTTAAAAGGATTTGACAGTTTCCCCACAATCTTTCAGTGAATGTAGTAGCTGGGCTGTGCAGTGCTACATCCACTGATAATTCAGCAGCTGAGGAACTCAGCAAAGCCTGCTCCAAACTTCTCAGCTGTTGACAGGCTTGACTTGCTGAGAACACTGGTTAAATATAGCACAAGCGAGCTGAGCTCAACGAAGTCATTGCTGTAACATTGTGTGAAGAGACCAGAAGAGGGGAAATACAATCTGAGAACTAAACTGCCAAAGCCTAACACCACCTAGCAACAGTTGAAAAAACTTTTAAACAAAAGTCTGTGTGAGACACAGACCGAGTACTCCTACTCCTCCTGCCTGGGATTTCTGAGAGAAGCAGCTCCGGTCTTCTTCTTTTCCACCTTCTTTTCTTCATTACTTCAGTGGCTGGTAGACCTAGGAACGTGGGAAAACTTTCTATCTTTGTGTTCTCCTGAGCTGGAGCAGTCTACTGCTGTGGTAGTGCTGTGGGACAAGCTACTGCAATCTCGCAGTGTTAAAGGACATATTCCTGGGTTCGTGTTGCTGATAGGTAAGACTGAGCTCCAAAGCCTTTTTTTTTTTTTTTTTACAAGAACTTTTGTTTTCCAGTGTCTTTTTTACAAGAATTTTCTTTTCTAATGTATGTTGTCTTTTTCCTTCTTTGAACAATCTTCTGAATGGTTTGAAAATATTGTCAGTAGATGAAAGCTGGGATAAAAGTTTTAGATTTTGGGGGTCTTTTTACACTTCCACCATAGAAAAGCATTGTTTAAATAACTTTTGCAGTTCTGAGAACAAGCACAATCAAGTAGCTAGTAGTAATATGAAAAAGTGTGCATAGATTTTGACATGTATCTTGCTTATATCTGCTTACATGCTGACAGAAGACAAACCAACATTTAATAATAGAATACGTATCATCCCTTACCAATGATAGGCTAGCAGCTATTAAAAACAGTGGCAGCCTGTGTGATAAATAAGAGGAAACAGCCATTCAGTAACAGAATTAACTTCGTGACCCAGCGCCTTTGTACTTTTTGTTTCCTTATTAACTCACACGGACACACCTGATGCCTTTCGTACTACCTTTGTGACAACAGCTCTTGGTTCTTTCTCTTGTACTTATTTACATATAATGAATATTAATCTCTGCTCATTTGATTAGCTGTATAATTCAAGTGTCAAAAAGATTGACCTTATGTTTATTGTACCTAAGTGTGCTTGAGCTGGGTCATTGCTGTTAAAGTGTATGTTTCTTCTGGCAAAATAAATGAGAAACCAGTTCTCAGATGTTTTACCCTGACAGTAGGATGGAAGCCTGATTGTCATTTGGAAATGCATGTCCTATGACCCCATAAGGGTCATGTAATTTAAGGGAGGAATTGCTTAATATGATTTACTTTGTCTAAACTGATAAAAGCTGTTTGATCAATTGAAGGATGAATTCCTCCCGCCCTCCCCACCACATATTTTAAAGCCGTTTTCTCCAAAGAAAGGAATTGAGTATGCATGAATCTTTAAAAGACATACTGATTATGAGTTCATATGCAATATGAATTCAGTTGTGAAAGCAAAGATTTAAGGAATGCACTTAACCCAGGCAAAACCACAGATTTGTATAGAATTGTCTCAGATGAAAAATATTTGTTCTAAAGAAGGAATGAACTAACTGAGTCTATGCTGACTGTCTGTGGTGTTTGACACTTAGTCTATGGACTCTGGGACTGCCTCAGGGAGATGAGAATGTCTTGCTTTCACTAAATAATTCTAGTTGCATCCCTGCATACTACATAAATGACATCAATACCACATCTTAGCAGTGGGTGGATTGGATGGAATTAAAATACTTTGAAGCAACTTTGACTTACTGACTGAGAATGTAACTGCCTGTGAAACAACAAAATAAATTAAGTATTAGGATGGAAGAAAATTCTTAAAAGCAAAAAGTAATAAGTTTACATTTTATTTCATAGCAAGGGGCACACTAAAGCACTAAACAGAAACACTTTTTGGTGGCCATGATTTAATGTGATAATCATTACTGTGGAATTACTAGAGCCCTATAGTATCCTAAATCTAAATCTCGAAAGGAAACTTTGGAATTACTTTTTAATAGGGACATATCCTGAGAAAGTTATTTTTTCACAAGAAGTCTATACAATGAGGATTAAAACCAAGACAATATGATTTGTATAGTTTTTGTCATCTTGACATTTAAGTGAAAATTACTGTTTCTTCTCTTTACTGAAACTTCTGGCAAATTAAACTGTGGAGAAATGACCTTCTGAATATATAGGGATGGCAAAATCTGGGAAAATGATATGCTGATATTGACTGCTTTTTCAGTTTAGTTGTTGCTCAGCATAATGTGTGGTTTTACAACTTTAGTTGTCTTGCACAATTTACTTTTAGCAAAGTTTTTAAAATCAAAAAGCATATTTATTAACCTGATAACTATCAAATGAAGTGACATTTGAACAGTCTAATAGCAATTTCCAACTCTAACACATTGTGATTTTACATACATCTGTCTTCCTTTCCACTTCAAAATGGAGGAGGAGGCTAAAATTACTTTTCTCAACAGGTGTCCACAGAGAGGCTCTGGGATTTTCCAATCAAATCTGTGGAATATGTAATGTGGCTATTCAACAGATGGCTTCATATTTGAAAAATAGCCAATTCTCCTACTGACTACAGTGAAAGCAAGGTCAATTTTAAATCAAAAAGTAGTTTATGTTTTGGTGATACACTCCATTGTAGAGATTTTTGTGGAAGACAAGTAGATGTCGCATATCCATTTATTTTCCCCATTTAACATTATTTTTATTTTGTTTATATTAGAATAACTGTGGAATGAATGGTGCCTTTAATGGTGCCAAAGACTGTGTATTCCTCTCAATATGAATCCACTTTCCAGCCTCTCTGGCTTCATTTACCTTCATTGAAGTGATATTATAATTTATTTTATGTTAATGTTTGTTTATTATGAACTATTATTTAATTATTATATTTATTTTATTATAATTTTAACCAATCTAGCCACAGCTAATTCATCATCTTAACTGAGTGTTTTTTCATCACCTCAGTCTTTCAATCTCCTTATAGAATGTCTGCTTGTTTTTAACATCAAATTCAAAGACTTGAAATTCATCTTCAAGTCTGAGCACTGTTTGGTCCCTTCTTAGATATGCCTTGATTTTCCTGTACCTCTCCTTCTCATATCCAATAGACTATTAACCTTCAGCTCTGTTGTTAACTGGTCACCTTCTATGCTACTGCCTTTAGTAAGCTAGAAATTGTCATAAGAACACAGGAGTTTTTTATAGTGCCACTCACTGTAGCACCTGACACTCATATCATGAAAAGACTGAACTTTAATATTAACAGTTGACCAAGGTAGGATTCCTGAAGATACAGATGTGCTGCCTGGAAGCAACTGTGGAGTAAGCATTAGTAAATTAGGAAATCTCTATTTTGCTAGTATGCCCTGTTTTGCTCCTTTGGCTCACAATTTCACCACTGTAGCCATTTCCATACTAAAAGGTGTGTCAGTAAAACTCCTCCTGATACAGGATCTTTCTGCTGGTACAGATTCCACACATGCTTAATTTAAGGCTTTTGCTAATCTTATCTAATTCAGCTGATGTACCCTCAGGCAGAAATTAAGAATGTGTCTCAGAGCTGTGCCAGTCAGAGGTCAGTTTATGCCACTGAACTCAGAGTGAGATTTCCTTTGAATTTAATAAGATCAGGTTTTAGTGTTTAGATAAATTTCCCTCAAGAGCATTTAACAAAATGGATCATCTATATTCCTGTCCAAACATTTTTTTTCCTAAGAGACATTTTACTTTTCCTCCAATTTCTTGTTTCTTCCCTTCCTTTCTCAAGGTCTGTCATTGCAGGTTGCCATGCAATTTGAATATATAAACTGAATTTGGAGTGGGGGTTTTGTCCTTATACATATCTAAAATGCTATTTGGAGAAATAGAGTGAATATTTGTGAAGAAGCCAGATGAAACAACAATATAAAGGAAAGGGAACTCAATCTATTCATACTTCCTATTTCACCAAAAGATTTAGTATATAAAAGCTAGGATAAGAACTGAAAGCTGGGAACATAAAATAGTGTATGTGATAAAATAAAGATATTCTGTTCTATAGAATAGTTTCAGTATTTCTTTACAAGAAGCCCAAACACCTAAACTTTTCAGCTTCACCATCTTATTGTGGTTCTTTTAATTTCTAGCTTTTTCTCTTTTAATTTCTCTCAGTGTTTCCTACTGAAAGTTGTTTCCTAATAATACAGTATACTGGTAATTATTTGGGGAATACAGGCTTTTCTTGGCTTTGGAGGATATTGGATAACTGAGGAAGCAATTCATAAAATATTAAGATTTCTTAACCTCTCTTTTTCTATTTAGTAGCTAGTACTTGTGCCACGTTAGTGCTAGTAGAACTTGTAACAGTCCTGTAGTTATGCTTTGAGGTTAGGTGTCCAAAGGACAGAAACAATCGTGCCTATGTCCTGATGAGAAGAAATGGTGGGAGTCTCTGATCATGTTGAAAATTGTGTGACAACTAATGTATTTCTGAAAAGCATGCCTTTCAGAGTACTTGATTAGATTTTTCCTTTTATTTTGGGTCTTTTCACCTACTCTTCCTGATTCTGCAGATAATCTGTACTTTCTATATTACTTTTTATTCTTAGCATCATAGTAAAATAAGTACTAATATCAGTGTAAACAGAAAGTCTGCCTGTGTTGGGACAGCTGTGCTTTTTTTAATTCGAGATGGCTTTGCCCTCTCGTTCTCATTCTGCTTTGACTGGACTATATCTCTAAATCTAAATCCACAAGTAAAGCGTACAAATTGTAGCTCTGAAGATGATATATAAGATTACATAGATTGTGGCCTCCTCCACAATGTTTTACACACTCAGAAATACAGAGAAAGAGACAATTCCTATAATTAAAAAGCTTAATTAAAACTTAATGAGAAATGTATGTATGTGTGTGCATGTGTGTATGACTGCTGTAAGAAAGGAAATGTTTTTTGGCATTACAGAATGCATTGCTGAAGGAGTGGGACAAACACATCCGAAGTACAGGGAAATAGGCTGGAGCTTGTACTTTTTCCCTTAAATGGACAACCCGTCTGGTTGCTGTGTGCTGACAGAAGCAAAGGGGTGTGTGAATCTAACAGACTGCTGTACTTTGTCCAAGTGAGTCTCATTTCAAAGCTGATAAAATGACAATTAAAATCTTGATTGTCTAAGATGCGGCCAGAGTCATTCAGATTTAAACAGGTGGGGTTTCAGAACAAGAGCAAAGACCTCAATCAATTTGCAAAGAACTTTTCCAGTTTGATTTATACGCTTTTAGATCTCTTTAATACAATAAGGGCTGCTTTCATTGCTTTTCCTTTTTGGGGAAATGGTGTCAAAGAGTATAGTGTTTTGTGATTTGTGCTGTTCAAAAGTCTGTTCCAGTGCATATGTAAAAGTGATATTTTGGAAGCTAAATCCATTTTCTGAAGTTCACAAGGTTTAGAGGCTCGTCTGTTTGCAGGAGAGAGGCATCTAACTAACTAGTGTGTTATGGCTGTGGATAGCAAGACCTACAGCTCCACTAACAAACTTTCAAAAAAAAGACCTGATTAAAAAAAAAGGATTCTACTGGAGTAACGGAAGAGGATTTTTTTAGAAACTGTTTTCAAGGTTGGCCCTATTATTAAAAAAGTAGTTGAAAATGAAAACTCATGTGTCCTTGGTACAAGAATTCTCACTGGAGTTTATCAGCCTGCTTGCATTTTTCAGAAAATACAAAGTAAATGAATGCAACAGAAAGCAGGAGACTGCTCGCATCAGTGTAATCGAATTGCTGCCAACTTGCCTTGTTTATCTAAGAGATCTCTGTGAAAATAAGGTCTTTCCCACACAGGCATGAGTCATGTAATGGCACTAAGCAGATTTACTTCAGCTTTCTAACCCACACATATCTTAACTAACCTGTTTTAGTGCCTGTTTCTGTAACTGAATGAGATCTTGACAACAGGAAGGGAGAAGTAATGGTGAGTTCATGGTGCTATTTCAGTGCAGTAACCTGAATGCTAAGGAAACGATGCAATTTCCATTTATTGGGAAAACTGCAGTTACTGTGACAACAAATATACACTGAAGAAAAACAAACACAACTTATCCTCAAATTCAAATTTGTGAACATAGTAGGGAGGGTATTCATAAAACCTCACACTATGTAGTTATATGCCTCAAAGAATATTCTTACTTTTATTGAAAAAATGACCATAGAAATAGCCATATGCAAGGACATAAATGAAAGGGTGGGAAAACACATGTGGGTAATGATGACTAGTTTGGTCTAAAATACTAAAATATAATTAAGCATGTATTTCTCATGCTAAAGTTATTCAATTCCTGTGTCTGTCATTCCTAATTATCCCCAAGATCTCACTTGTTTCACCCTCTGTAATCGCAAAACCTCTTGGGTCCAACTTTTAAGGTACAGGTTACAGTAGTTCTTCTATAGTGTGTTATTTCTTCTCCTTTTATGCTTCAACAAGGACTTCTGTAATGAAAAGAAACATAAATTATATTCCAGTAGATAAGGGTTTCAGTTCCTCAGTGTGATAAAAGTCTTTAGAGAAAAATAAACATTCCGATTTTTGACTCTGGGCGGGAGACAGGAAGAAGGGAATGATGCCATGCTAGATGTCCTCAAGCATGTTAGACATAGAGCAGAACAAGATGTCCCTTATGCACAGACACACATGGCAGCAGAGCTCCTGGGTGCCAGGGCAACCATGTGTTATGAGGCAGCTGGCTATGGAACCACTGCTGCTCCTGAGGCATGAGACAGAAGTGAGAATCTGAGTCACCAAAGGCATCACGCTGCAGATAGTAAAAGGCAGGGTCACAGGGGCATATCCTCTGAATGAGAGGTACCACTTATTTACAGAACCAGAATTCAGGTGAAAAGAAGTCATCCAGTTTCACTCAAAGTGGGACTAACTCTGGATTCTGATCAGATTGCTTGAGGCTTTGATTATGTTCATACATCTTGAGAATTTTTAATTTATAATTATTCTACTGTCTCATATGTTTGTGATCTTTGGATTACAAAGTTTTGGACATGACTGACCAAAGAATATTTTACCAGAGATGATAATCAGTGTATCAAAATACATACACTGAATAAAAATGACTGGAGAGATGGTTGATAGTAACACAAATCATAGGTATTTGGCACTTTCAAAATTGAAAAAGAAGCAATATTTGTAGTGGGTTTTTTGTTTGATTTTCTTATATTCAATGAGTTATTATATTCAATGAGTTATTATTCCCTAAAATGGGAATAATAAGGACCAAAAATCTTGTATGTAATTTTTTATCCTAGCTTGCTCCAGCTTTCAGAATGCACACCATCTTCCTTCTCCTCCCTGCCACATACTATTTGAAAGCAAAACATTTAAAATCAGGTACCCATTAAGGTGCCATCTCTGTGCAAAAACAATTCTGTTAATATATAAGTTAAGTATATTCTATCTTAATCTTTCCAGGTAGTCCAATAAACTGAAAACCTAGTATTGAGATTGTAAGTAATATGCAAATAAGGAAGGAAAAACAGATGCTACTTTGAGGAAGGAAACTCTGGAGACTGCTTCCATTGCTGAGTTCACTTTTCTCACTGAACATCTCTTTCCAATTGTATCATAATCAGGAACAGAGCATGATGCACATATGGCAAACAGGATTCCTAGATGGAGTTCTGGTTAACCTGAGATTAGTTTGCACTCTTTTGTTTAGAAAAGCCCTTCACTTGGAAGCATCTAAACTTGCCTGGTAGTGATTACTGTAGCATGAAGCAAGGACAAAGTAGAGGCTTTGTGGCACTCAAAGGGATGTGGCAATCTTTCCATATAGGATTTCTCATACCTGATAAGAATTACCACTGAAGACAGGTATTCTTCTTCTCTTCAAGTAATTCAGAAAATAATGTTCTAAAACTGGAACTGAAACCAAAATATTGCCATCGTCAGTACAGATGGGTGGAAGAAGACTAGGGAATTCTCACAGATGGTGGTGTTAGAGGTCTCAGATCCCATTGTACTTGTCTGGGGCAAACTCAGCCCTTGATGCAGAGAGGAACTTGAGGAGCTGATATGTCTTGCGCGGGCACACACACATGCACACACACACACAGAGGTGGTACAAAATACCCTTGCAGCTTTTTTAAATAAAACAGCTACTGTCTGCTTCAGTGGGGCTTAAGTTAATGAGAAAGTTAGCAAGACTTAGAAAGAAGGGATTGTGCTTTGAAAGACACCAGAACAAGCTAGGACAGACAAGAAGTGTTTTAGCAAGAGGCCAGGGAGCTGTGTTTTAAAGCTAAACCTCTAAACCATGGGTTAACCAGACAACAGCATCTTTAACTACCTGCCTCATCCACGTGGGCCAAGGTTTCAAAAATAGCTTATGAGTTTGAGAAAAAAAAAAGCTTCTCTACTTTTAGAGAACATGTTCCTAAACCCCAGATTATTTTGGAACAGTGTTTTATTAGAAAGATTAAGGGGGTACAATGTAAGTACCTCTGATATAAAATTTGATGTATTTACAAATGGAAATGTACAGGATTTACACAACAAGATTGGGTACTTGGGAACCCAGGAGGAACTGTTTAGAGCCCTCTCTGTGATAGTGACGCAGCTGCATCATTCCAAGAAAACAAATTCCCTGCAGTAATACAAACTTTTAGCCTCTGTTCAGTATCACTAGCAGCCACACAACCTTTATCACTACAGGTCTCTGAGAACTAATGAAGTGCTAGAAATATTCCTGATAGCTATAGACAGTGTAATGAGTTTCTCCTCAGCTTAGCACAAAAGAAACATAGGAAAATATCAGAAATAAACTGAATAATATACATAAGTGTTCAGTGAATATCCTTAACATAACACAACAGTTGTAATAGTTTGTTAAGGAGTAAGTAAAGCAGAAACAATTCTACAGGGTATTGATGTCAACTCAAAAAATCTCTCCAAGACAGCAGTGACTATCTAGAAATTAGGCAAGCATAACTGCACACAAGGAGGGTTAATTAATCCAGCATTAGTTGTACAAAGACTAAATCACGTTGCAGGAAACAGGCTGTAAGAGTGACTGGACATCTGATAGATTTCCTATTCATGGGAGGTACTTTGCTAAATTCAGGTTCTCTCTCCAAAATATTCATGAAATATTTGAATTTTATTGTTTATCCCTTTGAAATAATGTTACCTTAAAATGTGAGGTGGTAGTTGTCACCAGGGAAGAGGAATCTGGTTAAATTGCTGGCTTTCACATCAGGGACTCCCTGTATGACTCTCAGCAAGTTATTTACTTCTAGACTTTTAATAACAACCTGGAATGTTACAAGAATAAACATAGTAGTGACTTTCACACTCTGAGATGTTGCAGTGTTGAACATCATGTCAATAGCTTTGAATAAGGAGATTTAAATAGCCCTCCTTGGAAACCAGATTCTGCTGGGAGAAGTAGCAATAAAAATTGAATTAGTCTGACTGACAAGAATATGTATTTTTGGAGATGCTCCCCAGAGAAAAGCTTAGCTATGGGTCGAAAGAAGTCAGCCATACTGGTAAAACACAGCAGAAAAAGGAAGGAAAAGGACCAGGGATGTGACCAGGAGCCTTCAAGAAGAGAACCAGAATAGAAACCAAACTAGTGTCAATATTAAGATGTTTCAGGAAAAACAAAACCATTCCCTCAGGTTCAGTTGTACCAGAAGTAATTCACAGGGCAAAGAGGGTGCTGTCAGCTTGTGGGCTTGTTGTTATTTTGGGAGTGCTTAGAACAAGCTTCCTAGTACAAGAAGGAGGCTGCTGAGGAAGAAAAAATCTTGGAGGAAAAAGGACCTTTGAGAGAAGGGGTGGGCAAGAGGTGACTGCCCAAATTATCTGGTGGGGGGGCAGCTCTGGATCCACTGTGGGACTGAGGAGAGACTGCACAAAACTCACGTGCTGTCTGGAGGAAGAGAAAGCACTCAGAAAACAGAAATATTGTTGCTTGCTGTCTCCTGCAGGCTCAGTGGGTAGCCAGGTTCTCCAGTCATGCCTGCTTTGTTAAAGCAACGGTGGCAGCTCAAATGACTCTCTTAGCAACTGAGATTTTTGATAAGGGTTTACCCTAGGAATCAATAATGCCTTACATGACTCTTAGCTTTAATTGAAACCAAAGAAAATTAGAAAAAATACTGTCCTGATGTCTTCAAGCAAGTTGAAGACTCTGACCTGAGGATGATCTGCTACCATGATGTATTTCTTTAAAATCTCCTGAAAAACGGTTTTGGAGGATTTTCTCGGGATTCTGAACACCATAGTTGGCAATACCAGTAGACAGAAGGGACAGTGAGTTTGGGAGCAGGACAGAGTCCCACTTTTACATATGTACCACTGCACAGAATAGGCCACAGCTGCTGAAACACCTTCGAAGGCAACATGGGTCAGGCACACTGTGCCCTGCCATGGTACAATGGCAGTGACAACTGCAAAGGAGGCCTCAAAACTATCCCAGATCAAAGTAGGAGGTCTGGAAATTATTTCTTAGTTTACCTGTTGGCCTTTCCTGGTGCAGGAAAAAATGGGGTAATAAATGACCCTTTGCTGGATTTCATGAAAGGGAGCTCAGGTCTTGGTTGCGAGAGTTCTCTTGAAAAAAAAGATGTGAAATGTGGAAGTCCAAGCAGCCATCCACATACTTGGGTGGACCAGCACAGCAAACTGATCTGCATGTCCTGTACTGCTGGGAGAGGAGTGAAAGCCGTAGTCCTGCCTTGGGCCATGACACAGGAAAGGGTTGTGGGAAGATAAGGACAATACACCTACCAAAAAAGGGTATAGGAGAGTGAAAACTCAAAGTCTCCGGGGGTGGTTATGTTCAGCTGCAAGAAAGAGATGTAGAAAGAAAAAGAAACCAGTGGTACCCTTTTAAATAATCTAAACTAGCTTTAGGAAACCAGTTAATTTCACTCAAAAAATAGGGACCCACAGGAACAACATTTCAAAGGCTCAGAGAATGCTAGGGAGTTGCATATGGTGCAGTACTGAAGTGTAGCAGCATTTCAGCAAATGATTTGACATTGTGGAGAGTGGAGCTTCTCCCCATGTGTACAACAGTAGCACCCATTCTCTTACAAAAAACTCATGCCATACTTAAGCAGACTATGAGTTCAAAAGGTTTATTTAAAGTCTCATGGCAAATTGTAGCATATCAAAGGGGACGTTTTTGGTTTTTGGTTGTTGAGTGGGTTTTGGGTATTTTTGTTTTGTTTGTTTGTTTGCTTTTGTTTTGGTTTATTGTTGTTGTTGTGTTGTGTTTTGTTTTTTTTTAACTTAGGAGTTTTCTTTTCTTCTTTTTACAATGAAAGAACAAAGTTAAGCCCTCAGGGTTTTGGGCCTATTGTGTCATGGCTGAGCCTAATATCTAATCTCTAAATTGCCTTGGACAGCCTACTTGATTCTTGTTTTCCTGCTGTAAAAATGAGGGACTGAGTATCAGAGAGCTAGTAACCTTGTTTCAGGGTGGTCATTTGGTTGCTTCTTGGATCAGGCAGCTTGAGATGCTTCAAAACAACCTAGTGTATCTTCTCCAGAGGATACATATACATCTCATCTCTGATGTGCATAAGCTCCCTTGGCCTCTGTCCAGGAACATTCACATTTCCTGACTCATGGCAACCGTACCCTGTCTAGTTGTACTTCATTAGCAGCAGCTCAAAAATCAGAGCAGTATTCTGCTGTTGCATAAGTTTTTCCAAGCAGTAAACAATAAAACACTGCCACTAACTTTATTACATTTATCTTGGAATTCAAGATCCTGAAGAAACTGCTGCTTATTATTGTTTTCTTTAATGACAATCCAAAAAGAATGTAAGATGCTATTCTTGAATAAATATTTTCAGGATAACTTAGTATCTTAAAAGGAAATAATGCTAAAAAGGAAGAATGAATGCTACAGAGGTTACAATAAGCCAATATTTTTTCTTCCAGCTGAGAAACTTGGTTATGATTTTTTTATTGTCATCAATTTTATTTTTATATCAGAATTTACACAAAAAATGGTGAGGGCAAATTAAAAGTTACGGAAGTGGAAAATAATTAGTAGAAAAAACTACATTTTATAGCGGTAGTAGCATACCTTCTAGTACATCCTATTCTAAATAGCTGTCCTTTACTTGCATCTCAAACCTTTATTTAAAACATTTTAAAAGCAGTAGCATGATCAACTGGCTCCAAGCAGCTCAGAAAATAAATGGTCCTTGACTATTACTGGGGTTCTTCCAAAGAAAAATCTGTCTGACTCTAAAATCTATTTTGGAGCTTCGACTGCTCCACTCCCATGCTTGTGGCATGATGCAGCTGCTCTTTCTTTAATATTTTTGCTGACAGCTACAGCTGACGGATAACATTTCGGTTCACCCCAACATCAACTGTGTCTCAAGGCTCCCTTACTTAGACTGAAAATGTTGCCTTCCTTGTGGCTTTACCTGCATCACAGTGCAACTGTGTAATTATACAATTATTCCTACTGGTCACTTGTGATGGAGCAGCAGAAAGAGGGCTGCAGTAAGGTCATGTGCTGGGGAGCACATCAGCCATTTTATGGTTGCAAAGGGCACAGCAACAGCTCCTGTTCTTCATCTCTTCTCCCATGCATAATAAAATAGGCAACTGAGTCTGCATATAAAAGTACTTTTTGTATATATACCTCTGCAACATGTCAACTGATATTTTACATTTTATGTTAGTTGTCGCCTTATATATTTGTTTTAGTGTATTTGTTGCCATGGTCAATTTAAAAAATATTTTATCTATCTCAATGTATAATCCCCTAGGAAACAGACTTAGATTTCTTGGTTCATAAAAGTTTTCATGTAATAATCAATCGCTTGGTAATACTGTGGTGATTCACCCACAAAAGGAACTTTTTACAAACACAGGACTGTTTTCCTCCCAGAGAAAATAAGACCAGTTACAGTACTTCCAGTTCTGTCCCTGAACATCTCAATCTGTTAGAAAGAAGAAACTGGAGAATTGGTTGCAAAAGTAGCCAACAGTAAGAGAGAGACACAAGGAGAAAAGTTAAAAGGAGACATTGCTCAATTAGTCCTTTAAAGAAATTCTCAGGAAAATTAATTGTAATGTATCTGTATTTTTTTGATTGATGGCTGAATTTAAAAACAAACAGATAAATGCTTTGCTATGTTTTTCCTGGATTTGCAGTGTGGCCCATTACTTTTCATTTGGATTAAATATTTTCCTAGATTGCAAAATACTGATTTTATTTTGGGGCTCTTCCATCAAAATTTAAAGAACAGGAAGACAAGTGGGAGTTTGGAAATATGACAAAAAACAACCAAAACAACCCAGAAAGAAAAAGGTTAGAATACTTTATTGCTGCAGTATCGGCATTAAAACACAGTCATCCACCTCCCAGGAAAGTACTTTGACTGTTTCACTCTTCACAGAAAAAAAAGTTAAATTTGTATGAAATATTTAAATATTCATTGGAGTAAAAGCTGACACTTGGGAAGACCCAAAGCTCCATGCAAAGTCATAGAGTTGTTCTTATTCCCTGTGATCCAAAATTCACTTATTTTTATTCAAATACCCATTTTGAATCATGTGTATAATTTGAAAGTTTATTTCTCTGTAGTAAGAATTTAAAACACTACTGGGCTTTGGCAGGGAATTAGGATATGTGGGGAAAAAAGGCAGAGAAACCATTTTCTCATAATTTTTCTACTTCACTCAGATAGTACCTCTGACTTCTTGTGATCTTATTGTGAGGAAAAAAGATCAGAAACGGCAAAAGGAACTGTTTCTGGAGTTCATATATTCCATTTTCATTTCTTGTTTCTCTGAAACTTTATACCAAATTTGACCCACACCTGCTTCAGAGTACTCAAACCCATGCTTTTAGACAGTATGAATTCTTTACTAGATTAAATTGCCCAGCATAATTTCAGCTGCAGGCTCTAATCAGACTGTTCTGCTTCCAGTCCCCATGTGGTGGGATTCCCAAAGGGGCAAAGCCTTGGCAGCAGGATGGTTGTGTGGCTGTAACACCAGGGGCTAAGCAAGAAAAGCACATCCTTGAGCCTTTAGAGATAGTGTGCAGGTGCCTTTCTCTAGAGCCCATGGGAACTGATTTAGTGCTGGAGAACATTGGTATTAACCTCACATTCCCACTTCTCTGCATAGAGAGAACCTAAGCAAGCACAAAGCCATCACTGAAAAAATATCTACCAGTACAGATAAATAATATGGTGTCACTATACTAAGAAGAAAGCAGTGAACCCAGGTTTTCTGTGAGTCAAGTGATGGTACTAGATTATGTAGCTTTTGGCATTTCAAGAAACACCTGATGTAGGTACTATTGTATTATAACTGGTTCATTTTGCCTTCTTTGGTACAACTCCTCTTCCACAGGTTTTTCAAAGATGGCACAAACTTTGCAATTCTGTCCTGCAGTTCAGTGGAATCTGGATTCTAATTCTGAGGAAATTTCTTTATGGAAACAAGTCTACCTTAAACAACTTGCATTAAAACTCCATTGTAGCTAGTGGGTCAAAATTCCCAAGAACATCATTGCAGAAAAGTCTGGCAGTGTCAGATTGGTTCATCTTAAAAATGCTGTCATAGTGCATTGCCGGCAGGAAAACACAAATTGCAGATGTTATGTTATTTTTACATATTTTTTGAGTGCTGCCAAAATAGGTCATTTCCAGATCAAATAAAGAAAAAGACTTAACAAGTTTGGCTGAAATAATTATAAAGAATATTTAGAAATTTCTTGGGGCATCTCTGAGAATGTGCTGTGTATGTCGGCTCGTCAATCATGATCATGTCCTTTTTTCAGGTGCTGTCTGAGAAACTGTGATATCCACCAAGAATAAGATAGTGAAAGTCAAAACAGACACTGTTTCTGATGTTTCGGTTACAAACAAAAGTATATTAATTTATTTTACAAAACCTCTGTTTTTATTTTTAGCATTTTTAAAAATACTTTTAAAACACAGAAGGAAGGGAAGGGATTTCTGGATAAACAGTCGTATCAACATTAGATACATTTTGAGTCTCATTGGTTTAATTCTAGAAAGAGATCTAAGTCAGCATAGTCTCAAGTTTTTTTGTATTATTGGCAATATATAGCTAATCAATCAACTGGGAATTAGCAATAGGTGAAAATGTGATGTATAAATGTGAGCAGATACTAAATGCTATATTAAAACACTATAGTATTAATCAGGTATGCCAATTGATTTACAAATGCAGTGTTAGGTTGGGGTATATAAGAGAAGACATGCTCCAGAACAAGCTGATACAAAAAACCCTATAAAAGTCTGACATTTTTCATTAAAAATCTGGTCTTGTAGCCCAATTGTTTACAGCTTTGCCAAACTTCAGTTGTTCAGGCTGGATGTCTGGCTGAGTCTGAATTGTTTTTGGAAGTTCAACTAGAATGCTTTGAGCATTTCCAAGAATTAGTTGAGAGAAAAGTCTTGTTTGCCCATGTGAAAACAATCCCATAACCATTTTAATGAAGAGCTTTAATGTCTCCACGTTCCAGAGTGATCTATCATATTTCAACCAGGAAACCGCTCTGTGGCGAATTGACTTTTGCCATCCCTGTGAAAGTTATGCCAGGCTAAGAGCCACTGGAAAGAATTTCACCAAGGATACCTGGTAGAGATTTGTAGCTAACTTTTCAGAATAGCCTATGTATGCTAAATGCTGTTGCAGTTCCTCACATCTCATCTGTTGTGGCTGGCTTAGGCATATGCCATTTCCAGAGAGCACCTCCATGTCACAGTTACAGGGCTAAGTAATACTTTTCCCACAACTACTTCTTCATCTGATGCTACAGCCTACAGCACAAAAAGAAATGAGAGGAAAGCTCTTGTTTTTTCTGTTTCAACAATATTTTTCTCAGCAGAGCCTGTGCTACAGTGGGAAAAGATGTATGGATAGCATGATTACTCTTGCTGCCAGGGAGAACCCTATCCCTTTTATGATATTTTTGTCAGGATTTCTTTGCCAGTAATAGGTATTGTCCATCACCTTTGCTATGGAATGAGAACGCTGCCTGCGGGAAGTCAGAGAATAATCAGCAATCACACTGACACTTTGCCAGTGTAAATATGCTTTTATTAGGAATTTATCTGGATCTTCAGCTGACTCACATTTGGAACCAGCATTATCTCAGTGGTCTGAGATGTTGCTCTGTGGTCTGAGATGTGTCATTGCACTGTTTGGCATTCACCATTGCCTGGCAGGCAAGCTGGACTTCTCTCTGGGTCCTGATGTCCACCTCAGCTGATCTTTGAGCTGTGAGCTTTAGAAGTGTTCATCTCCAACCCCTCTCTAATAGCTGCAACTATCCAACCTCGCCCATCTACATGGCACCGTACTTCCCTTCAAAGCTGCCTTCTTAGTTCTACCATTTGGATTTGGAAACAGGGCAGGCTCCTAAGGCAATTTGCTCAACCTGCTTTACTCTCATAGAAACAGCTATGGCAGCTGCCATTCCCTTATTTTGACTATGCTCACTGTTCCTTTTCTCCCTGCTGCACTCCCCCTCAGGAATTCATTCCATTTGACTGTGCCATCTGTCTGAGTGCTTCTCACTTGCTTGCCCTCCTCTCAAAAGTCAGGGCTTTGCAGTTCTGCTGTGGTTTTGTAAAGCAACAATACAAGTTTCCACTTCTCACAGTTTTCTCCTTGTTTGAAAGCAATGTGGTAACAGCCATATGGAAAACGGTCAAAAATGTGTGGGCGACACTTTGGCTATGTCTATTTTCAGAAAATTAGACAATGCTAGTGCTGGTTCTCTGACCCTCAGTCCAGTTGTCACCAGCTGCTCATACCTACATTATTAAACCGAAGCCTTCAAAATAGGTTGACTGTGTGCAGGCTGCCAAGCCCTGGCTAAGCTGGTTCCCAACCAGGGACCATTCTAGGAAGACCACTGGTTAGCCCATGCCAAAATTTTGACCAAGGCCTGGCACTGTTTAATCTCCCAGTTTAGACATAATCATCATGTCATACTCATCTGAACACATCAAATGCCTGGAATCATCTGAACAATCGCATAAAACGTTTCTGTGTTATAAAGATATATTTTATTGTTATTGGATCAGACTTCTCTAAGATTACAGCTAGGGTGACTGCTTTCCAAGCATATTTTGAACTTCCAACACTGCAAAATTCTATCATTGGAAAATGTTTTGTGGCACATGTTTAAACTGATTTTTAGAGTTAGCTGCTTAGGCATTATTTTGGTATATCTCCTCTGCATGCACCCCTTTTGCTTTCTACTGTTCTTCTGCAAATGTCTGTTTCCTTGTTCTCCTTTCATTAGATGAGTAAAAAAAAAAAAGAAGAAAAAAAAGAGGAAAACCCCAACAATTATAAGAAAGCTCAGGGACCAATGTTTCCACCTGAACTGTTGTAATTAATGAGCACAGCAGATGATACTTTGGTCAGATGTTCCAAAGCTAATAACACTTCATTGGGTCTTCCTAGTTCCTCGTGGACAAGGAATGCTTAGAGCTACAGGCACGAGTGTGCACAGGATTTCACAAAACTATCTCTTTTTCAAAAGGTAACATGTGAGCAAGAAAAAAAATGCCAGCAAAGTTTATTTTAACGGTATGTGTTTTTTGAGGACTATCTTTTATTGAACAGCAGTTCAGTGAGTAACATAAAAAATTCATACAGGTAATTCTGAACCCTGTCAGAAAAATATAATTCTTGATGCATCAACAAGTAAACTATAAACAGGCAACAAACCAACCAGAAACTCAACCACTTCGAACCCTTGGCTTCAGCAGAATGGAGCACATAACTTTTACGTTGTGAGGACACTAGGCCTTGTAGGGCTTTCTACACTGTTCCATGCAGAAGTAGAGCATTGAGATTTGCAGCAGATCATGAGGATTTGATGCTGGCTGAACTCCTTGACCTTCCTCTCCTGTGAAAGGACACTCACTGGTGGTGCCTTAGAGCTCCAGGAGTTGTTCCTGTTGTTCGTGAAGCAGAAACTCGAAGGCAACTCCATCCTGAAGTGATAGCATGAAGTACAAAGAACACTCCTCTTACATAACTTTCCAATGTTCCGTGTACAATGCGTGTTTTGTTAAAATTTGGAATTAATATATCGCAATTTTAAAGCACACCAAAGGACGTTTATCTGCCAACATGCCTGTTCAAATCCTTCTCCAAGAGCTGATGAAATCACCTAACATAAAGCAGAACAGAGGCTGCATTCTTTACAGAGCTTTGAGTGATGCATATTTTACCAGTTCATCCATGAGAAAAGGATTCTTGAACAAAATGCCGAAGTGAAAGAAGAGATAATTTTTAAAATATGCTTATGTGGAATTTTAGTTGTGAAATGCACCCTGAATATTGCTAATGATTTCAGATATAAGATTATTCTGCAATTGAGAAGTAACTCAATACACTTTTAAATTGTAGCTCTGAAAACATAATTGATGTTTCCAGTACTTTTATCTTAAATAGTCTTTTTGGCTTTATAAAAATTTGGATACGGAATGTTCAAAAACTTTCAACTCCAACACTAGGTCAGCTGAAAAGTTTCTGAGAAAATAACTGTTACATCAACAAATATAAATCTCTAAATATATGTAAGATTAAGATTCTCACTGTTCAAGATACCTTTAATTTTAGGTGCTTGAGGCATTACCGAAAGCTTAAAAATGTTATTGAAAAGAGTGCTGTGACATCTGAGCCATGGCATGCAATTTGTTCACATGCTCAACGATAAACAGCATGCTTTGCTCTTCTTTCAGTTCATGAGAAGAGCTGATTTTGGACTTAATTTGAGGGTGAGGCAAGTACTTTTGAGATAACGTTTTACAGTTCCCTGCTGTTCTGTTCTTATTTTTAGGCCCATTAGTTACTATTTTGCAAGAACAGCTTTTGCACTTGAACTGCTTAGTAATGACAACAATTTTTTGGGGGTTTAAGACTAACCTAAGTCAGTTCCAGAGCACCTGCTGGGAGATACTATAATTTTTTGTGTACTTCTTCTGAGGATACAATTAGCTTTTGTTGCTGGAGGGTATGAATTACAGTTTTGCTTCTAAAAATAGAAGCCTTTTGTATTTGAATGAAACAGTTCAATAAATCATCTGGGGGGAGATAACAATATGCTTTTCATGTCAAAATTATGGTGGGATAAAGAAGCCTTCTTTCAAAGATCCCAGCCAAACCAAGCCATTTAAAATAGCTGAGCATCAAGTCCTTCGGTTTGAGTTCCATGTCCTGTCATAAGCAATTAGATGAAGAGAGAGAAGTTTACTAAATTAGTAGAAAGCCACTGACTGGTTTTCCCAAGGTGAGATTTAAGCCTTGCAACTTTTCTCTGCCAACCCCTCCAATTCAGTCAACTACAGGGAGCTCCACAGCATAATTAGCATCAGCTGGGGACCGCATTTGTGCTCTGCTGTGGACAAGAAAACAAACCAACTAACACGCAAGCCAGTGGCCACAAGCTGCTAGCAGGGGAGAGCAAATGCATGGCAAGGATTTGAAACTTCCCCTGAGCACTCTTCCTGCCTCCATCAATTTTCAGTTTAAGAGATTGCCCGAACCCAATGTGGTTTATCTGGTTAGCAACCATAAGTGAGCATTTCTTCTAAGGATTTCTGATGTCTCCTTCCAAGTCATGTTAACTTCTGCATCCACGGACAAGGCATTCTGCAGATCTGCTGCTCATTGTGTGAAGAACTGTCTCGTTCTGTCTTGTCGGTGGAGATTGCTTCAAAGCCTGTGTAAAGCAGAAATAACAACCAAAAGAGAGCAGGTGCCATATGACAGAAGCATAGATTAGTTTTCTACTAGAACTCTATGCGTTTGAAAGATGTTGATGTCACCCACCTTCCTGGCTTCCTTCCCAGACACAGCCAGGATGGAAGACAGTCAGTACTGAAGCCCTGTGGAGCCCAGATCCTTGAGCTGCATATGAGCAAGGAGAGATAAAGGCAGATACTCCCTGGCTACTGTGATGCACAGAAATGGTCTGATAACTCTGGGAGATCCTTGAGAACAGATATGACTTTCACAGGAAATGAATTAAAAAAACTGTACATGAAATTTTTGCCCTGGGCTCTAAATCTAGAATTAGTACCATAAATTTTTTGACCTTCCTTATACTGTTTCTTACTAATATTTCAGAGGAGCACAGAAACTAGCAGTCCTTAGGGAGGATCTACTATGCTTAGACCACTTGTAATGAGGACTTAAAACCTACGGTGCTGGAGATTCCTTGGTGAAGATATCTCTTGAATCTGATAAGCAATCATGAACAAAATAATATGGCCCATTACGATTTGCCTCAGAATTTCTCAGGATTAATGATGTGTAAATTCAGAATCTAGTGTCAGAAAGTATGTAACTTTTCTTTTGAATATGGATCAAGTTTTCTCTTAAAAATAGCAAGGACGTTTCTCCCATGTAAGAGAAAATGTTTCAGAACATCAGCCTTCTGAAAAGTCATCAGGCTCCTTTTATTCATGATCAATTTGTTTCTGAAAGAGTTCAAAGCATGTGAACAGTTTCTGCTCAAATGAAGAACTAATTTTGCGTGAGACGAAAGTATCAGTTTAAGGAGAAAACAAGACTGTTTTGATTTCTATGTGTCACAGGAACTGCTGAGACAAATCAGGAACATGAAAAATGCATATTCTTCTGATTGAATCCTTAATCATATATCATGGTGTCATGGTTTAACCCTAGGTGGAAATTCAGCCCTACAAAGCCACTCACTCGCTCCCACTGGTGGGATGGGGGAGAGAATCAGAAGCGTAAAAGTGAGAAAACTTGTGAGTTGAGATAAAAACAGTTTAACGGGTAAAGCAAAAGCCGCACATGCAAGGAAAGCAAAACTAGGAATTGAATTCATTCAATTCTCTTCCCATCAGAAGGCCAGTCTTCAGCTAATTCTCAGAAAAGCCGGGATCCACCACAGGTAATAGTTACTTGAGAAGACAAATGTCATCACTCCAAATGTGTCCCCTTTCCTTCTTCCTTTCCCAGCTTTATCTGCTGAGCATGGCACTGTATCTGTGTATTACTCTTTGGTAGCTGGGGTCAGCTGTCTCAGGTGTGTCCCCTCCCAACTCCTCGTACACCTCCAGCCTCCTTGCTGGTGGGGTGGCAGGAGGAGCAGAAAAGTCCTTGGCTCTATGTAGGCCCTACTCAGCAATAATGAATCCCTGTGTTATCAAAGCCGTTTCCAGCACAAATCCAAAACACAGTCCCACACTAGCCATTGTGAAGAAAAGTAACTCTACCCCAGCCAAAACCAGCACAAATGGGAATAGAAACAGAGGCTATGATGCAAATCACTAGCACTGTCAGAGTCAAAAGTGAAACTGTGATTGCTTAGTTGAGAGAAAAAAGTGTAAAGAGGCATCAAGGAAAGATGTTGAATAAGAAGAGGCTAGAGAAGATGGATGGGTGAATGCTTCTTCACAATACATGAGCGAATGTCTATATGGTAAAAACAAAAAAGATAAAATTAAGAAATGCATGCAAAGTTATGTAGGTAAACACATATGTAAAAGGGCTCTTGATTTTCACCACCTTTGATTAAAGACAGAAGCTTAGAATGCTTTCAAAAGAATTTTTATATAAGATATTAGAAGTCAATAATTCAGGTCCTAAGCCATCCATTAAGTGATGACAATGGAGAGATGTTTTCCATTCTGTGGGATCCTTTCTTCCTGATCATCTAATGCTGAATCTTAAGAGCTGAAAATAGCATTATTCACAAGAAAGTGATGAGACACTTTTGACTGGCTAAGACAGTGAACTGCTAATACAACCAGCAAAACTCGTGCTAGGTTTATGAAGCCACATTAGGTGAGAGTAATCAGATTATGACACTATTAATTACCCTGAGATATAACATTATAGTAATTTTGGGGGTATCTTCATAGTAAAATTTGCCTTCAATGTGCTAGTACACTTTATATGAAGATAGCATGCTGGCATTTCTGTAAAAATTTCAAATAGGAGATACAGAAAAGTGAAAATATGTGTAATACCACCATGGCTATACTTTGGTCCCATTTTGAGGGGGCTCTATTTGTGTGTATGTGTATGATTATGCATTTAGAAAGAAATATTTTTTGTAAATCATTATTTTTTATGTAAACATTTTTCTGCTTTTGGTGAAAGTAGATTTTTCCAAACTCTTTTTTTTTTAACTCAAGAGATTTTGTGTTTTGTAGAAGTTAATGGGTTTTTATTTCAAGCTCACCATAAGCAATCTTTTAAACATGAAAACAATTAAGTATCTCCAAAATCAGACAACTCTGTTTATAAAAAAATGTCTTTCCTCTCACATGTACAACTCATGATATGACCAATATAAATTAGAAACAATCATAATTCTGTTCCTTTGGCTATAACTTTTGGATACCCTCCAACATAAAATGCATTAGCACAAAAATGTTCTTGTCCTTAATTAATTTATAGCTTAGAGCAGAATACCATAAATAACAGTTGAACTTCAGCTGCAGAGGTTTTGAAGCCATGGGTAAAATATTTTATAAAAAATTGTAATAAAGCTAAACAGTGCTGGATGACAAGTAGAACTAATTATCAATAAATGTAGGCATTTCAGTGATGGACAACTGAATGTAAAATATGTTTATTTTGTAATATATTTGGTTTCTATTGAATTTATTGCCATTATGGGTGAGAAAATACTGAAGTTTTATCCTTACCCTGAAAAAATACACTTACTAAATTGAACTGTTTGGTTGAGGGGTTTGATTTGTTTTGTTTTTAAATAGCTTGAAGCAGATAAAGTATGATGGCATATCTTGTTTTGAAGCATGCATGGTTGAAGGTTATAGAATCTGCATGATATACTATAGCTTTATATGGGAACACAGGACTGGAAAGGACCTAATGGGTCATCAAATCTATTGTCATAATATTGCAGGAATCAGGTTTTATAATCCCCTTCATAAACTTATCAAATTCCACTGTGAGTGCAGTTAGGATTTTTAGTGCTGTTACTCCAATAGGAAGATTGTTCCCAAATCGCATTGCTCCAAGTGAGCATAGATTAAATTCTGGCCAATCTGTGTTGTTGGGTTCCCTTGCCAACATTGTCATTTAATTTAAATGGCTCTCTCATCTTCCTGTTGTTTGCCTCTATGATATATTTATACACAGCAACTGGACCCCTCAACAGCCTTTATTTTGCCAAGCTAAACAAGCCAAGCTCTTCATTCTGTCTCCTCATATGATAGTCTCTCCTTTCCCCTGATCATCCCAGAAGTCCATCTTTGTACCTGAACAAGTCTGAGGTAATGTGCTACGAATGACAAAGTACAACAGTCTTGTATAACAGCATAATAAAAGAAACCACAGTAAGCAGAGTAATAATTTCATGCTTGCAAAGATGTGCTGTGCCAAATATCTAAGAGGTTGAGTAAAGGTTTTGAAATCTTCTAAGGGGACCTTTATTAGAAATAATGTGGCTTTTTTCCCCCAAAGTGGTTGATTAAAATTGCAGTATGAAAAGTTTTAGTGTTTTAATCAAAAGCTGGAAAATCAATGAAAACTGTTTTTTGGTTGAGACCTTCAGCCAACATATCATGCAGTTGATTAGATTTGTGATCATTGAAGAAATGGGTCTGCCATATTGGAAGTTTGTTTGACAATTATGACAGAGAAAATTTCTATGAACACTGTATAGTATATAATGAACCTTTCCTGGAGAAGCCACAATTGCTTTCACACATTGCCCTTAAGAATTTCAATTACAGGGTCTGGGGGGCTGGTTCCCTGGAGTTAGCTCTGGAGAGCGCTCCTCTTGGTGTAAGCCAATAGAATACAAAAGACAATGTGGGTACAACTTATCCCACCACCTCCTACTATCACAGAAAAAAGGATGTTTGATCAAATCAAGCATCCTCCAGTCTCTTTTGCCATAGCTTCTTGGAAAACTTCAGGACACTCCTGACTGCCAGCTGTTAAGACTGTGACAGCAGTCTTTTTCTGGCTGCTTTACTTCTAGTCCTTACTGAGTTGATAGTTTAATCAAGTTTCTAGGGGAGCTTCAGACAAAAACTTTTTTTCCAGTCATGCTGAGCCTGACATCCCAGTGCTTGGTGTCAGGATCACCAGAGAGTATGATGCCTCTCTTAATTGTGACGGAGAGACATTAGGGGAGCATTTGTTTTTCTACAAACCTTCTTTTCTCAACAATAAACATGCTGATTTCTTTTGTATCTTTTCTCTGCCCTGTAGCATAAGGTAAAAGAGCATTTGCAATATGCTGTAGGAAAAGGGAAGCACAATTTTAAGTTACTACATGCGCATGGAAGATCAATGAAAATTAAGAGCTTTTAAAAAATAAGCAATTTCTTAAGCAAGAGCAAAGGGAAATCCCAACCATGATTACAAGCAGTTAAGTAGACAGTTAAGGAAATACATGTCAAGGCACTGCATGGGTGGCTGCTTCCTGGAGACTGGGAGCAGGAGGAATCCCCATGGAGACTAGAGGGCTGAGGGCAGTCCCAGATCTGAGCATCAGGCACCTCCCTGGAGATGAGACGAGCCTGGGATGGGCCGTGGGCCCAGCTTGGTGGGTCCCATGGGCACGGCATGGCAGGGCTGTGTGGAGCTGGAGGCCAGCCCTGCTGTGGCAATCCTGAGACAGGGGCTGATGGCCCCAGGGGGGCTGACATGTGGTCCTGGGGGCACTGATAATAAATTAAATGGAACTGTAATTCTAACAAACATTTCTGATGATAACAGTCATAGTCAAATAGTTGATTTGATAGTGGAAGCTGTCACACACTGTCTGCCCCCATGGTGGCCTGTGGGTCATGGGAAATAGGTGCTCCTTCATGCATCCCAAAGTGTTCTCCAGTGATGATTGACAAAATCAGCTTCACATTTTGTCCTATCCTGACTACCTGTGAACAGCCAGATCTTCGCAGTGCACAATCAGACTGTCTGCCCAGAAGGACTTGCCACGCTTCCCCAGTGTGGCAGCCTGGACTTGAAGTTGCAAGGGTATGAAAAGCAGCTTGAAGAGCTCTTTGCTTTCCCTGGATGTTCCTTCAAGGATCCTGGGAACTGTGGCTTGTAGATCAATGGGAATATAGGGACTTTCACTGACCCCTTTAGTTAGGGTATCTTGGCAAACCTGCCAAAGAAAACTTCAGCTTTCCTTCTGCTAAATTTGGTTTCCTGATCGGTGGTGCCTTGGGGCAGAGGGATCGTGTGTATGGGAACGAGGAAAGATGAGAGGCTTTCTCCAAAACAAATCTAGATAGAATCAATAGCTTCATATTACTGCGCTAAGAGTAACAAAAATTATTCTATTTAGCGCATGTGATTAAACTCTCAACAACTGGCATGGAAAAAACAGCCTGAGGCATCTTGCTGTGCAAAGGGCTGCGATGTTATTGTAGCTCTGTTAGGTTAAGTTGCTAGTGTGGCAAAGTCTGCAACCAAAGCTGCTTCTTTCCTTAGCCTAACAGGTGGTTGGGAGCATTTTGGTGCTGCTGTGTGATGTCTGTGAGTGAAATAACACTTTTATTCAACTCAGCAGCAAAATCCCATGGGCTTTTCAGAACAACAGAATGCTGTATAATGGAGAATATTTTAATTAATACAGTGATGTTCACCCTGAATGTTTCTATTGCTCACCATATTTACTGGCATCACTTAATTAAAATGGAGAAGACATGTACAGGCATAAATATTACCTTGAGATATTTTAAAGTTTAATGAAATAAAAAAAGCTCTTCCACAGAGTATAAAGCATCTACATTATCCTGCTACTTGGTAAAACTTCAGAGGATTGAAATTATTCAAGTCCTATCTGTGTTCCAGGATGTGTCTTCTTGGGAGGGTTTCAGTGTAGTGGCTACACCTGTAAAATGACTCCAAAATAATACATAGTGGAGAGAAAATACCTTTAAGGGCCTATTTTTAAACCATGTCTCCTGTGAACAAGGTTTGTGAAAATCATGAGTAACGCCACTTTTTTGCATTCAGACCATCAGATTTTAATCTCATTTAGACTGATGAAAATTCAGAGTAGCATCTATAAACTATGAAGAGTAAAGGCAAATGAGGTCAGAATTTGACCCACTATGCCTTGGTCCACCCTTTCTGTGCTGATTGACAGAAAACTCTTCTTTGTTTCTTGTATTTTGTGAATTGTGCTGAAAATTCAGCTTTTCATTGAGAAAACATGATTAATTTTCTTTAATTAGGTCTAGATAGTTGCATATTGTCTTTTAAAGACAGTAGTCTTGATCCTTCCTCCATTCAAATTAATGAGAAAACTTTCACTGAATTATTTTAAAGGACAAACATTTTGTAGGGCAAAGAATTAATTTCTGTAAATCCCATGTACCTCGTACAAATATCTCTACCTTGCTTCTTGTAAATTGTCATGCCAGATGTGTTTCAGAGCTTATGGGTAATAACAGTGTGATAACCTGATTGTCACACATGTAGGAAATGCTTTCTGCTATTCATAAATAAATAAATAGATGGATAATTGCTCAATATTCTCCAAGAACTAGCTGCTCAAGACTAAAGGTCCCTAAATAAATTTTCTAGAAAATTATTTATCAATAAAATAACCTTCCTATAAAGCTAAGTTTTCCTTAATGTGTCTGCACCAATTTAGCTATGATTACAGCTGGTTAAGATTTCATTACTGTTTCTATCCTTATGTTGTTCATAATCCTATAAATCTTGTTCTTTCAATTCAGAGCAAGGAAAAAAATACACAAATACCAAGTTGACATTTACTATTTTGCGAGATTTCACACACAGTTTGTTAAAAATAATGGATGAATGTGTTATGCGCTGTTCTGACTGGTATTAACTGACACCGTAGTAGTCCTACTTTATTCCCTAAATGGTAGTGTTCCTTGTATGACTGTATTGTTATTAGGAGAACTATATAAATTATTTAAATAATGGTCAGTTTGTAGAGTTGAACAGAATTGTTACTGTTTCCTTTAAAAAGACCACAGCTTCCCAGAACACTCTGTTCTCCTTGCTGAGGAAAGACCTCCATGGTCTCACAGCCCTCAGAATCTCTGTGGCACCACCAGTCCTGCCACTGAGCCTGCCTGGACATGTTTCCATGCCAGCTGTCTCTGCAATGCACTTGACCTACAAAACCTTGTTTTATACTGTAACCATACTGCTCTGTCAAGAAGGTCAGGGCAGAGTTCAGGGGATTCACAATGTGGAACCAAATTCTGTTTGTTTATGCAAACTAATCAAATGCATGAATGAGCTTTAATCAACACGAGAACCTGCCTCCCTCCAGTGTTATGGCTCTGTTCCCCGTATGCCCTGCAACATCCCCAGCTTTCCAGGAACAAAGCTCCTAGCTCCCTGCATGTCTGCCATACCTCCATGGGATTTGGAGTTGTCACTATGTCCCCAGCCTTCCTTTGCTTTGTGGGCTGTGAAAGCAACTGGCCTGTAGCTCTTGCTGTGCTGCGGGTTTTCCAGCTTGGCCAGCCAAGGGAGTCACACATTCCCCCTGAGCAGGTATAACTCTACAGATTGCCTGCAGGGTCACTGATACATGGGCCAAGCTGGACACATTTCTTCTCTGCTGTCATTTTGCCATGTCATTGCACTGCATTGCACATATTCTGCAGAACTGCTCTCATTGAGGAACCCAGCACATTGAGTACCAGCTTTTTGCTTCCCTCATTACCCCTCCTTTTCTTGGGATGGAGGAGGTTACTTGGTGTTGATTGCCAGATCTAAGCAGAAAGCTGAGACTTGTGGTAACAGCTCTTTGGAGGCAATGGGAGTGTAAGGTTTTACCAGCTGGGTTGGTATCATACCTGCAAACACATTGCCTAGTGTATTATGGATTCTTCAGGTCACTCTGCTCTGTCATGGCTTTGGAAACACATGGATAAAGTCAATGGGAGTTTCTAAATTAAAGAATATAAATATTTTCAAGTCACTTTAAGTCTGAAAGACTGTGTTTTCTAGCTGGCCTGCTGTCTGGCTGGCAGAGCAAGCAGAACATGCTGCTTCTCTCTTTGTTGCTGGCATGCAGCCCCTGAGTCTTATCTTTTCTCTAGGGAGCAGCAGGGACCCCAGTCAGCCTCAGGTGGGAGCAGCAGAGCGATGGCACAGGGACACCTCTACCCTCGACTCCCTCCTCCCCCCTCCGGACCTAGATTCTAGCGAAGCCCCTGCCCTGGGAGCATCCCTCCACACAGGTATTACTGCACACCACGAGCTGTTCTGCTGACTCACAGGAGCTTCCAGGTGGAGCCAGGCTCCTGAATAACTAACATTAAGGAGATGCTGTTGCAAAAGCATGGCTGGAAAGCAACACTTGAGCTTCCTGCAGATGTCAGCTCCAGGAGGGGACCAAAATGACTTGCATCATCTCTTGTCTTTCAAAGGCTCATCCAAATTGCTGAGCTGTCAAAGCCCTCGAGGACTGTTGAGGATTCCCAAGGACATCCTCAATGCACATTATTTTCACTGAAATTTTTTAGCATAATGAGTTAAAAATAAGCATCCTGAGTTAACAACTTAGTGTAACGAGGAACTCTTCAGCAGGCATTGTGGACTTTTATGACCATACTGGGTGTCTCACAATATTCGTATTAGATTTTGCCTGTCTTTTAAAAGCTCCATTGCTAGTATCACATTGGTTATACTTTAGTTCCAGTTTTAAAATGCCTCACAGTGCTGGAACATACTTTGAAATTGCGAACCCAGCTCAAAAACTGGAAAGCAAACACTAACTGATTTTATAAAAATTTCACAACTTTAAGCCCAATATTTTAAAATGTCTGACTCATTTGGAAAGCTCAGCATTCTCTGTATTAATTATGGCTCCAGAAGATCTATCTCAACAGTCAGAAAGCAACTCCATTTGTAGTCAAGGATTGCAAACACAGTCTTCCTGGAACTGAAAGTTGTACATTGTGCAATTTTTATGGCTTGTATGGTTTTTCTATTTTTAGTTGGTTGAAACCTGCAATACATCATATAATCCTCCTTAAATTGTCATTCATAATGCTAATTGCCATTAACTTGGCATAAACTATTTCTTAAATAGTTACTCTTTCACCTAGCAATATTACAAGACAAAACTGTATTTTTGTCTGATGTAAAGTTGATGTGAGTACAAACTACTAATGATGTTTTTCTACTTATGAACTTTAAAAAAAATATTTAAAATCCCCACAGTATTTTTTTTTTTCTTTTAAAAATATGCATGTGTTATGAACTCCAATAACTGTTCCATTACTTCAGCAAATCATTTATTTAATATTTGCCTTTATAGATATTTGGAAAATTTCTCTGAGGTTTGAGAAAGTCTAATAAAATTGTACTTTTCAGCTTTTTTGAAGATAGAATGAAAAGAACAATTCTGGGTTTTTTCCTTTCTAGAAATGCATCTTCAAGGTATAAGAGATCAGTCAGCAACAAGTATTTGCATAGAACTGTCCAGCCTTGTTCTTGCTTACTTAAATAATGTCATATATTTGGCTACCTGCAGAAGTGGTTTGTACAACATTGTGTCATTCCCTGGCTGAGCAGAGGGCAGGGGACCTAAGCCTGCTGCTGGCACACCAGTTCATGACTTTTGTATTATAATAAGTGTTGTTGACAACATTCTTATTTTCTAGGCTTTCCTATCCCTTTAATTATAATCCCTTGTCTTTGACACATATGCTTATTTCAACAAGTCCAAGGTTTGTAGATTCCTTGGTGTTTGCTGCTTCCACAAGGTGAATTCTAGTGCCTGAAAGTCCAGTGCTACAGCCAAGCCATCCTTCAACAATAGCATGTGCTGCCAAACATTTTTCCATTCAAGATTTTGGTTTTTCTTGATGGCAAAAATTAATAACAGCATCAGTAAGTACAATTAGAATAAAGATTTTTTTTTTTTTTGCAAACATGACAGCTATCTTAGGTCGAGTATGTGGCATCCCCCCAGCTGTAGAGAGTTTCTCTAAATATGGCCATTTTATAGCAGGGTGGTTTTGCAGCCCTAGAATGGACTCACAAACTGTTGACAGACTTTTTTTTTTTTTTAATTTATGTAGACTTTTTTGGCATGCAGTCAATGATGTTGTGTGGGAAAAGATTTAGTAAAATACCAGATTTTGGAATTTACTTTGATTAAATGAATTACACAACTTACTATGGAGGCATAGGATGTATATATTGTTCAAATTACATTCTTAATTAATAAAAATAAGGAAATATTTATTCAACATGGGGACTTTGTTCTAATTTTTCTGAAAACCTTGGGAAGTATTTTCAGTATGTATACAGTGGAGGCTCAGCCGTTTAGTTTGGGCTTGCTTTTTCAGGACAGCTGTGCTTACTAATTGGCTACTGGGTGCTCTGGAGAGCCACCCTTTAACTTTCAGCTGGGCAGGTCTGAAAAAAAACTCTTTTACCTCTGAAATTCCTGCAGTCTGCACGTGGACAAATGCAGATAAGGAAAATCTCTAATCTGTGTGCTGTGCAGTGGCTACTAAGAAAGCAGTGGTACTGAAAGCTCGCTTAAACACTTTCACTAGGGATAGAAACCTGAGTGAGGTTTATTCTCTCTAGGATTGAAATGAACACGTGAGAATACTCTCTGTTACATCTTATTTCTTAAGATAACTAAGTGTGTATATATATATATATATGTAACAAGAGGTGAATTTGCTTCCTCATAAGAGGAAAACTGGCTAGTCTTCCTTTTCCCAAACCACAGCTTGGTCCAAGTTGGTGCCAGCGGAGCAAAGATGTGACTGGGCTGCCAGCAGCAACCACACCAAGTCCTTGCCAAGGCCTGAGTCCACCACACGTGCACAGGAGAAGCAGCCCAAAGTAATTTCTCAGTCACCCAAACTTCCTTGAAGGCAGATGAAAAATATTTAAGGAAATAAATAAGGAATGCTGAGACATTACATAACTGCTGGGTCAGACTGTTTTTAACTAAATAAAGAAAAACAGTAATGTCTTCATTTATATGCTGCTTTCTTACCTGCTTTCTTAACTGATTTACCAATCATATACAATCTGTATCTTTTGAATTTGTATTCCAAGACACAATGATGCCTTAATATTTAGAGACATCCACCAATTCCCTTCAGCAACACTGACATCCATATCGCTTTTCTGTCATACACCTCCACATACAAAATAGGAACTTGAAAATTTTATGATTAATTTTTTTCATATTTACCTTAATTAGTAAAAATTATTTTCTAGTTTCATTTGCTCCAACTAAAATCTAACACAGATCCATTTCTTAGTGTTGTTTCTTAAATTACTTGTTTTGTACGATTATGACCAGATTCTCCCCACTTTTCCTTCCAAGAAACAGAGTTCCAGATGAGGAGTTGTGACTCGAGAGTCAAATGAGCTCATTTCCCATTTAGGGAGCTCAGTGAGGGTGAGGTTTTGACTCTCCAGTACTTACTTTTTAGAAATACTGGGTTCTCTGCCCCTCTCAGTCAGAAGTGTACCTGCAAGCAGAGGTCTGTGTACCGATGCTTTGTAGAAAATCCATCCCAAGCCATCTGAGTTTGTGACTTCATTAACACAAAGTTGGCAGGGTGAGTTATAGCAGGGACTGTGAGGGGTGGACACAGCCCCACAGCCTCTGTCAGGTCTTAACATTTGCCATCAAGTGTTTCACTGTGGCAGATGCTGATAACGAGGTGCTAAATACCTGCTATTGCCTCCCATTTCTGGATCCATTTCTGGATCCAGGCCAGTTTATCAGTCAGCTCAGGAAGGGCACTGATGTGCCTAAATAAAGGGCACAGCCTCTCTAGAAAGGGCAGTGGTGGCTCAGAGGGGCAAAACTGAGACCTCCCAGCACATCCCAGAGTCAGAATGCAGTGGTGTCCTCTCACAGGGAGGCTGGAGCAACACCACCCTCTACCCAGCATCTTTTTCTATGGAAAGAAAATCAGGGGATGCTTTCCCTGATAGACAGGAGCCATGGTTGGCTTTAGCAGTGGTCACTGTAACTACATAACTGAGGATGAGGACAGGCCTGAAGCCTTAACATCGCCTCAGAGAGCTCAGGCTCCATTTCAAAGACACTGCAGATTATAGGTGAAATCTAAACTCCTATCTTAGTAACACAAGTGAAATACTTAAAGCTGAACAGTGTGAACTTATGCCAGTGCAGATGATTTTAAGTTCATGTAGGCTTGTAAAACACCCACTAGACTTGTAGGAGCTCTTTTTAATATCTTTCCATGGCTCTGGACAAAAATTACTTTCTAAGAAAAGCAGCTAAGGAAGTTTTACTCTATCCTAGTGGAAAACAGAGAAACTTCAACCCTTTCTTTAAAGATAAGAAAGGTAGGGTGTTTGGCTAGTTGCAACAAGACAAACACAATTCACTTAGAATTTATCCCTGTTGACATTGGATTTTAAGAAGTCACAGACATTAAAGAAACTTGAATCTGGCAGCAGGTAATTTTAATAATGTTAATAGAAGACCAAGCCCATGCAGAGATATTTATTTGCTTCTTCCTTCTCTGTTCCTTCCCTCCTCAAAGCAACTATGCTGTATTTTCAGCTTAGCCTGAATTTTTGCTCTGAATTAAAAAGCCAGGTGAAGATTTGAGCAGATTAACAGTGACAGGCTGTTCAAAAAAAGATCAAAACCAGCTCAACCTGTACCTGCAGAATAACTCTTTAACTTCATTCTTTTCAAGTGAAAAAATTGCTGTCCAGGAGTTTTGAAACCATGACATTAGAAGAGGCACGCAAATATGGTTTGTATAAATGAAAGCTATTAAAGTGGCTGAGGCCATTTTCAATGCCCAGGTGAGGTGTCTGTATGTTTTTGTGCTGCTCCCTGTCAGCATGAAGGCATTGGTATTACTTAAATCAGTTAGGCTGACATTTATTTCTTTACTTTCTTTGCCACAAGTTCTGAAGTCAGTGGAAAGCCTGCAGGATTATTGGGAAATAATGACAGTCACTGGGCTGGCACTGCCAGAAATGAAGTAAGACTCTCCTTTAACCTCTTTGCAAATAGTAATGACAAGTGAAGGCCAAAGCTTTGAAAAATGCAAAGACCACTCTGGAACTTCACAGTGCTAGTCTTCTTATCAGTGACATGAAGCACAAGAGCTCAAAGTTTGTTCCACCAAGCCCAGCAAAAGTCAGGATAAGACTGGTGTGAAGTAGGGATGCTGTGCAACCTCTCTGCTTCAGCTGCCCTGTCCCTTCCTGACTCCTGCTGAACTGCTCTATCTCAAACCATGCTTCAGCAGCACCTTAAAAGTATGCCTCTAGAATAAGTAATAGACTTCTGCATGCCTTGACCTAACTTACTTGAAAAATTCGTATCCTTTTCTGCTTTCCCATCGCCCTCCGCTTATTTTCTCTCTCCAGACTGTGTATTTATGGTGAGTTGCACTTTCCCTTTACATGGCTGATTAGTTTTCCATTTCCTTTGTTTGTAAAGGAGCACTCTGTGGAAAGGAAAGGCTGCAAATTAAACAGTGATGGGCATGAGCACAGATACTGGAAGGGGAACGTCTCTACTCATACTAAACTGTTCAAGTGGTCTCTGGCACACTTTTGGCCAGACTATTTAACACCCTCCTGAACCATTTAAGAGCACGTTTCAGGAGTTAGCATGGGCTAGGAGCAATTCCCAGTGGGCAGTGTGGATGCAGCCAGCATGTTATGGATGCTAAGAGGGCTTAAGAGCCTGAAGGATTTTCCAGGACAGCTGGCCTCATAGTCAGAGACCAGTCCTGGACATGGTTAATCTCCAGTATACATGTAGCCAAATAATTCTTTTTTTTTTCCTAATGGGAAAAATACTATGGTAAACCCACCAAAATTGATAGTGAAACTCAGGGGCAGGCTTGGGATCAGAAACTATTTTTATCTCCTTGTTTTGAAGCCAGTTAAGCTTCACAGAGTAGGAACCTTCTGGGAGGTGGAAGGCAGCTCAGTCAAATGAAGGGGGTTAAATTCATGTCTCACCAGACCACTAGGCATTCATGTGCAAACTGGTACTCTCTGTCTATCAACAACTGAAACTTCCTACAAAGGGGTCACTGAGAGAGATTTGGAACTTGCTCCCTGCTTTGGTTTTCAGCTGAAATTTGAGATGCTGCAGATGGTTTTTTTACACTGTTGTCTCTTGGAGACAACATTTGTAGAAGATACAGGTCCTCTGTTGATTTTATTTTTTTCCTTTTGCTGTAAAATCTGTAAGGGTATCTACATTGTGATTATTTTTTCATTTTTATAAAACAAAAGAAAGATAAATTAGCCACATATAAAATGTAGCTGTAGTTGTTGACTGGTTTCAACAAAATCAGCTGTGCATATCATGGCTACTGAAAAAAATAGGGGATTCACAATCCACATCAGGTCAGGAAGATGCTGACCTCGACCCAAAGCTTGAAGTTTGTTTTTGGGACATTCATCTTTTTGTCTTATCTCACACTTGCTAAAATCCAAGTTAATTTTGAAATAAAAATTAATTTTAAAGTGAAAAGTTGAAACTTATTTTGTAAAAAGCTAAGGATTTCCTCATTTCCTAATTGTATTCCCTATTTGTCCCATGGTTTATTCCCAGCTTAAAGAAGGCTTGCATGGATCATGGAATGACTTTAGTTTCCATGCAGTGTTCCCTCAGTGATATATCAGTTTTAGGTATTTGGATTGGTCATAGTTAGGATAAGGATGAGGGATTGGGAGTCAAGACCTGTGATGACTATCAGCCTGTTCCTGTCTATTGCTGCTTTCAGCAGTTTCCTACCATCTTGGCAGGAGACAGTGCATTGTTATAGGAGCAGTGGTCTTTACAAACTACTTACCAGAGACACAGTGTGGTTCCTATGTCCACAGGATATCTGATCTTGCAGGTTATCAGTTTGGTTCTATGCTGTCAGCAAAAAGAAATGACTAATGTTTACCTCACACCAAAGATTTCCCATCTGCAGGAGTGAAAAATCTTTGGTAGGCTAGCTAACCTGCATCACGTCTCTTACCAGGCACATTCTGGCTGTCAGGTGATAAAACAAATGTTTAGTGGGTTTGGATGGAAACTAATGGTGAAATTGCTAGCATTATCTTCATGTGAAGTTTGATTTGAAATGGGATAACTCAAAAGACAGAAAACTGTAAAACAATATGAGAAGACTCATGATAAGGCATGGTGCCCAATGCAGCCCTCAAAGAGTGTCTGTGTCTCAAGACAGGCTCCATCAGCTGGGTGCAAGGTTCCAGAAAGCAGGGACATTTCTTTCCTCCAAAGAGTCATGCTCTTCCTTCAAATCAGAAGTAGTCCTGGGCACAGGAATATTTACTCCCAGTGGGCTGGGAGGAGGGATGGGTAGTCCATGTCTCCCAGCTCTGCTGAAACACTAGAAAGGCTGCACTGTGGGCAGTTAGCACTGTTGCTACCTACATTGCTCCTGGCTAGTCCTTGTCCCCCCATGGACACTCCAGAGAATAAATCTGCAAGCCCTCATCAGACCTAGCGGCATGTTTGTCTAGTGGTGCCAGCTACTTGATCTGTCTCTTCTCTATGACTCCTATTTGTACTTTCTGGCAGCTGGGGAGCACAGTAATCAAAGCATGGGTAGAGTCATATATAAAAGTTTATTTTTTTGACTCAGTGATGATCTAATAGCTTATCATTCCTCATGCCTCATGCATGCAAGATGTTTTTCCAGATGAAGCCTGGGAAACATGAATCTTTGTGAAACAACTCTATGTTACTCCTTAGTTGGTCAGCCTGCATTACTCAAGAAAAAGTATTCCAGATGAAACCACAAGTTTTCCTGAAAATGACAAAATTAATGGAATTATACCAGCATAAACTCTGTTCTTTGTAAATCTATGCCATAATTTAGCCAGAGAATTTATTTTGGAATTAAGAAAATGTTGTTAAAATGGTATAAATCTGCCTTAGTGATGACTGGGTTTCCTCTTTAAGTTTTGTGAAATCCTTTTCTGCTTTTACACAGATTATACTTATTCAGAAAGACACCTGGATATGGAATTTTCACAAATCTATTTCTTTTCTTCTTGAGATGATATTTATGCATATTCCTCTCATTTCTTTTTTCAAGCAAAGGAACTATTGTTGATAGTCTTTGGTGAATATAGTCCATGTGCTACTATGTTCCACTGTTATCAATTTTAGAAGCTATAAAATAAATATTTGATAAAGCAAAAAGGCTTTGCTGATTCTCATGCTGTACCTCAAAAAGTATGTCTGCTATAACTGCTGCTTTTCTACACTACCTGCAAACAGCAAACCTCGCTATTGCAGCAGTGTCAACAGAATGAAACAAACATTTCTTCTTCAGTGCATGTGGCTCAGCACATGTGCTGGGGTGTTGCTCCTCCTCACACCTGTATGACAAATGCTTCCATGGGCAGCAAACAGACCAGGTAAAAGGATGAAAGCAGCAGTGGTGGTAGCTGGACAAGTCCTCTCGCAGTCTGCATAGGAGTTACAGCCCTATGGCTCAGTTATTCAAGCTGTTTACTGAGTAGAGAATTGTCCTGATTCAAAAAGTATCTATCCCTCCGTGCCAGTAGTCCAACAAGGGCGAGCAGAGAACACGTGCTCTCACAAAAGCACACTGGCAACATGTAATACTGTCAGAAGGAACAAAGACCTTTTGTTGTTTTCTCAAATCAAGTCATGATGCTTATGGGACCAGAGACTGGGGGAGTGTTAGACAGCACAATGGATTAGTACTCTAGGCATGAATATTTAGAAATTCAGGAAACTCCAGAATTGCTAAGGGTAGGTACTTGTTCCATTCTTCATTGTATTAGTCATCTGGTTTATCACTCTCCTCTGACCAGCGGAACTGAAACAAACACTGGACTCATCTGAAAAAGCAAACCAAGAATAAGGTCTGCATTCCCTTGGCCTGGTGTCGTTCACAATCTGGAGTCTGACTCACATTTGCTTCACGCAGCATTCAAGTCCAGCTGTGCAGCATTGCCTTGCATGTTCCTCCAACAATGCAACCAGCAGCTCCTACCTGGTCCTATCACAACCTCTTAGTAATTTGATTCCTTTTAATTTCTTCTGGTCAGACAAAACAATAATAATGAACATCTGAAGAGTCCAGGAGAACAACCTGGAGTAATTAATAAGAAAACTAATAATTTTAGCCAGTGTCTGAGGTGGTGTGAACAGTTGTATCTCCACATGTTTGTCCTGTGAAAGGCACACCACTGAGGCCAAGTAACCTTAGTTGTGGCTATCTAGATCCCCTGGGGCTGAAGATATCCATTCCCATCTGGGCATGGTCCTTGCTTGGGACTTCTAAACCAACAAGGTCAATTCGATCTATCTTCCCCTCCTCCTGACATTTAAGAAAGTATCTTCTTTTTTGTCTGTGTTTTTATTTGGTGTTTTTTTCTTGGTATCTGCTACTTACAGATACAGGCTGATACTATTTAAATTTTTTTTCCGGCTCTCCTCCTTGTTTATGGGGTGTTTCAGATCTGATGGAGGTTTTATATGATATGGTCTCCATCTTGAGTATATTTAAATTATTTTTCACTCCTGGTGCTACACATTGATTGGTAATCACTGGGCAGAGATTTGCCTTGTGCAGTGCCTGAGTTCTCCCCAATCAACCCTGTGTACCAGGTGCTTCTGCACAACACTTTGCTCCACTCCAAAAGCCTGCACAGCAGAGCCTCTGAAAGACACAGTTCCAAGAGCCACAGCAGACAATTCCAGTTTTGGCTTACTAATAACCCAATTGCACTGACCATACAAAACATGTTAGCCTGTCAGAAACGCAGCACTTTCATGTGATATCCTAATCAGTTAGATCTGCAACTGAACTCCAGACTACAAATTTATGGCCAATGGCAACAACCATATCATGGCTTTAAATCAACTTTTTCTTGTGTGTATTATAACATTATTATTGGTATTATTATTTTAAGGGAAAGCATTATGGAGCCAAAATCAGCATGTCCAATTAGCAAGAGGGACTACATATTAAGTTCAAAGAACCCTTTTACATTATCTGATTCTAACAGCACTAGTAACAGGGCCTAATCTAACCTGTCATTTCAACAGCTATAAGGAGAACAAATTGCTATCAATGGTGGAAGGATCTGGAACAGCATGCAGCCTGTCCTCTTCTGACATCCTACTCAGCAAATTCCTCACAGATTTCCTCCTGATGTCAGTAAAACTAACATAAAGGTTATTTCATAAAATCTTGTGTGGATTGCTAACTTGTGAAAACTGAAGGACCCATGCCCAGAACAACAGTACAGACTCAAATAAATAATCATAGCATTTGTCCTTTGTGCTTAAAGCTTAAAAAATGACTGAAACAGAGGAGGGGCTGAAGAATTCCCATGCCAAGTACCGATACTGTGAGCACATATTGAAATGAGTAGCCAGTAAATGTCAAAATCAAAATGACTGATCATATAAAGTCTTCTTGTTTGACTGGAAACTGTTAGGAACAGTTTCCAGTTTAATAGGCAATATGATAAGGGTTGGGGGGAAAAAAAGTAGAGTTAAATGCTGAAGTCATTATAAATCATACCAGCTATTTCTTCAGGGAACACAGTCCCTCCAGCAGATCAGGAATGCTGTAAGATATAGAGTTGTGATCAGGGCTGACAGTAGGAGTTCATTTGTTACCAGTGTTGGACTGGCAGTGTCCCCAGAATCAATTTTGGAACCTGGGTGAAAAAACAGATCAGCAAAGTTTTGGGATTTCGATATTTGCATATCAAAATAATGTCATGTAACTGCTCAGAAACTTTTCTTCTTTATCATGATGCCATCAGAAATACAGGCGGATGTCCAAAATGACAATACCAAGCACTCCTTTCCAGCACACAGTATTTCAGCCAAGATCACTGGTACGTTCTGGCTACTTCATGCTACTCTAATTAAAACTCAGTCATCCTTACAGCTGTTTTATATTCCTAGAGCACTGCACAACAGCTGGATCATGCCGTTGATTTTGGCCCTTAATCTCCTTGGAAATTACTGTGTGAATATCAAACCTTTGGCCCTTTCTGTCACTATTTAAGCTTCTGTCACCTACATGTTGGAAAAGTATCAACTTTATAAGAGAAGACAGAGTAAGTATTAGTGTTACATTGATTTTGGTAGGCTTTTACAAAAAGAAAGGCTTTTAGGGGCATTTCCCCCAAGAGTGACAGATTGTCTGCCACTGTCACTGCCCTGTAAGACTTGCTGCAAAATAAATCTGCAAGTTTAAAAGAAATTTCAAAAGAGGACAAGTTTTATCTCCTTTAACGACAATCATATTCTAATTAGCCAGATGATACAAAATACCAGGTCAATTTGTTAAGCTGATCTGTTGCTGTTTTAATGAATTTTGAAAAAAACCATAAATTTGCATCTGTCCTTTGTGGGCCTGTATTGATTTACATTAAATTTCAACATTTCATGAATTGTTATTTCAGCTCCCACAGGGGCAGATGGATCAAAATGGCTGTCTTGAATTATGATTTGACAAGGTGACACACCACTTTTTGTGAAGTCTAACATTCAGCTAATTGCATCTGGGTGATCATGCAGTGCTTCAGGTGGATGATGTGTCTCAACTAGTCATGTGTTCAATTTAAAATTAATTGTGTGCCTTCAGGTCTAACAGTTGAGTCATCTTACTATAGAGAAATCACTAACATGGCATGTTACTAAGCAGAATACTGTAATATAATAAGCTGTTTTCCACTGGAAAACATCTACAAGACAGTCTTTAAATATTTATTCTTAAAACACGTAGGATGTCCTAGAGCTATGAAACCATTCACTGTAAGCCATAAAAAATAGGTTTGGTTTAGAGATGAAAGTGGCTGGCGGCTGTGATCCACAGGGACTCAGAAGGAAACACTTAGAAAATAGAGACAGATTGAATCCCAAGTGCTTTCTCCCAAGAGGAAGCATGGTTGGAAAGTTTAAAACCCATTAAAGTTAAACAAATTGAGAAGCCCTATCTGAGAGGAAACATAGTACAGTGTTTATTTTTCCATTACAAACCCAAAACCTAAAAGATTTCCTGAGGTTCTCAGGTATTGTTCATACTTATAATGGAGATCTGTTTTTAGAAAGTGTAATTCATGTGTTTAATCCAAACTGTTTGATGAAAAACACACTGCATAAACATTCAGGAAGCTAAAGGCCATTGTATACCTGTATCATATATTGTTTGGATAGGAGCAGACCTACAATGCAAGGCATTTCTGTGAAACTCTCTTGCTCGAAAACATTGGGTCTAATTTTCTCTCCATTTATGCCAGACAAATTCCACTGAATTAATGAAGACATGAGTATCAAGTGATAATAAAAAGACAATCTTCCTGCTGTGTGAAACTACAGAAGCACAAGGCTAATGTGAGCAAGAGATTTATAACACTGATCTGAGTCAAATAAGTAGCAAGCCATAGCAGGCCCAGTATAATTTAGCCAAGCTGATTAGTCAATGTATTTTATGTTTTGCCCCATCACTAGTGACCTGCTGCTCTGAAATCCTTATCAGAAAAGTGTGAGATGTTATTGATGTTGAGAAGCTTCTGTTTGACTAATGAACAAGCTGCAGACTAAATCCAGAGATAAATTTAAGTGAGAGGAAATACTTGGAAACAGTGGAATATTATTCATTAGATCTATTAAAATAAAAATTTAGCAATACAGTAGGTCAAGTGGTAGAGCTGAGGAACATTTGTTGTCATAGTCTAAGACTGCAGTGTAGGTGCTTAAGAGGACAGATATGAGCATTCCATAACCATAACCTGACATTTCAGAGAAATCTTCTGGAAAGACTGCATTGATCTTGCCCATTTACCTCTTAGTGATTTCATGCTTTCTGTGCTCTTTTTTCAAACTTCGTTTCAACTTTCCTTTGTGGGACTTACTAATGATTTTGTGCATTATTTGCCAACTGATTTACTCTGCATTCCCCATTTTTCTTGGTTACCTGGAATAAAATCATTGCTTCATTTAGAGAAACTAAAGAGTAACCTTTGTCAGGCATTGTCATTCCACTCTTGTGGAGAATTTTTACCCAAGGAATATGCTTTTCCAAAATTTAATTACATTTCTGTTTCTGAAGTAAACCACATGTTAAAATAAGAGCTACTTAACAACCTGCTTTGTTTTGCAGTGTTGAGTTGTAAATGATCAAAATGTCAACTGAAGGAAAGAAAACACTGGAACATGTTATTTACCATTTTCCTGCATCACTTTTAAGTTCCATAGATTTAAATTCATATTAGCATCTTGGCTTGTTGAAAATGGTGGTTACCCTTACTTCAGGATTTTGCTTCTGCCACACACAGATTTGTTAAAATGGTTGAGCTTTCTACCACAGTCTCTTGAGCATCACAGTATTTTCAGTTTATAGTAGATTGTTGTTCTTTCCAAAGGCAGTATTTCCACTGTGGCTTTTTTTGTAAATAATTTTGTTTATAAATGCATCTTTATGTTTGTTTCTTTCTAGGCAGGGATGAGATCCCGAAACCAAGGTGGAGAAAGCTCATCTAACGGGCACTTCTCCAGTTCCAAGCCTGTCATCAGCCATGCAGAGAATGAAAAACTTCAGGAGGATGCCAAGAAAAAGAACAAACCTCATCGGAAGGAAGATGAGGTCATGGCTTCAGCAACTGTCAAACGGCACTCAAAATCACCCGGACCTTCTGAACGAAAGAACAAGAAGTCCATAGAGCTTTCTAAAGAGGACTTGATAAAACTACTTAGTATAATGGAAGGAGAATTGCAGGTAAATTAAATATTTTTTAAACCATGTTTTCTATGTAGCTGTTTATTTTTAGGTTGTCCAAAGAGCACAGGGCTCAACGGACAGGGACATGCAAATTAAAGGCAAAGGATCACAAGGAGAGAGCTGTGGTCGGTGTTTAACAGTTTTAAGTACTACTTTATTTACAACTCTGTCTGCAGCTACCAAAGCAAAATAAATTATGAACACCTGTCAGAATTGACAAGGAAATGGGGTTCTGCAGGTGAGGCAGAAAACAAACACAGGGGAATCAGTTGCAGAGAGTGGAAAAAAAGGGAGGGGCAAGACAAGCAAATATAGTGAATGTAATTACCATCATTAATGAAAATATTCAAGAGACAATCTGCAAGTCAGAAATACTGAAAATGAACTTAAGATGTCCCCCAGACCTTCTGCATATTCAGATGTTGCTGAGGGCTCAGCCAAACCTCTGCCTGTCCCATCTGGTGTCCAGCGCTCTGTACATTCTTTGCCTTTCAAAGATCCATTAGGTTTATTTCTTGGAGTAGTGCTTGCTTGAAAGCTTTCTCAGTTGTCCTGGTTTGCATGTTAATTCTGCCCAGTAGTAAGTGGGCAGAATTGATGGCAGCCAGTGCTCAACTTGTCCCCCAAATGTCTGTCCAGTTTTGAGATTCTCTTTGATGCTAATAAGTCATTGAACTCTCAGTAGTGTCAGCCTTCAGGGAATTTCAAAATAAGGAGCTGAAACGTGGTATTTCAAATAGTCCATATGAAGACTTCTGACTTTTTGAGACTTACCCCTTCTGTGGTAGGACTGCTTACCAAATCTATACATTCTTTTGGTTGTGCTTTAGTGATCTTTTTCTCTGATCCTATGGACAGGCTGCCCAACCTGTGTGAAAACATTTTGTCTTAATCTCTTTATTCTAGTTAACCATTATTATTTAGCATTTCATATAAGGTCTTACTTTTCTCCTGAAACCCTCGTTCGTAACATTTTTACTTTAATTTTGGACTTGTTACCATCTTAGCTGATTACAAGAAACGTATTTTTAATTTCTTTGATACATGAGTCACCTGAGTTGCACCATTACCACAACTCTCAGATTCCATCTCATTAAATGTCATTAGGTATCACTTTTTCTGTACATATTTCACCTCTAGTTTGTCAGAAAGTACTTTCAAGTTACAGGAAGTATGCATTCAAAATAAATAATTTTGTCAAAACCAGATAATGGTCATTTTACAATGAAAATTTGAAGCAAAAAAAAAGGGAAGAAAATCTGTTGAAATTGCAGTTTTGCAAAGGAAAAAATGAAATTGTCATCACAGAACAGTCCTTCATCTTACTTCATACAAAAACTTGTATATATCACTTCTTTTTTAAAGATGGAGCTAGCATGTAGCTTCTGTGGTGAATAGAGTCAAACCTCAAGAGAAATGTATCATGTTTGTGTTGTTCAGAAAGATTTACCCTGTAGTCACCTTCGTCATCTGGAAAGGGGAGCTTAAAAAAAGTTTCTGGTGTGGCAATAAACGTGATCTTTATTATTTGAGTAATTTCCCTGTTCTTCACCATAAGCTTTTACTTCAAGAGGTAGCTACAGAACCTTCAAAGAACTGCCCATGTTCTCATAATCCCTATGTAGATGGTGGGGATAGCTGCAATCTGTGCTGTGCAATATGGGCTGAACATCCTCAACAAGCTGATACTTCCCTTGTCCTGGACAATACTTTTATGTATATTCAAACATACAGACCCCACAGAGATGTGAGGTACTGCTAAAGCTTCCTGACGTGACAGGAGGATTGTGAGGACAACCACACTGGTAGCCATAGAATGCGACTGTTCTTCTGCTCCTTGTGGCCATAGGTGTTTTTAATTTCATTTCACCCCCCATTTTAGTTATTTTCCCGGTACCTGTGTTGGCCCATTTCTGAGGTGGGCAAGCTACAACACTTGAGCTTGAGATGAGAGCCTGGTTTTAACACCGCAAATGAAGATGAGCCAAGGAAGACTCCAGCCAAAGTAGATAGTCTGGTATTACCTCCTGACTGTCACAGTGACTTAAGGCACTGAGTCATTTCATGGCTTTTGATTTTCATATCTGTTTGGACATCTCTGGTGGCTGGCTAGCGTTTTGTTAGACTGACAAATCAGACTGTGGGTTTATTTTGAAGCCATTTCAATGCTGGCAAAACAAACATTATATAGGCACATGGAATAAGACTTTAGTTTGAGAATGCCATCAGGCTGTATCTGTAGGGAGATCCATTATTTTTTGAATTAAAAAATGGGATAAAATACCATGACTGTTTACTGAGCAGCCATGAGCAGGGGGCATCTTATGCCTGTACCATCAAACAGTAACCCCCAAACAGTGAGCTCAGCCATGGGGTTAGCAGGGTAAACTGGTAATGTACTCATTTGTATCATAAGCTTAGTTCACTATTCACATCATATAACAACAAAGCAAACACAGATCCATGCCACATTGCTGTTGGTATCAATTTTGAGTCCTTACTTTAGGACTTGACCCCCCAGCTCTTCATTTTGAAGGCAAACATGCCAGAAGACCGTGGGGACATGCCCTGGCAGTGATGTTTTATGTCCCCATTTTTACCTTTATTATTTTTTTAAATTATAATGACCTCAGATAGCTTCCCTGTGCTTTAGTTTCTAGGACCAAGTTGGACTCAGCTCTTCTTGTCTTCAGGTTCCCTGGCTAGACCCTGTGAATTTACTGAATATAGAGAAGGAAAGCTTTCCATAAATGTCAGAGGTCACTGTAACCTATTCCTTATTTTGTAAGAAAACAAAAGGGGAGAAAAAGTATATAGAAGCTGCAGTGATGTGTCCCAATATACATGGAGCCAGAGAGCTCTTAAGTACAACCTCTCTGAAGGAGAGTGGGAAACAAATGAACTGATGACAGGGATTGATTTTAAAGGCCTTATAGCTCAGTGGAGTGTATTTTCTCTTTTGAGATCCAACTGCTCATATAAAAAAGCAATGATTACATGGTCTTTAAACCCATATTGAATATATAGGGGCAAAAAAATCCATGAAGGAATTCTGCCTATACCTGGAAGAAAAATCTAACTTTTAAATGTTGCAAAGCTGATTTGAAAAGAAAACTTCAAATGCCTTAGAATAAGTTAGACCACGAAGGTATGGCATTAATTTGCCTGGTTGCCCCCACCACAACAGTGATTTCAGTCAAACCCACATATGAATATTATTAATTACAGAGCAACACAGGCAGTGGATCTTTACAATGATAGTATAGTCCTATCTGTGGTTCACAGATTTTTGTCCAATGGCCTATGTATTTGTCCTGGCAGGAATATATTCCCTTTCTGTATGCTTTCTGAGCAGCAGCCATTAATCTCCAGCAATACTGACACTGATTTTCAACATTTCCTGACTGGGGGCCAAAAAGGAAATGAGGAGCAGTATACAAACATGTTTATCATTCACTCTTCTATTGCATGTTTGGAAAAACCCTCCAGAATAATACAACTATGTTTATGAAGACAGCATCCCACTACAAATCTTTAAGTTTTTCAAGAAAAATAATTTCTTAGCCACGTTCTGTGCCTATTGCTTACAATTTAAGCTTGGGAGACAGTTTGCTATATTTCACACCAATTTAAATAGGACCAGCCTTTCCGCTTGAGGCCTTTATTACAGTCAGTGTTTTACTGTGTTTCCCCAGTGCAAACACGGCATTCACCCCTTTCAGCTCAGCCACCCATTCCTGTGGAGGACCCTTGCATGCTTTAGGGCTGAGGGAAATATTTCCTGAGAGCCTGGCACTGGGGAGGAGCAGAGCTCCACAGAGCTAGGCAGCCATGGGGCATAAAGGAAGTGCATGTTAAGTTGTCAGCTGTACGTTTCCTCTGTTGCAGACCTGAGGATGCAGATAGGCAATATGTGAAATATGATGTCTTGGCGAACAGTACTGATAATATACCAGTGATATACAGATTAATCACAAGACACAGTTCCTGAGAAGTCTTCAAACTTCCAAACGGTTTAATGTAGCACTGGATTTGGTTTGACATTAGAAAGGAAACACTTTGTAGCAGATACTCAGAGGTAAACCCATTTGTATAGCATCCCTCCTTCAGAGAGAGAGAGAGAGAGAGAGAGATCTAAAGACTCTGTTGTCAAAGAAGCCCTTTCCAATTATCTATATTTATTTAAGACCGCATTTGATGGTTAATTTGAGTGCTCAAACAAGAGAGAGTGCGACAGGTTGTTCTAGGGCAGGTTGCTTGTGGCTGAAACAGCATAGCTGTGGGGGGAAGGAGTGTCTCATCCAACAGAGCCAGGAGGAGCTCACCTTCAGGGCTGCAAGACCTTCTTTTTGACCTGGGTGTTTCAGGGAATGGTTAGCAGAGGTTTGCAAGGAATGTGTGTTTTGTTCTCTCTGGCAAGGTCGTTATGAAACACTTAGATCAGTGGTTGCACATCCTGCCATGAGGGAAATCCCCTCTCTTAACAAAGTTAGTTAACAGGTACTCACATGGGTATAGGTGATATATCTATGACTACCTGTTGCATTCTAACATTTTTAAAAGGTATTTTAGTATTTTACCATCTGTCTTTCTATCAGAAAACTAAGCTTTGTAAATGTAAAGGAAAGGAAAAATCTTTACTGTTTCCATCTTTCTGCTTTTTACTTTCTTTCCTGTTTGTATAGCTACATATTTTATTAATATATTTTATTCTATAATCATTCTGTTCTGTTCTCTTTCCTAAGATATAACTTTCCCTCTTCACTTTTTTCCCCTTTCTTTATCTCCCTAGTTGTTACCTTTTTCCTTATTCTACCTTTTTGTCACTTCCCAGCTCAGGCTTTCCTCATCCTCATACTGCAGATGCATTGACTGACCTGAGAATCCTGGAGATAAAACTGTGGAAGGTCTACTGTAAATCAAGTTCCAGCAGCTAATTTTTTAAGGCAACAACTTCATTTAACCCTTGTCATTAATTTATTAAGCTGCGTTTTTAGGTTAGGTCGATTGTTCACCTTGACTACTCCTATTGAAAAATAGTCCCAGAACTGAAAAGCTTTAATGTTTAGAGCTAATTTCCCTCTTATAATTTCTAATGCAATTTTAATTAAGTTCTAGTAAAACCTTTATGAAATTGCACTATACACTGATCCTGCTTTGAAAAGCCCACCTCCCTACTATTTAGTGCCTGATGTGTTTTTGGACAGCAGTCTCCCATCCTCTGAGCCTTTGTTTTTGCTGTGCTACCTTGCCACATCCTTTTAGTTTCCTCTAGCAAAACAGTCTTTCCACAATTTCCATCACCTTTTGGTCAGCACCCTGGGTTCATCTTTCTTAATATCTGTAGCTGGAACTGCACATGGTGCTGTAGGAGAGAGCTCACTGGTGCCTTGTACATTGGGTTTAATATTTCACTTTCTCTGCTGACATGGTATTACTTGACCTTCCCAACACTCGTCAGTCTAATACAAGCAAGAGAGTTTGACTCTGTAGCTGTAATTGTGATGTTTTTCTGTCTCTTTTTCCTCTTTCTGCAATGTGTATACCTTCATGTAATGCCTCAAACTGCTTTTGTATCAAAGTTTACTTTCCCATGATGTCTTAAAGACATTGTGAGAGACACCTAGCTGTTGCTTAGGTAAAACCACTGTACAAACCTCTATATTTTTTCTTCATTGCCTTTTTTTGATACTCTTGCATTAACATTATTAAATATTGAACTGCCTGAAAGCTCAAGCAATGTATATGGGATAGAAACCAGATGTGTTTCTTTTGCACAGTACTGAAATCAGAAGAGAAAGTTGGGACAAGTTGCCTTGGCACCAGAGAAAGGAGTGCATAACAGAATGAAGAGAAGAAGTTTTCAAGTGGTCATTAGCAAAATATCACAAATTAACAAGCTGAACAGGAGCCAGGGTGGAAAGAGTAGGTAAAGTCAGAGAAAAGTGCATGTAGGGTATCTTTTTAGGTATTTATAACTGCAAAATTTTGTTTGAATTGAAGCAGTTTAGGAGTTCTGAGCATATCATACAGATGAAATATAAATTCCCTGAGAGAAAAACCTTAACATGTACAGAGCTACAGGGAAAAAGAGAAGATAGGGTTAATGTGAGGAGGGAGAGGTGACTTAAGGAGAATGGAATGAGGGGAAAGAGGCCGGGCAATAGAAGAAAAAGAGTGTAAGAATACAACAGAGATAAATAGAGCCAATCTAGAGACATGGAAAGGGGACATAAAAAAGGCAAGACAATGAAAAGAAAGATGGTATGCACAGTGTAGCAAAATAAGAACCTAAAAACAAGCCCTAAAAATGTCTGGCATATCAGTACAATGAGTTAAAAAATTCTCTTCCCTCTTACTGACCCCTGGTTTGTTTGTTTGTGTTTTCCTGGTGAAGCGTGCTTTTGCAGCACAAAAATATTAAATTAGGATAGACTTCAGACCACAAATGCTCTCTTCTATTTTTATTGAACAATTTATAACCAGAGATTAATTTTGTCAAGAATAGTATGGGTTTTTTTTCTGTAGCTTGCAATCACTGCTGTGCAAAGTGCAGGACATATCATGGGAGGTAAGCAGAACTTGTCTAGCAAGTCCCAGAGTCATGAATTTTAAAATAGAACCTGTCTGTTTTCTGAGAGAAGGGAAAAAAAAGATAAGACAGTATACTGAAATATAATTAAATTGTGCTATTTAGGCAATTTCCTGCTCCCTCTGAAATAATGATGATAGCCATATTTCTCTTTGGTACTAAAATTGCTTTAGAATGACATGTTTTTCAAAGTGAGAATCCTCAATAAAATGTCACCGTCATTGGAAAGCTGTAGGCTGAAAATGTCTTTTACAAAGACATTTTAACATCTTTCTCTATTAATGCCTGAGCTGTATTTGAAAGAGCTACATCCTTCATGTTAGTTAGGCTTGAAGGGCCAGAAGAGAGAGGAATAATTGATCTGTTGAACATCTCATCTAGAGTGAAAGGAATAGTATGAGCAGCCTGGGTTTTTTTTCCAAAAATTCTTGGTCTTCTGTTCAAAACAGAACAGTAAGGACTGACTCATATCAGGTTTTAAGTTTTGGTCTTATTCCCATTGGGATCAGCGTCTGTAACTGATCCTATTTTGCAATCTTTTAAAAATAATTTTATATAACAGATATCATTTGACATTTTTTTTTCCACTTAATAGAAGTTGTATACTCAGTGCAACAGTAATGAGGAAGCTTGTATCTTTTCTCATTTTTCTTGAGAGAAGGTTCACTCTGTGGGAGAGGAAACGGCCAACACTTTTGCAATCGATGTTAAATGTGTGGACTCTGGCTTTAAAATATCCGGGATTCTTGGGAGATCTTGCAATGAGCATGTGTCTTATGTATCATAATGCTGTCCAGTACTGTGACTCACCAGTTGTTAATTTAACATTGTAGTTGTAGATGAGTCTGTTTTTATTAACTTTGCTGCTCCCTTTGTGTATTTATTAAGTTTTTGTCTCCTGTTCTGCAGCTGAGGATCAGATAAGCTCTTGAGAAAAAAAAAAAACAAATTATTTTTCATCCAAAATAAGCTTTAATAAAAGCAAATACAAGTCTTTACATAATAATTATGAGAATATGGCTATCTGAGAAAGTGTCTTGTTTCTAGGGTTAAAGGCTCCACCTATTGGTTGACTAAAATGAGAAATGTAACATTAGAAAACTGCTGGTCCTACTGAACATCCTGTGTCTTGCCACATCTTACGAAAATTCTGGCTTCAGTGTAGAATTTTGCATGATATCCAAAATAAAGTGAACTTAGTGACTTATTTTGGTGCAGATGCGGCAGGCAAAATGATGCATTGCTGAGACACTATGAAGGGAAGACCTTTTCCTAAGACAGGAAGAGTTTGGATTTTGCAAGTGACGTCTTTTTTATCCTGGAAATTATTAGTTTTCTTTGCAAAAAAAAATTGTCATCAAGTCTTCCATGCCAGTAAAATGAATGGAACTAACTCAAATACAGTTGCATGGTAATTTCCAGGCATTTGTCACCTTCAAGTTTAAACAAATCAGAAACAGAAATGTTGATGTAATCAGCTTCGTAACAGAAGCCCATTTTCCCAGTATTGGCTCAGGCAGTCTCAGTAGTTCAGGTAAATGGCATTTTGAAGGGCTTCAGAGTCATTCTTGGTAATGCAATGGGAGGATGGAGAGGGGAAAGGAAGTTCGAGTGGGGTTGGGGGTGGGGGGGGAAGGGGGACAAAGGGGAGGAGACAGGCACTGAGGAGGATCAGGGGGATTTTGGAGATGACAGGAGGCTGTGAGGGCATTGTGGGCATGGCTGGGAGCTCTTGCTCTGCACCTTTCATTACCCATCCTCTCCAGTCACTTCACCCTGAGAGTTTGTGCCACTTTCCTCATTTCCTCTGGTAACTCCTCTGTTGAAATTATCGGCTGTGCTGGTGAGGGCTTGCTGTAGTACAGTCCTACTCTTGCCCGTTCATCAGTCATCAATAATTTGAATGCACATTGTCTAGCACAGAGTACTGAAAAACAGCTCGTTGAAGCCAACAAAATGCTTGGACAAGAGAAAGTTGTGTATAGAATTTATTACACATGCACACACAGTTACATCTGTTAGTATCCCACATGCTTCTGTCTACACGGAGGAGGCAGAGGGATTGCTTCTGAACTTCATCACTCTGGTGGCTACAGCCTTGCTGGCACCAGCCTGTCTTACTCCATCCTGCTCTTCAAGTGCTCATTCCTGCCAGAAGGCAGCAAGATCAGGGCAGAAAAAAATGCCTGGGCAGATTTGTTTCTCTTGGACAGAGGGTACTCATGCCAGCAGCTTCAAGTGCATCACTGAAATTCAGGTCAGAGCACCTAATTTCAGATGCTTCAGTTCCTTATACAGTCAATGTAGTACTTCAAAGAGCAACTTAGACAAGTTAGTGACATGTCTAATGAAGATCTTTTTTAATTTTTTAGTTTCTTTATACTTTTTATTTTTTTAGTTTCCAATGGATTTCAACAACTTGGATGACACATAGAGAAGTACATAAACGTGGAAGAAATAAAAGAATATAATGAATGGGGAAAATTAATAGGAGAAAAACTATATTGATATCAGAGTACCATATTTTTGGTAGCACTCATAGGGTACCTAGATCTTCTATATACTTATGAATTAAATCTTACAGCATTCCTGAAAAGTATTATTTCCTGCATGGAATGGAACTTGGCCCATGGTGAGGTTAATTTTATATGTGAAGCATGAGAAAGAGGTTCATGATCCATGGATCTCTTGTGTCTTGGTTCAGACTGGCTAACATAAAATTAAGGGCCAGGTGATAAGAGAAGAAACGCTTTTTCTGTTGTTACCCTTTCATTAATCACCATTTTTTTTTCTTTAAGAGATGCTAACTGATCACAAAAAAGTTGTGGTTACAAAAGGAACATGGCAACTTACTACATGACTCCAACTATATAAAACCACCTCAATGGGTGGGAAACGTGCTGCAGTTTTAATAAATTCCTTATACTGCTACAGTAGCTTGTAATGGGCCATTTGTCTGGGATATGGAAAGCTTCAGATCATTTCATAGCATGAATAAACCAGAATAGGGACTGTCATGTATGATTTGGAGCACATGAACTAGGGAGCTCTCCTCTGCCTCCGCAAGCATTGTGGTGACTAGTGCTGGTCAGAGGAAACACCTAAGATTGTTTTTTTTCACCACTTCACTTGTTGGGATGCACACTGTATCACACAGCCACATACCAGTCCTGAACTCAAACATAGTATGTCATGCTGTCGTCAATTATTCTTCCTGCTCAGGTATCTGAAAAAGTGTTTTAACAGATGTTCCTTCCTCTCCTTGATAGTTGGATCAATCTGTGGATTCTGCTTGCTGCTTGGGCTTCAGGTCATGTGAAAAATGTTATTATACAGTTAGTGTTGTCTGAGATGAAAACTACATGACTGGATACAGCAAACCCAAAACAGTGGGTTTGCCATTATGATGCATTGCTGAGGCACGTAGAGTATATCCCAACATGCAGACTTGTGCACATAACTGACAGAGACCCCTGGCAGTGGTCTCTCTGTGCTGACTGGATCATTACACTGTAATTCTATATGCTGCAGTAATTGTCCCATGGTTTGATAATATCAAGCAAAGCACTCTTTCAGTGTGAAAAGACAAGACAGGGTATCCCAGAACCTAATAATTCTGAAAACATCATGCAGTGTGGAGTTAATACTTCTGGAGGCCTTGCTATGGGAATTTTGCTGGCTGTGGCCCAGACTACAGATAATTAATTATGTCAGTGAAAGGCTCTGGTGGCCTGTTTTCTTCAGAAAAAAAGTGACATCATCCATGGAGCGCTCTGGCAATAGAGTAGAACAAAGCTGTGTGGGCAGGAAATAACAGACAGATGTCTTCTAGTGCTCATTTGATCTGTTTCAAAGCTTGCTGTAAGAAGTAATACATTGCTCAGTGCTGCTTCTCCTCAGCTCTGCGACCTTTAATGGGGACTTTTTTAAACATAAGAGGCCAAATTAATTTCTGATGTAATTCTTCTGGAGCCACTTCAGAATATTTGTGCAGTAGACGAGCTGCTTTATCGTGTGCCTCTTCTCTAGTATTGATTTTAGAAGGACTTTCTGTGTTATCACTGTAAAATAACGCACAATAAAATGAAATATGCTGTATAGCTCCAAAGGCTTCATACAAGGCCAGAAAGTTCTTCACAGTGTGGAGAAGACAGGACAGTTCTGTTTCATTTCCTCAGGGTCATGAGGGATCACTTGTATTTCTGGATATATTTCACTTAACTTTTCTACAAAATCAATGATCAACAATAATCACTTTTCACCACTGAAGTAATCTCTTTACCTTCAGAGTACATCATGTACATAGATTTGTGTATAGAAATGTTAAAAGAAATTCAAGCAAGTTAACTCCACAGTTTCAAGTATTAGGAAATTAAGCCAAGATGAAAGGCAAGAAAAAAACTTTGCTGTACCCAGAGTCTTCCTTGCAAGAAAAACTATGTACACATGTTGCTGGTACAGCCTCACTTTGAGTCCTGTGTGTGGTTTTGGTGCCACAATATAAGAAATATATAAAGCTATTGGAGAGTTTCCAAAGGAGGGCTATGAAGATGGTAAAGGGCCTTGAGGGGAAGCCATACAGTGGCTGAGGTCCCTTGGTTTGTTCAACTTGGAGAAGAGGAGACTGAGAGGAGACCTCATTGCATTCTACAAGTTCCTCACAGAGGGAAATAGAGGGGCAGGCACTGATCTCTTCTCTCTGGTAACCAGCAGGACCCAAGGGAAGGGCATGAAGGTGTGTCAGGAAAGATTTAGGTTGGATATTAGAAAAAGGGTCTTCACACAGAGCGTGGTTGGGCACTGGAACAGGCTCCCCAGGGAAGTGGTCAGAGCACCAAGTCTGACAGAGTTCAAGAAGCATTTGGACAGAGCTCTCAGGCACATGGTGTGATTCTTGGGGCTCTCCTGTGCAGGGCCAGGAGCTGGACTTGATGATCCCTGTGGGTCCCTTCTAACTCGGGAATTCTATGATTCTGTGATTCTACGTCATTAGCCAGCATTTTGCATGGCTAGCATCCCTGAGTGAGTGATACAAACAAGGCTACTTCAGATACCTGGTATAGGAGAGAAAATATTTATTGAATTTTTATAAAAAAACCCCTTTGTATTATGCAATTTTGCAGTACAGCATCTAACTTCCCAGCTTTGAAACATGTCTTGTACACTAAGTACATGTGTCCTGGAAGACAAATTGCTAGTCCGTCCTTGCAGCAGTAGGTACAGCTAGTTTGAGGAGTCAGGCCTTTAACAATAGTGTCATTCCAACAGGCAGGGTTAGTTTTTATTACCTTCTGTATTCATATTTCTAGTATCATGACACAAAAATAAGAAAGTCCGCTTTTGTATTAATTATTTTAATTTCCTCCTAAGGTAAGAAAAAAAGGGAAGTTACTGATTTTAAACAGGGACTAGTGTTAGGAAAGTTTTGCAGATACAGATGAGTATACCTGCCTGAAGATGCTTTCTTTCATTAAAGGCAACTATGGAAACTTGCGATATTCACTTCCTGAGGTCTCTGACTTTTCAGAATTAAGGCTATTCCTGCTCTGACGGAAGAACAGCATGTCCTGGATAGCATAGAAAGCAGAGTGAGAACATTCTCCTGATCTCCCTCAGGATGCTTTGAGTGTGATGTTTATTAGCTCTTAGGTGAAACATTTTTAAAGCCTACTGGAATTTAGGAAATCAGTCACTGGTAAGACTCCAACATTACACTGAGAACCTGTGACCTTATCTAGTTTCTGATGCGGTACAGAGTAGCTGTTGAACTATAAATAACCTGAACTGTGTGCAGTGCAAGTTACAACAACACAAGTAGAAGTGATGGTTCCTGTCTGCGGTTTCATAGTTATTTTTTGTCATTAATCACTGGCAAGAAAGTATGACTTTATAAATATTAAATATCTATTACTTAGTGCTTTTACTTGTGTAGGTATAATGAAATGTCTTCATAACTAGAAAAGAAATAGTCAAAAGCTGTAAATATCAGATTGTTCAAATATTACATAGTTGCATTTCTTGTAAATGCTACTCCTGCTCCTGAATTTTCAAAACTTCTTTCACCTCATGACAACAGGATTGTTGTCATGTTATTGAAATATTTAGATTGCTCTGAAGTAGTTAGATGTATTTTAGATACCTACAAATATGATGTTATGAAAGAAATAGTCACTGGTAACTGATTTTGAGAGAGACACACTGTGAATTTGCAGGAAGGCTACTTACAAATAAAATTCAGGAGAAGAGTTTAGGAGATGTACTGGGAAATGACTGTGAGTTGGGTTTCACTCTCAGCTGACAGTGATTACTTTGACTCCATTCAGCCCATCTTGAATGCAACTGAAATTTTTTCCAATTTACTAGATGCCTTACATGAAACGAGTTTGATCAGTTCAGTCCCATTTCCCAGGTGACAAATGGCCTGTGGCAAAAATTCCTCGTTTAGTGGGTGCTGAGTTTTGTCAGCAGCCTCATGGGAGAGGCCAAAGACTGTGGGAATGGGGAGAGAGGGCTGTATTAAATTGTCAGGGCAGGGCATGAGGAGGAAGCACGTCTGAACGCCCGGCTCGTGTAACAGTCTTTCCATTGACGGAGAATCTGGTTGCTAGGCTGCTGGACCCCTTTTACAAGCAGCAGAGTCATGCTATTGTTTCCTAAATGGTTTCAATTTATGCAGGAACCTATTTACATCCTTTCTATATGTTTTAAATATTTTACTAGGCACGTAGTAAAATGAAGTTTGGAACACAGCCCCTTGCTCTGCTCAAGTTGGTGAGCAAAAGAAAGTCCTTCTACTTTATTCTGTCACAAAGTGAGTGTTTCAGGGTAGCCCAGCAAAGAGTGGGCTCATGAGGGGAGTGGAGCATTGCTTTTGATTTCCCAGGTAGTAACACAGACCCAGCATCTTAGGTAAGCACACTCATCAGTGGGTAGTAGAGAGGAGGGAAAAGAAAGCAGGCAAAGGTTTGTGGGACAGCAGTGCTCCACAGCACTTCAGCCCCTCCATGGAGGTACTGAAGAAGTGAGGTCATCAGCCTTTAGATTTTGGCACCCCCAGTAAGCATAAAACAAGGCTTAGACCCAGTTCAACTTTGCAGCTCCTCTATCAGCAGAACAGCTGAAGGAGTTAACCGAGTACAGTGTCCAGTTCTGATCCACACAGTTCAAAAAAGATGCAGGTAAGCTGGAGAGAAGGTCCAAAGGGAGGCCACAACGATGATCAAAGGACTGGAGAACCTGTCTTACGAGGACAGACTGAAGGAATTATGTCTGTTCTCCCTGGAGCAGAGAAGGCTCAGGAAGAACTCATTAACATATTCCAGTACTTAAAGGGCAGCTGCAAAGAAGATGGAGGCTCTCTCTCCACAAGGAGCCTCATGGAAAAGACAAGGTGCAACAGGCACAACTTGCATTGGGAGAGATTTCATCTCGACATAAGAAACAATCCATCACTGGAACAAAATCCCATGGATGACTCCCTGTGACTGGAAGTTTTCAAGATGCAATTGGACATGGGGGTAGATGATCTCATCTAGACTTCCTTTCCCATGGAAGGTTGGACCAGATGATCTTCTGAGGTCTCTTCCAACATGGGCTGTTCTGTGGTTCTGTGAGTTTGATGAACAGGGAGTCTCTAAGCAGGCTTTGCTCCTGAGGAAAATGAGTGTGGAACAATACCTCTCAATATATCTGGCCTTCTGTGTTTCTTGCCTTGAGAGCATTGCAAATAGATAAAAGTGGTCTCTTCTTTAATCTGTCCTCATTGATCCTACAGCTTAGAGAATCAGGTACTTGAGGGCACCTTATGAATGGAAAAGTCTCTTTATTTTCAAGAACCCACAATACGAACAGTATTGTAACAGAAAGTTAGCTTGGAGTTTTCTGTGGGACAATTGAAGTAATGAAAAACCAATAAAAGCAAATTTTTTAAATTCCATATTTTGACTTTAAAGAGCTTGTCTGACTAATTGCAGTCTTATGGACTTTTACAAATAAGTTTCATTGTGTTACAAGCTGTTGCAATATGTGGTCTTCTCAAGCCTGGATGCTCTTTCTCATCACAGCACCAACAAAACAAAACAAAACAAAACAAGGACTTGAGAGATGGTTTTCCTGTGCCAAACACCATGTTCCTTCTATCAAAACAGCTAACAACTTTCCTCTGGGATTCATATATAAATTTACTTCCAGTTTGAAATATCTTCCTTTCAGAGGAAGATTGTCTCCTACCCTATGATTTATGCAAAACAGCATTGTGCTTTGAGACAAGGGAGGCACCAACAGCAAATGTCCATTAGTAGAAAGAGCTTGCCCGCAAGATTCCCTCTTCTTAGCTAGGACCCCACACTTTCAGCCTCTTATGCCTCTTTCCAGGTATGTGTGTTGAAGTAGCCCAAGTGTTCCTCTGCAGGATTATTCTCATTTGTTTTCTGAAAATAGTCTGTTTTCTGCAGATCGCTATACATTGAAAGAAAATATCTCTATCTGAGCCCTCTTCTCGTCACTTCAGTGGAAAATTAGTCATTTGGAGGAAACATGAAATCAAGGAGATAGACAGGCGTGCTGTTTCAGCTCCTTGCCTCTACATTATCCTGAGGAGTTTTGGAGAGATTAATTGGAGTTCACAAACCCCAAGGCTGATGGAAGGTTAGGGTGTTGCCTGGGTCTCTCACCTAGGTCAGCTGTACTTCAGAATCTCCCTATGATGGGGCTTGTTTCTGATCAAATAAAAGTAAATTTACCTCCAGTTTATTATTAGCATGAAATTCTCTTTTTGGTCCAATGCTTCCTAGCAACCTGAGTGCCTGTCAGTCAGTTTGCTTTTCATAAGTCTGTGGAAACAGAGTACTTGGTGAATTCAATATCCTTGAAAAGATAATGACAGGAGAAATGGCCAAGCCCATGAAAGGCAGAAGGCACTTTGCTATATTAATGTGATCCAAATCCAGAGTTCCAGGAGAGTGTGGGGTAACCAAGAAGGGGTACATGAGAGGGGAACTGACTGGGATGGTGCCACCCAGCCTGTCTCTGGCCTTGGTACCCTCCTCTTGGGCTGTAGCAAGAGGTGTTCAGTGCTGACAGTCCTATTGCCTGTCCCCTTGGAGCTAAGTGTGTCACTGCTTTTCTTTACAAATGAAGCAAGGAAAAGTGTTTTCCTTCAAAGCTCTGAACTGAGTTTGGGCACCTTTCTTCCTTCTTGGGATGTCAGTTCTTTCATTCAGCATCACCCACTCTCCTGGTTTGGCTCCTTTGGTTCTTGGGGAACCCAAACCTGCAGCTTCCAGAAGCCTTTCTTAGCTAGCAAGTTATAAGCTGTTTCAGGGACTCTTATTCCCTCCTGCTGAAGTTGCTCCATTTTAATTGTGAGTGATGACAGACTAAGGAGGTCTGAAGGAAAGTACGCATGGCAGTGCGCAACTGAACAAGGGCTGAGGCACAACTGGGCAGAGCAGCTGCCTCTGCCAGCTATTTCTGTATCAAATAACCATTGCAGGGACTGGAGACCAGCTCTTTGCTCTCCCTATTCATAGTGCTAAATCACCAAGCCTGAGTTGTCTCTGTCTGCTCTGCCCAGCCCTGTCAGTGTTTAATTATGCCATCCGGGGCCCAACAGCTTCAATGGGAGAGAATGAACTCATTCCCCTCCCCTCCTAAAAAGTCTGGGGTCTGAGGTGTGCCTGTCCCTGAGGAATGGGGGGTGTGAGGCTTGAAGCTTTGTGTGCTCAGAATCAAAACAAAATGGGGTTTCAATATGATTGGCTGTGGCCCTTGTGCATAGGGCAGAAGGGGGCTGGCCCCTCATCCTGCTGTTTTCAGTGCTTCCTTCGCACAGTGCTCTTCCTGAGCATGCCTGTGGCACAGGGCCTCCACTGCAAGGCACAGAGTGGGATACCAAATTTGTTCACTGGGACAGGAGGCAAGTATGGCCTCAAAACTGTCCCTTCCTAAGGACTTAAGACAACACATCATAAAATCTGGACATTTAGAAATCCCCGCATACTCCCATGCTGTCCTACTAGACTTTTTAAGAGCTTTTTCTTCAATGTAGGAGCATTGGCCTCATGATGATGAAGACATTAACATATCTGTTATTTTTACAGGGATAGAAAAAATTGTACATTCTCAAACCTGTCTAAAACTATCATAAAATGACATTTTTCACATATTAAGAGTGGCACAGTCTCAGGATGTGATGTACTGACATGTACATACTCTTCTGACTTTCTTTGAGACTAGCTCACATAATTCACTTAGTTGTGATATCTGTGAGTGACGTACCTTTCCCACTTTCATTTTGGAATAACACAAATAACACTCCAATCTGTATTTTGTATTTTACAGACATGTGCATAGCTTTTACTTAAGGTTACAAAATGTTATATTTTGTAATATACACTAGCCCTGTGTAATTGGGCTAGTTCTCAATTGGGTGGCATAATCTTTGCCTCAAGTTCATTTTTTGTTTTATTGTCATGTTAGACTACTTTATTTTAAAGAAAAAAAAATTAAAGGGTCTCACAATAATTTCTTGAAATTATTTTCTTGCTCATTTTAAAAGCAGGTGGTTTTGTAGAGCTGTGATGGCTCTGTTGTACTGAGTAAAGATTTCAGATTTCCTACAGGGATAATACTGAGTGCTATTATGAACACTGTGAAAAAGCCTGGAGCATTGGTTAGTTCATGAATCTTAAACAGTCATTGCTTACATAGGGGTAGGATTTCGAAAGGATTTTTTCTTAAAATGTCTGAACCTTTCCTTAGTCCTTAATTTACCTCCCAAGCTCACACACATTGTCAGAAAGGCAGGCGAGAGAAAAATTGATGCCCATACTGTTCTGTTTCCCCATCCATTTGAGCTTGTGGGAAAGATGCTCTCCAGGGAAATCCAGGAGCTCCCTTATGCCCACCAAAAGTTTGTAGGTTTTACAGCCCTTCCCTGGACCTTGGCCTTATAAACACGCCTTGAAAGACAAGCAGGTGCCCTGCCCCCATTTTACAGATGGTTCAACAGATGTTGGCAAGTATCATTAGAAAAAGAGCTCGTGATTAAGTGTACATCCACAGCATAGTCCTAAAAACCAGCTGGCCTTGCAGAACAGCCTCGTCATGCCCAGATATTTGCTCCTGCTGCTCGAAACTGGAGGGTCCCACCTGGGGCAGGGAGCAGCGAGCAGGAGCTGGGACCTTTGCTCCCCTTTGCCACAGGTGCACCCTGGCTCCCAGCCCTGCCTCCAGGGTCAGCAGTCCTCCTCCACTGCCAGGAGGGTGTGCTCAGCCTTTCCATGTCTGATGCCAGTTGTGCTGGTTAGCCAGGGTCTGCAATATTTCTAGGGTTTTGTTTAAAGAAACGAAAGCTACAAAAATTTATTTCAAAAGTTACTTGAAGAGAGTATTTAGTCACAGATTCGAGTAGGAGTGTATTGGAAGTACTTGATTTAAAGCTGTCCAACAAATATTAGCTCACTTGTGCTGCTTCTTCTACTCATTTCCTTATCCTGCTCAGGGAAGAGCATGGGCAACAAATAAGATGAAATAATGATGTTCCCTGGCTATAGTTGCAACCCAGATAAAAATTCATATCGTTCAAATGTAATGGCAGGCAGGAATAGAATATTTAATACCTTTAAGGACAACATTTGTATTGCACAGATCATGTTTACTCTGATAACTCCCAAAGTTTTTCTATTTGCATTGGTAGCCCGACATTTTTCTAATTTATTTTATTTTTGTGTATGCAGCCTGTACATATGAAATGCCCCTATTTTCCCTGTTTTCCCTGTTGGTTAATAGGTTGGCTTATGCTAGTGATTTGCAATATTACAGGCAAGAGAGGATGTGATCCACATGCTGAAGACAGAGAAAACCAAACCTGAAGTTTTAGAAGCTCATTATGGGTCTGCAGCTCCAGAGAATGTGCTCCGAGTGCTACACAGGGATGCCATCCTTGCCCAAGAAAAGTCTATAGGGGAAGATGTCTATGAAAAACCAATTTCAGAGGTAATTGATTTACAACATTATGTCTGTGCAGGGGGAATCCTAACCAGAAGTGAGACTCCACATATTTTGAGAGTGTGCAAAGCACTCAAGAGGATAAAACAGAATTTGTACAATGACAAGAAATCAAAGAAAGCCTTGTTCACTCAAATGCAGAATAATTTGTAAGTGAAGTCATTGGATTTGAACACAAACCATAAAGAGGTTGTATGATTCTTAGGGCTGGTGCTGTTAAGCAAGACCAAAATCTTTGGGTGTTACCTTCTGGTTTTTACATTCCTTTCAATTATAGGCTTCAACCTCTATTGCTCACAGCACTGGTACGAACTCTTTGATTTTCTTGGCATACAAGACCACTATCATGTGGGTAGTTAAGAAAAGAAGACCTTTGGAGATTAATGATATTCATGGGATCATAAATCTGTATTCACTTTACATCACTTAAGTTCTAGAACTCCAAAGTCAGTTCAGCCCCTAAAAGAGACTTATAGGACTTGATCCCTTGCTTTAAAATATAAGCAATAAATGAATGTGGAATAGACCTGGGAATGTCTAAGGCCAGTGTGAACGCCAAAATAAATAGCCACTGCTCGTGTTTATAGTTTCATAACAGTCCAGGGCATGGAGAAAGAGCATGCAACAACATACTGTAGTGGTTGCCCAAATCTTCACAGTTCCTCCTATTAGAACATTTAATTTGTTTACCAGGAATTGTGTCTACCATGAGATATCTTTATACTGTTTATTCTCATTGAAGCGTCTCCTGGAATCTTGGGGATGTCAGTAAATAAGGAAAACAAACCAACCTTAGCATGTGGGAGCATGCAAAAAATATTGTCAAACAAGATTAGAAGGGCTTAGCAAGGCCTTTTTCTAAAGAAGATGATAATTTAACAGGGACCTCAGTGAAAAAAGTAAAACTTTGTCACGTGTAGGTTCACAAGGGTTATGTAGAAACTAAAACAGAATGGTGACAAAATTAAGTGCAAAAGATCAGCCAAACCTGTCTCCTCTATAAAATGCAATGACTGTTTGACTGCTATGGTCAGTTTCTGGAGATCAAATTGCCAGAGTCCTCCTGCTTTCCTACTTCCCTTAGTTTGCTGAGGCACCCTGTGAAACAACTGTCCAGTGCATCTGGGGCCAAGGAAGACGGTAAGGGCTGGAGGTGTGCAGAGCAGGCTCAGCCAGACATTCTGCCAGGGGCAGGCAAGCAGAGAAGTACCAGGGCTGTGGGCCGCTTTGGCAAGGAAGAGGATGGAGATTTTTATCTGCACCCAAGAACCAGCAAAAGGAGCAACATGAATAGCCATGGTGTGTTTGGAGCGCCCTAGCATCTTTTTAGACACACCTTCCTGGTCTTAGTGCTTGTTTGAATAACAACTGGCAAATTAAATTAATAAAAAAAATTACAGAAGGTAAAAAAGGTAAAGTGTTGCAAATAAAGAAAGATAATTTCTGTCAAAAAACAGGCTGAGGGGGAAACCCTAAAGCTTATATTGAATTGTATTTGGTAATGTAAAACTGAATCTGTACTGAATCTAAATAGATTAATCTCAGCAGTTGTACAGGTGTGTTGAAGATGCACAACTCAAATTTCAGCCTTGAGATTACACTTTATGCTCCACATGTAGGTGTCTAGTCCCCGTACAGGTGTGTGAACTCAGGCTCCCAGGGTCAGAGGTCTCAGCTACAGCTTTTCCTGTGTGAAATGAAAAAAGTGTGCACAGCACCTCACCACAGGGGACATTCTGCACTGCAACAAATTTGATACCCGCAAACTAAGTGAAGTTCTGCCTTTTGTGTATGTGAAAACTGTGCAAATGTTTATTGCTAATATGTCATCCAGATAAATCATTACTTTCACAGGACAGTTATTCTTATTTCTAGTTACTGCTTTACATATAGCTCAAGAATTAAAACTGTGGGACTCACATTTACCAAACAGAACACTGTTGGTTAATAAATCAGATGAAGTAATCAAGGAGACCTTTAAAACAGTCTGTTCTCATCTCCTACAATCCAGCTAGACAGACTTGAAGAAAAGCAGAAAGAGACGTATCGGCGCATGCTGGAACAGCTCCTGTTGGCAGAAAAGTGCCATCGTCGCACAGTTTATGAGCTAGAAAATGAGAAACATAAACATACAGATTACATGAACAAGAGTGATGACTTTACTAATCTCCTGGAACAGGAGCGGGAGAGGTGAGTACCTGAGACAGTGCAAAGACTATACCCAGTGTCCCAGTGTTTGTCAGTTCAGCAGTGATTTGTTCTGTATTTTCTGTGTTCAAATGACACTAAACTCACGTGTAAACCATTTGAAAATGTCAGTCCACTCATGTTGTTAGTAAGTACATTACTGTGCAAGTCTAGAGCTGGAGGAATACCATTGAATGTTCCTGTAGTGTGCACTTGAATTAAGAAATGGATTTGTTTTGAATTAGTCATGCCCATTTTGGGTTCACCTCCAGGTAGCTTTTGATCAGATGTTATTTATGTTGGCTAAGTTTGGGACTGGCTTGCTTAGCTAAGTGCTACATTTCATGAAGGTCAGAGCACTGTTGTCACAGCAGGAGGACAGGGTAAGGAAAACCACAACACGTATTACGATACTAGCACACAAGTGGTGGGACTTTGCCATGCCCTTAACATTTAGGCTTGAAAAGGCACAAATCATTTGCATTCTTTTTAATATCTTTGAAGACACATGCCTCAGGCAAGTTCTCTGTTCCCGTGGAAGAAAATATTTTCATGTTTTACAAAACGTGTCTAGCCTGTGGTATCTGCAGTGTTTATCTCACAGTCTATACACTCAAGATTGTTTTTTCCAAGTGTTTATCCTGCTTGAGGGAAGAGTCTCTGTGTCTCTAAGAAAAGAAAGATAACTACCTTAGGTGAAGGTTGAGTACTCAGTTTTTCAATGTGAAAATTTCATGTTCATACCAAATTGCTTGAAATCAATACATGATGTTGTGTTTCTTTAAAAAAAAAAAAAACAACAAACAAGCTCTGAGAAAAACACTTAAGGCAAGTTCAAAGAAGAAATGCTGTTGAGGAAACCACAGGCTTGTGGCAGACATTTGCAAAAAGCTAGGAGTGAAATTGTTTGGTGTATTTCTTGAGCTCAGTTCAGCGCCAGCTTTGAGTAGGTGGCACATGAGCTACAGTGACCATATTTCCTGGTTTAATAGCTGTTATTTTTCTGTCTCTATTTTCCTGCGTTGATTGGCAAACGTTAAAGGAAAAAAATGCTTCTGTATCCTAGCAATTGGATTTTCATAGTAGAAAATAAAAAATGTGTTGTATTTCCAAGTAAAGAGCAATTTCACATCTGATTCTCATAGCTGCCATTTTCTCTCTATGCTGAATATCCACGTATGTGTGGACATGCAGCCACTAAAATGCTACAAAAGTAGAAGTGGTATTAAAATACCATTTACATTTGTCTTTACATTTAATATTCACATTAATTTGACAGTTGTTGCTCTCTTATTATTCCCTCTCAATTTGTGAAGGCCACTAAATAGTCTAAGATTATGATGTGGTTTGAACTGACTTCCTTCAATGAAGTGATTACAAGGATATTCGCCTTACATTACTACTGCTCTCAAGATATCAAGTCTCATCTCTGTGGGCTTTTTCTCTTACCCTTTCTGCTCTTTCAAACTTCAGGTTTTCTCCATTTTATCATTTTCGAAAAAACAGCAATAAAAAAAAGGAGAATTTGAGCTTGAATTTCTCCTGAAAACAGATCTTTAAGAGCAACTAAGCCTGCTGGCTTCAGTCACCAATGCCTCTGTACTGGTGGCTGCAGGGGAATAATTGCAGTGCTGAAACCCTGTTGATTTATGTTAAGTAAACAAGAAACCTGATGTTTGCTATTTAATCCACTTTGTTTGTCTATGGCACTAGTGAGAAAATTCATTTCAAGTCAGCAGCCGCCAAGCACAGAGGGTATGGCATCTAGCTAAACACAGAAAACCAAGATGCACCTCCCTCTCTCTTCTGGGAGTCCTCCTCCCGGATCACTCACAGAGCAGATTAGCAAAATCAGGATGGGCTGTAAACCACTTATTAGCATATAGTCTTAAACGATCCCAACTCCTCACCTTTGCTTGCTGAGTGCACATGAAACTGAGGCTGCACCCACATCTTTGTAAGTATTAAAAACTAGAAGTAGTATTGTTTGAGGGCTATATTCACAAAGAAAAAAAGAGCAATGGGGTGACTTCTTAAGAAAGCCCCAAAGTGACAATAGATTTTGTCAAAAAGAAAGAGTTTGAAGTGTAAAGATTAAGTTGCAGTAGGATAAAACATACAAAAAACTCATACTCACCTAATCTGCATATTGGGACAGAGAACTGACCTGCTCAAAGGCATTTTTCAAGGTCCTGCACAGGCATTCTAGTTTTTAAGTACCACTATGTATATAATTCACTTTACTGTGGTGCTTTGAGGGTTATTTTATTAAGAACTGAACAGACTTGTAGTCTCCATGAAAACGAAAAGGGACACAGAGGTGAACTTTGCCCGTCAGCCACTCTGCTGCACTCACAGTTATAATGTTAATGAGACAGGGTGAGCCAGAAGAAGAACAGTGCTGTGGGATGGCCATCTCACAGCAGTCTGCTACAATGAGAGCAGTAATAATTCCTGCCCTGGATCTAAGTAATTTCAGTGATTTCTTTCCTCACAGTATTTTATCAACCTTTCCTTACCATTGTCCTCATCAACTTTTGCAGGCCACATCTGCTTTTGCTGTCTTGTGAAAGTTTGAACAAAGGAAAAAGGGGAATTCTCTAAGACCAGAAATATGCCTCAGTTCTAATGTATGTCTAGCACACTCTTAATGTATTTACTTTGGAATATTTTTTTTTACATACACTTTCATACATTGTCTCTAATGCACCTACAACAACATGATATGAAAGCAAACCATTCCTACGAAGGGACTAATTGTTAGGTCAGCCTCACACAGGAAGGAAGTAACAGGAAAACATGATTTGTCAAGAATAATTATGCATGAAAAGTATAAGAAAGTGGACATTGTACATTGGGATATTCAAAATGTAGGCAGCTGGGAGGGTAAAGGGAGAAAGCTGGAGGGCCTCGCTGTTGGTATTGGCTCTGCAAAACCAAGTGCAACTGACCTGAAGAAAGATTGTGGAAAAAGCTGGCATGTTACAGGAAAAGAGGAGTGACAACCCTTTGCCAGATAGAGATGAAAGAAATCTGGTACTTTTAGTGGAAGGTGCTTCTGCAGACATGGTGGCTGAAGTGTTTTGCAAATTTCCCTATAGTATGCTATAATAATATCTAATGATGTTTGAAAGTTACAGACAGTATTTTCTATTTTTCTATGCAACTAAATTTCCCTTTTCAGTGCTTGCCCACCTCAGCTGCTGTTTCTGTAACATCCAGTTGTCCTTGGTCATCTCCTATCCCCAGGAATGCAAAAGCAGACATCTTCCTGGAGCCTCCTGAGGAGGCTGAAAAATACAGAGAAGAGCTGGAGGCCCCTGGGCCCTCTCAGAGACCTTGGGTGGCAGATGGTGGGTAAAGGAGTCTCTGGTCTGACAGATGGAGAATGAGGGGTCTGGTCAGAACTGCACTGACAATGTGGCTTGCAGTGGACACCTGGAGAGCAGAAGAGCAGGCAGCAGCAGCAGCCTCAGGGATAAAATTAGTCTTCCTAGTGCAGAGAGCTGGTGGTCTGAGTTTGGGCTGAGCTGGCTGCAGCTAAACCAGCTATTGGTACTTCCCCACTCCAAAAATTCATGTGTAAGGCACAATTAGCATGAAATGGTATTTGATTGTTCTCTGTTCTGCCTAGTCCCAGCCCTCTTGCCTTCCCCTTTAGGGAACTGGGATGGGTGGGGGCAATCTTTAGGATCAATTATAAACTTTTTCATTTGATCAGCAGGGCTTTTTGTTTTGGTGGAAAAGGGTAGAGTTCTGTGTAACCTTAACACTTTGACATCTCGATTGACCTAGGAGACGAGCTTTAAAATGCTGACATTTTTAGAGGTGCTAATCTCTGAACAATTTGTCTTGTACCCTTCTTTTAATCCCGTTTGTTGACAGCACATTTTGCTGCTATTAAAAGCACTGGAAAGCTCCCATTGATTTTAAGGATTCAGAAACAGGCTTGCTGTGACAACCACTGCCATCCAGGACTGATTGAAGAAATAGCCTGAAAGACTTCAAAAATGGGGCAAAGGGGGAGTAGGGAGTTTCTTTTATAAGCACGGGAAGTGGGTTGCAGAATAGAGGGTGTGATATGGCAAAAAGGCTTTGTTGAAGCTCTGTTATGGGGGATCTGCTTGGTGAGTAGTTTGATCATTTCCACCACGACCCGTGAGACTGCTGAGACTGTCACCCCACCACGCAAGGTGTCAGTAAATATACACCCAGTGTCTAAGTGTTGTCTGTCCTAAAGCACTGATATTATGCTTAGCCATGTTTCATTGTAAGATTTAATTGAAGTGATGAGGATTTTAAATTGGTTCTTGCTTTCCATGCTGCTTCAAATTATTCTTTACAACCACAGCGACAGTGTTCCCAGTGCACTGAAGCATTTCATGTTTTCCTCAAGGCAAGGCTGAGGATTCAGTCTGTAGTTCCTAAGCATTGCCCTGCTAAATCTGGTTTTAGTTAAACCTTCTTTTTGAAGTACATGGCCATAATTAGATCTGCTTAGAGGAGACAGCAAGACTGTGACCCCAGATCTTTCCTCCAAAAAGTTTCCTGTCAGTCTTCATGTAAAATGGTCTCCTCTTTGCCTCCCCCGTCGCAGCACCCCCAGCAAGGAATGCACTGGCAAGTCCCTCGGAGGTCTGTGATAATACATTCCTCTTGGCTTCGGTCATCCTGGCACAAAGATGCTCTTGGCTGCTCTGCTGCTGATGTAATTCTAGGCCTGGATCACCTGCAAAGGAAACTGATCTGTGAGCAATAAAGCATATAGCCATCTTGAAGTAAAAATGAGAGTGTTGATGTTAACAAGTTTTTAAAACACTTTATTCCTTTTATGTCTTTCTACTTTTATTAACAAACTTCCCCTTCTTCCTTTTCCCACAAGACGGCAGCACCAAGTCTTTCATTGGGAAGTGCTTGCCTTTTTGTTTCCCTCTATATCATGGACCTAAGCAACTGCAAAGGCTGGAGTGTAATACAGCTTGGAGATTTTGTGTGTGTTACCTTTCCAATTTGTATTTTCTCATTATTTTTATGAAGCCTGTAAAATAAAGAAGCTGGCAGGAAGACAGCAGGGCAGAGTATCCATCAGTCAATTACTCATTTAGAGAACAATCAAGCCAAAAATATAAAGTGTTCAGACTAATACATCTCTGTGATTTACCACTCTAAGACCAAATTTTGTGGTAAGAATAGCCCCATACAGAGATATTGTATGGGGTGAGGTGTAAGATCCCATACTTACACTTGGCCCATAACTGTGTAATCTGTTGGCAATTCCTTTAAAGCCTGGAAATTAAATTACTTTACAGAAATAGATTTGCAATCTTTTTTTTCCCCAAGAGTTCTTAGCCATATTGGTACTCAGGCTTTTTTCTCATATGGCGATTGTTTCTGTGTCCTAGTGTCCAAATTGTGACCCAAAAAGAGGAAAAGCCAGCCCAATGGGACTGTGGGAATTCACCATTGCTTACAGTAGTTACTCATCTGACTGCACATTACTGGCTGTAGTAGAGTACTGAAACACTCTCTGTCTACTTTTCAGTAAGTGCATCTCTGAACTTTTAATCTTATAATTTGGAATACAAGGACAGCAGTACAGCTTTTATTCTTTTCTTTTAGGCTGGCGTGCGATCTGTATGGTTTGGAAATGCTGGTTATTTTCTGTAAATGTAATATATTCACAGGATCACAGATCACAAATTCCGTGGTAGTCTATTAAAATAAATAATTTTAAAAACCTGGCAATGACAAGTACAATTTCTGCACAGTTAAGTAAATCTGAAGGTCATCCATTTTGTAGGTCCTGTTTTACAGCCCTATCTGACTGTAAGGCAGCGACAGTTCAAAGTTCATGTTTTAACTAATGAATCTGGTCCCAAGTTCCAACAAAATGGCTCCAAAGGTAATTTAAAAATGAGAGAACAAACAGCCACATCTGACTGTGGAGAAACAATATGAAAGTATTGCAAGTGTTACACAATGTGAACTGGGACTAATCCAAATCCATCTCTTTACACTTGGATAGTCCTCAAAACTGCCCAGTCTTTCAGTCACTTCTGGGATTATATAAAATGGTATCATGTGTTGTTTCAGCTATTCTTCCAAAATTTTTTCTAAGTAGGCATCAGCTTCACAGCCCTTGAGAGAGAACTACTATACAAAACTATATGTAGTTCATTATTCCTGAAACTTTGCTTGCTAAAATCATCAATTCAAATGCTCCCAGGGTCAGACGGGGGAAAAAATGACTTCATTCAAAATCTGCTCATGAACTCAAACTCTGTCCAGGGTGCAATAGGTAACAATTTTAACATTTAAAGGGTCTTTGGCATGTTTCAGAGTTATTATATATCAGTTCACAGCTCTACAGAGGCCATCGTTTTAAGTTGTCATTTTTTTAGGCAAAGAAAACAAGAATTGAATCAGGGTCATGTAGGGAAAATTGCTTCCTCATTCAGAAAGATTAGAAACAGGTTTCAGTTGAAGTGCCAGGTTTCAGTGAATTTCTAAAAAATTTAGATAGATGCCAATTATTTACAAGTATAAATATATGATAATAGGCACTCAAGTTTGGACATGTTGGATATTTGCTTTATGTTTAAATGAAAGTTTACCTGTGCAGAGATGCACAGAGTAATTAGTGAAGTACATGACCTACTACTTACATTAATGCCCTACTAATATTCAAGACCTGTTCTATATGATCCAGTAATTTCCACTAAATTGTGTGAACAACCTCAAGATGTCATCTGACTAGGGGGGTTATTATGACTCAGTGAGGTTATATAGAAGCTTTCCTAACCCTAAACAGATGTAATGCTTTTTCCATCTTCTTTCCCCAAGAGGGTGCTAAGTTGTGCATTCATTCCCTTCTCGTTCCCGCAGTATCTCCAGCAGCAATGGAGAATAATTTTTTTTATATTTGCATCATTTCAGTTTTCATTTTTTTTTGAGGGCTTATATGTGGAAAAATCATAAGACAGAAATAAAAAATCCAGGGGGTGCACATATCCAAACAAAGTGGTTTTTTGAAATTTGCCAAGGCCTGTGCAAATCTGAGGGGAGAGAAATGCAAAGTGTATAATTCACCACATATTTGTAAAGTACCTGAGTAGGTGCCTGATTATCATATTGTGTTGCCATAGTTAGTGTTTCAACTAACTTTTTAAAAACTCACTAAAACATGCCATTTAGGGTCTAAGATTATTATAAATGTCAACAAAAAAAATCTGGTGGCTTAATTCACAAGACCAGCCAGTCAAAGAACCATCAAATGACCTTGTGATTATGATTCACCTGCACCATGGGAGACCTTCAATCCTTCAGTCAACCTGTTGGGACCTGAATCCACCTCTGTGAGGAGGCCCTCCTGGTCACATCACTGGTCCTTTGGAGTGTCTGTTCCCATTCTTCCTGGGCAAAATTGTTCTACTTTTGCAAATCACATAATTCTGAGTTCTTTTCACCAAAGAGGTGAAAATCTTCTTGTAGGTCAGTGTCTAGGTATTCAAATTACCCCAGACACAGGAATTCACTGGTCATCTTCTGAAAAAGCGAGGATTTTTCACTTGTTGGTTTGGTGAATTGTGCCAAGATGTATCTCTATCTGTAGCTTTTCTTAAAATGACAAAGATGGAAATGAAATTACTGATTCGAGAAAAACAAATGTTTCACTGAAATCCACATGAAACACCTTTTTCACTTGAATGAGAGAGAAAAATAAAGACTTTTTTTTTCTTGATACTTATTGAATTTTTGATTCAGCTCTGAAACTGAAAAATCAATTACTCACACAGCTCTGTTATTCAGCTGCTTATGTTAGGGAATGATTAATAGTAACATAACTGAGTACGTAATGCCCTAATGAGAAAAGATAAAGAAATGAGCAGAAAATGAGGCTAAATTATAGCAGAATGACAGCAATGCTTTTGTGATGATAGCAATTATGTCATAGCTGAAAAAGTATCTCTTGGTGACAAGTATATATATCACAGAATGAAAGTTCCTGTACAGTTCCATTTAAAATGTTTATTTTCAGAGGAACTGGAAAGGGATAGATGTATTCTCTTTCATCATTTAAATGTCAGTCTTTTCCTAGATGACTTAACTTGTTTTAAAATGATGCATTGCTTTCAACATTTTTTCATTTTGAAAATTACTGCCTGGGATACAACCCTGGTTTCCAAAAACAGTAGGGGAAGAACAGTGCATGTACTGGTGGAAGGCAGGTGGGTGGTGTGGAGAATGGGGTATTGCCTCTTGCAGTTGTTACACAGCTCATGTGATGTGGGCATGGCTAATCTACAATAGAGAAGAGTCTGTCCTGGTTTGACTGTCCTGATAGACCAAGTGCTGTTGGTCCAACTTGCTTTCGGTGGCAAGCACCATTGCCTTGTGCCCATCATTAGCACACCAAGCTCTCTACATCCAGCTTCTTCAGGTCTTAGGAAATAATTAATCTGTAAACATGCCATCCCGATGCTGGATTTTATGAGCACAAAGCTGGCATTGTTGCAATTCCTCTGAAGTCAGTAGAGCTCTTCTTGATTAATGGGATTAATGAGAATCAGAGCAGGAATTCTGAAATGTGTGTATGCATATACCTGTAGAAGTTTATACATGCATATATAAAGGTATTACATACAGCAGTTTCTTGAGTGGATTTATAGCTTCTGCGTGAGAGTTTTCTCTCCAGAAAATTAACTTATACATATTTCCTGTAAGATTATATTTTTATATAACTTCTATATGCATTTTGGTCCATGATAGTAATAATAATAGCAATTGTAGTAGTAATAATAATAATATTAACAATAACAACTTTCTTTTCATAATTTCTCCAGATTAATTATAGCCTTGTATTTTGAATTATTTTTAGTCAGTATTGCTTATTGATACTACCAACAAGGCTGTAAACTTTTGCCTCTTTGTGCTTGAGACATCATTTGCACTTATGTCACCATAAGATTTTTAAAAATAAGTGATTTGTATGCTCAGTGGAAGTCAAGCTCTGCAGTTATTCCGAGTTATTCCCTGTCCTTTTTTTCACCACTCAAACACTCAACAGGTCAGGACATCGTCTTGGAAAGGGGTAGTGCAAGCTAGAATTATTTCAGGCTGAGGAGAGAAATAAAACCAGATATGCCACTCCTGGAGCAAGTAACACAGGGATGCTGGTGCAAGAGTCATGCTGCTTGTGTTTCCTCAAATGGAAACACCTATGACTCCCGTCCTTGTGTGATGGTTGTGGTCAGCCCATGCCTCTGGTCCTCAGAACAAAAGACAAGTATGTCATAAAGCCCAAATAACCTCAGGTGAAAAATTATGTTCAGCTCGGACAAGATGATGGGACTACCAAGGATGTGCAACAGCACATTTGGGCAAGCCAAATACAGATCTGCTCAAAAATCAGGTGCCTGTGAAGATTCAAATTTATATGTGCATTTGTTGGGTTTGGGTTTAGTTTGGGTTGTTTTGTTTGTTTTATCCTTTCCTTTTAAAAGTCTTCATTGATTCCACTCCAGATACCTATGGGAGTCTTTTTTGGATCCTGCTCTAAGCAACTAGAAGTAGAAGGTTAAAATAGCAGGCTCAAATCTTGAGCAAGTCTAGCCCCTGTGTGAGGGCTGGGGAGGTGCAGCGGGGACAGACTACTCTATAATGCCTCTCAATAGACACAAATCTAATACAATCAGCAAACCTAAGAATTGCATGAGCTGTTGTAAGTAGTTATGTGGTAGTCAAAAAGCTCTGTGTAGCTGTAGGGGGCTTGAATTTGGTGGGTTTTTTCACAGTTGTGACGGGTTTGTTTCTTTGTTCCTTTTTCTGGTTGGAGGAGAGGTGCTCATTTATGCTGCACCTCCAGAATACATGGGCAAAAAGCACTAGCAAAGGTGGGGTTGTGAGATGGATGTGGTAGGCCCTCTTTTGTGTTCAGGGTCGTGTCTTAAAAATTGATGGAAATACCTTCATAGCCTTTCAGATTGAGATTTGAGATATGACATATTAGCATGTGGTGTGACAACCATGGATTACTCAGTGCTGATGTTGTTAAAATCTATCAGTCCCTCTTTAGTTCATAAATGCAGCCACTGAGTGCTCTTCCACAGCATTTGAAAAATTTACTAAGGATTCATTATTGCTAAGTCACTGAATATGGCACTCACAGGAAGCCATGTTTAAAAATCGTGAAGGAATCGTCATGAGATTATTTATTTTTTTCCGCTTTTGTAGGTGATTGTTTTATCCTTATGTCAAGTTGTGACTGAGGTTGCCAAGTATGATATAAACAAGTGCACACATGCCTTGTATTTCTAGAAGTGTCTGAGACCCTGCATTGACAGAGATGAGTTTTTATATTGACTACACCTGAGCAGTCTTGCTCTCAAGCTCCATTGCTGTTGTACAGCTGTGTGAGCTTTTTCATGCTTGACTATCCCGATGTGTGCAACAATATGAATGATGCTATTTCCTAAATCCAGATTTTAAACCTCTTCACTCTTTTTTTTGGTACACTTTCCCATGTTTGAGACCCTCTCATGGTGACTCCAGACACCGTCACTTGTGTTGTTTGATGCTAAAATGAAGCAGCAATTCTTTGGAGCCTGTTTTCTCTCATTTTTCCTGCCCAGTTTTTTATTCACTCTATCAAATATGTTATTTCAGTGATGTGTCAAATAGGAAGAAGTGAAGTGGGCAACCTTTAGTTTAAGGTGTAGGACTCAGGTGCCTTTCGACCCCAATCAGTCGCTGTATTACCTTGCTTTGAGGAGGGGTCAGTGAGAAGAAGCACAAAAGAAAAGGAAGTCCAGAAAAGGTCAGTAGGAGTTAGAGCAACAGGGCAAGAACTGAACTGAGGGACCTAAAAGGTCCCTCAGGATGAGGAGTAGCAGGGAGACAGGTTTAGGCCAACAGAACAAAAGCAACACAAAGGTGAAAATCAGTCAGGTTTAATTTCATGTCCCAGACCCACCTTGAGCAAAAGAGGCCAAGACATTCCCAAAAGACTAATTCTCTCTGCATAAACTGAGAACAGGCACGGTTCTCCCTGCTTTCAAGGCCTTGAGCTCAGTCCTCCACCTATTTTTTCCACAAGAACACCTAGCACATCAAACGTGAGTAATTCAGAAAAACAAGGGTGGAGCCCAGAGCAGGTAAAGACAGCATTAGCAGGGTGCTCTGATGGAGCACAGGTAGATGAAGCAGCCAGCACTAACAATGGTAGGTCCACAGAGTGCAGCAAGGAACCACGTGCACTTCCCTGAGGTCCTGGACACCTATTCCCCTGGCTCCAGAGATGCTTTGGTCAAAGGGTCACAGCAGGCTTCTATGAGACTATTGGTGCTTATTAACAAAATAGTGATCAAATCATACTACAAAACAGTAACCTTGATGGGTCCTGCTTCAGCTGTAATCACTTTTACTTAAGGGAGTTGCACCAGTATGGGAGATGCTGAGCTTTCCCAGCTATCAGAAAGATATACACAAGTGTTAAGAAAGCAGAAAACCAAAAGGAAGGGGGTGGGGGCGTGCAACAGGAAAAAAAAAGTCAGAAATGCTTTTGTTAAAGTTTTAAATCCTGCTTCCATAAAAGGCAGCAGATTCTAACATAGGGCAATTTTCATGCTGCAAAAAGAAAAATAATTTAAAACTTAGGCAGCATGACTTATTTAGAAAGATCTGAGAAGTAATAAAAAAGCCTGTGTGCAAATGTGTGTATGTGTGTGTGTGTGCATGCACAGTTTCTTTAACAGCTGCATGGAACAACCTGTTTTAAATAAGCACAAAGGTGAACAAAGCCAGTTGTCAGTGCAACTCACCAAATGAAGTCTTTTAATGTGCATTACGTATGCCATATAAAATGTATTGCCTGAGATATAACAGCACAGAGTCCAGCTCGAAATCTTTTTCTCAGGCTTTTCCTACAAAGTCATGTTTCAAGTATTTACTGCATTTATCTTCATTATTTGTTTCTCTCCAGAAGGCCCAATGGATCACCTTGTTCACTATATCTTCAGCAGCAAATTAAAATCAGCCTCTTCTCTCCTTCAGTATTAAAAATTTTCATGTTCTAACAAGATGCCACTGAATCAATTTGTATCTGTTACACTCAGAGTAGGCAACTGGCTAAGTAGAAAGTGGAGATCAGGTCCGACTTACCAAATGAGTTTGACTTACCAAAAGAAGGCAAGAAAACAAAAACAAAATAATGATGGAAGATTTTTCACTGCTTTGAAGGTTTTAGGAACAAAAAACCCCTTTGATAAGCACACAGAGTACCTTTTTATGTATGTAAGTGAACACAATTTTAGGAAAAGCTTTGCTTTGCACAAACAGAAATATTTGGGCTTTTTGTAACATATTAGAGAACTTGGAGAGCGTTGCAAGACCTCTGCCTTCACTATAAATGTTACATGTGTTTCTGCACTGAAGATGAAGAGCCAACAGAGAGTAGGGAAGTCTGCTGGAAATGTTACAAAGCCGTATTTACAGATAATTTTATAATCAGGCAACCATTTGTTACAAGTCTCTAAGATCCACAAGAGGAATCTATTGCTGTGAAAAGCTTAGGGAATTTTTAAAGAGAGCAACTTATCAAAGAAATGTGTAGTCTATTAGCACATCATTAAATTGTTAAACCAATTCCATCTTTTGCTTCCCAGTTACTCTCCCCTATAGCAGATAACTGCACCAGGTGCACAGAATAATTTCTGACTTTCGGAGGTGAGTTGGAATTTAGGATTCCTATCTATTCCCTCCCCATTCCCTCCAATGCTTTTATTTCTTGTTTGTTTTTTTACCTCGCCTCACAATGTTGAAAGAGCTGCTTTACTCAGGAATGTGTTTCTTGGACTACTTCATCCCAATGAAAGCATGAACAAAAAGATTCATGAGCAAGTTAGATTTTCCCAGCCTTTGATGTGACTTAAAGTTGAAGGTACTCTTGAGAAATAACAACATATGGAGCACCTTTATATATTTATATAGATACATGTGATTTCTCTGTAGTAAAAGAAAAGCTGTAAATGTTAAAGGCCTGTTTGACCTTAGCTGTGACATCTTACATGATCTCTCCTATAGCTCTGGTACTGGCATAGTGGAGGGTACCTGGCATAGTTGAAATGTGGATGGAGAATACTGTAATTGTAAAGTCTCATAGTGGTACAGACATAGCTCAACTAGTGCAGGTGTGTAGGCTCACCACTACCACACTGCACTTTGTCTGACAAGTCTTGTGGCCAGTTGTCTGCTGGCTCACATCCAGGCCACTTTGGCAACTCTAGGTCACGTTCCCTCTTCTTATATTTCTAAGTTGCAGAGAAAGCCGAGGGAGCTGGCAGTCTGGCATAAGTCCCCTCTGGGGATCACTGGTGGTCACAGGTGCCACTGGTGACCATCATGAGGCATTGTATGTGGTATACATCACCTTTTCTTAGGGACCCAGCCCGATTTAGATTTTTCTCAAGATGAAGTTGCCCAGGCCCTAAAAAGGCTGCCCGGAGAGGTTGTGATGTCTCCATGCTTGGAGGTGTCTAAGACTGAAGTAGAGCAGGTCTTATGCAACCTGCTCTAACTGGACCTCCAAGAGGCTGGACTAGACATATCCAAGGTCCTTTCCAACCTCAACCATTCCATGGTTTTATGATGTGGTACTCTCTGGAGGACATGCATTTCCTGATGACTCTGCTTGCACCCATCTTGACTTAGACTGGGATGGGCTCTGTAGCATCCTCTGAGTATTTCCTTTAGCACATCTCTTGCCAGGTACAGACACTGGCAATGCCCCTGGTCACCTTCTCTTCTTCTTGTGGCACATTATAGTTCTGGTTGCTGGTTTTTTGCTACAAAAATTGTGATAGGTAGAGACAATCCCTTGAGGTCTCTAGTGTGAGAGTCCACTGCATGTTTGCTGGGATTCTGAGTTGTTGGACTTCATGAGATAGGTGATCCCTTTTAGCCTGAACCTCCCTTCTTCATGTCACATCTGTACAAAGCTGACTACTATAAACTCATGGCTGCTTTCCCGATATAATTATTAGGATCCTCTTGATGTCCCAGAACAACTTTCTGCTCTGAGATGAGACCATGAAAACACAAATGATGGAAGATGTGTTGCTTGCAGTTCCAGCCTGGCCCAAGTGTGGCAACATGGACAAAAGAAGGGCCAAAGCAGATATGAGATGACACCTAGGAGGGTTGTTGATTTGGGAGAGGTGGGTGTTAGAAATGGAGTGCAGAGGTGAGGAGAACCTGAGACTGAACAGGGGGGGAGCAGCAGGACTGGGACAAGCTGTGCAATGAGCTCAAAGCCCAGAGCCAGCTGGGATGGTGTGTGTGCCCAGATAGCCTCCTGCCGAGCCAGCAGTGCTGGTGGAACAGAGCCTTGCTCTCAGCTGCTGATCACAGACAAACTCGTCTGTCAGCAGATAGTTTTGAAACTTGCTTGCAAAGTGCTCTATGCCTTTCTAGTATCAAACTGCCTCCAGCCTGACACCCTGCTACTGCTATCCATTATTTTAACTTAGAATGCAGACTTTTATGCCAGCAATATAAAGGATCTAAACTCTTCCGACATCTCCTGACGTGCCCATATAATGCCACATCATAAAATTTCAATGGTCAATATCTATTTCAGTGTTTGCCATTGTGCATGCAATTTCCTCTTTTTAAAGAATATTTAGCTCTACCAAACAATTGTTCAGATTGCAAAGGACAGAGTAAGTAGAGTAAGCAGAACATTTGTCTGCTCAATGCATGTGATCATTTGTGTTTGCAAAATCAAACACGTTTTGTACAGAAACCTTTCCTCTGACACTGGAAAAATAGAAACAAAGCGAGATGCATCAACTTTGCATACAGGAAGAAACAATCTCCCTGTAGGACCCCCAACTTCATCTTTTGGAAAGTGTTTAGTAAATGAGGCAGAGGATTATAAAATGGGAGTGAATGATTAAGGCTAGTATATGTTTCCCTGGAAAATGTGACTCTACTCCTGTTGCGTTTGTGTGACAGATTTCCTACATGGTGCTAGTTAAGTCATGTGAAGCTAATTTACATGGATTGTGAATGCTTTTCACTCTAAGAATGGTTCTCATTTTGGGGAGCTTGCTGGATCTGGGCTCTGATGTGCAGGAGTCTGGAGCATCCACTCCTGGGTGGAGGTAAATGGGGTTGTGATCCGAACACACGCAGCACCCACCCTGCAGCACTCTGAAACCCACATCCTGTGTACCCTGGAGCAGGTGTTCCAACCAAAACCTTAGTCCCTTTGCGCTTCTCTTTCACACCCAGAAATTAATAATTCTGTTCCCTGCAGAGTCTGAAGAGGGTGTGGTAAACAGGGCCTTGAATAAAGAGCATAAAATCAATCACTAAGCACCTGCTTTTCAAATGTGCTCTGTTCAGCCTGTGTGCTGAATGAGGTAAGGGTCCTAAGGAAAAAATAATGAAAGAACATGAAATTAGATAGTTTCTAAAAAATGTAAACATACATTGGTCCGTTTTTAATGGATAATAATATTTGACATGATATGCTTTCAGTGTTTTGGCTATTAAAAGTTTCTTAAGAAAAGTGGAAGGTGAACAGGAAGGAAAAGAGGAAAGCAAGGGTGAAGGAGAGGAAAGAGAAGGAGAAGGGAAAGGGAAGAGTGGTTTCTAGTTCCCTTGTAAAGACTGAAAAGGTGACTGTGAGCAATCTAGGGAATCATTAGGCAAATAGAATGAATCCCCAAATTCTTTTATGTTGTTTTAGGAACAAAAGAGCTGGTTTAGGACTTCTTTAACGCAGGGTACGAGCAGAACGATGCTTTTCAGACCTCACCAGACTCAGCATTGCTACTATGCATGGATTTTCAAAAACAAACGCGTGCATATATTAAATCCACAGGGGATTTTCTTCATGTATTCATGCCTTTAGCAACTCATGTTAAGATCAGCCAGCGCGCACCAGCAGTAGTACTGCCACTTCAAACAGCGCGAAGACAACAGGAAAGCAACAGAACTTTTATTGAGCCAGAGGAATGAATCGGCAGCTGGGACTGGGAAGCATCGCTTCGTGCATCCCAGTTCAGTTGAAACAAAAGCAACTCACAAGGGTTCTCTGCGATCAAATTATTAGTTCTTAATCGTTCACTTCTAAACTGTACCTATAAACAGCCCGGAGTGGTTGTCAATAACAAACTCCTGGAGAGCGGTCCCAAAGGGAAGCGCTGGCAGACGCGAGCCGCCGGCTCAGCCGGACCCTTTCCCCGGTCATTCCCGGCTCCACCCCTCGCCTGCCCCGAGGGGAGTACAATGCAAGGCGCAGCCAGCACCTAGCAGCGGGGGGAATAAACCGTGCCCCGGAATCTCCCTCTTTTATTCTTGTTTTAGTGTCTTTAAAAAAAAAATAAATCTAGTTATAAGGTAAGAGAAATTCAGATTTTTTTTAACGTAATTTTAATTTGAGCGCTGCTAATTGCTGTGTACATGCGCACTGCGCTGGTTCACTGAGCGCACCGGGCATTAGTGTAGGCGCCCGCGGGAGGGAGGGAAGGAGGCTGGAGCGGGGTCTGCGCGGAGCGGAGGGCCCGGGATGCTCGGCGGCTCCGCTCCCGCCGCCGCGGCTCCGGATCCAGCCTGGCTGGACAGGCCAGGACAGTGCTGAGGAGCCTGGCCGGCCCCGAGCTGACCGTAGCGTTGGGCTGGAGCTCTGGAAGGTGCACCTGGTGGGGCTGTGCCGCGGGGCTGCCTCTCCCGAGCAGCGCACACGGAGGTCGGGGGAGGAGAACCGCAGCCCGGAGACAGGTTTGGCAGTTTTAATCTCTCACCTGAGCGCTGCTGCGCCTTTGCTCCCAGCTGCTGTTTGCATGCTTTCTGTGCATCCCCCTTCCTCTTCTCTGATCGCAGAAATTAATGTGGGTACCTCGACTGGGGAGCTTGGAAAAACTGCCTGTCCGCTTGGAATAACGTTTCGTGGTCCGAATGGATGTCAGTCGGGTTTTGTTCTTGAAGATCTTTGGTGCTTTTTTGTTATTAACAAGGTGCTGGAAAGGTGGCGGGACACTGAATTTAATGAGTGTTCTTATTCAAAAACACTGCCTTTAGCCACTGTTCACTTGGAGTAAGACACTTCTAAACAAATGAACTATTTCAGCAAACTGGATTTCAGTTTTTGCAAAATCACTGTTAGAAACAGAAGGAGGAAAAACAACTGTTGTAGGTGGTAAGCAACGTGTCCTCCTAAGGAGGAAAAGACTTCCTTTACTTTCAGTATATTTTGGGAACTCTCAGGTAGTTTAGAAGTAGCAAGAATATTAATTTGCTTGTGATATAGTTTGATACAATCACTTCTCAAAAGTTAATTCAGCAATGAAGAATATGCACTTTTTTGCACTTTGAGTTTGTATAATATGTAGCCACAGAAAATTGTCTTTAGATTTACTAGAACTGATAACATTTTTTTTAAAAGTTTGTTCTGTGATAAAACTCAACAGCAGCTTGGCAGGTTCTATAGTAAGGTCATTCAAATATTTTTCTCATTGCTTACCTTTAAAGTTTAATGGATAGAAAGGAGAAAATAATACAGATGTGCTTTATTCTTTTGCTTGCCATGGGATCTGATCTCATTTACATATTTCTTCTCCCAGCCGAGATTGATATGTGGGAAGTAGTGAAGCTGAGGATTTGAAAGTGTTACCTGATTTTGAATTGCTCAATTTAAGAGACAGGCTGGATTGTTTTGCTTCCTGGAGAGCCTGAGCACCTTTTGTCTCTCTTTGATTTTAGATGAAATTGTAAGTACTCAGAACTAGCAAACTTCAGCCTTTGGGTATCTCAGCCTGGCCCAAACATGGAAGCACTCAGAAATAGTCCTGACATGTGGAGGATTTCCCAGTGGCTGTAGAAACAATCTTCAAAATCAGCTGTTGTACACTGAACGGGGGGGATGGGGGGGGAACTCCTTTATTAAGTTAAACCACCTCTTGCTGGTTTACATTGTCTGACATCCCTTAATGGGCAGCAGCTTTCTAGCTACCACTAGGAAGTTGTCCAGTCTCTCTAACTTTGCAGATACAGTAGCAAACTCTTTAGGTTTGAAGTGGAAAGATGAGCTTGCGAAGGCATTTGCTTTCCCAGTGAAAATTCCCTTGGGATTGCTGTGTGAGCGGCATAGAAATGCTGTTGGCCCCTCAGGAGGAAGCAGCCTTCATGAGCCATCAGTCAACTCATCCTTAGAGTGACCAAGTCCTCATTAAACTACTTTTCCTTAATCTCCTCCTACAGGCTTTCGAAAGGATAGGTTAGAAGTGATTACATTCCATCACCACAAACCTTTTGGAATGTAAAAGGCAAAATAGGTACTATAGGAGCAGTACAACAAATGGCTTTGTGCTAGAGCAGCAGTGAGGAGCTCTGTGGATCTTCAGGCTGTCTATGAACTCATTTAAAAGGTCCTGCAGAGACCTTACCTGTTTCCCTCCTTCCCATCCTCTTTTTTCTAACTGCTGTTGCTTCTGCTGCCAATTTTGATAGCAGGGGAAATAGCTCTAGATTTCCCTCCTCATTGGCCCCTCCTGCAAGTGCTTCAGTAAACGCTGGGGAACACCTTGGAAAGCTTGGCTTAGTCTGTTTGCAAAGCAAGAGGCTAAACCAGGACAACACAGCTGAAATGTGGTGCCAAAATGTTCACATGTACGCAAACCACAGAGGCAGCTCGTGTCCTTTCAGGACATCTTCTGCCTTGCCCTGCCTTCCCAGGGTTTCTGTGTGTAGGTAAGTGCACATTTCTATGCTAGAGATGGTAAAGGTTGTATGAGTATTTGTGATGTTTTCTAATCTTGGTGGAAGTACAAATGGAAAGAGAGGTGCACACACTGGTATAATTTTCAGTAAATGTTTGAGAGGCATACTCTGTTTTAAATACTCTAAAGTGAATGTTTTTTTGAGGGGAGTGGTGTTTTTTTGGAAATCACTGAGCATCTTTCCCCTGATAACTGAAACTTCTTTGTATTTTCTTAAAATATTCCCACTTCAGAGAATGGCTTCTCGTATCAGCTATCATTACTGCTAAGCAGGAGTTTTACAGTTCCCAATTTGCTCTATTTATTACATTTCAAATGTAATAATGAAGTTTATTATCCTTCAGAAAGGAAGAAATTGTTTACTGACCACTATTTGTAATTTCTTTTGCAAATGTGAACAAGAACATGCTTGATTTTAGCTAAGGTCTTGCTGCTGCTACTACTTTTACCATTTACAAATAAAATAAATCCTGTCTAAAATCCAGTAGTGCCCATTGGAGCTTTCCTCTTGGGAAACTATTGCAGTGTCTTTCAAAAATATGAAAATATTATAAAGTCTTTCTCTATTCTGAGTAGAGACACTGTAAAAATGGTACTGTGGGGTTTCTCCTGTGCATCTCAGTGATTACACTTGATGTGTAGACTTAAAACAGAAAAAACAATAAGTGAAGTCTGTAGCTTTATTGATACAATGAACTGATTGGTCTTGAAGAGAATGTTAAATTACCCTTATGGCCACCCAGAACACTCCAGCAAGAAGCCCTTCAGTCACTCTGCATTTCTCACTTGAAGGAGGAGATACAGCCATCCATACCTCCTGTCCTTCACGGCAGACTCAGGGACTCGCAGCAGACCAAAGCCCTGCCTGGGTTGGACACCACTTCCCAACATACCTAATGTGCTGTTTTACAAACTGCCTCTATGCTGTAACCCAGGAGTGTCTTGTACAAATACATTGACAGGATAACTAGACTTTCTGGCAGCTGAGGGTGTGGCGGGAAAAAAGGTATAGTGTTGACCAGGTTTACCTTCCAAACCTGAAGGAGTGATGAGCCCCAGCCTGAGTAAGGCAGAACTGGTAGGATGAAGCACAGGAATATAACTATAGTAAAAGAAATGAAGGCACATCTCTGAAGAAGTAGGGTTGTAGCTATCAGCACCCCATCGTGCCTCTGTTGATCAATTTGTAGCTTGTAGGAGGAAAGGGGAAGCAGAAAGACCTTGTGCAATGAAACCTAAAGGACAGAGGAGAGGGAGGGCCTGCTTACTGCCCATCCACTCTGCCTTCCTCCTTGCTGACTGCTTCCAACACACCATTCATGAAAGATGTTAAAACTTATTCCATAGTTGGTCTTCCTCCACCCTGGTGTCTGCTTTCTCTGCAAGCTGAGATTCATTGTTGAAAGTCCTCAGTCTCCTACTTCCCCAGCATGGCTGCCCACAGACCTCCCTCCTGCTACCCTTGTCTTGAACAGCTAAGGCTGTGGAGGGATGCAGGAGATGCATCTCCCTATGCAGCATAGACCGCATGAGATTGCATCGGTAGCTTCTGTAGTCCAGCATCCTGTGCCAGCGAAGCAGCTTTCTTTATGGTTCAAAATCAGGGACCAGCATTGTCCTGGAGTGTTTGTTTTTAGCTGAGGCAGTTAACAGTTTGCACACAGTCATACCTAAGAGTTCGCTACTTTATTTATCCAGTGCACTGCAAGGGGTAGTGTCATCATCTTGAGTATTGGACACCTGTAGGGCACCTGTTCTTCAGATTCTGTGGGGAGGACAGATAGTAAGGAGAGAGAGAGACCACCAGGACTCTCATGGCAACAAAAGATCATGTACTTGGGGAATGACCTGGGCTGCATGCTTTGACGTGATACTTGTGGTAACCCATTGAGAAACACACAGACTTAGCAGTGCTGTCCATAGAGGAGCAGGCAATGTGATCACTCTCTCCACAGGGAACTGGAGCATATCTATATGTTGGGGTCTAGATGCTAAACCCCTGTTTGTATCCAAACATTTCTTCTCATCTCCAGAAACAACCACAAACCAAGACAGCAAATACAGGGACTGGGCTGGGGGTACCAAATGTTTGGCTTGTCAGTGTTTTCGCTCTATGTAGCCCCATGTTTCATTATTAAAAAGGTTTTGTTTTGTTTTGATTTTGACCCTGAAGGCAGGTGTTTTCAACCTTTTGACAATCCAGAGTGTAGTTGCTCTGGATAACACATTGAAGACACACATGCAGGGAGTCTGAGTGGCTTTTAGTGTTGCATTGGAGCCCGGGTGGTTCTGCATTACTTAGCAAACATTAGCAGCAGCAGTCAGATGAGAAGCTTGGTAGTAAATCTGTTGTGAGGGTCAAGAAGGAACAACCTCACATTGCAGTCTGCTGAAATTCCAGTTTAACCACTGAGGTATGAAAGTTGTACAAGAATGGAAAAGCAGAAAGCGAGAGCAAGCTTAAACTCAGCTTTATTTTGGTGTTTAGAAGTTGCACCAAAAAGGCGTAGAGTTTGTTAATTACTTTGGTAATTAGCACACAGATTTGTACACTGCTTTCCCATTCATCCCCCTCAGAAACAGATTTTAGAAACCGTTTCCCTAGACATGGAAAACAGAAGTATTGTCAAGTGTCTTCTCTGAAAGTTCACTTGTCAAATCTAAGATAGTGTAGTTTCACCATGTTAAAGCTGAGGCAGGATAAAATGCTGCATGTTGCTTCCTACCTTGCTCAGCAGAGATATGGTAGCAAATTCACTTCCATGCATTGGCACAGTTACAGTGCTTTGTTTTCCCAGAGGGGCCAGGCCAGTTAGCTCTCCAGCAAGGCAGTGACAGGGCTAACGTGCTTTCTTCTCCTGTTACTCAGTCTCATGACTGGCATTTTTTTTTTTTGTCTTAGTTTAACAGATATTTGTTGGCTTTCTTGGCATTATTCCTCAGTAGACTCTCAGGTAATCACATGGGGCCATGTGTTGCCAGTGAATTATTTTGCACTCTGCTTAGCAGCCTGGCTGGTGTATACCACCTGGAGCAACTGCTGGGTGAAAATCACACATGCATACCTAGGAATTAAAAATCATAGGCAGTTTTCTAAGCATCTCTAGATAGGCTTTTGAGTGTGGGACAAGGGAGGCTGGAAACTTTCTATTATTTTCATTACTTTGGGAGATGGGTCATTTAGAGCACCACTAGGTTAGGGTACATTGTTCTGTCTTGGCAAATATTTTGTCGAAGGGTACATACTATTTCTTTAAAAATATAGCCTAGGGGAGAGGAGGAAGAGTTCTTGGCAGAAACATTTACATGAAGCAGTGTGATAGAGCAGCCAGGGAATATATTGCATGCCAATAAAGTTCCTTCTTCAGTGTGAAAAGTGCATGCTTTGTGAGTGACAGTGGGTCTTTTTCTACCTTTTGATATTTTAACTTGACCCATCCACCAGCATGCCTTTTCAATCCTTTCCAAAGAGATGCCAAAGCTAAAGAGAATTTTTTTTTTTTTGAGAGTAATCTGTGACCCGGCAAGGTTGGCTGTAAGGTTTGTTTGTTTTTCTCTCTTCCCCTGGTTCCTACTATTCTCTTACTCCCACATTCTATCTGACTCTTGTTTTCAAATGTATTCTTTAGCCTTCTCCTTCCCTACCTACTGCATCCTGTGTTCTGCTTTCTGACTTCCTTCTCTTTTCTTATAGCTTTTCTTTCCAGTTCCTCTTTGTTCTGGTCCCCAAGGAGCAAGGAGTGAAACATTAACAGTTGCTGAAGTACCGAGTTAGTATGGCTGTTATGAGTTTAGAGTTCAGGTGAGGGCTTTGGGAGACATCCTGTGTGTATGACATTGTGCCCCAGAGTCCTTTGCACTGCTTCATTGCTGGGGTAGCAGAGAGGAATGTTTTATCTGTGCTTCACCTGCTATCATCTACAGTCTGGCATTTAAGATAAAAATACTGATCAAAGTCTATCTTTGCTAAGATATGGATGTTCCAGTTATTACAACTCAGTTAACAGGCATAAATTGCTCTACTATTATCAGATGTGTGTCTCATTTATAAAAAAGAAGCTGAAAAGCTTCAGACAACAGGGTAAACAAAGCAAGTGGATTTGAATTATCACGTCTCGATAGGGTATATGGGAGTTGTAGGTACTATGACAGTGGTTTGGAAAACACCATTTCACAGTAAATTCAGCATGTGTACCTCTGTCTTTCTAAGTTGGAGTGCTGCTTTTACAGTAAAGCTCTTGGATTGGTAGGGCATACATCCCTGTGTTATCTGTACCTCTTTGTCAGTTGAGGATCACCATCCTCAGAAAACTATGCTTACAACACAGAATCATAGAATCAACTGGGTTAGACAAGACCTCCGAGATCATCAAGTCCAACCCTTAACATGTTCAAGAACTTCCTCTACTGATGTCAGCATATCCTGAATATAAATCACAGGTATAAAATACATTACTAATAATATCTCCATGTTGCATGGGTAAGGCTGGAAAATGTAGGTCTCTATTATCCTCCTGAGGATACATCTAATTTGTGTATTGTGAGCTTTTATAGTGTCTGAAAATACACCTTTACAGACCATATAGAGAAGAGCATTTTCTGGATGAGGTTAGCTGTAGCCAGAGGTTTGATTAGTCTGATCCTTGTGGTTCACAAAATCTACTAAGTGGAAATGTGTTTGGAAGAAGAAACTTTTTAACATAACAGTCAATGTGCTGGCAAATTTATCTTTCTGCTAATTTTGTATGGCTGTGATGCCCAGATAGTTATCAGTTGTGTGCTAATGTAATCTTCTGTCCTGCTGGTTTATTTATAAACTAGGATTGGTCTGTTTATGTGTGGCTGCATATGGCAATTAGTTTTCACTTTTTATCTTACTTTACACATTTTTCTATATGCAAGACATAAGGAAGAATCCACCTTGTAAAACAAGTTTGATATAAATGGATTGGTGAGTAGATAATACCTGTCCTGTTGGAATACTATGTACTTTTACCAACATCATTCTAACAGAGAAATAAATAGAGAGAAATTAAAACCAGATGTATTTTTATCTATATATGTATAAAATTTCACTGTGTTTCAGATTTCTAGATGATTTTATACATTTTTCATTTAACTTTTGTAATTTAAAATATTGGGCTTGGGAATGTAACTGCAGTAGGTAGTTATTCTGTGATTTCTTGCAAGACTACTTGAAATAAAAAAAGAAGCTAACACAAAGGTGATTTTTAAAATGGGGAAATATACTCACACATATATATATATATTAGTTTAACGCATATCTTCTAACTTGTTTCAGGTTGAAGAAACTTCTTGAGCAGGAGAAGGTCTATCAAGCCCGGAAGGAGAAGGAACATACAAAGAGAATCAATAAACTAAGAGAAGAACTAGTCAAGCTCAAATCATTTGCACTCATGCTGGTGGATGAAAGACAAATGCATATTGAACAACTTGGTCAACAAAGCCAGAAAATACAGGACTTAACCCAAAAACTAAAAGAAGAAGAAGAAAAGCTTAAAATTATTAGTGCAAAAACTAAAGAAGATGGACAAAAACTGATGAAGTTAGAGGCAGAACTTGAACACAAAACTTCATCATTTTCTCAAGAACATGAGGAGATGACTGCTAAACTGGGTAATCAAGAGTCACATAATAGACAGCTAAGGCTTAAGCTAGTGGGGTTGACTCGCAGAATAGAGGAGCTGGAAGAAACTAACAAAAATCTTCAAAAAGCTGAGGAGGAACTTCAAGAGCTAAGAGATAAAATAGCAAAAGGGGAATGTGGGAACTCTAGCTTAATGGCAGAAGTGGAAAACCTCCGCAAGCGTGTGCTTGAAATGGAGGGCAAAGATGAAGAGATCACAAAAACCGAATCCCAGTGCAAAGAGCTGAAAAATAAACTGCAAGAGGAGGAGCACCATAGCAAAGAGTTGAAACTTGAAGTGGAAAAACTGCAGAAAAGAATGTCAGAACTAGAGAAGCTGGAAGAGGCTTTCAGTAAAAGTAAGTCTGAATGCACTCAGCTACACTTAAACTTGGAGAAAGAAAAGAATTTGACTAAAGATTTGATAAATGAGTTGGAAGTGGTAAAGACTCGAGTGAAGGACCTTGAGACATCAGAAAGCAAGTTGGAAAAGGCTGAAATAAGCTTAAAAGATGACCTTACAAAGCTGAAGTCGTTTACTGTAATGTTGGTTGATGAACGAAAAAATATGATGGAAAAAATAAAACAAGAGGAAAAAAAGGTTGAGGGTCTAAACAAGAATTTTAAAGTTGAACAAGGGAAAGTTATGGATGTAACAGAGAAATTGATAGAAGAAAGTAAGAAATTTTTGAAACTGAAATCTGAAATGGAGGAAAAAGTGTCTAGTTTGACAAAGGAAAGAGATGAGTTAATTGGCAAACTGAGAAGTGAAGAAGAAAAATCCTCTCAACTAAGCTGTAGAGTTGACTTGTTAAAGAAAAGAATTGATGGTGTAGAGGAAGTAGAAAGAGAAATTACAAGAGGTCGAACCAGGAAAGGACCAGAGCATGGTTGTCATGAGGACAACAAGATTAAGGAACTCACTGTTGAAATTGAAAGACTGAAAAAACGCCTCAAACAATTGGAAGTGGTTGAAGGAGATTTGATGAAGACAGAAGATGAATATGATCAGCTAGAGCAGAAATTTAGGACTGAGCAGGATAAAGCTAACTTTCTTTCTCAACAGTTGGAGGAAATGAAACTCCAGATTGCCAAAACCAAAGCAATAGAAAAAGGTGAAGTGGTGAGCCAGGAGGCAGAACTGAGGCACAGGTTTCGTCTGGAAGAGGCCAAAAGCAGAGATTTGAAAGCAGAAGTTCAAGCTCTTAAGGAAAAAATCCATGAGCTGATGAACAAAGAAGACCAGCTTTCTCAGCTCCAAGTTGATTATTCAGTTCTGCAGCAAAGGTTTATGGAAGAAGAAAACAAAAACAAGAGTATGGGACAGGAAGTTCTGAACCTAACAAGAGAGCTGGAGCTTTCTAAGCGTTACAGCCGTGCTCTGAGGCCCAGCATAAATGGACGAAGAATGGTCGATGTCCCTGTGACATCCACTGGTGTGCAGACAGATGCCGTAAGCAATGAAGCAGCAGAAGAAGAAACTCCTGCAGTGTTTATAAGGAAATCCTTCCAGGAGGAGAATCATATCATGAGCAATCTGCGACAGGTAGGTCTGAAAAAACCCATGGAGCGTTCTTCAGTGCTCGAGAGATATCCTCCAGCAGCAAATGAGCTTGCTATGAGGAAATCTTGGATACCGTGGATGAAAAAGAGGGAACCTGGGGCTCAGGCAACTCCTGATAAAGGAGCCCGGACCCACGGTAGTCCAGCACATCCTGGAGAGGTTGTCCTTTCACCAAAACAGGGTCAACCTCTTCATATTCGGGTGACACCAGACCATGAGAACAGCACAGCAACTTTGGAGATAACCAGTCCAACTGCAGAGGAATTTTTTTCAAGTACCACTGTCATTCCTACTTTGGGAAATCAGAAGCCACGAATAACCATCATTCCCTCTCCAAACGTTATGCCACAAAAAGGAAAAGGCAGTGAAAGCCCAATGGGCCCAGATCGTTCTATGTCTCCAGTCACTATAACAACGTTCTCCAGGGAAAAGTCCCCAGAGGGAGGGAGAGCACCCTTTGCCGACAGACCTGCATCGCCAATTCAGATTATGACAGTATCAACATCTGCAGCACCAGCAGAAATCTCTGTCTCTCCACAGTCACAAGATATGACCATGGGAAGAGCTGTCTTCAAAGTAACACCAGAAAAGCAAACCGTCCCGACTCCAATCCGCAAGTACAATGCCAACGCCAACATTATTACGACAGAAGACAACAAAATCCACATCCACCTAGGTTCCCAGTTTAAACGTTCTCCCAGTGCTGTACCTGATGGTGCAAGTCCTGTGATAACAGTGAGACCAGTGAACATAGCAGCAGAGAAAGAAGTTGTGACTGGTACCGTCCTTCGATCACCTCGAAACAACCTGTCCTCGCGACCCGCAGCGAGCAAGGTGACAAGTACCATCACTATAACACCTGTTACAACGTCTTCCACCCGAGGAACACAATCAGTGGTAAGCAGCCTAGTCTCATGATGTAGTCTTCGTGGTAAGGAGAAGGGCAACTCTGGTTTGGATTTGAGATACCAGAAGGAAAATGGGTGAGGTGAGGAGAAACTCTTGACTTCCCTACATTTGTTTCAGATACGAGCTTAATTATAAAATCAGAATTTGTCTGATTCATATATTTTTGTACCACTATTGGATGCTGATATAGTTTTGGTATTATCTCCTAAAGCAGTAATTTTCAGAGGAAGTCCCTCCAAAGTTACTTTCAAGTTATTTTCATAATGGCAATCCAGTAAAATTGCAAGTGAGAGACAGACGGACAAAGAATGATGGAGATGGCAGAGTAAGAAATTGTATTTTTATTTTCTGTGAGTGCAATTCCTGACTTTTGAAAATACTCCTCATGTTTTTTAGCTTGGTTGGCGGGTCTTTAGACTGATCATGCAGGCTGGTGTTTCTTTGGTATAATCCCATTATAGTTATAATTCAGTTAATGTCTGCTCTAATACTGAACTCCAAAGGAATAAGTAAGCAGACATATTATCATTGCTTACAGCTCCAAGCCTCTTTCAGCCAGTGAATAGTAAAGCTCTTTTTGTTCCTCTGAACTTCTGCAAGTGCTGTATTACAATAGTGCTTCCTTTAACATATTTTTTTCTGCTTTCTCTCTGGGCTTCTGTGGTGGTACCCCAGCTTGCTTTTCCTACTTCAATCAGTTTCTCACCTCTGTCTTTAATCGCAGTGGACAGTATTTATTGATAATCCTTCCCCCGATTTATTATTGGATGCAGTTTTGTGTTGCTTTAGTTGGAAATACCCTGGGAAAGAAGAATTTAACTGAAATAGAAAACCATCAGTACTGTATTAGTCCAGAAACTTACTCTTACTTAGCTAGACAGAGTCTGCAACAGATGCTTAGGGAAAGATTATTTTGAGTAGGTAAACACACAGTAATGTTTCCCTCAGTGTCTGTTCCTAGTTTTTGGCAATAGGTGGTTATTTCTTTCTGAACCAAGGCCTGTAGCAACATCTTTGTCTTTAATAGGCCGTGGCTGAGTTTTCTTCTATTTATTCTTTAAATTACTTTTTGAACTCATTTATACTGCTGTTTCCACAGCATCAGGGGGCAGTGAATTCAGTTGTGGGCTTTGGAAAAAATGCTCTTTTGTTCAATACCTTCTATGCAATACCTTCATTGTTTACAGCCTCTTTCTTGTATCTTGAAAAATACTGAATAGTCATCCCCTGTTCATTTGTCCATGCAGCTCAGGAGTCTGCAGACCCCTACAACACGCCTCTTCAGCCATCTCTTTCCAAGCTGAAATATCGAAGTGTATTTAAGATACACTTCCACACCTTTGCAGAGAGGCTGCCATTCCCATTTAAGCCTTCTGACATTAAGAAAACTTGCATTCATCATACAGATTTGTTTGGGGTTGCACATGTGCTGTCTCCCTCCCCACATATATAATGTATTGTTGTACATTTACTGTACAGTGCTTTCCTACATATTAGAGACAACTGTTCATTTTTTTAAAAGTCTTGAATTAATTAATTTACAAACTCCTTTGTCTCTCAGAAGCTTGGAAAACTTGTTTTTAAACTTTTCTTTTTAACTAGATGTCTGTCTCTACTGTGATGATGCACTGAACCATGGCAGACAAAACTTTTTTGTTTTGTTTTTTTTCTGGCTAAAAACTGGTTTCTTTCTTCATCCTTCCTGATTTGGAATGTAAGGAAAATAGTTCAACCATAAGATTTACTTTATCTTATGCTTCCCTCTGCTTTTTAATGTCCCTAGTTAGATGAGCAGGCACCTTCGAACAAGCCCAAATGTGCCTTTTCCTCCCCAGCCTCCTGCAAAAGAAAAACAAAAAAGAAAACAAGATGCATATTCTCCAGCTGTTTTGCAAATGACAACTTTACAAAACAGTCAGAAAAAAACAAGTATCTGATCATTTACTCAGTAACCCTAGCAGAAACCAACATTGATACAATTTTGAAGGTTTAAGTTAATAAAATCAAACAAGACAGCTGCTTTCTTTAGCTCACTGGATTTAAGTTTTGTCTTAATGTTCCTCATACAAGATGCTTTGTACAATGTGCTAATGCAGTGCCAAGCTACAAAGGGGAAGTCTGAAATTCCTAGCTCTCATCTCTTCCTATAACAGATTTGCAGTTACTGTATTCCTGTTTGAAAACATTTAGTTTTTCCCATTTGAATTTATAGAGTTATCTTCAGTGTGCACACACAGTACTTTTAAATGTTCAGCCTGAACTGTGGTGTCTCTCTGCATATGTGAGTCCAAAACCAGAGTCTGTGATTTCATTGTGGACCCTCATGATTTTTGAATCCCATGAATCCCATGGATTAAGAGGGGTTCTGGTTGCATTGATTTACACTGACATACTCTATAGAGTATCTAGAGATTTATATTTTATTATATAAAATGAGACCCTGTCCAAAAAAAGACACAGGCATCTGAAGGAGAATATGAGAAATTTTTGAGCATTTAATCAAGAAGAATCAAAAAAGGCACCCCTCAGTGACAATATCTCCACTGGTACCTGGACTCACTGGACTCAAATGTTTTGGAAGTGCTTCATGTTGTGCCTGCTGGACAAGCCCAGGGCTGGCCAGCTGAGCAGCAGGTCTCATCACAACAGTCCCACAAGGGTCTCCATGGCAGCTGATGTGATGGAGCCTATTTGATCAGTTGGATTGAGTTCTGCGTTTAACAGAATCATCACCACTTTGATGAAAAAAAAAAAAGAAAAAGAACCAAAACCTAAAATGGTAGTTGCCTTTTCTATGGCAGCCTATGGATTTAGACAGTTCCCACAGAAGTAGAAAACAGGGGGGTTGGTTCTCCTTAGCTTGATTAGAGTCAAACCCACTCCTAGGGAGATACTTGAACTACCCTAGCAGACCTAGGAGATTATTTTTTTTATTACAGGTGGACCACAGAGTATATGGAGACCAAAATGAGCCTGAAACTGTAGCCTGGTTGTTAGTCTTGCCTTAGCACATTGGCCCAAATTCCTGTTCCCAGGACAGTTCATACAGTTTACAGTAAAAATCCCACAAAATAAAAACAAATATTCTTTGTGGACAAAACCCCAAACAAACTGTGGTGCCTATATCCTGTTTTTTGATTCAAGCCTTATATTTGGTTGTAGGATTGCTGGTGAATTTGGATCTTCTTTGGCTACCAGGAGAGGTGTCAGTATTATAATCACATAATCCCTGTGCTCCCCACCTCCTACAAGCCTGACATCAGTGCCAGCTGTTTATGCTGCCAGGCTCCACAGTGACTTCAGTGCCATGCAAATCTGCAGGAAGCAGAGGGAATCCTGGCTGCAGCAGAGCCAGCGTAGTGGCACAGCACCAACCACGCAGAGCGTCCTGTGACCGGAGCAGGAAGGCACAGCTGAGAGGCTGTTGGGTGCCAGAGCAAACTAGACACACATTTATGCAGCTATGAGGCTACTTTCGTTTGGGCAGCATTTAGTTTAAGGTTGGCATCTAAATGTAGCTCTTTGTAGGTGACCCAGATATGCTCTAGGCATCTGCTAGAGCTGCTGGAGATCCAGGGATCAGCTCATTTGCCCGTGCAGAGGTGTGTGGTGGTGGCTGTGTGTCCTGTGGCAGTTGAGACACATACATGAGGCTGGGAGGCATAGCACAGACCTGTACCTTTCTGCTATGGCAGCTGATGGGACACCTCAGATGGCACAGGATGCCTCAGTGTGGGCACCTGAGTCAGCCTGTTGTCATCAGTCCCCTTGTCATCCCTGAGGCCTGTGTGCTGGCTCCATGGAGACTGGCGCGTGATTTCAGCTGAGACATGGCTAGCTTCAGTGTGAGCTGAATTGCCCACGGGGGTCCACTGACTGTATTGGCTACTTCTCCAGTCCCACTCTTTCAGGATGCAATTGCCTAAACATACTTTTTTAGTGTCATTTTAAGTGCCTACCTAACTTCCAGCTGCTTTATCAGAGATTGCATGTCTCCTTGGGTCCTGTGGCTTATCTGCCAACTCCAGCTTGAGTAGCCCAGGGCATCTCAAATTACACTAGGTGTCTGTTGGTCACTGAACTGAACCATTTCTGTCCAGGGCAAGCTGGGCCCTGATCAGATCAGGGACAAAAGCTGAAAATCACCTTTGTTCTTAAAATATTCCAGAAGTCAATGTGTGCATGAAAGCACTGGTGTGTGTCAGTAAAATGCCCCAAGCAAGATCTGTTACAAACTACTAAAACATGCTAAATGTTTTGTACATTCACATTACTTTTCTTCCTTTAATGGGACTGTCCAGCCTTACTGCAACTTCACAGGTTAATAAAACCAGCCAGTGTCCTCGGTGAGGGCTGATGATTGACTAAACCAGCTCAGCAGTTGTGTGTGTTCATCCCACTCTCAGTAATGTCTCTAGTAACCTCACTCAAGTCCCCATGGTGTTCCAACACCACATAATGCCTCACTAGCTCAGAGCCAGCCCACATCACCCAGCGTCCCATGGGGTCTCATCTGGTGCGCTCCATGCCAGCTGTGTAAGAGTTCCTTCCTGTTTGGACCCACATTCCTGGATCAAGCAAAAGGCAGCAGCCTACAGACAAACAGGGCTGGAAGGAACGGCCTAGAGTTTGTTTCTTGGAAGGAATGGCGAAGAGACAGACAGCCGTGTGGGTTTTCTGCCAGACAGGACAGACACAGGGGAGAGTGTCCTCTGCTTGCCTGCCCTGTCACGCACCAGAGGGGACTGCCGGCTGGAGAGGCACCTTTGTGCCATTTCACTTGGCAAACACAAAATACTTTAGCAGCTGCGTGTGAAGCAGGCATTAGCTTCCATAGGATGAACATGTTAGTATGCTGTAAGGAAGGCAACTAAGAAATTTAAACCAAGTTAGAGTCTTTTCAAAGTGCTTTTGAGTGATTTAGGCTTGAAATGAGTAACTTGAAAGTGCCCAAATCCTCAGTTAATAATTTACATGTGAATAAAGCTGAAGAAATGCCTGAGATTCCAGCTACTCCATTTGATTGCCTCATGTTTACACACTGTGGAACTCTTTCAGGGAGTACAAGATGTTTGTCATTTGGGTTCCCTGGGATGTTGACATATTTTCCAAGGCTGATGGAATGCATTTGCATGTTTTGCCCTACACAATTGTATGGGCCTAACTTGTTTTGACATCTACATGTGAGTTCCATATTAGCCTTTACACTGCTATTGTAAATGTTGCTCTTAGTTATTGAAAATGGCTTCCTTCCTGTCAAGCAGACTGCATTCAAGTTTTCCAATTGTGATTTTTTTTGAGTGTACACATGGGGTTTTGAACCGTCCTTAGAAGATTAAGGAATGGTTTTCCTTTGCATACTCAGGATGCGGACAGAAAGCTCTGATGCTACTGACTGAAAAATGTTGGAGAGAGAAAAGTGCTCCTTTGTTGAGCATTTTTACGAGAATTTTTTAGTAAATGTGCAAATACATGTTGCAGCTGACATGATCCCTTAACTCAATCTATTTCAGTAGTTTAGTTTTATTTTACTTAAGTGTCATAAGTTACAGGGTTTAGTAATTTAGCAGATGGGTCTAGCTAGAATTCCAGGATGTTATGAGAATTGTTCTCTTTCATTAGATCAAAGTCTTCATCCATTATCTGAACAGAAAACAGTCACATATGAAAGTCAGCCGAGACACTGAAGTTGTCACCATGAACATTTGTGTCTGTATTGCACACTGCAGGAGATAAAGCCCATTTTCCTTTCAGAATTGTCACGTTTAGAAGTATTCTCTTTAGGTCATGGTTCATAGGGGGTAGCTTCCAGTTTTGACCTTGCAGAGTACATGCATCATTATCTGGCCAACAGAGACAGAAAATGCAATTGGCCCTTTTGAATCTTTTTATCCTATCCAAGTACTCCCTGTGCGTTTACAGGGTGGGATTCAGTTGCCTAAGCATATGAACTGATTACAGTTTCAAAGCTATGGGATAACTCTGGCCTGGCCTCTGTTTCAGACTCCAGAAGGGCACATGAGCCATGTTGAGTCTGCCAGCTCCAGAACAACCACTTAGGCCATTTTTATATTTTTTTTTTTAATTCTGAAGTACTCACACTTGAGGATAAGTGTGCTTGGTAGGCTGTTGGCCAGGGCAGCAGATTGGCAGAAACAGTAAAATGACCATGTCCACACTGCCATGAGGTATCCCTGGAAATCTGGGTTGGCTGCTTCACCTTCACGAGAGTTCATCAAGTTGTGGGTAGGACTAGAGGGGGAGAACCTTTTTCTACATCCTTCCTACCACAGTCACAGGAAAAGGAAATCCCAATCTTTGCTCTGTCTCTTTCTCTCAACTCCCCTGCTCTTCCAGTGCAGAAATAAGTGGGCCCCGCCATGACCCCAGCACACTTTGTGAAGTAAAATTCAGTTTTATCTATAATGCTGAGCTATCATGCCCCAGCTCTGAAAATGTGGCAGTTACCCTGGGTTCAGTGTTAGCCTCACATGGCTATACTGTTTTGAGGACTCTTGTTAGTCTCTCTACACAATGCTAATATTGTACCTGTCTGACAACTAAGCCAGTGTTCTGGTATCCTCTAAGGTCAGCCTGCACTGTGTTCTGCTGTGGAATGGGAGTTTTGCAACGATTCCCATCCTGATCCCATCTTGATCCAAAACACTGGACCTCAGATTTGGGAAACTCATTTGATCTCGACTGTACCTTCAGCCATATTCTAGCAGTATGTGCCACAGCCAGATTCCAAATGTGAACGTTACTTGATTTGGAATAGTGTTGTTTAAGAGATAAATGAAGAACCAATGAAAAGTGTAAGGTAAGAATCTATGTGAAGAAAAAGTCCTCCATTCATGGCATTTTTCTCTGTCTCTCTCTTTTGCAGACAGGCCAGGATGGGTCATCCTCGAGACCTACACCCACCCGCATTCCTGTGTCAAAAGGTATGAAAGCAGGAAAGCCAGTAGTGGCAGCCCCAGGAGCAGGAAATGTGACAAAATTCGAGCCTCGTGCCGAGACTCAGTCTATGAAAATAGAACTGAAGAAATCTTCAGCCAGCAGCTCTGCCTCCCTGGGCGGGGGTCAGGGTTGATGGCAGTGGCTCAGGGGGTACGTTCTGCAGGTTTTACTGCTCCCATGGAAGTCAGCCCCCCCGTCTGTGTAGTTGCTCACGTTTGCCTGTACTAATGAAGTCCTGCAGCTGTCACTTACAAAAAACTAATAAGTGTGTGCACTGACTACTTAAGTAACAATATCCTTTTGTTTTCTTGAATTCAAATTTAAAAAAGGAAAAAAAAGCCATCATAAAGGCAGTTCTTGTACGCCAGGAAGATTTTCAGTCTAGGAAATGAGAATGGTGCAGCTAAACTAGGTTATTAATCTAGTTCAGGAATTCTTAATGATGGACTTGGTCATTTGAAGGAAGTTCGGTCACTTTTACTGATTGTCTTTCACCTTAGGGAATCACTTTCCACCTTTGCTACTGCATGGGACACTTTCCTTCCTGCCTGTGATCACATTATTGAAATGCCACTTGGCCTAGGGAAGCAATGCCAGGAGACAGTGCACTTGAGGTCCTGTTTTACTGAAAGCTAGTACCTCAGCTGTGGGAGGGAGGGGAAGAGAGAAAGGATGGGCACTGTGTGACCTGCCTTCTCTCGAGGAGCCTCCCATCCGAGTCAGTGTTTCTCAGTGGTGAGGTGCTTTCTCAAGATAGTTACAGAATTCAGGGGCATAGGGATGTAGTACAATGTTTGGCAGCAGCAGTGTTAAGCACCAACTTAATTCTTCCAGAGGTGATTAACATTTGTAGACAGTACTCAAAAACAGGTCCCTGACTTACACACACTGGGTACTGCCAGCTCAGTGCTACGTGAGCCAAAAAGTCTTTAGTCTTTAGCAAAGCTGAAGAAACACTGATCTGGCTAAAATCAATACTGTCCATTTATGGCTGCTCCAAAGATCACTAACACTATGAAGCAAGTCACTCTGTTGACCTGACTAGGTCAGGTAGTTGTTGTTTTCTTTGTTGGGATCTTATATTTAAACCTTAGTTGTCAAGCATCTGTATGTCTTAGAGGGGAAGTCAGTAAAGACTGCTGGTGGCAGGAATTGCTATCTAAAGGCACAGCTCAGGCACAGACAGTGAAAGAGAGAGGGTTTGATAAGGAAGTTAGTCTCATTTTTCAGTGCTGTATAATATGTTGTCATAAATACAGACTGCCTCACAATGCCATGGTGATTCATTGTTTTTCCTTCCCTCTTTGTAATTTCCTCATTTATACGCTTGCGTTTTTTAAGCATGTTCTAAGGAATTGTTCCAGCATGGAAATAGTGTGGATGCCCATGATTGTTATGATTTTTTATTTAATAACAGTAAAGTTATTAAAGGACATTTCCATTAAGCGATCAATTTCCACAGAAGAAAGTCTCAACCAAAAGAAATGGAGCCAAGCAGACCAATAACTGATGGGTTTAAAGTTTGTAGAATGCTTCAACCATCTGAGCAAGCTGTGAAGGACCCAGCGGTTGAAACAGCTTTCAGAAAGCAAGGCGGGAAGACCACCCATAAATAATAAATACAATTCACAGAAAGGAAAATGCACCCGTGGGTGAAATATGAAATGGCTTTCTGTCTAGAAGAAGATATTTGATGGAAGAATCTGTCACAGAAGGTCAACAAAATTATATTCATCCAAGCAGTGTTTAGTTTTCAGTCTGTGATTTGCATTGCTCTCCAGTTTAAGATCCAGATATAGCAATTAGCTGACCATAAAGCTGGTATTTTATTATTCGCATGAAGGGCATTTTTTAATTTGCCACATCAAAAAAGAAGTAGGTTTTGGGTTTTTTACATATGTAGCACCTACAGTACCTGTTAATTCTAAGGTTCTGGTTCCTATGGCCTCCAAAAATCAGATTAATATTTGTAGCATTTTTCCCAACACCCTATTCAGTATTTGAGATAAAACTTGGGAACTGGAATTATCAAGCAATGTGAGTTACTGTTTCAGAAATACATCAGATGCTCTCAAGTAATTCTTATCACTTGAAAGCCTCAGTATGTCAATAAATTGGTGCTGAGATCTTACTGTTCTTGTTGTAACACGGATTTTTTAACAGATGTTTGAAGAAAACACATTTTTAAGAGCTTTTTGCTGGATATTCACTCTAAATACTGGCACTGAAGCAAGTCTTAAGGTCAAAACAGTCATTTAAATAATATTGTGAACATGAGCCCTGAGCTAATGTGGCTTGATACAGTGATGAACTACAGCTGCCTTTTAAGCCTTCCTTATGTCAGAGAAACTTAGTTCCTTAGTTAACTGTTGCTGCACTCAAGGCAATGTTCTGTGCATGCCTGTGGTTGAAAATTTTTTTTTTTGTTTGAGGTCTAAGAAACTAATTCACCTGCAGAAACAAGCCAGCCACACAGTACCTGAAGTCCAGGGTACACAAACTGGTTCAACTAGAGCCAGAACTGCAGGCGCAATCTGGGGATTGCTCCTATGGCGTCAGTAGGATTTGATGAGACAGATTTGAGAAATTCCAGACAGGTCAGACTGAGGATCCTGTTATTTTTCCCAGGGGGAGCACAACAAAAAGGAACTTACGCTCCACAGCAGAAACCTAAAGAGTTGGAATCAGGCAGCTGGTTTAACTGTTAGCTAAAAATAGATACTTAGTTATAAATTTTAACATCTGTTTTAATTGAACTTATCCTTGTTTCTTAAAGGTAGAAGAAGGTTAAGGTGAAGAAAAAAGAAAGCCTATAGTTCAGAAGTCTTAAAATTTGAAGTGTAACTCTGTATTATATTGGAATTTCCTCTAAGTCTGAAGGCAATTATGTTTAGTGACTACAGTAAGACTCTCCATTCAATAGGTCAGGTCCAGAAGGCAGTTTAAACAACCAAGTCTAAAGACAGTGTCTAAGCCCCAGAGGCATCCTGAAGATCTTCCTGATGTTCTTCCACTGCCTTTGTCTAGTCAGGGTTTCTGTTGTGAGTTAACTCTAGCACTGCAGCCTCTGAACCTCACCAAGATCCATAATCCAGGTATTCCTGTATTTCTTCTAAGAGCTTCTAAGTCAAGCCACAATTTCATGGTCACTTAAAGTCAGGATGTAATCCCACACTGGAGTGAAAAGCTGTAGTCCTGTCTTTGTCAACTCCAGCCAAGAAAGTGCTCACTTAGTCACTCAACATGTGGTTGTCCCTTGAGCTGGCACAAGTGTTTGAACCTAACTGGGGAACTGATCTGAATTAAAAGGAATGTGGCAAAACAAAGAAAGGCTAGCTTCAATATAGCTCAGTTCCAGGCTCTCAGGCCTGAAAAAGAAGGAAGGCACAGGAAACCAGGGGCTGTTTTAAAGTGACTGGAATCATGAAGGCTTCCTAGTAGATAAATACCACAGAAATGGAGGGGTAGTACTGCTTATTTTAAAAAGTTTTTGATTGAAACCTTTTTTCAAATGTATGAGACAGATCCCCCTTTCCAGCAATACCTGAGGAGACTCAAACTCACATCAGCTGCAGGCAGGTTCACCAATGGCACTGACAGACTGAGGGGGGGAAGAAGGTGGCATTCTTATTCCCTCCTTTGAAGGCTGTGCTGTTCTGCATGAAGTGCTTCAGTATTCACTGAGCAGAAACAAGTGAGTGGTTGAGTGGTCAGGATATTGAACTAGGAGGAGGGAGCCCCCCTGTTTTCATGTCTCTGTTCCAAAGGCTGCCTTTGAGCCCAGCCTTTTGTGAAAAAAAAAAGCTTATAAGATGAAGTGTCTGTGTTCGTCCATCGTTCCATCTGTCCTTCCCTGATGAATAACACTGAACAGAGCAACCAGTTTCAACCAAACCTAACAAAGCAATAGGGGTCTTCAGAATAAGAAGTTTTTCCACTTTAATGAAAAGGGTGGCAGAGAAGAGGAGCAAGATCTTAGCAGTGCCCCACTGCGTGGAAGACTAGAGCATGAGCTCACCTTCATACAGCATCAAAGAATGAACACAAGAGAGTGATGTCAGAAGTACCACAAGGACAAGCTTTGTTCAAACCTCAGATTTGACAAGGCAACAAAGAATCCAACTCTGATACACTAATCCATAGGAAAATACTAGGGCCTTTATTTACAGGGCTTTTTTGTATTCTACGTTAGTGGATTATAATGCGTAAAACAAGCTTTCCTAAGTGATCATCTGGAATCATTCATCCTCATACTTTCTCTCTCTCTTACCTTTTTCTCTGTCATTTTGTTTGGTTTTTATTTTTTTAATGAAGTGGAACAATTTCAATAGCAAAACACACTCAACTCAGAGTCATAATGATAGTTAAAATGGTTCGTCAGGAAACTAAGGTGGCTGAGAACCAATCTTTGCATTTTTAGTTGCTTTCAACATCAGCTGGAGAGATATCCTGTTTTGGCTGATGGCATGGCCATATAAGCAGTTGTGATAAGCCAAGCAATGGGAACATAGGACAGCAGTAAGGTGGAGAGGGGGAAGAGCAGGGAAAATGCCAACTCATTCATGAGCAGCACACATGGACCGAGAAGGTGCACCCTCAGTTCTCCAGGTGATCTCTCTGATTTTAAATTTAGTTCCTAATAAGTGTTCTACTGTGTTTCCTACGTTGGATCCCATCACCAGAATTACTGCTACATGTGAGTATTGCTAATGTAGTCATTAGCAGATCAATACATTTGAGAAAGTGTGACTAAAAATGAAGGAGCACAGAGCTTCAACCCTCATGCCTGAGGGATTTCTCTCAAGATTGGTAAACATGCTAAGTTAATGGCAGAGGTAAAACATATTTTCATTTATTTTGCGCACCCGTTTTCCTTTTGTGACACCCATTAGTGCGAATTTTGAAAAATCAAACAACACTTTGTGGTTCTTCTGAATATGTCCACGGAATATGCATGTTACTGTATTTAAACCACAAACCACTTACGGCTAATAGTAATTAGCATCATGTGAGTAATCTCTAAAGCCACATTAATATATTGATTCATGCCAACTGGATGCCAAGTCATAGGTCACTGCCTGAAATACACTACTCATGTTCAAAAACATGCTCAATATTTACATGAATATTCAGTAATTCTGATCAGATGTGGAAGAGCATGTCTTTAAAGAGAGTAAGCTACTGTCCTGCTGGGTGTCAGGTACTTGGCATAAACCGCAACAGTCAGGACAATTTTAAGACCAATTATATGTTCCCATCACACATCAGTGGCCAATTTCATTGAGTTGCTTTGAAATACGTAGTTTGCTGGCAGGAGTTTCTGTGAGCTCATCTTTCAAACTAAATGAAAACAACATCAGTGTGAGTTATCCTTATTCCCTTAATTTTGCCTGAGCTCTCTCAGGCAAAACTATATGCAACATTTCTCTTTACAGATGTTAACTTCACTTTGAATCTTACTCGCTACACACTGCTCTTAACCTGGCTTTTTTTTGAAAATGCCACCAGGGTTAACTACTGTGAGGTTCAGAACTATCAGCTCTGGGAGTTAGGTGTGAAACACTCAGGTGTGAATTGTTCTCCAAACAAAAAAACTCTTATTGGGATTTTAAAAGTAGAATTACTGATGTATGTACTCTTCTGTTGCTTGGGCGTGTGCTGTCTGTTGCACATAGATTTTTGTATTATCTGGTGTTACTTGTTTGTATATATTGTAAGAAGAAATTAAACTTTGTATGTTAAAATGTCAGTTTATGTGCTTCATTATATGAACCGGTATCCTGATGTGTTTCCTGGAGAAGTTCTGATTTACATCAGTGGGACTGAAAGCAGAATTAGCTGTTTCACATTAACTGTCATGAAAATCAATTGTTTAAGTTAATTCATAGCTCCTGGAACTATTCACATCTATAACGCTAAAAAAAATTATGTAATCATATCATTCTGATATAATCATATTCCTACAGAGGCTGGTCCAAAAGAACTCTTACAAAATGTGCCTTACTCTAATTTTAGCTTAATAGCTGCTCAGACACCTCTTTTAGTAACTACAGTATGTGTGTGTGTATAATATATATGTTTATATATATGTAAGCATTTCAAATACATACAACTGATAGACAATTATTTGATTTTTTTAAAATAGTTTCTCCTACTCTTATGCAAAATTGCTATATTGGGCCTGTAGGAGGAAGACTGATTGAGAAACATGCTGTAGTTTTGCTGTTCATTCAGTGACTGAGCCTTAACAAGGATATTTTTCTGATACCCATTTAGTTTTTAGAATTTTGTGTCTAAACTCCATATTAATATATACTGTGCATAGTAAATATTAAGAAAATAATTGTTTCATATAGAGTTCACATGACTCCCATTTAAATTAGGGGAGAGTTTGCCTGAGGTTACAGTCTGATATTATATAAATGCAGATTTTAACATAATATTTCACAAGAGCTTCAAGCTAGAACAGCAGTGGTTGTAAGGTAAATTCATACAGTAGTCTGTGATTCTTTCACATTCACTGCTCAAATGTGGTAGAACTGGTATACATATCTAAGATGGTGAAAATCATTTGTTAATGACAAATTGTATGGAAAATAAATCCTTTCAGTCTGGGAAATTCTATTATTTCATTTACCTTAACATATTTTCTAGGATGTTGCCTAAGCACTGCTTTTCTGATTCAGGAATCACCATCAGCACTGTGATCTGCCATCTAGTGGCAAAGTTCTGGCACTAAGAGTACATGGAAAATATTTTCATTTTTCTTTCTTCTTATAATGTAACTTAAACATCTTGCAAATATTAGTTAGGAAGCAAACTAAAGCAGAAGTCAATAAAAATGTCAAAGGCAATAATGATTTGATTAGTGTCATTTCTTGGGTCGTGTAAATCTTGAAAAATTAAGACTATTAAAAAGGGAAGGAATCTTAAGAAAAATAATTTCCTGCATAAAACACAATTTTTCAGAGAAAAATGTCCTTGATAGCTAAATTCTTATATTAAAAAAGTTGCCTGTAAGAGCCATGTATATAGAATAGAAGAACAGACCAGGTCATTAGTACTTCAGCAGAGCCAGAGATTAATCAGGATTAGGGACCTCCTATATTATATATATTATATACATATATAATATATATAATATATATAATATATATAATATAATATAAGTTAAATCCAGCCTTTCAAAGAAAAGGTCAACACTTAGTTTTGCATGCTGTGGCTGAAATTTATCCCCCTTAAAGTCAGTAGCAAATTCAAGAAGACTTGCTGAATAAATCCAGCATAGGTTTGTAAGCCAAGTTTAAATAAAAAAAGTGAGAAATGGCCCCATGCGTCTTCCTCATCTCCATTTCAGAATTGCCATCAGATTTATGATGGATTTGCTTAGACAGGTTACAAGACATCCAACTCCAAGTCTTCCTTATGGAACTGGAACTTGAGTGTCCCTGTGGTTTAATCCATTCAACTGTATTTCTCTTTTCCCTATGGACGACCAAATGATAGTCTTGACATTGCAGTGGAAGCCAGGAGGCTCTGGGCCCTAGACAGGAACTAATTTAGTCTCCCTCTGTAGCATTAGCCAGGACGGTTTTATCAAGCAGTGATGTGAGGGTAAGTCTGTGAGACGTTTCTAGAAAAATGCCTAGCACTGCCACTTGTAATTGTTCTTCTTTAAAGTAACTTGCAATGGATGCATTTGCAGTTTCATAAACCCAAATGTTTTGCTCTCTTTTCTTTTAGAGAGTGTCATCATTCACCAGTTACGCATGAACTCTAGATGAGTTACGGCCCCGCTAGAGCTCCCTGTGTGCACTACCCTCCACGCCCGTGGGATGGATCACTGTAAAGCTCCCTGCCATCAACACCAGGGTCACTTGTGCTACTGACTATTCGTGGAAGTATTAGTGCTTCCATTAGATTTTATATATTTTTTTTCTCTTGGTAGGGCTTTAAAAATGAAGGGCCTTGCGGGCATTTTGAAAGTACCTAGTCAGAGAGAGAGAAGCAGTCTTTCTGCCAGCTGAATTTCACTTTTATTTGCAAAGCCTAAGGCATGTGCTTGATTTTGTTTGATATTTGCCATATAATTTATTTTTATAATACACTTTGTAAAGTAACTGTCCCAAAGTTGCAATTCCTGTTGCTCATGGCGCATTTATTTGTAGAATACACTGTTAAATTTGCAATTTGATATTTTTGTAATAGAGAGTATGTAAAGAAAAATGTAACTACAGCAATGTTTTGAGTTTAAATGGAAAAGTATTCAGCACTGCTGTATGGAATTTGTACTATTGCAGAATATTTCTTGCACTGTGTGATGGTTTGGCATAAAATTAGGTATTAAAGTCCAATGCCTTGAAATACAACCAGATTTGCTCATTTTAAACAGTGTAAGCCAGTTTTTAAAGCTGTGATTTTTTTAATGTAAAGTATGTTTTTACTTCTGCCTGTACCAAAAAAAGGTTGATTTTCATTACACTGTAACTAATAAATTTTCACAACTATGCAAATATAATCAAGTGTTTGCATTTTAACTCCAGTTGCTTAAGGCTGGCAGTGCTCATCTGTGTATTTGTTTATGGGGACAGAATTATGGGTTTGGAAGTTCCTTTTTCTGACTTGTGTCTCATATGGTGTCACAGTGATGTACAGAGTAAAACTAATTCATGGAATCCTAGGATGGCTTGGGTTGGAAGGACCTTAAAGATCATCTAGTTCCTAACTCCCAGCTGTGGGCAGGGTCACCTTCCACTAGACTGGGTTGCTCAGAGCCCCATCCAACCTGGCCTTGAACACTTCCAGGGATGGGGCATCCACAACTTCTCTGGGCAACCTGTTCCAGTGCCTCACTACCCTCACACTAAAGAATTTCCTCCTAATACCTAATCTAAACTGTCTTTCAGTTTGAAACTATTCCTCCTTACTCTGTCACTGAATGCTCTTCTAAATAGTCTCTCTCCATCCTTCTTGTAGATGCAGAAATTAAGGAGAGGGATCAATCACTAATCTGTTAATGACTTGATTGTTTCTAATCTTGTGCATCACAGCACTGGCAGAGATGTTTGAATGCTACAGTCAGAATCTTTAGTCCTGGACTAGCAGGACTGTAAAACTTAGACACCATGCACTCTGCACATGCTGAAGGGCCCCTTTTACACTGGTAGCTGTAGCTTCTCAAGTAGCATCCAGAGAGTTCTGTGGCAGCTATACTTAAGATGACTTTTGAATTAATTATATCTAAAACTACATACAACCCAGGCAGAGTCTTTTTTTTTCTTATACATTTCATAATCAATTATTTTTAATATAAGTCATTGGCACATATTTAAAATACTGCAGATTTTTTAACTGCAGAAGCTACTGGGAGAAACTACTTTTTTGGAAGGGAAAATGGTGATGCTTGAAGAAGATGTGCTGTGAGACGCCAGAAAGAGTGCATTAACTCAGCATCCCACTGGGATGACTAGGTCAGTCCATCTTCGAAGCTGGAATATTGCACTGCTGTGTATTCAATTTGATCTTCATTGGAGCCATGGGAGCTGTTTTTTCCTTCTGTAGAAGGAGTTCTGCATCAAATGCTGACACTGTAGAGAAGCAGGATATTCTGGGATCTGCTTTGGAGTTGATCTCCATTGTAAAGAGTTTGCTAATACAGCTATAGTGAGGAATCAAAATAAGCACTGCTTATCCTGGCAAAAGAGTAATTTTGTTGGTATAGCTTATGCTTAGTTAGTACACCACGTTTTTTAAGGAGTGGATTTTTTTGTACAGCAGACAATGTATGCCAATAACATAGCTGTGTCTGTAGATCTTATTTTAGAGCAACCCGAGAACAATTCCAGCCTTCAGAGAGCAACACAGCTGAAGTGAATAAAGTTTAGTGTGTGCCACATAGTGTTTACTGCTCAGTAGAATGAATCTTCTATTTTCAAAACATCACTTTGGAATCAAAACCTATATATGTTAAGATCTACACTGAGTTCATCTGGAATGAAAATCCTGGCTATTTGAAAGTGATGGTGACACATCTGAAATAAACTTCAGCTTTTACATATGAGTAAGCCATAAGTAAAATCATATTCTGAAATTGAGTCTACATTTAAAAAGTCCAAATCAAAGTAGAAAATATTTTTCCTTGTCTAGATTTTAATATAAAGCCACTTCAGTATGAGTGTAAGTTTATGATACCTAAACAAATTGCAAATACATTGTTTTAAGTTTTTAAGCTTCACAAAATAAAGGTTTGTTTAAAACATAAATACTTCAAGATATATTTGAAATAATTTAGATTTTAAAATAATTTTGATGAGCTGCAGCACTTTGGAGTAGGAGGCTGGTGATTTCATCTTCAATGCATTTATGTTCCTGGTCAATTTTTTACATTACCTTATTTGGATATGAATTTAAGACAAATAAGTAATAAAAGTGCATTAGCCACATAATTAGCCTGTATTTCAGAGACACTCAGGAAGAAATCTATTAATATAGACTAAAGATGATTAATTTCTACAAGTATTGTCATCCTAAAGGAGGTAATCAGGAAGTGCTTTCAGACTAAGACAATTTAGAGGCTACCTTGGGCTAAAGATATCAGTAGCTTTTAAGCAATAGAAAACCAGTGAAAGATCTACTTTTCTCTTAAAGATCTCTTCCTGTCTAAAGAGGATTGAAAGACCTCTGTGGGTATAGTTACAGGTGATAAAATACAGTGTTTCAATCTATTAAAAAATCTCAAATACTTTGATTTCTAGGAAGAAATTATGCAGCCTGTGAGTTTTCCTTGCTGTGAACTATAATTGGACAAATTTAACATGTCCTTTCTTGCCAGTCCTCTCACACCTGGCAGCATCAGGTCCCAGCTTCCCAATATTGCCTCTCAGTTATCCTGCTGCCAGAGAAATTTCTTGCCATCTCTCAGCACAGACTTACAGGCAGTCTTATTCCTTTGGGATCCCAGGTTGCGCTTCCCTGATTCACTGTAAGGCTGTGGGACTAAATGTTGCTATAGCTGAAGGTGGTAATGGAGAACAGAATATAATAAAGAAAAGGGTGATATTAGGGACAAGCAGCTTAGCTATGGGGAATGGAAGCAAAAGGTGGGGCCCACAAGATAATGGAAAAGATAAACTAGGAATGAGATATAGTTTTACCACAGATGACACAAGGAATACGATTAACTTTTGTACCCCATACAGTTTTTTAGTCACCGAATTAATTCTTAAATTTTAGATGCTTATATGTCGAAGTTCCCTATGCTGTCTATGACAAGAGGCCTTCTGAGCCTCCGCAGAGGCTCATTTGCACAAGTCAGTTGCTCCCCCCAGTGGTCTTGGCTGATACTCTTGCTGTTCCAGAGAACTAAAAGGCATTTATTTTAGGGAAACTGTTCTACAGGCAGCTAAAAAGTCTTAAGACTGGAACTACATGCTTATAAAGTTATTAAATAATTCTAATTATTTTCCCCTAAAGTCAAGTAAATACATAAATACTTGCTGAAAGTGGATTTTGGTTACACTCTAGAGACTACAAAGGAAGGACTACAGAGTCCTCACAAAGAGTAATGCAGAAGTGCCAATAAAGTGAGAAACATGGACTTTCAATGTTGCATTAGGGTGAGGAAAGCCTGCTAAGGCAGGTATTCTGGGATACAAATACATACTCCCACACTGCGTTCCACAAGATGACTGTTTCTTCGCAGGAAGGGTGTTAAGCATTGGAATGGGCTGCCCTGGGAGGTGATGGAGTCACTGTCCCTGGAGGTGTTTAAGAAACACCTGGAACGTGGCACTTAGTGCCATGGTCTTGTTGACATGGTGGTGTTTGGTCATAGGTTGGACTTGATGATCTCAGAGGTCTTTTCCAACCTAATTGATTCCGTGATTCTGTGATTCTGTGTAATGCAATCAGATTAACTCCTAAGGGCAATGCAACAACTCCGACAGGAACATCCATATGTATAAGTATCTGAAGGGAGGGTGTCAAGAGGATGGAGCCAGGTTCTTTTTAGTGGTGCCAACCAATAGGACAAGAAGCAACGGGCAGAAACTGATGCACAGGAAGTTCCACCTGAATATGAAGAACTTCTTTACTGTGCAAATGACCATTCACTGGAACAGATTGCCCAGAGAGGTTGTGGAGTCTCCCTCACTGAAGACATTCAAGCACCTTTTGGATGCAGTCTGGTGTGATGTGCTCTAGGATGACCCTGCTTGACCACGGAAGTTGGACTAGATGACCCTCTGTGGTTCCTTCCAACCTGATCAATTCAATTTACTGCACTGATTCAGTCACACAGTTCCTGACAGCTGACCAAAAGTGGTGGTTAGCACGCACGGCTCCATTAAGATAACTCTCCTGCATTATTACATCTCTATAGTTGCACTAATCCTAGTTATGAGAGCAAGAAGCTGAAAGTGAAGCTGAAACCGACTTCTCCATTTTCGACCCGCTGGATGATGCCTTTTATCAGCACCCTTCCCCATGGCAATGGGAGGACGAGGGGCGGGAGAGGGCCCTCCTGGAGTGCTGGGGGGAGGCTGCGGGCCCAGGCCTCGCCTGGACAATGGGGCACAAGAGGACTGGATTTAACTTTGCCCTATGTGTAATACAGGAGACCCCTGCCCAGAGCCCTGCCCAGCTCAGCAGCGCCTGCGCGGCCAGCGCACAAAACATTTGAGGAGTGAGTGAGGGAGCTGGGGTTGTTTAGCCTGGAGAAAAGGAGGCTCCTGGGGGACCTCGTCGCTCTCTACAACTCCCCGAAAGGAGGCTGTAGTGGGGTGGAGGTCGATCTCTTCTGCCGTCCCTGCAGTGAGAGAACACGAGGAAATGGCCTGAAAGTGAGACAGGGAAAATTCAGATAAGTTATCAGAAAAAAATTTTCACTGTTAGTGTGCTGAGGCATTGGAATGGGCTGCCTAGGGAGGTGTTGGAGTCACCATCCCTGGACGTGTTTAAGAGGCGTCTGGATCTGGCGCAGGGTGCTGCGGTTTAGAGGCTCAGGGGGTTACAGCAGTAGTGCTGGGTGAGTGGTGGTACCGCATAACCTCCCCAGTCTCTCCCAGCCTCTATGACCCCACGATTCCCTAATCCCGCGCTTTAAGGAAGGGCGCGGCCCGTGCGCGTCACCAGCCGCGCGCCCGCCGGTCCTCGCCGCTGCCGAGTGCGCAGGCGCGGTGCCCGGTCACGTGTGCGGCGGTGCCGGTGGTGCGGGCGCCATGGCGGTGAACTACAGCGCCAAGGAGGAGGCGGACGGGCACCCCTCGGGCGGCGTTGGCGTCCCAGGCGGCGGTGCCGTGGGCAGCGGCGGCGGAGGGGGGGCCGTGAAGACTCGTAAACCCGACAACACGGCGTTCAAGCAGCAGCGGCTGCCGGCCTGGCAGCCCATCCTGACAGCGGGCACGGTGCTGCCGGCCTTCTTCATCATCGGCCTCATCTTCATCCCCATAGGCATCGGCATCTTCGTCACCTCCAACAACATCCGCGAGTACGAGGTGCGTGCGGCGGGGGTGCCCTGGCAGGGGGCCGGGAGCCCTCGGTGCGGAGCCTGGCGGGCAGTGCTCTGGGGTCGCCTGCTCCAGGCCGTCTGCGCCTCCCGGGAAATCCGGCCGGGACGGGACGGGCGGGACCCAGGGGCATTCTGTGCGGAGCCCACAGGGCGCCCGGGCGGTTCCGATCCGGGGTCACGTTCGTGGTTGTCAACATTAGTTGCTCTCAGCAGACACCGAGCTTACGGAGTCACCTCCGCATAGACGGTGTCCCTCCTGTCAGCCTTGCCAGTGCTCCCGAGTGAGCTTCCGGGGAAGTTACTGCCAGCATTTAATCAATACAGCCTAGCAAGTTTTTTTGTCATTAGTATGTCATCATTGGGGTAGCTTGTGGCCGTGGATTATATATCTTGAAATGTTCCAAAGTAATTGTATTCTCAGGACAAAGTTCTGTGTTGAGTCTATTGCTGTAATTCTTACCTGCACTGGTGATGCAACGTTTCAGATGCTCTGTGAAAGACTAGGCTGTCTTGTGTAAACCTGGATAGAAGAGAGTGGCTTTTTCTAATTACACTTACAAAAACTGAGTTGTTTAGATATGATAATTAGGCTACTGCTGTGAAAAGTAGCTGAACGTTAGCTGGAAGTGTAACTGTATATCGCAGATTGATCCATTTGCTAACAGAATCACTTCGTGTTGTAAGGAAGGAAACAACTTGCAGGGCTTAGGAACAGCTTTGAGAAGCAAATGGAAGGCTGCGATTAGTTCAGTGAGGTAACATGACCAAGACTGATTGCAGAGAATAAGAATAAAGTGTGTAGTTGTTTGTTGGGTTATTATGTTGGAGAGTATGAATTTTTGTGGATCAAATCATTGTAGTTAGAATCATGGAATCATAGAATCAAGTGGGTTGGAAAAGACCTCTGAGTTATTGGAGGCATGCTGCCACTTTCAAATAAGGGCTGTTCAAGAGAGTGGCTTAATTAGTGGTAACAATGTGGCAGTGAAGCTCAGTTAACTAAAGAAATCTTGAGGTAGGCAACAAATGGTATTTTCATATTTCTGTTAAAATGCAAATGTTCGAATAAAACTAGTTGAACTTTTATTTTCCTTTTATGTTAAGAACTAAAATTCCAGTCAAGGAGAAAAATATAAGAGGAAAAAAAAAATCTGAAGTGTATTTTACAGCATCTAAATTGGTATTTAAGCATAATTTTTGAAAAGAAGTTGCTTCTTGCGTCAAGTTTTGGGGCTATGATGAACATCTGAAAATTGACACAAGTGCTTAGAGAACATGGCCAAGTTGTCCTGGGCATGTAGACTTTTAAATTGTCATGTTATAGCCATATTTAAGGTAAATACAATCCCATGTTTTCAGCATGACACTCATTGGAGAGAAGTAAAAAAATGTCCTCATTAATTTTTTGACAAGTGCATTTAACATAGTCATGTCTATAGTAAAGCAATAGTCTTAAATCATAATGATTGTAAGGTAAATATAATTGGAAAAATATATCTTGTTTTTCATTATGACTGAATTTGCATTGATCTGTAGGGACAAGAAATACATCAGAGTTTTGTGAGTCCAAACATGTAAGTGACCTCTTGTGCCTATATTGCTGCTGTATGCATATACAAAATTTTTATTGACTGTTGTTGCTTAGCAGCTCAGTCATATACTCCTGGTAAGGTCCAGTAGAAGCCAAAAACTAGCTGTTCTCACCTAATGTTCAGCACAGAAATCACAGGAGAGTTGGGAGCATGACTGAGGCTCCCCTACACGATCAAGTTGCACGTATACAGCAGTGGGAACCAATTGTAGGGGAAACCAGTTGGCAGGTGCTGGCCTTCAGTCCTCTCAAATTTCAAGTTCAAGACTGGAAGGGGTTTCATTTGTTTGTTTTGCAGTGTGGGTTCACTCTTCTATCATTCCCCTCATGTGAAGTTCTCCAAAGTCCAATTGCTAGGCTTTCATGAGGACAGGAGGAACAGAGTCCCCTGCCTTCTGGGAGTGTGGTTAGTTAGAATGGGGACACTTGAGTTCTGTTCTCTGATCCTCATATGTGTTTTATCAAGTGCTTATCGAGTGAGATTATCAATCTAAAGGCAGCTGAATTTTGGAAGAAAAAGGTTTAAATCAAAAAAGGCTTTACAGTTGCAGCAACAAAACAAAGCATTTTACAGGCCAACATTTCAGCTCTGAACATGAGTGAGGGATGCAGTTTAAGACAGTGCTCTCCCCTATATGCATAGCTGACATATGTCCCTTCTTAGAATGCTGGCTTTTGTTATAACCTCCAAATGTTATTCACAAATAACTGTAAATTTAGCTGTAGGAGACAACACATTTAGAAGCTAAAAGCAGTGACTAAGCTTTTTAAAAAATGTAATCAGGGGAGGAAGCAGAGGTAGTTATTTACACCCACCTCCTAGGCAATAACATACTTCTTAAGTGTGTGTGTGCACATATGTATGTCTGTAAAATTGGAGTATTGGAATTGAATAGGATGTGTAATTTATAACCCTGATATACGTATTGAAATTCAAGTCACCCTTTCCTGGAACAAGATATTGCAGGCATCACCATCTCTGTGAACTGTGCTGTCCTCAAACAGGTACAAGGACTGACCAGCAAAATGTACCTCTTCCATTGATTTCCTATGTAAATGCTCTTGAATTCAAATGTGGAAGATTTCCAACAGCTTAGGTGTGCTAGAATTATAGCATAGTAATGTGTGATCAAAGTTGAGAAATATCCAAAACATTACCCATTTAGAAAAGAGATCTTTATGCTGTAACTGCTGCTGTGAAATGCATAATGGTAGTTTAAAAGCCGGATTTACTGAAGGCATGTCTACGAATGGAGAACTGGAAGTAAGCGGATTACTGTTGCGCACATCTTCAGCCTTGTGTGCAGTTCTGGTAGCCTCTTCTCAAAAATGATACACAACTTAATAAAACCTACAGAGAGGAACAGCAAAGAGGACCAGAGTTATGGGATGCCTGTTATAGAAGAAGTGTTTAAGCAGAGCAAGATAAATATGTGATAGCATCTGAAGTCTACAAAATCACAAATGGTTTGGAGAATATGTGTATGCGGTAGTTACATTATTTCTATACTGCAAATGTGTAAATCCACTGACAAAGACATTAACAGCCTGAAAAGCCATTGGTGTGGGATAACTTGGATAAACCCAATGTCATTAAATCAGAGATTGTTGGGAAGGGCTTATGGTGTGGAGTTGTCATACTTAGCTGCTGGCTGATCCCAGAGGGCAGAAGGTGGGGTCAGGTGGGTTCCTGCTGTGGACTCCTTCAGTTGTCTAAGAGATTTTGTTATTTTGTCAAGAGGTGAAGATGGATACCTTTATCCCTTTAAATAAGCTCTCTGTTGAACGTAACCTGTAAATGTAGATGCAGAAAAAAATACTTGTGTTGGCAGTTACTGTATAGGAAAGCTCTTTTGGATGGCATGGAAGCTGGCAGCAGTCATCAGAAGCACGGTTCTGCTTCAATATACATCAATTTCATGCTCCACAGAATTTAGTCAGTTATGTTTTTAGAAGTGAAATATTCAGGTCTTTTGCAACCTTGGAGTTTGTTCTTGATCTAAAACTTCTCCACACACTGGAGAACTGGCTCAAGATACAGGGATTTAATTTGTCTCTAAAGGAAATACTTGCTTCAGCTTCCTTAAGCAGAACACACCCGCCCCCGAGTTAGCCTTGAACAAATGAGGTGCATTGTTCATTGCGAGCAGTGGTCTGTACGTCTGCTGTAGCCAAACAGAGCTGTTGAGGGCTCTGCAGCAGTGCTATTTCTAGATCAGCATAAACTGAGAATCTTGTTCAGCTGAGGAACAAAGATTATGTGATCTCTATCTCTCTCTGCCAGCTAATAGCTTTTGAAGCTATCTCGTTTCAGCTAGGCTCATTAGGGTGTAGTCTGGTCTGTCAGAAATCTGGCAGCAGAGCAGATTCCAATAAAAGTGCTGATGGAAGATAGATAAATACTGAAGGAATCACAGGAAGAGAGACCTTGAGGAAGATCCAGAGGAAAATAGACTTCATGTGTTTCCTGAACCTTGAAACTGCGTGTTTGTTTTAGCTAACCTTAATATGGGTATTAGGACTCTTGGTAATGCCTTTCACTACAAACATAAATCAGGACAAACCATTTGCACCAACCTTTCATAAAACTCTACAGGTGCTACTGCCATTAAACATTTTTCTGTCATAATTTGTTATATATTGCACCGGTGTGTGTCTTAAATTCTAAAATAGGAAGTTCATACTAAGTGTAAAAATATGTTGTTTATGGGCAAATGGAAGCTTTCTCCTGCTACACATGCTGGAGCTACACATGAGAGAGCGCTAATGTGGTCAAACCACTTGAGTTAGCTTGGACTGTAGGGTGAGCTCTTGGCTGCTGAGGGTATTTTATGAATACTGTCCACATAGCCTTACTGTACAGATTTCAAATAATGGCTTACTTTTTGGGCTACACTGTTAAAACCAGATAATATTGTATAAGCCAGATAAATACTGATCATATTTCTTGTCCATTTACTGGTTATTTTACCATTCCTGCCAAAACAATATTGATGTCTTAATCTTCCCTATTTTAGGATAATTTTGGGGCATTAAGTGATTTTTTTAATTTGTTTTTAACCTGACGAATTAGGTGGATAAAAATGGTCAACAAAGCAAGTTTTCTAACACAGATCTTTTCTTATTAAATACTTAGACTTTTAAAAGCTTAAGCTTGTAAAAGGAAAGCTTGTAAAAGCTGAGATCTGCGTATCATATAGTGTGTTTGGAAACATTCATGTTGTCTGGAGTGTCTGGTGTTTGTGTTTTGATGTGGGTTGTTTGGTTGGTTTTTTGTTTGGTTGGGGAGGGGTGTTTGTTGTTTTTGTTTGATTTTGCCCCAGCAGTAATCTCACTTCAGTGTTAAATTTATTTGAGTCTGAAATCAAGGATATAGTCAAAATCACAAAATTGTTTACAAAATCACAGAATGGTTAAGGTTGGAAGACGCTTCTTGAGATTGTCAGATAGCCCTGACAAAAGCCCCGGGCTTTTGGTGTTGAGGTGTAATATGATTTCAAAATAAATGCCACAAAACCTCTCTGGCTTATTAATAATTTTTCTTTACTCTCCCATTGTAAATTAATGACTTTTTTCTGTTACAGATTGACTATACAGGAACGGAGCCTTCTAGTCCCTGCAACAAATGCTTAAATGTGTCCTGGGACAGCACACCACCCTGTACTTGCACCATCAACTTCACACTGGAACATTCATTTGAGGTGTGCTGCCCTCTGTATGCAGAGTGAAATTAGAACAATTTATATTATCTATTTCCTGTTCAAAAGGAAGGTTTTATCACTTAAGTATTTTATTTTTTTTCCTATTTTAAAGGATTATTTGTAGTTCTCCTATGAACTTGGATCTGATTTTTGTGTCCCCTTTTTCATTAGAAGATGTGAGGTGTTTCTTAATGCCTCTGTTTATCTGGAAATGTAAAACATTAAATGGAATGCTTGTGTTTTATATGTTCAGAGTTACCATATGTGTCATATAGCTGGAGAGTAGATGAGCTATTCCTGCATGATTTACAAAAACCCTGTTCAGCAAGAATTGGAAATACCAGATAAGTGCTTTCTAACAAATTAAGGCAAAGGAGGTTTATGGGTTCTACACTGGACAAGACCGGTGTTGGGATTAGTGCTGGTGAATATCATCCAGATAGTTTGTGGGACCTTTATAGCGTTTCATTTCAGGCTGCCAGATTATGTTAGGATAATACTCTCGTGTACTCATTGTGAAGAAAAGGTTGAGGTCCTACTTCACGAATGTTGCTGTAAACACAGAGTTTTAAGAACTTAAAACTGAAGGTTTGTGTGAATGAAAGCTCTTCTTTCCTTCTTGCTTTTTGTAGAGCAACGTATTCATGTATTACGGACTTTCCAACTTCTACCAGAACCACCGTCGTTACGTGAAATCTCGAGATGACAGCCAGCTAAATGGAGACAACAGCTCATTACTTGTAGGTATTCATGCTTGCATATGCATAAGCAACTAACTTCTGACCGCTGCATAAACCACAACACAGTATTTAGTTTAATGATAATGAGGTACTAAAATTTTTGCATGACAGAAGGCAACCGTAAGGAATTCGGTTTACTGGAAATAACTGTAAAATATTATAAAATTTCTTGTTGGTCATTTTATTAAACAGACACCAGTGCAGTACTTGCAATCACTTCTCAGATTTGAATAGTTTTACACTCTCTTGTTGTCTTCTTGTTATCTTGTTACCTGTCTGTACCCATTCTGTTTGAAGCTTTCATTTTCAACATAAAATAACATTCAGTTACCTAGCATTTGGTTGGGGTATTACAACTAAATATAATTTTTATGGACTCTGGTTCAATAATGAACATCAGCAATATTGGAAAATATCACTACAGTGTATTCTGTTCAAGGCACTATAATGTTTAGGGCTAGAGCTCTCCTTTTCCCAATTTTTATGAGGAGTGGAAATAGTAGTCGAGTTGTTGCTCCAGCAAGAATGATTCTCTTCTTTTACCAGTAAACTTTAAAAAAGGGGAGAGTTTCAAGAGACAATATTAGATGACTAACAGAGTTTTGTGAGGGGCTTTTTCTTCTTCCATTTTGGCATGCTGTTGGAGTTCTTGCAACTTCTTGTGTTTTACGTTATGCTTGGTTTCTTGGTATGGTCTTACTTTGTATAACACTGATGCATATTCAAATAAAACCCTTTAATAAAAGAGTACTTCATGTTGGACAGCTGTTTTTATTAAAATATAAAAGTCCTAATAGTTTACAAGAAAAGCCTTATTTTTACTATGACCATGATGGCATTCTGACTTTATTCATGTTTTTCTTAGATTTTATTCCTGCTTGCAAGAGAAAAATCAATCATGCTAACTAGCATTGAATGCTGAAATATTTGTAAATAACCTGACTTGTGAAAAGATTATTTTGTGGTACGTTTAAGATGTGCACATTAGAGGTACTGTAGTAGAAACCAGGTTAGTTGGATAAACCAGCGCAGACTCATCTGCCTTTTTTCTTTCTATCAGAATCCAAGTAAGGAATGTGAGCCTTACCGCACAAATGAGGACAAACCCATTGCTCCTTGTGGGGCTATTGCCAACAGTATGTTTAATGGTATGGTAACACTGTTAAGTTATCATATAGATGGTTCTCTGATCTAGTGTATGTTTTGTGTTGTGTTGCAAATTATTCTGAGTAAAGACATCGGGGTTTCTTTTGTTTTGAATTAACACATTTTCATTGTTCAGAATAAAATATCTTTTACTGCTGTTGCTTTTTTCAAAATTGCTATGAGAATTAATTGTATCTCATAGCACACAAGGAATGGAAATAGCTGTTGTGAGAAGCTGCTACTGCTATGGAGTAGAAACATAGATATCATATATGGATAATATGCTGCTATCTGATACACACTGATTGTTATAGAACAGTTTGTGATTGTGGCAGGCAAGTAGTAAATGCCTTGTCCAGTTTTTTTGGTTTTGTTTTCTCCTCAGGTAATTGTTTCACTGCCTGTCAAGATCATCTGTCTAATGAAAGTTTCTTCAGCTGGTTTTCTGATTTGATTTTGTCTTTAGATACATTGGAGTTATACCGCATTGATAATGACACGAGGACTCCAATTACTTTGATTAAAAAAGGCATTGCGTGGTGGACAGATAAAAATGTAAAGTTCAGGAATCCTACAGGAGATGGAAACAATTTAACTGCACTTTTCCAAGGTAACAAAAAAAAAAAAAGTTAAATTTTAAGAATAACGAAACGCTTCAAAGCACATTTTGATTTGAGTGAGTATTGCCTCACTGACATTTTACTGAATGTGCTAATTAAATGTGGTTCTCTGAAGAAATCCAAACTAAGGACTGTTCTGCTATTTAGAAAAGTTGTCTTTAAGTAACAAAAACTGCAAGTTTCAGTTTCCTGTGAAAGTGTTTGGTTTTAATCTTTACTGTAATCATTAATTATTTTTTTAAAATTTCTGAATACCTTGAATACTTAAAAAACTGTAATATGTGCACTGCTGGGGTTTAACCCCAGTTGGCAACTAAGCATCAAACTAACTAAAAAAATAATCAAACAACCCCCAGAAAACACAAGAAAGAGAGAGGGAGATAACCATCTGAGTTACCGAGCAAAGGCAGCCCTGTACCCACCCGTTTGTATTGCTGAGCCTGATGCCACATGGTATGGAATATCCCTTTGGTCAGCTGGGGTCTGCTCTCTGGTCTGTGCCCCCTCCTGATCTCTCATGGGCCCCCAGCCTCCTTGCTGGTGGGGTGGGGTGAGAAGCAGGACAGGCCTTGATGCTGTGCAAATACTGCTCAGCAATAGTGGAAACATCCCTGTGTTATCAACACTTGTTCCCAGCACAAATCCAAAATATTCTTCAATACCAGCTACTGTGAAGAAATTTAACTTTATTACAGTCAAGACCAGTACAACTGCTATAATGCTTGGATTTAACTTGTAAAGAAATCCTGCAGTTGTTAAATGAAACTTTTCATATGGAGTATTCGTTTAAATGTTTCTATTGCTAAATTGTGCTAAGTTTTCTAAAAAACTGATTCTTTTTTTGTGATTAGAAGGACTGATGTCTTTTATTTGTTAGGTTATATACAGTTTGACAAATAAAAGTTTCCTTTGGCTACAATGTCTGAAAATAGTCTTAGGGCTCTAAGAGCATGTGTGTTTATGCAAGGTATGCAGTAACTTCAGGTTTAACCTGATGTGGGTTTTTTGCTTAGTCACAGCCAAATTACATCTTGTCAGTGTGATGGCTGCCCCTGGAAAAGCAGATACCTTATCCTAATGCACTGTGGAATTGTATTTTCAATAACATTAGCAAAAGCATTTGTACATATTCTAAAGTACTGTACACAATTTTACTTGCTCATGGTTCAGGAAAGGGTGCTCAAACTCTACCATATGAGCAGAGAGGCTGTTGTCATAATGGAGAACTACCTCACAAAGCAGTGCTTTGAGACAAGACTTCCTAGCAGTATGAATCTGTAGGGGAGGCAGAATTGTTTAAACAAATGGACAGTGCTGTCATTAATTAAGCTATTTATTTATAGAAATTACACTATTTAAACTGCAAAATAAAAAGTTCCTAAACAGCCCAGTGTGTTGCAATAGTAGTGTCAGCCTATCTCTAAATAGTGTTTAGAAGTTAATATGGTTTTTTTGTAATAATAGAATGAATTTTGATGAGCAAGTGTGTTACTCACTCCTGTATTTGAGATACTTTGGTTTTTTTTTTTCTTTTTAATCCTAGGCACAACAAAACCTGTGAACTGGCCCAAGCCAGTGTATATGCTGGACTCAGAGCCTGACAACAATGGCTTTATCAACGAGGACTTCATCGTGTGGATGCGTACTGCTGCTCTGCCAACGTTCCGCAAGCTCTACCGTCTCATTGAAAGGAAGAACAACTTACAGCCTACCTTACAGGCTGGAAACTACTCTTTGGATATTGCATACAGTATCCTTTGAAAACCCTTTGAAGGCAGCTAAGGGCCTTATACACAGGCATATATTTGCAAGTTCAGTTTCTTATTACCATCTCTAAAAAAAAGATGGTATTGAGCTGTGGTTGAAAACTGGTATTGAGAGATGGGTAGAATGTTACCATCTTTTACTTCTGTTCTGGTTTTATGGAAAGTGTAGCTTTGTAGTGAGAAGGAAATCAGATTGCTTGGGTACTGTAAAGGAAATGACAGAAGCATGGTAAAAAAGGAAAAGCAGAGAGAGCTGGTAGCCTAGAAATTTGAGAACTGTAACTTCAGGGTGAAATGACAATATATAATGAAGGGCAGACTGACTTTGGAGGTTGGAAAAATGCCAGAGATGTGGATCAGGTGGAGGTCTGTCACTCTGTTTTGGACAAACTAAAGACTAGGTAGAAGTGCAGGAGACTAGAGGAGGAGGGTTGTCATAGTTACCAAATTCTTCAAATTCAAAAGCACTTAATGATCATTTTTATATAACTACTGCAGTATTTTCCTTTGCTGTAAAACTATGGGGACTGCATATAAAACTGAATGAACATAAAGAAAAATTTTGTACTAAAATATATTCAAGAATCAAGGTTTACATTTTCCTCACTTTATTGAAGCTGCTTTCAAAAGCCCACAAAGTCCTACATTTATTCTTCCCTTAAAAAGGAGTTAACATCTTCTAGTGTGGCAGTTTTCTTGAAGTAGCTGACAGCGCCCAGTTTAGTCTTAGTCTAAAATGAACAGCTAAATGTTTCATATTTGCAGTTTCAGTATTCAAAGGCAGCAGTTTGTATTTGGAACATGAATGAAATGACCCTAAATTTTCACGTGCCTGACCACATCAAGCTAGGTTTGGAAACTTGCTTCTTGTTTTCCTAAATGTTTTTCAGATTATCCTGTACACAGTTTTGATGGACGAAAAAGGATGATCCTAAGCACCATCTCATGGATGGGAGGCAAAAATCCCTTTCTGGGAATTGCTTACATCACTGTTGGGTCCATATGCTTCTTCTTAGGAGTGGTATTGCTGATCATTCATCACAAATATGGCAATCGAAACACTAGTGCAGACATTCCCAATTAATCTTGCATTCTGAAAATAAATGTACTGCATGTGCATCAAGGCCAGTCCAGAATGGATCCAATTTTTGAAAGAGAAATCTCTGCCTCTGTCACTTCTCAGACCGGGTACATAATTTTTATCTAAAGCTCCCCTTTCCCATACTGTGGATTAACTCTTGAAAATGACGGGTATACAATTAGCTCTATTGATTGTATCTCTGCCTGTGTCAGAAACAGTTTTTGTGATGTTTGCCTCTAACTGGGCAGGCCACATGATGCATATAGCTCCTGTTCCCTTGATGCATCTGCTGCTTGTTCACATGCTGTGTAATGTTGTTATGATTCAGTACATCTAGATTGTATGGAGAAAGACTGTTAAAAGATACTGTATATTGTTAACTTTCCAGAATTCAGGTGTCAGTGCTGTTGAAAGGAAAAGTCAAGTCTTTAAATGTTTTTTTCAATTTACTGTCTTGTGTGCATGGGCTCTTACATTTCTTGCTGAGATTTTAATATATTTATACAAGTTGTTAAATATTTTTCCTGTGTCCTACCCACTTTAAGTGCTGTGTAAAATTCAGCACTCTGGATTCTTTGTATATTTACTATATATGTGCCTGGCCAGTAAACAAGCATCCTATGAAGATACCAGAAAACCTATTTGTTAATTATCTGCACGAGTCTCTTAAAAAGATTGTTCTAAATTGGGATGTTTGTTGCAGGTATAATCTGCTTTTTCTACTTTTCTTTTCTTTAAGTCATATCCCATAATAGTTTACTTTTTGTGCTTGCTGGTTTTGCTTTTTATGAGCAGCTCCAAGCATTAATCAAGAAGAACCTAAAAGGTTTTTTTCCGTTCACAAATTTGGGTGAATTCCTTTTACTGGAGGAGTTTCCTAATTTTCTTAAAGGCATATGTATTCTGAGCAGGCTTTGTTGCAAGGGAATTGTATACTTTTTCCTTATTTGGAGTGAACACCACATTAATTTTTTGCGGTGTTAAGGAAGTAAACTATAGAAATTCAAAAGTTGAGATGGCGGTGACCTGTTTTACCTGAAATGCAGGTTTAGCTTGCTGTGAAATGTAATTTAAATATTGCAGTAAGAAGCAATGTGCAGCTTAGTGTCTTAAATGAAATAACAGATGGATTCACCTTTAGGTTAATTAAAAGTTAACTGCAACCTGTAAAATATTAATTTTTGGTGACTTTTTTTTTTTTAGATGATGCACAGAAACTGTAATGTATATGGTGGAGATCACTTTATATGCAACTAGCTTGATAAAATATTGAGTATATTAAAAGAGACTAATAAATTCTGCAAACCATTTAATAAGAGATTTGGTGTTGTTTTTGAACATTTATTTTCATTTGGATGAAAAGACATCATTAAGTGTAAATGCAGTTTTAAGTGAGTTGTATTTCTGGGATTGTGTATTTGTTACAAAAATTTATGGTCTAATATCCTAATCTATGGGCAGGTTTAAACAAAACTTAATAATTTACCACATAAATACATGACTGGATTTACTTAATTACTTGTGTAGCCTAACAGTTTACATGTGTAAATCTGGATTAACTGTAGAATGGGACAGCATTTCCAGTGTACTAGCTCACTGTAGCTCCATATAATAATTTGTTTGCACAGTACAGTCTGGCAGCACAGGGCTTTCAAATAGTCAGAAGCTTTTAAGGTCTTATTTACAGTGCTGTACCTCTGTTGCTGGAGGTACAGAATACAGGTAATGGAACTTTGTATGTTGTAAGGCAGAAGATTTGCAGAACATGTTAAGCTGGCTTCCATCTTTTGATTAAAGCTGCTGGTCCAAAATACAGTGAGTAAGGGGATGTCTCACAATTACTAGTTATTAAAGTATTTTGTGTTTGTCACTTTATGTGCAACTATATTCTGCTTCATTCATAATTCCTATTTTTTCCAAGTAAGAAACGCTGCTTATTGTGCTTAAAACTAAAATCAAAGTTTTTTTCTGTCTTCACCTTACAATATTTTTCAATGCCTTACATTTTTTTACTGACTACAGCTGTCAGTGCATCTTTGATCTCATCAATTAAATGCACCAGGGTGAGAATTGCTGTCTGGTTTTTGTTGCAATTAAGTGGGTTCTCTGAGAGCCTGTAGCAGCAAATACATGGGACAGTGTGCCCACAGAGCTTAAAATGCTTAATGTAATTCAAATTTGTAAACTCTTCCTTCAGTCATGGCCATTTGTCTTGGTGTCATGTTGATAACTGTGGAGATCCTTGGAATTTGTGTTTCTTACAAGTTGCACATATGTCACATGTTCAAAGGTGAAACCACAACATCTATGTCTGATGCTTCTCAGGGCAGTGTCACTGTCCTAATGTTCAGTGTCATGTGTCGAATCTGGATTTGACCACCAGTGACCTGGTTCTTCACTGGCGTCCTTCACAAGTATTCACTACCAAGCTTCAGAAGTACCAAGAGCAATACCTCTGCTTTCAGAGTGCCCACACTGAGTGCTTTCTGAGCCTTACCCAGCTGAGGCAGTGCCCACAGCGTGAGAGATGATAAACTTTCTGGAGGCTGCTGCTGTTATGAGCGTCTTGCTTATAAAATGAGCCTTTCCTGGAGACAGTATTTTGGGGAAGTAGGATTTGTCCTCAATGTACGCAACAGCTCTCCAGACCAATTCCCTTGTGTGAGAGCGGTTTCTTCTGTTTTCTTGTAAAAATCTACATCCCTGTAACAAAGCAGATTGTCACCTCAAGATGTTTCTTTAACTGCATCAAACTGACAGCTGTGTTTTGCTCAGTCAGAGGGAAGAGTTTATAACTGAATTGTGAAGGATCCTTCACAGCCTTTGCCTCTCTTCAGTACACTGGTACTGAAACTAGGTTCAGTACCTAGTTCCAAGTTCACTACTAGGTTCCCAGCAGCATGGTTTTTCTTTAATTATGAATATTAAACCATGAAGGATGTAAGTCTTGTCTTTTTTTAATAGAAGTCTCTGAGGGAGGAAAGGTCATGACAGTCAGGTCAAATAACATCTGCACACACATTATCTGCTCGAATCCATCAAATAGAGCAATGAACTGGGCTGGTTGGATTGGATTCACAAGAAGTGTTATTGACTGCATCCTTCTCTCAGATGCCTTACTTGAAGTGAGTGCCTGGTGGAAAAATGTGACTTGTGTCTAAAGCAGAATGTACTTACTGTTAACCGTTACTTAAAAAGAGAAGTTACTGGAATGCAACTGCTGAAGACAAAGAACAGTGCATAACCACAGAGTAATCTGATCTTCAGAGTTCCTGTGACAAGACTATGCTTTCTGATCTTGCCAGAAAACATGATCTATCCTTGGTACTACATCAGTTTGTTTTGGTAACAGTTCAATAGCAAACCCAACATAAAAAACCTCGAACACCCTCAAATGTTCCACATACTGAATACTTGTCTGTATTGAACAACCTGCCAAAAATTCTCTCTTTCAAAGTAGAAGAAAAAACTGAAAGTCTAAGACAATTTTATTCTTCCTTCTTAACAATGTGGCCAGTTTATGGAAAAGACTGCTTCTGACAGTGTGAAAATGGACTCTGAGGTAGAAAGCAAGCCCAATTGCAAGAAGTTCTTTTATTGTAGTAGTAGTAAATTTTCCTCAGATCAGAAGAAGTATTTCAATGTAAAAATACCCTGTGTTCTAGCTCACAGAATCTGTTCTGGTCACCATATTTCTTTCTGTGCCTAAATGTGAAGTCTAATTTTACTTCACAGTTTTAATTAAGGCTAAAGTCCATTATGAAATAGCCTGATAAGAATTAGCAGGTCCTTACATGACCTGAGTCTCAAATAAGAAACATCCTCACCCTGTGTTTAATAAATAAATAAAGTAATACTGTCCATTTGCATTATACCAACTGCTGCTACAAACTCTGAAGTTGGAAGATTATCTTTCTCATTTCCTGTTGGGGATGAAATAAAGAGGAATAAAAGCATAAGTCAATCACTATGGAAGCTCAAGAAGTTTTTTAAAAAATAAATTCAAAGAAAATAGGTGGAGCTGTATCTCTGGACCCTGATTTCAGATAAAGATCACATAAAATAAACAATTTGAGCAAATGGAATACCAGAGTTAGGTGCAAGTTTAATTGAATTTTTACCTAAGGATTGTGCCTAAATTTTGCAAACTAAAATGGTGAGATGATTTAAGTACTGTTAGAGGGCCAGGAAGGGAATTAATGACCTCATTAATTCTATTACAAAAATGGGGAAGACTGGACTGTGATAGTCTTGGAAGAAAGGAAAATGTGATTGCCTCAAGGCTTGCCTGCTGAGGCCTGGCATTACCTGGTTGAAGTTAGTGTATGCTTTACAACAGATGCTTGTAAACTTCAGAACAAATCTTTGTTCTTTCTGTCAGCAAGTTCTTTTAATGCAGTTTCAGTGTACTGAACAACTCAAAGCAACTTGGCTGTAAAATGGCTGTATTAAGGTAGAATACAGCATGTTTTCTCTCTTGGTACACAATGTAGCTTTTAAGTGGGTTAGTCAATTACTTGGTTTGCAGGAAAAAAGCCCTCAGTTTAGCAGGGTTTACATACCCTTCTATCATTGGTTTAAGGGGTAAAACATTTTTTTTTATGATGAATGCTTTTTAACAGCTAGATTAACAGCCCTGTTTTCTTTCTGGTTTAAGCAAAACTGTTTAACAATGAGTTTTCATAAGCAATTTTGTTATTCTTCAGTGCAATACATTCAGTTAGGAAAAAGCAGTCTGAGTTTGTTTCTAGTGAAATATCCTCACCCTGAGGCAGCAAGCTGCCATTTCTCTTTCCCTCAAGTTTTCATTTCTTCATAGTCAATACTGAAGACACCAGCTGTGCTTGCTGTGACCAGTCATCATGTAGCTTTGATTGGTATGTAACCCACATACCAAGCTTTTTATAGGGTCTTTCGGTTGTAAGATTTGTTTTGACAGTATCCCTGAGGCTTAAGTTCAGACAAATCAGAAAATGGTCCACACAGCAGAAATTAGAGAATAATAATTTCTCCGTGGATACGATCCTTTTGCCAGTATCTAAATACAACTAAGTGTATGACGATCAGAATAAAACATTGTATACACTCATAAGAGGAAAGGTTGCAGGAGAAATGAATGGAAATCTGTCTTGCAGTGTTTAATGTATTTTTAAGTGTTATTCTGTGATAGCACCGCTTGAGTGTTTGAAAACTGTTAAATAATGCATCCAATTTCCTCCTCTGTTACAACATGTATTTCTCCATGACAATGCTTTCTAAATGCATTTTTAATATTCTGCGCAGCTAAGACTATACCTAGAAACACTACTTCATCTTTGCATTTTTAGTTTCTTTCTGGGACAGCTGTGCTTTTGAGATACGATCCTTGTCATTTCCATACTAGATTGAACACTACTTTGCTGTGTTTGACACACGTTATTCATCATGAGGTTTGGCAAAAGTGCAAAAGCAGTGTAATGCTAAAAACTAAGTGCACTGCAACTGCAGCAAAGCCACGAAATAGTGTTCCCAACAGCATCATATTTCAGCATAAGGCTGAAGCATGAGAAGATGCAACTGTGTTGTTGGATCTGCAATGCAGGAAAAACACAAGCTTCTCAGATCAGTTTCTTGAAGGGCAAGTAGATTCTTCCTTTGGAATCAAATAGGTTTACATTTACAAGTTTGGTATTACTTCACTCTATGTAATTATATACTGCGAAACATGAAACTGAAGTTGTTTTTGTGTTGTTTTGGTTTTTTTTTTTCCATATGCAGAGTACTCGGTATCGCTGCCATGAACGGAGTTTCAGGCCGTGGGCAGGTACATGGCTTAGTTTGGGGTTTTCTGTGGGTAATGGCTCAGCAAGGGGATGCCACATCGATCCCACGGGTGTACGACCCCCTCACCTGGGTCGGCCCCAGGTTGTGCTTAGCTCAGTGTCCTGCCTCTAGTGGCGGCCAAAGGGGATGTCGGGCGAGTCCGTGTGAACTGGTGCAGCCCGTGGTGGTGCTCTCACAGGACACGCATCCAGCCCTCTGCGGATATTAAACTTTTCAATGAAAGTTGGTTTTAAATTCTGTATGTAGCGGCTCTGGGGGACATTCCATAGATTTCCCGAAGTGCTCTCGCTGTGTTCAGTGAGGAAACGCTCCTGCCGTGTGCCCGCCCGGGCGCCTCAGCCCCTTCCCGGCGCCGCGGCTTCGGAGAGGTCACCGCTCCTTCCTCCCGGTCTTGTAGGGCTCAGCTCTGGTTCCTGGGACACGAACGCGGACACACATCCCATCCGACCGACAGGCCTGCCCCAGCGCTGCCGCCGAGCCGGGCGGACTGGCAGGGCGGCGCTGTGGGCGCTGCGGCGGCGCTCCGGGCGGCTCCCTCTGTGGTGCCACCGGCGTGGGCGGGAGAGCCGCTTCCCCTTCCGCTGCCCTTGTTGCCGGCGGGAGGTGACAGGACCAAGAGCCGCGATGTGGCGGAACGTGCTGGTGAGGCCCGGGGACGGCAGCCCGCTGCCGCCGGGGTGTGTGGGGCTCCCTCGCGGTGCCCCCCCGGGCGGCGGGACTGGGCCGTGGTGACCGCCCCCCGCGCCGGGCGCTGCGGAGGGACCGGCAGGGGTCGGGGGGAAGGTGTTGCCCTCCAGGTCGCGGCCCATTCGCTCCATGTAGTCCTGAGCTTTAGGGACTTGAGAGGATGCTGTTGATCAGGGCCTCTGGGGTATGCTTAGCCCGTCTCCAAGGAGATATATTTTATAGAGAGTTTATTTGGAATGGGCGAGGGGAGGATTGTTGTCCCATTACTTGCAGCCAGCATCACCTGGATGTTTGCCCTCTCCGTGCCCGCGTTTTTAGTGGTGATACTTTTGCGGGGAGCGGTGAGTGTTGTCGGTGTTGGTTGAAGGAGACCGCTAGCACCTCGCTGCTTTTGCAAATGGCTGATTGTTTGAGGCATTAACCTTTAACATTTCAGTTTCCTACAGCAGCTTAGAGCTACAGCCAGCTCTTCGGCTTTGACACTTGACGTGTCGAAGGCAGACTGGGCCAGCAGAGAAATTATATGTAGATCATTGCTCTTGGTCACCTAACCTCTGTGATCAGACTGTGGAAGCTGATTCCAGCTCAGGACATGGCAGAGTGTTCTTAAGCTGTGTGTGTGGCGAGGTGGAAGTGCCTCCCTAGCTCTGTGAAGGTACTGCCTGCGCTGGGGGCTCACGGGTGAACTGCAGCCGTGACAGAATATCCTTGCCTTCTCAAAAATGTTTGATGTGAATGTTATTGTCCCTTTTGTTAGTCAGACACAGAACATGGTGCTTAAAGCTTCTGTCTAAGGGGCAGAGGCTGAGATTTCCCCAAAAGGGTGCTAACTGTCAAGATTATGATGCAGATCCATAAATCTGTTGTATCTTACTGAAAGTAATTTTCCTGAGTTTTTCATTTTTAGGTAATCAGTCAAGCAGTCCTTTACAGCATCTGTTGAAAGACTTACTGAACTCAAACAAACAAAACTTCACCAAAACCCACTGGTTTTGTTTGTAAAAGGCTTTCCCTTTTTTTTTTTTCCTGTGTGTTCCACTTATATCATGCTTTTAAAAGAATTACCCAGCGTGAACAGAGCTGAAAAATATCACTGTTTTAAAAACACTGTTTATCTTTTATTTCAGGCTCTTCGCCAAATTTCCCAGAGAACCATAAGCACTGCTTCACGCAGGCAGTTTGAAAACAGAGTTCCTGAGCATCAGAAACTTTTTCAGGTATTGAGTTGAACAATTTTAGTAGATTAACAAGGTGTTAATAGGTCAGTTGCATACATTTTGTTTCTAAAGAACTGGTCAGACTCTTCTTTACACATGAAGAGAGCTTTTGAAATCAGCTGTATGGTTATAGTGCTTGTAATCAGCAGTTATTTTCTACAGACACTAAGAGTATTTCTACATGTGCAGTTGACTTGCTCACTCTTCGGGGCTTTTTTACCCTATGAAATGATTTGTACCTGAGTTTCTTGTAAGTATTAGGCACTGTGCAAAGATGAAGTACTCTCAAAGGAGTTGAGATGGGGGAATATGTCCTAGGAACAAATAGAGAAAAACAGCAAGTGAGAGGACAGAAATACAATGAAAAGCTAAGCCTGAAATCTTACAGCTATATCTACAGTTTATAGATAAGCCCCATAATTCTTAATGAGGATGTAGTATTGTGTTGTTCAGTTATGAAAACCGTAAAAGTCTTAAATGGTTGGATTCATTCCTAGAAAATTATTGAACCTTTAAAAACAGCTTCTGAATTACTCTGTTCCTGATTGATAAGGCCACCAAGTGAGAACTAGTGAAAGCAGAGAACATTTAAGAAAATACTCCCAACTGTGAGCCATAACCTGGAGATGTAGCTTCATACTGAGGATGGACAGGGCTTCAGCAATGTGAAAGGGACAAAGTATATTAGAAGTCTCACTTTAATAGCTTTTGTATCTTCTTGCTTTCCTTTCCCCTGAAAGAGAAAGCCAGTCTTCTGAGACACTGTGTGAGGCACAGTGTTCATTGTGGGCCAAAGGGGGAAGCAGGATGTTGGTGATGGGTGAGGTCAGAGGTTCTGTTTCTGCTGGCAGAGATCTCTAGGCATATCTCTTCCTCCTCCCATTCCTTTCTTGTGGGACAGCAAGTTAAGCTGGGCTGGGTTGCAAGTCACTAGCACGGGAGCCTGGCTTGAATTTTAGAGCAGTGTGAACTTGTGACAAGGGTAAAGATCATGGGATCTGGTGCCTAGGAGTGGAGCAAAACAGTTTCCTGTGTGACACCAGGTGATAGGACAGACTCCTCCCCTTGTTGCTCCCTATAGCAGCGATTAACTACTCTGGAGATGGATGGGAAGCTTGTAGGGATGGTAATCACATCCTGTGCACCTGAGGGGGCTGGCAACTGGTGTCAGAAGTGTTTAGGCATCTGCCAGTCACTGCTATAGAAATGAATCATGCACATCATTTATAGTACTCCCCTAGTGAGTGCTCACCTGATAGCAGAGTGAAAGCTTTAAAGACAAAGTGGGACCTAAATAAGGTTCATTGTGTTTTGGGGGTTGGAAGGATAATGTGGGGAAGTAATTCCTCTTCTGGGTAATTGTAGTTATATTAACAAAATAGTGCAAGAATTGTATTTAAATAGTTTATTTTTGTCACTTGTTTCCATTAGGAGGATAATGGCCTCCCAGTGCATCTTAAAGGTGGTGCAAAGGATGCTCTGTTGTATAGAACCACCATGGTTCTAACGGTGTTTGGTAAGGCTAATACTAAAATCTTTATGCTTTGGTATAATTTCCAATGTGCCAATTTTAATATTATTAAAATACTTTCTCTTTGGTACAATCTCCAACATGACTGGTGTTTTCTCTGTAAATTAGTTACACAGTTCCTTTGGTTTGTTCTTTAGAACATGCAAAATGCATGTAGAGAGGGAAAAAACCCACATTTGGACATACTGTATATATTTATTTGTGCTTTCTCCAAGTTTAGCTTTTCATATGGCTTTTTTCCACACTGAGTACTGTGGGCTGAATACTCCTTTGGAATTCATGTATAATGTCAGAGAAAACGAGAACTACTTAGAAAGCCTATTCTGAAAAGGAGTAAAATGTAATTATAGCATGAAAGTAAACCATTTTTCTCACTAGCCTGACTCTTCTTAGTGCTGGGTGATACTCAGCGTACTGAGTTTTCATGTGGTGTGAAAACTAGCAGAATTATATCCAAGGTTCATAATACTGCATAAATTTAACCTTTATGTTGCTTGTTACATAATTTTGTAGTAGCCTGTAACTTAAATATGTTGATCTAATGGATTTTCAGTTCAGTTGCTTTAAGAATGAGTAACAATTACTTTATGATTGTCTTTGTAGGTCCCACAAACATGCCTCTCCCCCACTCTTTTTTTTTCCTTGTTTCTTTATTTTTGTGCAGCCTGTGGAGAGGTATTTAAAGATTTTTTTTCTTGATAATATGAATCACCAAAAAAAATAATTGAGACATGGCTATGGAAATGTGTTTTGTCTGAATTGCAGCTGCTTGTTGTCAGTATTTCTTCTGGAACAAACTGCAAAGCTGACTTGAAAGGAATTCTGTTTGCCAGTCTGAAAATATCTTTTCTGTCTCTTAATTCAGGAACAGTCTATTGTATGTATCATCTGGTTGTCTCTTCAATGCCCAAGAAGCAGAAATGATTCCAGTTCAGGATGCCTCAGTGACTAAACATCTCTTTGTCCAGTTCCATGTGACTATGGTGGCAGGTTATACTTATTATAAGCAGCTGGCTGAATGCTTGGAATCATAAATTAATTGTAACATGTTAACTGCAATCAATAAAGCAGTTTATACGTGGTGGTGTGGTGGTCTGGACTGTATCATGTGTTCCTGTGTGTGAGCATCTTCAGTCATAGGCTTGCCGAGCTGGTGAAGAGAAACTAAAGGATTATTACTAAGTTTGCCAGGGTAGGAGAACCTCAGTCCATCCCAGTCCTCATCTCAGTTTGATGCCAGAGCCAGCCATAGATGCCCAGAGCCTGAAGTGGAATTGCAGGTCAGCAGGAGCACCTGAAGAGCAGCAAAAGGACTCCCAGACGCTCCAGTCAGTAAGTCAGATTCACCAGGGACACAACTTCAGTGCCTCTGTGCAAATGCACACAGCCTGGGGAGTGAACAGGAGGAGTTAGAGATGTGCTCTGACCTGCAGGGCTGTCATCTCAGTGGCAGCATTGACAAGTGGAGGGATGTCTCCTACAACTGGAGTGCTGTGGTGGAAGGACAAAGGCTGTAGGAAGGACGGGCAGGGGGACAAGGTGGTATTGCCCTCTCAGTGACCAGCTGGAGCACATGGAGCTCTGCCTGGGGATGGATGAGGAGCCAACCAAGAGCTTATGGGTAAGGATTAAAGGGAGGGCAGGGGCAGGTAGCAGTAGTGGAGGTCTGCTACAGGCCACCTCACCAGGAAGACTGGATCAGTCTCTCTATAGACAGACAGGAACAGCTTCACATTCACAAGCCCTGGTCCTCAGAGGGGAATTCAACCACCCTGATACCTGCTGGAGGGACAACACAGGAGGGAATAAGCAATCCAGGAGGTTCTTGGGATGCATTGATGGTACTTTCCTTCTCTAAGTGATAGAGGAACCAATGGGGACAGGTGCTATGCTGGACCTTGTTCTCACCGACAAGAAGGGGCTGATGGTGAAACCGGAAATAGAGGGATTTGATTCCTGATCTTTCAAAGGTGACAGTTTTTACTGTGTAGAGCTGATAACAGTGCCCTCTGCAGCTCCAGGTGCATAGAAGTCATCTCAGTTGAACTGACCACATTCATCTTCTAGATTTTTTTTTTTCAGTGGCTTTTCTCTGTTACAGCTGAATGGGGCATCAACTATATGCCTTGAGGCAGGTTATGTGCCTTAGCAATAACATTGTTGAGTAGTGCTCACCTGCTCTACTTGCCAGCAGAACTGTATGACAGCATACGTAGAGACAGAACAAATGGCTGATAAAGGCAATGGTTTGATCAGGATCCTTTCTGAAGTCCTCCTCATTCACTGGCTGATGCGGTTACCAGCTCGCTGTGAGACTGACAATCACAAATGCAACTGAAGATCCGTCATTGTCTTGGGGGAGAAAAATTTGTGGTTTAGAATTGGGCAGAGATAGCCAGCAATAACTACTAGTTGCTGGCACGTATTTAGGAAAAAACCTTATATCTGAAGTAGCTAGCCCTGTCAGTGAAAATTCCTGCTCCATGAAAAATGCTTCTAGGAAGCATCTTTAAGTTGGCAAGTATGAGAATCACTTGTAAGGTACCCCAATGCTTCTTCCTAGGTTGATTCCCCCAATTACCGGGGAAAATCATCATGGAAATCAATCGTAGCTGTGCATCCCTAGATAGGTTTTGTGTTTCTAACAGAATTTGTGCCTTTGTAGCCTTCCTGTCGAATTGCTACTTGTGAATTATTATGCCTGAAGTCTGTAAGAAATAGAGCTTCTAAAAAAACCCCAAATAATTTCATCAAAGTAATCCTTTTATTTCTCTTCTCAAGGGAACAATGGAATTTTCAAATATGAAAATGAGCTCAAAAATCTGGCCTCCCACTACAGTGCTATTTTAAGCCTCTTGTGGATTATGTTTGTTTGGAATTTTTTTTGCTATCCTGGAGAACCAGAGTATGCTTGTTAAACTTGAGGCAAAGTGGAAGAGAAGGGCCAGTGTACTCAGAACTCTCTAGTAGAACCAAAAATCTTAAAAGACAAGGTGAGTGGGAGAATATCCCTCAGTGGTAGCCTCTCTGCACAGGTGGCTTTGGCCAACTGTTTGACTAAAAGAGTAAGAAATGCCTGGATGGATGTGTTAGAAGGTGGTTTGGGAAGTAGGGTATGGCTTATTTTGAGATGAACATTGATGCCTACAAGAAAGAGAAACCTCACAGCACAATGAACTATACTTCACAGAATCTGAAGCAATCAGCCTGCTCTCTGTGACACTGGTAAGGCTTCTGCTGCTACCATGTACCTGGGGTTACTGTCAAGATGTGGACCAAGTGATGGGCATCTGGAAGGCAGCATAAGAAAAGATCAAAATATTTTAAAAGCCCACATCCTTTCCTAACCACAAGAATTATTAAGAATATTGAAGGAAGGGCAATTGTTTAAATAGTCTAAATTATAAAAATCTGGTGATGAGCTAGGCAGCAAGTATGTGTTTGTGCAACTGAAGCAGAATGTGCCGCTGTTGCTGTTCTTGCACTGAACCATGTCTGAATCCACTGCGTGGGGATCAGTGGCAGCCTGTGAGCTGTGCTGCAGGGAGCAGCCCTGGTGGGATGGCGTGGGGGGGCTCATGCAAGCTGGGAAAAAGAGCTTCATACTACAAAGGAATCGCTATTTATAGGCAGAGCCTTGAAATGTTACTTCAATGAATATTAAATGGCAAAAACTTGTTCTGGCAGAGTTGGATCTGGTAACCCTGAAATGTGTCCCTGGAGTCTGCAGCTGGAGGTCAGCGGGAGAGCGGGTGGAGACCGGGTGGCACTGCCAGGGCCATGCTGTGCAGCTGCCGAGCGCTCGCGGGGAGGCGTTCGAACTCCATGGGGCTGCCAGCACCTCGGGGTTTGTTCAGCTGCAGGAGCAGGAGGAGGAGGAAACCAAACAAGACTCACGGTCAGCTGCTCAGCACCATTTTACTGGACTGCATTACAAAGCTAACAGGGAAATTCCCATCTACTGTGTATTCTATGGATAGATTTATTTTGTTGCAGGCATGTCCACATCACAAGTCGCCAGAAGATGTAAACTGGCTGCCTATACTGCCTACACTGTCTCTAGGAAAAATACAAAAAGAGAGCTGTATCTTCTCTAGAGCTGAAATTATCTGAAGATCTTACCTCTAATCTTGCTGTAGGTATTCTATGAGTAGCAGAAAATAAAATAAGCGACATGCATTAGCCCTTGCTAATGTGAAAAAAAATTAAAAGAATAAAATAGTAAGTAATATGAAGTCATGGACTTCTAGCAGTTAACATGCTTAAACTGTGTACTTTTCTGATTGTACTACTGCAGTGCTTAATTACTGCCATCTTTAAATAATTTTCTGGAATTAGGTGCTATACCTTACTGCAGTCCTACTTTTAATTTGTGTTTAGGCAATACACACAGTATCTCTCCCCTCTAAAAAATTTCATGTAAACTTTATTTGCTATTTCAAGTTAATGTAAAATTTATTTTTCAGTTACTGTTATTAGAAATGGGAGCTATCATTATTTAATACTTTGTTTTAAAGGATGGGAAAGCCTCCTGGAGTTGAGGATGTGGGAACACTGTGCTGGCTTCCACTGAGCTGAATTGTTCTGCTTATCACCCCAAACACTTGGGGGACGTTTTCCATTAGATAGGCAAGAGTACTTCATCTCTTCAACCCTCCTTGTCGCCCTAATTTGCATTACTTAAGCTTTTAAACTTCTGTGTTTTTAAGGTTAACAAAGAAAGCTTAGGGAGGTTGCACTAGATGACTCACTATGGTCTCTTACAGTCTGACCCATTCTGTGATTCTGTGAAAGCTTAGTAGTGTCCCAGTTTTGTTAGAATGAAAAACAATTGTTTATGGTACTTTAAGAGAAGTGACTATTCAAATAATAATGAGACAGATGAAAGAGAAGAAAATTAAATCCTCAGTGCTGCAGTTCTAGGTTCCACAATCCTTTCTGAGACTCCAGATGTACAGACCATGTTTTACTTTCTGCATTTGGAAGGTAGCTCAGAATATCAACTCTTAGAATGGTGCCCTGGGCTACATTTTCTTGGCTTGAATATATGTATAGATCCAATTAGCCTGACACAGACAAAAATTTCCCCAGTAAAAGTCTTAGGACTAATACTACACAGTAACACAGCACTGACTTTGTAAAAGACACTATGAAAAAGTTCAGAAACTCTTAGAAGTAAAAAGAAAACACCGAAGAGATCTCTTATGTTCTTATTTATACTTTTTTTCTGTTTCCAGATCCCAGAGTACAAATATCACTTTCCTAATGTTGCTTACCTTGGCTATCAATGCTCTGAACTATGAGAAAGCATAATGAATTTTCTGGGGCATTTTTCATGTCCTTCCTTACTCTCCCATTCTGTTACATATTAGAACTTGAAATTAACCTTCATAGTTGGTAGGATGAATCAGACTTTCAAAGGCAAAAGCAATCTGATCAACCTGACTTGACCCTAAAGAAGGTATTTAGGCAGTGAGTAAGTCAGAACCAATGTATCTTTTCATGTGCATGCTTGTGTGATTATTTTTTTAACGAAGTTCCTTTTAACAATAACACCACCTTCTCTAATCTAACTTGCCTGAGCCTTTCCACTTATTTTTTCAGCAGACAGTTAATTCTGCTATAAAAATAATGACTTGTCCAGAAACATAATCTGAGGAGAATCTCTTGGCTGGACTGTACTTTTTCTGAATGTAAGTATTCAAGTCTTCAAACTCAGTGGGCAGTACATAGTCTGTGATATATGTTTTGGTCTTGCCTCAATATTTTTCAAGAGTTACTGTTATTACTCACAGGTTTTCTATTAGACTAACTGATCACAGCCTTCCCCAAAACACATCTAAAGCTAAAGCACAATTGTACCTATTTTCTCAAAAAGATGTCCTCAACAAAAAGAGGTAATTGGCTGTGATTCCTGTTCATAAATGTGAAAAATCAAATTCATTCTCAGGGGCTGGGGAGGTACTTGAGGAAAGGAGTTATTTCACTGAGTCCTCAGTCAGGCAGTCCTGGTTTTAGATCCTTGAAGAATACTAGTACCTGTATACAGTTTACTCAGTTCACAAAGCATTCACTCCTAATGCATATAGCCTGCTGTGTCCTAGAGAAAACTGCCAAAGAGGGATGAATTTGTCCTTTGTTTATGTGTTTCTTTCTTAGAGTTCCAATCCACCAGTCTGAACTCTTTGAAATGTAGGTATCTTTCCTCTCTTCTGTCTGGTTTATCAGGGGCATCTAACCATCTTCCCTCTCCCTTCATGGTATTTTATTCTTTTATTGTAATGTTAACCCACTTTGGTATTTTCACTCCTGAAAGTGTCTGTCCGTTGCCTTGTTGGGTCTCCGTCTGCAGAAAAGGCAAGATGCTGTCTGGTAGGCATGGAAATAAATTGGAAAGTGATGGTCAGGGTTATATCTGGTAATATTTAAGCTTTACACATACCAGAAAATGGAAGGAGGTACAATAGAAAATACCACAGGAGACTTTGAGTTTTAAAGTTATCTAAGTTAAGGTTTCCTAAATAGAATTGTTGCAAACTAAGGATGAAATGAACAAGGTCACGGTATTGCTTTAAAAGCATATTGCAGCGTAAGTGCTCTCTTTCCTCTATGAACAACGCGTGTTTGACTGCTAACAGTCGTAAACTGAGAGAGTAGAGCGATATATCAATCTAATAAGAAGGTATCCTTGCTGTTAAAGGTGTATTGAGGAATAACTCTCTTCTTGAGTCTGCCTGTGAAGCTCACCTAGAGATAGTTCCCTGTGATTTCAACAGGAGCAGCAGCAGAATATTTCCCTTGAAAAGTACGGTAAGGTGTTTAAATGAGATAATTTAAATGTGCTAATAGGGTTAAAATTTTATAGAGGACTTCTCAGGGCCAAAGAGACATAGTCCAGTTCTAATAGTACCTGAAACAGCAAAAAAACCCCAAACCACCAAAAACCAAAAAAAACCCAAAAAACTTGTATATGGCTGTTTTCCACATAAGTTTTCCCTTTAGCCAAGAAATCTGGCCTGTGCAGGATCCGAGGTAGGCGATCTGTCTAAAATGTTCCTATTTACAGATTAAAATTTCTCTGAGTTGCTATGCAAATCTCCTGGTATCATCCTCATCAATGTGACTGTAATATGATTCGCAGATACTCAGAGGTGTCTTTTGGAACAAAAGCGAGAGAGGGAGATTCAGTGAGATTCGGTTGAGACAGTTTGTTCCTAATAACTGTGAGCAGCTTCTGTTCCTACAGGGTTCCAAGGAGGAGCTTGTGATTTCATCAGGACTTTTAAGTTACTAATGTGTTATTAATAATAATTGAGTTATATATGTTTATATAATATCAAAATAGTTCCACATTGTTTCATCTCAGCAAGAGCACTTACTCTGGATGACTAATGCTCTGGGACCTGAAGTTTATAATGGAAAGGCTGACACACACATGCAATCTTATCTATCACAGCACTATGCAAAAGGGAATTATATAATTAAAACATTTTAATGATCTCTATTGCTCAGTGGGAAGTTACAAGTCCCAAAGGAGCCAGGCCAACTGTGTTATCAAGGTTTATTCAGTCATCTCTTAGGAGCAGTAGGGCACATATTGCTAAATATAGTGTGGTGTGCTAATATGTGCCATGTGTGGAACATTGCACTGGGACCACTGTGCCACAGAGCTGGAAAGCAGTGCACAAGGAAGTTAGCACACCTTCTCACCCTTTGGCTGAGATTTTCAAAAAGAAATGCCTAAGGTAGATTGCTAAATCCATACGCTGACATTTGCATAAATAACCTGATATTTCAGAAGAGCAATATGAAGAAATTATCTTCTATTAAAATAATAAAATATTATTTTAGTATAATAAAATCTTATAGCAGCAGGAAAGGATTTTATTATTTTTGGAAATAATATGTATGACCATAATTAATTATGGAATGTAAATGCAGTTTCTGATAGAAAATTACAAAACTGGGGAGTGGTGCAGGAGAGACATCAACTGTATGGCTGGGCTGCATATGATGTGTTTTACAGAGTTAGGCAGGAACCTCTGTCACAATCTGTGCCTCTTTGTTTGGGTCTGAGATCTAAAAGCAGAAAAGCAGGTGGGTAGAACCTGGAAATCCCTACCATCTAAACATCTTTTGATCAGCATCAGACCCATTTGCTGGTCTTGTTCTGCTTCCTGGTAAGTATGTATTTACCTGAGCAGACTAGCACCAGCTTGGCACCAGTAGAAGATTTGTCTGGCAAAGGTACCAGAGATGAAAAGTGAAAGTGCTCAATTCAGTGCCTGAACTTGGGTGCCTAGCACCATCTCAGGCTATATTTGGGACATTTGCTTTGGGCTTGCAAATAGAACAGAGGACCTGCAGGAGACTCATGCATTTGTGTTATAGCAACGGGGAACTAATAGGATGCCTGTGACACCCAAAACAGCACTGGGGGCCTGCCTCTGCCTCCTAAGTGGTCTAGAACAGTTTGAGATGTGTCAGTGTATGTGGGTCCTGGTCTATATCTGGCAGCTCCACAAGAGATCTCAGATGCTGCAGGAAATTCAAATGGTTCTAGAGGCCAATGTGAAAGCAGCTGAGCCAAGCCCCATGCATAGTGGGTGGCCAAAATGCTCAGGCACTCCTGAGTTCATTAACTAGGTCTTCATCAGCCACTGCAGAAGTTTAGATGCTGGGCTCATGTACAGGCACCTAAATGTATAATAACCCAGAAGAAAATACCAACTGAGGTAAGAATGCAGGAGAGAGCAAAGGTGCAGTCAATGTTCTCAAGCAGCAAAACTGCGATGGAGGGGCGTGTGTCAAGGAGCACATGCCCTGTCTGCCTTCTCAGCTTCTCTGGAGGTTAGAGAAACATATTCTGAATTTTTTATCAAAAATAAGGTCCCAGCAGCTACTCCTAGCATAAGGGGACCTCATTTTGCAGCTGCTGCTCTTCCTAGCTGGGGAAGAAGAGCATGATGTAGTAAAGCCCCATGTTGTGATGTGCCTTAAGCAGGAAATCCCTTAAACACATTTCAAAGGGCACTGGGCAGAGGGTAAAGGAACAACAGGTCAGATTTACCAGCTGAACATTTACACTCAAGAAAATGTAATAGCAAAGGATGAAACAACCTGGGTAGTGTTTCAGAGCGTAATTTGTGCTAAAAATCTTATTTTTTAAAAAATCCTGAGCAGATGAATTTTTTTTTTTTTTTTGTAAAACAAAGAAGAGACACTGCAGCAAAAACATTTCTCCAGATAAGAAATATATGCAGAAATCAGGACAATGCCAGAAGCAAGACATGTTCATTAAACTGGGGTGGCTAAAGACTAACAGAGTGGCGAGGCCAGCTGGAGAGCATCCAAAAGATTGGAGGAAAGGGCATATGAGAGGAGATATTTTAACAGCTTCAAGTGAAACTTCTCAGCAAGCTGTAGAGGTGTTGATACATGAGAGAGCGCCACAATTCCAACAGGTGAAAAAGGCTGTCAGCAAAGAGTAGGTGGGAGCTTTCAAGTAACCTTTAAAAGTAGAAACAAAAGCCAATAGTTTTCTGTTTACACAACAGAGTAGTTCTGATACAGGGCAACATCTATTTATAATCCAAATAAATCTTATGTTCTGGTATTTGGAACTGTTAGCATTCAACATCTTGGGATGCAGCAGCCACAAGGCTGCATTAAGAAATGCTGAGTTAAATCTGCATTGTTTTGTTTTGTGTATTTTACTCCTTAGTCACTAGCCAATTACAACTTGTGCAAAAGAAACAGATTTCCTTTTTAAAGGTGGCTCATGTGGAGTTCATAAATGTCCTGACACGTGATATCTAGGCATTGCTTCTAATGCCTGCAAGCTAAGCTCTTGCCTGACTCTTTTTTCCAAAACCCTCAAAACTTCCATGTGTCCATCAACATCTGTTATAGATGACATGCAGATAAGAGTCCTATAGGTCCCAGGGAAATATATATAATCTGGGCTATCCAAATCCATGGGCCTGGTGCATTCCCTGGCTGTGTCCTAGCCCAAGTTTTGCCTCTTGTGCTCTTTCTTTTTGAAAGGAAAAAGCTGTGATGAATGCCACAACCTGCCAGTCTGGATATCAAGATGCTGAGATTGAAAATTGAGGAGTGTGGAGCAAGGATGGTGATAATCACAGAGTCCATCCCCCCTGAAGTTTAGAAATGGTCAAAAAACGACATGACTGCCAAATGCAGACATATTCTGAAAGCAAAAGGGGTTTTAAAGACTGGTGGGGTCTGTACCTCTGACAATCACAGGCAGGAAGGAATCTCCCAATCCGAGTTCTTTGCTCTCAGGCTGAGAGTTTGCAGAGATATCAGTTAAGCAAACAATTTTTCACACTTAAAGGAGACTATTTTTGTGGAGTCAGGGGTTGTAACTACATGATCTTCAAGGTCCCTTCCAACCCAGGCCATTCTGTGATTCTATGATCCAAAGATACAGGCTTCTCCGGTACAGGACTTTTTTTCCCCCTGAAATAATTTTCCCTTTTACTTCAGAGTAGACTCTTACTCTGTCAATCCAACTTATTTCTGACTGCTGTGCTCATGGTCACACTACGGACAACTTGCAACTCACCTAAAACAAGTTATTATCTATTGTCAGCCACTAAAAACAGCTCCCCAAAGTATGCTGTTAGTACTAGGTATGGTATGGAGGATTTCTCTTTGAAGTCCAGGGTACTTGAAATAACAGCGGATAAACTAAATGACCTCTCAGGATCTTTTCCAGCCTCCTTTACTATGGTTCTGTGCATTTGCATCAGATTCACTTGTTAGAGTGCTTAAGGTTTTGAATGTCTGTCCTGCTGAACTGACAGTTTGGGGCTGACCTTTAAATCCTCTAAACCTCCATGGAAAGATGTGCATTGGATAGAGTGCAGCAGCAGCTGATTACTCCCTCTTGAGAGCTTCCCTCCAACCCCAGTCGGGAATCTCTGCATCCTCAATGCCTTTTGTCTCTGTGGAGGAGTTAAGGACTGCATCAGTCGTTGGCCTAACGACAAAGATTCTGTCTTAAAATTCCCCCCATCATTAACTATTCCATTGTCTGCCACAAAAAGATCCCGTCACTCATCTAATACAACTTGAACTTTCAATACCTTTGAGCACCTTGCCAATTCATACACAAGCTTATCTTCTCCATAAGACTACCTACACAGACCCTGCTGTCACAATATACATTGACTTTTTTTTTTTTTTTTAATATAGAAGGATTAAGAAGAATTAGCAAAATGTTCATATTCAGAGCTTGGCACTGTGCCATTTCAGACTTTGTTGCTGATTAATATAGTGAGTTTCTTTGTAGGGTGTAATTACACTGAAATAGTTGAAGGGTTACCAAATGTAGGGAAACCCACAGGGATTAATCTTTCAGTAGATATTGAATCCAGTTAGGTACTCAATGACCATTGCAATATAATATTCTGCAAGTAGAAGCTAATGACTAGTGATTTTTAAAAATGTTTTGATTTTTTAAAATTATGGGTTTTCTCAGTAGTGTCAGAATGATGATCTCAATGGATCATCATTCTTTCACTGGGGACCCCTCAGCTACGTGAAGAAGAGGAATGCTTAGATTTGCATTCACAATTCTTTGTGGCTAGTCCATTGCTGTGACAGGAATGGTCATGTTAAAAGATAGTGTGACACCTGAAAAATATAGAGAGTCACTGTCCTCAGTGACTTATTTTCTTGCTCTCTTTACTCGAGCAAGATTTGTATTGGCTTTATTACAGAATGCTTCCTGAATAGATCAGCACTCTGTCATGAAATAATGAACCAGCTTCTTTGAAAGAAAGCATCTTTACTTAGGAACGTTTTAATATAAAGTGTGCTTGTGTATATATATGGAAGGGACTGTAAGATGGTTGCATCTATTTTTTCCAATTTTAGAACTAAAGATCTACAGTTTTTTATAATTACTGCCTACAAATTAACTGGCTTTTTTAAGACTCCCAAATTGCATTAAAAGACCAGCTCCTTTCTATTTATACCTCTGTTTTTGAATGATTTATTTACTTTTCCAGTTCTACTTATCTGGAACCACAATAATTTTCTACTTTCAGAGTATTACATGATGGGGAAAATCAGTTAGACAAATTAGAGAAATAAACAGTTGCTAAGGAAAACATACCTGGTGAGGGAGATAATTATTTTGTGGCTGTCACACTCTCCAGGGATGCTGCTTCCACAGTTGTTCCACTAAATGAGTAGATTTCAGGTAGAAACAGTCCTTTCTGAACTCTGCTAATACAAGAAGCCAGTTCTCATTATAAGAGGTCAGACTAGTACTGATCTCTAAATACCAGCTCTGAAATGAAATTATCTAAATAAATAAACACCCGACTGAGTTCTTCTCATTCCATAGACTGGAAATCTCTCAGAGAAGGCAGAGCCTGGAAGAAGCAGTTTGCTCTATTTTGTCCTTCTGAGTTTTATAGGTGCAGATATAATACCATGAAATATTAGTTCTATGACTGACTTAATAGGGAATAAAAAATACAGTGGAAAGGCTGTGCACTGTGCAGTAAGGAATTAATGGGCCTCTTAAGTGACTGTACTAAGACAATGTTTAATCTAGATGTACTGTAGAGAGAGATGCAGTGATACACCAACCAGCAAAGTACTTCCCCAGTAGATGTAGGCAAGTCACTGGCAGCAGCACAGTTTTGCCTGTACAATAGTTAATGCTTAATCTATAAATTGTTTAACGTTCAAAGAGCTGAAGCTTTTTTTTTATTCTTCCTCTGTGAAAACATATACTCAAGTGCATATATTCATATGAATAATGCATTTACCATATCCATATGTAAAGCAGATGCAACTAACTTTCAAGAAGACACAGAGGCCAAATCTAGTGTGGTATCCACATGGAAACAATATTCAAGGTTTACAGTGCTGAAATGTAGAATGTACTGTTTTATTCTGCCCTGGCAATGCAGTCTGAGGTAACAAAAAAAAAACAAACAGGTGCCAGAAGAACAAAGTTGCTTGAATTACTCTAGACCCAAAACCAGTTAAAAATTTCTAAGAAATTCCTGGTTACCTGCAATATTACATATCTACACCAGAAATGGGCAATATTATTAAAAGCATAAATATGAATTTAAATGTCAATTTTTGTATTTAAATTTGTCACTGTTTCAGTGTATTCGGCTTAGATAGCAAAGAAAATACAGAGCTGGAGTGCAAGGGTCTTAATGTGTTTAACACTTGTCTGAGAAACAAGCAGTCAGGAGAGTGTTAGTAAATGTTTATGCATTTCAGAAATGCCTTCTGCATCACATATTATGTACTCAGACTATGAACGTACATAGCAACAGAGCTGATTAAAAACAACCCATTTAATTACTGTGATGTATGGGAGCACACATTCTAAAAGCAATTTGTTAGTGTATTTTACATGTAAATGATCTTAGGAGAAGCATGATTAGAATGGTTAGAACAAAGAGTTAAAGATAAGAACAAAATCCTGTTGCCCCAAGAATCATTTGTTTGCTTTTGCCAGCTCTGAATCTTATTTCAGGCCAAGAAATTAAGCAAAGCTGGTCAGCTGAGAGGAAAAGGAAGTTGTACCCTCAGCAGCATCTGAGGGTCTATGAGGGAGAGTCTGTGAGATTCTTGCAACTCTGAGAGGCCCATTAGTTTCAAAGTCTCCACTCATATGAATTCATTCATAGCTTTACACCAAATTATTTAAACATTTTTAAATAATTGGTCTGAGTGATTTAAGTTTAATAGAATAATGCATATTTTCTTCCATCTTCATTATTTGCATTAAGCAATTTTAACTATTAACATAAAATCTTGGCTATCCTATGATGGAAAAAATCCACAGTGAATTGTAAAAAAATACTGTTGCAGTGCACAAGTGATAAAAATACTTCATTTGCCTTAATCCACTTCCTATGGAAGGATATTTCATCGTAATCCCTGATCCTCCTTCTTCTGAAACTATTGTTGACACCTCATTTATATTGGTGTTCTTGGTAAGTTCATTCAGGAAATTAAAATTTTTAAAACTTAACTTATTATTTCTTAGAAATATTGCTATTACATATCAGATCTGGATAGGAAGAAACTCAATTCCCCATGCCAAAATGCCAAAAGAGAAAATCCAACTCAACAACTGGGCAAGTGGGATTAATAGGTCAAGAGTATTTTAAAGTTTATCAGCAGAGGAGATGTTGCTTTTGGAAAGCGCATTCTATCAATACCAGACAGCTGAAACTGTGCTGTGTCCCAAAGAGGAGCTGACTCACTTCCAAAGTGTCTGGAAAGGTCAGTGCATGTCTTCTGGTTATCACTTTCTTTTCAGCGTTTGGGTTCCCATGGAGATGACAGGTCTGTTACAGAAATGAAACTCAGGACACACACGTCCTCCTGCCTGCTCCTTGATCTCCCAGTCCCGCGGAAAAAGGAGCCGTCCCCTGCTAAAATATTAATCTCTGCTATCGGTCACTTCCATCCCGGCTGGAACCTCTCCTGATGGCTCTGCCAGTCACGTCGTGCACGGAGCCGACAGGGACCCAGCATAGCCCCGGAGACTGACCGACCACTCCGAGCCGGGGTCCTCAGCTCCACGCTGAGGCTCGGCTCCCTCTCTCCCTCTCGCCACCCTTCCTGGCTCTGGTTTCCATCTTGTCCCCTTGGCGGTGGCCCCGAGGGCCCAGAGGACAGACGGACGGACGGACGGACGGACGGTCGGTGTGTCGGCCGCCACTCCCGCGCGCCGCCGCCACCGGGGGGCGCTCCCGCACCGCGGACGCGCCGAGCGGCGGCGCTGGGGCAGCGGGGGGAGCGGGGCTGCGCCTCTCGGACGGCCGCGGGTCTCTCCCTCCCTGTTTGCTCCCGCTCCTCGCCCAGCTCTGTTCCGCGTCCCGAGTTGCGGACCTGCTCCTCGGGGACGGTGGCATCCCGTATTTTAGCCCGAAAGGGTCCCAGACGAACCTCTTCGACAGCGTTACCGGGGATGCCCTTCTCCGCTAATGTGGGAGCAGACGCGCTGCTGACGGCGGGCCCCGGGGAAGCCCTGGCTGAGCCCCGCTGGACGACCTGTCCTCTTGGACAGGGAAGGGACAGGGTATCTCGCCGTGTCACCCTCTGCCACGGCACGCTGCAGAGGCCAGGACGCGCCGGGTGCCACGGGCAGGCTCCTGGGAACGAGAGACGGGAGACCCTCGCGGACCCTGTCCACCAACGGGCTTGGCCCCATACTGGAAGGTGCAGTTCCTTTGGAAGGCACAGAATTTCAGACAGGGCCTACGGGCGCGGGTTTTCCACAGGATCTGACGGAGGGGCCGTGCACCCCGTCCCTGTGCCCGGGGAGCCGTGCTCGGTCCGCCGCAGCTGCTCCCGGCTCCGGCGGCGCTTTGTGCTCGACCCAAAACACCCATGTGGAGGAGGGGTGTCGGGGGGAGTGTGTGTTTTATATATGTCGGCTGCCTAGGGTGGAGGCCAGACACACCTGAACTGTGCCAAAATGACTAAATCCCCTTTGCCCCCGAGGCTCCCGGCTGCGGCACTGGGAGTACCCGCGCTTTTCTGCAAGATTGTCCTGGAGACCAGCCAGGTCGGCAGGGCGAGCGGGCCCTCCGCAGGGGCGACGGGGTCTGCGCGGAACCCACTGCGCGGGGACACCCTCCGCGGCACCGTCCCTCGAAGCCGTGCCCGGAGACCCAGTTCTTACACTGCTCTCCCGTGTCTCCCCCTTTTGGGAAGCCTAGGGGAGGGAGGGGGCGACGGGCCGGGCCCCTGCCTCCGGGCACGCTGCCGCGGCGGCCGCCCGTCTCATGCCGCAGGAATGCGCGGAGGTATGCGCCAGTTTCCAGAAGTGGATCCCCTTCCTTGCTGGAGCAGAGCAGCGCATATATCACCCGGTGGCAGCAGTCCACCTTCCCTACAGTTTCGTAACCGCTTACGAGGGTAAATTGAGAGTTGGGAACAGCCCTCTATTAAGTAGCAGATTGAGAAGAGGCTCTTCCCACTTGGAGAAGGCAAGTCTTCCCAAACAGACCCCTCGCATCGGGAGCTACAGTAATCGAGGCGCCTCCTCTGCGCTCAGCTATTGCCGCCGCTGCTGCTCCTCGTTCGCCGTTGCTGCTACTTGCTGCTCCCTCCACAAGGTGCCCCCGGAGCTTCATCTTTATCCTCCTCCCTTTACCCAGGTCCGACTGCTCCGGCTGCTGCCGCTGCGGGCACCGCCGGAGTCATCGCCGGAGGAGCTGTCCTGTCACCGATCCCGCACCCCGTGGCCACCCCGGCAGGTCTGTGTGTGCCCGCGCAGGAGCGGGGGTCCCCTGCCCTCCCCGCCGTCGACCCCCGCGGCCCGCCCTGTCCGCACGCAGCACGCATGCAGCCCCCTCTGATGCACCTTAGGCTGGGATTAGCAGCGCCGGGCTGGAGGCTGGCACGGGATTGGGAAGGAGCGTGTTATGTGCGCTTTGGGCATGTCAGAGCCGGCTGCAGGCGTGCGGCCGGGCGGAGGAGAGGTGAAGAGCAGAGCGCCCCGGCGCTGCTGGCTGTCAGCCCCGGGGAGGGCACGGGGGAGCCCGGCGGGGTGCCGGGCGCCTGGGCAGAAATACATAGGGAGGCGGCGGTGTTCCGCAGACGGAGGCTCCCGGCGGCCGGAGGCTCCAGGCGGAGCCCGCTGTCAGCGCCCAGCGCGCCTGCAGGCAATGCTACCGCTGCGGCTTTGGCAGGAGTTCTCGCTTCCCTCCCCTGTGTGTACAGCTGCCGGTGATGCTTTCTCTTGCTTCCAGTTTTTTATGCCTTTGATAGGTAGTGGGTTTTTCTTGCGGTTTTTTTTTTTTTTTGGTTTATGTTACTTTTTTCTTCTTTAAAGTGGTAAATGTCCTGCACTCTGTCTGGGAGAGCTTTGGCTAAGCTTTCATAGGTTGAGTTAGTGTGAGATTGGACTGGCACTGTGAAAGGCTGTTTTTTTGTTCTTTTTTTTTTTTTTTTTTTAAACGGTCTCTAAAGGTCAATGAGAAAACCTTTAGTTCTGACACAAAGTCTGTTGTGTCACAACTGAGCCAGTGAGAGGACCTTTCCTCTGCCACCTCCAGGCTTTGTTTCACATTCCTAAATTTGCAAGAAGGAAACAGAGTGTTCCTGGGTGGACAAATGAATGCTTTGGCTGAGATGATGTATTTCATGAAACAAAAACGGTAGACCTGCAACAGTAGTGAACTCCTAGATGCCTTTGTGAGATGATTAATTTCTGTTGCTCTTCAGAAGGATCAAGAGATGGCACTCAAAGCCTGCACAAGATTTCCAGGACAAAACGTCCTTTTGCGTGAAGTTCAGGCGATCATTAAACTCACTGCACAGTGCTGTATATCTTCCCAGGGACAGCCGTTTTCCATGCAGAGCTGTGATATGATTTTGGAGCTTTCAGGGCAATTTAATACTAACGCTCGCCTTTCCTGTGTTAGGGAATCATTATGGTAATATTACTCTTCTGTTTACCCTCTGGAACTGCCATTGGACTGAAACCATTGCTTAGGTTTTCTTCGAGCTCTTGATATTTTCATGTGCAGTAAAGGCATTTGGCTAAGGCAAGTATATACAGCTGCTCAAAAGAAGCCTGTTAAGCTCAGTGTCAGTAACTAGGAAATTCCTGGATTTCCACAGCGTCCACCCAATAAGTGTGCCTTGCTGGGTAGTTGTCTAGATGGTAAAAGAATATTATTTTCCCTTTCAGTTGTTTCTGTGGATGAATGATTTATGTATTTTTCTTTTGTTTTGCTCTTGGCATCTTCCCGAGAAAATCTGTTGCCTAATTGCTTTTGGAATTCTCTTTCCTCCAGCCTAATTATGATATATGATGCATTTATGACTTTATTCAGACAAATTGCCCCTCTCCTACTTCCCAAGATAGAAAATCCCAAACTTTAGAAACACTTATATTTGTAAGCGATGTGAACTGTTCATATTAGCCTTTACTTAGACAAGGAAATAATTTGGAAGTTTGGCTGGAGTAATTGGGAGTAATTTTACATGGCACAGAGCATATAGTTATGAAGCTGCTTGCAATTAAGAACCGCTAACTTGGCCTAATCCCACCTTTTTTTGCCAGACAACCTACAGCGATTGTGAGACTCTTTTGTCTGTCAGCTTTTAATAGTATATTTTAAATCTGTTTTCTCTAAGGACATGTAAATGAATTATCAGATGTTGAAACATCATGGCTAGACAGACGTGTCGGATTTCAGTTGTGTGTCACACACACTTCTGTATAACCTATTTCGGACCTTCAAGAAATGAAGAATAGTACATTTGTAGGCAGAACCCCTCAAAAAAAATTTTATTACAGTTTCCAAACTGCCTTGAGACCACTAAAACAAAGCTAACTAAGTGGTTCAACAGTTATGAAAAAGGAGCCGAATAAAATCCCCAGCTGAAAGAGACATTTAGTTGATCCAAGGCAGGAATGACCACTGAATTAGCTATCATCACATTCAGCGATGAAGTCATGGAGCTCCCTTTTGGCTCCCGTCTGTGCGGAGGCACAGGTCTTCACTGCGCTTCCCTGATCAAATTAACCCTAACTAGGTTAAAGCTTCAAGTACTTACTGTGGTTGGAAAGACTTCAGCAACAAGAGGCACATTATTGCAAGATGAGACTCTCCAGTTAGTCATACAGTTCTTTTGTCGTCTTGGACAGCTTTCAAGTCTAGAGTTTTCAACCTGGTCCCGTGGGTGGGGGCTGGGGATAAGGGAACAAAGTGAAATCCGTGGTTCGTGGTTTTTATGTTTCATGAATACACCCACGCAGTCCTTTAATCCACACGTATCATTTCCTTCTCCTTTCTCCCCCTTCCCCCCTTCTCCATCACTGCAGATTCATTCATGTTGTTGTGATCTGAAAGAGCAGAAATGAAGACAGCACTGTGCTCCGCAGTCGCTGCTCTGTGTGCAGCAGCCCTCCTCTCCTCCATCGAGGCTGAAGGTAACCTTCCCCTCCCTGCCCCCTTTCCCCGGTGCCCTGCTGACCAGCAAACCTCCCAACCAGCCTTGAGCTACCGGCTCTCTCCCTCTCCACTTTTGAGTGTAACTACTTTACTTTTTCTCTCCTTCATAGAAACGCCTCTCCTTCCTTGCCCAGCTCCTTCTGTGCTCTGTTTCTCCCAGCTAGTCAGCTGGACTGTAACTCCCTCTCTCTGTCTCTCTGGTGTGCTGTCCACACCACCCCACTGACAGGACACAGGCCAGCCGATGTGGCCGCTGGGCGCAGCGCCCCGAGGAGCCCACTGCCACTGCTGCTGCCGGCGGGCAGCCCAGCACGGCTGGGGCTGTGGCGCTGCCCCCCTGACGGACCAAGAACGGCTGGTCTCTGGGCTTGTGTAGTAATATTGAGAGAGGAAACGGAAAACCCACCACCCAACAACCCACAGCTTTGAAATAAAATGCTCCAACAGAGTATGGCTCTCTGCGCCTGTGTGTTTTGTCCAGCCGGACCCCTCGCCTCTGCCCCGCCGGCCTGCTGGTACATCGGCCTCCCCTGCTCAGCGGGGCGACCCCCGGCTGAGCCTTGGGGTGGCCGGACCTTCCCTCAGTGACACTTCGACCTCTGTGGAGGGTCTGACCTGGGGAACGTGCCTGGGGAGATGCTGCCATTGCCATGTCATGTGTCCTGGGTACTTCTGAAGGGAAGGCTGGGCCAGACCTTTGTAGGGCAGCCGGGGCTCCAAGGCTCTGGCATGCATAAGGCCTTATCACCTGCAAAGAGGCTTTCCTCCTCCTCCTCTGGCCCTGGCCCAGTCTCTCTGGAGGCTGAGGCCCCTGTTGGCCCTGGAAGTGTCCTGCCTTCAGCTGAAGGGATGAAGACCTGGGGAGACCTGTCTTGGCCACCGCACTTGCTGTGGCGTGGCTCGAAATGGCGTGGCCCTGGCACATTTGCTCCGCAGCAACTGTGAGAACAACCTCCCCTGCACCCTCAGTGTGAACTGCTTGGCTTTGGTCATAGTCCTGGCATTTCTGCCAGTGGTGGCTGCCAGGGGCAACAGAGATGCCGAATGTCCTGCACTGAAATGACTTGATCTGACCTCTGGGACCTGACTCCATCATAGGGTGAACCAAACCACTGGGTGTGAACTTCCTGGGATTTACTGGAAAAAAAGCAGAAACCAGCATCTGATAATTCGTTCTTTTCTCCCTTCCTTCTCCTTCTGTCTTGAATTGAAACAAATTCCCTGATCATGGCCTGCCTGCCACAAGCTCCTGTGTCTGGACCTGGTCTCCTTGGCTGATGGTTACTAAAAGCATGGGGTGCCAGACATGCCTTGGCAGTGTTTGCTGCCCCAGCAGCAGTGCTTGCTTGGGGCACACAGATGGGAAGTACCCTGGCTTTCTGGAAAAAGATGGCATTTCTGTCAGTAGTGCAACATCTGGTCACCCTAGGAGAGAATCAGCCCACTGCCTTCCTCTTGTGCTGCGTTGTTGTTGGCTAAGGAACCGAAAAAGGTCATTTCAAGTCATTTCAGAGTTGCGTTTGAAATGCAGGACCACCGTGCCAGAGAAAGCAGAGAAAGAGTACAGTTTTGATGAAAGGAGTGTAATGGTTTGTGTGTTCTTCCCCATCTTAGGAGGGAGCTTGGTTGGAGCTGGAGTACTGTTGCTGTTGTCCTGCCGTACTGATTACACGTAGGGAGTGTGCTATTTCTGAAAGTAAGTGAAGGTGTTTTATTTAGCTGTAGTGTAGACTAAACCAGTCATAGCTTCAATACTGTTAAAAAAAGCTACAAAAATGTATTTGGAGCAGCACACAGTTATTTTATAACAGTAAAACTGGACACACTGCCAGACAAGCTGGCCTAGCTTGTTTAGATCCCGTGTGGAGGATGCACTGTTGCTAAGCAAAAGAGTGGACAAAGCCTGATCTTGAGAGTTGTAGAGCAGTCCTGGCCAGGACTTACATAAACAGAAATGTTTCTTAAATAAAATACCTAGTTTACAGTGATCACATTTCTATGAGGGAATTCTTCTAGTTTCAGAGTTTTGAAGTAAGAGCAGAAAAATGTGTGGTGAAAAAATTGTGGTGCTGAAAATGGAAGGTCAAAACTAGAAGTACTTTAGGACTTGCTGTGGTAGGAACTGCTTTTGTAGAGCTTTTTGCAGTGCTTTTTGTTTGCACTATACAAAAAGTCATCCTTCTGCACTGTTTTAATCTTGTTCTTCAATTCTACATCATTTTGTAGATTGCATGTTGGATCTTATTCACTTTAGTTCTGGTATCATTACAAATCAAATCCTGTCTGCTGAACTGACTTTCTCCTGTGAACATTTGTCCTTTAGTCTTTTTCCTATTTTCAGATCACTTTGTGGCAAAACTATCCCCCCTTCCCCTCCCCAGATCAGTCAATCAGTCTTGTGCCTCTTTGTTTTGGCTCTCTCTCTGTAGCATTCATGAGAGATGCATTTTGAATTTTCTTTCCCTCAGGTGTGAGTAGACACTTGGTGTGAAGAAAAAGTGAGAGGAGAATAAGGGAGAGGACCATGTGATGTGGTAAAGATTGTTGATATGGGGTGGGAAGGTGAGGTGAAAGCAGAGAGAAGGAAAAGATTAGTTCTATTTTTCTACCTTCCTTCAGCTTTCATTTTTCAGTCTCTCCTGGGAGTAGATCTATCTGGTGTTTATCTGATGCTGCTGTTCATAGATTCCTGAATCTTCCAGTATGAAGCTGGTTCTTCATCAGCATCACAGCTACTCTTAAGTCCTTTGTGAGAGCTGTGCTCTGTTACTGTTGACAAGGCAGAGCTGCAGTAATGGTGTCAGAGCTTTTCTACAGAGATGCAGCAGCACAGGATTTTCCAACTGGGCAGTCACTAGGAGTAGAGAGGGTAAAACCCACATGTAGTCTAAATTCATGGCATTTCAGTGGGGAAATTGTTTACCCTGGTTAGGGCTGCAAATCTGTTTTCAAGCTCAGAATTTTTTCTCTTACAGTGAAATTATTGTTTTATTTTGCAATCCTTCTGATCTCTCTTGCTCTCTTCCTGTGTGTGATGCTATATTTTATGCTATAAGTTCTTTTGTGCCTTTTTATTCTCTCTGCCAAAATTTCTCTCTGTCACAGTATTTTTTCCATCTTTGATCACAAAGAACCAGGGGTTCTTATTTCAGTCATAGTTATGAGCCTCTAAAGGTGCTGCCTTTTCAGTTTTTCAGGAACTGGTTCAGACCTGGAAAAGCCTATTGACTAGGCTGCAGGTAGGGAAGGAGACCATCACTGATCCAAGTGTGGGACCTTTGTAAAGTGCATAAAAAGGTTTGTCCTGTGAGAAATCTGTTACCAGGTTATGCAGTAGAGTAAGTGACAAATAATTGCAGCACAGCAGTTGCAGAGGATTACAGTTTCTCTTGTAAGAAAGCTTGTATTGAGTACACTAATTTTCATTGAATGAATGATTTAGAGATGATCTGGGATAGCTGAAACTTGAAGTTAACCACCTATCCAGCTTTAGAACTGGTTGGTGGAACCATTATTTTATTACCTTTTGATGTCTAATTTCTATCTCTTGAGAAACTAGCTGTTGATTTCTAAGTTCCTAGGAGAGAGAACCATGTAGATTGATATGTGAAACTGAAATTTTTATATATATGAAGGTGAACTATACCTCCCTGTTTTTCATGCTGCTAGTTAGAATCAGTGTACATGCATTTGTAGGTGTATACACTCATGCACATACATATATATGCACAAACATGCATGAAATCTGGTAAATATTCATGCATGCAGTGTGTATATCTATGCAGTTGTGTTTAGTTACATACATCTTTATATGTATAGATATATAGATTTAAATGAGGTTTTTTTCAAAGTACATTTATGAGTTATAGATCTATTTTGAAGAAATTTCATATACATGTACAAAATAAAAAAATGCAACAATACAGATGACAATGTTTCAGTGTTGTGATTGGCGATGAATATCCAGCAAGTCTGAGAAGCAGCTCTTTACTACATTTCTAGGCTGTAGCTCATTCTTTCTCCCAGTTGCACTGGCCACACAGACTTCAGAGGAGCTTGACTGGGGTCATGATCTAGTTAGTTGGGCCAAATCCATGCCATTTCTGGAAAAAATACGAAATGAGGAGTTTTGGCATCTTCCAGCCTCAGCAGGGCTTATCGCTGTGATAGTAAGGCTGGGCTTACTCTTCAGCTTCTGTAGATGGTATAGATTTCATGTTATTTTAACATGGGGTAACGTTATTTCATATGCTAATCATAGTCCATCTTTTCCAGTGAGTGGAATTACAAATTTTGTTTCTCATAGGGATTGTGGATGGCAGCTACTTCCAAGATATATCACTTTTAAGTATGGTTCTGGATATAAATTATTTGAGCTTCTGGTTATATTTTATTTCTGTTTTGTTAAGATATTCACTGGAGTTCTCTAGTAGTCACACTGTGTTATCTGCAAAAAACTGTAGACTTTTGTATATTAGATTTGTATTACCTGTAAAGTAATACAAGCTAGTATAAGACCTGCATAGCATGAAAAAGATGTTTTGCTCTATATTTTTTTTGTTTCAGAAAATATACTCTTATTACACATGTAAATAACACAAGAAATGGCTATGAATTAAGTATGTTATGTCTGGTTGGTTTTTTGTTTGTTTATTTTTTGTTTGGGGTTTTGTTTGTGGTTTTTGTTCTGCTTTGGTTTTTTTTGTAGTGCATAGCATAGACTATCCAGTTAAGAAAATTATCATATCACAGTTCTGAGAGTGGTCAAAATTAATGCAGTGTAAACATTATTGTTGTGCAGCAGGATATTTTTTACTACTCTGGAAAACTGTTAGGGAGCCATGCATTTCTGTGCATCAACACTGGGATCACTGTATTAAGGCAATACTATAATGCCATCACATATTATGATCATGACTCAAGTCAGTGAGAGGTGTGGCATGGATTTTGATGGACACAGGATGAACACTGTCACTACACTGTGAGCATTAGGTGCAACTTCACTTCTGCAAGTAGTCTGACATCAGGACTGCTTGCTTGAGTAAAGCTGTGCTTGCATGTCAGATTTTGTAAAGTGAAGTTTTAAGGTTTGTCCCAGTAATGGGGCAATCTCCTACCACAACCAAGGTCATTTTGTTCCTAGAACTCTGGTCTGATTCAGTATTGCAGATGTATTATTTTTCCACTGGTGAATTCCTTTCTGGAAGAAGAATTTTAATGAGGTCGAGTAACAGTTGCCCTATTTTATTATCACAATAAGATTTTTATCATCTAAACATTTTGCTGTACTTTGGCTCAGCTTACTGCTCTCAGGCATATGACCATGGTTTGATCTTCACCTCACATATGGTTTCATTTGGGTGAAATCTGACCCATGTGAAGGTCCATGGCTGTTTTGGAGATTGTTTGAGTATCAAAAGCTTACAGGCCATCTGGCAGATATTTTGATGACATTGGATCCAAACTGCTCCTTTTTTTCACTCAGGCAAGGTTCCTTTTTCGATTTGAATGGGTGTAGTATTCAGTGCTTGAGTTTGATAAACCAGCCATAGGTTGAGAATGAATGGATTTAAAGTGCAGCAATGAAGACTGGGGTTAGGTGTCAGGAATAACTTTATGGTGATAAAAGCAGTGAGGCCTTTGGAGTAATTTCTGTGGGAAGCTGGCAGTCTTGCCAATGGTGGAGATCTTTAAGAATGATCTGAGCAAACATGTCAGAAATGACTTGGGGTGGCTCATCATGTCTTGACTATGGGATGGATGAGGAGACTTTCAAGGTCCCCTGCAATGCCATTGTTCTAAAGTGCTGTGAGGACCTGGATGAACGGATACGTCACTTGTGAATTGATGTACTATTCTTGTTACCTGCCAAGATCTGCATCTGAATTTTCATAAAATGGATTAAAATACTTTAAGATGTTAAAGACTTCCTCACAGTCAGCTTTTTCAGTTTATCTGGAATCCGGTCATTTGGATATCAACAAGTTGGGCTGCTGCTGTCCTTCAGCAGTTAAAGCCTAAAGTCTCTGCTGCAACATGCCAATTTACTTGCAAGGTTGGTAGTGCTATTTTTTCCATGTACTGAATTTTTTTTAAAAGCATGCTCAGGTCAGTTGTCTCTGCCTTTGCATTAAATTTGTCCTGAGCCATTGCTACTGAAACAATATTTTATAATGATATTCTTATCACCTAAATGTATTTTCCTATTAACATGTGTTGCATGATTTTGATACTAAGTAACTACCCTGATGTCTCTAGCATTGTGATACTCATAAACTGATGAATAAAATGTGCATGCAGGTTAATGGTCTAATCTCACTGCCTGTGTATGGACAACAGGAAAAATAACATTTACTTCAGTACTAGTGTTATCTATCGTATCAGTATTACAAAGCCATATTATCCTATGGTTTGAAATGACAGAAAATTAAAAGGAGAAAAATGCCAGATTTTTTGAGCAAAAAATTTTACTTTTTGCAACTGAACAGTAACTTTTCATAATTAAACATTCTAGCATTTACCTCTTTATCTGCTTTTAAAATTATATACAAATCTGAAATGAAATCTGACATATGATGGAGATCTTCCATGAAACAGAGATCTGTCTATTAAAAATGCCTGCAAAATCCTCTCTCAAGTAGTTAAGGAAAGTATGGCTGGATCTAATCTTACTTTGTAGACCTATTTAAACACCTACCATGCACTGACAGTGAGTCAGTAAAATACTGCATGAATAAGCATGACAATTTTACTAAGAGAATATCATTATAAAATATTTATGAAACGTCTTTGTGTAATGAACCTTGTACATGGAGGCTTTTGTCCATTGTGGGAAGCTAAAAGAATAATAATCAACATTTCATTTACATATGCATGATGCTGCAAAATAGCGTATGTAAACTATTTCTTTCTGTACTGTTCAGTTACTTCTGTCATCAGCTCCTACAAATTTTATTTGCAGTCATTTGTTCAGATCACTGGTGCTCTCTTTGCCGTTTTCTATAAATTCTGCAAAATAAATGTCCATAAATATACCTTGATGTTGTCTTTTCATAATTAACCATTGTGTTGTTTGGAACCATACTGGCATTTTGTGTTAAAATGCCACTATTAGTATGGGTACACCTGCTGCAAAGGGAACATGAAAACAATAGTTTACACCTTTGAAACTGTACAGAAATCTGGTGTAAACAGGTAGAATTTTATTTTTGTGAACTTAGTAATAGCTCAAATATTTTAGCAAATTGCCATCATTACTAATGCTATTCATTATCCCCTTAGTTCCTGAATCCTTTGCTGCTATGTGCATAATATGTCACTTTAGTGACTTCTAGGGACAAAGGGGTGAAGCTTTCTATATTTTGAAATAAAATGATACCTCAGTGTATCATTATTACAGATATACATTTTGCAACTATATTCATATCTAGACCCCAACAGAAATTGTTTCGCTGAACATTAAATGCCCCGTCTTTTCCTATATTCTTTAAATTATTTCTTTTCTCTGCCAAGTTTCTAGATTCAGTGAAATTGATAGAGAATATTACTATGCAGAGACTATATTAAAAAGCTGATAAATTCTTTGATGTCTAATTAAGAAGACTGCTGTGTTTCCCACATCCTAAATGATCTCATGATATTGTAAGCAGGTTGTGATTTGGCATGCTTGTACGGATTGCACCCAGCATGTAAAAAATTTCCTTTAATCGTTATGTGAAATGTTTGCATATGTGGTTATTATCTGTGAACTCATTGTACATGTATCCAAATGTGTTTTCTGTTGTGCTTGATTTTGCTGGCCATTCTTGAATGTCTTGGCAACTCAAGAAACATATGTTCTGTGCTGTCTTCTGTAATGCATATACTCTTTGATGTTTTGTCACATTTTGTCAGCTTTTATTTTACTCTTTTTCCAACAACATATCTTTATATTTGTTGGAAACAAATTTATGCAAAGACAATTTTAGTAAGCTTTGCTCAATATTCTTTTATTTATTCATTTACTATTTTTCCAATTTTTTAAACATCCACCTGGTATAAATCTTTTGCAGTTAATCCACCATCAGACTTGAATTTTACAATTATAGATGAACATAATGTTCAAATGTCATGGAAAAGGCCACCAGATCCAATAGTGGGTTACAGAATAACTGTGGTTCCAACAAATGGTGAGTTCTGTAAAATTTTGTTATGAGATTACATTTTTTGAAACATTGGGTTTATTTTTGCTTATATCTAACTTAAGTATGAGAGTAACTGTTAAAATATTTCTGAAGTTTGTGATCAAGACTGAGCAGAAGCAAAGGGCATACAAGGACCAGTGATTGTTCCAAGTTAGAGCTTTTTTTACTATAGCGTTTACTGTTTTGGGACTGCAAATAATAAGTTTTGGATGCCTTTCCTTTCCAAGGAGCAAACAGAGGGTAGAATCATCACTCTACTCCTCTTCTGCGCTTTTACCATAAAGGTTAAGAATTTTATTGTGCTGTGTAAGAGTCATTATTCTATTTCACTTTGAGAAATAATTAGTGTAAAAGTGATATTGAATCAGACCTGGACCATGATTTGTTAGATGATAGTACATTTTGTATGTGCATTTTGAGATTCAGATTTCCTGGAAGTTAGTAATTTGTTCACTATTGAAGCAAGTTAGTTTGAAGTTTCATGTTTCAATATTCATACTTCATGAAAATCAAAAGTCTATCATTCTAAAATCATAATTGGATTTTAGATAGATTATTCTCTCTTGCGTTTTGTTTTATGATAAACTTATTAATATTATTGGATTTAAAGACTGCATTAAGTGTTTTATATATTTATTGCAGATGGACCTACTAAAGAATTTACTCTTTCACCTAGCACTACCCAAACTGTCTTATCAGATCTTATACCTGATGTAGAGTATGTTGTATCGATAGCTTCATATGATGACAGAGAGGAGAGTCTACCTGTTTTTGGCCAACTGACAAGTAAGTAACTGTTATACAATCAGAAAACCAAGTAAGATAGCTGAGTGGTCATTCATAAAACTGTGATCTAGTTCCTCAACAAAATTGCCACATACCTGAACTCTCATTAGATGGAGCTATCTGAACATCCTTTTCCCATTATTCGTAATAGACTCAGAGAGAATTTGCAAGAGATCAAAGGAGACTGACATGGATATATAGTGTCTGACAACCCCTATAGAATTCTTGGCAGGAGACACCTGTTTTGTTTTTTTTGGGCTAAACCTATTTTCTGTAATTGCATCTGCTGAAGTCAAGGGGAAGATGATCATTGACCTCAGTAACAAATGAATTCGAAACGTCCCGTGTGTGTATGTGTGTGTGTGTGTGTGTGTGTGTGTGAAAAAACTAACTATAGTCACCAAATAATAATAAAATATGACACAATATATCTGAATGCATACTAAAATATTGAATTTAAGTTTTTATAATTTATATTAATGATTAAAGCATAAAATAAATTTAATTGAGTAAAAATCCACAGCATGCCCTCTTTTATGATGCATTTTGTCTCATGTATCAAGCTTCACAAACAACCATGGGAAAATTACTTATGATAAATTTCCCTAGTTTTTAGAAATGAGAAATATTGGTATTTCATCCAGGGATGTTGCAGTTAATTTTCAGGAAATTACTGTACAAGATATACAAATACATAGTATCCTTAGTTATTTGCATTTTCTGTATTTTGCGTTGTCCTGAATACTATGTCGTCACCTCTGTAAGTACAGGTGATGTATTATTCACAACCTATATTTATGTTTTTATGTTCTGAGTCTTGTCAGATTTGTGTCTAATTCCCTAAATGCTTTTCTTTGATGTTTACAAATTTAACCTGATTTCCTCCATTAATTCTGTCTACTGTGTGCTTTCTGCAGTTCAGACAGGTGGTCCAGGGATACCAGAGGAAAAGAAGGTTGAGGCTCAATTACAAAGTAAGATGTTTTATCTTTCAACTTACCTGAGATTTGTCTTATCTGCGGTCTAGCTCTAGTACCCCGTAAAGTTAAACTGTGTTACCTAGCAATGAAGTTCACTTGTAAAGTTGTCCAGAGTTAAGAAAACTTGTGAAGGGACTGGGATAGAAGGAATTTAGTGGCTGGATTGAAAGATTAAGGTGCAAAGTTGGTACTGGAACTAGGAATTTCATGCGACTAACCTGAGCAGGTCCATGAGTGTCTTGGTCCTATTAACAACAAGCATTGTGCTGTGGATAACAGACATTGCAGAAGAGCCAGTGCAGCTGTAATGGGGACATAAAGATACAAGGCAGAAGTCGTAACAAAATTATGTTTTTCTGTAACATCAAATCACTGCAAAAAGTTTTGTATGTGTGTTTTCATCTGTTGAGGCGTAACAGATCTTGTGGATTAGCATGAGAGGTGTTTCAAAACAGTTTCTTTTTAATAATGGTGGCTAGAAAACTCATATGGGTAAATTCACTTACGTGAATAATGCTTCCACAACTAAAATATTCCAGAGAAGAAGATCAATCTATTAAACATCCGTTTTTTTGACTTTTCCCTACTAAGTTCCCATTAGATGTCTCAGTGATTTGTAAGAATGCTATTGCTCATTTGCTAATAGAGTTTTGCTTTTTTTTCTTCTATTATGTTCCAGGATGCTCCATAAGTGCAATGACAGACTTGGTTTTCCTGGTAGATGGCTCATGGAGTGTAGGGAGAAATAACTTTGGATATATTCTGGACTTCATGGTTGCCCTTGTATCAGCTTTTGACATTGGGGAAGAAAAGACAAGAGTTGGAGTTGTTCAGTATAGTTCGGATACAAGAACAGAGTTCAATTTAAATCAGTATTTGAGAAGTAGTGATCTTATTGATGCAATTAAAAGGATACCTTACAAAGGTGGCAACACAATGACAGGTACAGATTTTCCACATACATGTTTATTCAGCATTTAGTTTCATAATTCAAATTTGCTTTAAATCCTGGTTCATACAAGTTTGATAAAACACAATTTGTGGTGTTCTTTTTAGGTGAGGCTATTGATTACCTGGTTCAAAACACCTTCACTGAGTCTGCTGGAGCAAGAAAAGGCTTTCCCAAAGTAGCAATTGTCATTACTGATGGAAAAGCTCAAGACGATGTAGAAATTCCTGCAAGAGAGCTTCGCAACATAGGAGTTGAAGTTTTTTCTTTGGGTATGCCATGTTTTTGTAATGATTGAGAGATTAACATTGATAAAGAAATAATGTATATGTTGTACAGATTCGAGTTTCAAGAATTTCATTATGCCTCTCTTTTAATCCGTATGCATTAGTGGGTCATTTCCGACCTCCAGAGTGAAAAATACCATTTGTGTTAATTTGATAGTAATTCTGTAGCTCCTACATGGAGATTAGAATGACTGACTAGCATAGTTTCAACCCTGGCCTCACTGAGGATATCACATTATTTTCTTGCATTGGAAATGGGGTGTGTCACCTCATTATTTTGTATGTTTTTGTAGTTCGATTATTGGTAATGACAAAAGACAGAAGAGAAATTAAACTCGGCTTTACCCCAGGATGTTCTGACATTTCATGAGTACATTCACAGGTGTCTGTATTTTATGGCTACTTAACACGGTCCTGTCTATTGCAACTTCTAGGTATAAAAGCAGCAGATGCAAAGGAACTCAAGTTAATTGCATCTCAGCCTTCACTGAAGCATGTGTTCAATGTGGCTAATTTTGATGGAATTGTGGATATACAGAATGAAATTATCTTGCAAGTGTGCTCTGGTGTTGATGAACAACTAGGTGAACTGGTTAGTGGAGAAGAAGGTGAGGTACTTTGTATACACATATTTATAGAACTCAGTTTATTCCAATGCATATTTAAGAGGCTATCCCTACTTCCTTTGCTTTATTTCTGGATTTTGATCTGTTGCCTCATTTAGCAAGTGTGGAAAACTGGTCTCAGTCTTGTGTTTTTAATGCACTAGAACAGAACATGTGATGTAGTAGGTTTGGAATAGCTCCATTATTCCATAGTTTCAGAGGCAACATTGATGTGCAGTTATCAGAGTCTCATACAGTCAGTTTGGACACAGACGTCACTTCCGTGGAAAAATGTATTAAAGGGAAAAAAACTGCTTGGTAAAGGGGCAGAATATGTAATAGGTTAAGAACCAAGGAATGAAAAGTGGAGAATACTGAGAAAACACAGACACCAACCTGTGTCACTGCAGCTTTCTGACCCTGTAAGGTTTTGAGTGACTAGTTATTCTTTGACCAAAATGGCAGCAGAGATGACTCCACTGTCATAGTGCTCTGCTCAAGTCTACATTTGTTCACACGTTCTACTGTGTTTCTGTGAGTGTAGCTTTCACTTCTGATTGAAATGGGTTTAAAGCAAGGCAGAATTTCTCTTGGATGTTCTTCTATACTTGAGGGACCATGAATTGTTCATATTTCTGTGTCACTTTTGGACAGTCCTGTCATTCACTTCTGTTTATTTATGCTAAAAGTGATTTTTAGTAAAGATTAAGCAAAGATAAGTAAGTTTATTCCAGAAATAAAAACCGCAAAGAAAATATGCTTTTATTGTAATTAATATTTTGGGTTTGCTTTTCATTTCTTTCAGTGGTGGAACCTCCTTCAAATCTGGTGGCCACTCAGATCTCCTCAAAATCTGTTAGGATCACTTGGGATCCATCCACAAGCCAAATAACTGGCTATCGGCTGCAGTTCATTCCAATGATAGCTGGTGGAAAACAACATGTACTAAGTGTGGGTCCTCAGACTACTGCTCTCAATGTTAAAGATCTCTCTCCAGACACAGAGTATCAAATTAATGTTTATGCAATGAAAGGACTGACCCCCAGTGAGCCAATAACGATAATGGAAAAAACACAACAAGTAAAAGTTCAAGTGGGTAAGTTAGGAGCCATTGCATTATTTTCACACGGTAGCTTTTCATTGATTAAAGCTCTGATGCTTGTTTTAATCTCATACCTTTATAATTTATGAGAAACAGCTTTGCTTAGCATAGTTATTTTGTTTATAAGCAACTGGGTGTGATACATGGACTACAGATGCAATTGTAATGCAGTGGCTATAGAAAATCTGTTTACAATGGTTATTCTTTCTCTTTGCAGAATGCTCACGGGGTGTGGATGTAAAAGCTGATGTTGTGTTTTTAGTTGATGGTTCCTACAGCATTGGTATCGCCAATTTTGTAAAAGTAAGAGCCTTTTTGGAAGTGTTAGTTAAAAGCTTTGAGATATCGCCTCGAAAAGTACAGATAAGTCTTGTCCAGTACAGCAGAGATCCCCATATGGAGTTTTCTTTGAACAGATACAACAAAGTGGAAGACATAATTCAGGCTATTAACACCTTCCCCTACAGAGGTGGATCTACCAACACAGGCAAAGCAATGACATATGTGAGGGAGAAAGTATTTGTTACCAGCAAAGGATCGAGACCAGATGTGCCAAGAGTCATGATTCTTATTACTGATGGAAAATCGTCAGATGCTTTTAAAGAACCTGCAATAAAGCTGAGGGATGCAGATGTAGAAATATTTGCAGTTGGTGTGAAGGATGCCGTGCGTACAGAGTTGGAAGCGATTGCATCACCTCCTGCTGAGACCCACGTTTACACAGTGGAAGATTTTGATGCTTTTCAAAGAATATCATTTGAGCTTACACAGTCAGTCTGCCTACGAATTGAGCAGGAACTGGCTGCTATAAGGAGAAAATGTAAGTAACTACTATTACTTAGAGGAATGTAGAAAATGCAGTGAAAAAATATCTGAACCAATGTTTTGTTCTTGTAGTTACCTAAAGAATGTACATTGATGAAATTGTCCACATACAAATGATAATTTTAATAACTGGGGATTTGCTTCTCATTTTCAAACGTATTAAAAGCAAGGGAAATGAATGGTGAAATGGAGATGAAAAAATTATTGGAGAAATTTTTCCCCCCTCCCCTGTTAAGTATCTAAAAAACTATTAAATGTGTGTCTATTGGAATGACCTTAGTGAATGTGCTCTGCTTTTACACTCAGTGTCTTGAGTAGAACAGTTACCAGGCCCATTCGTTTTTAGCTGTCTAAGATGAGGTAGCTAATATAGGCTTGTCTTTTAGATTTCCAAAGGCAGTGAAGCAATGCCAACAACTCTAGGGGTGATTTGATTAATATTTAGAGTAAAATTAATGACCCTCTGGATGAGCTTAGACAGTACAACTTGAGACAGCAGATGCTAGGTGATATTATCTCAGTCTAACTGTACGAAGACTGAAGACTTCTAAGACTGAACTGAAGTAGCGTGTGAAGTCTTCACATGCATCCAAATTTGGCCATCTTGGATGTTAAAAACTTAAAAGATTTCTAAATGACCAGCTTTTGGTCAGCTAAAGTTACTTATGATTAGTTGCACCCTCAGTGCCCCTACCTATGTTTAGTAGAACACAAACATTGAATAGTCCCAATATTGAAAACCCCACTCTCTTTAAAAATAAGCCTTTTGTTTCAGGATAGATTTGAGGAACAAACCAGCAGCACAGCCTTTGTTTAGAGGGCTGAAGCAGTCTTAAGATTCCCACTGTTAGGCTGACTAGGCCAACCAAAACAAGCCCAGGGTGTCAGGTTTGTGTTTGTGCTTCATGTCAAATTCCTTGTTTCCCCTTCAACTTTGTTCCTGAAAAAATACTGGTATTTATTTTTTCCTATTTCTAATCTAGATCTGAAATAAATCCCAACAATTCTTAGTTTCCATTGAGGACATAATGTTATTACAGTCGATGGGACATATAAAAGAGGAAACCTGACTTGATCATCAGATTCTAACTTAAGTTTTCATGAGTATAGATGGACTGTTTTAATTCGATTTAGAAATCACTGAGTTGATGCTTCTACTCATTGTTGAATGATTTTAGGTAACCTAGATATGAATTTCATCAAATTTGATAGCTATAAGCAAATACTGTGCACGTGCAATAAAATATCTGTTCAATTAGAATAAATGAAATTATTGAGGGAATTTTTTAATTTATTTTAGGGATTTTGTGTTTAAAATATTCTAGGAGGTATGCCTCACATGCACATTTTTATTTCTATACAGCTTATGTGCCTGCAAAGAACATGGTCTTTTCTGACATAACATCTGACAGTTTCAAAGTGAGCTGGTCTCCAGCTGGATCTGAAGTTTTGTCCTATCTCATTAAATATAAAGTAGCAGTTGGTGGAGATGAATTCATTGTTTCAGTACCAGCTTCAAGTACTAGCTCAGTTCTCACCAATTTACTACCTGAAACTACTTATGCAGTCAGTGTGATTTCTGAATATGAAGATGGTGATGGCCCTCCCTTGGATGGAGAAGAAACCACCTTAGAAGGTAGGATTCCCATTATTCTCAGACACAAAGGAGTCATATGTTCAAATAAGAATTTGCATAATTGAAGAGTGGATCTATGAGGAGCATCAGCTGAGGCTGAGAAGCTATGCAGAATGAGAAAAAACATTATTGTATCTCAATGTGTTCAGTAAAGATACAGAATTCCAATGATATGCAAACATTAAGTTGTTAAGATTGGATTTTATTTTCCCTGAAAGCTGGATGGATGCTGTGCTTCTCTGCATTGGTCTCTTTTCAAAGGAAGTAGTAAGTTTTCAATAATAAATTCAGTGGCATGAATTAATGTTCATATACAGTCCAGTTAGAGTAGATGAATATTGTAGGTCCCTTCCAACTGAACTATTCAATTCTGTTCTGCTCTATTGAATAGCTATGATTCTGATGCAAGAATGCATGTTGACTTCAGTATATTTAAAGTGAAATGTGTACCTATGTAATTTGCTATGCCATCTAACTTAACATTAGTAAAAATTCTGTTTTAGATACAATAGGCTTAAAGGGAGTTGAGTTTTGGTCACCTGTTTTTTTGTCAGAACTTCATGGGTCTGATCCAATAACTAAAGCAAAACTTCCACTCATGTCAGTGTGAGTTTATGTGATCAAGGGCTGTCAATTTAAGCATGGTAACTGTACTTTTTCTTGATACAGTTGCCATGATGCATTTCTGCTGGTTGAAAGGAACAGCATGACAGTAAATTTGATTTTCTATTCCAGTAGTTGAATACTCGGTCTACTCTAAATCATGCTCTTAAAAATATTGATCCACTTTTTTAAATTATTCCATGCTGTCATTTGTGACCTTTGGTGACATAAATTGTTCCCAGGGAGAAAAAGAAACAGCACGGAGCTTTGTTAATTGGTGTTTCCTCTTAGGACTGATAGAAATAAATGCCTATAAAATAGCTTATTTGGGATGTTAAGTTTGGAAGATACAGGTTTCACTGTCAGTATTCACATTTCCATGACATTACCAGTCAGAATATTTTGGACACGCATAATTTTCCCTTAGGAAAACAGACAAACTCTTGGCTGATTAGAATATGTAGCTTTTGTGTGTAAGGGACAGGGGAAAGAAAAACTTTAATAAAAATAATCAATTCTCCCATGTTGTAACTGATACTGCCTTAAATAACTGTCAGCATCATGATCTGATGATATCCCAATGTGTCTGAGAAGATAGTCCTTCTGCAGTCATGTAATCATCAGCAGCTCTCCATGCAGATCTAGCCAACAGTTTGGGCCAGATGGCTTTCTTGGCAATTAACTTTGGTTTCAGGCTTTTAAAGGATTTGAAGTTGAGTATTGTATTTCTGATTAATAGGAAACAAGTTTGTTTCTTTAAAGCTATGTTTCACTTTTAACATTAAAGAACAATGCTTATAGCATATAGGTAGTAAAGAACAAAAAAACAGAGGTTTTTTTTCCCCTAAATGACAATGCAACTCTAGGCAACTTGCAATACAGTAGATCTTAGTGTCTGTTGGAAGAGTTGAGTCTTTTTTGGTGTGCCTACAAGTTCATCTGAGCTGCTATATCTTTTGTCAAGGAGCAGGCTAGCTTAAGTGATTCACTACAGTTTTTCTTTAGTTTTTGGAATAACAAGCTATTTCTTTGAGTTAGAGACGAAATTCAGAAGCTTTTTTAAACATTAGGTTCAACTCATATAGCAATGAATACATTTTTTGTTGCAAAAATTTTACTTAGAGAAATAGAATTGTTTTGGTGGTTTTTTTTCCTGTTGCATTTTCTTTGGTCATTTTTTAAAATAGGAGAGCTGCCTGTGTGTAATCAGGTGTATCTGAGAACTGTCTGTAAATGGAAGTGGTGCAGATGCAAATGGCTACAGCAAGGAAACCTATACCATTTGTCGTGTTAAGAAGTTTCCTCACTATGCCCCAATGTCCCTTACACAGTTGAGTTCTACTGGTACTGCTAAACACGGTCAGATTGTCTTAAGTTTCAGAATCTGTTATATAAACTGGGATTAATATACTTTTGGGGACAACTTTGTTACACTGCTGAATGTAACTCTGGCCCTAAATTTTCAGAAATTACTAGTGGTGTGTGTATCCTAAAACAATGGGAGTGCACTATAAGCTGTTGTTTTGCTAAACTGGATGAGCTAACAAAATGGTTGGAATGGTTTTACTTCAGATACTACTTCACCAAAGGCAAATATTTAAAAATTATATGTGTATATTTTTTTGTAGTTAAAGGTGCTCCTCGAAACTTAAGGATAACAGATGAAACTACTGATAGCTTTGTAGTTGGCTGGACACCAGCTCCAGGAAATGTCCTACGGTACAGGCTTGTTTATAGACCCCTTACTGGAGGAGAAAGGAGACAAGTGACTGTATCAGCAAATGATAGATCAACTATTCTGCAGAATTTGATCCAAGATACAAGATATGAAGTGTCTGTTATTCCTGAGTATCAGTCTGGGCCTGGGAATTCGTTGAATGGATATGCAAAAACTGACGAAGGTACATGACAAATGCTATGAATGTAGTAAGCTTGAGAAAAAGTCCCTGGATGCTGACATATTCATACTGAAAAGAGAATAAATCTCATAATTCATATGTATTATCCCAGATGAACACAGAATTATAACATTGCCAAAGCCTAGTGGAGAGGCAGTTTAATTTATCAAAATTGCAATATTTCAATTTGAAATATAGTCTCTTGAACTTGTAACACCTGCTATGGCAAGGTAACTTGGGTGAAGAATCTACCTGTATATTTAATTAATTGTCCTCATGATTCTTCATATTGTCAGTGATATAAATTATATACCTTTTGAGGAAATTCAGACCCTGTTTGCATTTTGTTCTGAGTGCTTAGCAAGGAACTAATGAAACATTTAATTTATGGAAGTTGTCACTGTAGACTTGTGTGAAGATGCATGATCCTTTAACATGTATTATGCCTTATTAAACAAAATTCAGAGAGTATGGAGACATTTATGAATGTCCTAATCACTGTTGAAATTTCACTGAGATCTTAGATATTATAAACCAGAAGAATTATAATCAAAAGAACTCTGTAGGTGTGTTAATTTTGTTGGTCATCTTTGACTTGATTCTGCAGATAGTGACTTCAACATGGATCTTGGTGTGTTTAAGTTGAGCATATATTAAGTTTCTAGTACATATAAGTACTAGAATGATTGAGCCTGTTTTAACAGAAAAAAAAATGGAAATAAAAAGACTTTATTGTGCATTTTTGCCTAAAGAGGGAGGGGGTGGAATTGTAAAATCGTGATTATGGTAAAAGTATACTGTAGCAGTGTTAGTGCAGGCTATTCAGGAATTATTTTTTATCATAAAATCCTATGTTGTAGTAACGTAAAAAATCAACCAAGAAATGAAGCTTGGTTCAACTTGTTTTCAACCTCTTTTGACATGTGCAGTCCGAGGAAATCCAAGAAACTTGAAAGTTTCTGATGCTACAACATCAACAATGAAGCTGTCTTGGAGTGCTGCTCCAGGCAAAGTGCAGCAGTACTTTATAACCTACACTCCAGTTGCAGGAGGTGAAACCAAGGAAGTGACTGTGAAAGGGGACACTACCTCTAAAGTGCTGAAAGGCTTGGACCAAGCCACTAGGTATGCATTGACTGTGTCCGCCTTGTATGCCTCTGGAGCAGGAGACGCCCTTTCTGGAGAGGGAGAAACACTTGAAGGTAATTATTTAATGTTTTCTGTATGGTCATTCATTTATTTGATTAATGTTTATGGTGTTTTAAAGTGTCTTCCCAAGTTTTCCATAGAAGCAAATATATGAATGAAGAATAGGCATAAAAACACTCTCCTGCTTTACATGGATTTTCCAAACCTACTGTCCTCAGAGAAAAAAAATGGGTTAAATCACTGGTTGTGGACGGGACTCTGGGTCTCTTGAAAAAGGTGTTCCTCAGGAGCACCCACCAAAACTGACTGTACTTCCACATTAGCCTCAGTGAAATATTTTGTCTTATAACTCTCAACTTCTGAACAGTTTTAGTGGCAGATTGTTCTTAATGTAAGGGGATTAATTAATGGAGTTAAAGTATCTCATCCATTTGAAAATTTGCAACATCGCTACTGTACTGAGACTGAAAGATGTTCAGGGACCATTTTTGCATTAGAGAAACAACATCTAGTCTAGGCAAAGAGATAATGAGTAATACCCTGCTTCTAACTAAAAACCTGGAGCTGAGCATAAGCAGACTGCAGGCTAAGTGTGAAGTCAGAGCCAAAGACTTTCTTATAAGGAGGGGAGACTGCTCTTTCTCTGCCTTTGAGTGGAGAATTTCCCAGACTAGTTCTCTGTGAGCATTCTCAGTGTCATCTGTAGATTGTCAGAGGATAATGAAAGCTGCATCCTAGGCCTTGAAAGGAAATGTGACTGCTCTGTGCTGGCCAGGTATGTATTGCTGAAGGCTGGCACTGCAGCTGTGTAGGCATGACACTTGAAAACATCTTGCAAATGAATTATGTGGAATTAAGACTTGTCCATTGATGCTAATGGAGTTAGAGACTAGCAATATACTTGACTCACGGTTTCTGCATAAGTCTCACTTTTTGTTTACAACATAGATTAGGAACCAAACGAGAGAAACCTTTTTAAAAAGGAAAATATAAAATCAAATCATTTTAAAAAATAATTTCCAATGATATGCCAGTGTGCTGAATTCTTCCCACTAAAGTTTAGGCACTTACTTGAACACTGCAGTTTGCAGCATGGATGCTCTAGAATTCTGTGGTTGATGAAGAAAGGCAGATAGTCCATCTGAGATCTCATTTTTCCTTCAACTGAACATTTATTTGTCTATTGACTATAGAAGGAGCAAATGAGAGCTCTAGGCACCAACACTGCCCATCCCACTAAGACTAAGATCCAATCCACGTACTTATGCTGAGCCAGGATGCAGCCGTTAGAGAATCAGGCACCTTGCAATTCACACTGAAAGTTCCCTAACTCGCTTGCTTTTACTACTCCTGCAAGATCTGAATGCTTCTTTTGAGGGAAAAAGAGCTTGTCTCCTGCCCAGAACATTGCTGAGATCCAGGTAAATGAGAAGAGAGATCTGCTGCCCATATCCTCCAGAAAAGCCAGAGGTGATCAGGACCTAATGAACTTCCCTGTTGGTGGTGGTGCTGCCCCTTTTGAGGTCTAACACTTTTTTGGAGAGAAGAGGGAGAATGTGTAGGCTTTACACAGTCTGGGAGAATTTGAATTCACATCTCCACCATCTTCACATCCCATCAGATTCACAAAGCTGCAGTGTATGCTGGACAAGAATCTTCTTTACTCTTTCCATTGAACCTGAGCCACTGCACATCCAGGAATGCAAATTTCACTCTCAGAACAAAAGCAGACTGGATCTCAGGTAGACAGGGGAGCTGACATCCCTGCTTTTTCCTCTGTACTGTCAGTGGTTAGAGGAATTCCTGTCTTCCTTTGCGAATCTTGAGAGGCCTCTGTCTCACTGTTAAACAGGCTGAATTGTCCACATCCTTTGGGAGATGCCTCAAATTTTAGTAAAAGATTGACCGAATTAGCCGTTTACATTTGGTGGCAATATTTTCATTAGTATATTTGTAGTAAACTCATGAGAAATCCTTTATTAACATGGAGATGTGGAGAGATCAAGTGTGTTTCAAATTCATAAAGTAAGCTTAGCTTTTTATCCTATCATAAAACGTGAGCAAGAGGAAAGTCTTTTAAGGCGTTGCCTAGAGCTTCTGTTAGAACATATCCTAGAGAGCAGTGAATGAAATACAGTAGAATCCAAACAAAAAAGTCATCAGAAAAACAGAATTCAGTCTCAGGTACAGACTGTCTTGTCCTTTCAGTGCTCCCTGCCCCATCCTACCTCCCAAGGGCTCCGATTCCTATTTGGCCTTTCTGCCTTACTAAATTGTTAATAAGAAGAAAAACATTCTCAAAGTTGGTTAAAGAGTCAAAGAATTTAAAAGAATAATTGCCTGTATCTCAGAAATGAATTCATATGCAACCATATGAAATTTAAAATGGGTGTTGCACTGAAAAGGTCACAGAAGCATTCCTGTAAGAGATTTTACTCTAAGCAACTGAATTAAAACATTACATAAAAAATTCTGTGACAGATTTTTTCTTGGGATAAATATGAATAACCAAGCATCCTATCACTCAACTGAATAACTTTTTATTCAGTTCTTCAGCTGGGAGAAAACTAAATTAGAAATTACTTGTACCATTTTGACATATATAGCTTTGTGACTCAAATGTAAATTCTTTGAAGATTCAGCTGGATTTGAAAATCCTATCATGGTGCACTCCAAAAAAATGTTATTCTTTGTATTAAAACTGTCTATTTAATTTTCTTGGTTAGATAAAATGTTAGTAAGAGCATTGTAGAGATGTCAATCATTACTGGGTGATCAAAGGGAACAAACAGAATACAAATTTCTGTTTGCATGACAGCAAAGGCCTAAATCAAATTTCCTTGCGGAACATCTACCTTGTATTTCAGCAATCAGCAGTTGAATTAGGCCAGAACTCTTTGAACATGGTCTGTAGGTATTTTAAAACACTCTTTGACTAATGATATGAAAGATTCTCAGAATATTTGTTGCAGCATATAAGACAATATTTCACTGTATAGTATTATCTTACCTCATTGAAGGATAAAATGACAAAACTTGAGGAAAACCAGACAATTAAGAGCAAAAGGTTTGCAATTTTGGAACTGAAAGGTATCATTCAAACTTCAAAGCTTAGTATAGAAGTTTACATGAAAAGAGAAGTCATACTGGCTGTGAAGCTAAAATAGATATGGTTGGATCCGAAAGAAAAGTTACACGGGTCGGTGAAGTGAATACTTGACCAATAAGTAGCTGAAATAATTTGTCTGACTGAGGCTGGAAACAGGACAGATCTTAACTTCTGGAGAAATAAACTTATCAACAGTAATGACAAAAAAGCTGTGAAAGGAAGCATAAAAAAGTGTTTAGTATTTCAGCTAGTTTTTCCGTGAGCCATGGTGTCTGAGAAACAAAACAGTGTGGTGTGTGTTTTGCATTGCCAACAACACTGAAATACTGAGCACTAAAGTGTTTTCCTGTATCAGGAATCCCTATGGGACTTACTTGATGTCTTCACCATATGAATTCTCACCAAACCTGTTCAGTGATGCCATAGTTGCTGGCCACTTCAGCTCCTCATCATATCAAGAGCTAAGCTTGAGACTGCCTTTCAAACTGGGACAGTTGCTAGTTCATGGTATTGATATGTAGCCTAAGAGGAATCAGTTTGGGTGTAGTGAATATTTCAGCCCTAACAGGCAAGTGAGAAAAGGGAAACTTGATACAGTAGCTTCTCCAGGTATCTTATAGTCAAGTGGCAGGAAATGAAAAATCCAAACTCTCAGATATTTATGGAATTTTACTGAATTACTAAATGGTCTCCTGCAATTAAGGGTGTAGGCAAGCATTCTTATGGCTTTCAGTAATTATTTATTTTGCTCTGCACGTAGTAGGAGAACTCACATGGGCAGTTACACTATCCCAGACAAGGGTATCCTTCACCAGAGAGCAAAAAAATGAGAAGTTTTTAGACTGCTCTAACCTGATCTGCAAGGACGTCTGCCCAGGCTTTCACTGAAGGCCCTTCAGTTATGTTTGTTATCTCCAAAGTATTTTGGAGCAGTTACAAATTGCTCTTGGAAGTTCCTCCTCTTCCTCTGCTTTGCTCTGCAAGGCAGTTTTTCAGTGTTTTGAAGTGGCTCGTTTGTTTCAGGATTCACATGAAAAATCAATCCACATAAACCCAGAAATCATTCTGTGTACTTGTTATCATTTACCAGCTGGGTAATCTCAGTTTCACCTTGTATTTTTATTTTTGCTAAGTATATGCTTGCTCTTATTGTTTCTCTTCATAAAACAGAGAGGGCAAATATTCCCCCAAGTAACTGGAGATAATCTCTTCTATAAACTGTTTGCATAACTCTCTGGTGCAGCCCAAAGATAAACACATGCCAAAGGATCATCATTTTATGAACTGCTCAGAGACAACACAGTATAGAGAGTTTAGCAAATGAGTAATCAGAAAATGACTCATTTCTGAGAGTGCCATTCCATTACCAGGTGATTGTTATTCAGAGAGAATGGGTTTGTTTGTTTTTTGTTTGTTTGTGGAGCAGGAAAAGGGAAACTGTTTTGCCACTTTGTTAAAGGAGTGTGCTTTCCTTCTTCAGTAATCCAGACTTTAGGAAATTTATAGTGCTCTCATCTATTATACAGCCTCTTTCAGTCACAGGCTGATTTTGTCTACAGTTATGAGGTACCGTCCAGAGGTGAAAGTTCTAGAGCTTTATATTTCATACTCCTTTAACATAATTGCATGTGCAAAATATGTGCTGTAGAAAACTCTCCACTTATACATATTCTCTCACTTTCAAAAGTGCATGGTGATCCATCACTAGGCAGCTTTAGTTGGAGTCCTTCTATAAAGGTGCCATGGAAAAAAGACATACTTTTTTGGCTATGATTCCCCTCAGCTCACACCAAGTTGTTGAAACTGCTAAAGTAAATTAAATCTGTGCAGACTGCCATTTGCCTCGGCGTGGAACAAGGCTTGTGAGAACTGAAGGAACTAAACGAATTAGCACTGATGGTTATATTTGATGATGCATAATACAGATTGAAGAACAAGCAAAAAACACCCACAAAATGTCTTAGGGAAAAATCCCACTGTTATCCCCAAACTCTCCAAACAAATCATTTGGCTTTCAGTGTATTTTGGGATCATATGATCTTACCCAAGTCATCATACACCAGAAATAAAATACAATGAGAAACATGGTAAGGGCAGTGAGTGGAAATGCAGCAGACAGTGAGCAGTTTGTGAGTGCTACTGTTTTCCTAATCTGTTTTTTAATAAGAGATGTGGTTTTAAGTCTGGCAAGAATTTGGTTTTCTGCCCAAATTCATGCTGTCAGATGAAAAGAACATACTGTACATTAGCTGCTAAATAGATTAACTTTCATAATTTGCAGTTGTTTTAAAGAGTAACAAATTCATTGCTAGATTAATCAATCTATACAGAAATGCTTAATCCTAAGAAATGTCTGAAAAGTTTGAAAGCTGAGGATCTGTTTTATGAGTGCCCTTTTGTTGCCAGTTATATATTTTTCAGAACAACTTTAAGAATATTTGAGTAACTGACTGTAAGCAGGGAAGTCATTACACTTTTAAATACGAATTTCAGAGAAATTTAGAAAAAAAAACTAGGTGTTTTTTTTTCAGAAAAAATATTCAGCGATCAGATTCCCATCTTACTTTCACTGAGAAATTTCAAAGGGCTTCACTTATATCAGTGAAGATCCTAGGCTAGGCCCACTGTTTGTAAAAATGGACAAAGTTCTTTTGACATACGTGAGATTGCTAGTCTCCATTAGCAGAGATGTCACACATTTTATTTCTTACCTTTACATGTTTTAGAATAAACAAAAAGAGGCACAGTGTATTATATTCAGGAGATAAATTTGAGAGATAATTATATAGTAGTCTCTCCCCCTTTAGAAGCAGAATCTTTCTGTTTCTGTGATATAGGGCCCAATATCCTGCCATCCTGTTTGATGAGTAGCTATGTGTGCTGTGACCATTGGTCTGTACTAAAGCAATGTATGAAAAAAGGTTGTCATGACTGAATCACTTTTAATTTTTAAGTTATTTTCTCTTGTATACATTTCTTGTAGCCTAGATTTGGGGATTTCTCTTTTTTGGTCAGAAAATGGATGGTAGTTCTTTGCTAAATAAATTATTTCTTTTTGTTGTTTCTACAGTAACATAAGAATGCTTTAGAAATTAATGACCTCCTACAGGCAGAATAGTGCAAATTCAAGTGACATTTTCTCACAATGAGGTTTTTAGCATATCACAGGGACTTTACGTAATGTTCAGACTGCGTAGTGCTGCTTCTGTCCTGACAGAAACAAGGACTCAGTGTCCTCAGCAATTTAATGCTGTTTCATGCATTTTTAAAATTAGACATTCCAAGATGTTTGAGTATGACATTTTGATAATCTGTGGAAAATTATCTTAGTTGTATCTATGAAATGAAATATGTAACAGGAAAAAATAACACAGGGGAAGGTTAAGTGAATAATAATAAGATACTTCCACACAGCTGAGAGCAGTGTTAACTGATTAACTTTTGGAAAAGACAGATAAAATATTAAAAGGACTGAATATGAACACTTGTTGTTATCCTAGATCAGGGACTCAGGAGTGTTCTGGCCAAAGTCCCTGTTTTGGGTCAGAGCTCTCCTGGTTGGCATCTTCGTACCTTTCTGCAGAAGATCAAGAAACCTGCTCTAATGGGGCCATGTGAGCATCCCTCTGTGTAGCGAGTCCTTGACTATCCCCTGTAGTATGCCCACATCCCCTCTCTACATGCCTGAGGTCTGACATTCCAACTACTTTATGTCTTTGAGGGAAGGATATCAGCCAGCCCAAGTGACTACCTGAAAGTGATTCTGCTATCATCTCGTCTGATGGGTGCACTTGGATCCTTGGCTGTGGCAATTTAACCTGTTGATTCAATGGGATACTCCTGACTTATGCCTATTTTAAACAAGGCAGGACTCAGGCCATAACATACGCCTCTGCAAAGGCAGACTCATTTATTCAGTTGATTATGACCTTTTAGGATACTGGCTTAGATAAATGCTATGTTTAACTTAAATGAAACATGGCTCTGCATAAAATTTACCACTGCAGATTGATTTTGAAACTTGGTTTTAAAAACCACATATAGAAAGCTGTTTAAACTTTGGGCCCAAACTGCATGCAAAAATCCCACTGATATCAGCTGGAGTTTTGTGAATGTTTCTGAGAGGAAAGGTCATTTGAATAAGCCCATTTAATTTTTATGAATGTCAACATTTTAATTTTAGCTGATTCAGTTTTGTGTTCAATAACAACAGTGTTTGCTGGAGAGCTATGGGAGGTAAGCCAAGTGGACAGAGGGAAACTACTTTAATATCATATTGTGTCTCTGGCACACTACAGTGGGAAAACTTAATATGGAGACTGGACATTACAGAAGTCCAGAACAGGGTGTAAAAGCACCTGACTGAAAGTTACCAAGTGAATTTTTGAGAGTGTGTCTGCACTGAGCGATGGTAGAGGTGTGCAGGGGACTGTGGGCAGTGAAAAGTACTCTGAGCTAAAAACTGCCAAAGTGAATCTGATGGCCTGAAGCTGGTGACTGGCTTGCTCTCCCAGGCAGGGTTTTGACCTGTGCATGTAAACACTTTGTTTTACTGTATACATACTCAGTATGCCTTACAGCTGTGCTTACACCAGCTGGTTTGGTGCTCCAGAGCATCACAGGACTTCATGCCTGTTGGGGAATAATTTTTAAAAAGGAAGGCCTTCCTTGCTTGCTGATGTCTTGGGGGCTGTATGAAGTGATGAACATACATTGGCTTCCACTTGAAGTCAAGAAAAAGCAGGGGTGTTTTGACAGCCGCTTGCCTGCCAGCCCTTTTCTTTCTTACAGTGTTTATTGTCTTTCCATGCTCCTTATCTGTCCTGTTTAAACAAGCAGGCAAGAAGTAGGTGTAAAACAAGCATTTCTGAACACACGGACCAAGGAAAAAAAATTACTGTTCAGGTGTTAGTGTTGTAGATTTTTCTGTGTGCATGAAATGTAAGGAAGTTACCTAGGTATTTTGTTTTAATCCAAGGGAAAAGTATTTCAAAGGTCTAATTGTATGTTCACTAGTCACCATGTTATACCTGTGTTATTGTGGAGCATAAATATGTTTCTTGACTCTGAATGTAGCAGCTTAGATAATATTTCATGGAATCCTAAGAATTTAAGACTTAGAGTTGGACTATATCTTAAACACAGCTGTTTCCTTAATAAAAAAAAAAAAACAAAACCCAAAACCAACCACTTCTGGGAGATCCAGTGAAGCAAAAAAAAAAAATCTGTGAGTGAACTTCCACCTCATGCATGAGGTGCAAATCAAGTTAGTGTGTTATGTTAAAGAAGTGTTCTCAGTTGCAGTGTAACATATAAAAAGTCTAATTTCCCTTAGTAGGTAAGTTGTCTTGTCAGCAGTTTCCAACTATTTGAAGTAAAAATTTTCCATTTAGTTCTAGTGGTTTGGTAGGAATCCCAGATCCTTTTCCCTCTCTTACCTTGCCTTATAAAAAAGACATTTAGTTCCAAAGAATATTTCTTTCAGAACCAACATATTACAGTAACTGCAGTTCATTATAGTCCATTCCAAACAAATTATTTTCCTCCATTATTTAATGACCTCAGTAATTACTTAATCAATAAGGGGTTTAAATAAGCAGCTATTTTTGCAGTATTTCCAACATATATCATTAGCTCTGGTGTCCAAGAGTAGACTTGCAAAAAATTGTGCTGTGGTAGCAGATACTTTAATACTGAAATCATGTTGTGGCAGAGCCATGTTTTAAAGTAGCCAAAATAAAGTGACTTGTATATTTATATTACATTAAAATATGGAAAGAAAGGTTTTTATTGTGAGACATCTGTGCATTATATCAAGTTAAGTTTTCCATATTTTTTCCATTTGGATTGCCTTAATATTTTTTTTATTGTATGAAAAAGCCAAGATTTGGGAGTAGGAGCTTAAGAGCAGACAGAAAAATTGGTGTAATTTACTTTTGAAGGCAAATCTTTATTTCAGGCTTCCAGGAAAATTGTTCTTTGGAGTTTAGATTCTGTCCTGGCTTTCATTTAATGCAGTCACTGAATTTGGTGAGACTTCATGAAGCATGAGCTGAATCAGGCCTTTTCACTATAACTTTTTTTCACTCTATGCAACCACTGTTATGAAAGGATAAAAGAACTTTACTAAAACCTCTCTATCTTAAGCTTTTTTTTGAAGAGAAGATGACATAAATCGTGGTGATTTATATTGTAAGGCTAAAAATTGGTTTGAAGAGTAAAATTGTAAGGACCGATGCAGAGTTAGGATAGAAAAGGATTGTCTCCAGAAAAACATAATGGGATGTCTCTAAGACCGTGAAACCCCCACAACATGCACTGTTAGCTATAGAGTCATCTTCATGATTGTTGTGGTACTCTTGGGTTCTGTAATCTGTGTAGCTGATGAATCTTTACCAAATTCAGAGAGGTTGACATTAATTTCCATTCATCATTAAGCCAAGTGGAATTTGTTAGCTCAATTTTAATGAAGTTAAGCTGGCACTGAGATGTTTTCAAAATGAAGCTTTCTATAAGTAGTCTTGTTTGGTCCAGTGGGATTGGGTTTGGAAATGTTGCAGGTTTGTGGTGGAAGTAAAAGACGAATATGAAAAGTGAAAACACAGTATATGACTTTGAGCAACTTGTTAGCCTGAAACTGCTTCAGGCTTCTGAATGTAGTGAACTCTGTTCTTGCAACAAGACTAAGGGGTGGAAATCGGATAGGTACTGAATTTCTTTGTGTTCAAAGAATTTTGATTCTAATCCTGTGGCTGCTGTGGTATAGTATGGGGATATGTTTTTATCACTGAGGGTAAAACTTAACTGTGATGCCATGAGGCCACCTCAAGTGTTTAAGTCCTCTTGCTAAGCAGTCTCTCAGGAATGTCCTGTACAATTGAAATTCCACAGAGAATACACAGCAAAGAATCAAAAAGCTTCTGTGTGTATGTAGATCTGGTTCCATAGATCCCTTTTGCAGATTTTGCTTTAATGAGGCCATTGCACTAAACTCACCAGTGAGTGCTCCTTTCCTGCCATCAAAAACAAGCCAGTGCAATGGGAAAATTGAACATGTGTTATAAATGTACGTTAAATGTTAAACAGAGGCACTCCTTTCACTGCACCACTTTAAACCAATGAGCTTCATTTTTAAGCTGTGGAATTACTCTGGTGTGTTAGGTGAGATTCGTGCATCCAGCTGACAATTGAGTTTCACAGACTAATGAGCTGCTTCCTTTGTTCCAAGCTGGTTGAAACAACCTCCTCTGGGAGGATAGAGATACAGTTCTTCTGAGTGGAAAGATGGAGGATGTTTTCTACTCTAGGGTTGGCATGAATTAAAGACACTGCAAATTAGTTGTAAACATAAAATGAAATAGATGGTAGATCTGGTGAGTGGTAGTCTGGAAGATAATAGTACCATTAAACAAGAAGTTAAAGTTGTCAGAGAAAGGACTGTTTGATCCAGGTAAAAGTCTCCTTTATTTAACCCCCAGAAAGAAGTTACACACATAAGGATGAAGATGAATGAATGAAATAAAGTTATTTATTTGAGGGTTAGAAATTACCCAAGTGAGCTGCACCACATTTAAGCACTGGCTTCGTTCCAAGTCTTTGAATACTGCCATTTTTATTTTGCATATTCTAAAGCATGACTGCTAAGTATCTTGCATGGTGAGGCACAGGATCATTCATAGTCTAAAGCTAGCTTGAAGCATCTTGTTGAAACATTCATGAATTTTCTCTTGGAACTACAAATGTATGACATTGAAACTAATATTGATGGGAAAAGTTTGTTTTCGCTCTTATGATCATTTGACTTTTACATTTGTACTTTGCTATTTGTTTTTAAGAGACATTTTGCTGTTTTCTTTCTTGCAGAACGTGGTTCACCACGTAATTTGGTTACCACAGACATAACTGACACTACAGTTGGGTTATCATGGACACCAGCTCCAGGAACAGTTAACCATTATAGGATAGTATGGAAATCACTTTATGATGATACAATGGCAGAGAAGAGAGTCCCTGGAAATACAGTGGATGCTGTGATAGAAGGCTTGGAGCCAGAGACTAAATACAGGATTTCAGTATATGCAGCCTACAGCAGTGGAGAAGGAGACCCAGTTGAAGGAGAGGCTTTTACTGATGGTGAGTGCAGTACAACATTTGTAACATTCTGTTCTTGATGAAATTACCATTTTTAAAAGACAATGGATCTTATTTTTCTTCTTTTTTTTTCCCCCAAAAAAGTTACCCCAAACCAAAGTGCCACCTCAACTCAGTCAATTCTGACATTTTGCAGGACAATTAAAAAACATGGAAATCTCTTCTATGTCATATAGGTTTGGATTCAGCAAGAGTTACCTCCAATTTAAGATATGATTTTGTCTGCAAATTACTCTGAAGTCAGCCTTCCATAGGCTTGGTGTGACTGCTGGAAATAAGGTGGAGGAAATGTTATGGATAGATTAAGGAGGAAAGGTGGTGTAAATTCCCACAGAATCAATGAATATGCTTTCCAAGCTAACTGCCCTTTCCAGTCTTCACAGTCCTCAAACTGAGGCTTACTGGGTGATTTTGATATTTGTTATTTACCCTTCTGGGGCTCTTCTTTTTTTTTCCTTATTTGCCAAACATTATGTATTATTTGTGGAAGCAGGCTCAAGCCTCTCCTGCAGTGTAGGCAAAGTGAAAAAACAGAGGTGGCTTGTTGCTGTATAGCCAGAACTGGCAAGTACAGCAGTCTGAGTGAATGAATGAAGGGATGCCCTGAATCAGCCTTGATGTTTCTGTTGTTTGTCTAAAGGGGCCATGTGAAGACAAAGCCTGTGAGGGAGAGCTCTGGGGAAGCATCATGTGTGTTTATATGTTCTTGTACTCTTTCCCAAGCATCTGTTTTGACTACTGTTGGAGAGAGGCTGCTGAACTACCTTAACCTTTGTCCTTGACCCATTTTAGTTTTTCTTAAGGTTTTGCAAGAGTAGTGATTGCTGCTGTTCCTAAGAGCTGACTCCCCAGAGTCAAAGCAGACTGCTGTCCTACGCCTTCCTTCTTTGTTCAAGAACAGCAGCATTAGCCACCCTGCCCTTTCCAAGTTAAGTAGGCAGCTTAGTCATATATTTTGTTGCTTCTCTCTATGTGCTCACTGAGGGAACTTGCTATCAGGCCTATCAATAGCCCCAGACCTGAGACTAATATTGCATCTTTCTGGTACAAACAATGATTAGAAATTGTCAGTTCCCAGGAGCTGCAAAGCCTGCCTTACCATGTGATGAAATATTGACCGATTCCAGCATGCCAAGAAGGTTCAGTTTGCTAAAACCTAGATGGCTTATTTCGGCTGACAGCCAGCATTGCATACCTTTCAGTTCACTTTGGATTATTTATGCCATTTATACAGTCTGGAAAATATTTCTTAGAAGCTGAATGTTGCAATTTGTAGAGAAAATGATTGATTAGTCCATGGGCTTATTTCAGCACATATACTATGTTGCAAATAGTGATGAGTGATTTTCCAGCAGGACAGTTTGTATGGGCTCCAACAACCAGCAGTTTAGTTATTTACCACCATCTTATCAGATCAGTAAACTCAAAACTTTGAAAATCTGAACGCTATAGGACATTGTATTAAACAAAAAATAACTTTATAATTTATCACTTTCAATTTAGACTGGTGAATCCATTATTTATGGATTGCTGAAAAGTGTGACTAAAAAACCTCCCAATTATGCTGTATCATCATATGATTTATCCTTCCCTGTTTTTTCTCTCTGTAGTGAAAAGCACGCTTCTGTTTGTTTAGTCCATTACAATTAAAAAATAATTAACAATGACCTGTGAGATTCTGCTGTGCCTTCCCCACAATCGAATACTGTAATTTTAAAGAGGGCAATTTTATTTTTTAATACAGTAGAATTAATTTTGTAATCATGCAACTGAATATATCGGGGTATGTGATAAAGTAAACATTTATCTGTATTTTTACTCTGAAAAGTGTCACCAGATGCCAGAACTGTGACAGTAGACAACGAGACAGAAAATACAATGAGAGTTTCATGGCAGCCTTCACCTGGCAAGGTCTTGTCTTATCGTGTGTATTACCGACCACGCAGTGGAGGAAGGCAGATGTTTGGAAGAGTAAATGCTCCTGCTACAAGCATAGTGTTAAAGCGGCTTAAGCCACGAACTACATATGACTTAAGTGTTGTTCCAATTTATGATTTTGGACCAGGAAAATCAAGAAAAGCAGAAGGAACAACAGGTATGTAGCACAAGGTTGTACAGGACTTCATAATGCAAGTTTTGTGCTTAAAATTAATAATAGTGATACATAGAAAAGTGTGGTGGAGTCTACCAAGATCATGAATTGACGGGCAAATTGAAGAAAATGTTAGAGGTTGAGAAAAGAGTTTGATTTGTTGTAAGCTTCACTATGGCGTAGCCTGAGCACAGCTTTTTGCTATTGATATTGAGAGTGTAAATATGGTGTAAAATGCTTGAAAATACTAGACTTGTTTTGAAACACTGTCATCAGAAGTCAAAACAAGGTGTTTTGTGAGGAAGACAGTATATCAACAGACTACTTAATGAAGCATTGTCAGCTGTTTCATAATTTGCCTTTTTTTTGTGGATATTAATTAAAGAGCTACCCAGCATCATGTTATTTAGGATTGTCTTCTTTGGTCACCGTATTTTCTGGGGAAGACCTGAGGTAATAAAGAGGGACAGTAGATGATTTTAAAGTTTCATCTGTGGAAGCCTGACTTCCTGGTCTTTTGGACAAGCTGTCTTCTCTCTCAGAAACTGAAACTCTTAATAGTCCCAGTGAGGGCATTTTTGTGGTAAAAGCAAAACTAATTTTCTACTCTGCCTTTAGTATGTATCTGATGCTGATCTTATATTTTGAAGGAAATGTTTTCTTGATACCCAGATCAACCAGATTTAGAATCAGTTTCCTGCTGCAATAGATAGAAAGCCATTACCAAAAGAGAATTTTTTTCAAGATGTTTCTGCCTGTGTGGGACTAGTACCGTTCACTGAGGTACTCTGTAAGCAGTTCATGCCATTCTCTGTTCTCTGAATGTAGGTTATATTGAATAATGACAGGAAGTAAGAAAAAAAAGTCTTTTATCAGTGGAGATATCAGCACCTCAGTTACTGAAGATTTCTTTTTAGCCTAAAATGTGATCGATATAAAGGAGTCATGAAAACTTGATCAGATCTTGACCAATACCTAGTTTTCCAGTGTTGCAAATCATACAGCTGCTTTTGATTTTTAAACTCTTCATCTTGATGCAGATATGCCTCTGTGCTTTCAGTCTAAATAGTTGTAGTGGTAAACACTCTTTAGAAGAAAGTGAGGCCTGAGTGATCTTGTTATTTGGAACTGTTGTCATAATTCAGGAAGTATCATGGGAGATGAGACAGAGAGGCTATATTTTTCCTTGTGAGTGGGACTGTATCTACTATTTCTCAGCAGAATTCACCATATGGGGACATATATGATCTTTAAGCTATAGTTATACAATTGCACAGGCATAGGGATAAAGCAAACTCTTTGTTTTTTCCCCTCCATCTTTCACTCCAAAGCTGTAGTGGTGACTTTCCGTTCACTCTCCAATTTTTTGCAACTTTGAGATTACACTACTGCAGTATTTTCCTTGCTGCACTTCAGAGTTATGCAAAAGCAAAAGTGATGCAGAAGCTAGCAACAGGCTTGTTAACCACTCTGTCTGTGAGTACTGACCTTCAGAGGAAGTTGCTCCTCAAGCTGGTTGGCTGGCACTCCTCTGAAGAATTATTTTTTGACATGCTGCCACACCTCTGGTGGTGAAGTTGCTTCAGCTGCCAGGCTATTTATCCCTCAGTGTGTTGACTGTAGAGGGATCCTCGATAATAAATTTAACGTACCTCTTGGTTAGATAGCTAAAATTAAGTGACAGGAAAATCACCATTCATCTTTTAATACTTCTATTTATATCAAAGACACGAAGAGTTTAGGATTATCACTAATACTGGATTTGCTTATGTATTTTTACATAAAAGCATGCTTGTTGATTTTTTTCCCATGTGCAGACCTGATCTAAACCATTTTTTCCCCATCCTTGCAGCCTCTCCCTTTAAGCCACCTCGAAATCTGAGAACTTCTGATTCAACTATGTCAAGTTTCCGAGTAACATGGGAACCAGCACCAGGGCGAGTGAAGGGGTACAAAGTAACTTTCCACCCTACTGAAGATGATGGGAGTCTTGGAGAACTAATAGTGGGGCCATACGACAGCACAGTGGTGTTGGAGGAGCTTAGGTATGGATAATAACTCATGTTTGGTTTCGGTTGTTTTTTATTTTTTTAAATAACTTTAGCTTAGGGTTTTGTTTAATCAGGATCTGGTATTGAAATGCCTGGCAAAATCTACTGTAAGTAAGAAAGTAATTTTGACAATAAGCTATGAAGATCTTGTTATGCAGTCTCTGGCAGGTTTCTTTGTGAGATTATCCACTTCCATCATTCTCACAGGAACTGAAGGAGGCAAAGATATGGGCAGGAGCTGTGTTCTACATTTCAAATATAAAAAAGATAACAGGATACTGGAGGATACTTGGGATTTCTAAAGTTTCCTCTCAAAAGTTCCTTGCCTCAGGTTTCTTGAAAAAAGCTGAGTTTGGTTCTTGATTCATTTTCTCGGAGGCTTGAATCTGTAAAGGAGGCTTCAGAGCATGTCAAAATCTGTTATGCAAATATACTAAATATATTAAAAATAGGATAATTAAAAGTCAAAGAATTATACAGTCACAGAATGATTTGAGTTGAAAGGGATATGAAAGATCATCTACTTCCAACTCTGTTGCTGTGGGCAGGGATGCCTTCTCCAGGGATGGGTCACCCACAGCTTCTCTGGGCAATCTGTTCCAGTGCCTCACCACTCACAGTAAAGAACATCTTCCTAATAACTAATCTAAATCTACTCTCTTTCAGTTTAAAGCCATTACCTGTTGTCCTATCAGTATCTGCCCTGCTTAAATGTCCCTTTCCAGATTTCTTTTAGGTACGGGAAGGCTATCATAAGGTCTCCCTGGACCCTTCTCTTCTCCAGGCTGAACAACCCCAACTCTCAGCCTGTCTTCATGGGATAGATGCTCCACTCCTCTGATATTTTTTTGGCCCTCCTCTGGACTCATTACAACAGGTCCAAGCCCTTATGCTGGTGGCTCCAGAGTTGGACACAGTACTCCAGGTGGGATCTCACATAAGCAAAATAGAGGATGAAAACCACCTCTCTTGACTTGCTGATCACGCTTCTTGTGATGCAGCCCAGGATACGTTTGGCTTTTGGGGCTTCAGGAGGACATTTCTGGGTCATCCTCAGTTTTTCATCCATCAGTATCTTCAAGTCTCTTTCCTCAGGGCTGCTCTCAATTCATGGATCACCCAGCCCCTATTTGTGCTTGGGATTTCCCAGGTGCAGGGCCTTGCACTTGGCCTTGTTGAACTTCATGCGGTTCACACAGTCCCAACTCTCAAACCTTTAAAAGGTCTTTCTGGATGCCATCCCTTCCCTCCAGCTTGTTGGCCACACCACACAATACACTTGCTGGGGATGCACTTGATTCCACCATCCCTGCTGCCAGCAAAGATATTAAACAGCACCATTCCCAATAGTGACTCCTGAGGAATGCCACTCATCACTGATCTCTGCTTGGACATGGAGTCCTTGATCACAACTCTGTGAGTGTGACCACCCAGCCAATTCCTTATCCACAGAGTGGTCTAGTAGGTAAATCCATGTCTCTCTAGTTTAGAGGCAAGGTTGTCATGCAGAACAGTGTTGAATACTTTGCACAAGTCCAGGCAGATGATGTCAGTTGCACTTCCCTTATCTACCAAAGCTGTAAGCCTGTCGTGGAAGGTTACCAAATTTGTTAGGCATGATTTGCCCTTATGAAGCTGTCTTGGCTTTCACCAGTTACCTCTTTATTTTCCACGTGCCTTAGCATAGATTCCCGGAGGACCTGCTCCTTGATCTTGCCAAGCACTGAGGTGAGACTGACCTCCGTAGTCTGTAGTTCCCCACATCTTCCTTATTTCCCTTTTTAAGACTGGGGATTATGTTCCCCCTTTTCCAGTCAGTGGGAAGTTCACTGAATTGCCATGACTTCTCAAATATGATGGCTGGTGGCTTAGCAACTTCATCTACCAGTTCCCTCAGTACCCGTGGATGCACCTCATCAGATGCCATAGACTTGTGCACCTTTGGATTACTTAGCTGGTCTCTAACCTGATCTTCTCCTGCAGTGGGTGGCTCTTCCTTCTCCCCATCTCTGACTTTGCCTTGTGTGACCTGGGTGGTGTGGCTGGGGCACTTTTCAGTGAAGACTGAGTCAAAAAAGTAATTCAGTACCTCAGCATTCTCCCTATTCTGCGTAAACGTGTCTCCTGTTTTCTTCTGGAGAGGGCCCGTGTTTTCCCCAGTCTTCCTTTTATTACTGATGTACCGTAGAAACTTTTCTTGTTTTCCTTGATGTCCCTGGCCAGATTTATTTCTATCAGGGCTTCAGCTTTCCTAACCTGATCTCTGTCTGCCTGGACAATTTCTCTGTATTCTTCCCAGAATTAAATAACTTGAATGAGGAAGGCTATAAATTTAAGTACAGAGTGTAGAATCAGCTTTTAAATTTTGAAACTTCACTTTCTTGTGGAAGAGCTAGTGTTTGGGCTTCATGTTTTAGCACCTTCTTTTCCATGAGGGATTTTTTTTCTGTGAGAATTTATTAAGTGAAGTGTTTAGCATTTAACTAGCCAAATGACTTTACTTACAGTATACTTATTTAACTATTGCAGGGCAGGAACTACATATAAGGTAAATGTTTTTGGGATGTTTGAAGGAGGAGAGAGCAACCCCCTGATTGGACAAGAGATGACCACTCTTTCGGATACTACTTCGGAGCCATTTTTATCTAGAGGTAAACATGACTGATTTGAAGAAAAGGCAGTCTTGAATTTTGGATTAAAAAAGACCAAAAGTTTACTATGTTTCCTTATTGTTTTTCTAATGCACATACATATTTGTTTACAGGATTCAGTATATTCCCTACCCTGATGACATAAGCCCTGGTCTGAAAAGACCACTAAGCATACTGCAGTTCACAATTCTAGTCCTACGCACCCTTTAGATAATTTTATAAAGATGATAACGCAGGCAGCCCATGTTTTGCTGATTATTCAAAGCCATCTGCATTGCATTTTCAAGCCATCCACATCTGTGTCAAATCACATAAGGTCAAATGTGATTGTAGAGATCATGGCTCATATACAAGGGTGTTCACAGAAGCAGAACAAGGAATTTTAAGCAGATTGTTAGCCCTTTGCTTGTCCTTATATGGTGTCTTTTCCTTTCAAAACTAAGATGATATAATGAACAAAGATCTGGTAGTTGGGAATGTCACAGTGTTATTGTGTATTATTTAAGTTTATATTCAACATATCCATTCTTTAGTCTTTTGTTTTTCACTATAGAAGGAGGAGACTTAGTTCAGAAAGGCAATTGCAGAGTCTCTCCAGTATCTGTTTGGGAGTTATTCCCTGTGTAGCTAAATGTAGCTAAAGTTTCTGTGAATGTTATGATAGAAGCTCCCTTTGGTGTGGTTAGTGGGCCTCTGTGTGCTAATACTACTGGATGAGGAAAGTTTCAGGGGTCAGTCCTCCTTTATGGAAAACATAAAAAAGCAGGTCTTTGCTTCTTAATAGCCAAGTATAGAAGAATAAGTAAAGACTTTTCTCCTCTGCCTTTTCAAAGCTTGCATAACCATCAGAGAGAATTTGGTGGCAAGAAAGAACCTAACTGCAAAGTACTTTCAGAGTTAAATAAAGAAAAAAAGATTTCTGACAGCTGACAATATTCTTTTTGCTTAACCTCTTTTAGCCTTGTTTCCACACTGGGCTATGTAAAAAATATTCATCTTGTATAACTTTATTGACAGCAATTTTAGAAAATTCTTAATTAATTGCTGTCCCACTCAGTCTAATACTAGAGGGTAAAACTGAGAAAAACTACAAAACAGTCCATCGGTTACATTAAAGCTTTAATAAGTCTAGCAGAAAAAAAAAATGTTCTAACACTGGTTTATTATTTTTCATTATAGCAGCTCTCATTTCTGTCTTCAGTGTTATATTCTTTAAGCTAATTAGTTTTACTAATGCATGTATTTGAGTCATGGTTAATGTGAAAAATAAATTTATATCTCGGACTGTGAATGTAGTAGTAAATTATATATTAATAGGGGGAGAAAAATCACCCTAGATCTGGTACCATTGCTAGAATTTTCCATGTGGGGAACTGTAGTAGTTGGAAGAAATCTAAAAGTCAAAATAGTTTAACACTTATATTGTACATGAAGCTAACTTTAACTTCCATATTGAAGCTATGCATGCAATGTTTTGAGCTAACATGGTTTTACTTAAACCCTACTCCCAACTGATTTTATTGTCCTGATTAAGACTAGATCTATATTTTCTATGCAGAAGAGGATCATGCTTTTAACCCCCAGGTACATGGAATAGTTATATTCATGAGTCTACAGTGTTGGATCAATTCTGTGGAACATATATGAAATCACAATATCTTTCAACTGTGATGAGTGTGGCTGATTTTTCTCAATGGGATTTCTTCCATATAAAGACGAGAAGCTCTGATGGCAGGAAGCCAGAAAATTTGCAGCTGGTAACACAATCTACAGGAAAAGAGAGAGAAAGATTTTTTTTTTTGCAAATGGCTGTGGATAAAATTATTGTGTCTTTCTGTTTTGTATAAATATTTTGTGATTTTTTTGTGATGAAAACAATATTATGCATATTTTATTCTGTAATTTGTAAACTGAAGATATGTGAAATAACTTCCTACCTTTCTAGAATATTGCGGCTTTATATGAATGTTTGTTTTTGTTCCCTCTGTATCTCTTGACCTGTGTTTATGTTTGTGTGTCTTCTTTGAATTGAGCTCTTTCTTTCTTGTACATGTAAACTTTAATACCATCTGTATTACTATGTCTTTTTATCCCAAAATTGAGAAATACTATTTATTTGAAAGTGGTTGTAATATATGCTATTAATTCCACTATTACATAGTTGAAAATTAAGTAGTAGTAGTTTTGCTATGCATGACAGACTAAAATACTATAAATTTGTAAATTTGTATCTGATAATACTCACTGCCGTGTCAGTGATTAGTTTAGTAGTCTTGTACAAAACTTCTGAAATCAGGTTATCAACCATCTTTAAAGACCGAAACAGATAATGACATGACAATAGAGAACACTGGCCTTGACATTTGCAAAGGCTTATTTATAAAAGGAAACATACATGAAGAAATTTAGACAGTTTTTGCCATGGAACCAGTGACTAGTGTGAATAACGTTCACAAATAGGTCATACTTGACAGAGTGCCAGTGAATAAAACTAGAGCTATTTTGGAAGCTAACTCATGACATATGTCATCTAAAAGGATGGGGAAAGAAAACTATCATGCTAAGGCTATATTTTTCTGGTTGACATGGCAGGTTTAGAATGTAGAACCAGAGCAGAAGCTGATATTGTGCTGCTGGTGGATGGCTCATGGAGTATTGGGCGGCCAAATTTTAAAACCATCAGGAACTTCATTGCCCGCATTGTTGAAGTTTTTGATATTGGTCCTGACAAAGTACAGATTGGTAAGTTCTCATATGCTGGAGTGAAAATAAAGCATAACTGCTACACAGACACATAATAACTGAGGAAATTATGGCTTTTTTTCCAGGTCTTTCACAGTATAGTGGTGATCCCAGGACAGAATGGAATCTCAATGCTTACCGAACCAAACAGTCTTTATTAGAGGCTGTAGCCAACTTACCATACAAAGGAGGCAATACTCTAACAGGTATGTCACATTGCCAGGATTTTCCTTAAGCTCCAATAAAAATGATTCTAGTAGCTTACCCCAATATTGTTCAGGGAACTCAAATGTGTCCAAGATGGAAGAGACTTACAGTTCAATGCAGTATGTTTGGGAGAGAACAGGTGTAGCATAGGCTTATAAACTCAGAGGAAGTCTGGAAAAATGTGATAAAAGAGAGCTTGGATGATGAAGAGTTTATGTTACTATTGAGCATATGAGAAGATGAAAAGTCATCATGTCAGGGTTCGGATGAAGACAACCAGGACCCAGAAGGAAAGCTAGAAGAGATCAGATAGGAGGGTGCGTAAAAGTTAAGAGGTTAGAGACTTTGAGAAGGCTTAAATAATATCAATTGCTGGTAAGTCTGGATGATGGACTGCAATTAGATTACAAATACTTCGAGAAGGAAGTAAGTTGTGGAATTATGTTGTCAGAGTGAAATCACTAGGATAAAATAATCTCTTTTACCATAACTACTATATGGAAATAGGTTATAGTGATGGTTACTTTCTTTGTATCATGCTAGGAATGGCCTTGGATTTCATCTTAAAAAACAACTTCAAGCAAAATGCAGGCTTAAGGCCCAGAGCTCGCAAAATTGGTGTTCTCATCACTGATGGCAAATCACAGGATGATGTAGTCACACCTTCAAGAAAACTCAGAGATGAGGGAGTGGAACTCTATGCAATTGGTAAGTACTATATGAAGAAATGGCCTGCAACAGCCTCCTTCTGCCCATCTGCTAAATTCACAGAGAAGTGATCACACACTTAAGTACCTGAAAGGGTATTCAAAGAATGTGTTTAGGGACTTAAGTTCATGGTATTGTGCCTCATGGCCATAATTTCTAACAAGCTTTGTTTTCATGTCTTATCTGTAAGGTATTAAAAATGCAGATGAAAATGAACTGAAGCAGATTGCAACAGATCCAGATGACATCCATGCTTATAACGTTGCAGATTTCTCCTTCCTGGCTAACATTGTTGATGACGTAACCACGAATCTGTGTAACAGTGTGAAAGGTCCAGGTACATCACATTTTCAGTCTATTTCATCCTTTATCCATTTACATGTTTGCACTACCAATTCCTTTTTATTACTTCTTGGGAACACTATGTAGTCCTGGGCTGTTTTTTCAGCTGCTGGTGTGAGGAAGTTGTGCAGACCACCTGGACTACCCTGCAGGGATTCTTCCTTTCCTTTCAACAATGACTGTGTTATGCCTAACACAGCATGACATGGCTGGATGTGCCTTCTTTCTTTCCCAGAATTATGAAGCATGTTTCTTGGTGTGTCAGCTTTTTGCCATTGTGGCAGGTTCCTTGATGATACTCCTCCAATGAGGATAATTTCAACAGCCCTGCTTTTTTCAAGTGTTTATGTCTGACAACCCAAAAGCAAAGCTGAGCGTGGAAAAACAGTAATGTTAGCTGATGGTTCTCCAGTGAAACGCTGGTGTTGAAGGTGGAATAGGAATTACAGGGAGCTTGTTTGGTCTTGAGAGTGTGATGGTGAGCTATCTCTTCATGAAGTCGTAATTCCTGAGAAAACAGAAACATAAGCAACTACTTAAAATGTTTTTTCTTTCTTCCTGATGATATAAGATGAAAGAATATTTTTTTTAATTTGCTTCTGCTTATAGGTGATTTGCCACCTCCCTCTAACCTAGTCATTTCAGAGGTGACGCCTCGTTCTTTCAGACTGAGATGGAGTCCACCTCCTGAGAGTGTTGATAGATACAGAGTTGAATATTACCCTACCTCTGGAGGAAGTCCTAAACAGGTTAGTTCATCTTTGACATTGTCCATAATAACCTTGGTCTTCCACATCATGGTAGTATCATTCTGTAATTTGTGCTGTGTATAATATAACAATAAATGAAAAAAAGGCTCCCAAGGTCAAGAATATAATGCCTTGGTAAATGATACAAAAAATTACAAAAAATAGGAGCATAAATATAACTTTGGTTGCTTTAATACCATGAATCAAGGAATAAAATGTACCTCTTCAAAACACTTGACTGCTATTTCTAGTAATTCCTTTCTGTTCCTGTTCCATTGTCATATATTGGTTTAAATATGTCTATACCAGCAATTTTCTGGCCATAATGCAATAAACTTTCTTGTTGATAGAAAAAAAGACAGTAGGTGATAAAGGTGTGCTTAAATTAACACTGTGTGATGGTACTTTGAATCTGTGCCTAAGTATGTATTCTAAACTGTTTAATGCACAGGATCAGACTTATCTTGTGGTTATTACTTCTCTACACAAAGAGTCAGTGACTCACAACCATTGATTGTAGGTAATCTGAATTGCTCATCGCTCTCTTCAACCAGGCAGAGTAGTATTTAGGAGAATGAAGTATTTGGGAGAATGAAGTTAGGCACCTCTGTGTACCTAACTCTGAACTTTTCATCTCTGAATGTTGTTTTTAAACTCAGGAGATTCATGGGGACTCTTTACTCATGGAGAGTTTAATCTTAGTAAATCATGACCTCAGGATTTGGCGTTTGATTAAAGTTGGAGCTGTCAATACAGCGTACACTGACTTTACAGCTTGACTGCTTCCTGGCATTTCTGTTCTTCAAGGTGTTGCCATGTGCTGTAACCATCTAGATTATCCTGGGTGTTTGAAACCTTTTCTCCAAAAGTGGTAACATATGTCCCTGGCACTTTCTTTATGCTGTTTACTAATATAGAAGTGTAAACCATGCGTGAAAGTAGAATGCACAGTAAGTGATGCTAAATATATCCAGATCCATTTGAGACAAGTGTCTGTATGAGACTTACCTACAGCTTGGTTTGCAAAAATATTGCTATACGGTCAGAAAAAAATACATAGAAGATTAAGACCATACTTTATTTAGTTCCTTACCATTGATTTCTGAAGAGTTTCACAAGGAATGATTGTTTTTCTTAGAGATAAGATTGCAAATATATTTGTTGTACAAATGTTGTTAACATTGCTTCTCTTTTATCTAGTTTTATGTGAGTAGGATGGAAACAACAACAGTTCTGAAAGATCTGCAGCCTGAAACAGAATATGTTGTTAATGTGTTCTCTGTGGTAGAAGATGAAAGCAGTGAACCTCTGATCGGCAGGGAAACAACTTGTAAGTTACAAATGGATCTTGAATAACATGTTAACAGCCAGTTTGGCACCTGGGGAAATATCCAGTAGAACTTTTAGCACTATGGGTTTTCTTCTTAGCAGAAACAAAATTTTTAATTTGAATGACTAAACTGTGTTGTGTTACACAGGTTGTTCAGATCTTGTCTGGAAAACTTCAGCAAAGTGAAACTGCAGTATGGTATAAAATGTTTGTCTCGTCTTCTTTCCAAACTCATAAAGCATGGCTGTACAAAACTAGAACAATAGACATGAATTATAAGACAGAGTTTAAAAATTACTGAAATCTGATCATATACAAATGTATACTCCTGTATTTTTATGCTAGGTAATTAATTCCTGCTACTATCAGACAATACCATAGAAATGATTTCTAATTAGCAAAAAGCCAATTCAACAGTTATGCCACTTCTATGAGTTATAACTTAGCCATGTTTCTACTATGAGTTGTCTACATGATTGATTTTAGATATATTTATGCTGAATGCAACACTGGGTGACTTTTCTGCCTCTTTAATAACATTGATTGTTTGCTGTTCATTTGACTTTGTTTTGTGTTAGGCTTGTCATACACCCTTAAAATATTTGCATAATTTTTATGAAGTCTGCTGTAGTTTTCCATGTTTATTTAATAATTAGAGAAATACGGAAAACAAGAAGAAAGGACAAAATATCCTTTTTGTAAAGATCCCAAACCAGTTGTGTTGTTTCATATTGGAGCATTCATGTGAGTTAATGTTGCTGATTAGAATATTAAAGTGTCCGAGTGTAAACTTGTAAGAGTTTTAGCTGTGTATATAGCAAATCTGTAGCCTCATTCAAAATGGAGTGACCATTATCTCATTCTTAAAGTAAGAACTACTTAAAAAGCCAGTGCTTGCAGATCGCCTTTCTACTACCCATAATGTACACTAATAGCCATGTGCAATACTCTCAGTGGTACTACCTGTGATATAAAATATGAAAAAGGTGAAATAAATAAATTAATATATATTTTTTATTTGACAGTGCCAATCTCCTCAGTTAGAAACTTGAATGTTTATGATATTGGATCAACCTACATGCGAGTGAGGTGGGAACCTCTGAATGGAGCTACTGGTTATTTGTTAACATATGAACCTGTGAATGCCACAGTCCCAGCCACAGAGAAAGAGGTGAGAGAATTTGTCTTCACTTCCTGTACTCTACCAGAAATAAATTAAGAAAAACTGTTAGATTATCATAATAGTCAAAAGACTGGCATGTACTTTTGAAGTGCAGTGAACTTACAAAGATATTGTATACAATGACATCAGTCAGGAAGCTGTAAATATACTGTGAATCTCACAAACAAAATTCCCTTGAAATTAAATCACTGCTTGCTTTTCTGCCATTGCTTTCTTCAGTTTTAAAACATGGTGTGTTACTTTTCATGTGCAGATGCGTGTTGGACCATCAGTGAATGAGGTGCAGCTGGTAGATCTCATCCCCAACACTGAGTACACTTTAATAGCTTACGTATTGTTTGGTGATATCACCAGTGACCCACTCACCACCCAGGAAGTGACGTGTATGGACATCTTGATTTTTACTTTGTTATTGCTTCAGCAACATTTAATTTTATTTCATGCAACAGTTTTTATATATTGTTTTGTTTAGAAGACCATCTTAACCATGTTTTATGCATTTGCTCACACTCATTCATTTCCCAAAAATCTCAAGGCAATTTCAATGCAAAGGGTCCAACTATTAAAACAGGAACAAAACAATTTTTCGTTGAATAATGAAGGAAGTTGGCTTGAAAATCTTGTGGTCATAGTGTTTTAAAAGGTCTCAATTTTGGTTGCATTAACTTAGAAACCTTGTTCCCAAATTCAGACATTCTCTGAAGTGTAGAAAATAACAAAGAAACATTCCATATCAAGAAAAAAATTGATCTAAATATGGCTTCCTTTTTTATAACTTTCCTTAAATATTTCCTATTGGTGAAGGCATGTTTCTGGGCTAGATGCATGCAGTATGCTTATTTGTATGTCCTTAAAAATGTTAAACTCTTAACCATACATGAAAAGTGGCTATTGTCACCAAAAGTTATGATTTTAAACACTAATACTTCTAAAAGTATTGTGCTCATAATTTACCAAGGTAAAGCTACACACTTTATAGCTATATTGTTCATTACTGGGACAATAATCTCCTAAATGGAGCTAAATTGTCTCATCTAATGGCAAGGATGATGAACTTCTTAGAAAGTGAATGCCTCCATTTCAATAAAAGATACGAAAAGCATTTACTCGCATCTGTAAGAGACCTATACCTCTGCCATGAATAGTATTTTCACTTACTACTGTCATTATTTTTACAGTACCTTTGCCTGGACCCAGAGGCTTAACAATTCAGGATGTTACTCACAGCAGCATGAATGTCCGTTGGGATGCTGCCCCAGGGAAAGTTCAAAAATACATCCTAAGATACAAAATAGCTGATGACCCTGATGTAAAGGAGGTAAATTCTTGAAAGTACTAAGAAAGAGTTTTATTTCAAGGAGTTAGGTTACTAACATAGCAGTAAGAGTAGTATTATAACCCACCACCAAGAGTAAAGAACATCAGTTCATGGTGATTGCAGTCAGGAAAGGGTATTGATTTCTTGGAAATGGAATAAGCACGAGATGGATTTCTTTGGGTACTCCCTTCTTCCTCCTCCTCCAGAGAGAAGGACTGGAGAATTTTCCTGTGCTTTGGTAAACAGCCATTTCTGCTGTCTGGTTAAGTGTCATCTTGCCAAGGTCTAAGAACAGCTTACAATTAAGAGGACAGGATTGTGGAATAAAGGTATGTTAGCCCCTTTGCCGACTGTCAGAACATGTGTGAGCGTTGTTAGAGATGTCTTGTAGTTAGGTACAAGCTTTCCTTGTCTGTGCTGCTTGACATGAGTCAGCTCTTGGAGGATTAAACGTGTTTTTATAAGGAAATGAGAATTTTCTTAAGTTTTAGTCTGCATCCTTGTTTCCAAAAGAATGAAGCCGTGAATGATCCACAAGTCTTGCATGTATCTGATATAATATGCTTTGCAAGGAAATTAGTAGCTAGCACTCAATATTCAGGTGTAAATTTAGGGGTAAATGGCAAAACATAGTGCAGAATACTTTTCCTTTTTCAGTACAGGAATTTCTGCCTTTGAATCAAATGCAGAGTAAGAGCAATTTACAATTCTTATTTTTATTCTTAGGTGGAAATTGACAGACTCAAAACCAGCACTACTCTCTCTGACCTTTCCTCCCAAACAGTGTACAATGTACACGTTGTTGCTGTGTATGATGAAGGAGAATCCCAGCCAACAAAAGCAGAAGCTGTCACTCGTAAGCATTCTTATTCATCATTATTGTGATTGGTTTTGCTTTATGTTCTGTTAAAGTGGTACATGTTGCAATATGCTATGTGGAGCTGTCATTTAATCTGAGAAAAATTTTACTTGCATTTGTAGCATTATTTTCAATTTAACAACCCCAGGAATCTTAGATTCCGGTGTCACTGCAGTAAACACTGAGACTGCAGTCTGCAGAGAGGTGACAGAGCAACTCAAGCACAACTATTTCTGTTTAGAGGCTGAAGGAGAAGTGTAGTGTAGAATGGGTAAGAAAATATGAAGACAGAGGAAAGGTTTAGCAAATCTATGCAGGAATCTAGGAAAGTGAGTAGGAAGCTGGGCCATATGCTAGAGGATTAGAGAGACATGATCTTGCTTCTGATCCAAGAGAGTTTTTGCGTCATGAAATGCGAAATCCGTCTCTACTTCTAGAGAATCATCAAGGCAGTATTTGAGTACCTGTGCTGGTTTAAAAGTAAACAGGTGGGACAAATGAACCCATCTCAATGAGATTACATGTCAGAATTACAATTCACTAAAGATTACAATAAATACAATTATCCAGAAAAAAATTGGTTTTAACCCCCCAAAGACAGGTGTATAACCCGGCACCCTGGACAAGAACAGAACGGTGTTTTTAGCCCCTGTGCTGAGCACCACAGGACCTCCTGGCTGTAAACTAACAGGAAAGGAAAACCTGTTGGTCCAGATGATGGTCACGGTTCTGTTAAGTAATGATCGCAGACTTGTTGAGAGTGGCAATCACAGTCCTCTTGTTGAAGTTTTGGTGCTCCTCTGTATCTGACGAGTGGTACTAGAAGTCCCAAAACCATTATACATGCTCAAGCTCAGGTGGGAATGCCCAGGACCTCCACCAGGATGGAGAGTTTCACAATGGGTGATTTAACTCTGTGAATCATGGGATATTTTTGGAATCTTTGATGATCAAGGTGTTGCAGCTCCCTATTATGCCAGTCATTGTGGACTATTAACAGAGATGATCCCTCAGGCTGGGTGTGAAGGTGTTAATGCTTTTCCAAAGGGGAGTTATTGCAGCTGAGTCATTTGTGTGAAGGCAAAGAAACGCTCCCCTGCCTTGTAGGGTTTTTTTTAACATCCAACTTGGAGCCTGAGATGTCAGGTGTACCCTGGGCAGCTGCTGCAAACAATTCATTTATTAACAGTCCATCAGAAATTACACAGAGGGTCTAGAATACACAGTTTTGGTTATACCTGCATAGTGATAAACTGGTCCCAGCCCCTGTCACTAGGACAGTACCTCAACAAATAGAGGCAAGGAAATGGAGTTGCACAAACTCTAAGAGCTGATTTCCATACAACAGAAGTGACAGACTAAAAGGAGAAAGTGGGTGTCAAAAAAGCTCTCATCCTGATCTAGGCTTATGATTTAAGAAGGTAGTTAACCAGAAGAGCTACAACAGAAATGAGCAATGTTATCTTATCACAGCCCCTCAATCTGATATAAAAAGAAGAGAAAAAACATTCCTACGATCTCTTTTTTTCTTCTGAATTTTTTGTAGTTTTATATATTTAAAAATGTTTGTGAGATTTTGTGCTTGCTGTTGGGATAGTCTTTTTTCTATAGCTGTGGTTTTGTGTGAATGTGTGTGTAAGGAAAGAAGAGGAAAACTCTGCCAAAGAAATTATTTTTAGTTTAATTCTCTGGTTTTACCTGTTTCTGTATTTCTTCCCAGTGGCTATATTATATTTAGCTTTCTTAACCTACAGTTAACCTCTGTGAATTCTTTCGAAGTAAGTGGTGTAATTCAGTCACGTCTTATTTAGCTTATATAAGAATTTTAAGATTTGGGAGACAGTCATGCAGGAGATTGAGCTCTGTCTATGGGAGTTAATAATCACTCCTAGCTCCAAAACGTAAGAGCTAGGACTTCAGTTGTTGTGAGTAGGCATGTGAGTTGTGATCTCTGCTGAGGTCAGTAGAGCTGCGTCTGTTTTATCCGGTGATGTGACCTCATGGTGTGACCTTATGAAGGATGAAGGACAATTTGCTTAGTGTAGGTAGGATGGGTTATATGTAGTCATTAGAAGCATGGTAACTGAGAGATGAATCTCCTACATAATTTTCTAAATTCTTTGTCTGAGTAATTGCTTTGTTTAACTGTATTTATTTTGTAGTTACATTTTGTGGAATACTTTTTCTTTTCTCATAATAGAGCCTGTGCCAGCACCAGTCAATCTGAGAATCACAGATGTAACCACAAATAGTTTTAGAGGTACTTGGGATCATGGAGCTCCAGATGTCTCTCTATATAGAATAACCTGGGGACCCTATGGAAGATCAGAAAAACAGGAGGTAAGAATTAGACAGCCACCATAAGCTTCCATGGGCAGTTTCTCAGAGAGTATATTTTTAAAATCAGAAATGTAATTGATAAATGGCCTATAAATTGCAAGCCCTCCTGTTGTGTGCAATGGAAATTCAGTCAGAAGGTGTAGAACACATACTTACAACCACTTGCAGTGATGTTACTGAGTAAAAAGTTACTCAGTTATATCCCACTTTCTGTTTGTCTGTTTTGTTTGTTCTGTTTTTGTTTATTTATTTTTTTCCTTTTTTTTTAATTTCTCCACAAGACTATCTTAAATGGGGATGACAATAGTTTGGTCTTTGAAAATTTGAATCCAGACACATTATATGATATCTCAGTTACTGCCATCTATCCTGATGAATCAGAAAGTGATGAGCTCATTGGCAGTGAACGGACATGTAAGTAAATAAAGGGATTCTGCATGTTGTTATTCATGATTATTAAAACAGAAAGCATATACATACAAGAATTCTGAAAATTCTTTCTACTTTTTTCTAGTACCCTTGGTACCTATCACAACACAAGGTAAGAATCTGAATTTCCTGGTATTGTACTATTAAGAAAAACCCATAGCTATCTTTTTCTAAACTGTGACAAATGTTGACATTAAAAAGCTGAGATCATTTAATAAATATTATTGTGTATTTGGAAGAATACTAAACACTAGATTACCACATGTTTATTATTTTACAAACATTACAGTTTATGTTCTCTTGTACTTAATACATTCTACTCTTGATCAGGCAGTCATGCAGCCCTAACAGTATGAATGAAGTATTTGTCCCTAATTTTTGGTGAATAACATATTTATTCTTTTCTTTATTGCACTTCTTAGCCCCAAAGAGTGGCCCAAGAAACCTTCAGGTGTACAATGCAACTTCACATAGTTTGACTGTGAAATGGGATCCTGCCAGTGGTCGAGTGCAGAGATACAGGATCATTTACCAACCTATCAGTGGGGATGGCCCTGAACAGTCGGTAACTGATTTTGTAGTGCTATAGTTTTTCAACCTTAAATACAACCTTCTGCAAATCCATTAGAATAATTTCTTTTCAAAGCACAACATTGTATATTTTAATCACTTTTTAGGTGAAAATTTCTATTTATAGTGAAACAGTACATACTCCTACCTTTTTCTTTCTCCCCTTTCAAATCCAAGTTAGAATACTCTTCATGGAGCAGAAATTACTTTGGATGCATGCTGTTTTCTTGAAAATCACAGAGTCATAGAATTGCTTAGATTAGAAAAGACCCTTAAGGTCATCAATATATATCTATAGATATAACTATAATAAAGTTAAAAGGTGTTGAGGAATAAGTCAAGCAGCACGTAAGACTACAAATCACAGATACAGTTATCACAGCAATCAACGATATGGATACCTTGGCTATTTTCCATTTCCAGAGTTTTCAGTTATTTTCATGGTGTGGTTCATGTGCTATCAGAGGACTTTGCCATGGAACATGCTGTTCAGTTGAACAGTTGAGGCTGTCTCTCACTGCTCTAGGGTCAGAAAAACCACCCAGAAGCAGCAGTTGCAAAAAAAAAAAATGCACACAAAACACATGCTAGGGAAGTGTTTAAGGTGTTTTAGACTCATTTAATGGGATTGAGTAGCTGTAATGATATGGAGAGCCAGTACTGTATGGTCAGCCAGCTTTCCCTGTGTCGTCAGCAAGAGCTGTGTTGACTACTGGCAGCCTACACAGCACAGCCTGGGAATGGTAATTGTCAGCCTGTTTATCAGAAATGTGTGCTACTTAAAAATGCCCCGCAGTGGGAGGCTGTTGTGGTCACTGCCAAATGACTCAGAGGAACAGTCTCAGATGAGAAACACGCTCATTTAATTTGCCTCTGTAATTGGAGATCACACATGTTCAGAAGTGTATCTAGGAATATTTACTTTAGAATCAATTGGATACTTACACATCCATTTTAACTCTCTTCTGAACAACATGCATTTGAGTTGAGGCAATTGAACTATTGAATGAATTTGAGCAGTTTAATATAAGTTTAGGGAGAAATCACTAGAAGAAAAAGGAACAGCAGTAAGGTTAATTAATTACTGTAATTAATTGCTGGCACTGGAGTAAAAAGAAAATTATGAGCATTCTGTTGGAATTTGTGCAAAGAATATAGTTAATAGACTTAATTACTCACAGCTGGATAGAGTTCAGCAGTGGCAGTTGGAGAAAACACGTCTTTTTAAGGAGAGCCCACAGAACACTCGTCCTCTATTCATGGCATTTAATGTCTGTCTGCAAATAACTTTGTCATATGATCATAATTCCTTGACTGTTTTTTTTAGTGGGATATTTGATTAAAATGTAGTTGCTGAGTAGGCAGTAGAGCTGTCCCTACCAAAATAGTTAAAATAGAATTTCTGGAAGGTTTTTATTGCCCTGTCTGACATTTAATGGCCTCAGCACCAAGACGAAGCATGGATGGTTTGAAGACAGCTCTGCAAAAACTGCATACCAAACTGCAGAGACCGTAATAATCATTTAGGGTCAGATTTTGAAAGGTGAACAGATACTAAAATGGAGAGGCAGCCATGGTGGGATGATAAAAATATTTATTCTTTGAAAAGAGCTTTGTACTTTGCTTGTAAGTTAAAATATTCTACTTCTACGAAATGTGAAGATGTATAAATGCTTGCTCGTTGTCAGTTCTTCCTAATCAGATGCTTTTAAAGTTTGTTATGACAAACACATTAGTTGAATTGGCTTTGAAAATGTGCAGATGGTCTTAAAAGTACAAAGGATGCTCTTGAGCAAGTGTAATTACACACTATTAAAAGCCAAAAAGCTCATGAGTATCAAATGTTTAAGATCTAAGTATTATTCTCAGTGTACTTTAAATCTTTAACTTAATTGGTGAAGATTATGATCACAGGATTATATGTAAAATAAAAATTAGATAATAAAAATAAAAAGATGACAGAGTCTTAACAAAAATGTTTCAGAAGCTGAAGTGTCATGCTGTAAAATTTTTGAAATCAAGGAGAGACAATGTTGATATTGTATCTAATGTATGTTAGAGATCTGCAGAGTGTTGGAATTTATTCCATGCTTGCATTCAACCTGAGAGTGGAGCATAAAGAGCCCAAATGAAAGTCTATCGTAATTAATAAAAGACTCTGATTGATTTCAATAGGATATAGTAATTTACAATATAGTTTGTGCTGGTAAAGAACTGGCAGTTGATACATAGTTGTGGTTATATGCAAGTTTGGAGATTTTAAAGAATAGTAGCTTTGTGTCTAAACTTGCTAAGAATATGCGTTAAATATTATTGCTGTTCAATGTCTACTCTCAGTGTCACTCACAAGAGCATTTCAACATCATAGTGTTTTCTGCTCTGCATCAAATGCTTACATTCTTCACTATAGCATTAAGCACAAAAGAGGAAGTATAAAGGGTATTTTAATGTTTTTCTGTTGTTTTGCTGAAGACTATGGTTGGAGGGCGGCAGAACAGTGTAGTGATACAGAAGCTGCAGCCTGACACGCCATATGCTATTACTGTGTCATCAATGTATGCAGATGGTGAAGGGGGACGAATTACAGGACGAGGCAGAACCAGTAAGTAACTTCTTCGGATCTTATTAGGTGAAAACCAACATTGATGTATTGCTTTTCAAATTAGCCTGGAAAAATTCCTTGTGGTGAAATTAATCCCATCTGTATTTGTCCTTTGGTGGGTTTCAAATATCTAAAGTAAGAAGATCTGTCTACTGGCTGTAGAGAAACCCTGGACCACTACCTCAGACTGGATGCCTGGCTTTTAAGGCTGAAAAAAACCCTAGTGTGCCTATGGAACTTTTTCGTCATTTAAATTTTTTTATTGTTGTATCCCATAATTTAGTAAACACCTTAAAGCATCAGAAGGCATGTAACTCTCATATGGGTGCTGTTAAGCACCTTCAGTTCAGAGACTGATGCATTGTTTTGATCCTGCTATAGAAATAACTGGGTGATTTTCTATCAAAGATACCCCAGGCATAAAAACCATTTCACTATATTTAATTAATTGTTCAAATGTAAATTTATTAATCCACTTGTAGATAATGTAATAATGAGCTTGCAATGGAAAGTCAGACACAGCAATGTGTTTGATGAGGAATGAAGAAAAAAATCCTAGTGGCCTCATTGCATAATTCTAAAATAGTGTCCAGAAATAAATTTCTTTTACTGCATTTAGCATTACCTATGCTGGTTGATGAAGCTGATGTGTTCTGATTAATGAAGACAAATAATATTTAACATGAACTACTAAACCTCTTGGTTTTTAAATTTCCTAAGGAAACTTTACACAGTCATGATCTGACAGCACAGGTGAGAGAATATGGTTCCATGTTTCTGACAGCTCATTGATCTGTTTCAGAACCTCTCACTACTGTGAAGAACTTGCTAGTTTATGACCCAACCACCAGTACTCTGAATGTTCGATGGGATCATGCAGAAGGAAGTCCTCGCCAGTATAAAGTGTTTTATGGACCTACAGCTGGAGGTGCAGAAGAAATGGTAAATTCTTCATGTGGATCTCTCTAACTGCCTCAGATAAATTACAGCTCATGGTGCTGGTCAGAGAAATGCTACTGAGTGAAGCAGATCTTGCTTGCCGATGCACTGGCTTTTTTTCTGTTCATGACTACCCTGGAGAAAACGCACAGCACCTCCTTGAAGTTCAGTCACTCCCATATGTATTACAGATGTTTGATTTTATATAGTAGACCATTAGAAATTAGTTCTTAACACAGGGATTTAGTGCCGCACACAATTTTTTGTTTGTTTATTCTTAGGGCAGTGGGTGTGAATGTAAAGCTGACTTCAGGGTGTACAAAAGGTGCTAAAGTTAGCAGAACTTATTTCCGCCTATTTTTACTGCTAAGAAGTTATGTAACTGTAGACAGTCAGCTGCAATGATATTTGTGAAAGCAGAAAAATCCACATTCTAATTTCCTGAAATTACTTAACTGCTAAAGAGCTAAAAAAATAATGAAAATAGGAACCCTACTCCAGACTGTGAAATATTCTTATTTCCCAATTGTGTTTATTTTTCTACATCTGTGCAATTTAATGTGCCCATGAAATGAGAGGTACATGAATTGCCACTGTTTCAATAGCATCTAGAGTGCTACTGATGACAAATATGCTTAAATGCAGTGGAGTTTTATTTTCTAACATGACCTGCTCATTACTTCTCGTCACTAGCATGTTGTGATGTTATTTAAAGTCTTCTTTCTTTTTTTTTTTTTTTAAATTAGAAAGTGACCTCTTAGTGCCTCTGAGATGCTAAATAGTAGTCATTAAAGAGATCACTGCAGATTCTGCTACTACTATCAGCAGAACAGGATCTGGACCCAAAGTGAAGATAGCTGTAAGGGATTGTATAATGGAGGATAGAACTTAATAATTTTTCTTAAGTCTGAGACAGAACCTTTTTGAAAAGTAATTCCAGTAGATACCATGAACTCTGTTATTTTAAGCTTCACCTTCTGTAGTTATTATCACATCCAGTCTGGAAATGAAATGTGGTAGAGGAGTGAGAAACAAAAAAGCTTACACTTTGTTTACATATTTATGTAAGTGTCATGCCTCTACCTTTGTTTTTAAATTTGTAGACCACAGTACCAGGAAACACAAACTATGTCATCCTAAGGACTCTCGAACCCAACACACCTTACACTGTAACTGTGGTTCCAGTTTTCCCAGAGGGGGATGGTGGACGTGTCTCTGACACTGGAAGAACTTGTAAGTAAAATAGCCCTTTTCAGGATATGTTAGGATTTTTTGTGTGAGTGGCTCAGATCATTAGAAATTGATTTTACATCAAAAGTGGAAGTTTATTTTCCCCAAAGCTAAAACACAAATGCAAAAACTGTTTACCATCTTGGTTATGGTTTCAGCTCTGTAACTTAGTTTTCTTTGCTTATTCGTGTGGAGGCTTTCAGTCCATTTATCTCAGGCAAGCTCAGCTCCTAAGTTGTGAAGCAAATTTACAATTTACCTCACAGAATAGTAAAATTTCAATTGTAGTGCCAGTAGCAATACCGGTGAACAAACACCAAATATTGGTTTTAATCCATGCCAATGTCTATACCATGTACTTAAAATTTCCCAGGAAGTTTAAGCTCCTAATGTCAACATGAGCTGAAATGTGTAGTTTGTGCCTACTTTTCATACGTGTCTGATCAACAACAGGATAACAAAGTGTTATGATCATACTTTCAATTTGCAGTATAAACATGTACTTAACTGCCTAGCACGGAGGTTTGAGAAGACTAATCACTGGGATTCTTAAATTTGTAGGAGCTAACAAAAGTAATGTGTTTATCTTGGGCTGATGTGTTTTTTATTTTCCTTTGAGCTCTCTTGTAAATTCAAGTAGAAATATAACTTACATAAGCAACTTTGTAAAACTCAATTTAAATTATCCTTGGTCTAGTGGAGAGAGGAACACCAAGAAATGTTCACGTTTACAATCCCACACCAAACAGCATGAATGTCCGTTGGGAACCTGCTCCAGGTCCAGTACAGCAATATAGAATTAATTACGCTCCACTGACTGGCCCAAGGCCATCAGAATCTGTAAGTAATTTAGTTTTTATACTATTTATCAAAAGTGTGTGGAGAATATTGCTTCCTTCAATGAGTGTAAAAAAAATAAAATAATAAACTCAGGCCAACTATCTGCCCAGGAGTGTCTCTGCTGAAAACAGTGTCTATAGGAGTTCAGTCCATTGTAAATAAAGGCTTAAGTTGGTAAAATGAGAGACATAAGAAATAAGACTCTCCTATTTAAGACTGCATATTGAAAATTGAGTATCCTTTATCATATTGCAGGTAAAGATGACTAAATTAAAACCTTTTTTTTTCTTGTAAGAGAGAAGGAAATAACAAATATTTCTTAGGAAATGTTTAATTATGAAACCAGATGCCAAGTTTATGTGATTTTACTACTAAACCATTTCCTTACCCTAAATCATTGGTGTTTAAGTAGGTCTTGGTGAGCAGTGAAGTCTGGATATGGGTAAAAATTTACCCTTCAGATGTGAAGACTTCTTGGATGTGTAGAAATAAGTGCAGTTTTGAAGCTTTGACTGTGAATGTACACAAAAATGTACACCTATATTGTACATGTACAGATTAATATGTTTTTATGTAAGGAAAGTTGAGAATTTTTAATATCCTTTATATGTTAATAGGCTGTGACAGACTTTACATTTTATTTTTCCTTCCTACATGTTTTTCTTTTTTTTTGAACTATTTTCATGTAACATTTAAGAAATAACAACTCTATTTGCAGAATGAGAGCTCCTTATGTATTTGTCCTTTTTTTTTTTCCCACCCTCTATTGAATTTTTTTCAATATTATTTGGTTATTTTAAATTTGTATTACTTTTCTTGGATGTGTGCAGCATGGTCATGTTCCCAATTTTTCTATATTTCATTCAAATTGTTTTCTAAAAAGACATGATATAAACTCAAGCTCTATTTATATAGGTTCCTTTTGTTTCTATTTTAGATTGTGGTACCGGGCAGCACTCGTGATGTGATTCTGGAGCGCTTGACTCCTGACACTGCTTACTCAATAAATGTTATAGCTCTTTATGCAGACGGAGAGGGAAATCCAAGCCAAGCACAGGGAAGAACATGTAAGAGGCAGTCAGTACTTGTGTTGTGAAATATATGTCAAAATTGGTATGTGAAGAATTTATGAAATTGGTTACAGTCACAAATAATATAAGCCATTTAGTCCAACTCTGAGATTAATGCATCTAAATTATGACTGAAGCAATTATAGACCTCCATGGGAGGGAACTTGTTGTCTGTCAGTTGTGGTACATGTATAATCCCCAATGTAATTTTCACTTGTGAAATAAGCTTAATTTGAATGTTTAGGAGTTTAAAGGCTGTTCTTAAAAATTACAGATAAATAACAATTTGTCCTTTGAAAAAAAAAACCACCACGTTAAATAGGTAGAATTAGTTGCCAATAAAAAAAAAGTGCTTTGTGTTCTGTCTGACATGGTAATGTATGTGTCAGTCTGCCCAGATGTTTGGTTTTTTGCTGGAGATACTTAAACACCAAAACCTCTTTGTTACAATTTAGCTTGTGGGATTTTGGTTGGCTTACATTTAGCTTTAAAATTCGTTCTAGAAATAACATGTATAGAAACTGTCAATGTCAATAATAGGTCACCTCTTTTTTGCCACTTCTATGCTTTCTCTGTTAAATCCCCATGTTCATCTAAAACTTGCAGATGTGACAGGCTATAGTTATACTTGTCTGCAGGAATCTGAGAAGCAGAATGTATGTAGATGCTCCCTTTGCACATCCCCTTGATGTTCTCTCCCGTCCATACTGCTCCAGTTCCTCCAGTTAGGCCCTATTTCCATTTAAGACCTTCAGGCACTGCTGTATTATCATTGACTTAATCTACCTGTGTATATTTATTCAAGACTTCAGGAAGGGCCCTAGGCTTTGGCTTCAGGGCAACTTTTGAATTGATGAGGGTGACACTGAACTAGAAGCATCATGCTCCATACAACCTTCTGTATGTTCATTCTTTAGTGCCTCGCAGTGGTCCGAGGAATGTGAGAGTGTTCGATGAGACTACAAACAGCCTTTCTGTACAGTGGGATCATGCTGATGGACCAGTTCAGCAATACAGAATCATTTATTCACCCACCGTGGGAGACCCTATCGATGAATATGTAAGTTCTGTAATTCCTTAGTAAACACTGAGATGTTCTCAGTTGATTCTTTAGGCTACGGAAAAACAAAGACACTTGTTCTACATGTAGTACATTTTGCAGGCTGTATGGCTTCTTTGTTCATTATCAGTGCTGAGAAACCATGGTTTGTATGAAATGGGTTTATATTCATGAAGTTGCAGAACATATATGGTTTAATGATCAACTTTGTGTGTAAAATATTCTTAAATATGTGAGTCATGCATTAATCAGAAGATTCTGAGCAGAACCTCCTTCCTGGCATTTAATTTAAATGCAATACAATGAATAGCCATCTATTACTTCACACTCTGTTCATTATGAAATCAGTGTGCTAAGATACAAAACAAACATAAGTCAGCATTTTATAAATTGAAGAGAGTTGGCAAAGTCTAATAAGAAAACAACGGTAACTTTGATTCAGCATCTAACTTGCTGTTGTAAGTTTAGGTATGAATTTTAAGCATTTGTGTTTCATTTCCTGCAGCTTAATGATAGCGCAAGTTACAGTCTGAAACTTATAAAATTCACAGAGTGTTTATAGCAAAGCTAAACTCAGATCCCATAGAAGTCAGTGGCAGAATTCCTACTGACTACCACCAGCCAAAATGTAACATGTCTAGAATGCTATTTAAATGCTATTATTGCTTGTATGTTATTGTATAGTGCATGCTGAAAATTCCCTATTTGAAAATTCCCTACTGGACCTGTTAGTCAGGACACATATATTTATCAACACATATCTTCTTTGCAGAAAACACTTGAAAATTTATAAAAACAGAAAATCTCAAACAACTGAAAATGCTGACTGGGACATGCTTTTGAGATAGATTCCTCAAGTTACTTTCCATAGTTTCAGTATTTTATGGAGCAATATTCCTTTTGGGATTATACCTACATTTTCATTAGAAGGTAGCAATAGTGCATGGCTGCACCAGGAAGGTGAGATTGAGGAATGCATAATAGGGACGTTTTTATATATCAAAATATTTAGACCTTCCTTCTCAGACTAACTTGTTTCTGCCAAGAAAGTGATATCCAAAGATGAAGAGAATAAAAAAGTAGAGATGAAACTGCAGACTAGTGGAAATAACTTTGACTTTCACCCCCATTTTATGAGCTTTTCCCTGTCTTTTTTATGTCTCCAAACACATCATCATGACTTCTTCCTTTCTATGAGGGAACAGTACTGAAATCTTGGTGAAGAACTGCAGCACCTCAGTCTGATGTGAGGGTTGGAATTGAAGAGTCAATTTGGTTTATCTTTTTGTGCTGACCACAGGGTTTTATAATTTGAAATAACAAAGACTAATAATTTTTTATAGGTTATAACCCTTTATATATCCTGAATGAATTTTTTTACAGTGGACATAAAAAAAATTGTGCCAAATGTCAAAACAAATTTTGGGTTCTAGTAACTGTCTTACTGATCAGTTACAAGACTGTGAGTGTGTTTACCTCTGTTTTGTTTGTGTTCTAGACAACAGTTCCTGGGATAAGAAATAATGTGATACTACAACCACTACAGTCAGATACACCATACAAAATTACTGTTGTTGCTGTGTACGAAGATGGAGATGGTGGACAACTGACTGGAAATGGCAGAACTGGTAACTAGTTTTCATATTGTGTATGCTTTTTAAAATTTAAGACCTATTCCTTGAGCACTCCAACATTATTAAGGTTTCATTGTTAATTAGGTTTTTGATGTGGTTGTTACCTTGTAGAGTAACAATGTGCATTTCTAGAGGTTGAAAAACAGTCACTAGTCTAATTAGAGTGCTTTTCTTTCTTTTTAGTTGGTCTGCTTCCTCCTCAAAATATGTATATAACTGATGAATGGTATACACGATTCAGAGTTTCCTGGGATCCTTCACCATCCCCTGTTCTTGGCTATAAAATTGTATACAAACCTGTGGGTAAGAAAACCTATTCATTCTAAGTATACCAATTTCAGAACAGTGAGTAGCTAGCTAATGGCAGATCAGAGTAGAAATCATATGTATCATGAAATTTTTGTGCTAAATGATCTATTTATTTCCTTTGTTTACTGATTTTCCTGAAAGCTCAAGTCTTATTATCAGTGTTTTGTAAGAAACACAAACTCTCAAACACAGTTTCATACATTCAATTACAGAGATTGAATTGTATAGTTAAAATTTGATACAGTGACCTGACTTGGTTTTCATCTCTTTAATATCTCTTGTCCTTCTAAGGGTATGAACTGGTATGTGTGAGATGAGTACTGGACAAGTATTTAGATGTTATGGCCTTCAGAACCTTTGTTTTATATGACAGTCAAGAAATATACATACCTTTCTAGAAGTTAAACACAAAAATTGCATAATAGTCTGTAAAGCTGTGTTTATGTTCTGTTTGCAACATTCTAATATGCTAAAATATAAGAAGTCAGTATGCTTTGTTTTAGATGAGACTAACATTTACTGATGTAAGAGATGGTTTTGTAGCTCATGTAATCATGATTCTTTCTCTCTCTTTGTACTTAATGCTTCCTTTCAATTCAAGGTTCGAATGAGCCCATGGAGGTTTTTGTGGGAGAAGTGACTTCCTACACCTTGCATAATCTGTCTCCTAGTACTACTTATGATGTGAATGTTTATGCCCAGTATGATTCTGGAATGAGTATACCTCTGACAGATCAAGGCACTACATGTAAGTCAGAATAATTTTGTGGTCATGCTAGATACATAAGCTGATCTGAGATAACATTGATTAAGAGAAGATTTTTAAGGCTGATTGTTAGAAAGCCTGAGTATCCTCTCATGGAGAATACTTACCATCTGTCCATGATGTAGATCTTAAAAATGCTAAGCTTGGGAACAGTAAGGAAGATACATTTTTAAGTAATGATTTGATGATATAAAATTTTCTAGTCTACTTCCTAAAGTTTTATTAAGCTATAGTTGAAGTCAGTTTTTAAGTCTCCAGGGTACTACAGAATCTAACCATGTTAAGCAGGTCTAGTCTTTTTGCTTCTCTGCTTTTACCTCACAGGAATGTCCAGTGATTGAAACATCAGCATTTCAAAATGAGATAATTGTAATGATGGCCTCTCAAACTTCTAAAAATTTCTTCAGTTAAGATGAATCAATCATCCTGAGTTTTGTTGACTTAGTACGTTCTTTTCATACTGCCAGATTTTGATTTTTGGAAGTTTCTTATTTCATAAAGAAATCAACTTACTTCATGTGAAAACTCATAAAATGGGCTGTTACCCAATACGGGAAGGGTATCAGATTTTGGGCCTTTGTAAGTGGCTAGGCAGGGATCTCTAGGGCATAATATAAAGAGATTGTAACTGGAACTGCCCTTTCTTTCTGTGAGGATTTTTAAAAATCGAGTTCTGGATCAGCACTAGTAATATGATTTTCATTTTGGTGTTCTTTATCCATTACATGCTATTTTCCAGAGAACAGTTTATCTCTTTCTCTTTTCACAGTATATTTGAATGTCACTGACCTAACAAGTTACAAAGTGGGTTGGGATACTTTCTGTATCCGATGGTCACCTCATCGATCAGCAACTTCCTACAGGCTGAAGCTAAACCCAGCTGATGGTAAGTGCATTTTATTTTTTGCATTTTCTGGTAACATAATTGTCTCATGTCAGTGACAGCAACACTTCTTTGTCTTTGTGGCAGTCACTCACCATAAGCCATGATACATCTGGTTGAACTTTAAAGATCTGAATGTAACCTGTTTTCCTCTAGTGGTGAAAAAGCTGCGAAGGTGGAGTGCTGCCTATTGTCAAGTGAACTTTCATTAGTGGGAATCTACTAGTTACCTACTTTCACATGTAGACTGCAGTGTCACTCTCCAGTATGCTCCAGGGTTCATAATCACCACACACTCTTGGTCTAGAAAGGGTTTTATGGGACAAGAATAAGACTGCTGTAGCATTGGCTCCAACCTTCCTCTCAAGAGGTCTCTAATTTCTACACTTACTTGTACACATATTGAAAGGGGAGTAGTGAGTTCTAACTGTCTCTCCCTTGGGCTTTTTTTGACAGGTTCCAGAGGAAAGGAAATCACAGTACGTGGATCAGAAACGAGCCACTGTTTTACTGGCCTCTCACCAGACACAGAATACAATGCCACTGTCTTTGTTCAGACTCCTAACCTTGAGGGTCCTCCAGTCTCTATGAGGGAGCATACAGGTAGGTAATAGATACTGTGAACCTTAAGTTTTGGCTGTAGAACTTGTCTTGTTTCAGCTGTAGAACTTGTTCTACTCCTAAATGGCTTTCAATACCTCTTTAAGTGATTTTCTTTCCTCTTAGTGTTATGTCAAATGGAATTTATGGGGTAAAGAAAAATTTCTATGCTCTTCTTCAAACCAAGTATTTCCTAGCACTTGGTTGAAAAATAGATGCTTTATCAGAATGCTGTGTTTCTGAGCTCATGTAAAAGTGTTCCTTTTATAATGAAATCTTTTACTTCTTACTTTTAGCTGTAATCTCATTCTTCTGATAATACAAGAAAGTTTTCCTTGCCAATTTTAATTTTTTTACATTAGTGAGAAGACATTAGAATCTTTCTGTTGGATAATATAATATATAATCTAGAGTTTTTTCCTTGAATGAAATAATTTATATGAAGTAAAAAAATTATTATTTCATTTCAGTCCTCAAACCTACAGAGGCACCAACTCCACCACCTACACCTCCTCCACCTCCCACAATCCCTCCAGCTCGGGATGGTATGTTTATTTCTAGAATCATTCAATATTTTTTATATAGTTGCTGCACTACTTCATAATTTAGTTCATAATTTTCATAACTTTAAATAGATTCAAAACTAGTACACCATTTTAGGAAAATGAAGTTTGAAACCTTTCCTAATGCCATCCCTTTGTTCTAGAGCTTTACTAGACTTCAACATTTCCTTGTTTAGAACAGCAGTTTTTTTCTGTTTTGCGCAAAAAAATCATTTATATTCTATAGCTCTGCAGCAAGTCTGTGAGATTAGCTGCTCTCAGCAGACAATTTATGTTTTATAGTGGCTGCTCAAAGAAAAAATGTAATTGAAAACATTCGTATTTTATTCTTGAACTCTTCCTCATTTCTTGAACTTTTCTTTGAAATATTTTAATACATGTTTTTGAGTTGAACATTAGTCATCTGCCAGGTTGACTGTGTGGTAGTAAGCATTTGCTGAATATTGATCATTCTTGAATTTTCAAATTTTGAAGTAATGATCTTTATTTTATGATTGTGTGGTTGATTTGTTTTAAGACTTCCTTTTCTTCATCTTTCAGTATGCAGAGGTGCCAAAGCAGACATAGTGTTCTTGACTGATGCTTCTTGGAGTATTGGTGATGATAACTTCAACAAAGTAGTGAAATTTGTTTTTAATACAGTAGGAGCCTTTGACTTGATTAATCCCGCTGGAATCCAGGTAGGTTTGTTATTTCAACTGGGTACATTTTGGAGGGAAATTGAATATGAAGCTGAATCACTACAGTCACATCTGATTTTTACTTTCTTTCAGAATGGTGTAATTTTTTTTTTGTATTAGATTGTTGTATAGCACATGTATATGGGTGTGCATGTCTATTGTTTATTAAATATATTGGTTGTTTTGTAAATACAAAGGAAATCCATTCTATTTTGAAAGGTTAATATTCTAAAATACAAAAGTTTTGGGTGCTGCAATATAAGAAAGATATAAAGCTCTTAGAGAACATCCAAAGAAGGGCAACAAAGATGGTGAAAGGCCTTGAGGGGAAGCTGTATGAGGAGTGACTGAGATCACTTGGTCTGTCCAGCCTGAAGAAGAGGAGACTGAGGGGAGACCTCATTGCAGTTACAAGTTCCTTGTGAGGAGAAGAGGAGGGGCAGGCACTGATCTCTTCTCTGTGGTGACCAGGAAAGAAAAAGAGAGAGAGAGAAAGAAAGAAAGAAAGAGAAAGAGAGAGAGAAAGAAAGAAAAAGAAAGACAGAGAAAGAAAGAGAAAGAGAGAAGAGAGAAAGAAAGAAAGAAAAGAAAAGAGAAAGAGAGAGAGAAAGAAAAAGAAACAAGAGAAAGAAAGAAAAGAGAAAGAAAAAGAAAGAAAGAAGAGAAAGAAAGAGAAAGAAAGAAAAAGAAAGAGAAAGAAAAAAGAGAGAAAGAAAGAAAGAAAAAGGAAAGAGAAAGAAAAAGAAAGAAAAAAGAGAAAGAAAGAAAAAGAGGAGAAAAGAGAGAAAGAAAGAAAAAAAAGAGAAAGAAAGAGAAAGAAAAAAGAGAGAAAGAAAGAAAAAAGAGAGAAAGAAAGAAAAAAGAAAGAGAAAGAAAGAGAAAGAAAAAAGAGAGAAAGAAAGAAAAAAGAGAGAAAGAAAGAAAAAAGAAAGAGAAAGAAAGAGAAAGAAAAAGAAAGAGAAAGAAAAAAGAGAGAAAGAAAAAGAAAGAAAAAAGAGAAAGAAAGAAAAAGAGGAGAAAAGAGAGAGAGAAAGAAAAAAAAAGAAAGAGAAAGAAAAAAGAGAGAAAGAAAGAAAGAGAAAGAAAGAAAGAGAAAGAAAGAGAAAGAAAAAAGAGAGAAAGAAAGAAAAAAGAGAGAAAGAAAGAAAAAAGAAAGAGAAAGAAAGAGAAAGAAAAAGAAAGAGAAAGAAAAAAGAGAGAAAGAAAAAGAAAGAAAAAAGAGAAAGAAAGAAAAAGAGGAGAAAAGAGAGAGAGAAAGAAAAAAAAAGAAAGAGAAAGAAAAAAGAGAGAAAGAAAGAAAGAGAAAGAAAGAAAGAGAAAGAAAAAGAGAGAAAGAAAGAAAAAAGAGAGAAAGAAAAAGAGAGAAAGAAAGAAAAAAGAGAGAGAAAGAAAGAAAAAGAAAAAGAGAGAAAGAAAGAAAAAAGAGAGAGAAAGAAAGAAAAAGAAAAAGAGAGAAAGAAAGAAAAAAGAGAGAGAAAGAAAGAGAAAGAAAAAGAGAGAAAGAATGAGAGAAAGAAAGAAAGAGAAAGAAAAAGAAAGAAAGAAAGAAAAAAGAAAGAAAGAAAAAAGAAAGGAAGAGAAAGAAAGAAAAAGGAAAGGAAGAGAAGGAGAAAGAAAGAGAGAAGGAAAGAAAGAGAAAGAAAGAGAAAGAGAAAGAAAGAAAAAGAGCAAAAGGATTGTGTGTATATTGCTGTGCTGGGTACATGAATATGTGTGTGTATAGACATACATATTTGAAAAAGATTTTTCAGTTATTTAATGCTTATTAATATACCACGATAAATATTTAAATGGAGAAAATTGGTCTGAATGTGGAGATACAAGACTGAACACTGTGATATATTCCATTTCAGGTTTCATTTGTGCAATACAGTGATGAGGCAAAATCTGAATTTAAACTGAATACATTTGATGACAAAGCCCAGGCCCTGGGAGCTCTTCAAAATATTCAGTACAGAGGAGGAAACACAAGGACAGGTAATTTTGGGCTGTAATTATATTTCCTTAAGATAAAATGTTTTCAGAAACTGCCTCATTATCCTAATATTACATGGCTGAAGAATTAGGTTTTTCTGTTGTGGTTTAGCTATTGCCCTTAAAAAGTAAGAGATTTTTTCTCTTGTGGATAATATGGATGATTCCTTGTTTATTGTACACTTTGCAGGCAAAGCCCTAACATTTATCAAAGAAAAGGTTTTGACTTGGGAGAGTGGCATGAGGCGAGGTGTTCCCAAGGTACTCGTTGTTGTCACAGATGGTCGGTCTCAGGATGAGGTGAGGAAAGCAGCGACGGTCATTCAGCACTCTGGTAAGCAATTCACAGTACCTGGCTATTTCATTTCCATATTGTTTCAATTATCTGGTCATCATTCACTCATCTTTTATGGACTCAGAAATGTATGCTGAACATTTATGAAAAACTCAAAACTATTAATAGAATTCACACGCTGTTGACCAGACTTTTTCTTTCTAAAGCTTTCTTTCTGGGGGAGGATGTGGCTTCCCAAAGTAATTCCTCATGCATATCATTTCAAAGATGTGGCTTTTAGTTACTTCTTTCTCTTCTTTGTGTGTGAACCCCAGGGATCATTGGGAAGTGTACTGCATTCTAGAGTTTACAATTTAATGGGCCTGGTTTTTTTTTAAGATTTACGTTTTACCTGGTATAAACCAGTAGATCTCCAGTTAAAGTAACTGCTTTTGATGGAGCTGGGTCTGAATGGACTTGCTTACTGCCTTTTGAGCTGAAAAGCATTGTGCTTCCTCTTTAGATTTGCTGAATGTGGCTTATGTGAGTGAAATCATCTGTTCCTGTCCCTGCACCCAGCATTTTGCATTGCAGTGCATGAACCGTGTAGAGATGTACTTCCTTATTGGAATTACATGCATGTAAACCACAAGTGATCATTTTCTCTGTCTTTGTGATCTGAAGGGATTAGCTCTGTCTAGATGATTTCTACAGTCTCCCTGGACAATCTGCTTCAGTGCTTAACTACCTTAGTAGTAGGAGAGCTTTGCCTTGCCTTTCACCTGTCTTTCTTCAGGCTAGTGAAATTATTGTCTTCATTTACCTAGTTAACCAGGAAACAGTTCATCAACCCATTGTAACAGGCCATCATATTTGAAACCTGTTGTCATTTCCTCTTTCTGAATTCCCTTTTCTAGCCTAAACAAACCCATTTCCTTCAACCTCCTTTTGATCAAGTTTTTCAAACCTCTTATCACTTTTACTCTCCTCTCTACTTGCTTTGATTTCTACACATCTTAAATGTCATACTTAAAGCTGGACAGAGTGTTTCAGCCAAAGCTTCACCACAATTGGCTACAGAGGAATAATTATCTTATTTTTGAAAAAATAAAGATATAAATAATAATATCTTTATCATTTGAAATAAATGTGAGTTCTTCTTTCAGCCTTCAACCAGTCCACTGTCTGTGCAGTTTCTCATGACTGAAATTTACACCTGGTGATATGATTGAATTCTAGGGTCTGGATTCTCTTCCTTTGACTTAAGATATCTAAAAGCTAAATGTCTAATCTAAAGTCATCATGTAGGGTCCTTTTATGGTTAGTGAAGAGAGCAACAGTTAGACATCTGCAGACAATGACTTTTCCTGTCTTGAATTTAGCATTGTAGGGAGGTGAGATAAATTGTATTCTGAATCTGCCCATGTCTGTCTAGTGATAATAGAGAAAGACTAGACAAGTAGCCTAGACTTGTTAACTTGGAAAGTAAAAATTGGTGAGGGGAATACTACCCTAAGAAATTGAAACTAAGAAACATGAAATGCAGTAGATGGCAACAGATAGACAAGAGGATAACTAATAGTCTGTACAGAGATTTTGACCATAGAGCAGATTTAAGATAATATAGAGTTGAGAGAACTGTACATATTGCATTAAAGAGTGAGGGGACTATGTAGCCAAGGCTGTATGAGATTGGATAATGCCCCCTCAAAAAAGGAGGAGAAAGTTCTGAAAGAAAGATGCAAAAACCAGTCTAAGCCTTTTTGAGCTTGACAGGGGTGAAAGGATATCCAGAATATATGCTGATAGGTAGATCCTGAGAAATCAATGATAGAGATGGTTTGTGAAATATTGACCTGAAAAACGGTAATGTATATTTACTACATTTCAAGTAACAAGTGTTATTTTTACAGGCTTCAGTGTCTTTGTGGTTGGTGTGGCTGATGTAGATTACAATGAGCTGGCCAAGATTGCCAGCAAGCCCAGTGAGCGTCATGTATTTATTGTTGATGACTTCGATGCCTTTGAAAAGATTCAAGATAACCTTGTCACCTTCGTGTGTGAGACAGCTACCTCAAGTGAGTAGAAGACATTGGTTTTCCTGTTCCCAAATGAATTTTGCTTATATGCTGCTACAATTGAGTTGCAGGTTGACCTTGGGCGGACACCTGTTGCCCACCAAAGCTGCTCTGTCACTCCCCTCCTCAGCTGGACAGGGGAGAGAAAATATAACAAAAGGCTCTGGGTCAAGATAAGGGCAGAGAGCGATCACTCACTGGTTACTGTCATTGGGCAAAACAAACTCGACTTGGGGAAATTATTAATTTATTGTCACTGAAATCAGAGTAGGATAATGAGAAATAAAATCAAGTATTAAAACACATTCCCTCCACTGCTCCCTTCTTTCTGGGGTTAACTTTACTCCCAATTTTCTCTATCTCCTCACCCCCAGCAGCCCAGGGGGACAGAGAATGGAAGCTATGGTCAGTTGATCGCATGATTTCCCTGTTGCTCCTTCCTCCTCGTGGGGAGAACTCTTTGCATTCTTCCCCTGTTCCTGTGTGGGGTCCCTCCCATGGGAGATAGTCCTCCAAGACCTTGTCAACATGGCTCCTTCCCATCAGCTGCAGTTCTTCACAGTGTGTCCCTCATGGTGTCACAAGTCCTGCCAGCAAACCTGCTCCAAGGTGGGCTCCTCTCTCCATGGGGCCATGGGTCCTTCCAGGAACCTGCTCCAGCATGGGCTCCTCCAGTGGCTGCAAGTAGATATCTGCTCCCCTGTAGACTTCCATGGGCTGCAGGAGGACAGTCTGCATCACTGTAGCCTTCACCACAGGGAAGACCAGGAATGCTGGGGAATCTCTGCTCCAGTGCCTGGCAGAGTTGCTTCTCTCACATATTCTCACTCCTCTCTCCGGTTGCAGGTTGTTGTGCCATTGCTACACATATATCCTCCACCCCCCTCCCCCTTGCCCCTTGTTAAATCTGTTATCCCCCAGTTGCTACCACCACTGCTAATGGGCTCAGCCTTGGCCAGTGGCAGGTCCATCTTGGAGCCAGATGGAACTGTCTCTGTTGGACACAGGGTAAGCTTCTGGCAGCTTCTCACAGAAATCACCCCTGTAGTTCCCCTGCTAGCAAAACCTTGTCATGCAAACCCAACACAAGTTGCCATCCCATTTAAGTTACATCAAAAGAAATGTTCATATAAAAAAGTTATATTTCATAATAATTGGACATAGTTTAAGGGAGCAAATTACTTTTTTAAAATTTTGAAGTAGGTATTGTATTTTATAGAATCTTGTCTTGTATTTCAAAAGTACTGGTAAACAAAAAGAGATTAACAGTCAGTGACAACTTCTGCTCTTTAAGAAGTAGAATGATGCCTGATGTGAACTGCAGGGCACAACAGATCTCTTACTTACCACTGGGATAGGGTTGCTAAAGAAGTAAAGCTACACTGTGTGATGCTGTTTTAAAACTATCTACAGTTGAGTTGTTTACTCAAGTGAAATCCTTCTATGGCAAAAATAAGAAATTCTCAGGCCTGTCATGTGCAACTGTGTACTCTCTAACTGCCTCATCTGCTGGCTCCTGAGGAGCTACATAAATATGCAGTTTTTCCTTGTGAATCTGACAGCTATTATGCAGCTCGACTCATGCCTTAAATATTCATGGAAAGACTGTGTCATTGTCCTCCTTTCTTCGTATGAATTATACTCTTAAAATATTTGTGGTTTCATTTCTTGTTCCATACATTTTTTCACAGTAGAAATAACCTACTAAAAATGATGAGTAAAGAATTTGACAGCACATCTACCACAGCACAGGACACAGTATGACAAACGTAACAAAATTTGACTCATAATTAACAGTAACATAGACTTCTTGGTAACAAAACTTTCTGAAGTATATGTATGTTCATCTCATGTTAGGTTTTGTAGTTTTGAATTATATATTGTTTCATGTCTTTCAGCTTGTCCCCTTATTTACTTGGAGGGATACACTTCACCTGGTAAGCAACTGTCTAATATTTTGGCATAAGTTCATTTGCGTCTTGTACAGCTCTACAATGTTTCTGTTTTTTATTTTCTCTCTGGACTTAAAGGTTTCAAGATGCTGGAATCATATAATCTAACGGAGAAGCATTTTGCTTCCGTACAAGGCGTATCACTGGAATCAGGCTCTTTCCCAAGCTATGTAGCATATAGACTCCACAAAAATGCCTTTGTCAGCCAGCCAATACGGTAAGTAAACCTGAAAGACTCATATTTAGGGTGAGCAGATGGGAAAGGATTAACAGAGTTTTTAGATGATAGCATTAATGTTTTATGGAAGATGTGTTAATTTGATGTTTTTACTGAACACTAAGACAAAGAATATCTATCATTGTTCTCATTAAATGCTAATCTATTCCTTCCATTGCAGTCACAGTTCATTATTAATCCAGTTGTTCATTGTTCTTTGAGATTATGCTTCTTAACCATTTGAGTTGCATGTAATCCACAGTTTATACTTAGACAGTTGAACAACAGCCTTCTTAGTACAAGAAGCTCTCCATTGCCAGAGAGAAATGGTTTCAATATGGTGGGATAAGCATCACTTTTTTCAGAAGCGTTATTCCTACTGCAGTAGGCAGCACGCTGATGCCGCTGATTTAGGGAAGTTTCTCCTCTACTTGACTTGCCTTATTTGGCAAATGGCGTGGAGTTTTCAAGGGCCTGTGGTTATGGGTGGGTAATATATGGTCAGTCTGGCCAACATCTTTTTCACAAAGAACAAAAAGACTTAGGAGTTGGTTTTACTAAGAGGGGAACAGTACCTCTCTCTTCTCTTCTTTTTTTTTTTTTTTTTTTACATTTGTTTCTCTCCCATTTATTTAAGTAACTTTCAAAAAAGGTTATTTTGAGTCAGAGGAGATGCATAAAGAGAGCCCATTGTTCCTATTAAATTTAAGGAAATTTAGTCTTCTTTTCACAGAAGCCTTTGAAACCTTCTGAAATTCTGTCAGATTGGGTAAAGATCAGATCACAAGCGCAGGAGCTGAGGTTTATGAAGAAATAATTTCTTTTTGCCAGCCTTCTCAGATCACAACTTTAAAAGGGGAGGACTTGAGGACTTTTGAGTTCATTGGCATGCGTTAATAGCTATAGGGGTGATAGTTCTCTGACAGCCTGCATTTTTACAATCTAGGGAAGTACAGATAATCCCAATTATGTGTTAAGATAGACCTTGCATTTAGCAGGATCAGCTGATGAAAAGACAATAAAAAGGCAGACTTCCTCTTTATTTCATTTTTTTTAGAATGTTGTGATACATAGTCTAATGTCTGCTATAAGAGGTGGAGGACTTGCCAGAGTATTCTGGGCACTTATTTTTCATGAGAATCCAGAAAATAAAACTCACTTTAGACTGAGTCAGCAAAGCAATAAAAGCATACTGATCCTAGTGGCATAGTTGTTTCCATATCTGAAAGAACTTGTTATCTGGGTTATAACTTGTGTTGCTATATCTACATTAATACTTGCATTCTTGCACTGTGCTGTGTAGTGTTGTTGACTTAGTGATACATTTTTATTGTAGTGTCCATAATTGTATGGGTACATAAGCTTTGCCTAATATACAAAGGAGGTCCTCTCTTCATTTTAAGATTTTAAAGTTTATGTTCATGTAGCCAAATCCCACCCTGAGCTGCATTATAATAGTTAAGGAGAAGCAGTAGCCACCTCCTTTCTTACAGTTGCTTTACTGCATTCCCTCCCTTCCCCTTTAAAAAATACTGGAGATATTTCAAGCATGGTTTTATTTTCTTTTGTCTCTTTGCTTTTTTAATGTCTAACAGTTCAAATATCACAAATTTAAACCTGAGCCACTAAAGAATGAGCTGGAGCCCAAATGCATCACTAATTGCAGAGAAGATATTGAATATCTCCTTTACTGTACCTATGCCTGAAAAGCAGCAGTAGTTAAGTGCTGTTGCCTGACTGAAACAGACCAGATATAAAAAGCGTAGTCTTTTTTTCTGTACTTATCATCAAGGAATTTAAAACATGTGCAGTTTATAAAGATTCTTGCCACAAGAATCAAGAGTTCTTGGTCATATTTCGGCTTTCTCTATATTGGTGCTGGGACCAACAGAAGACAGGCTGTGAGTTCATCTTAGCAAATCACATGATGTTTTTCTATCACAACAGTATTTTCTATTTGAAAGTGTAGTTAAAATATTCTGTTCCATTGAATGCTGTGGTTTCCCTGTTACTCTTGTGTCTTTTCTTTGAAAAAAGAGCAAATTATGAAGATCTTCTTTTGCTTACGTGTTTCCATGTGAAAAAATATCTTCATATTTTTTTAACAGAGAGATTCACCCAGAGGGATTGCCGCAGGCATACACTATCATTCTGTTATTCCGTCTCCTGCCTGAATCCCCCAATGAGCCTTTTTCAATTTGGCAGATTACAGACAGAGATTACAAACCTCAAGTTGGAGTTGTACTTGATCGTAAGGATGATTACATTTATTGCATAGAGAAGTTATATGTTATGTTACTTTGTATGCATTCTTCCCAAATATTTCCAACCCTAAAGCATTTCTATATGATAAAAGGATTATATATTTTTTGATTTAAGAGATTTTTTTTAAACTTTGTGCATCTATTATTCAACTAAGAATAATTAATCTAAGCTACATTTCAACTTTGGTATGAACTCTAAAATCAAAGGAAAGTATATCTATGTACTTACAGGTCATTAACACCACCTATGATCTGTGTTTACCCAACTGAGGGATAAACTAGATTATATCTATAAGTGTATCTTAGGAGGGTGGTTTCAGTAGTACATGTGAAATGAAATGTGTTATTTTCATTTATTGCAGCTGGCAACAAAGTGCTGTCATTCTTTAACAAGGATACACGGGGAGAGGTTCAAACTGTAACTTTTGATAATGATGAAATAAAGAAAATCTTTTATGGAAGCTTCCATAAGGTAAAGGATTGAAATTACAAATGTTTCTTTCTGAAGTGCTGTTCTTTGAAATAAAAGACAACTAAGCAGAAGTTACTGCCAGTTATATCTGTTCCTTGGATAGTACTTTAAGTTGACATAGGGACTTACAGATCATGTAAAACAAGATCTCTGCAGTTATAGCTTTCCTTTGAACCAATGTAAGATATTTGTCAAGAATTTGTCAAGAATTTGTTCAATTTGTAAGTGAAGGGATACATCTGAACAAGAAATCGTAGCCTAGTTCCTGGCACATGAAAGAGGGAAAATAAAAGATAAACTTGAAAAAAAAAAAGGAAAGGAAGTTCTGGTGACAAAAGATTGGGGTGTGTGTGTTGTGATTTGAAATCATTCAGAGAAGAGGAAGATGTAGCCAAAGAAAGTGAGTAAGAACGAATGTTGGGAGGCGAATAACATATTGAAGAAGATTCTTATGTTTATCAAATATAATACATGATTTTGTATGTATGAATGTGTATTCATATGTTTTTGGCTTAAATTCATTGGGCCTAAACTTCCTCATGTTAACTGAGGAAGCAACGATAATGAAAGAGAGCCCATAAGAAATCTGTTTATGATTTAGAATGAAACTTATGTTTTTTGAATTGTCAAAATGGCTAGTGAAATCCTTGCATGTTATTGCATCTGCCTTCAATTGTGACAGTTTTGTGCTTGCTTTTCTAAACTTGTGCATGGAATTATGAAAATTTGATCCTGCTTCCTTACCTCTACTAACCCAAGTGTTTGGGTGTCAGGCTACACATATATCTAAAAATAATTTAAAAATATTTTCTTGCTTGTTAAGTATATATGTTTAGGGCAAGAAAGTGAGTTGCAATTGCAACACTTTTGGTCAGCTGAAATGCACGTTCTCATGTTTTCATTTATCTCCCTTCTGTTTAGTTTTGTTTTCGTCAGATAACTAATTATGGATGGAGTATAGCATTTGTTTTCTTTATGACTAGTGACTTGCAGCATTCCTTTGAGGATACTGATAAGGGGTTGCCTCTGTCAACTTCCAGATACTGGAGGCCACATTTTCAACTGAGCTCTCTTTGGCTTATAGCAGGGAAAGATAGGTGGTGCCAGCATTATGATGTTTTGTGACTTCATTTGTTTAAAACACAGAGGATTACGGAAATCACACAGTACTATAAAAGCTAGTGATTTCCTCAGAATTTGACAGAGGATAATTTCCCAGACTGGTTCTATGTTATATCCAACTATTCTTTAGAATTTATTTAATGCCTAATTATTTTTGCATATATGAAGAATTGTTTAAGGCACTGATTTTGTAACTGATAGTTACAATTATCTTCGGATCACAACTACATTAAGCAGCCTTTAATTTGTCCTTGACATTTGGCATTTTGTCTTTTTTTTTTTTTTTTGTAGGACAACTGAATTTTAAGGAAATGTATAGATCTATTGACGTGAGAAAAGCTGTCAGTATAGGCTAGGATATATATTGTTTTTGAGTCATCAACAAGAAGTACTGTTGAGACACAGAGCAATATGTAGCATGCCTTATTTTACATATCAGTGAGAGTTGATACTTCCCTTCTTCAGGTCGGTGGTGTGGAGCTCTCTATGTGCTATGCTGCCAGCAGTCTGTTTTAAGTGTCTGCTGCTAATTTTATTGATGTTTAGAATCAGGTTTTTTCTTGTAGTTTCTCTAAATGTGCTAGAGTTGAGTAGAATTGTCTGGCAGCACTTAGAGTGAAGCTCTGCTCATTTATCAGAGCAAATAGGGAATAATCTGCAGCCCCTGTTAGATGCTAGAAATACTAGCAGTAATGTAAAATTGTTTGTTACACTTGCTAATGAAAAACAATTACAGGGAAAGTAAAAATCCAGAATTTTTTATTATTTTAGTAAGTAAATACACTAATACATATGAACAGAAAGTTAGCTTAAGATGCCAAACGATGTGCGAGAATAACATCCATTTGCAAATTATCTTAAAGCTCTGGAACTATGAATTCTTGCTTATGGGACTGTTTCTTAAGCAAAAATGTCTCACTTATTTAGTGAGCCATTCCCCTTCTTTTTTCCCCAGAAAGGAATCAAAAGTTCAGATTTTGATAGTATTTAAAGTAGCTGGAGGAGCTTTGATTTAAAGAATCATAGAATCATAGAATCATTGAATTAGCTGGGTTGGAAAAGACCTCTGAGATCATCAAGTCCAACCCTTGATCCAACACTGCCGTGGTTACTAGACCATGGCACTAAGTGCCACATCCAGCCTCATCTTAAAAACCTCCAGGGATGGTGAATCCACCACTTCCCTGGGCAGCCCATTCCAATGTCTGATCACTCTCTCTGTAAAAAATTTTTTCCTAATATTCAACCTAAACCTGCCCTGGCAGAGCTTAAGACTGTGCCCTCTTGTCCTACTGCTGGTTGCCTGGGAGAAGAGACCAACCCCCACCTGGCTACAACCTCCTTTCAGGGAGTTGTAGAGAGTGAGGAGGTCTCCCCTGAGCCTCCTCTTCTCCAGGCTGAACAGCCCCAGCTCCCTCAGCCTCGCCTCATAGGACTTGTGCTTGAGTCCCTTCACCAGCCTTGTTGCTCTTCTCTGGATCTACTCCAGCACCTCAATATCCTTCCTGAACTGAGGGGCCCAGAACTGGACACAGGACTCCAGGTGTGGCCTCACCAGCACTGAGTACAGGGGAAGAATCACTTCCCTGGACCTGTTGGCCACAGTGTTCCTGATCCAGGCCAGGATGCCATTGGCCTTCTTGGCCACCTGGGCACACTGCTGGCTCATGTTCAGCTTCCTGTCAATCCAAACTCCCAGGTCCCTCTCTGCCTGGCTGCTCTCCAGCCACTCTGTCCCCAGCCTGTAGCGCTGCCTGGGGTTGTTGTGGCCAAAGTCGAGGACCTGGCACTTGGCCTTGTTGAACCTCACCCCCTTGGAATCAGACCATCTCTCCAGCTTGTCCAGGTCCCTCTGCAGAGCCCTCCTGCCTTCCAGCAGATCAACACTCCCCTACACCAACTTGGTGTCATCTGCAAATTTGCTAGTGGAGTGGTATTTGGGATGTTTTCATCATGTAGCTAAGTTTATTTCTCTGAATTCTCTCCAGGGTGATTACTGACATTACTATCTGAGTCAGGTTGTAAATGATGGCATCATGGGCTTCCCCAGCTCACGTGCTGGGAAAGACTTATGTATCAGCCATGTTGATTAGCTCCTAATAACGGATCACAGTAGTTTCAGCTGGATGAAGGAAGGAAAGTAAGACTAAAACATTCCTGAAGGTACTTCTGCAATTTCTCCTACCATCCAGTTTCAAAGAAATAGCAAATCTTTACAATGCAAGAAGTTTGTTTTCCAAAATATCAAACATTTTTGTGGTTTCCTTTTGATGACTTAGTGGCTTATTTGGTGAAATGCAGTTAACTAAACCTAACTGTAGGGAAATTTACTTTGGCATACTTGAACACTCTCTGTAGCACAGCTATGGTGAAAGCTGTTGAATCTGGCAAGTCCCATAGGAAAAAATCTGACTGCCTGAGACAGTCATTAAGTTTATAACTGATGTTTTGGACAGACAGACAACTTCTTCTTTCTTATTCTTACCATGCTAGACTTCCTTTTAACTTACCATTTTGCAGTAGTTAGTCACACAAAATTTGATAATGAGTGTATGTCTTTCTGCTGATATACATAGGGAAATTAGTTTGCTTAGCTTATTGATATGATTCCCTTAGCAGTAGATCAGAACACCGTCAAACTTTGTCTTACAAGGTGTCCGGAGAGAAAGATTAAAGTATGTTTCCTTTCCTAAAATCTCATGAATGAAATGGTCAGAACCGATTCTGTATGTTAGGGTGTTAGACATTGTTGAAGACAAAATGTAGCAGGCTTGAATATAGAGATGTTTTATTTGCTGTAAAGACCAGATGCCTCATTGTACTAGATTTATGCCTGGGCCATGAGATTTAGGCTGCAATTCAAATCTGACATTAAATCAGTGGTTAGCTGACTGAGTCAATGACTTGGGAGAGCTCTGCTTATTTTTAATTGCTGGTATCTCTTATTTGGATGTATGGGCAATGCTCAGCAGTTATTCCTGTTTGAACATTTTCAAGTTGATGGTCTCATTCGGCATTCTGATGTAGATTCACCTCTTCTAAGTTTTGTGTGCAGATAAAAATGCAGTAATATCCTTTTGCTATGCAATGTCTCTTACTTTACTGAAATTGTGAAAAATACTTAACACTCCAGTAGAAGGCCTTGCCTTTTAGGTACCTGTCAGAACTAGTAAATTATATCTGTGATGAGTTTAAGCTGGATGATGCATTAATTAACCTGTAAAATTTAGTCATACAATCAAATGACTGAGTATATGATGTATAAATTATAATGAATTTAAAGTTTTGGCGTAGCACTTATTTATTTTATGGAAAGTTTGGCATGTAATACCCGATTATACTTTGGACACACTCAGTTATCTTTCCATTATTTTTTAATTATTTGCTCAAGGAACATTGTTGGGAATACTAATAAAAAACCTCACTTGTATATAAAGTATAAGCACATAATTTCAAAAGAGTTTTAGGTAAGCTATGCTGATGCCTTGGAGACAACTCTGCATGGAAAAATATTTAATAGGGAAAAAGAAGAACAAATTCTCAGGGGAATGTTCAGGCACTTGTTGACTCAGGACATTTAAGGAAATCTCTCTTTCACTTTTATGCCAATTTTTAAAGCAGTAATCAAATAACAATATGCTTCTGAAGGATTATGTACTGGGATAACAGAAACTTTAAAACATAAATGCCTATGTCAGGGATTCTTTACTGCTGATCTTAATGTATTGATATTTTAACAATTACATAGATGTTATAATGATGTATGTAAAATATATGCAGTATTTAAGGTATAATAAGCCCCATAAAACTTTGTTGCCTTAAGATGACCTTCCATCAACTGCATGTGCTAAAATGCCAGACCCTTTTTTGTTTCCTTGAGACTCCTGAATGTTTTCTGTTTTCACAGAAATGTAGAAAATTCACATATGTTAATGTTTGCCATACATACTATACGTTTTTGGAAAGATAATATTTGCTTAGATTTTGTTTGTTCCTCTCTGTAAGGTTTGCTGTGTTTCCCATAAGCATTTAATTCTCTTTTCCTGGTAAACATACTCTCTTTATTGCAGTCATTCCTTTCTCCCTACTAAATTTCCCCTATTTCCTATAATTAATCTCTTCCTCTTCTTCCCTGTTTCTCCTTATTTTAGCATATGTTTTTGTAGCCATATTTCTCTCATGGAAATTTCTCTCTTGCATCTTCCATTATTTTGTCTTGTTCTGGGCAGGCTTCTCTGGTCACTTCCTGTATCTCAATGCAGCTAATGCCTCTGGTTGAGTCATCTGTGGAAATTGAACCCTGGATCTTTGGATCTGAAACAATCTACTCTCTGAGCTACAGGCAGAGTCTATTAGCCCGTGGGCAGTCACAGACTCATAAACCTCTTGTGTGGTCCCAGACATCAGAGGAGGACAAGAAATGCTTATATTCAATTCTTCTCAAAAATTCTTTTATTTTTTATTTCTATGCCATCTTAAAGCAATTTTCAGGCAAGCTTTTTAAATAGCTAATTATAGTTCAACTATTACATTAAACACTATTTCTTTGCTGTGCTTGTGTATTCATCTTATTGACCTTCAACACATTCTAAAGAAGTTATTTATATCATAGACTTTCCTTGAGTTTGAATTTTTCCACCAGTTGAAATTAAAGCAGGTTTACTAGGAAGAAACTTTCAAACAGTACTACCTAATCAGTGAAATACTCTTATGCCTATGTGCCTTTTTTAACTATTATGCTTAACTTTTTTTCAGGTCCATATTGTTGTAACTTCATCAAATGTTAAGATTTACATTGACTGCAGTGAAATACTGGAAAAACCAATTAAGGAGGCTGGGAACATCACAACTGATGGCTATGAAATACTTGGGAAACTTCTAAAAGGCGACCGAAGATCAGCAACAGTAAGCAATAAATATGAATCCATTCATTAATGTGAGCCCTTGAAATTTTCTGAGGAAAGAGATTACAGATTAAGGATCACTAAGAAACGAGTGTTGCACCCAAAGCTTCTAAGTGTCTGTACTGTAAGACCTAATATACTTAACTGAGAAGTTTGGTCTTGATAGCTTCTCATTCCAGCAGAATTGCAAGAACAAAAATCAAATAGCTGAAAGTATTGCAGGTATAAAAGCAGTCAGGTAAATTCAAACAAGCAGTCAAGTATAAAGCAGTCAGGTAAATTCAAACAGGAGCAGAAATGTTTGTCTCTCAATAGAGAGAGCAGTTAATCAGTAAGTGCATTTACTGTGGGTTCTCTGTCACTGAACATTTTTTATAGAAGAATTTTTATTCCTAAAAGACATTCTCTAATGAACAGGTTTTAATTCTGACATGTCCTGTGGTGAGTGTTCTACTGGGTGATCAGAGAAATCCCCAATGACTTTATGATCTATAAACTTGTAATGAAAAAGTGGCTGCTGCTATGAAGGTTGCATCAGTTATCCTGATATATACTTAATATGTAATAATATGTAATTGATACTATTACCTGGGCTTAGAAGATTTAAGTCTGCAGTCTGACCCATGTGTGCAAACCCTACCAGCTGAGGATCTTACAGTCTACCTAAGATCCCCATTTCAGCCTTTCTGAAAAACCTTTTGCTGCTAATGTGAGTGAAAAGTTCTGTTCATGAATCTGAATTAATATATGACCCAAGGACTGCAGTCCTCAGAGCTGGTCCAGAAGTTTTTCAACCAGATTTCATGCTGAATTCTGCAGGCACTCAGCTGATGTAGAAATTCATTGGTATTATTCATTAAGCATTGCAAAATATTTCTTGAGTCACATTATTTGGTTATCTTTTGTCCCAGAACAAGAGCAAGCATCAGTGTTTGAAGTTCTTGTAGCCTTATGTAGGTTTGGTTTTAAATTTTTTATTATTTTTAAATCCTTTTTCTGTCAGTGTCAAAAGAAGAAGTGAAAGTATGAATGATGTTAACCTCATTAGAAATAGAGGAGTAATTTTTAATGATAATGTCGATAGATTTCATAATTAACATCTCATCTTTCAAGAGTATTCCATTCTTTTACAGTTAGAAATCCAGAATTTTGACATTGTATGCAGTCCAGTATGGACTAGCAGAGACAGATGCTGTGATCTTCCCTCAATGGTAAGTATAAGTGAAAGAGAGGCTATTCAGAAAAACGTTATTAATAGGAAATTTAGCAATATCAATATTAGGCTGGTCTTATACCTTGTACTGACAACACCTCTAAATCACAGTTGTCAGAGCAGCCACTGAACAATACTGCATTTCAAGGTTTTGTGTTTGAGGGGGAAAGGTTGTAATGCTAGAATTGAGCCCCCTAGGAGTGGTGCAAAAAATGTCCATTATAATATAATTTCTGTGATAGTGCAGATTCTAGGTATTATTAATGGAATGGTTATATATATTTTTTTCTATTTAATTTCTTCTTGAATTAGCTTTCAAAAAATAACTAGTATATTCTTTGTCAGTTCAAGTTGATTGTCCAATGCATATAAATATTAGAGCAACAGAAATTGCATATGAATTTGATTTTACTTGTGCCTGTGTTGTTAGTGCCTTGCCTAGCTTGCAAAGAAAATTTACTAAAAAATATAAAAGGTACTGTAGAAACATTTGGAAACCACTGGTGAGATGTGAGTTTTATTTTTATTTGAAAACAGGATAATAGAGAATCTTCCTCCTGTTGTTTTAGAAAAGCATGCTGCCAGTGAGTACTTTTCTTTAAAATGACAGTAATTGTTGTGATTGAATTTTCAGAGAGATGAAGCGAAGTGCCCAGCTCTTCCAAATGCTTGTACCTGTACTCAAGATAGTGTGGGACCTCCAGGACCTCCTGGACCAGCTGTAAGTTACCAGCTCTAACTATTTACAACAGAGAGGTTTCTGATTTTTAGATTTATGGAAATAGTTTTGTGTTGATCTGTGGTTTTGTGAAAAAAGATCAGTCAGAGACATAGTTTCTATCAACATGTCCATAACATCACAGTAATCTGTCCCCATTTCATCTTAATTTCAAACACAGTTAGGCAGCTCCTACCACTTCTATTCATTTATATAATCTTTTGCTGTATTTCCAATGTGATCATCACTGTGAATAGCTCCTCATTGTTTGATAGGTTGAAAGACTCTGGCCCAGTCTCAGCTGTCGTGCACATCATGTACAAGATACTTTTAATGGACTGTGCAAATATTTTTCCTAAATAAAGAATCAGGATTTCACTCCAAGGAAAGATTCTTTACTCTGTAAGGGACATAAATTAGTTACTGTCTTTATTTTTTGTATGGAGAAATAGTCTATGGAATGAATATGCTCCTATCAATTGCTTTGAATATAAGGGAGTTATGCTCAGCCCAGTAGTCCTTCTACTTTGAAGCTGTCAAACTGCTGCATGAGGAATCTGAAGCCCAGTTAAGTTGTCTGGTAGTCTACTAGAGAGATATCCAGAGATTTTGATGAATATAAATTGAAGAAGTTTCTTTCTGCAGAGACAAAAATCACAATAATTTTTGTCAGCTGAATTGGCAAGTCTGAAGCTGATGTGGTTTACCTGAGTTCCTCATGCATCTTTTATTCTAGCACTCTTTTTAGCAGTGATCTGTACACTTCAAAACTTTGGAATTTCATATAAGTTTGTTAAAGAGAATTCATAACGCACACCAGTTTTATGTACCTTTTCTTTCTGTGTATAAAATAATTTTTCTTTCTGAATACTCAATTTAGGGTGGTCCAGGTGCTAAAGGTCCCAGAGGTGAAAGGGGTTTGACTGGCTCATCTGTAAGTATCTTTCCTCTAATGCATCTATAATAATGTTGCTACATGTTTACCTGTATGAAAATTTATATGCTTAGTTTTATGCTGAGCTAAGAATGGAAATGAAAAATTTACTTGAAAGTATACCTTTATGTTATTTATGTGCAGCCAACCTATTTGAGACTATATATACACAGTCTGTGTATCTTCAAAGGCATTGACTGCACATAAGGATACTGGGATTACAGGCATCAGGGTGTCGATACACACTCTGCAGTATTATTGTTCTCTCCTGTGTACAGAGGAGATGGCTATGCTTCTAATTGATGCTGCCAGAGGGCATGTATTGGCCAACATGAGTCAGAGAATAGCTTATGAAAGGGTATGCCACTTGAATGTTTCTAAAGTTGTTCTGAAGTATGAAAGGTGTCTCCAAGCTTCTGACTTGCCTTAAGTGTCTAACCCAAAGGATTTTGCAGTTACAGATCTCAGAAGGCATTGACATTTACAATTTTGTTTTAATTTTCTGCTTTAAGGGCCCTCCTGGTCCTCGTGGTGAGACAGGTCCTCCTGGCCCTCAAGGTCCGCCAGGTCCGCAGGGACCCAATGGGCTGTCAATCCCAGGTGAACCGGTGAGTGGCCGTTTTGGGTGCAGGTGGGAACGGGTGGGGAGCCAGAGCTGTCCATGTGGATGATGGTCCTGCAAAGAGGGTGACAGTTTTGCCTGAATGTTCATTGGCCCCTGCAGGGCGGTAGTGTTATGAAACAAGTCTATTTCTGAAACAAGTCTCTTAATACAACAGCATTTTGTATCCTGAATGTTAGATGTGCTTATGGGATACCAATGAAGAGACAGATCCTAAGCACTGTAATGTATATTGTGCTACTCTGTTTTCAGTTTTAATGACTTTTCTGTAGAGTTGCTAGGCATTCCAGCTTTAGGACTCAAAACTATCAAACTGTGGTGCAGGAAAATTAAGCATGAAATATTAATTTGAAGACTTTCTCATAGACCTACATGTCTAACAGCTATTGTTTGGCCTAAATCAGTCGCTGAAGGTTCAGAGGGGAAATGGGTGCCTATATCTAGTCATACAGAACAACCCTTCATTCCTAGGAGGTTTTCTTGGCAATAGCATGCATATTTTAGCAAGATACTGCTTCTGATTTCATGCACGTGCCTTCAAAGCACTGATGAAATTTCACCATATTCTGTTTTTTTTATAGTAATAGCATACATAACCCTTTGCTTACATTGTATGTATTAAGACTGCTTTTGCCACATTTTAATAAGCAATCACCCCAAAAGTAGGAATATAATTCTGATGTTTCCTATTTAGGATTAGCTTGAATTTTAATACATTCAGGAGCTTTTTGTATGAAGTCTTTTATCAAAATATAAAGCTTATGGAAAACAAAATAGAATTGGTGTGTGATTGCATCCCGTCTTATTTTACATTTGATAATAGGTTACCTGCTCTGTCTGTAATGTAATGTAATTTGGGAAATGGAAAATAAAATGTGCTTGAAGATAGACATTAGCAACACGGTCTGCTTTGTAAAGACAAAGTAGAAAGATTTTCTTAACCTGTGTAGATACTTTTCAGGCTTTTTTTCGTATACCAGGAGGAAAAACTTCATCAAGATGTTCTAGAGGTGCCAAAGAGCAAGAAAGGGCAAACACATTCCTTTTAGACATGGAATACAAATAATATATTTATTTGTCACATTCAGTTGATAAAGTCTGAAGAATGAAAATGCCAACATTCATGGAATTTCTCATTAGCTCACAAGAAGTTTGAGCACCACTTTTGAGTCCTAGTTTTCATACCCATTGCGATTCACGTTGGCAGGCTATGTTTACAAATTGTTTGGTTACTAACAGTTCTTAATGCTGGATTATCATGAAGCCACTGTAAAAAATAACTATTGTATTGTCAAGTTTAGCTTATGTGGGTTTAGACTGTGCATTTATACTACAGTGCTGTAGTGTATATGAAAGGCAAGCTACCTATGAAAGGCAATACATTGCTTCTTTATGTTCTCCTACACCTTGTGACCTGGAAGTGTGTAATATCTTTTAGACCATGGGTTAGAGAAAACTAGTGATACTTTAAAAAGACCGAGATTTCACCTTTCATGAGTTTAGACAGCTCCATTCCCCAGCTGAGAAAGATAAAGGAGATTGGAAGAAAACATGTAACCCCTCACAGCTTTCCTGCTATGATATCATCTGATATCAGCTGTGATATCAGTCATGGACTCAAAAGTCCATGTCACTTTCTTATCAGTTGAAGCCCCCTTCAAATGCCTTGTTTTTAATATAATATCACCCAGTCATCCTGCATTTGCAAATGTTTGTTAGAAGATCAGTATTGCTTCACTTAATAGGTCTATGTATCTTGATTTATTCCATAATATGTAGTTGGGTTATGGATTCCTTAATTTAGGTGTCTTGTAGGAAATATTTTCTATCAATTTACACAAATTAATTCTGTGATTCAGAATATCTTGCAATCATTTATGAAAATTATAGGGTCGTCAAGGAATAAAAGGTGATGCTGGCCAACCTGGACTACCAGGGCGATCGGTAAGTTGATGCTTAGACAAGGTAATGTCATTTTACACTATTCCTGATACAGGTTTACTGCTGGACAGCTGTCTTTGACATCACTAGGAGTCATGGGCTCTTCTCATACCTTCCTAAGTAATAGTTTTGGAAACATAATTGTCTTATACTTAGGAATTTGAAATATAGGAAATAGTAAACCATTCAAAACAGCAAGAGTGAAAGAACAGCTGTACTGAGTCAAGCAAAATGTCCATCTGGACAGTTGTGAAGAGTACACTGGTAGCGTCCCAGGAAGGTCTCTCAACTGCTGACCACTTGCAGTTAAGCATCTTCCTGAAATGAAGGTTGCAGAACTTTTGTGGAACCCCTCTTCAGCAATGTTGCCTAATTACTTCCTTCTTTTGGAATTCAAGTGGTCTTGGGGCATTAACTGTCTGTGTTCTGAAAGAAGAAAGTAATATTCAATTTCGGTTACTTTCAGGTTTCTATATTGTAAACTAGGATTAGGTTTTGAGGAGAAAAATTTAGGGTATTTTTAGATAATCAGCGAAATTTAGATAATCTAAGGTCATTTTACTGCACATATGGTGACATAATGAATATTCCTTGGTTACTGTATTGTCCTTAATTTTACTGGAGATATATAGACTAGATGGGGGATGTTTAAATGTTGCTGTGGATTTAATTTTATATATCAGGTAATGTCAGTCATGGGCCAAGGGCCTTGTATTCCTTACCTGTTTTATTAGTCCTTATAACCCTGAGTAATACACTTTTAGAGAGTAGTAATGCCCTGGAGAAAGCAATGCTACATGTCAGTGTACAATGAGATTAGACAGAAAAAGTGGAAGAACATCTATACTAGAGATATATGTGATGCTTAGCATAGCAGTGTTGTTTATTCTGTCATGGATACAATTTCTCATTCCTTTTCCCTCTAGGGAACTCCAGGTTTACCCGGTCCACCTGGCCCAGTGGGACCTCCAGGAGAAAGGGTAAGGTTTCATCAGTTTATGTTAAAAGACCAAGTAATGTGTTTTCTGTGTTCCTCCCCTCTCTCCCCCTGCTTCTTTATATATCTTTCTATTTTCAAATACTTTTTCAAAAGGAGTTCTTTTATCAGTATCCCATCTGGAGAGACAAAAGTAGAAGGGTTGGAAACACCTCAGGGGTGAAAAGCTCCCAAGACAGGTAGCCAGTAGGTTCTGTAAAAACTGCACTGCTCCCTTTCCTGACTGGGTTCTCAGATGCCTGCACCCACAGAGCAGCTGAGTGGGGCTCTACTGAGGAACTCAGCCCTGCTGTCTTCCCCACACTGTTGCTGTTGCCTTGAATCTCTGCTTATCTCAATGTCTGGGAGATGTCATATTGGTAAAGAATCTGTCTGTGCCAATCTTACTGTGAAGGTCAGGTTTGCTCCTAAACCTTTGACTATTTGGAACTAAAAAGTTTTCTTTGGATGGAGGATTCTGAAATGTCTTCATAGTGAAGGGCATGCTTGTTGTGGAGTTGTTGCAATTCCTTCCTTCTAATTGGAGTCTACTAAGTAAATCTCTTTTGTTGTCACAGTGGAATATCATCTTTGAGATGACTGAAGCAATTTATCATCTTTATAGTGAAAATTAGCTCAAAATTAGACAAAGGCTCTTACGAACCTTTACGGTCAAAATTAATAGCTGATATATGCATATATAGTTATCCTTTAGTGGGAGTTGATAGCCAGAAGTGAAAATAGACAACCATGTCATAGCCAGTTGCCAAAGAGCATTATGTTGGATTGGTGGGTCAAGGACCATCAACATTAATTTATGCATGCTATGTTAGGTCACTGAAATGGGACTTCTCAGCATCTCTTCTTGCAGGAGAAATATCTGAGAGGGAGATGGTTCTTCATTTAAGCAGAAACCTCTGATTTTCCAACTAATCCATGAGTGAGAAAACAGTGAAAAGAAAGATCTTGCTCTTCTGGGATAGAACTGATTCCTTAAGCCCCTAATGGTTTTTATTTTTCGAATGCTTGTAAACCCTTATAAGTTTTATAAGTAGATTTTAAAAGCAGCATCCCTTACATCCTTTTCCCTGTAGCACCCTTGTTTACACATTCCTTAACCCTCTTACCCCATTCTATGCTCCCTATATCACTCCTACCCCTGAATCCAGTAGAAATGTTTAGTCAAGGCAAGGCCTAGACTGTTTAGGGAACAGCCATATCAGGGCCTGAACAACAAAATGAAGTCAAGAATTAGGTAACTATGTACCCTTTGTGCTCTGAAGAAGATGAAGATAGATGAAGTAGGTGGTCCCAAAATACACCTCAGACCCATTTTCAGGGGGTGGAACCAGGGCAGTCCAGAGTAAAGGTCACAGGGCGGACACATCTGGGATTGGATGGATGGTATTATAAAATGTAACATCTGGGGCACAGGGGTGCACGCACCGTGTAACATCTTTTGCCTTGGCATAATAAACCCTTTCTTATCATACCCCTAATTAACTGCTCCGGGAGATTTTTTGAGGCACCATAAATCCCACGGCATCAAACGATGATTCCTTTTCTTAAAAATGCTGAGAAAGATTGATTTAATTCTCAGTTAAGCAACAGCAGCTGAACATCTTCTAAATTGTCTATAGCTCATTGTTCCATAGCCTTCTCCATAGCATTAGTTGTGATAACTATTTTATAACTTACATTGTAGATTGGTTTTAAAATATATGGCAGTAGTAATCAGGAGTATTGCAATTATACAATCTTAAAGGCCATTTTCATCAGGCTACAATCTTAAATTAATCTCTAATTATGCTTTTGTTTTTGAATAGGGTTTCACAGGAAAAGATGGTCCCACAGGTCCAAGAGGCCCACCAGGACCAGCGGTAAATATAATTTTGTCTTTGAAATACTCTGAATTAAGAGACCTGAGCCAACAGAGAGCTACACTGACATTTTCAATTTCTGCCAAATGTGACAGTGATCCTTTGTTTAATATCCTAAACGAGTCTGGGAAACTCTCAGTAAAAGGGGAGCAGACAGCTACGTAAAGCACGTATTCACAAATGTTTGTAACAGTGGTTTCGAAAATTTCTGCCGGTGTAAATAAGGAAAGAACTAGTTTACCTGGTTCTTTAGTCATGATCTTTAAATGCATAGCTAGATCTTCTGAAAGCAATCAGCTTATTACTTGTAAACTGGTGGAAACGAATGCTTTTAATACAGGGGTTTTTTTTGACAAGAGTATTTGAGGATTAGTTTTTTTCTTAAAAAGCTGCTTCATTGTGCTTTGTGGGACCATGCTAGAAAGAAGGCTGGCTGTTAGAGAAAAACATGCTGGATCAGACAGCCTGAGATAGGCAAGTTGCTAGAGTTGAATGTTACCAATTCCAACCAGAAGCAAGTTAGAAGATGTATTTCCATTAGGCATACACACACAGAGCACACATTTACAACATATATAGGGACAGGAGTCTCTGGGCACGGTATTATTTGGGCAGCTCCTGCTCCCCCATGATTATCTTTCTTTCTTGTGCCCCTTTGTGAGTGTTCAGATGAGCTTTTATCACATAATCTAATACTGGTCTTTTGTTTTTTCATATTTATCTACTATCACTGGAATGACTTTATGGTCTTCTTGATCTGGACTTTTACAGGGATAATGGATCTGCTAGGTGAACTTAGAAGGCCAAACTGTTTTGTACTTCTTTAGTAGTCTGTCATTAAGATTGATACCAAAAACATATAGACACACTCTGCATTTTTAGGTTCAGAAATGCCTGTTAAACTGTGCTGTTATATAAAAGGACACATTTCCATGAAGAAACAAAGTATTTGTTCTGTAAGAAAGCTTTCAAGCCTAATATGTACTTAACAGAAAAACCCCCGATAGGAACCATTTTCAGTAGTGCTTTGGACTCAACACAGTAACACATTTCTTAGCACTTAGATTGTTGTGGTTTTCCACAATTCACTTTTCATCTCTTATGCTGCAGGGTGCCCCAGGAGTTCCAGGAGTTGCTGGCCCGAGTGGAAAACCAGGGAAACCAGGAGATCGTGGAGCACCAGTAAGATAATGATACACTTAGAGTATCAAATTGAAATTTACAGTCTGTTGATGAATATGAGGATTCTGCTTGCTTTAAATAGTTGTCTTGCACTTATGATGGTGGTTAGTATGGTGGGGCTGACCTAAATCCACAAGTATTTTTTTAAAAAATAAATTTATTTTTACAGTACGCCATTTTGCTGAGTTTAATAGTTGGGGCTGGAAATTGTGGTCTCTTGTTTCCACTAAAAAAATTGCAAGATATTGTGTGCCAAGACATATATTCCTACACTGCATAAGCATGAAGAACTAGGTCAGCAAAATGACTGGAAAGTCTTTACATTTGTGTGTGTGTAGCAAAAATGTGATAAACTCCTGAAGGTGGACAATCTTTGATAATATTACATAATCAGTTCTGGTTTGTAAATGTTTTGTGCTTTTTACAATGTTATTTCAAAATTATTTGGGGGTGGTTTCTGTGGCTTCTAGTCTGGCTTTTAAAGCACTTCCTGAACAGGGAGAAGGAGCCGGAGGTGCTGGCTCCCACCTACAGTTTCAGGCAAAATTTGATTTGATTAATTTATAGGATCTCTGAGAAGTTATGCTTGAATCAGGAGTGGAGACAGCAAGTGAAATGAGAAGTAATTCATTACTTGTGCTTAATGTATGGCAGTCATCTAGAATTTTCCATCCCGCTTCAGTGTAACTGTGTATATGAAAGCTGAATAATTTGGAAGAATATATAGTAGGTTGGGAAGCTTGATGGTCATGGAGTGGAAGTTCCCAGGTGCACCAGGAAGCTGGGTCATTTTTTCATACACAAGTTGAATTCAGTCTGTGTTTGCTGGACTATAAATTCCATTTCCCCTTGTAGTAGAGGACACTGAGTATCTTGGGAGTACTGAAGCTTTCCTGCCTTTAGATATACATTGCTAATTTCATATTCCTGCTGGGTCAGATGCTTGATAGAGTACAAAATGCTGTGCTTTGTTCACAAGGGAGCTTCAAATTGCCAGGTGTATCTGATTTCTCCTTCTCTTGGGACACTGGGTAGCTGAGCCAGTGCAGCAGCAAAAACCTTCTGCAGGTAAATAATGTACTTAGAAGGAAATCTGGCTACTAACCCAGTTTCAGGGCTTTTGCAAGCAAAGCAGTCAAGTCCTGTCCAAGAACCATGTCTAAGTTCTCCTACACTCTAATCTTATGAGGTCATTTCAGTTAGAAATGTATTTTTCCCCCCAGTTATTGCACTTTCTTGTAGTGGGACACTGTGCATCATATTTACAATTCTTAATGTTTCTAGAACAGATCCCAGCAGGAATTCTGGCTTGCACCTTGCACAGATGTTTTATCAGATTCCTGGTGGACAAAATTTCAAGGCCTTCCTTTGTGTGCAGTATTACAATTGCCAAAGGTGCAGTCTGACAGCCAAATGCAACTTGCAGTGTCATGAATCATAGTTCTGCCTGAAGGGAAAGATAATGAGGCTTCACATTGCCTCTGGTAAATGCAAGGAGCAAATAATTTTTGACCAGATCCTGTCATTTTTTTCTTCTACCTGAACTGTCTGTATTGCTAGTACTATGCAATGCAAGTAAGGAAAAAGACCCCCTATAAACCAAGGAACATTACATTCCAGGTAAAAGATACACATTTACTTGCAAATTATGAGCAGCCTTGGTGTTATGAGGAAATTCCCAGTGAATGTAGTCAACTGGAGCTCCTTCCTGGTGTATTCAATACTACTAATGTGCTAAGATGAGACAGACCACGCTGTAAAACATTTCTCTACCTCATTGTGTACTTATGCTAACTGACCTTTTATGGAAATAGGAAATTTGACTTTTTAATCTGATTATAAGTACCTCCAAAAGAAACTCAAGTGTTTTTTTCCAGTGTAGTAACAAAATGAGTAAAAAAGGAACAATAAGTACACAAATCATCTGGTAATCTATTGAGAATTGAGCACAAACTATCCTAGATGAGACTAAAGTATCTGTCCTCCATCTGTCTGGTCAAAGAGTGAGAATTTGGTAAGAGTTTGTACACGTATCATAAGGTAACAACCATCAGGAGTAAGAAGGACTCATTAAACTGGAAGGGGATAATGGTTCAAGAATAAATTGATATGTTTTCTGTGAATAAATGTAATGTGAAATAGAAGATATTGGACTATAAGAGAGGAAAAGTTCCAGTACTTGTTTTATAGGTGTGTGAGTAAAAACAGTAACGGATGGGGAGGCAGAGTCAGCTGTGTTAAGGTAGAGCTACAGATTCTGTGACAACAGGTCTGACTTGGTTGATGAGGAAGGTCCCCAGAAAACAGTGCGAGGTTTTATGTTTTATATATAAGGTGCTATTAAACTGATGCCTCCAGGAACCAAATAAACTGTGAAAACGTTTTGAGGGTAGTCCCAAGTTTGTTGTGAGTTATATGCAGGCTTTGAGAATTTTGCATTTCCTGCTACCATGTGTTCACTGATCTTGCATGCATCTATGCAGATGTCCTAGATGAAGTTTCAAAAAGACACTGCTTTGGGAGGAACAAACTGATGGTTTTTGAGCCGAGCAAACATTCTTCTGGGGAAAACAAATGAGCACATTATCTTTTAAAGTAAAAATAGCAAAACTTTCTTTGTTTTGTCCTCCTTCAGCCATAGAACTATGCTACAGGCCCAGCCTTCATCCCACAGCTCAGAAAAAATCCCTCATGCAGCATAAACCAGCTTTTCCTTGCACTGACCCCAAGTGACTCCCTCATTGCAGGATATCAACAAAACAGAATGCCAGCAACAGCTGCTGCTTCACAAAATGCTGTCAAGCAGTTGGCTAAACTTCACTTTTTTGTCTATTAAAAGAAAATAAACTGAAATTCAGGAGGCATATAACCAAGTGGAAGGAAGATGCAAATAGCAACTCAGTAATTGCAGTTGTCATTATATTTTGGAAAATATGTTTCTAAAATATGCAGGTAAAAAATGTACTTTATTGTTAACATAGCCATCAGCCTGTAATCTTCAAATTCTAAAATTGGTTCCAAATAGCCTATAGACTTTCAATCATAAGGCTGAATCAGTGTTTGTTTGCAAGGTCACAAATTAAAAAATGAGGCTCATTTTATTTCAGTGAATTGCAAAATTGACTATGTATCACTTAGAATTAAAGAATAACATAATCATTTTCCTAGCTGGGGCACCTTTGTTGGCAATACTTTGGAGCAATGTTGTGCTTTTGTTAACAGAGCACCTTCCTGTCTTACCAACATGGCTTGTGGTTGAAGACAGCCTGAAGAACTTTTCTTGACCAATCAGCAAAAATATTTCCAGAAACAGTGTATAGGATTTGAACATTTTAAGTTTGTATAATTTTTTTCTCTTTGTATAGTTTTAGTGTGTGAATATTCTAGCAAGTGAATTACTTGGAACATGGAGTTTTAAGTAATTATTAGAATATTGTCAGGATAGTAGATCAGAAATCTGATTTCTAATGCTTGCACTTGGCTAGTGAATAAACCAACTGTGTACTGTATGATTTGCTTCTGGTCAAAACACCACAAGGTTGTACTATGAAAACCGTAGAAAGAATGAGAATACAATGAGCAAGTATTATAAATATTTATGCAGCATATAATTTCAAAGGAATATGCTTTCATAAAATAGAAAAAATCGGCAAGTTTCAAACAGAAAGAGAAGCATGAAATAGTTTGTTAACATTCCCCCCTCCTAGATTTTCATGTTATAGACTAGTGCAAGTAAAAACCTGCAATTCTGTTCAATGGATATTTCAGCTATATGTAATAGTTTATGAACGAGATGTCGATGTCTGTTGATTTGGGAGTCAAATTACGTCTCTACATTATCATTTACCACAATGTTAATTATTAGAGAATGACAGACAGAAAGGTCATGTTTTCCTGATGATTTTAGTTGTTACCATTTATTTATGTTGTTATGGCATTTACAAGTCCATAGGCTGTTTCAGCATGTGGCTGTAATAAGCTAAAACTGAAAGACAGATGCTTCCCTGTGGACTTCACAGAGTAAGAAAGATATAGATGAAACAGTAAAGGACAGAAGGGAAAGAATATTCATCAGCTTGATGGGTATATTTTGTACTTATTAGTAACTGTCTCATTGATGGCATAATTTATTCTAGTGGCACATTTATGATGTCACCATTTTAAATCAGTCATTTGAGTCTGTACAATCAATTTTGCCTGAGCGATCTGTCATTCATGATGCAAATGTACCATATGACAACTACTTAACTCAATGATGGATGAACTGTCTCATATTTTCTGTGGCATCTCGTGGGGTAGGTGTGTGCAACTCTGCTGCAGAGAAGCTGAGAGAACATACTAAGTTCACACTCCAACATACCCCATAGGCATTTGTTTGCCCAAAACCTTGATGGAAGTCTATGAAACAGTACCACTGCGTTCGAGTGGTGTCTGCTGTGACCTCAGTGGAATGATCTGGTGTCTCATGTTGCTGAAATTAATTGCGGGTACTGTAGGAATGTTATGAGAAACAGCTGCAGCCCACACTTAGCCTTTGCTTTGTTAATGGTGATAAACAGGCTCCTTAAAGAAATACTACAATGTACAAAGCAGTAATACTTAGGATGTGTGTGTAAGTATGTGGAGAGCCATGTAGAGCATCAGATAACCAAATTGATCTCTCACCTTTGAAATATGCCTTATTTCAAATAGTAATTTAGGCTACAAGTGAAAATCTATGTGAACTCATGCTAGACCCATCATTATTCCTGATGTTTTTCATATACACATACATATATAAAAATTAGAATCAGGCCTTCTGGTTTGCTTCTTACATAGTATTCTTGAAAACCAAAAAACCCACAACCACTAAACTATTCAAAGGCTAATGGAAAGTGCTGTTAGAAAAAAGTTGGCAAACTTGAATAATTATAAAGCAGCTCAAGCTAAGACTTCTATGAGACTTTTGTAAGACGTAGAAATGGTTGAGAATTAGGAGAGAAGCTGTCATTTTAAATAGAGTAAGTGCTTACTGGCATCTCTCTCCATCTTATGTGTCATCTCTGCATAAATATTTTTGTCTTAACAGAGAATCCTTTTCATATGTGTTCAAGGAGACAGTTACCCTTCCTGGACTTGTGTTATTTTTCCTAGATTACCTTCTTTAATGATGAGTTGTGTTAAGACTTAAAATTAAACAGTCTTGTATAACTCACACAAGACCATTGACCATTTACAGAAATGTGATGCCAGAAATTACACTTTCAAATTGACAGTGATGTCCCAGTGTCAGAATACATCAGTTTTTTGGCCCTAGTTTGAATTTTTTCCCTCTGGTCTTTTTCTTATGCAAGTCAGTGTGTTTGATCCCAGACAAAAGATCATTGTTTCTCCAGTCTTTTCTGGCACCTGTTTTAGCATCTCTGAAATGTAAAGTTCAAGAAGGATTGGGTCTGTCTTCTTGAAAGAGTCAATTTTTTTTCTAGAATTGCATGTCTCAAACCAGTAGTTGGGGTGGAATAACATAATTCTTCAGTTGCTTTATTTTTCCTTATTTATTTTAGGGTGCACCTGGAATGAAGGGAGAAAAAGGCGACAGAGTAAGTCTTAATGAAAGTCAGTTTTTCTTATAATTTTAAAATTAAACACTATGTCTTTAAAAGCACAGGCACTTGCTAATAAAACACTTGTTTTGCATTTGATTATTTAGGGTGACATTGCTTCTCAGAACATGATGCGAGCAGTTGCAAGACAAGTCTGTGAACAACTGATAAATGGTAAACTGTGTTGCTTGCTTTGTTTCTCATACTAGTAATTTACCACTTTGTGTTTTAAAAAGAGAAAACAATGGTTTAAATTTGAGGTGACAGATACTGGCTAGAGAGCACAGCAAGAGCTTGACTGATCTTATAGCTGTCACACGCCAATTATTTGGCTGAAAAAAAAACATAGCAGCAAATTTTTGCCAGATCCAGAGGCTAACTTGATCATGAACTAGTCTGTGACCTTTGGAAATACACACGCAGGTCTAACACTCTGTACAAGGAGTGTGACTTTACTTTTGTCATTCTGGTCCAAAATTACTTCATCTTTGCAGTAAAATCAGTATACATTTTCTCTTTAAGCATCTTCAAGAGGAGGAAATCGGTGAGAAAAACAATGTTGCAGGTTTTTTGGTTGCAGGTATTTTGCCAGCAGGGAAAGACAGATGAGTGTTGGGTAACTACTGTGCACAGAATCAGCAGTGTAAAAGTAATATTTATTTGGAGAAGGATTTCAAATTGAATTTCAGTCCTCTGCTGCCACACAGTGCAGCTCTGCAGCCCAGGAAATTGTTCTCTACAAAGGCTTTCTCTCTGTCTCTGAAGTGGTGCTTTTGCTATCGGTAGACTTGCTGAGGAGGACAGAGACAAGTGTGCCTTAAATTGTTCTTAATATTGTATCTATTATAAGGGTAAGTGCTGACTGAAGTAAATAGATGTACTTTTGGGATCACTACCTTTGTGTACAGGGAGGAGGACAGTATGTCCTTTAAAATGTTTGTGATGGCTGCTGTTTAAAACATGTCTGTTAGTTAGCCACCACAGAAGAAGGAAATTACATTCATGAATGTGTTAGACTTATGAATACAGGTATCTTATCTGAGATCTTTTAACATCCCTTCTTTGAGCATCCCTGCCTTATTTTTTTCATGTTCAGCTCATCTCTTCAGGGTTATGCTAGGATTGGCACATTACACTAATCAGGTAGGACTAGATGTGTCCCCCCATTAAAGGGTTCCTTCCTGCATAGTTTCGCAATGCTGTTGCTTTTATTCACACACCTTTTTTTTTGCATATGTGCAGAAGGTATATAGGTACAAGCCTTTGCATCCTACAGGCTTAAGAAAGCAACTTTGCAGACTGTGTGCTTCTAGCTCTACACAGGCATAATTTATACGGTTTGTGGTAGCTTCAGAGCTCTGAAAGTACGTAGAAATGTGATACTCCAGTTTTAAAAGTGGAACAAGTCCTTTCTGTTCTTCAGAGTAAAAGCAACTCTAAATAGAGCTCTGAGAACAAGAGTGTTGTAAAAAATGCTTATTTTATGATATTAATAGTTTTATGTTAAATTTCTGTTAATGTTATTGGCTTCCAGAATCCCCTTACCTTTCCTCCCTCAATCCCTCCTCTGTTTATGTTCAGCCTTCTCATCAGACATTCATCTTAAGTCTTTCTAATTCATCTGAACTAATTCATCACTAATTTATTGAACAGGAGCAAGAATAGGACTTAATGAAGAGAGATGATGTTTTATTACTTCCCACTCTGATAAAAGATTTTCACTCATTTTGCATGTCTTTTTCTTTTGAAGGTCAAATGAGCCGGTTCAATCAAATGCTGAATCAAATTCCAAATGATTATTATTCAAACCGTAACCAGCCAGGGCCACCAGGTCCACCTGGTCCCCCAGGAGCTGCTGGGACAAGAGGAGAGCCTGGACCTGGAGGAAGACCAGGATTCCCAGGACCTCCTGGGGTCCAAGGTCCACCCGGCGAAAGAGGTGAGTAAATTCCAAAGCAGCTGTACAGTGGACATAGCGCAGAGACTGCCAGGAGAGCTGTCTGCTTCCTTTACCATGACAGACGAGGAAGCCCATACCTAGCAGTAGCCTGTTAGGCCAGTTGGATTGCCTGAGGGATACTGGTGTTCTAGAGGGCAAGGTTAATTACATCAGTGCTTTTCCTCTGTTCCTCTTGTTAAGATTTCATGAAACACAAATTAGTCTAACATTTTGGCTGCTGTCTGATGCTTCTATGTAATATCCCAGGAAAATGAAAGTTCTCAGAACTCTTCTGGCACTAAACAGCTGTATCTTGAAAGGCTGTTTGGAGTAACACAGCTCTGCAAAATATAACATTGATTAAGAGAGAGACTGAGTCATTACCAAGAATAAAATGTCAGAGTTGAAAGAATTAGGTCTACATCCTTGGTTCTTTGCAGTACCCTGAGGGAGGGAAGCGACTCTGAACTGAATTTGAGCATGTGGGTAAACCTATTTTATGGCTATCCTGGATCACTGCAATCATATGGAGTATCTGTACTGTACTATGTTGTGGCCTTTGCTTATTCCAGCTACTCTACTGTAGCATAGATTCAGAGCTGTGTTTTCTAGCATATATTTTAGTATATTTTAAAATAAAGACTAGGAATAAATCAAGGAAGAATGAATTTCTGAATTTCTTAAACTTATTTCATTATAACTGTTCCTAAGAAAGTGTAAGCATATTTTATAGCAGAAGTATGCAAGCTGGAAGTGCCTTCCTGTTTGTAGATTAAAATAATAAGGTTCTGTGGTGTTTTTAGTATCTCAGATTCTTTTCTATGTTTAAAAATTTTATTCATACTAAATTACCTCTTCATCTTACTTTATTTTTAGGTTAATGTATTTATATCCAACTTTTTTTCCCCAGATACACATGTGGACATCTGTAGAACATAGAGTTTAACCGGTCTTGTTACATTAAATAATAGGAACTAAATATTAATGTCAACAAGAGAGCATGAAGAAATATTTGTTGATGTGGTTTCCTTTCTTTGGTTTTTACTGCCTTTTTATTATTCTGTAGGAATGCCTGGAGAGAAAGGTGAAAGAGGGACTGGATCTCAAGGACCAAGAGGTTTGCCGGGACCACCTGGTAAATATTTTTTGTTTAATCAGATTACAGAAAATTAGGAGAAAAGGGCAACATTTCATCATAGGGAGCCAGACTACATATGGTAAATGAACATGCTATACTCTGTCCACTTCATGTGTTTGGCAAGTATTAGAGTTTACTGGAAACCCCTAAAAAATTGGGAATTTAGGAAGATTTTTGGATGTGACTAAGAGATATTTGTCTTTGTCTTGCGATTTCCTCATTTGGCATGCTTGCTTGTGTGAAAATATTTTTCATGAAAACACATTTCCAAATATTTGACAGATATTTTTCATAAGTGTTATCAAATAATACTTTTGCAGTGTCTAATTCCATTTTTTAGTTGTTGGTTGCTGAACTACAAAATACTCCTACATTCAGAGTCACTAGATGATAGAGGCAGATGATTGGACTTTTGGTTTTGATCTTTTATCACGAAATTTTGTTCATTGATGCCTTGCCTTAAATCAGCTGCATCATTTGTTCCTGCTTGTAGTTTACTAGGCTAAAATGACTTTTCATTACAGGACCCAGAAGATGCTTGCAGCAAATTGTAGCCACAGTTACTTGACGCTTTACTTTTCTGCTAACCATAATAAGACTGGTTCCAAAAAAAACATTACCTCATCTATCCTGGGGCTACGGGGTAGCAGAATTAATATACTCCTATATTTTAATTGAAATCCAGTGTGCTTGTCTAATCTAGTAGTTTCCCTTGAGATCATCATATCTTACACAAAGAGGAAATAAACCAGAGAATTCATTGAAGTTTCTTACTTGGCTCAAACCTTGCTAAATCAGATTCTATGAATAAATCCTTAAAATAAGCCACACACAAGGAAGCAACTAATGATGAGTCACATTTCTAGTGTTCTTTTGTTTTTCTTTCTGTTGACCACCATACAGCAACAAAGTGCAAGTGTTTCTCACTAAAGACATAGCCTAGGCTGTGTAGTCTAGACACCAGTAATGTTAGCTGTTTTATCCAGCTGGCTCTTAGAGAAAACAACCTCCCAACCTCTCCATTCTAAAATTAGGTCCACAAGGAGAATCTAGAACTGGTCCACCAGGCTCCACAGGATCACGAGGACCACCAGGGCCACCAGGTCGTCCTGGAAATGCGGGTATCCGAGGTCCCCCAGGGCCACCAGGATATTGTGATTCATCCCAGTGTGCTAGCATTCCTTACAATGGCCAAGGATTCCCAGGTGAGTTATGAACAACTTAACCTTGCCTTAGATAGCCTTCAAAGACATGGCTGTTCATATTGAGCTGCTTTACATGAGACAGTCCTGCTAGCCTGAACATACTGAATCAGGAGATGGTTGCAGGGAGCAGGCCTGCCTTGTAATGTCAGGTATATGAACAGCCATTTAGACTTTGATACAGGTTTACTTGATGTTATTTATGTATGGTTTCCTTTAAAAGGGAAGTGGTGAGCAAATATTTTAGTCTTTAAAAAAAAAAGTTAATAATGTTGCTCATAGAATTTAACTGATTTTAAGTGATTTTCTTCTCTTCTTTTTTCCCTCCCTCTATCACCACCCCTCCCAATCGTCTTCAGAACAAGGTTGAATTCTCCATGTTTCTCTTGAAAAATAAAAGGAATGCGGTGTTTGGCAATTTCCATGTGTCTCTTTTTGAGCAATGTCAGGATTATTTATACAAAATTGATTCCTGAAATAAAAATTTTCCGCAAAGAAATCCATTTGGTGATAACAATACAGACAACTGAAAAGCACCACTGTCCTACAATATCTACCAAATTAAACAGCATGGAGTCTCTGATTAGCCCTGGGTCATATAAGCCTTCCACTCTGTGATGTAGCTCAAAACAGTAGGCTGCTTCTGGAATCAAAATGAAGGGTCACAGCGGCCAGCAATTTCTGACTGGAAAGATTCTAATATAGTTTAACATAGGGATCCTGCAGGACCACGGTATTGTTAACAAATTAATATGTATGCCTTGCCAGACCTCAAAATTAATGTATGTGATGCTACTATTTGATACGGTTTGCTGTTAGCATATTGTGCATGTACCCATGAAAAGTAAAAAAAAAGAAAAGAGATATATATATATATATATGTACACACTTGCAGACTCAGTGTTGCTGGTTAAAGAGCCAAGTGGTTCTGCAGATATCACACAAAATTCTTATTTAAATGAAAAATAAAGAAAATTCTGCCTGTGATTCAGCAGTGTTTTCCTTTCTAGTAAGCAGCTATGTATACATATATAAATATATGCTTATGACTTAACTGTTATGTATTTAATTGGATGAAAGTATTTTTTTGCACATCAGATGGACTTTTTAAAAGACTAACATCATCTTTGACCTGTTTCAGGTTTCGGCTAACACATTTTCTAAGTCGCCAGTGCTGCTTACAGTTTGAATACATGAAAGTCCTGTTTCTGAGATGTTTGCGCACGTGCTTATTAGAAAATGAGTCTGTATGGATATTTCACCATGGATATGGTTTTTGAACCATGTTGACCTCATAGAACGGGGAGATACTTTTACTAACACAACTTGTGAATGAGATAAAGGACAGTGATGTCAATTCATTAAGCCTATTGCATTTCAACAATAAAACAGACAGTCTTTCTTTTTTAAAAAAGACCTAGACCATCAAAAGCCTCAGTGGCGAAGGAGGCTTGTAAAACTACTAACCAGTAAAGGTAATGCCATTAGTAGAGAGACGGATTTAACCTGGAAAATGAGAAATAACTTATGTAAATAGTAAACTAATTGTGGCTTGTAAATGATTTGTATGGGACTGTATCCACTAAAATCTGTTAACAACCCTACATGATACTTTTGCATAAAAGCCTGCTGCTGCTTGCTATAGGCCGGAATAACATCTTTGACAACTTATGAAACCTACCTGTCTGTTGCTTGTTACCAACATGTCTGAATCGGGGCATGTGCCTTTTCTCATGTGTAATCTTGTTGGATCTGTAACTGCAATTATAAATATCAAAGTTTTATAATTATTTTTCTTCTGTTTTACTGTAGTTTTTGGTGTTCCTGAAGCACCAGCTGTAACTCGGTATGTTACGAGGAACAGCACGAGAAAATGACATGTACTGTATATTGCCGCTGGTGATAGTTATGTCTACAATTACTTTCCCATTCTCAGAGAAAATTAGTATATGCCAAACCCGTCTCTTCATTTTACCTGCTCCATGTCTTCTACTAATTACGCAGTTTAAAATGAAGTCCAGTGCTTGGATTTACTAAAGTAGCTGTAAAATAATAATTTTATTTTATTTGCTTTGGTTTTGTTTTGTTTTTAATAATTTTACCATAATTTGTCCCTTGCGTAATTTAAGACTCTTTCTGCAATGTTTTATGTATTATAAATATGAAGCCTTTCATGTTGAATTCTAAACCTTTTATTATTTTACTACCAAAAAGCATTCGTCAGCAAAACTGAAAAATACCCCCAGTGAACTACTAATTTATGTATTTATTATATGAAAATAAGATTGAACTAACATTATGTACAAAAACTAACTTTCATTGCATATGTGGATTCAAAGACATGCGATAACTATTATGTTCAATCGGACAACTATTTTCAACCAGAACCATACGTGCCTGAAAGTGGACCCTATCAACCTGAAGGTGAACCCTTTATAGTACCTATGGAGTCAGAAAGGAGAGAGGACGAGTATGAGGACTATGGAGTTGAAATGCATTCACCAGAATACCCTGAGCACATGCGCTGGAAAAGATCACTGTCAGGAAAAGCAAAAACAAAACCATAAAAAATCTGTGTCTTGTTTTGGTTTTTTTGGTTGGTGGTTTTTTGGATTTTTTTTGGCTGTACTTGCATTTGCAGATACATGCAGGGAGAGTGCATCATTCCTTTTGCAATATATCTTTCTGGTCTTTTCATATCAGATGCAACCCTGTTTTGTATCTTGCTTATGTGGTGATAGCAATGTGTGTACCTAGAGACTTCATGTTGCTCTGGAAATGCTTGTAAAATACTGTTGCTTGTAGTGGCTGCATACAGGTTAATGTGTGCATTCAGTTATACCAGTTCTGCCTTTTCATTAAAATAATGTAAAAACAAATAAATAAAAAAAAAATGAAAACCAAAAAACCAAACCAAAAATAACCACAGAGCTGCTGCAAATTTTCTAAGGACTGTCTGCTTTAGCTCTGCATTTTTCTTCTTTTTCAAATGCATGTTTTCAGTTCAGTCAGATCACAGGTTTGCATTATCTAGTTAAAAAAGAAACAATAATTTCCCTCTCCTTCCAATATCATTGTCATTTTCTTCTATTCTGAATTACAATCTGCAGTGCATATACTGCTCTTATACATCTCCTCTAAACACCACAAACATTAAGTAGCTGAAATCATTGTATCAACTGGATACAGTTTAATAATGCCTGAAATCTCCTTGTTTGTAGACACAATTACATTTATGCCAAATTGCAGTCAATCCTGCAGAGATGGAATTGCATGTTTATGTTGTATATTTAGTATGGATTTTTTTTTCAGAATACAGTGTTTCTTAGTTATCAGAAGCAGTTGGAAATCATTTGCAAGACTATGGATATAGAATTGCTGCTTTTATATTTTAACTGCACATTGTGAATTTCACTGCCTTATATTATTTATTTCTGAAATGAAAGAGGCATTTTTCAATAAAACTACTGAAAATTTATGTGTCTATTCATCTTTTGAAAGGCATTGTGGCACTGATATGTGTGTATTGTATTAGAGTTAGTTACTCAATCTTTTGGAAATGCTGGGTACCAAAAATCAGTTAGAATGGGAATAGTCTTAAAATAGGTATTTGGGCTGTGGTATCTAGAGGTGGGTGGATGAAAGCAGAAGAGGCTTCCTCTGTCTGAGGTATGAATAAGACTTTAAACAAATTCAATCTGCAAGGCATTTGGTGAAGAAAATGAGGTAGCAACTGACGCTCAGAGTCTGCCTTTTTTGGGATTTCTAGTGGATGGCTGCTGCAGAGAGACACTTTCCACCTGAGGAGCTATTTGAACTGCAGAGAGTACCTAAAGCTACACAACCTTTAATTCCTCATGAGCTGTGAGCACTGTGGCAGCACTGAGTCCAGTAATAGCAAATAGCTTGCTTGAGGAAGTGGGTGTCTGGTGTTTGCCAAGCTCTGTTCTGCTTAGACTGTACATGTGCTGGCTCTTCCCTGCATGGGAGCTTATCTGTGTTGCACAACTTTGATCACGGCTTTACCTAGAGAGGGTGACAAGAACAATTTCAAAAAGATCAACAGTGGGCCAGAAGAATTACTTGGTAACTGAGGAGGAGAATGGACTGGTGGTGATCCTTCCTATCCATGGTATCTTAATAAAGGTTTGTCTTAGAAACAGAAATGGCTTTTGCCATAGGACATGGAGCAAACCCTTTTGACTTAATTGGGAAAGCTGGAATTCTGTTTCTTAAGATTGTGCAAGACGTCTGTCACAGAAGTGAAGCTAAACATGCAGGCTGGCTTCCTGACCACTGAATGTTAGTCTGCATTGGAAGCTGTATGGCAAATTTTAGTGTCCACTAATGGAAATTATATACCTCTGTAGACTGCCTGACTGATTATAAGTGAAAGGAAATACAAACAAATGGTATTTCAAAGAGTGATCCTGATTATAGCCATATGCCTTTTAGACTGTAAGAGAATAATTCCGGTTCGAACTGAGGAACGTTTAAAGGAGAATCAAAGCCATTAATTCTTTGTGTTTCCTTCTAATTGTGGGGAGTTAAGTATCAAAAACATGTCCTGCAGCTTCATGTGCAATAAATAAAGGCATGAGTCTTGCAGAAAGAAAAAAAAAAAGATACTGGTAGAAATCTGGAGAAGTGATTAAAAAGTTTCTCTTATATTTGAAAATAATGACATCTTACATTATCTCCCATCTGCTTTTTTCTGGCATTAAGTGTGTCTCTAGGATAAGATTAACTAAATGCCTATATCTTCATCTAAAAGATTTCTTTGTATCTTCCAAACAGAAATTTTTACCTAATTTAAAGCATATATTTTAAATTATTTTGTATTTCTTCACAAAATACACCAAATGCCTACCAAGGATGCCTTGTATTTTTTGTGTTCTGTATTGATATCAATCTTAATAGAGATGCCACTATTTTATTATCTGGTGGCCTGAAATATTTACACATTTAACAAAACCTTAGCTTATTGGTAGTTAATACATTTTTAATGACAAAATTTTGCTCATATATCTGCAGGATGGACACAAGTTCTAGCTTGTGTGCTTCCTACAGGCACAGAATTACAAAGTACAAGTCATGACCATTTCTGAACTTGAAACAAGTGCTGGTAAGCATTTATATTTAATTTAGAAATCCTCACAATCCCCAAACCTGTTAACACTTCTTTTACCTCTGCCACCAAGTTTGACAGAGTCAGACTTCTGACAGTGCATTTTGAAGTAAAAAGGACTTTCACTGGCTCATACAAATTATGGAGAAAATACTGGAGATGTTTGGACAGTTTATAAATTAATGTTTACCAGTTGAGGCCAACAAGGAAGAACAACTTATTTCCAGGAATTCTCAGGGGAATGACTCTCAGGGGGTGGTGGGGCTACTGATGGCACTTCTGGGAAAGTTGTTGCAAAGCTGAGCCAAAGGAATCCTGGAGTAATACAGATTCAATGCACATACAAATTTCAGTTCCTGAATATCTCATACACAACTGAGCCATTTACGTAGTCTGGAAATTTTGAAGAAGGGAATTGTTTGAAAGCTAAATTTTAATTATCTACACAAATCTTCTCATTTTGGCAAAAAACTGTGGGTAGAAACAAGCAGATGGGAAAGGGCTGCTGCTTCTTTGAAATTATTATGGAGCATTTGGTAGGCTGAGAGAGTTGGACCTGTTCAGCCTCGAAAAGAGACAACTGAGAGGGGACCTCATCAATGTCTATAAGTATCTGAAGGGAGGATGTAAAGAGGATGGAGCCAGGCTCTTTTTGCTGGTGCCCAGCAATAGGACAAGAGGCAACAGGCAAAAACTAATGCACAGGAAATTCCACCTGAATATTAGGAAGAACTTCTTTACTGTGCGGGTGACCATGCACTGGAGCAGATTACCCAGAGAGGATGTGGAGTCTCCTTTACTGGAGATATTCAAGAATTGGACACAATCCTGTGCAATGTGCTGTAGGATGGCCCTGCTTGAGCAGGGAATTTGGACCACATGACCCATTGTGGTCCCTTCCAAACTTGCCCATTCTGTGATTCTGTGTTTGCAGAGGGGAACTTAATGAAGAGAGCCTTTGTCCCACAACTGTTCAATCAAAGAGCAAGTTATTTGCATTTCTGATAGCATGGATAGCAAAACTGCAAAAATACCCAGATGCTGTTACTCATTTATGGAGACTAAATATTGTAGTAATGCATCACTGCTGAGATCTTTGTGCAATAGTAGGCAAAAATACAGTGAAAGAAGACATGTAAGAGTGCTGGCCTTAATTTTTATTTTTGTTGTGGTTTTGCAGTAGTCTCTTGAATGCCATAGAGCTGACTGGAGAGAGAGGCTTATTAAAGAAGAAGATAAAGGGACAGTGACTGATATGGCCAGACGTGAAGAGTTTCAAAAAACGACATAAGCAGTTGATCTTTGTTCCCATGAAGGCCCCTCATTGTACTAAAAAAAAATAAAAAGAGTATATTAGTGATAACTTGATCAATCTCTACAGATCTTAAAGGCAATAATTTTTATTAGCAAGTTTCCAAAACAAATTCTTCTGTGGAAAGCATATTAAAGGAGTCACGTAGTCCTTGAAGTTGTCCACTGTTGTTATGAAGTGAAATAATGTGTTGGCATTTTTTGACTGCAGCTCAGACCAAAGCTACCAATGGGAAAACATTTTGGGAAGATATTGCACTGGGAGAACAAGAATTGTTTTCATGTCAGATTCTTAAATAAGAATTAATACCTTTTGTATAATTTTATTTTAGGTGTCCCATTGAACACACTGTTATGAAGGTTGTTGTACTTCTGGTCTTCAAAGTTAAAAAGATCAGACCAGCTTTTAGCTGTCAAGAAAACACAGCTTCTAATAAAGGCTTTACTTCCTTCAGTGTCCTGCAGGAGACCACCAGGTTTTGTCTCAATCAGCTAGATAAAAGATGCATAGCCATAACTTTCATGCTCTGGAAAAGGAGGTGGAATTAAAGAAAATGCTTGTCCACATCTGAACATTTCTTAGATGGCATTCAGCTGAAAAGAACGGAGTCTAACACTGATTTTAGTGCTGATACACTATTGGCATCTGGAAAAAAAGGCTCAATCCATTTTCATTGAGTTATGCTTAATATGTTTCCATCTCATTATTTTTACTCTTTTGTGTTGTTTATGAGCTAATTGGGACAAATTACCCCTCAAGAGTGATTCTGAAATTGCCTTGTATGACCAGCTATGTTTTTCCACTAAATTTAGTGAGGTTGAATTTATAGTCCTGCTTTGATTCCACAAAAACATTCTGTAAGCTTGGACACTTAAAAAGCCCTTAGTAATCAGATATTTCCTTTTTGATGAGGAAATGCAGCAAGACTGTTCGGAGTTGTCACACAAACGCTGCCCTGAGTTTAATTTCTATGTCAGCTTTGTGGCTCTGAATTTCTTCATCCTTGAAAACGACTGTTTGTTTCTGAACTATTCTTACAGAATAGTTTTGTGCCCAGTTTGACTCCCACTATCTTTCATTCCTCTACAGACAGGGATGTCTTGAAGGTTTCATTCATTACCACTGTAGCTTTTCTTTGTGCAGCTCATATTTGTTACTTCCTGCAGTGATACAAGCTACTCACTGGATTTTCAAGAGTTTCCTAAAGTTTTGAGAACATGACATTTCTGGGTGGTTGCTTTGAGAGACCCACTGATCTCTTAGTGTCAGAATGCGATATGGCTCTAATAACTCGACCTTTTTAACCAGCCTTGAACTCTCTTTCAAGTCACTACCAAGATTATTTGTATAATTTTTAATACTGAACAAATCAATGAAAATGAGACAAAGAAGAAATAAAATACTTTGTCTCTCATTTTCAGCGCATGATATTCCTGTAAAGTTCTTGAGTTAAAAATATTGAAGGAAATGTATTTTCTTTCTTCAGCTGTAATGAAAGTAGAAAGGCTTCAGATGCACAGGAAATACCAGAAAGAAGAAAACAAAAGCTTTATCTTTTTCCATTAGAGAGGGAACCTATCCAGGGACTACTGTCATGAACTTCACCAGAATTATTGGTCTCTGAGCAAAATAAAGTCATTTATAAGTTACAGAACTCCAGTATTGTTAACAAAAAAAAAGTGTTCCTGTCTGGGATAAGCAGAAGTATATAAAACTGATAAATACCTGGAGTAATAGTGGTTTTGCAGCTGCCAAACTGAAACAAATGTGAGACGTTTATCTGTTTTAGTGCCCTGATGTTTATGCCTCATAGCAACCACCACTGGAAAATTGCAACACTTTATTTAGTGTTTGCACCTTGGGTTCTGTTCATGACAATGAACAGAAAAAAGTGACTAAAATTACTGTACATCGTGCAGGAGCAGTTTTCTCTTTATCAATTATGTCAACATGTCATGCCTGGCACAGTGTTTCTTCCCTTCTGCCATGCCCTCTTTCCTTCCTGAAGTTTATGTGCTGCCCCCCCCATTCAGCCCTCCTGCTTGTGTAGCTCTGGGATCCCAGGAAATAAGAAAGACAAGGACATGTTGGAGCAAGTTCAGCTGAGGAACACCAAGGTGGTCCAGGGGCTGGAGCACCTGGTGATTGTAAGAGTTGGGCTTGTTTAGCCTGGCAAAGAAAAGTCTGACAAGCAGGGATCTGTCTTCTATCTTCTACTCTCTTTGACTTCCTGCTATTTCAAGCACTTGTTTTGTTTTTATTTTTCTGGAAGTATACGGATGAAAGATTAGGAAAGTTTCCAGGATTCCTGGATCATGCAGTCCATGTAACTTGCATTTAGCTATTACCTGTCTTGCATCCAAAACTGTAAAATAGAGTTTTGGGCACAGAGTTTTAGGGTTCCTTATTGTCAATACTTGTAGCAGTATTGCCCTTTTCAAGTCTCCCTGTATCTTTTTGAACTGTTAGTCCTCTTCCTGCTTTTATACTACTGTTGCAATAGATTAACAAGCAGGAGGTCTTCTGGGTGGATTTTATTATTTTCTTCTTATATGTAGCTACTGTGTCAACTATGAAGTGAGATGATTTTAAGCCAAATCTATTTCTTCTATGTAATTCCAAGGAACAAAAGTACTTTTTTATACACTGGAAGACAGTGAAAACAATGCTCTTTTAACTATAGTGGCTTTGAATTTTAACGTTATGTTGCATTGTGGGTAAATAACCAAAGATATAAAACCATAACAGAAGTTTGACTAGAAATCTGGAATCCTGTCTCAGAATCCATACTTAATGTTAATCCTTAAATTTCAAGTTCCAGAAACTCTGTTGATGTGAGAAATGTCAACCTAACATCAAATAAAGTGTAATCTGCAGACTTGTTTTCTTTGGCAGTTCCTCAGAATACCGTGAATACTCTGTTGTTATTTGGCAATGCCCTTTTGTACAGTATATCTGACAGAAAATGTCTGTAGCCTGAAAATCCAAGCCAGTGCATCCTCTAAGGTAATATCCTGCAGTTATATTTCTCAATCTCCCTAGCAGATCTCTTTTCAGTAGCAACAGAAGTCAAAACAGCACCAAACATTTAATATATCTGTCCCATTTCTCAAATACATGCCTGAAAAATGTGTTTTCCTTCTACAGCCCTTGCTTCCCCAAAAAGGAGGCAAGAAATTTTCTAGTGAAATAGGTACAGCTTTCAGAAATTTGAAGGGAGAGATGTTTAAATATATAGTAGAGATTAGAAGCTTTACTTTAAAGAGTGGTATGAAATTAAAGTGTTTTCATGACTGAAAACAGTGCTGGCACAGTATAAGTTCCCACCTGTAGGTCAAGGAAATCAGGTGGAGAGACCATCTTGCCCAAGACCCGTGTACTATCACAGGGTTACAGGTTGTTCAGATTTCTTCCGGCATCTGGGAGAGGTGATTAGAAAGACAGGAAATGAAAGCAGCACTAATGAATTCTTGATGCAGTAGATTAATGAGTATTGGCCTAAACAGTGAGCTGTCATCAGTTCACTGAGTGCTTTATAAATGAACCATGACAATAAGAAATTTCAAGAAAAAGAGACTCCCTAAAGGCCATATTCTTCTTACCTGTATGTTGTCTTTAATGAATTCCTTTAAAACACAAGCTCTTTCTTCGGCTGAGGTGGGATAGAGAATGATGTAAGGAGCTCTTGCATAGTAGGTGGTAAGTGTCCTCATTTAAACTCCATCTACTTGTAGTAATCCCAGAAATCAAACTACTTTCACCATTTTCATAAGGACAATCCTTACTCTTGACCAAAAGAATGTTTTATGAGAGACTGTTTTCTGACTGCTCCTTCTTTTGTTCCACATGTAGAGCACAAGTTGTGCTGTTGCTCATCCCTTTAGCTGATACAGTAACAGACAGAAAATCTCATTTTATTTACCACTTCATCTTTTAGTCTATGAAATTAAATCGTAGTTTTTTAGTCACTCTAAAAGAAGTATCAGTTTCCTGTAAAATCATAGAAAGCTCCGTGTTCCCTCCAAGGAAACCTCTAGAAGTGCATCCAGTTGGTGCAATCAGAGAACTTAAACTTGGAGATCTGCATACAGATGTGATGTCTAGGAGTGGAAAAATCAGCTTATAAGAGTAATCAAACTTGTCTCATGTTGCCCATCAGGAAGAAAAGGGCAAGAACTCTGTTTTGTCCAGAAAGACATCGTGGCCCAACAAATTGCCTCAATAGCTGGAGACTGGCCCTGCTGTGGCAACACTGGGGCAGAGGCTGGTGACCCCAGTCTGGGCTGAAATGGCTTCCTGTGCCTAGGAGGGTGAGGAGGTCCCTGTGCGTGTTTGGAAGGGTCAATCAGGCTTAGCACTGCCCTTTGGGCTCTGAAAATACTGTTTTCTGCTCATACAGTATTTTACAATATTTAGTTTGGGAAATCCTTAAATGGTCATCATTGGAACTACTCTACCAGGCTAGATGGTAAAATTGTGCAGGACATGTCCCTTATGTGAAATGTAGGGCTATTCCTCCTGAGACTGGAGGTGTGCTACGAGGGACAATGGCTGCTGACACTGGAACATGACTCAATGCAGCAGTGTCTTGCTGGAGAGATGGAAGAGAGTGACTGTTGTCACTGAATGAAGATGACAATGAGGTCTCTTCTGAAAACAGAGAAGTGGAATAAATTAAAAACTGAGATATTACACATATAATACTTGGACTACAGATACTGAAACAGATGTAAAATTTAGGAAACCCCACTGTTTTGCTCACAAATCTTCATGTTTGTATTTAAGGTAATTCTATTTGCTATGATTTATTGAGATTTACTGGGAAAAAAAGATGAAGATTGTAGCAATCTACAGAAATATAAATCCAGAAAGGAAGAGGCCTACATTTTAAAATAAATGTACTCTCCATCCCTCTCTGGCAGAAGATACATAGATACAATTTCTGCATATTCTAAAAATACAGTAATTTGAAGTAGGATGTGATTGATATTTTTTTAAAAAGGAATTATGTTCAGAAATGTAAATAATGTTTGTTGTATACTGCTTTATGTACCTTTATATAGAAATATTAACTAGAAATGCGGAATGGATGAGAGCTACATATACTTATTTATTGATAGATATTTTAGACAATTCTCTTTGAAATTTAGCTCTAGATGGAAAGATATTAAAATGAGACAGGGATAATAACCTTTCACTCAAGCACTGTCTATGTAAGAAGTAATATTATAGATTTCCTGAAATAAAGGTTTTCTTCAACAATCCTGTATTGGAGAGTTCATTCAGTGTTGTGACTCTGATTCAGTCCATCTGTGATATGTCTCAACTTCAAACTGCATTACTCAGATGTGTAACTTATAATTTAAAATTCCTATCTTAAACAATAAAAAAAAAATTTTTTTTCACATTTCTGAGTCATTCTATGCCTCTTATTCAAAGGTGCATAGGTAACATTAGAGCCATATATGACTAGGTATCACAGCAGTTTTTCCTATTTTCTGCATAGATCCATCTTGCATATTACACTAATTGAAGAGTTCATGATGTCTCAAAGAAACCCATACTATCCATCCATTCTTAAAAATAGTTCTAAGTACTTCTAAATTGTGTTTGTGTTCAAACTGAAGTTAGAGATACTAGAGAGAAAAAAAACATGGATGGGTACGTGCAAGAACAGTTTCATTTCAGATCAAGGTATGGATGGATTTTACTTTTGCAGTTTTAAGAATGGCTCCAGCTGCAACAGCTGGGAAGATCTTACTTTGATACCAAAATTGTATGACACTTTGTTCCAGTTTAAAGTTCACCTAGCTTTATATGCTGTATCTGATTGTATTTTTTCTAGTCTTTCTCCAGATTCATCACCTGTGCAAATGCTGCAATAGTGTTTCTAAAGCTGCATGAGTCAATTCAGCCTTGGAAGCCAAAATTTACAACCAACATTTCTCATGTTCTTAGTATGCCGTCTTTTGGCACATCACATTGGCCTATGGTTATCCTGTAACATTAGTAGCATTGTGCATTGTACTATGGGAAAAGCCACATTCAGTGTGGTGGAAATTCCACTGGAGGAAGAACTAGTTCTTTCCAAACCAAATGGGTTTTGCCTTTAATAAAATCTTTGGAAATGGATCAGTATGGAATTTCATGAATTATGGCCAGTACCCTCAGTTAAGTTAGTTTTTTTTTCTCCCTGAAAGTTCAGCTTCTGTTTGGCACAGGGACTAGTTATAGTCTCGGTTCAGATGTGAACCAGCTTTTTCAAGGAGGTTGGTTGGCTGCTATTCTTAACTTGGTAAAAGTTGATGTAGGAGAGCCCCATGTTGTGATGTGCCTTAAACAGGAAATCATCTAAACACTTTTCAAAGAGCACTAGGCAAGGGTAAATGAGCAACAGGTCAGATTTACCAGCTGAACATTTATACTCAAGAAAATGTAATAGCAAAGGATGGAAGAACCTGTTCATTGTGCGTAAGAGAAGGTTCAGGGTGGATCTTGTCCATGTGTATAAATACCTGATGGAGGGAGTAAAGAAGACAGAGCCAGGCTCTTTCCAGTGGTGTCCAGTGACAGGACCAGAGGCAATGGCACAAACTGAAACACAGGAGGCTCCATCTGATCATCAGGAAAACCTTTTTCATTCTGAGAGTGACAGAGCACTGGCACAGGTTGTCCAGAGATGCTGTGGAGTCTCTATGCTTGGACAGACATTCAAAAGCTCTCTCTGGACATAGTCTTGGGCCACTGTCTTTAGGTAGATTGGACAAGATGACCTCCAGAGGTCCCTCCCAGGCTCCACAGTTCTCTCATTCTGTGATTCAGTAATTGGCTCCTCCCGCAATGCAAACTGGATTATACCTGCATTCAAAAAACTTGGACAACTGTAATAAAATGAATGTAATTTGAATTTCTGGCACAATTTCTTGTGTTGTAAAAATAGTTGTTGAGGCAAAGCACAAAGATGTTATTAGCAGCATTCTATGATTTCCTCAGATTTTGAGGTCTTGCCAGTTTAGCCTTCCCCCGCAGCTCCCACTGCAAACTTATCTCAAAGAAATGTTGAGTACCCATGATAAGCAAAGTAATTTTCCAAGGATTGTGAAATGAGTCATGTAAATTTATGCAGTCACTATCAAGGCATTTAAAACAGAGGCTTATTTTCAGAAGTGAACCCTTAGAGAGGACAACATTTTTATGTAAACAAATGACAAATCACTAAATAATGGCTGCAGTTTTGGTAGAGGAAGGGATCCCAGTGTGTGTAGAGTTGGTTTATGAGCATATCTGCTGGGTGCTCCATGACCTAGTTGTGTTCCAGTGACTGCGTAGTTTCCCACCCCAGGTCATCCAGCGTGTCATAACACTGATGCCACATATAGTAGAACTATGTGCTTTGTCTCAGAGACCAACTTCTACCATGGTTCTGCTGCTTTGGTTCATGTACAGAATTGAAAATTAAAGTAATTAATTCTATGGAAAATCTTTTAGGAAAAGAGCCATCCAAAGACTGATGAAGGGTGACTGATGAAGGTCATAAAATAGCTGATTTCTGACTGTGCTCATCAAATTCCTGCTCTTAATCTTTCCCCAACACCTGGCAAAATAAATAATTGTAGTCAGCACAAGAAGTGAGATTTTTACAAGACCTTTCTTTTAGACTAAACGCATGAGGCAATCATGAGTTCAGCTCTTTTTGTGCCATTTTGTTCTCTTTCCTCATGAGGGTCTAAAAGCAATGAAGGAGAAAGCAATGGAGGACATACCTTCACCCTCACTCAAATTCTCTGCTTTTAAATTAATCGTTAGCTGCCACTCAGTGAAAGTGCAGGGGCATGGACCCCAGCACTGACTGGAACACCAGTGACTGATTCAAGAGAGAACCTTCTTATCCATTAAAAGAGTTGCTTGTTAGGGGAATATTCTCTTGCTGGTGGTGATCTGGGGAAGATTACTGACAGCTGTCTTTCAGTGGTTTGTCACTCTGTGCACATTATTGTTTGGATATAACACACTATTTTGATATTATTTCTAAATTGTTCTTTCTGGAGAAGTAGATTCAGGCTTTTCAGTGGGAGCTTGGTTTATTGCCAGGCATTATCACAAACATAAACATCTTCAGGAGGGGATGGGTTATATGTCTATATTTGTCTAAGAGGACCCTCTTCATTTTGCTACAGTCAATGTACTCTCAATAAAAAAAAACACTCTGAAGATAAACCAGCAGTTCACATCCCTGCTAGGAGGACTATCCATGCCCCATAGCTCTTTCTAGCTATGCTGCTCTTCAGGAAAAAGGCTGAAATATGCTGTGGCAACTGGTGGGAAACATTACCTTCAGATCTTTGATGAATAGAGGAAAGTCTTGATTACTTGTTTTCCCCCTGGGTTTATTTAACAAGTCAAGTCCAAAATTAATGTTCATGACACTCTTAAAGCAGAATGAAACCCTAGCACTGAGGGCTTTTATGGGCTGTGATTTCATGCCTAGAGACAAGTTTGTTTATGTGGTTGAAAGGCTACTTACTGGGTTTTGCCATTACTTTTTGTCTACCCATGCCAGTACAGTCTGTTCTTGCAGCATGTTGGGTTTTCAAGACATGCTTTTGGAAAGAAAAACAAACATTATCTTTTATATCTATAGGCATCTCCTCTTTCGATCTTTTATTTATCATCTCAACTTTTCTGATGTGTTATCCTAGTCCTCTTTGGAACTATTCCAGTATTACAGAATCACAAAATATTCTGAGTTGGAAGGGACTCATCAGGATCATCGAGTCCAACTCTTATCCCTGCATAGGAAAATCCCCAAGAATCACACCATGTGCCTGAGAGCATTGTCCAAATGCTCCTTGAACTGTCAGGCTTGGTGCTGTGACCACTTCTGTGAGGAGCCTGTAAGAGGAACAAAAGATCCATTTGGCTTTTTAAAAACGCTGGTGTTCCCTAACTGGGGTCTGTTCTGGGGTAATGAAGTCACCTCGTCTGCACCCACTGCAGACCCGGGTTCCCGTCCCAATCCAATCCATTCCCATCTCATCTCATTGGGTCCCAGCGCAGTCACTGCTCTGGATTTTTCAGTGTTTGACTGCAAATGGAAAGCCAGGTTGATTCTTATATTTTCCTATTCTGTTCTTATTTTTGCATCCTTAAAGAGCTCAGAAACTTTGGTTTCCGATGTGTTCCGATTTATGATGAACACTTCAATTACTTCAACCATCAAATCAAATTTGGGTGATTAAAAAACCTGATTTTTGCCTCATGGCACTGAGAGACGAGTCTTCCTCAATGGGGAGCAGTAAATGGGCAAGGTGGTACAAATGGTTGCATGTCAAGTGCCTGCTCCCAGGATTACCAAGTGTCCACATGGCTAGGCTTGCAGGACAGGAGGCTCACTTGCTCTGGTCCTGGTGCCCTGAGGCACTTATTGGAGATTGCATCTGGGCAAGCTGCTCTATTACTATTAAAAACCTAATTTTTCCTTGTGCTGTGAGCTGGTTATGGATGTACATAATGATACTCATTCCATCTCAGCAAGACTGCTATGATTCCATGGCATGTAAGCTCAGCAGGGCCACTGCTGCTTTTCACAGAACTAACTGTACTAATGCAATTAGCCCATCTGTGGCCAGAGGCTCCAGGACTGCCACTCTCCAAAAGTTGCTAGTCCAGCTGTCCCACCCACAGAAGTTCCTGTTCTCTTCTATCTCAAATACATTGAGATCCTTTCTTAACAGCTTGCAGGGAAAACTTCCTTTTGTTCAAAGGCTGTGCAAAGTTTGCAATCTGCAAGTTTTCCCATTCTTACAGGAGCTCAGTTCAATTGTTACATTTAATGAAACATCTCATGATTCTTTTACAATTTTGGCAATCTAACAATAATTTTTGTCAGTGAAAAAAATCAATGACTTCCACTACAAATTGGCAGAAATAATTTATTTTTTATATACGAACAAAAATACTGTTCCTGTGACTTCTGGGGTAAAGTCTCACATAATTCTCCTATTTTCCCCAGCAATTCTGATTGCTGCAGTTTTTCATAAGTGGATCAGCATTTGTACAAACTCACATCTTTGTAGTGGGAATCTTATTTCAAAGCTTTTCTGTTTGTTTTTCTGTACATTATAGGTGGTATATTATATTTACCGAATATTTGCTACTTACTGGTTTGTCATTTTAGGTGTGGTGACTCACAGTTGCTGTTTATGCCTCTTTGGAAATTTGCTGTGAAGAAAGGAACTTTGTGCTAAAGCGCTTGGGGCTTTATTTTGGACCATTAATTGGAAAATATTTGCAGAGGCAATATGTATGTGCTACTACGTGGAGAAAAAGCAGCAAAAGACACGTGTATGTTCTAGACCTATGAAATATTCCTGGTCCAGGGAGAATGGAAGTCAACCAAAAGTCTTTCCATTAACTCTACTGGGTGTTGAATCAAGTCTTGTGTATATAAGTGGTGCCCAAAGATCTGAGCTGTTCACAAATGGTCCATGTCTGTTATAGTTACCAGGAAATGCAAGGAACGGGGCAGAGTTCAAAGCTTCAGCTTTTTCAAATCCAAGTCATACAGATAAAAAGTGCCATTATCCAACCTGTTCCAGTCCGAGTGCTGAGTTTCCTGTGATCCAAGTCCTCAACTATTAAAAAAATAAAAACTTTGCTGGTTATACACATATGGGGCAGGAACTAGCAGGTCTCAGCAAAGAGGGATAGTGATTCTGAAAGTGGTCATAAGTGTAGTTGGGTTGTAAATTAGGACTACATTGACTTTCCGAACCAGACCTCTGATGTAAGTAAAGTCACAAATGCACTGAGTTTTGAAATTAAGATTGGCAAGTACAGGGAGGGGAATTTTATGGGCACAATCTGATCCTGGCAAAGTTGGTAACCAGAGAGTGTTTTAGGAAGGAATTATATGGTACAGTGTCTGCTGTTGTGGGGACTAGGCTCACTGAATATAAATACTATGATAAATACACTGAAGATTGCAAAAGTATGCAGATACTGAGTGAGCTGTGAAAGTGCATCAGCTACCTAAATAATCAATTCAAATGCAACATGTCATACTGTACTGAAGCACTGTCATGGGTCTCAGTTTAAGAGTTATGTCTCATATTGATTTTAAGTACAATATCTAAGAGATTATGAGTGCTTTGAACTTGAATTTCCCATCTTACCATTAAAAAATACCAAAAACTAATGACCTGAAGAATTCTGTTCGCTGAAACAAACTAGACTACTGGTAAATTATTTGCAGGGAATTTTTACATGCACAGATGGGACAGACTGCAGAAATAATTGCATAAACAATAACTAAAAGAATTAAGAATTTGTTGATATTTTCTTGAGAAATGATGTTCCAAAAGACAGCAGTTTGTTGTACTTGAAACTAGTTCCCCGTGAGTAGTCCTGAAGAGGACTCGTTTGCAACTCCAGTGAGCATAATAGCACAGTTAAGTAGAACGTAAACTGTATCCAGCATCTGTAAGCTTTTACTCATGTCAGCTAAGAAAATAAAAACCACTTCTGGCAATGCTTCAGATATTCCCAAGAGGTCTAGTGTGTATATTGAACATCATGAGAAGATTGGAAAGCTGTCGCTCCTTGCTTATAAGTGACTCAAAAAAGGTCAATGACTACTTTCTTCAAGGGAGTCCTATAATCTGACCTGGTAGTTTCAGGACTATAGAAACAATCTCCAGCTTTGCTGCACCTTTCCAAATATGACAAAAAATATTTAAGCTTGAGTCATTACCAGTGTGTCCATTGCTGCTGAGAGGAGGGACAGACATCAACAATTGAACACATAACAGAGAGCAACATCTGATTTGACAATTATTCATTGTTCAGGGAAGTAATGGAGAATTCTCCCGAAGTGTAGCTGGCTATCATTATAATTTGATTAAATCCTGAAAAGTTAAATTGAAGATAAACTAAAAATATGAGGTTTTGTATTTACACTGGGTGGTCTTCATGTCTTGGAAGCACACAGATATTGAGAAATCCCAATAAAATAGGATCAGAATGAAACATTTTGACTTCAGACTTGCAAAAATTCCACAAGGAAAGAAGCACTGAGGGAGAATATGCCTTACAGTCACAGAAGATCTATTCCTCCCTGCTTTCTTCAGTGGTAACAACAGACAACAACTTACTGGTTAAAATGAAAGATGACTCATACAGGCAACGTGAATGAGTAAAACTTTGCAAGACCGCCTTTCATATTTGACCAGTGTAATGAGTATGTATCAGACCTTTTATGGATGGTTTTGAGTATATGTGAACATAGAATGAATGTGGGGGTGCGGAACAGCTTTTTTCCCACATATAAACCCTAACCACATGAATCTTAAAGGAGTCATAAAGCCATAGTTCAAAACAAGCCCAGTCACACTGGGGTGAGCTGTGGGAGTACTTTTTAGTGTGTAAAAAGAGCAGAAACCAGGAGTCTGTGCCCTTTTCAGAGTTTGTTTAGGACAATATAAGTCTTCGGAGATTGGAAGCAGAGTAACAGCTGCCTCTCCCTAATCAGAAAGGCTGTTACCCAAGGTCAGGTTGTGCCCATATACTCCAGCCCAACAGGCACAATTGCACAATCCAGGCAAATGGACTCTGTAGAACATAATGTCTGGAAAAATGGGAGCACTTTTGAGTATTGTTGCATGAGTGGCATAGTTTTCAATGATGTGGAGTCAAATCCAGTCTTGTGTTCTTAGCTTTGAACCTTGACTTCCAGTCAAGGCAGTCCCCTCGGGAGAGAATTTTCTTTCCATGTGTCATACAGAGTTAGAAGAGTGTCACTGGACACTGACTGATTTGAACTGTATGTGCAACCTTAGAGATTTTCCTGGGAGTCAAGATGGCCAAAGCAGCTATGCAGAGTTCAGCTAGGTGGCATTTTTCATTCTGTAGTCCAACATGGTCTTCCTCAGGTGCATGCTACAGTCCCTTGGCAAGGCCTTTTACGTTTTTACTAAGCTTTTTTCCTGCTGGAGGGTGACTACCTAGATACAGAATCATCAGATTATAATATCCTATATTCTTCAGCACAGCTATCATGAAACCTTTTTGCTACGTAGATCAGGACGTTGTTGTTGATGTTGCTCCTCCACATCTCTATCAACTATACAACCAACTAAAAAAGTACAGTTTAATGCATGTTTATTATATGTTCCTTTCTGGATAATTACTGAGACCTTGTGATGTGGTGGCCAGACAGGAAGCCTCTCAATGTGCAGAAGGCAGTCGGGGAGCAGCACAGCAAGTGTGTGGGCTTTGCTTCCAGGTGCAACATGGCTTGGGCACTATGGTGATTTCTGGGTGGTGCTGCCTCCTTTGGTACAGCTGAAGGCACCTGTCAAACCTTTAGAAACAGAGTAGCCTTGTGACATGGGTGCTCAGGCTGTAGCCTTGTATTTGTGACCTTGGTTGAGCAGATGGTACAGTTGGCCTGGTAAATGTTGGCTTTCCTTGCTTTTCCCATCCTGTGCTCTGTGTGTGCTGCCACTGGATCTATAGAAAATGTCTGCCCCATAATAAGACTGTATTTTTTTACCTTTCTTGAACATCTCTTGGGACACCTCCTGACTTGATTCTATTCCCCACCACAGGTTTTCTTTGGGCTATTTCTCCTCTTTTCTGCCCCACCTCGCCCACCACCCTCCCTGCTCTTCCTTCCCCCCTTCCCTCTTTCCCCCTCCCCAAATTTCCCTGTTCTCTATGGATCAAATCTGAATTTGTCCACAGCTTTAGGGACATGAGGAAGTCTCTAATTTATGTGATCCCAGCACTCCTGTTGTGTAGTTGTTGTGAAAGAAGAGTTTGGTATAGTCAGAGTTGAATGCGGTGACAAAGTAGAGGAGAACGATGCAGCTGATGCACAAGACATTGGCTTAGTGTCTTAGTGGGACAGAGAAAAGACATATACTGATTAATTCCTTCCAGTGGTTACCTCCTTCTCTTTGGAGGTACCTCCAAGTATCAGCATCTCCTCTTGCCATATAACCTGCATTTTCACTTCCTCATGAACAGGAACAGCAGACAAATAAATGTCCATTTGGGGAAAAACAATTATATTTTTCCTTATTATATGCAGCATTATCCTGTCTTTGAAATATCCATGACCCTGAGGCCACTAATTTCACACTAACTCTGGGAAAATCAAAACAGAAGGAAGACAAGGAGATCTGAAACATTATCTTCAACCACTTCCAAATCTTGTGGGAGTTTTTCTCTCACTATGACCAGGCATGCAATTGTATATCTTTTTACAATTGGAATTGCCAAAAAGCACAATGATACTTTGAAATTGTGCTATTTGGCTCATAAATCTATATCTAAGTCAATTTGGACTATAAGTTCCTTGAAAAAACTGTCCTGTTTAGTAGACAGATTTTGAATTGCCTGTTCTAGACATATCACTTCCACGATCTTTTAGTTACAGAAGTATAAACCAAAATGTATATTTTTTTAAAGCTGAATGAATTTATTTTTGGAAGCTCTCTGGAGATATACCAACAAGAAAAAGGATATTAGTCAGTAGAAGCAAAGATTTGTATGCATGGCAGCATTTTCAGTAATTCCTTCCTCCTGTAAAATATATTAGTGTTCTGATCAAATCACATCAGCCACATTTTCCCAGCTATATTTCTCAGTGTCTGAAACCATGTAGTTTAAGATATGTTAGAAATGGAAATAATCACTGTATATTGTCTTTGTGACATTTTTTATGTTGGAGTGACTTAGTGCCCTTGCAGGGATCGTCCAGCTAATCCCTCTTTTCAAGCGGAGCACCACTAGAAGTCACTTGACAGCATCTGAAGTGGATAGCCTGAAGGAAATGTAGGCAATCTTTGGATGTCTGGCTTTTGTCTATAACACTATAGATATTAATGATGATATGATGCAAGCAAAGTCCTGTTTTTCCACTTAGGCTTGTGATCTCAAGGTCTGTAAGCAAGTTTCTTAGTGCTACTGTGAGACCAGACTATTTAATCTGTCATGTAGGCAATTTGAAGATTTCCATTGTCCTTTTCTCCCACCCGCAACTAGAAGAATAGGTAGGACCACACAGTAATAAAGAGCCTTAGGATGCGTGTACCAAACTCAGCTGCACTAAGGCTAGCATGTCTCTGGTTTTGCATTGGGGGTTTTTTGTGGTGCACATGAACACTAATGCATGCTGAGCAGGTGCTTGCTATTTGATAGTTTCCTGCACTTCTTTGCTACCTAAACCCAAAGGATTAAATAGGTCTGCTATTCTTGGCAAATCTGGGTCATATCAAACACAACCTCACAGTTACATTTAACTTGCAAGACTGAAGACAAAGCATTGTGAAGGGTTCTAGGTTTTTTACTCCCCATTTTTAATATAAGCCTGAAATCAGAGCCACTAGGCAATGACCCTGAATCTTAGTTTTATGTATTCAAAACTCTGCTTTAGTTAGTACATTAGTGCTTTTTAAATAATCGTTAATTCTGTTGACAGCTGCAGGATATAATTTCTACTTTGAAGCTTGTTGCACTGGTTTGTAGGATCTCATCAGATGTTCCTTCTTAGCTCACAAAAAGGCTGCCTCTGCAGGGAGATGAGTCAGGGCTCAGCCCTCACCCTGAGCTCTGCTCACTTTGTTTTCTCCACTGCAATCTTTGTCAGTCCAGTCTGCTGCAGAAGTCGTCCAATTCTCCAGCTGGGGAAATGTTTTTGAGGAATTGCTGTCTCAGGTACAACTAAGCGATGCAGTGGTGTCCTTGGAAGTAGAAAGACATAGCAGACACCCCCTTTTCAGTTCCTGCTGCCCCTTGTCTTTAATCTGCCCACCAGCAGAGTCTGTCAGCTCCTGGAGGGGTGAATGTGTAGCTGGGAAGTTGTGTAAGTTGGAATAAGGGATCCATTGACTAAATCTTTTTCTTAACAGAATTTAAGCCATATAGAGCAATTATTCAGGATATCTGGTGGGATAAATAAAAGGGTTAGATTTCCTCCTTTGTGATTTTAGTTTGTCTTCACATTATCATAGTACAGTATTTTAGCACCTGACATAAAATTGGCATGCCAGATATTCTGGCTCCTAATTTTGAATGCTTCTGCAAGTATTATTTTCCTTGTCCTCTCCAACTGCACTAAGAAGCAATTGTATCATCTATTTATTGCCAGTTGCCAGGTCTAAACAATACAGTACAAGTCATCGCCATCCTCCTATCACATATTTATGGAAAGCATCTTTGTGCATTTTCCCAAGTTGCTCTTCTGATAAAAAGAGGAACCTCTTCATATGTATTAATTCAATAACCATGGATGTTTTACCATATGCCTTTTTATAGTCCGTGAGAGGCTCAGAACAACTGGTGATTTGTTGAGACAGTTGCCTATCAGACTAAGTACTGTCCATCTATGTAGATCTAACTACTGTCTCTTCTATACAAATTTTCTGTGTAGTGCACAAGGGTTCTGGATCATGACTGACACAAACAGGCATCACTGAAGAGCAAACAACCAGTAAAGATCAGTAGTAATGATATTGACATGACAGTCCTCCAGTGCCAGAGGATGAAGTGTGTAATTCATCCTGGGCCCTGTGCAGGAGACAAATGAAAAATTATCATTTCTGAAGAAAAGGGAGATGCATCCAGCCTCTACTTTTAACATGGATTTAATCAGGCTGTGGCACATAGGGCACAAGTTCTTTAGAAAAGGCGAGATAGAAGTGATGTGCAAATCCAGCAGATGAAATGCATTTCTATTTACTGCAAACAGATATCAAACAGGTCCCCTGAGATGTCTGAGAAGTTTATAGAATTGGATAGTCATCTTTTAAATTAAACCTCCATTCCTCTGTCTTACAAAAGACAAAATTCATGTTACAAAGAGCTAAGGAATATTTGTAAAAGCATTGTTATTGTTCAAACACAAAACTGTGACAGGATGTGGTTTTTGCAAGGGAGTTGGGGGTAAGGTTTGACTATACTGAGTAATGGCTTACCGTCTGCATGGTATTTTACATTCTATTTTTAAAAAGAAATCTTGTCTCCCTGATTTTCTGATCTAACATTTACTTCAAAAGCAACGCAAAACTACATAAACTGTCATGTTATCACTGCCTAGCACTGCTGTTTTGTATAATCATGTAGCTTGAAACCTAGGAGCAACTCACAGTATTACTGCTCAGATCCTAGAAGCTAAAGGACATTACCTGGTAACTAACACACATTCATGTCCCATCATTTGTTGAAGTACTTCCTTAGACTTCTCCATAGACAAATCAATGTTGTTTGTTTAAAAAATAAAGCATCTTAAAATAGAAAACGAAAGGTCCAGCAGTTGGAAATCAAACCCAAGTAAAACCAGGTGACACTATTGACTATGAAGGTAACCATTAAAATGCTGTAACTAAGGATCTGTAATTTGAAATAATTTAAATAATTAAGTAAAAGCTATGTACCCTTTGGAAATGTATGATCTAGTTCTGAGAATCACCCAGTGAAGATCCATGAGCAGAATAGATAGACAGTCACAAGACAAGAAGGGGTGAACGGTTCTTTCTATCCTGGTTCAGGTTTTCCGTGTTTCTTGGCAAAACAGTTGCTATGAGTATTGGTTTTGTTCCTAATGACATATTATCTGGACTTGCAATCACCCTGTAATCTAGAGATTGGGCACCGAGAAGAATATGTGACATACAGTTAGTTAATATCTAATATTAGTTTAATATCTAATGTATCCCGTGTAAAGTGCCCTGATGTAGAAGAATAGTGGAATTGAGAGCACCATGTGAGTGGGAAAAAAGTTCAAATCCCCGTGTCAGAGAGAGAGATGTCACACAGGGCCTCAGGGGTCCCTCTGAAGTCTGTGTAATTCCTTCACAAAAGCCAGAATCTGTGGGATTATGTACAAAGGCCTGTGTTACACATAGGAAGCTACTTTCTCCACCTCTATAAGCAAGAAGGGGACTCATTCTCCTCCAGCCTATTAGTTGCATCTCAGGTTATTGCTTTCAGCCCCTTCTCTTCTGTACAGAAGGGTTCTGGGGCTATGTATGAAATTTAGCTCTTGGGAATGTTTCTTTTGGCGCCTCATTTCACTTCTAAGCAAATAGTCTGAGATGGCAGAGTTTTGCAGTTTCATTAATTCTGCTAGCCTCTTTGTCAGAAGAGTTTAAGGGCTTGCATTGTTAAGAGCAATTGTTCAGTCTGCATCTCTATTTTTCAAACAACATCTGTATTATTGGGAGCAATATTACTCAGAGTAAGAGAACATTGCATTGACCTCAGAGGAAGTCTGGAAAATAGTCTTTTGGACAAAACTGCATTTTTATACGAGTCCAGTGTTTCTTCCTTGTTCCAAGTTTGGTTTACCATGATGGATCATCATGGTGTCTTAAGGCAGAGGAGGAGCCAAAATGCATGCCTCTTGTTACAGACGTTTCTCCATTAACATCCTCATCTGGACACTCCTGGTCATGTGCAGGCTCTGATTCCTGTCTGTAGAGAGTGGCTTGGCAGCCTTGCTCTCTGGCTACCACACAGCCTCGCCCAGTCAGAGGTTTGGCATCTGCAACTCGCCCACCCATCTGCAGCATACTTACTCACAGAAGGAAGGCCCAAAAAGTTAGATTCCCTTGGGTTTCCCTAGGAATGCAGTTGCAGAAGATCAATATAGGAAGCTGTGACTTAAATAGAAGTGGTGAGAAGAGGGAAAGAAATGTTGTGGTCATGGTTCAGGACCCAAGAGATGTAACACTGATTTAGCTCCTCTGCTACTCCCTGACTTACTTCACAGAAGTCTTGTAGCATCTCCAGGCTTTGGCTTTCCAACTGTATGTTGACTTAGCACTTCTCCTGTCTTAAACTTTGTCAAGACCTGGTGCCTGAAGTAATGGGTCTTTATGTAAGATTGAAGTGAACTCACAGAATTATAGAGATGTCTGCAAGATATTTAACTGTGTGATTTAAAAGAAAATGTTACTTGAATGTATTTTAATCAGCTACAAAACACCTGAGCACTTCTACTAACCCTTGTAGCTACAGCTTTCACCGCAACTTACAGCCTACGTATAGCCCTACTAGTACAAACTGACTACACCCGAATTCCCTCCATTACTCCTATCAATGAAAACAACCCAGCAGTCACAAACCCAATTACTCGTCTTGCCCTAGGAAGTATTATAGCTGGCCTACTAATTACCTCCTATATCTCCCCTGCAAAAACCCCTCCTATAACTATACCACTGATCACAAAAACAACTGCTATCATTGTTACAACATTAGGCATTATTCTGGCATTAGAATTATCAAAACTCACACATACCTTCTCTACCCCTAAACAAAATACCGCTACAAACTTCTCCAGCACTCTAGGATATTTTAATCCCCTTATACACCGCCTCAGCCCTACTAAGCTCCTAAACAACGGCCAGAACATTGCACTCCATTTAATCGACCTATCCTGATATAAAAAAATAGGCCCAGAAGGGCTAGCAACCCTTCAACTCAAAATATCCAAAATCTCAACTACCCTACACTCCGGACTAATCAAAACCTATCTAGGATCCTTCGCTTTATCTATCTTTATTATAATCTTATTCACACAGAACTAAGAATTAATGGCCCCTAACTTACGAAAACATCACCCCCTTCTAAAAATAGTTAACAATTCTTTAATTGACCTCCCAACACCACCAAACATTTCCGCCTGATGGAACTTTGGATCACTTCTTGGCATCTGCCTAACAATCCAAATCACCACTGGCCTCCTACTAGCAATACATTATACAGCAGATATCACTCTGGCATTTACATCCGTCGCCCACACATGCTGAAATGTTCAATTCGGCTGATTAATTCGAAACCTCCATGCAAACGGCGCCTCCTTCTTTTAATCAGCTACAAAATGTTATATTCAGCATGTTATATAAGCACGAAGACATTCAGATGAAAAATGGCCAATTCAAAATATATTAAAATTAACAATGTATGAGCAAGTCATGGAATGTAATCCTTCGAGGATCAAAATAGTAAGGAACAGAATAACCATCAAATGCTTAAAATTATCTCACATTACTTCCAAAAAGTGACCAAATTTTATCTGATGATGTACTGTCAATGAGGTTTGTACATGAACATCCTCTTCCACATGTTGCTTCCAAATGTTAAACTCTTCACATCCACAAATGGTTGAGTTGACTGGTGCAAAATAATTAAGCCAGCCATTGTCTGGCTTCAACAAATTTCATTACAAAGTTAATATTAGCATGTTCTGTTGATGTAGTCAAGATACATCAGGATCACTGGTCAAATTAGGAACAGCCATGCTGTCTCAGACCAAGGGCCTGTATAGGCTGATATCCTTTTACAACAGGAGCAAGGGAAAGCCTAGACAGCAACCATGAAAGGTCATTGCTTTTTGAGCTGTCTTGGGAGTCTGGAGAGGTCCCAGGTGACTGGAAGCGGGTGAATGTTATTCAAATTTTCAAGAATCACAAGAAGGAGAACCCCAGAAACTACAGGCCTGTCAGTCTCAGCTCAGTGCCTTGTAAAGTTATGGAGAAGATTATTCTGGAGGTATTGAAAAACATCTGTAGAAGAATAGTGGAATTGAGAGCACCATGTGAGTGGGAAAAAAGTTCGAATTCCTGTGTCAGAGAGAGAGATGTCACACAGGGCCTCAGGAGTCCCTCTGAAGTCCGTGTAATTCCTTCACAAAAGCCAGAATCCCCTTTTAAGTCTGCTGATATTGTCTGCCTCCACAAACTCCTGTGACAACAAGTTCCAGAAGTTCACCAACCTTTGTGTAAACAAGGTTCTTAATTTTAGCTGTTCCATACTAGTCTACTGCAAATTCAGTGAGTGCCTGCATTTACAGTCTTGTGGATTATGATGAAAAATAGTTTCATGTTCTTTTTAACCACTTTGCAAACTTCATGAATATTCCATTCAACCTCCTTCTTTCCAAATTTAAATGTCCCAGGGTTTTTATTTTTTATTTTATGGCAGCTGCTCCATCATCCTGATTGTTTTAAGAGCCTTCCTTTGCACTTTATTTCCTGCACCCTGTAGAGGTGAAGACTAGGACTAGACACAGTATGCCAAATGCAGGTGCAACAAAGTCTTCAGCACTGGCAACATAATTCCCATGATGTTGTTCTCCATACGCTTTCTGGGGACATAGAGCACTCCACTGCTTCTCTTTAGGTTGCTGCAGCACACTAAGCCAATTTCAGAGAGCTGAGATTACTCCAAATGTTTGAGTGCACATTGAGCTGCTGAATGTATACGTGACAACTGCAACTTTACACGTGATATACATAATTTCTACTTCACAGAATTACAGAATCACAGAATGGATAAGGCTGGAAGCGACTGGAGGTCACCATAGTGCAACATCGCTGCTCAAGTAACATCCCTTAGAGAACATTACTCAGAATTCTGTCCAGATGGCTTTTGAATATCTCCAGAGAAGGAGACTCCATAACCTCTCTGGGCAACCTGTTTCAGAGCTCAGTCACCTGCACAGTAAGGAATTTCTTCCTAATATTCGGGTGGAACTTCCTGTGTTTGCCCATTGCCTCTTGTCTATTGCTTGGTACCATCGAGAAGAGCCTGGCTTCATCCTCTTGAACACCCTCTCTTCAGACAGTTATATGCATTGATAAGACCCCCTCTCAGTTTTCTCCAGGCTAAACTGGCCCAGCTACCTCAGCCTTTTCTCATAAATGAGGTGCTACAGCCCCCAAATCATCTTTGTGGCCCTGTACTTCTATGTGTCCTCTTTTGGTTTTGTACAGGTGAAACTCGCTGTCTTTTTGCCCATTCACTCAGCATTTTATTAGCTGAAAGGTTTTAGTATCATTGCCAGACTTGGATATTTCACCATGTTGTGGTATAATCATGTTCCTCTCAGCAGATCACTGATAAAGATGTCAATTAAAACCAGTCCCAAGAGCACCTGCCAAGGCGCACCACTACTGAAATGATGCTTCCTCTCTTCTAACCAATTTTAATTACAGAATAGTATAGCTTATTAATATAATAAGTAAATAAATCATACAGACACAGCTAGCTTGAGGGTTCACTGCAACATTCTCTTTATTCAAATGAGACAACAGCTTACATATGTGTTTAATAGTGACATGTCACACAATGTGACCTTACCAACCAATCACCATGGGTATCTCACTGCCCATGTGATAGATTACTTCAGGACTTCATTTCCCAGGATGCTTCATCCAGCATCCTTCCTAAAACCCAATCCCTACGGAATAGGACCTTTACTCCAGCTCTGTGGTGACCTAATTTCTGTAATTTTCAGGGCCTGAGGGCAGCAATATGCCTTAATTGCCCTGACCAGCTTCACCTGGGGCCACATCCACACCTCTAACTGGGAGCCCAGGGGCTCCATTTCAGCCTGGCCCTGCGCTATACTGCAGGTAATCTCGTTCTTGGCCTTTTGTCCTTGCTGCCCTGACTTACTGGCTGAGATTTTGTTGTGTTGCTGGCATAGCCTTATCTCTAGACCTGTCTCATGATTGGACTATGCTGTAGGTAAACTGCTTTTATCTCTTGTTTCTCCCAGGAGAGCATCCTAGTTTGACCCCAGATTGACTCTGGACGTGACTCAGCACCTGACTTTACCCTGCCTGGGGATCACTGGGTGATGTAAGCCACTCCTTTTGGTCACCCACCTGGCGCTGCTGAAGCACTGGGGTACAGAGCCCAAGTGTGAGGGCACTGCTTGTGCTGAGCTTGCACTTGGCCCTTGGCTTAGCCCCTCATGGAACAGCTCTGCTCCTGCTGCTTTCTGACTAATAATTTTACTTTGGAGCCTTTTAAAGGCCTTCAGGAGGCCTCTGATATGCTGCTGTATCAGGACAACCACTCAGTGCCTGCCCAGTGCTTCCTCTGCCCTAATTTTTAGGTAGCCATCACTGGAGTAGAAACACTTTCAGGCTGTGCTTTTGATCTGTTGCTCAATATAACATCCTAACTTTTTTCTTTATTGCATATGCTATTTATTTTGCTCTTACCTTTTTCAGGATGTCTCAGGTGTACCCAACTAACTGAGTCTCATCATTGCTCTGAGTAGAGAGAACAACTTCACCCTAATGTAAACATGCTGTCGGCAGTGTTTCAGTTACTTTGGCTGTCTAAAATGTTCCTAGATATTTATGCTCATGAATCTGAGATATCCTCAGTGGGCCAGAAGATATGATACAGATATGAACCATGACTTTTGAGACCTGCTGCTAGAGGCTGTATAGAGTACTCTAGAGCACCTGAAAGGGCATTATAGATGGTTATGTGTGGCAACCTGAATTAAGTTCCTGACCCTGTTCAGCGCCATTCAAGGTAATAATACATATCTGGTCTTTCTTGTCACAGCCCATTCCATGTACATCTGCACTCGAACACAAGGGAAGATGATTAACAAAAGGTGTTTTGTTTTGGGTTTTCTTGGGGATTTTGGTGGCTTGGGTTTTCTTGTTTGTTTGTGGGGTTTTGTGTGTCTTTTGTTTTTTTTCTTTCAGAGATACAGTCTTAGCATGAGATATTTTGGGGTATCCTTGTCTGAGTGTAAAACAAGAAAGATTGCTGAGTGATTTGGCAGAGACTGGAAAAGCTGAATAAAAATTTCAAGGGGGAAAAAAAGGTAATCAAAACAGCATGGCAAGTGAAGCATATTTAAAAATGTTTAGCTTTTGGAATAATTTTTATCATTTCCCTAGTGGCCATTTACACGGCCAAAACTACTACTCTCCACTACAGTATTACTTCCTACATATAAACAAACATTCTACAAAGCCAAAGCTACATTAACACTTTGGTTAGGGTAAACTCTACTCTGAATTTTTTGGATTATGGACATGTAAGTTACTGTACCTTTTCTAGGAACTGAATTGTTAAAAGACATTGTCTTAAGACACTTCTTTGTTACTGGCTTAGATGACAAGAGAAATGGAAATATCTTAGAAGGAAGATGTGTTGTGGGTTTTTTCTTTTTAATTGTGGTTAGCTTGTGATATTTTGTAGCGTGGAGCTTTTCCATTCTTTTAATAACCCCCTAAATTTTTATACACATTTCAGTCAAATAACTAGCATTAACACACCTTTAGGCTTATATTCAAATTTGCTCTATGTTCTGAGTAGTCACTGCTCTCGAGGAAAGATTTTTCTTCATAATTCTTCAGGCCCTAATGTAGATGATATTTATAACTCTTACACAGGGAGCATTAAAACTTAAGAAATGGGAGAAAGACTGTAGGATGGGTCAACATTTGTTTTGGTTTTTTTTGACCATGGGGCAAATTCTATGGTACCTAGCCTGCTAGAGTCAGATGGGCTGAACATGAGCCAGCAGTGTGCCCAGGTGGCCAAGAAGGCCAATGGCATCCTGGCCTGTGTCAGGAACAGTGTAGCCAGCAGGTCCAGGGAAGTGATTCTTCCCCTGTACTCAGTGCTGGTGAGGCCACACCTGGAGTCCTGTGTCCAGTTCTGGGCCCCTCAGTTCAGGAAGGATATTGAGGTGCTGGAGCAGGTCCAGAGAAGAGCAACAAGGCTGGTGAATGGACTCAAGCACAAGTCCTGTGAGGAGAGACTGAGGGAGCTGGGGTTGTTCAGCCTGTAGAAGAGGAGGCTCAGGGGAGACCTCCTCACTCTCTACAACTCCCTGAAAGGAGGTTGTAGCCAGGTGGGGGTTGGTCTCTTCTCCCAGGCAACCAGCAGTAGGACAAGAGGGCACGGTCTTAAGCTCTGCCAGGGCAGGTTTAGGTTGAATATTAGGAAAGAATTTTTACAGAGAGAGGGATCAGACATTGGAATGGGCTGCCCAGGGAGGTGGTGGATTCACCATCCCTGGAGGTTTTTAAGATGAGACTGGATGTGGCACTGAGTGCCATGGTCCAGTAACGACGGTGATGTTGAATCAAGGGTTGGACTTGATGATCTCGGAGGTCTTTTCCAACCCAGTTGATTCCATGATTCTATGAACATGGGAACAATACTGGAGGTGAGTATATGAGAGGTAGTTAATGTATGGCATTAATCAGGATAATAACCTCTCAAAGACTCAGTACGGTGCCTGCTCCAGAGAGAACTTAATGTGAAACAGTGTACACAGAATCTCAGTCACGTGAAAAGTCTATCTATCTTAGAAATGCCTGTGACCAAATTAATCACCTGATTTGAAATCTATTTAGTGTCCATACATTTTGTGGGGTCAAGATGACAGAATGTATTTAAAGACTAGACTAAAAGCTTCCATGTTTGTTAGAGTCTGGAAATCTTGGATCACCTACTAGCTCTAAGGCATTTTTGGAAAACAACACATTTAGAAATTACTCTTTCTTCCCTTTGGATATCAATGACATTCATTGACCCAGATCTACCGAAAAGTATCCAGAAATCCTCCATAAATAAGATTCCATGGGTTAAAATTACATTATTGATGTTTCCATAAGCTCAGCATTCTGGCAGCATGGCTATTTCTTACTGGTTGGATGCAAACAGCATAATTGGAAAAATCTCCCATAATAACTGGCTAGAGATAAAGCCGTAAAAAACCAAGCAGTACTCAACAAAATATTTGAAGAGTGACATCGTCACTTGTCAAGGAGTGCAAGTATAACACTAGCCAGATTTTTTTATTTGCAAAGAAACAGAACAGCAGTGGAAGATTAATTGTTGAAGTCATCATCCTTTAATCCAGAGCAGAAGCTGAAGAATAGTGTCCTTTTTGAAGTCAGCTGTTATTAGGGATTACTAGCTAGTACTAGATCCCTTACTAGGGATAACATAAAGTAAGGAAGTAAGCTAGATTCCTACACCCTGTCACAGAATCACAGAATATGTTGTGCAGTGCACAGGACCGTCCTCAAGAGTCACACCATGTGCCTGAGAGTATCATCCAAATGCTTCTTCAACTCTGGCAGGTTTGGTGCTTGACCACTTCCCTGGGGAGCCTGTTCCAGTGCCCAATCACTCTCTGGGTGAAGAACCTCTTTCTAATATCCAACCTAAACTTCTGTGACACTACTTCAGGCTGTTCCCTTGGGTCCTGTCACTGGTCACCTCAGAGAAGAGATCAGTGCCTGCCCCTCCTCTTTCCCTCACAAGGAAGTTGTAGGCTGCAATGAGGTTTTCCCTCAGTCTCCTTCAGGCTGAACACACCAAGTGACCTCACCTGCTCCTCGTATGGCTTCCCCTCAAGGCCCTTCACCATCATTGCCTTCCTTTGGACACTCTCTAGTAGCTTAATATCTTTCTTATATTGTAGTACCCAAAACTGCACACAATATTCAAGGTGAGGCTGCACCAGTGCAGAGCAGAGCGGGACAATTGCCTCCCTCACCCGGCTGGTGATGCTTTGTCTGATGTCCCCCAGGACACAGTTGGCCCTCCTGGCTGCCAGGGCACTGCTGACTCATATTCAGTTTGTTCTGAGGTATTTAGGAGTTCAGTCCATTGTGGAAACACTTTAAAATAGGCAGTCTGCAATGAGTGACCTTAGGATTCTATAGATAAGACAGAGCAGATGAACAGAATTTATCCCAAAGAAAGGCCTTATTTTTCTTCTGCACTGTAATAATTTTACCAGTGTTTTTCAACTTTTTTTCACATAGGTTATCCTTTTCTGGACTTCCTCATTGTTCTCATCTGGACTGTCCCTAATTGATCCATAGTTTTATCACATTGCAGCACCTTAAACTGAACAAAATACTCCAGCTAAACTCCAGTCATCTGAACCATACGAAGAGGATTTTTTCTTTGTCTCCTTTGCAGTTGAGGTTCCTGTTCTCCATCTGAGTGGGATTGTTTTATTTTCTTCAACAACAGAGCATAGATGATCCTTTCAGTTTAGGGACACCAAAACTTCCATCTCCTTCCTGAAGAGCTACTGCTGAATCCAACATTTCTCAAGTATGTGCTTCAGCTTCTCACAGGACAGTCAGGACAACCAGAAAAGCGTCAGAAGTACTTAGGAGTTGCCAGAGACTGGGCAATGTGGATCATTCCTTTAATTACAGATAGATACATTTTACATTGAATCATATCCTGGGTTGACAAATCCTTTGCCAGAAAAGCAAGGGACATGCTCAAGGTCTCATAGAGATGAAATATGAGTTCTATGCAAATGATTAGTGACCCCCAAGACATTAAAGATGAATCAGACTATCACAGCATGAATTGAAGAGTGCTTAACTTCCATTGACATATTAGTCATACAACTTTTAGTACAAGGGATGATCATCACTCCTGGGGACTAAAAGGGACTAAAAGGACTCCTGGGGGCTGTGCTATACATTTAGCCTTGTGAAGAAGTCTTAAATACCCTAGAGTTATGCAAACAACACTGGGAACCTACTTCTTTGCAACATAAGTAAATAAAGCAAATATGCTAGGTAAGGCATTCTTTGGATGTGACAGTCAAAGGCCAGACAATGCCAGAAACAGCAGTATTCAGTAAAACTTGAACAACTGAACAGAAACAAAGGTGCGGAATTCAGTTTGTGATTACATCTACATGTAGGCAATCTGGGAAGTTTTTAGGCAATACATTTTGAGGTGTCTTAGGCAATCTTTCCTGTCCTCTGGATGTTGCTGAGGGAGCAGTCTTCCACAGGACTTGTGACACATCTACCTGCCCCGTTGGATGTCGTGTGTACTGGTCATTCAAAAGTCACTTGATGCTGATTTGTGAGCCATTGAATCAAACTCTACATGGGTCTAGACTTGTTGGAACTTGCTGTATAGCCAGGTGATAGAAAAAGACTTCACATTGACCAGGAAGGCAGTCTAAAAGAAAGTGAGATCTGATTGTTTGGTTTTTTTTTTTAACATACAACAAAAAGAATCAGATTTGTATATTTTAATATAGAATCTTAATGTTATGTAATAATATATTATTTAAAGTATGGAAGAAATATAAATTTGAATAAATTTATATAAGGAATAATATTTACATTTGATTATAGGGATCAGTTGAATGGAAATAAGACAGAAAACTTTCTACTTACATTTAATAACTATAAAAGGAAAATTAAGCATAGAAGTGAGTTCCACCTTAAGAAACAGAACAGAATGGAGAAAGATAGTACTGACCAACAGTAACTGCAGTATGCTGCAGAATTTGGAGAGGGATGGTGAAAATAAGACTGAAGAGATGTCCAGTTCTGTATCCAAGTTTATTTTAGTGTTTTGAATTGGTCATGACATTTTAAATAAATAATCTTCTGAATCCTTAAGTATGAACAGGTCAATTTTGTAAGCCCACACTGACTTTAGATTTATGACCAGATACAGCATATAACAAATGTAGAGTAAATTGAAATAGATAATTGTAAGGAAAACAACAGCTGGTTATCAGAAATAATAAAGATAAAAACTTCGATATACGTCAAGAGATGATGAAACAAAAAGAACTATTACATCCAAGTGACAGATCATAGAAGAAATGTATGACTGGCAAAAAAAGAGTTTGAGCATCTCAGCCAAGTTTAGAGAAGTCAGAGGTGTATCTGTGAACATACATCACAAAGGCAAGTAATCAGAAAACACTTCCCAGTTAGAAGTCTGGGAGAGGGAAAAGCTTTTTATTTTTTTTTTTTCCTTTCAGTCAACAGACTTGTAATCTCAGAATATAAAATAAGGGAAACTGAAGGAGGAAATAGAAGAACATTCACTTGATGTGCTTACTATCTGTTGTTGTCTGATAGACAGAGTGGCTAGGCAGCAGGGAGAGACCCCTCCTTGCTTTGTCCTGAATGCTATTCTCTGGGTCAGATGTAGTTCCCGGAAGCAGGAGATTTCTCTTGGACTACTGAGGCATGCACATCTGGAATAGAAGATGGGACAGTTAGTATGAGAGCACGAGGGAGCCAGCATGCAGAAACCTGCACTGTTTGGATGCTGGACGTTTTCTGAGAGGCTTAGGGAACAAACACACATATCTGAGAGGTGATGGGAAGAAGACCTTCCCAGTGGACCCCAGGCAGGTTGCCCAGTGTTTGTTGCAACCCGGGGTATCAGTAGAAAGCTGTTGGTCCAGGGGAAGACTGGTGAAAAGGGTCTGCATGCCAAAGGGTAGCTTTGTTTTATAACCTTTTATTTTAATCTGTTTCATCTGTTGGATTTGACTCATTCTAATGTCAAAAATTACTGCTTTTTGGTCTGTGTTTTCAGAAATATTGGCTGCAGAGATCTAAACCTTTGCTATTTTTGGCACCCTCCCTGTTAATGCAGACAGATGCATCTCAAAGTAGTGGCTGGCTTGTAGCCTTTCAGAGTCAGCAAGGCCTGGATACGTCCCATCAAGTATTCAGCGTAAAGCTGAAGTAATTAAGGGAAGGAATAACCTTTCCTAACTGCAATGCACTAAAAAAGTGTACGTTTTAGTGGAAACATTTTCCCTAGGAATGCCTTCCCAGGCACATCAGTAGTTGGCTGGAGGGCCAGTGCAAAGCAGACCTGTTGCTCCTGCTGATCACCTCAGCATCTCGTGCCATAGTTCAATTTCCGGCATCTGAGCAGGTCAATCTATGTCCAAGAGGGCAGAAATTAAAATGCCTTTCTTAAACTGCAGAAGTTTCTGATAAAGAAGGAGGTTGATGACAAGATTTTTCTTATTGTGAATTGTATTATATTGGTGCAGTGAGTTAAACTCACTGTTAGGAATACTAGATCCAGAACGCTGGCTGTCATCCAGCGTTCTGTACTTCTGCAATACAGATCAGATATCTCTAATAAAGGTCACTTCTATGAATGCCAGCAAACAGTGCAATATTCTCTTTTACAGCAGACAGAAGTCTATTTACAAGAGAGGAGAAACATTTCAGATATTAACTGATTGTAATGTCTCCTATTCCTTCATTTGAAAGATATTGCTAAGGAGCAGGAGAAAAGAGCTGAAGTATGGAGCTCTGTGTGTGAGGACAGGACTCCTGGGCTCCTCTCATCCCTTTTGGGAAGCTGAGTTTCCTATATAAATACTTCTTAAAGGAAAGAAAGATGAAGTGGTATCAGAGAACACCATAAATGAGTCTCTTGGAAAAATGCTTGCTTTAACAAATAGCAACTATGACAATGCTGGCAGGAGAACTTACTAGCTAATGTTAAGAGCTACATCGTGGCCACAGTGCAATAGTAGACTGCAGTTTGTCTTATTTTTTGGAAGAGAGGTTGGTCTTTTAAGAAAAAGACTTATATCCCTGCCTACTTATACTTATTTCCATATACAGCATTTGTAAGTATGTGTCTACATAGACATGTATATATTTATCATAGACAGATGTGTATTTAGAATATATATTGGATTTCTATTAAAAGGTTTCTTCCATTAGTCACTATTGCTCTGTTGTTTTCAGAACTGAAGAATAAAATTGAAATGGACTTCTGCCAAATATTAATTAATATACTATCAGTTTAGTCAAAAAAGTGTTTCTTTCATGAAAAAAATACAGATTTTGCAGAATTGTGACTTCATCAAAGCAGGTTAGGTTAGTGTCTGGTGAGTGAGAAGAAAAGAGTTTTACATCATCCACAGAAATCAAAACTAGCTCAGAGCCTAAGAAAGCACTGCAGGGAATCCCAGCAGGCATCCATGAACATGATTAACAATAGTACTTTAAAGGTGTACATTTTCAAATTATGTGTGAGGCTTTAACTCCTGAAAAATGTGATGAAAATCATGTGGCTAAAGGTCATGCAATGCTGTGAAAATTCAGAAGATTAAGATCATTTGATTAGGTGACATGAGAACCGTAAGATCAAAGCATCTGTAATTCCAAGTTTCAGGATAATGGAAATTTGTAAGGCTCTTTATGTCAAGAGATTGTAAACAGCTAGAGGAGTGCAGAGAGTGAGTTCACAGAACACTGCAATGCGTGGGTAGATGCATCTGCAGGTGTGTGAATGTAAGTGAAGTAAGACAATGGGAATAGATTTTGTCCTTTTTCCCACACAGACCTCTTTTGCACGTGCATTATGTTCCCATATGTTGTAGTATGGTACTCAAATACACAGTGTTTGTCTACAAGGTGTAATAATGGATTCTATTACAATTAAGGGTTTTGATGGGTGCGTATCACAATTATATAGGCCTATTATAAATACTCCATCAAATACCTGCTGTCATAGTTTCACCCCATCCAGCAGCCAAGCCCTGCGCAGCCGCTCGCTCACTCCCCCACCAGCGGGACTGGGGAGAGAACTGGAAGGGTAAAAGCCAGAAAACTTGTGGGTTGAGATAAAGACAGTTTAACAGAGAAAGCAAAAGCCATGCAAAGCAAGACAAGGAATTAATTCACCGTTTGTGAGAGGGAAAGTAGGTGTTCAGCCATCTGCAGGAGAGCATGGCCCCATCACCTGTAATGGTGACTTGGGAAGACAAACACCATCACTCCAAATGTCCCTCCCTTCCTCCTTCTCCCACCCACTTTATACACAGAGTATGATGTCATATGGTATGGAATATCCCTTTGGTCACTTCGAGTCACCTATCCTGGCTGTGTCACCTGTCCTGGCTGTGTCTCCTCCCAACCCTCCATGCACTACCAATTCCTTGCCAGCGTGGCAGTACAAAGAGCAGAAGAGGCCTTGGCTCTGTGTAAGTCCTGCTCAGCAATAACAAAAACATCTCTATATTATCAACCCTGTGTTCAGCGCAAATCCAAAATATAGCTCCATACTAGCCACTGTGAAGACAATGAAATCTAGCCCAGCTAAAACTAGCAGACTTATGTATAAAAATTAGAATCCTAAAATACTACCAATATTGCGGATAAAAATAATTACTGATGTTAACAAAAGAATAAAGAAGGTGATAAGAAAGTAAAGGTTTTAGGTAATATTCGCCTCAACTTTAGCTGTCTGAATTGAGGTTTCAGTCTAAGGTAGTTGTTTCAGCTGCTAAGGCAAAGCCCATATGTCTATATCCACTTAGATGCCCATCTTACTCATCCCATTTTTCCTCTACATAGTTCACCTTCTGAAGGCAACTCCCTCCACTCTATCATCCCTTTTTTTTTTTCTTTTCTTTTTTCTCCAGGATTTTCTTTTGTGTCTGTTCACGGATCTTTTCTTTACTTTTTTTGTTTTTAAATTTCTGGAGGACTCTTCTCCCTTCTGTGCTGTTTTTACTTCTCTTTAGCAGTCTTGCTTTTTTTTTGCCAGAAGGAAGAGGAATTAGTGACAAATGGGTGAATCCCAGAAGTTTGGTTCCTTATCTGATGTCTCTTACATTATGAACTTTTGTATTTCCAAAATTGGCCTGCAAAGTTCATGAGAACAGAAAACTCATGAGAAAAGACTGTCTTGCATGATTTTGAGTGTTTTCCCCTTTTCATTTGGCAAAGGATAGAATTTGAATAGAGGACTTTGGCACTCTTACTTATAAACATTGCCAGAAACTGGAAGCACAAAGGCATACAAAACTGAAGTAAAATGAAAATAAATTAGCCAAGGGTTTTGAAGCTAAAAATAATTTGGTTTTCAGAGTTCAAGTTTTAAGAAAATGTTCAGGGTCAGGAGCTGGAAAATATCTAATTTGATATGGCTTTAATTTACCCATTGATACAGGTTTTTTTTAAGTTTTACAATCTGGACCTTGTATTCAACAAGAAAGAAGAGTGGTATTTATCCTGTCAAATTTCTGCCTGACTGGGTATCAGCAAGCTCTGTTTTATGCGCTGGATGCAGTTCTTACACCATGGAAGTGATGATCTCTGTCATAAAAAGAATGCACTGGAAGTAGCCCAACAAAAGATATTTATTGTCCAGAAAATACAAGTGGGGAGTGTGACTTGCCCAGTTGCAGGGAGTGCTGATAGCAGATGCAGGTGCAGGATTCTGTTTAGAAACAGCTCACACAGAAATAATTTTTGGCCTTTAAGAACAAAGCTTTTTAACGCTATTTGTTCTAACAACAACCTGAACTCCAGAAACTGGAGGCTAATTGTAAACCACATGTGGTCAAGAGTTTCAAAGCAGACCGAGGATTACAGCTGTGTGATGAGGTTCATGGTGGTTGTAAGTGCCAACACCACTAATAGAAGTTGCCTTCAGCCACCTCTTAAAAAGCAGAATGCCTTAGATTTTATGAGAAACTAAAAGGTGGTTTTATCATCTGATGGAATCAGATCTCTAATTTAGTTTCCCTCCATTTTTTTTTGAGTGTAAAATAGTGACTATATGTAAATCTAAATATATTTTGTATAGGATTGAATGGCACCTAATTTTTGTTATTAAAAAGGATGTCTATTGAAAATACTAAATTTTTTTGTTGAAGTCATAATTAATTTTTTCTAACATGGGATGAAATAAAATGAAAATGGACATCTCAATACAGCTCTGCTATTTTTGAACACCATAGAGGAGTGAAATAGTACACTCTGCTTACACTTGAGCATATATCTTTGGACTGACTACCAGATAATTTCTTATATTTGTCTGAGGCATTAATTTGAATTTCTAGGTGAACTCAGAAAAGAATTTTAAACAATCCTAAAATACAAGAATTCCAAAATCCATCTTATAATAAATTTATTGGTAAATGTATAATGTGTCAGAGCAGAAACAAATATGAATGATGGAGCACAGGGCAATCTTTCAAAAATGAAGTCATAAAAACTTAATGTGTCTGGAAGAAAATGAAGCCCAAATGTTTCACATTACATTTAGGAAATGAGTGTGTTTTAATATGACTTACAATTTTTAACTGTACAGCTTGTTGTAATGGACAATATAATGGCTGGATGAAAAGAAAAATATTTTAAACCAAACTGAAAGTAAAATTACATTAGCTGCTGCAAATAAAACTAGTTACTGATTGTAAGATACTCCATGCATGGATACCCATACAAATGCCTAGTATTATTGTGAAAAATGTTGAATGGAAATGCAAGGAATCTGGCAGTTGAAAGAACCACAGCAGATAAAACAAAGAAAAGATGTAAATAAAGTGGATCTTACTCCAACCTAAAGCAGTAGAATTTAATATAACAATAGTTTAAGATCTTGGCATGACACTTAGGCTGTTGCTTCCATGAATCTAAAAACTGTGGGACAAAGAACACAAGCTCTGGAGTCATATTATGTTTTCAAGGGTGATGAACACAAATTTATCCTTGAGATTCCAAGTTGAATGCCTTAATATAACTGTGCAGCTTATGTCATTTTGCACCTATATGCAAATATCAGATGTTTTAGTACACTTTAAAAATCCCATTTTCTCCAGAGAATAATTGTGCATAAGATATCCATTGATTACTACTTTTATATGCCTTCATTGAAATATCTAGAATGATTCACTGCCCTTGATTAATTAGTGCCTTTAGTGAACCTTTCTGATGAACCAGGAGATCAAGGTTTGTGAAGGCAAAATGTGGGGCCAGTCTCAATCAGGGTCTGTTTGCATGGGACAGAGAATACGTTGGGAAGGGCATCTGTGGAGCAAACCGGCCGTTGAGAAGTGAAGATAAGGAGCAGGGATGATAAGGAGCAGATTAGCTTTTATATTCGGGATCTCCTTGACTTCACCAAGCTATATAGGGCAAAATTAGAGACATGCCTATTGGGAGCTTCTGCATCAGCTTCAGAGGAGAAAGTTATACTGAGGACATCTTAGAAGTCTGATTGGTAGGGAACAGAGGAAGAGGCCTTTTCCAAACAACTGGTGGAAACTTTATACCTGCAGGCACCTATTATTATGGGTGGCCTCAGCAGTCCAGACAACTGCTATGTGGATAATGGGACTTCATGCAGACAACCCAAGGCTGGACTGTGGGGGCAACACATTTCCAATGCAAATGTTGGAGAGGCTGCACAGGGGTGTTAGTCTGGAGGACTTACTGCCCACAGATTGAGGAGGAATGATGAAAAATGCAGTCACTTGCATAAGGCAAGGGAGTTCAGGATTTGGAGGAAGGCTGGAAACAAAACTCTAGGGTTAGGGATTTAGACCTTCAGAGAACAGACTTGGTTATTCAAGAAATTGCTGAGCGGAGTCCTCTGTGATGCAGCCATGCAGCAGAGTGCCCAACACAGTTGGATGACTCCTTCAAAGTGAACTCATTTGATGGATCAGGAACAAGCCATCCTTTTGTGTGGCAAAACTAGAAGTTTCAGCAAAAGGCCAGCTTGACTGAAAGGGTAAATTTTGATGAACTAAAATACAAATCGTGAACACGTTTGAGACAGAAACAAGGACAACAAAGGATGAATATAAAAGGATCATTAAGGTACTTAGGAACAAAATCAGGAAAGTAAAAGCCCAGATAAAGCTAAAAATAGCTTAATTAAATTGAATAAGAAGGACAAGTTGTAAAGGAAAGATTTGGGGCTGGTGGTGTATAAGAGAAAACATAGTGTGGGTTATATGGAAAAGGCTGAAGTACTCAGGGCCTTTTTTACCTTTCTCATTGCAGGCAAAACCTTCTCCCTGATCCCCACAAATACTGGAACAGTTTGGGAAGGAGCCAGAACAGTGTGAATAGGTTAGAGCCCACTTCATATGGACATGTTCATATTCCTGGGAGTAACCTAAAGGTGCTGAAAAAGTTGGCTGCTGTAGTTGCCTTCCTGGCTGCTGTGATTGCAAGACTCCTGTGTGTTGTCTGTGAAAAATTGTGATGAATGGAAAAAGTGAACAGTACAGTCATGTTCAAGAATGGCAAAAAAGAGGATCTGAAACACTGTCAGCTGCTGGCCCACCTCAGTCTCTGTGAAGATCATGGTGCATGATCTCCTCCTGGAACCCTTTTTTAAACTCAAACAGGACAAGGAGGTAATCAGAAACAGACATCCTGATTGCTTTCTGTAGTGAAATGACTGGTTATAAGAATGAGGAGAGAGAAATGAATATGCCTTTAGCAAGGTTTCTGATCCCAGATCTATAATCTGGAAGTTTGAATGTATGGGCTGGATGATCAGACCATTGGGTGAGTTAAAATGACTCTGTGTTCAGAGTATTACAGAGTTGATAATGGAGCTGATGTTCCTCAGTGTTTTTATCAGTGACCTGTATAATAAAGCAGAAAGCACTGTTCAGCAAATTTGCAGGCATCACTAAGACAGGGAGGAGCTGTTGATACAACCAAGGACACAATTTCTATCCAGAGTAGCCTTAAGCAACTTGAGAATTGTGCCAGCATGAATTTCAACAAGAAGAATAACTATCTGCACCTAGAAAACTGGGAACAGGTTAGGTGAGAAGCAGCCTTATTGCAGGAGACCTTGAGAATACAGTGGAGGGCAAATAGGGTTACTGCCTTGAGTAGGTTGAAAAGGTTTTTGGAGGCTGACTTGTTGATCCTTCTGATGATCAGAGGATGAGGTTACTCAGAGCCTTGTCCTGTTGTGTTTGAATATCTCCACACTGTAACTTGATACAGTGCTTATCTACCCTCACGTTGAGAATTTTCCCTTATGCTGAGTTGGAATTTGCTGTGTTCCAGCATGTGATTTTTACCTATTGTCCTTTCTGTCCCTCAGAGAAGAGTAGCTCTGTTCACTCTATACTCTCTCAGTGTACTGCTGTAGATAGCAATAATATATCCCACTGCCTTCTTTCTCTCTACTGACCAAACTCAACTCCCTCAGTTTCTTTTTGAGCATCTTGTGCTTCAACCTCCTGACTACCTTGGTGGCGCTCATGCTGGAGTGATCCCAGAGGCCAATATCTTTCTTCTATGGAGTGAGCCCAAAGTGGGATACAGAACATGTGGTCTCGCAAAGCTGGAAAGAGGGAATAGTCACTTCCTTTGACTGTTGGCTAAACTCTAAATACAGCCCAAAAGCTGGCTGTCTTCCTTTGCTGCATGTGCACACTACTGACTCATTGTCAGTTTCTTTTCCACAGGGACACCAGAGGCTTTTCTGAAAAGCTGCTTGAATAGGAGCCAAGAGTGTACTGCTATTATGAGCAAGGAGAAGTGGATAATGGGCTACTGCACACATTGGGAAGGTGTGGCCAAAAGATTGGAGGAATTTATTATAACCCTCCACATGGCTCTGGTAAGACTGCATCTGGAATGCTGCAACCTGTTTTAAGTCCCCTTTTCCAGTGGCTGTTGGGAATAGTAAGAGTCTAAAGAAGGCCTTTTTCTATGGTCAGGGATTTTGAACAGATGGCTTTGTAGAGGGGTTGCAACAGCTGGGCTCATTCAGCACGGAAAAGGGGAAGCTAAGGGATAGTCTGGCAGCAGCCTACAAATTTTTGAGTGGTAGTTGCAAAGGCTATGGAGCTTAAGTCTTTGCAGTAGTGGCAGATGACATGAGACAACAGCAGAGTTTCAGTTTGAGGCATTGGACATTGGGAAAAACTTTCAGTGGACAGTAGAGAAGCAGAGGAATAGTTCACCCAGAGAGCTTGGGTAAACTTGGGGATTTTCAAGCCTTGGCTAGAAAAAGCTATGGCAGACCTGATGCAGAACTGGCAATTGTTCCTCTCTGAGTGGGATTTTGAGATCTGCAGGGATTAATTTCAGAAACATTTCTGTTTCTATAATCCAATGCTGTTAGGCAAGAAGCCCTCAGATGAATAAACTGTGCTGCTAACCAATCACCAATACTTTTCAATACTCAAGGTGGCACAGCTGGAAAGAACAACCTTTTCCACTGATAAGCACCAAGAAGAATGGAATCCTTTTTTTCTTTTTAATTTGAACTTGTCTTTAATCATTCAAATGGTGATTTTGACCTTTCTGTTTAATCTCTGCAGTTCTCCTTAGCTAGAAACAAAACCACTTACATTAGGATAGCTAAAAATAATACAGGATTAATGACTATTCTGCTTAAAGAAGGCTGAAAGTCTACTGTTACTATTTCTTCACTTATCTGTCATCACATTTCACAGAGGTTAGTGTTCTAAAATGAAAGATGGTGAGGAGGGCATATTTGCTTGGAAGTTATAGTTAATAACGAGAAACTGATAGTAAGAACTATTGGTGTAGTGGCAACTACTATAAGGACTGAGATTCTTGGTGTTTTGCTCTCTTCTAGTGGATGCTGAAGCAGTGGCAGGAAAACAAATTTCCCCAATGAACTTCACTGGTAATTTAGACATGTGCAAAAACTGGCTGTGAAAGAATCCAGACATTTTAAACAATGCACTAAAATGTGTTAATTTATTCTTCATACAGTTGCTAGTACAGATGAAAGTATCATTAGAGAAAGAAGCTTATATGTTAGTTTATATTAGCTTAGTAATGTTGTCATAATACTTGTATTAACCTATGTTCAGTAGATTCATACTTGTTCACCTCAAATGTGATCAAGGGCATACTTCTTTGTGTGTCACATTTATATATGAATGCATTATCCTGGCATTAGTTAATTTGCAAGAAATGTATAAGTTGGAAAAAGAGGACTCTTTTTTTATATTCTGACAATCAGATTGGATTCTGACAATTGCAGATGATGGAGGGGAACCTGGTGTCGTTGGCAATGTTAAACAGCTTGCTCTCTGCAGTGAAAAATGGGCATTGAACTTATGAATTTTGTTATTCCCACAGAGGCAAAAAATAAGGCCTGCAGAGAACTCTGACATAATAGCAGAATTTTAATTATTCTCATTATGAAAGGTTTATTAAATGGGTACTGATGCCTTTGAATTTTTAAGGTTTTTAACTTTTTGTAGATTTTAATGTAGCTGGAGTTTTCCTTCACTTCAGACCATTACTTTCTCATAGTTTGTGTGTCACATTCCTGAAGCTTCGGTTCAACCATCTTTTAACTGTCTTTTCAAGGCAATAGATATTCAGCAAGAACATTCCGTTGGGACCTGCACCTGGACTGGAATAGCAAGAGTTATGGTAGACAAAACAAGATAGGAGGCTCAAGGTCCTTGGAGGAGCTCCAGTGGGGTAGTTCTGAGAGTGGTATCAGGGCATGAGGGGTCTCAGGATTGGATGTCCCCATTAGATATGATTATTAGTAAAAGACATAAAAGTGTAAGAATTCTGTATGTGGGGCATGCATCTTTGTACTCCATGGCCAGGAGGCCTTCATTGAAAGAGCTGCTCTCTATCTTATCTAATATTGCCTGGAGAGCTTTTCTCTCCGTTCTTCAGATTGGGAAATTGCACCCTGAGAGTAGTTCTTCTGCTGGTGTATTTTGGAGAATTCCCCACAAACCAATTTCAATGAAGTTTTTGGCAGGATATGAACAGCTGTTCCAAGCTGATCAAGTGGTTGGAATTTTTTGAAATATTATGGTCTATGATGTTTACTGGAGTCAGACAACAAGAGTTAGTTCTCTTGTTCTAAACAGCGAGTTAATTTTTAAATGCTTAAATAGCATTCAGTTCTAAACCAAAAGTAATGTTACATTGCAATAAAACAAATATTCCTTTGCAAAGAGAAAGCTTAACTAAAAAGCTGGAGGACTATGCCATTTGGAATGCAGATATAAAGTTAAGCACTGATCTGTTTAGATTGGAGTAATTCAAGGAATGGGAAATTTCAAGATGTTTTGCAGTAGTCAATATTGTTGAAGAGGTGACCTGGCAAAGCACAAAGCCTGTGTGTCAATTGCCAGAAAACCATTACTTCTATACTATAAGTCATAAAAATTTCTTTTTGTACTCAAATCTGCAGGTCTTTACTTCAATACATCTCCAATAATAATACCAAATGTTAGGTTATGTATAACAGTGTATGAACTTCCAGTTCTACAAATACACATGAACTGCATATTGAAAAGTCCCAAATCAATGGAAATATTTTTGCATGTGAAATTAAGTATGCACATAAGTGGGAGATAAAGGCCTGAGCAGTGTGTTTGCTTTCTTTCGTCTGTATTTATGTTAGAGCCCTGCGATGGGAAAACCATTAGATGTTTTTAAGGAAATCTAGTTCAGAAAACAGTCCTGTTTCAAGGATTGAGATGAAGTCAAATACAGGCTCTTATAAGTCTCTTGGAAAAAATGTCCCTTACCTAGAGGTTAAGAAAGAAAGAAGCTGTTTGGAGGGAGTTCAAACTGGGAAGTGGGCCATAATGGTCCTTTTAAACCATAACTACCTGGATAGATGTCTACAACATCCAAGATATGCAGAAAATAATCCAGAAATATCTGATGACCTGACTTCTGCAGAACATCTAATAAAGATGAACGGTGCAGAGCATAGACTGTGACCTCTGTCTCAGTTAAGGAACTGTGACAAATACATTAGGGTTCTGATTGCAATTTTTAACCCAAGATCTGCAGAGCCTCCTTATTTGTGGTAAAACTTCGTCCCTTTATGGAATAAGCAGTACTAGTGCAGTTATCAAAGTTCTCTTTTGTTTTATTTTGCAAGTTAGGAAGGTACCAATGAGAAGTTGCTTTTTAGATAGACAGAGTATGTTCACTAGAGATTTTGAGAAATGTTTTCAATAAATTTGAAGAATGTTTTGAAGCAGGTGAGAAAAAGAAACAACTGTATTTCTGCAACAGAACTTCATCCTTCTTATTCCTACATATCTGGATATACCATGTTCCTGCTGTATCATTAAGCCCCATGTCCTAGCTTTCTGCTAGCTCTCCCTGCTTTAGACTTTCCTCTTCCATTGTTGTGTGTACAGCTTGACTTAAGCCCTTTGGAAATTTTTTGCACCATACTTAATTGCCTCTTGTCAAATAACTCACAAAAGACCAGCTCAATTTTTAATTCCCAGATGGGAAAAACCCATATAGAGTCATAAAACAGTTTGGATTGGAAGTGACCTTTAAAGGTCATCTAGTCTAACCTCCCTGCAGTAAGCAGGGACATCTTCAACCAGATCAAGTTGCTCAGGGCCCCATCCAACCTGACCTTGAATGTCTCCAGGGATGGGGCATCTACCACCTCTCTGGGCAACCTGTTCTATTGTTTCACCACATTCATCATAAAAAGTTTCTTCCTTGTATCTAGCCTAAATAGACCCTCTTTTAGTTTGAAACCTTTACCCCTTGTCCTATGGCAGCATGCCCTGCTAAAAATCTGTCCCCGTTTTTCTTATAAGCCCCCTTAAAGTACTCAAAGGCCAGAGTAAGTTGTCTCTAGAGTCTTCTCTTCTCCAGGATGAGCAATCCCAGCGGTTTCAGCCTTTCCTCACTGGAAAGGTTGTTTTTGTGGTCCTCCTCTGCATCTCCTTCAATAAGTCCATGTCTTTCCTGTGGTGAGGACCCCAGTCTGGGACACAGCTCTTCATGTGGGATCTCATGGGGGCCAAGTAGATGGGGATAATCACCTCTCTTGACCTGTTGTCCACTCTTCTTTTGATGCAGCACAGGATATGGTTGGCTTTCTGGGCTTCAGGTATGCATGGCTGGGTCATTCACCAGAATCCCCACTTTCTCAGCAGAGCTGTTCTCAATCTGTACATCCCTCAGCCTGTATTGATACCAGTGTTTGCTCCAACTCAAGAGCACTTGGTTCTGTTGAACTTGTGAAGTTAACGTGAGCCCAATTCTTGAGCTTGTCCAGGTCCCTCTGAATGGCATCCTGTTACTCAGATGTATCAACCATACCATTCAGCTTGAGAAAGACTGCGCCTTCTGATTGTGAATTCCCATCATTCCAAAGGAAACAGAAGATGTTAGGCAAATCCACTAAGACAGGCTTTTATTCTATTGCTGGTTAAGTCTTGTTAACCTGTTAACCTTGTTATGTTGAGGTCTAGTAAGAAAATCAGTGGCAGTACATGTGGTACTAATCACATTATTTTCTCCTCTAAATTACAATGCTACTAAACTTTCTAATAAGAAAGCCTGCCATTTTTGTGAACAAAAAGCTATTACATGTTTTTTACATTTCTTTCTGTTGCTATATTATTCTGGATGCCTAAACCCACTGCTCATTTAATTGGCTTAACTAACACACACTAGTGCTTCTGGCACACTCTACTAAGCTTGAAGTGTGGTGGAATAGAATGCAAAAAACACCTAAAGGGTCAAAAATATGTAGGTGCAGTTTTTAGCTTTTTTGCTTACAAAATACCATCTTATTTTGTTTTGGGAAGAAAAAAAAAGGATTATGAACGAAGAAGTAGCTTTGCCAACACACCATTAGAAAGTACTGAGTTTTATCAAGGATACAAAAACAAGGAAAGGAATCTTGGCATTCCAGGTCACTCGTATTTATAGGTATTTTTTTAAAAATACCTATAATTATTATATATTTTTTTAAAAAAAAATCTCAGTTCAAATGGGAATACAATTAGTAGATTATGACTTTTTTGTGTCATCTAACAGCCAAATCAAGGAAATAAGAGGAAGCTGAACTTCCTCTATGTTGATGGTAAACTAGAAGTAATAATCCCTTGTTGAATTTTTCTTAAGAAAAGTGAGGAATAGAAAACAGCTTCCATCCCAGTTCCTTGCCCATAGGATTTGTAACACCAGCACACAGAATAATCTTGGACCTGCAGTGATTGGTTGTGATGAACCAGCAGCAACCTCCAAAGACGCCATCCTAATAAATCTGACTGCTGGCAGCTGTCAGTGCTTCAGCACGATTTCAGGGTGAAGTCTCCTCCTTACAGACCCTTACAGGTTCCTAAAATTCTACTAGTAAAATGATTTAAAATTAGGAATTCCAATACTGCTGATTTCTTGGCAGACTGGGAAAAATCTGCACTATGCAAGCAGTTCATCACTAGTTTTTTGTGAAAGAATATTATTTCTTTGAGTTGACTTACTATAAAATAGCCCTGGTTTAGAATTTCTCATTCAATTTGCTATGGTTGCCTGACAAATAAGAGACTCTGCTGCAGAGAGTGAATCTCATATAATGGTAATGTGTACTTGTAACAAACAGATAATATAGAAATGCCAAAAACAATGTTTTAATTGTTTCTGCATGTCAAAACTTCCTACCAAAAATTCTCTGTCAGCTTTCCTGCCAGAAGCCCTTACCAGAGTTTCTTGCTAGAGTTTTCCAGCCAAAAGATCCTGCTATTGTTTACAGTTATCATATCTCTTCACACATCTGAATAGGGCTACATGCCAAGAAACCATGTACAACCTCCTTTGAACACTATAAAACTCGAGGAAAAATTTTGGAAAATCAGGGGGAGGAAAGGAAGAGAGAACCAGTTACCCCAGCCGAGAATCTCTCCCCACATTGCCCTCACCTGTTCTCTGCCACCACATGCTGCCTGCCTGCCATCTGAGACTGAAACTCTGCTGGCCTGGAGAAGAACTGACACCCACCGTGCCACATGCATGAGTTATACCTTATCCTTCTACCCTTACCGAGGGCTGAAAAGTGCTGCTGCTGAGGATCGGGACCCTCTCCGTCCTGGGCCATGGCTCAAACGTAAGCGGCAAAGCCGCACATCCTGGCTGCATTCCTGAGAACTAAGCTGCTAAGACAACCCCCCCAACCCGGCTAGGCACAAAGGTAGTTTTGTGGTAACTCTCCTATGCTTCTAAAACTAATCTTAGCTTTTTCAACTTTTCCTTGATTTTTCCTCTTTCTCTTTGCGTCTCCTAGCATCTGGTATCAACAGATAACTCTGTGTGAGTTTTAATTTTGCTGGGGGGAATATCCAAATCTGAAGTTCTTTCTGCAACATTTAAGCAGATTGTAACAGTACTTTATTTGGTGTCCTACTTCTGATCACCTTTATGTTGGCTTATTATGACCACACTGTGGCTCAAACATGCTTTCTGGTGTCTTTGTTCTCTAGGTCAGAGCTTCCCATATTTTCTCATTTGGGTCCTGCCATTGTGCAGATGGTCAGTATTAACAGCAGCAGTAGCTCTTGTTTCTGTTGTGGCCCATATGCACGTGAGGAAAGGCTTACACCTTGACTCTTGCTCCTTCATCCTTCTGTCACATATTATCTCCTCCCTAAACTCACTTGGCTAAATTTTCTACCACTTTTCTCTCTCCTGCTAGTGCATTTTGAAAGAAATTTGGAAAACTCTGCTGTGAGTGGCACAGAAAGGAAAAGAAGCTGTAGAATGTTGCTAAAAATGATAGTAGAGTCATGGTGGAAACTGAGAGCAATTTTAATTTTTGTTTTGGCTTTTTTATAGGATTTTTTTTGAGACTACAAACAGTTCTTATTCCAATGAAGATCACCTATGCAGTGTCTGGTGAAGATAAAACTTTGCAGATCCTGACCAAACTAAAATCAAGTTCTAAAAAATTTCCCATTTCAAAAATTATTTGACAGTCCAAAAAAAAAGGAAGTTGGGAAACATGTATTGCTTAACAAACTGTTGAAATAGAATGTTTCGTATTAGTGCATTTTGCCTTTGGCTTTGACAGACTGAAGTGTGACACCTCCAGCTTATTACAGAAACTAATACCAGCCCAGTGGGTAATTGGATAGAGAGACCACCTGGGAGTCTCCGGTGCTATAAATGGAGCCAAGAAACTGTGGCTGAACACTTGGAAATGTCTGACCATGGAAATCTGATGAGTGGAAAGATTTGACCCTATTGTCATTCACAAGCTAGCAGACCAGAGCAGAAGAAAGTTACTGCTTTTTAATAATTTGTTTGAACAATCAGGGAACAATAAGAAATTGTGAATTTTCTAGAAAAGTGAACTTTAACTCCGGAGACCTACACATCACAGAATACCGAATTATTTTACAAGATAAAAATAATAAATTGTGTGAGTTATTTTTACGAGTGAGTGGTAATTATTAAGGTGAATTTCACACAGTAATATCAATGAGTTCTTATCTGAAGTTGCTGACTTATGAAGGGTAGGACTGCCATTGGGGGACCTTGATATGCAGGCTGACAAGTATCTCAAGAAATTTAGCAAAGAAAAATGCAAAGTCCTACACCTGGGAGGGAATGACCCCAGACTGCTAGGGAGGAAGTTTGTAAAACGTCTGGTGGTCCTGGTAGACAAGAAGCTGAGCAGGAGTCCATAGGATGCCCTTGCAGTGACAAAGGCTCATCACATCCTGGACTGCAGTAGCAAGCGGTAGCTGGTTGGTCCAGAAGAGTGATTAGTACACTCCACTCAGCCTTGAGTCCATATCTGCAGAACTGCATCCAGTTTTCAGCTCCCCAGTAAGAGATATATTACAGATGACATATGGAGTGCAGAGCCACCAAGATGGTTAGGGAGCTGGAGCATACAAGGAATGAAGAGAGGCCAAGGGGTCTGGTTCGTTTAACCTGGAGAAGTGCAGGCTGAAGAGGGATCTTATTGTTGTCCCTATTTGCTCAGTGAGTGGGTTAAGAGGAAGCCAGACTTTTCCTGGAGATGCATAGTGAAAGGACAAGAGGCAATGATCACAGTTTGCGACGAGGAAAATTCTGACATGAGGGCGGGTAAGAAGTACAACAGCTTCCCCAGAGATACTACGAAAACTACATCCTGAGGGATGTTCGAGACTGTACTAGACCTGATCCAGCTGATCCAGCTATGAAATTGACCTTGCTTTCTACTGGAAAGCTGAACTAGCTCATGTCCAGATGTTCCTTTCAGTCTAAATTATTCTATGATTGTAAAAAACTATAAATCTTGATTTACTGAATTCTTAATCATAAGAAATAAATGTGTTTCATCCTGCTCAATGTTTAGAACTGATACAGTACATGTCAAGCTGTTGTCAAAGCAGAATGTGTAGCTAGACAGTTTCTCCCCAGTTTTCCCAAATGAAAAAAGTATTTCTCGTAGGTCTTGACAAGGGCTGTGTTGAGGAATCTGCTTGGCTCCAGAATGGAATTTTTGATCAGAGAAAATTACAGTCCACAGTTACTAAGCAAGAATCAAGTGGTTGAAGCATCAGCCTGGCAAATTTACATTTAGGTTCTTTTTCTATATGATTCTGGAACTTGGAAAATGAACACTTTACTCACTGCAAAAGATATTTTTAGGTTATCTTTCCTTTTTTCTATTCTTATTACTGCGTGCTTATGAAGAAAAAATGTTGAAACATTCCATCATCTAAGGACCAGACAAGATCCATTGATATTCATCCGTGTTCAAAGTCCTGTCTCCTGCGGCAGGATATGGAAAGACTTTGTGATAATGCTATCAGTCCATGCAGAAACCCCTCCATTTTCCCCCCTCCATTGTAATCCTTGTTATGGGAAATGTTAAACCATTTTTCCCTCATATGTCATCCTTGTTACTGGAAATGCTAATCAATTGTGGAATCCCCTAGTTGGTATAACCCAGCCTCCTCATTAGCATGTTCTGCCCCCAAGACCCTGAAATAACGTTTCATGTGTTCAATGAAGGATTCCAGTTTCTTCCCCCATATCTGGGATCGTGTAGTTTTTGGACCCTTGTACTGATGGTAACTGAGTATTTTCAAATGTAAAATTACTATGCCATTAATTCTACTTTCATGAACAATGAAAGATAAGACTCACCTAAAGTCTAAGTTATTTGCTTAATTGTCCCTGGATATTTGTAATTTTTTCAATTATGTAACTCAAGTCATGTCATTGTTGTTTTGAGTAAAATAAATGAAAATAAATCTTTTTATGTTATGATAATTTCAAGATGCTGACTCATGAGAAGTCACCATGCTTTTCACTGTGACTGATCAAGTAGATTTATGTAATTATAGTGATTATGATATGCATTTATGGAAAGAAGGAGATAACTTTCCAAAACTTTTAGACAATAGCAAATATTAGTGGGCTTATTTGCCTCTCGGTTTCATTAGGTAGTATAGAGATGGTGTTGAACAAGGAAAACACTATTCCGTTTCTTTCTCAGCCGCCTTCCATTTGTGGACCCCTAAACATTTTCTAAGATTTTTCTAGTTCAGTGCATAGGGTCTTTGCTCTTTTCCATCGGTTTCTTGGGATTTGGCTACTTAGATACCCACAAAGAGGTTGTATTTTGCTGTTGCTGTGCACTGTAGTTGGCTATATAGTCCTCATTGCCCCTTTACCTGAGCATGCCACAGTTACTAACAGGATTTACTACCTGAGTGAGGTGAGGAAGTATTATCCCTATTCTGTTGCTAGTAAAGGGAGACACGAGACAGGACATGGGATGATCCCAGTATGACTCTGGACAAGGGGACAAAGCCCCAGCTTTTTAATTAGAGGTCATGGCCTACTTCCCCCATTCCTCCTACCATCCATTGAACAGTAGTTGAAGTGGGTCAGACTAAACCTCTGTCTAGCTCTTCCCACCTCTGGATGATGAAAAAAGCATTTAAGAGCAAGGTGCCTTGTCAGTATTTTCTCTTTCTACCCCTGGAACTCAGAGAGGCCTGGGAGGCTGCTAGAGCAGGAGACTGATGGTGTGCTGCCCATCATGTTTGACAGACAGCTGACAACACAGCTGGGCATTTGTCTCAGCCATTCCTGAAACCCACTTATAACTGTGGCCCTCTAAATGTTCTTTAGTAGTAAGTTTCACTGTTCAGCAGAAATCTGCATTCATTTGTTTGATTTACACTGGCATTGGGTGCTAATTAGTTTTCCCATTAATAGATTTGTTTTGTCCCCTTCTCCAGGCCCTACATCATTGCCTAGGTATGATTCTTGGATACGTATTTGTATATGTTTCCTCTTAGAAAACCAATTACCAAAATGCCAGTTTTACTCTATGTATTTTTTAACTGCCCAGTTTATTTGGGCAAAAACTTGTCAGGGTAAAACTCATACTGATACTGAGCAACTTTTAAATATCTGAGCCCTTAATTTGGTAGGACCTGAAGTTGGTTGCAATTTATATGAACTTGTTGAGAGAAATGGATCTGATTCAGACCTCAATATGCCAATTTAAGTGAAAATGGATTTGACAGAAAGCCTGCAGAACTGACCTATGTATGAACAGCTGGATTAGTACATGACCCAATCTCCAGATGAAGACTGAGATGCAGCCCCAAGATGTTTCAGGATGAGATACTTCTACTTGGAACTCTGATCAAAATTAAGAAGCTACTATGGAAGATTAAATAACTTCCAGGATATTTCTAAAGTATGATTCAATTTCTAATCACTTGCAAAAGCATTCTGCAGCAACAAGAATGAAAACAAAAACATCAGCATCACAAATTGGTTCATAGTCTGGACAATTCTGAAATTCTGGAAAAATAACAGAGAGGCTGGTTTTATATAAAAAGTGTGTATAAACGTGCATATAATCCTGTACTGCTATCTTAATTCATGGAGCTGAGAGCTACTCTGTGAATGAAAAGTGTGGATGGGGCATTTATAGAGAGTTAACAATCCTTTTTACTGGCATTTTTTCTGGTCCAGGACTCAGGGATACTTTATGGCCTGGCATGAGCTACGGCAGACCAGATTTATTTAACCTGGGAACTAGAAGGCTAGGCAGAATTTTAAGAGTAACAAAATATTTTTAAGACTAACAAGAAAAAATCCCACTATTATATTAAATTCATTATAGACAAGAACAACTTATTCTTTACTGCAGGAACATGAAAAATTTGCTTTAACGAGGGGGTATTTAACCAACTTTAAAATCAATCAGCGCAACAAATGAACCCCTGCTGCGGCATATTTTGGTTTACTCTAAAAAATTTTGGGAAGATTGCAATAAACATCCTAATTAATGAAAATTTAACAGAGCATGTGAAACTATTTAAATTTCAAAATTCAAAATTTACCAGAGACCAATCTCTGGCAAAAATTCTGTTATTTCCCAATAGTCGACTCCAAGTGGCAGTCCCTGCTTTGTCATCCGAACTCCTAGTTTACTTTTCAAATATGGAAAGTTCAGCTGGTTCCCAGGTTGTTAAGAATCTGAGTCCCAACCCAAACTGTACTGCAGTGAGTAGTGGGCACTCTACTTGGGAATTCTGAAGTAGTTTTCAGACATCTATGTGGTCTGGTAAGCACGGCCCTGAAATCCCTCTTCAGGACCTCTCTTCTCAGCCCTGCCACTTGTGGGCCTCTAAGTGCAGCCTGAAGGCTGGGCAGCATGGACCCAATGGGATGGTGAGGATTTCAGCATGGGGAAGTGTCCATTCTTTTCTCACTGCACAAAATGTGTCCAGAGAGCAAGTGGAAAGGATAGTCACAGCTACTGCAGCTAAAGGTGCTGCTTGGCAGTCTGGCATGAAGGTGACCAGCCAGATGGGAGCCTGGTCTCACTGGTTCCTTCTGCAGAGACACATCATAGGTAGAGTATACAACATCTATAGGTCAAATTATTGTAAGGTATTCTTGGGTCACAAATCAGCATCTTTAGTGCTATACAGTACCTTTCCTGTTCAGTTCATGCACTTTCTTATGAATCATGATCCTCCTTTACAATAAAAAACTAGATCTGACTTGAGAGGTGCCACAGCTTAACAGCTTTTCTCTAGTATAAAAATGTGTTCCTCTCCTTCTTTTCCATTGCCTTTGCCTTCTGACATACTGTGTTCTCTGTGTTTTAAGTGCCCTGACCAGAACTTTTACTTCAAAGTTCTGCAGATGGGTATTTTTCACTCCAGGGTACCAGCTACATTCAGGACTATGGAACAGAAGTTTATCCGAATAATCTCAGCGGTTGACGCCAGTCACTGTTCCTGTACCAGCTGGCAGTGAAAAGAACACAGTGTCATCACAACTGACTGGGGAGAGAGGCAGGGGAAATGAGGGCTTCTCCTGTGCCACAGTGGATCACTCTATACTCATAACCATGAGGAAATTCATAAGAAAATGTCTTCTTGCTGCACTCAAAGAGTGCCTCATCTAGAGGCATGTGTCCCCAAATCATAAGAGCAGTTCCTTGACACGTATACTGAGGTCCTGTAATATAACGTGAACCAAAGAGCTGTAGAGCCTGAGTTGTTGCTTGCTTGCAGAGCAGCATGTATCTGCTGGGCTGGCTTCATGCCATGCTGCCACAAAATCAGAGCGTGAGTGCCATTTGCAAAACTGCTGTCAGGATCTCATCAGAGCTTTACTGCTTGCTGATGAAGATAGAAGATAAGGTGGCAAGTTACTGCTGAAAAATCTGAATATACAATCTAAATGACAGATTTATACTGCTGAATTGAAAGGAAAAGTTCTTGGGTGAGCCTTGCTGCAGTGTAGCCAACTACTATGACTGATGCACAAGGGTGAACAGGGGTGAGTCAAGTGTGAAAAGGCATCTAGGAGGAGGCAGGGAGGTCCAGGTGGGCTGGTGCCTTCCAGGGAGGGCTGAGTAATGCCCTGCTGCATGCCTTTGAGGCCAACTGTTGATAAAACCAGCACAACTGCTCCAGTCATAATGCTCAACACAGTAAAACTTTCATTACATTCTCAAGGTAGGAAAGCACACTTTTTCCATGAAGTTTCACATGATTATCCACACACACCCCCAGCAAAATAATGACAGGTGTTTCTGGTTTGCACGCTATTTGCACTTAAGCATTTCTGGCATGGATATGCCTGCAAAGAGAAGCTGGCAGGTTGCCATCACTTTGAGGTGCTGCAACCTCCAGCCCCTTGGCTCTGTTTTCTTGGCTGAAAAAAATTGCTTGGTGGCATCTCTTTGCAAAATTAGCTTCTGAAGTATCTTTTACTTCTGAGATATCCCCAAATTGTGTCTGTGAAGACAAGACACCTATTTCTGCTTTAGAGATAATTTTCTAGGACCTCATATCAGGATTTTATGAAAGATATTTGAAGTAACTTGGGTTTAAAACCTGCTATTCAGGACGCACTGTATTTCCAAAGAAGATGAGTCAGCTCAATTTACTTTGGATTTCAACACTTTTAAACACTTTTATTTCCATGCTCTTCTTTCCTTCACTCTCTTTTATTTTTTTTTTTCCTTTTTCCCCTCTGGTGTCATATTAGCAAGTTTTATTTTTGGAAAGAGATTTAGTGTCTTAAACAGAACCGTTTTAGGTGCTCTGCAGAGTCTGAGGCACATCTGCAAGGGATTGGCACATACAGCACAAGAGGTGAAGACAGATGTTTCCTGATGCTGTTCTGGGGTATGTCACATAACAAGGGATCTCTAAGGCATCTACAGTGCCAGTAGGAACTGCTGAAATCCTATCTCTGGTGGCAGGGGTAGAAGACATGCAAACTGAGAGGCTTGACCAAGGAGCACGCGTGGGTTGGATGGCTGCTGTAGCTTCCTTTTTTTGGAGAAATATGGAACAAAGAAAAGGAATAAAGAAAGTAAAAATATATAAACAAATGTGGTTTTTCAAGCTTCATGCAGCAATGATGGACATTTCTCTGCTGGAGACCAACAGGATTTCCAGCTTACTCGTTTTGTGTTTTGTACTTGGCATGCAAATGAAAGATCAAGAGGGCACTGAGCAGTAAGGACTATCCATTACTGACACCCTGAAGACTACAATCCCAAATCACTTGCAAGAGCATTCAGTACCATATAAAATAGCAGAAACAAAAGCAAGAAGTCAAACACGTATATTTTTTTCCACCCAGACTAAAAATAGTTGAAAGAAACCCACTCTTGACCCAGAATGCAACACTCTGTTCAGGAAAGCAAAGAAGAAAGTAATGGTAATGGGAAAAACAACTTATAACTACTTTATACTTTGTAAAGGCTGTTGGTACAGGACGCTTCTTCAGAGGCTGAGAGGCTACATAAACAGTGCAGAAATAATTAAATCCACCAATTCTCTCATAGCAACTTCCAACCTGAATTGGAAGGATCTCTTCTTAATTGTATTTACTCACAGTCAGATGTTCTACAAAACACAGAAGCACTAAAAGAAAGGAACTTGCTCTCAGGAGTTGAGAGACAAAAAATACATGAATATGTGATGGACCAGAATGAAAAATCCGAAGGAAGAGGTCATTCCATTAGATTTCTTGTATTGAGTGGTGTTTTGTTATTGCTCAATTAATATTATTATCATGGCTGGGCTTCACGAACGAAGATTGGGGAAGGACTCTACCCACATTTGCTACAAGCACGCTACTGGCTAAAGAGGCCAATGCAAGATAGACAAGATCAGTTGCAAAAGGCACAGCAGAAAGACCCCTTGGATGGTATCAGCAAGACACGGTTCTTTCTGCGTTGTCTTTTCTCTTCGATGGTGATCCTGCGTGCATTCTCAAAGGCATCAGCAGCGTTATAGATGGTGTGTCTCCAGACCTCCCAATTGGAGGGCAGAGTAGACCAGCAATGGAGATCAATGTGGCCAAGGCTGAGATGTTGTTTCAGGGAGTCCTTGTATCTCCTCTTCGGGGCTCCTCTCTTGCGGCAGCTGGTGGCAAGTTCTTAGGATAAAGCATAAAGCAGGATCTTAGGGAGGCGGTGGTCCTTCATCCTTGAGACGTGCTCTGCCCAACGCAGCTGTGTTCTCAGCTAATATTATTATTGCTCAATTAATATATAAGTGGATAGATGTTCTTATTTTCAGCTGCAAGTTAATGACTTGTTCTCAAGGTAGAGTGAGCCATATAAGCTTTTGCACTGTAGTAGCTCTCTGCAGCATGGAACATCTAAAGGGTAAAAAAGAAATAATTAAATTATCTTCCAGTCTTCCTCTCCTTGTTCATTAAGCAACTTCCTTCTAAATCAAACATTTTAAAGCTCTTTCATATCCTCAGGGTTACAGGTAATTATCACCATCTGGAATGCACCGTCTTGGATTCAAATAATCATAAACTGTGCAGTAGAGCTTTCCCTTTGCAATGATATACAATGCAGGCCACTTATATCTCAGCTGCACCTCAAAAAACCAGTGGAATCAACTTCTTGCAAGTGCCCTGCTGGAGTTTGCTGATGGCACTTTGATTTCTCACCACCTCCTCACATGCAGTCTTCTGATGCAGCTCATTTTGCTGTCTTCCTTTTCTGCTCCAGTGTAGATGTCTCAGAATCTGATACAACATGAGGCCTGCCACAACCCTTTCGGGAGGAAAGAAGGGTCTATGTAACCTAAAATACATTGTCATGGTTAATTATTCCTGTAATGTGGTTTTGCTCCTATTCAGATTTCATTTTGATAAAGGCTTCCCTGAAGAGAAATATTTATGACTTTTGCCCTAATCCATAATGTCCTTTCCTCAAGGCTTTAGAATAGCTAGAATCTAGCTATTTCTTTTTTTTTTTCTTCTGAAACTTGAAGTCAAACTAGTGAAAAATCTGTATGTACCATTTATGTCCTGTAACTATTTACAGTTGTCTTTTAATCAGAGCCTACGATTGGTCTTTAGGCTTTCTCTGAGCTTCTTTGTGTGCTTTGTGGGCTTTTGGGGAGGTTTTTCTTTGTTGTTTGTTGTTTGGTTTTTGTTTGTTTCTTTATGTTTTTTGTGTCTTTTTTGTTTGTTTTGGTTTTGGTGTTTTGGTTTTTGTTTTGTTTTGTTTTGTTTGAGTTTGTTTTTGTTTTATTTTTGGTCAGAGCTGGTGATTCCTGAGAGGGAACAGGGTGTTAACAGTCTGTAGCTGGGCTTGCAGAACACAGCTCCTTGTCTGAACACTGTGTGGCCTGTTAAGTCCAGGACATGTCAGAAAGACTACTACTGTTTGCATCAGCCCTGCACTTTCTAACTCCAGGGTTTCTGCTGCCTCAGTGAAGTGTTTCTGTCCACAAGCATACTGTGTTTGGCAGTACCACTTCCAATAAAATTAACATCAACCAGTTTTATCTCTGCTGGATCCCTCTTGTATCTATATCCGCTGTTACTCCTCTCCTTAAGGAGCAATATGAATGCTGGTTTGTTGGTCTTAAGGTGTTTATGAGTGTTTTTAATAAAGTTTTGGTTTATGACAAGATGCTACGGCAACCACGGCAACAAAAACTCGCTATTTGCTCTGTTAGTAGTTACTGTGGTTTAATCCTGGCTGACAGCTCAGCACCAGGCAACCCCTGCAACTGGATGTGGGGCAGAATTGGAAGGACAAAAGTGAGAAAGCTTAAGGGTTGAGTTAAAGATGCTTTAATAAATAAGAAAAAACCCTCAAAACTCAAACCACATTTGCTTACCACCAGCTGACTGATGCCCAGTCAGCCAAGCAATGGCAGCCCTGGCAAACTTTTCATCCAGTTTTTATTGCTGAACACAATGCCATGTGGTATAGAATATCCCTTTGGTAAGCTGGGGTCATTTGTCCCAGCTGTGTCACCTCCCAGCTGCTTTCTGCTGAGGTGGTGTGATGGGCAGAAAGGCCTTGACATTGTGCAAGCCCTGCTCAGCAGTAACTAAAACATCCTTGTATTATTAACACTGTTTTCATCACAAATCCAGACCAGCTGCACAAAAGCTACTATGATGAAAATCAACTGTCTCAGAAAAATACATTGGAACTACAGTATGCTTCAAAGGTAAAAAGATAACCAAATGAAATGTGATAGTAATAAAAATCAGATTTTTTAGCTGATCTAATTTTGTTAGTTTATCTTCTCAGGTGCTTTAGTTGGTGTACCTTTGGTCAATACTATATTTATTACACATTCTCTCTGTAGATGCATATTTAATATAAAATATTATACAAATAGTATTTAACAAATGTTCAAGACTGAACAGAACAAGTCACAATTTCATAACTAGTGTGATCGTAGTTGTTTAAGTTCCTGACATGCAAAATAGGGCTCTCCATCAAAGGAGAGTTCACTGCCTAATTTGCTCACTTTATGCTCATTCAGTTCTGCACTTCAATATTCCACTGCAAACAAAAAAGTCCTTCAGTAAATGGAAACCTTTTGGTGAATGAATTGGGGACCACATCAAGGCTGAAACTTCAAATAAATAAATGTCATGACAGATTTAATTGGGTCCATGTGTTCAGTATCAACAGCTCCTAAGTAGAGTTTGTTACCAATGAAGAGGAACAGCCAGCAGGAAATAGTGGCATGCTGAATTAAACTTGAACACTCTAATCAAGCTAAGGCAGAGGTGTAAATTCTGCTTCTTTGATGCATCACTCACCAGTGTTGTTAGCTAACAACAATTTGTTTGCTCTGTTTTGTTGAGGCAACTGATTGGGTTGGATGACATTTATTTTCTGTGGTATTGGTAAAAAGGACAAGTAAAGATTTTCTAAAGTAATTTCAAGGAAAGGAATGACTCAACAAGCAAATTTGCAATGCCACTGAGGGGAAGAAACCTTATTTGATTATACGGTGTCTTGATTAGTGCTGCTGATTATGCGGTTTCTTTTATTGTATCCAAAGGAAAAATACTGAGAATGCTAAGAATAGTATTTCATAGGAAAAAATGTTTCTATTGTTGGGAAAAATTAATGTAATACCTGTGATGTTAAACTTAACCTGTGCCTTACCAAGGGACCCATGATTTCTTGGAGACATTAAAATTCATTCTTTTCTCATTACATTCACTGGGTGATGGGGATATATGAATGGTTGCAGGAAGGTGGCAAAGATGCCTCCAGCCAAACACAAATTAGTTGTTCCTCTGTGGCTATTAATTTCTAAGATACAGTTGCTAACTATGTAACTAAACAATTTTTTTCTGCCTTATCAAAGGACAAGACTGCAGTGTAACTTGTTTAGAGAATTTTTTTCTTTTGTGTAAATCTTCAGTTGTTAATTAAAACAGTAGACTGATCAAAGCATCCTACCCTTAAAATATTTTGCAAACTCTTTAATGCTCATTTTTACAACCTGATAAATCTCCCAGGAGCATAAAAAATCTACTTTTTATGTGGATCTATGATGTCTAATAATATGTGCTATGTTAGAGTATCATACGATATTTATAGGCATAATTTTTAATCACTGACACTAAAGCAAAATTTTTAAGACTAGATGATAACCACTAGATGGTATTCCACCTAGTAGCCCTTGGTTGGTTTCAGACTGTTGGGTGCTCCCATCCTATTCCCACCTTTCTTTTGGAGAGGATGGGAGCTATTTGAAGAGCAGACCTCCTTGGAGAACTGAGTAGCCCTTGTGTACCTGTGGGTATTCATGTCTGTGCAGAGACGGGAGGCTTGCCTCAGTCCCTATATACATGCACGCATCAAGGCCAATGTCCCAAGTGCAAAAGCAGAGCTAGAAGTCTTTCTCAGGCTGTCAAATTCTTTTGGAGATCTGTCACACTTCTTTCCTGACAGAATTAGGAAATATAGAAAACTTAATCAAACTATAGTTTTATTTTGCATTCTGACTTATTCAAAGTCCCAGGTAATAGCAGCAACTCGCTGAGGAATCTACTGGGGGAATCTACAATATATACAAATTTGGTATTGCTCAGAGGACTACCAAGGGTTCCCGCCTTCTTGCTCTGCCTGTAAATGGCTCTGTTTACTCTGTTTGTTCTCAGAGAAAAATACTTCCCAAAGAAGGAAGATAACCTACAAAGTCCAAGCACAGTGTTCTAGAGCTGGAAGAAGAATTTCCTTATCGTAGGATCATAGAACATGTTGAGTTGGAAGCGACCTATTAGGATTGTGGAGTCCAGCTCTTGACCCTATGAAGGACACCCCAAGAGTCACATCCTGTGCCTGAAAGCATTGTCCAAATGCTTCTTGAACTCAGACAGGCTTCGTGCTGTGACCACTTCCCTGGGGAACCTGTTCCAGTGCCCAACCAAGGGAAAAAACTTTTTCCCAATATACAACCTAAACCTCCTCTGGCTCAGCTTCATGCCATATCCTTGAGTCCTGTAACCGGTCACAAGAGTGGCGAGATTGGTAGTTACCCCTCGAATGCAGTGGCTCAGCAAAGCACGGGGGTTAAAATTTGAAAATTATATGCCATTACTAGTTAATTCTACTGTCTTCATTGCATTGTTATTCCTTTATGGCCTGCAGACTCAATGCAGTATTTCCTAAGGTTTAGTTTTAAAAGGCAATCTGATACAAAATGTATCATTGTGGGGCACCATATCTGAATTTAGCAGACTGAGGCATGAGTTAAGAAGTGTAGATTTTCACCAAGAAAACCAAAACATTCTTCAGATGGTAGTAGCATTTGAGATTCAGAACCAAATATTAAAGGATCATCTACAGAATCCTCTAGTCCTCCAAACAAGACTCCAAAAACAATTCAAGTTTTCAGAGCCAAATATCCTAGGGGACTTAAAACTTGTGGGAAAAGAAACTGCGCGTGTAATTAGTTTCACATGTTATACATGTGTCTGTGTCTACCTGCTGTAAGTGGTCTTTCTATGAGATGAACTGTCACTGCTGTCCATGACTGTGGATACAGAATTTAGAACCTCCCTTAGGATGATATCTTTCAGGTATAAATAATGTCACTACTGGGAAGAAACACACTGTTTTAGAAAGAGCAGATGGCAACAACAAATAAGCAATTATCCTAGAACCCTCATTGCATCACAAAATGATGATAAGGTTTTCTAGTAATATTGTACCAGAAATCAAACCATTTCAATAGTGAAGACTATGTTTTCAAAAGCAGCAGATGATTCTGGTATTAGAATCAAGAAAGTGTATTCTTTCTCAGCTGTGAGAGACCAAAGAGCAGCTCAGTTGTAAGGCTGAAATTATCCACTGTTTGTGAAGCTTTGAGCACCATGACTGTAGAGGACCTTTAATCTCAGCCTAAGGTGTTAGGGAGAGCTTTCAAGTGGTGACATGCTTATCTGAAGCTTCAGAGGGCATTATTCAGAAAACCAAACTGATAATCCCATCAGGTAAATCTTCTGAAACATTTTAATACTTATGCTTCTTGCTGGAGTAGAAAGCCATGGGCGGATCCAAAGCCAAAAGCAATAATTGGGAACCACTCTTGATGAATTACTTCAAAGCACTTTGGATCAAACTCATCGTGACAGCAGGCTTTCCTCTGGTATGTTAATACTTTTATACTCAGCTTTATCCAAAGCAGGCAGTGAACTGAAAGGCAGAAGTAAAACAAATGTTTTTCTGATCTTGAAGGGAATCTGAAGATGACTGTAATTACCAAAGAGAATCAGTTCTGATGTGAGTAGAGAAGTGTGAGAAAAGAGAAGATGTAAAGGAAACCAATGTATGATCACTGTAAAGTGAAGGATAATAAAAGCGAGGTGCCTATGCTGCAGATCAAACTCCCATGGCAATGGCCACTCCACATCTGTTCCTTTCTGTGTCTGAAGGTAATTCTGAAAAGTGCATGCATATGATGCCTTATGTTGTACAAGCCCAAAAGCATCTGTGTAATGATTTAGCATGATTGCCTCCAAAAAAAAAAAAAAGACAAACCCCAAAAAGACCTTCAAACCAACATTATTTATTTTAATAATTTTTATAAACCCATATGTCAGAAGTGGAAAATTAATAATTTACATGTAATATCTACAGTGTTCAGAGCAGCTGTATAGTAGTAAACTCATTTATAAATGCGTTTCATGCTAGTGATGTTGTCCTTTATTTAGTTATTTATGGAGGTCCCAAGAAAGTCATTTACTGTTGAAAGTTCTTGGAGTGAAATAAAAACATATAGATAATTATGACGGCATTTTTCAGCAGAAACATTACATCTCTTTTCCAATATTCACAAAACCTTAAAAACCACATAATATGTTTCCTTTACTTTCTAGCTATTCAGCAAAATTGTGGTTGTCTATTCAGTTCTAGTTAGATACCTCCTTGGAAGCCTGCTGTGGAAAGCTAAAGGAGGATGTAATCGATATCCCCATATTCTGAATCCTCAGCCCTCACTGAGAAACACCCTTACACAATTGAAATATTTAAGATGTATTTTGAAACTGAATCTCTTTTAGAGCCGCAGTAGGAACAGAAAACCCTTTGAGATTTAATTACTGTAAGGACTATTTATCTTTTCCGTTTTCAAATAGATGCTTACTAAGCACGGTCATGGTTGCTTGTCAGGAAAGGACTATTGCCATATATCATTACGAAATTAAGGTCCATTTTCAAGGTACCATTACAGCAGCACAAAGGCATGAGCATTATACTGAAAAGGCAGTGAAATGTCATTTACTTCAGACTCTATGCAGCATCTCTCTTTTCTTCTTTGTCGCATTTCTGATGTTACCCATCTATTTACACCAGATTATTCTCTGCTGCTTGTGACGTGAGGGAAAGTGAAAAAGGAACCTGTGCAGTGTCCACTACAGACACTGGAAAATTAGAAATGGGAAAGGTTGGTCAGCTAATTTTCCACATCAACTGATTGTGTTGGATTATGAATGGGCAGTTTCTTACCAACACATGTATTATCACAAGGGAACAGGAAGTGGGTTGTGCCCCATGGAGGAGTAAACTGTCGTGTGCAAGCATTGTGGACCATCTGACCAAATAGGAGAATCAGGCTGACAGGTTAAGAGCCAGCCTCAGTATTTTTCATTGCTGAAGGCAAAGTGCACTCTGCCAACCATGGTAAGTAGTGAGTGCATCAATCAGAAATCACAGAGTGGAGGTAATGTGCATGTAATCCCAGTGAACTCTAGATTTATTGACCCTTCAACTGATTCACAGGATGAGCCTAATAACACCAGGCCAAAAACTACATACGTAAAGGGAGATAGCTAGGACTAGTCCTCTCCTGCTTCCTTTCATACATTTTTAGCACTGCTCTTTTTATTTTATTTTTTTTTTCCCTAAAGAAAGCAAAAAAGCAAGGTGAAGATCAGAACCCAAGTCTGATCCAAAGAGACTTCCTCCCTGCCCCAATCTGGTGTCTGAATTTTGAGTCCTGCTCAGTTAAAGTCACTTTAATCAATGTCCTCCAAGTCACCTGAAGGTAATACACGTAACAGAAGGCTCTTGTCTGAGGGCTGGAGGAACCTGAGCTCCAAACCTGCCAAAAGAAAAACACTTAAATATTTTGTTTCTCCCCTCGTGAAACAGGGATGATAATACTGTCTTTTTGGAAAAAAATAGCTATATGACTCTATTTTTGCTTCTGTAGATTCTGTAAATTTATTCATCTTCTGTTCCTCATCAGCTTTAGCTGGAATCACAATCTTTGCCTCTTCAACCCTGCCCAATCCTCTTCCTTGGTCCTGCTGTGCTCCTCTCCCAGGACTGTGCCTGCTCTCTATCCCTGAGGCCAGGATTTCTCATGGCAGCAGTGGGTGTATTTTTCCTTTCTTTTCCTCCTTTCTTCCCGTTGGCTGTGCAAATTTCTTTTTACATCCTGCTTTTGTTTAAGCACCTTTGGGGACCCCCCAGGCTTGTCAGTCATGGAAAATAGATTGCACTGAGAATAAAGCACAGACTGGGATAAGGCAGTAAAGGAAAGACACATCTGATGAGGTAAATGCTGGCCCAGAGTACTGAAGAAACCACAGAGCAGCATTAACATTTCCAGGCAGCTGGCTCAGCAGTGATGTATGCTCCTACTGGTTAAGCTACAGTTGCTTTCAGTGCTCTCGGAGTGCTGTGCTCCACAGGAATGAAAGGAGTAGCAGGCTAGTGGTGCTAAGAAAAACATGTACTTGCTTCGCTTGTGGTCAGGACAGGACACACAAAGCATGGCTCCAAAAATCTCCTCTGCAAGCACCTTCTCCAGGTACACCTGAAGAGAAAGAGCAGCGAGCAGCAGTTCAGAAAAGACTGACGGTCTCTCCAGAGGCAAGATACACAATTGCTGCTGTCAAGCCTGTATCGGCAGCAGCATCTTTGCAGTGGTGAATGTTCAATAGTAATCGTGATATACACAACTCTTTAAACAAGACCCATTGCCGTGACAAACACCAGCTGAAGGAATGTTTACATGCTGACAGATGCAACCTGCAGCCACTTGTGGTTTATAGCCACGGACAAATAATAGTGTAGACAAGCTGGATCTGATTTTTCTCACTTGATCTGTTGAATTAGCAGTGTTATGCTGCTGTAAAGGAAAGAATAGCTAAACCTGTGGTGTCTTGATGGGTTTAATTGAGGACAGTCTGTATTCAAAGGGCAACAGATCAGCGCATGCTCTGGGCTCTGTGCCTGTACAGGGGCAAATGAGGATGCAAAACGGTCCTTCCCTACACACTGTGGCCTTTCCACATGCTTTCTTTGTGACCTTGTGTCCAGGCATACAATGGCAAATGGGCAAAAGCAACTTCCCAGTGTCCTGTCTCAACCAGTTCAAAGGCCAGCCACGAGTTTAATGTGGAACAGACACTCACTGTCATACTTTACAAAACATGCACTGTACCAGGCAATGGCAACAGGAGGCTGCAGCTCATTAGTTCTCTACTGACAGCAAATAAAGTCACTGAACCTTTCTAGGGGGGAGAGCACAGAGGGCAATAATCTGCTGCTGAAGAGTCACATAAGAAAGAGCAGAGAAATCCTGGGGATGTCTGTACTGCCGTGAGCCAAAGCTGGAAGAGGACAGTGATGGATATCACGTGTTAGGTTGTAGAAAACATAGAAACATGGTTGATGTCTTATACTGCTTAAAGCCAATGCCTAAATATTGTAATGTTAAAAAAAACAAATCAGTGGAGATCTTGTTCCACTGTAGAGTATTTTGTCATATTCCTTAAAGTATAGATTTTCTGCTGCAGAATGGGAAGTGATAAAGCACCTTCTGTGTTGCCTCATAATCCTGCCAGTAAGTTTCAAATGCAGCATCCATTTAAAGCAACATCAATATAGGATAAAAAGCAACACCATCAGGGAAGAGGTTACGTTTAGTTGGACTTACTTGTTTCGTGTTTCTTTTCCTTGTTTGAGCTTTCTCTAGAAGGTTCTATGTTCTCTTTATTGGCAGCCAACAATAAAACTCTACAGGTGATCCAAAAGGCTTTGAAGGTAGGATTTTCCGGGATAGAGTTTAATTGCTTATAAAACCTCCACGCACATGTTGAGCTCAGGGAGGATTCCTGCAGGCTCATCATCAAAAACCTGTTTGATTTGTATTTGCCAACTTTCCTGGTAATATCACATGTTCACATTAATTACCTCATTAGAGTACCAAACAAGAACTTACAAGAGAAGTGGATACATATTTTTCTCTCTGCTGTTTAAATATGAGTCATTGTTAGTGGCAAAAGACACAGAACAAAACGTGAACACACAGGCATGCAATTAGCTATCTTATGGAAAACCACCACTGATGTTTCACAGCTTCTATTTTCACAATATTTGTTTAGCTTTTCTGTCTTTGAGGACAAACTATTCTTACATAGCTGTCAGCATCTGTAAAAAGTTTTCTTTAAAGATCTAGTGACTACTATGCAATATTTTTTATATTTTTAGGTTTTTTTCTTTTTCAAGAAAAAAGGAAAGAAGTTTGCTTCTTAAAAGAAGTTTGCTTCTTTTAAGAAGCAAACAAGTTTATGAAGCAAGTTTGTGAACCAGACCATACAACTCTGAAGGAAGACATAAGTTCATGATCTAAAGGAATGCTGAGGCAAACTCTTTTGGCCCTTTTTCTGACCCAGAGTTCTCAAAAAGTATGCTCAGAGATGCCAGGAATTATCTGTCAGTTGCAAAAGACAATAAAATATTTGCCATAAAAATTATTTGCTTCTAGTGTAGAGAAAAATACAGAAGGAAGATGTGCCCATTATCTTTGATGTCAATAGGTTTAAAATTGGGAAAAAATTGTTACATGGATGTAGTGGAAGATATGGGGATCAAGTTTTGGCTTCTGCACGAGTACAGTAAATCCTACCTTATGGGACAGGTAAAATCCAGAATATATTATTGTTTACTGCTCACTGGACTTTATGACAAGTTTGTGCAAGTTAAAGCTACTTTAAGCTGCATTATGAGATCAAACTGTCTCAAGGATTGTTTATCAGGGTTCTACAGTGAATACAGCTCAAAACCTCATCGTGGGTGATGAGTGAGTACAGTACAAAACTTCATCATCCCCAAGTCTAAGTCTACTTGAAAAAAATATCTACAGCAAACCATTCTTCATTCGGAAGCTTGTTTGTATATGCTGCTTTTTGGTGTGTTGTGGATTTTTTTTAATTTTTAATTTATTTGCTTTATCCTGCAATTATAAATCCCAGTTTTAATAATCTGTAAAACTGTGACATAGTATTGTGCTGAACCAGTCATAACACTAATATCTGTGTCTAGGTACAACTCTAAATTTCTGGAGTTTCTCATGGCACTTGGATTTTGTGCAGGCTCCAGACAAACCTGGGGACAGTCAGCTATAAAACAAAGAAAACCATAAAGAATAAAAAGGGGGGTTTAGAATGTTTTGCTTTTCTTTTTTTTGATCCCTTTTAGGGTTTTTACTGACATTCACTCTTTGACTTGGCCACTTTGATCCCAGTCTCGCACAGTTGTTTCTCACTTCTTGTTCTGCTACTTGTATCTTATATCCAGGTTTTATCTGTAGGGATATCTCCAGATAAGTCCTTCATAAGCAGAGGGATACCTCTGGAGGGATATCTGGCTTATCTCCTGCTCCTGTGGGCCATGGCATTCACATGAAAGAGGTCTAAAAAAGCTCATACAGTCACTGTTCCTGCCATGTCTGGAGACTGTACCCTTCAGATGAGAGTCAGTAACTAAAAACTTAAGGCTTGATGGGCATACTTGCCCTTCCTCACAGGGCTTTGCTGACCTGCACTACCTAGTCATGGAGGTTTTCTCTGAAATACTGTTTCAAATACTGAGAGAGTTGGAGTTGTTTGGCCTGCAGAAGAGAAGGTTCCAGGGACATCTTACTGAGGCCTTTCAGTACCTAAAGGGGGTTTATAAGAGGTAGGGTGACAGACTTTTTAGCAGGGCCTGTTGTAACAGGATGGGGGTGATGGTTTTAAACTTAAAGAAGGAAAATTTAGACTAGATACAAGGAAGAAGGTTTTTATTATGAAGGTGGTGAAACACTGGAACAGGTTGCCCAGAGAGATGCCCTATCCCTGGAAACATTCAAGTTAAGGTTGAATGGTTCTCTGAGCAACCTGATCTCATCGAAGTTGTCTCTGTTCATTACACTGAGATGGACTAGATGACTTTTAAGGGTCCCCTCTAACCCAAACTATTTTATGATTCTATGATAAATGCACAAGACTCAGGAACTGTTGATGTTTGTTCAACTTGCACAATTTGTGTATGGTTGATAGATTAGTTTGCAGTTGAATCTTAAATGGCATGATTGGGAAATACCTAATCCAGTATATTAGAGTAAATAGTGATGTGAGAGAATGAAGAGGAGTTGTTTCAAATAGCACTTTTAGTTAGGGAGGCACAAAAGAGGGTTCCAAAGACTGAAAAAACAGTCTTAAAGCCCTACTCAGGACGCTGTTGAGGCTGCAACACAAGAGAAACTTTTAGAAGGTTATAGAAAACAGTGTACAGAAGCAGAGACAGAAAGAAAAGGAGATTTTAACTCACATTTCAGTTAGAAAACTGCACTTGGCAAAAGTGTTGCTCTCCAAAGTGAAAATGGCAGTCCCATCAGCTTTCCCAATGGTCTCATCAATTTTCACTGTGAACAAAACCCATTAAACACTGCTCATAGAAACCTTGATCAGAAAAGGAGGAAAGATTTACCAAATATCAGCATGCTTATTTTCAGTGTTTGGAAACCTGACAGAGGCCCCTATCCAACTCTACATGATCCCAGTGGAAATCCTCCTTCCCCCTACTGATTTTTTTGGGATCCAGACTCAGCTTGGTGCAACAAAGATGGAAAGTTAGGGTCACATCAAAATTCCTGTAATTTGCAGCTTTTTTGGAAGGCTTGCTTGAAGTTTGTTCCCTTCCACTCACATACACATTACACACCAGCCAGACGGGACACTCAGACTTACTGACTTTCTAAATATTTCCTGAAACCTCTGGAATGTTTTGGGGAAGATCCAGGAACTGGAAAAATATAATCATGGAGTTTCTTGAGGGAAAAAAAAAACCACCAAAACCCGAAAAACAACACAGTGGTAATTATTGGAAAGAGCCTTATTTAGTGTGATTGAGGGAACCCGGACGTTGCTGAGCGGGCAGAACAGCCGAGTGAGGTTCCAGGTAGATTGACTTATGCTGGGAATCAGAGCCACGCAGCTGAGATTGAAGCTGCCGGGCTCAAGCTGAACTCTGCCTGGGTTCTTAAGGGCTGGTGCAGCCATACACAGTGCCATCTAGTGGGTCGGGACAGCTTTTAACCGCTTTTTGGGCTCCCGGAGCAGCTCTGAGGTCAGCTGCCTGAACCTGCCAGTGATGGCTCTCTAGCTGAAAGGTCTGGTACATTGATTTTCTCGTTGGCACTGTGAAGCATTGCTGCAGAGATAAATATAGGGCAACACACAAAATGTCAGGAAGATCAGAATTTACCAAGAACTGCATGAGACTGAAAAACAGCAGGGAGAAATACTCCTGGGAAATATAGGAAATGGCCTTAATAGGGCATGTGAGGTTTTTTACCCTTCAAAATGAAGAGTAAAGAGTCAAAAAGCACTTCTCTCTCACCTCCCACCAACACTTGGTGGGTAGAAGGACAGATTTCTTTTCTCTCACCTCATCCCTTCACATTGATCTGGGACAACTGGGGCTGAAGACACTTCTCTCATGCCTGTCTGCTGTCTCTTACTCTTGTAACCAAAGTTAGATTCATCATTATGATGGGCTCAAGAAATAATATTTTCTAGGTCTGATTAGGAAGGATCTTTGCATTTTTATGGAAAGTACAAAATTTCTGATGTGGGAAGATGCCAAGAGTATTTTCTACAACTCTTTTTGTAGTAAAAGTGTGGAAATTATTATAAGATGTTGCAAAATACTCTGAGGGTTTTGCAGTGTGGGAAAGAGTGGGGTTCTTTGATCAAGCAGCATGTTACCTGTTGTGGACAGGGGATGGACTCAATGATTCATGCAATCTCTTCTAGTCTTTTTTTCCTTCCTCAGAGTTTGCTCTGCTCTTTTGCTTCCAAGGAAAGAAGAGTACAAGATTTCATCCCCTGGCTCAACTACAGGCTGCTTTCTCACTTCGTTTAGCACTCTGAATAACTGCTGTTCGTGAGATAATTGACCCATGTGAATTCACTGGGGGATGCAAAGTCTGGCCTTGCTTGCTGTGTACAGTGTGCTTAGAGATGGCTTTCAAACCATCATAAAAGTCTTGTTTGTGCTAAATAGTTGTCTGTCTCTTGAGACTGATGGGGTGTTAGTGTTCATGTTCCCTGCAATAGAAGTTGCATGACACATCAGAACATAGTTTTCTTAATTATATGTGCAGAGGATCCTGTAAGCAGATGGAGCCAGAAACAATGCCACATCAAAGGTACCCAGGAGAGACAAATGCTGAAACAAGTGAAAACTTCAAATTAGTGACAGAAAATACTTTTTTTTTAAGCTTTACTGTGGCCCTAGATTTACCTTCCAGAGTTATAGCCTCCATCTGTCATTTCTTTCTTAAGTACGAAAAGGAAGTAGACAAATATGGTAATTGTGTAAACTCATGCTTAGATATTGCTGTTGATTTTCTACCTTAACAAGCATATATTTTGTTCTTAATAAATGCTTATTAAGCATATTATGCTATAAGTGCAAATAGAGGAGCAACTTTTTTCTAAAGAAAGAATACAGACTTACCCAACTCAAAGTATCTAGAGTGACTGGATTCCCATACACAAATTAACCATTTATCACTCTGGGTCCTGATCCAGGGAAAAAATTCAGTCTTTGCATAATTTCAAGCATGTGCCTAGTCCCTTTGAAGTAAATGGAAAAGAGTTAATGGGGGTCAGAGCCTCAAAATGGGGGTTGTCCGTTTATTCACTCAAGTACCTCCCACACAGAGATCATGATTCTCTTCCAGGTTAGTGCACACAGAGTAGTGGGGTGTTTTCAGCCTCTTTCATTCTCTTGGGATCTTCTCCTCCTCGTTCTTAATATGCCTGACTTCACTGCTGTATTTCACAGTCCACTTCCCTAAACCACAGCTATCATCATTCTCCTCTCACCTCATCCCTATATTATCATAGGAGTATCTCCACACAGGCAGATGCCACCCATCAGTGACCTAGAGGGCCAATTGCTCAGTAACTCTCATACCTGTCTCCACATAGGAAATCACCGATGATCAGTTGTTAAATTCTGGTGTTAACATGTTCCCATGGGCAGACAGGTTCAGTACAGACAGAGCTAGACTTGCTCTCCTGGCTGCCACCACCAAGCTGTAGTGATTCCATCTAAAGCAGGATTCCTATATTTAATTGATTTGGTGATCAACATGTGCAGAACTGGTCTGAAACCCTTCCAACACCACTAAAAGTACATACAGCATAGTCTGGGAACCTCTGTCTAGAAAGACACATACATTTACTGGAGAAAACCACGATCCTTGAATATCACATACCTTCCCTCATGAGCCATCAGACACATCTTTCATTTAGACAGGCACAGAATCAATACTTATTCCCGTAACAGATATCTGACTAATAGGTTAGAAATGTCTTTTATGAGTTTTTCACTACTATCCTTGCTTCTGTAGCATGACGGTCCAAAAAACTGAAATACTCACCAGAAAGGAAAATAAAAAAAGAGCATAAATATTCACAGTGTGTGTAGGAAATCTTGGATTAATACACGTCTGAAAACCTTCATATGTGTCTTAAAACCTTCCTTTGTCTGCAACACAGATCGAATGTACCTCAGTGTTTTCAGTCTGAAGCACACTCTTCTGCTCTAGAGCTATGCTTGTATTTATACATTTATTTCTTTTTTCTAACTTCTTGTTTTCACTTGACTTTTTTCCATGTAATTTTCTTGTCTTTGCCTTTGGCTATGCACAGCTTTTTCTGAAAGAACATTTTGTACCCAATCTCTAGGCAGGTTAGTTTTCATGTGCATGGCCACTGAAGGGGCTGGGGCTGGCAGCACCAGCTCATGGAATTTGTGGATCCCCTCACGTTGCTTTTTGAAAACTTGGAGGGGGATACATTTAGACTGAAAAGCAGGAAATAATACCCAATTTCTATGAATATGAGTCATATTGCCAACTCATGCTTACTGTTCTGGAAATGTATTTGGAAGATAATTTTTTATTTTATTGCTAGCAGCAAATAGTTACTTTGAATCATTTGTCATTTTTTTCCCCCCGGTCTCCATGCTGCATCCTGAGTTATTTCTTGTTCAAACAGGTGCCAAATTCCCCTTTCCTTCTTCTCAAAAAAGCAACCCCAGCCAAACAAGGAGTAGTTATGATTTCTGTCACCAGCAGCACAACTCTCTAGTAGATGGACATCAGTATGGAGACTGGGAGAGCAAAGTCCCTCCCGCTGTAAGTAAAGTCCAGGCTTGTAACCACCTGAGGTTTCTAATTGTCCGTAAGTCTATGGTACCCTATGAGATGCATCCCAGAGTCCTAAAGGAATTGACTGGTGTAATTGCTAAGCCACTCTTCATGGTATTTCAAAAGTCATGTAGTCAGGTGACTTGAAAAAGAGAAACATTTTACCCATCTTTAAAAAAGCTAGAAAGGGGGACCCTGGGAAGGTGTCAGCCTCACCTCTGTGCCTGGGAAGACCATGGAACAGATGCTCCTAGAAGCTATGCTAAGGCACATGGAGGAGAAGGAGGTGATTTGAGACAGCCAGCATAGCTTCAGCAAGGACAAGTCCTGCCTGAGCATCCTAGTGGCCTTCTGTGATGGAGTGATTACATCAGCAGACAAGGGAAGGATTACAGATGTCATTTATCTGGACTTCTCTAAAGCCTTTGGTACAGTCCCCCACAACATCCTTCTCTCTAAACTGGAGACAGATTTGATGAGTGGACTGTTAGATGAATTAGAAAGTGTTTGGATGGTCGCATCCAGAGGGTAGTGGTCAATTGCTCAGACTCTTGATGGATGTCAGTGACAAGTGGTGTTCCTCTTGGGGGTCCATGTTTGACCAGTGCTATTTAATGTCCTAATTAGTGACATACACGAAAGGATCGAATGCACCCTCAGTAAGTTCACAGTTGACACCAAGCTGAGTAATGAGGTTGACACACCTGAAGGACAAGGTGTCATCTGGACAAGCTCATGGGAATCTCATGCGGTTTAACAAGACCAAGTGCCCCTGGGTCAGGGCAACCCCTGGTATCAATATTGGCTGGGGGATGAACAGATCAAGGGCAGCCCTGCCAAGGACTTGGAGGTGCTGGTGGATGAAAGGCTGGACATGAGCTGGCAATGCACACTTACAGCTCAGAAAGCTGATTGTGTCCTAGGCTGCATCAAAAGCAGAGTGGCCAGCAGGTCGAGGGAGGTGATTCTGCCCCTTTACTGTGCTCTGGTGAGACCTCACCTAGAGTACTACCTCCAGCTCTGGGGTCCCCAACACAGGAAGGACGTGGACCTGTTTGAATGAGTCCAAAGAAGGACCACCAAGTTGCTTAGAGGGATAGAGCACTTCTCCTATGAGGAAAGGCTGAGAGAATTTGGTTTGTTCAGCTTGGAAAAAAAAGGCTTCCAGGTGACCTAATTGCAACTCTCCAGTACATGAAGATAGCCTACAAGAAAGCTGGAAGGGGATTTTTTACAAGAGCACGTAGGGATAGGACAAGGGGCAATGGCTTCAAACTGAAAGAGAGTAAGTTTAGATTAGATATTAGGAAAAAATTCCTTACTGTGAGAGCAGTGAGGCACTGGAACAGGTTTCCCAGAGAAGGCATGTGGATGCCCCATCCCTGGAAATGTTCAAGACCAGTTTGGATGGAACCCTGACCAACCTGGTCTAGTGGAAAGTGTCACTGCCAATGGCACTGGGGCTGCAATTAGATGTTCTTTAAGGTCCTTTCCAACCCAGGCCATTCTACGATTCGATGAGGAATTCACTTAGTAGAAGGAAAGGTATGTGCATGTCCACATAGATAGAAAAGTAAACCAAAAATATCACTTTCTGTCTACTACCTCTCATATTGAGATAAACAATACTGTGATATTGGGAAGGCAGGAAGAGCAGTGTAATCAGTGTTCAAAATGGTTTCTTCTTAAAATATGTTTGATTGCTCTGAAAGCTTTCACTCTCTGGACTGTAATTTTCCACTCTGGTTGTCTCCTCTTACTTGTACGAATACTGGTGTAATCCTGGATGAACATAGAATAGTCTGGGTTGGAAGAGACCTTTAAAGTTTATCTAATGTACCCCTCAACAATGAGCAGGGACATCATCAATCACCAGCTCTGTCATTTTTAGTAAATCCTACCTGGATGCAGAGCATCCAGTAAATAACAGCTGAGGTTGGCAACACTTAGCAAGTGTTTCAGAACTTTCAGAGCAGTCTAAAATTTTGTCTGGGCAAGAAGAAACAGCAGCAGCATAACTGCACTGCCCTTAATCTTACTCTGCAGTCCGTTCAAGTTATGTAGCTCTGCCTAAACCAGCAAGCTGTCTATCAATTCCAAGGTATGTTGATGGGATATGTCAGGTGTTATCTGTGTGTGTGTGCTGAATGATCAGTTATAATGATGGAAGTATTACTGGGAAAATATTTAGAATAGTGTAAAGGTGTGTTCTCCTCCACAGATAAGGTCACTGGTCATTTTTCAATAAAAACAACCAACAAATCTATCAGAGAAATCTACCTGTTCTTTTATCTTCTACACCATGGTCCTTTTTTCATCACAAGGTGTTCTTACCATGCTAAGCCTTTAATGTTTGCTTTGCTCTTTCAATATTCTGACGTTGATTGTTTTTCTACCTTTTTTTTCCCCTTCCCCCAGAAACTCTCTTTAATGATGTTCTGTTTATACTGTTTGTCAGAGCTCACACTCAGTGTATATCAGGGATCATTGGTTTTGCTTAAATTGACTTTTTCATGCTCTTTTGTCATTTGTACCACAGCCAAACAAAAAGGGTAAAATGAATGCTGTGGCCTGGATGCATTATTTCTAGACAGAGATGGTAACCTCTTTGACATTAGAATACATGCTAAAGAGGGTTACAAGAGACCTTGTTTTCCTGTAAGAAACCTGTCCAGACTCTTGAGCTGCCAGCCCCAGAATATGAAATCAAGGGAAGAATCTGATCTAGATACTGTCTGCCAAGGATCACTTTACTCTGCCCGGGGCCTGGTAGCATCAGCACTGCTAAAACAGGAGGGACAGGCCTAGGGAAATAGAGGAAACATATGAAGGAAAAACAGACACAGCTTTATTTTGTGCCTCATCTTTATTTAGTATGAACTCATATGTGGAAATGCTTGGTACTTTGAAGCATGTTAAAAATAATTGTTATTGTTATAAGAAATGCATTTACTCATTCAATAAAACAAAAGGTAAGCAAATATCTGATCCTGTGTACAAGGATAGGATTGACTTTTAATGAGCTCTGTACTCTCTTTTTAGTTCTTATACTTAGACTTGTAACTCTTGACCTTTTCCTGGCACGCCAACAATGTCAATGGTTTATAGAGCTATATTCGTAAAATAGGGCAGCTTTAAAATTTACATCCCTGGATATACTTTTCAAAGCAGGATGCCTGAGCTCATACAAAGCATACTCATATTTTTTCATTATCATTAAAAATTTGTGGATGGTGTCTTATTTCCAGAAAACAACAGCATTTCTATGAGACATTGGGGGTAATTTACGGCCTTGTCTTGTAATACAAATGGACCATCAAATAATATAGTGTAGAAATGTATGGTTGAAAGCAGAAAGTACAACAACCCAGTAGATTATCTATTCTTTGTCTTTTCCAGTACATTGATTTCTCTGGTTGGTACTGGATGAACACAATCCTTTCCTGATAAGTCCCTCCTGATAAGGTGTGTTTTTCAGCAAACTTTTTCTGGAACCATTAAAATGACATCACAGGACAGACAAATGGAGTATTTTTTTCTACAGAGCACTCAAAACTGAGGCCTAATTTCTACCACTATCACTTTCGTTTACTCAGCATTCTGAGTGTAACTGTTCACCTTCTGATGTTACTGAAACATGAAATGTAAGAACACCAGTAATGTAGCCATTATTTATCACTGAATAAAATCCGAGCTGTATATTTGTCAATGAATTGTTGTGACTTGCTTGCTTAAGTGGAAATGTTTAAAACAGTCAGGTGTCCAAATCCTGTTCTTTTTCTGAATTGCCTCATTGTTTGCTGATGGCTTACAGGCCGAATGATGACTTGAATGGGACTTGGGGAAGCACCTGTGCTTGAAGAGAATTGATATGAAGATGAGAAGGCAGTGCCAGATCATGCTCTCATGAAAGAGCATTTAGGCAGATATCCAAAGACTACTGAAAGAAGGACCTGAGGAAATAAGATTTGTAAACATCCGCCAGGTGAACAATACCTTAGTTGAGTTACGAATACCACAGGAAAGACTGATAATCTCCAGGAAGGTAAAGTTGATTTTTTTTAATAATTAAAGCTAATCTCTATCTGTCTTTTTGTTTGAGTACTTATTTCCTACACTTAGAAAGTCAAAGACATTAAGGTAATTTAGTGAAATGTACACAAGAATAAGGAATAAATATGCACATTACAATTTAGAGACATCATGCACAATGGCTTTTTGTCAACGTGTCATTTCCTCCTTTCAAGAGAAAACAATGACAGAAAACGTTAAGGCAATTCAGTCCCTCTTCTACTTTGTTTTTAAATTACATTTCATTATCTTTTCATAACTTTATTTAGATTTTAAGATATAAATAGATTTGACTAAGGGGCTGTTGATTCAAACTAGGTTTAGTGTGTGTGACTATTTGGAAGATTACTACAGTGTATCCAGTAAATAATTGAATGAAAATTTTGAATGCAAAGATTCAAAGCCTAGAAACATATATTTACCTCATCTGTCTTATGTATGACACTTACTAATGATCCTTATGTACTTTATTTGCAACTGCCTTATTCATAAATGAATTATCTGTCTTGTTATCTGTCTTGTAAATACTGAATATTATTTTTAATAATACATAATAAAGAACACATAATGAATAATACCACACACTAAATTTTAATTATATTTATATAATAAATGGTAGTGTTTTGTAGAATGATAAGATTTGACCTAGATAGGTAAAACATTTTTTGAACTACACTTGCTTTTGGTTTGATAGTGAGCCCTTGGTAACTACCCTTTCAATTACTTATTCAATTACTTATTCAATTACTTTTCAATTACTTATTCACCTAATCTATAGGGATTACGTTTTGTCTAGTGATGTGTAAACTTATTCTGTTTGTGGGAGGCTACCTACAGATGGATAACTTTATACAACTCATATACCTGTATAAACAACTGCATTCTACTTGAGCTTATAGTGTAATGACAGTCATGACCCTAAGTGGTGGTGCGACTCTAGTTCATGAACGAACACTCTAGACTGTATTTCCATTGTTTGTTTATGAAGATGTCATGTGAGGCACTATCATAAGCTTTTAAAGCCAGGCATATCATATCTACTGCTTCCTGTCTATCCTGTAAGCCACTTATGCTGTCAAAGAAAGAAATTCAATTGAGCTGAAAAACTTGGTTGGCTAGCACCCTACCAGGTATCAGTGAGATCTGCCAAGATTTGTCTTGGCAGCCTCTCCCATCAGAGCTATGAAAGTTGGCGGGCCATAGAAAAGCAGATGGTGTGCTTACTCTAAGGAATTATTTATAATGACATTGTTCATGATAAATCTATGCTGAATGTTTCTTATCTCCTTAGGAGTTTCCATATTTGCATTCTTTCATCAGGTGAAAGAATGACTGTGGAGGCATTAATTATTTCCTCTGATAAGTTGTGGAAAGAAGTTATACAAGACTGCAGAAAAGATCTTGTGATGCATTTTTTCAAGAAGAGAAAAGCAGGAAAACCCCCAAATAACTATAGAGCAGACATCATTGCTTTTATTTCTGGGGACAGACACTTAGAAGATAAGAAGATTATGAATATGCAGTAGTATAGCTCACTATGCAGGTCATAGTGAGCAATCCAGAGGCCCTGGTCATTGTTTCTGCAGACGTGCAGTGCCAAACATACCAGGGAAGGTCAATGAGTCAAAGTGACTGAGCAGTTGTGGAGGGGACTGGAACCCTATAAGCAATGATTACATCTACTTACAGAAGAGGATTGTTGGTGGGAATAGTGTAAGTGTAGCTGGTAGGAAGCTGCACTTGGACAATTCCCACATCTGCCAGGCTGGAGCACCTAAAGGACCGAGATCCTGCTTTGTCTTTCAATGGAGTCGGGCACAGAGAGGCAGACAAAAAAAAAAGTGGGGACATGATGTGCATAAAGTGGTTGGGGAAACACCAAGGTGGGAACTCTGTGCCATTTACATTGAAAATGTACAGGGATATTTCAGGATAAAAGGTATTTAATTTTCCTGGCACAGATTGGTAAATATTACTATCGGGCTTCCAGTAGCAATTCATTTATTGCACTCAAATATCAATGTTAACTATATCAGTATTGACTCATCTTTGCCTTTTCACCAGCAAATCAAACATTTCATGGTTTCATGCTTATTAGTGAGTAGTGTATTTTGCTTCCCTGCAGAAGCCACTCTATTCAGAGTAGTAGTTATCCCCACTTTTGAAGATTTCTACATATGTGAAAAATAAGAGAGAGATTGAATTATTCCTCTGTTAGGAATTTCCTGGATCTCTCTCTCTTAGGCTACCAACTTGGCCACTTCCTAGGTTGACCGTTTCCAGTCTTGACACTGCATTTCAACTCTCACTTCTTACACTCCACTGTGAATCAGGCAGGGAATAATTTGTAGAGTCCACTCTTTTGATCCCTTCCAGACTTTTCTGTCTTCAAATTGAAGAACTCAGAATTGCCCAGTTGAGAGTCATGCCAAAATGCATTTAAAAATCCCAAAAAATGTGTAAACAGCATCTACATAGGGAAGGGCTCTTACAACTTTGGCAATGTCTGTGCCAGAGCAAGACATCAGTATGCCTCATATCAATAAATCTCTGTCTTCTGACTCATGACTGCCAGGCTTCACATACCTGGGCATGCCTTAGAGGGACCTCTGCAGCTCAGATGGAGTGAGGGAGATAGATTAATTTGATGATGACAGCAGTCTTGGAGCACCCATAGTAGTCTGATACAGTCACTGGGAATTAGGTGGTTCCAGCAGGTGAAGAAGACTTATTGCCAAAAGAGATGTCTACTTCAGTTTGATCTGAAAAGATGTCAAGTCGCTGTACCTATTACAGCCACCACAAAAATGAAGTCCTACAGTGAAAAACAGCATTGTCAAGACTCCATCCTTAGAAATTAAGCTAACTAAGGATTTGAATAATTACAACAACAAAAATAAAACATCTCTGGAGAACAGAACACATGATAGCACCAGGTTTTTCTGATGGGCTGTTGTTGTAAAGTATTTTGTGAAAAGTGAATTTTGAACAGCTAAGAGCTATTTTTCCAAATGCAACCAAAATCTATATCCAGCATTTTTTTAAAAAAGAAATAAATTGACACATCTTTAATGAAACACCCATAAAAATCCCATTCAATAGAGTTCATTTGTTGTTAAGTCCACAAAACTGGTTGTGTGACAGAAGTTAATTGGTGTAAAGTTAGTGCTACTGTCTCTTAGATACTAACTCTGTCAGCTCTCTAGATTATAACATCTGCCTAGACATTTTTTATCAGAAATGCTACTATATTTATTAATTTATTTCTTTGCATCATCTTTTCAAGGATATAATAAGGGTGGAATTGTAAGAGTTTCTGGAACAAAATCTCAGTCACTGAGATATGAGTCAGCTCTGCATAATCTCAGCATTTCTGGATTTTTTTTTAATCTGTCCTTTTTTGTGACTTATTTACTCCTTATGGTAGTATTTTATTTTTGAAACTCTATTAGAATGCATGAGTTCAGCAAACATCCTCAAAACTTAGTGCTAGGAATGACAAGTGATGTAGAGAATTTGCTCCCTGGACTTATTAAAGAGACTCTCTGATCACTGAAAAGTAGTTAAAGCAGCATAGCACATCCTCACAAAATAAGTCAAAAAAGATTTCTACATGTCTAAAATGAAAATGTTGTTGTCATTTGTGCAGGCAAAGGGCAGGACAGCAATATCCCTGAGAGATTATCATTGTCAGAACACAATTCAAACCTGTGCTCTGCCAAGGGTAACCACACTGAAATTTTCTTTGCCTCAACTACCCATTGATTAAATGGTGATGATGGCACCCATGAGTCTTATCAGACAAAATTTTGAGGTACAGTGTGATACAATGCCAAACAGAGTCTGTAAAATGCATAAGTATCTCTGAATGAAGAAGTTTTCTAAGTTATTTGCTGTAAGATTGAAATACCCATCTTTTATCAGAGTCAATATGCATGGAACAATGTAATACTTTCCTATCACTGATATTTTCTAGCAGAAATTTATCATATTGCAAAAAATTCATGACCATTTAGTCAATAGCAGACATCTTAGAAATATTAAGGAAAGGACTATTTTGATATACAAGGATTATTTTTTTCCACTATAAAATTAAGATTTGTACTTTTTTTATTTTTAAGCTAAATTTTAGCAAAAAAGAACTGTTTATTGGATATAGGATGGCTATAGAGCAGGGAAAGGAATATTATGGTTTCCCACTTAAAATTGTAGAAGAATAAATTTTTTAAATTGTTTGCATTAAAGAGGCATTAGAGATTTGGCTAGCAAAGAGTAACAAGTAGTTTGCTAAACCTGGATGTCTGGGTTCAGAGGTAGTTAAATTCTAGTACATTCAAATTTCACACATTATGGAATTCTTTTAAGGTTGTTTAAAAAATTTCTGTGACTGTTTCTTCAATTAAGGTCTGATTTTTGAGTACTTTCTGGTTAAAGTAATACACATTAATCAGACAATGTTATTTTTCCTTGGGTGCTTACTCTCTCAGTTAATGGAAAAAGAACAAATTAAGATCAAAAAGCATTGTTACAGAGTTACAAAAATTAGGGTAGAGGAATTTTCTAGGCTGTGCTATCATGTCACTGAGTGCCATAACTGAATTGCAAAATAAATGATAAAAAATAAATAGTAAAAATTAAAGGTCACTCATATACAGCCATAAAATTCTGCATTATATATGAACAGAAAGACATTTTAGTTCTCTGTGTTTTTTAAATACTTCATTTGATACTTGTGGTCAAAATGAGAATGGAATTAATATTGGACTGTGCTCTTCTCCCTCACACTTTGTGAAACTATTTTTTGGGAAACTAGTCCTCAAATGCCTATAGCAGAAGCTTGCCTTTTATGCATTCTATCCTTTATAAGATCGGTAACAGCGTGAGGTCACTACTGGAGGAGATAGTCCCCCAAGTGAGAGAAGCCAACAACTTCTGCTTTTCATATAGATGTTTTGAATTTCTGACATTTTGTTAAAAACATATTGCCTCCTCGTTCTGCTTCCCAGTGTCCTGAAGTGAGAAAATAGTCTTATTTTATGAAGGGGTTAGAGTGCAGCCTCTGTAACTTAGATGCTTGTGCAGAAATATACAGCAGCAGTACTCTCCCTCAAGAGATCTATCTGTCTATCTACCTCTATTGCCTGAATAGAAAATATAGGTATTTACTGTCTAGATTAAGACATAAATTAGGTTCTCAGGTTAGGCAGACTAGATGTCGTGTTATAACTCTGCATGTTGTAACCATCCCAAGTTTCTTGACACCAGTACTGCTGTAAGGGAGATGTAGCTAGGATCTATGACATACAGGGGTGAAGGGGAGGCTTGTGCCATTCTGCAGTGGAGCTCGTTTCTAGGTACAACACTTCTGGTGGTCTAAAATGGCATCTGATGCTGATATGGCACAACTGAATCCTGCTTGAGCAGTCTGTCATTGAGGAAATATTCAACTTTTTAGTGGTATACATGTTCAAGGGAAATTGAACCATAGACAATAAGGAAAAGAAAAATTCAAATGAATTCCTATGTTTAATATGTGGAGACTGATTTATCTTTGTCTTAGAAGTATGGTTTAGTTATGTATGCAGGTGTCTGAAGAAAAGCAGTGGTACCACAGGAAGGGTATGGTTTTCAGTTTTGGTTGGTACTATGATTTAGAATTTTACAAGATAGGCAGAGATAAAAAAAACCAAACAACGAACCACATAAAATTAATGTGGCTTGAGCTATTCACAGATGTTACTAATCACAGAATGTTCTCAGTTGGAAGGGACCCACAGGGATCATCAAGTCCAACTCTTAAGTGAATAGCCCATACAGGGACCCTGGTATTATTAACACCTTTCTCTGAGCAACTGAGTTAATGACCTTTATCTAATGATATAATAAAATAAACTGGCTTCAACAACAAACTCAGATCAACAACAAAAACTCTGACTCGTGCTCAAAACTTAGGGGAAGTTCATGATATAAAAAGAATTTGTATCAACTAAGACTTGATCATGTCTACTTTAGTTTGAATAGACAAAGGTTGTTTTTTTATACAGAAGGACAAGTCATAGTAAGTTCACTACTTTGGTTGCAAGTGTAATCAGCACATAAATCTTCAAATTTAACTTTGATGCGTTTTGTCCTGACCACAAGTAAGAACAAACTGGAAGAAAATATTGCCTGAATGCTTGCTGAGCAGGGAATTTAATTAATTTACCTTCAAAGGAAAATTTTTGCAGCATACCAAGATGAGCGATCTGTGGTAACCTATAATTATTAAAACATATTCTATTTTAATTTGTTGTTGGATGAAGAGCACAAACACCTTAACAAAATGAAGTGTCTATCATCTCAGTTGGGATGCAAGCAATCACATTTTTGTGGTATGGATTTTTCTTTGATCAGGAATTTCTAACTGCCAGTGAAGTAGTAAATGTGATTATCATATTATGGGCATATTACTATCAGCCTAAATATCAGCCAAATGTTCATTTCCTCTCACAGACTTTCTTATCTTCCATCATTCTATTGCACCACAGTATTCCTGCTCATGCAAGCCCACAACCTAACTTCCTCAGTTTAATAATTGTGACAGTAACAATTAAAAAACAGAATGGTATGATGAGGTTGGTTCTCTTTAAAGAGAACCAACACTGGAGTTAATTTTTTACAAGAAACTTCTAACTTTTCCAAAATTAACTTCACTTTTTTTAAATTTTGCTTTTTTACAAAAATAGCATATGTAAGGGCAGTGCTTTATGTTTATGCAATGACCTATTATTTAATGTTATTATAAAAAGAATCATAGAAGCAAGTAATATAATCAAGTATGGAAACAAGTATAGTATCAAAGAATCAAGTAATAAGTCTGTTAAAGGTGGTGATGACTGGAATCCATAGAGTTCTGTTCTTGTCACAGTCACTCTCATCCTCTCTTCCAAATCCTTCTCTGCAATGTTTGCTATATAATTTGCTCTGTTTCAATTTAGTCAATGTCCATTTTGGACAAGTTATTTTATAGATATGAGAAAGTAAATTAAAGACACAACAAAGTTTAAAGGACTATCCAAAGCAGTCTCTTAAGAACTGGAGAATGATGTAGTAGATGCTGGGAACTGAGGAGAGCAAATACAGAACTTTAGAAGCAGGACAAGAAGAACCTAGTTGATTCTTCTGCACTTCATGGTTCAGAAAGGTGTCGGTGCAGCCAATCTGTGAACACTGAGATGACCTTACAATACAAGGTAGTAAGAAACAGCTATAGAGCTCTACTGCTAGCAAGTCACACCCAAATAAATATCCTTTGACTAGTTCATTTGTATAGCATCTAAGGAAGAGAACAGAGACAATAAGATGCTCCTTAATAAACTTTTCAACAGCCTCATACAACAATGACATCTCACACACAAATTAGTGAAATATGGTCTTGCATGCCATTACCATGAACTGGATGCCCAGTGTAGGCAAAACCAATTACTGTCAGTGCATTCTTAGACTTCTTCAATGCTTTCTTACAGGAAAAGCACAAACTATATTTATAGTGATGAATGCAAACTACCTCCATCTAAGCGCGGATAACATTTTTCTTGGAGGGTTGAAGCTTTTTAAGCAACGGGATAAAGTGCTAAGTACAAGAGGACAAACTTAAAGTACTGGTCTGGCCCTCTAAATGCAGTTCTTCTTCATCATCACCGTCATCATCAGTTGCATGTTATAACTCGTTAAATTGCAATTTTTGAAATTCAGAGTCTTGTCAGACACTGGCAACTTGATCTTCAACAACTGAATTCTATGGGAGGTTCATGGATTTCACAGGAGCCAGAAGAGGGCTTTAGCTGTTCATATTATTCAAGAGCAGAAAGAAGGAATCATCTTCATTTCAGTCTCTTGAAGTGAAAACACAAAGTGGAAAATTTCTACTGTTTTCCTCTCTTAATAACAAATATACAGAGAAACTCTTTCTGTATCTACCTATCTCCTTTGTCCAAGTTGTATTTTGCCATATTTCACTTCACGCTGATGCAGCTATAGAATTCAAAGCTCTGTTCCATGCCTTCTCCCTGGTAGCTGTAGCAGAGGAGATGAGCAAGGTGTTGTGGCTCCACTCTTTTCTTTAGCTGTGGAACAGCAGAAGGAGACATGCACGAGTCTCACACTTGTTGGAAAGCTACCTGTAGACTGTACAATCACATTGAATTAAGGAATCAGGAGAAGCAACGCAATATAAATATCTGGAATAACTACATTACAGTGTAATTTCCTTGGCCCAACGATCTGAACAATATGTGGGACAAATTTACATTAGAATTATTTGTTTCTTTCATATAATAATTTACCAAATCCCATACAAAAAATTCAGATGTCCAGAACACACTAAGACACCAAGGAGAATTTCTTTGCTTTATTTTCTCAGCTTAACTTTCTATCCAGTGCATTACCCAGGAAACTCCTTGTCCTGCTTTGTCTTACTTTCTTTTAAGTTCACACACTCACTGATTGTTTTGAAGTGTCCTCAGTTTCTTCCTGTCTGCTGGCTGCTTGTCAGCTCCTTCTGACAAATGAATACAGATAGCTTTACTAATTGATTCCTGGTCCCCGTGTTTTTCTTCAGTTTGGTATGGGCTATGGCTTTCATTATATCTTTTTTTTCTTCTCAACAAGGAGCATTTAATTGTTCCTTCTTTTAGTGTAACTGGAAGGACATGACTCTGGTCTCCAGCAGGCTTTTTTATTTGAAACAGTGAAATTCAAACTTATTATGATGCAAGATTCTTTTCTGACCTATTCTTAATTACCATTTCCAGGCATTCTCAAAAGAGAATTGTTGGTATGGATCCAGGAATTTTTTTATATGTTTCTTTTGCTTAGGTGTGGCAACCACATAACCACAGGAACAATGGATTATCCTAGGTTAAGAGACTTGCTGTGTGAAAGTGGAAAATGGAGTATGTAAGAGACAGTTGAAAAGTCTGATTAAAGGCTGTCAATATCAATTAACATAACTCTTTAATGAGTTTTTGTCATAAGGGATGTACAGTAATGAATGATGACATAATTCATTGACATGAACCTGTGCACTTCCTTTATTCATCAAGACACATGAATTTGCATTAGAAATATGGTAAAACCTAGCTATGTAACACCTTATATAGTCAAAGCTGTTGCTATTGTTCCTGGATGCCACATAAACTAAAACTGACACATTACTTTTCCTTTCTCCAGTGCTTACGCTGCTTTCTCAAGTATAGCTTTATTGTCATGTCTCCAAACAAACAAACTTTTTTTTTTTTTGAGGGAGAGATGGTGAAAATGGCACATGTGGTTCTGCAAGGTGATATTGTTAAAACATGAAGTAGGGTGGTTACAACGATATACAGAAATTCCTGAAACAAGTAGTGTCCCTAAGTGTGGTATTTTTTCTTCCGCTACCTGCCACGAATGAGGGGGGCAATTCCTATACATGAAGAAGTTAGCCTCTTGTGTTTTAGTGTGTGATGTCAGCAACCCCCCCAAATCTCAAAATCTGAAGTTCACCTTTGTATGAATTTTTACAATTTAGCAAACTAAACTTCATAACATGAAACCATTTACCAAATTTAGGTGACTAGATTCCAGTATCTAAATATTTTTCAACACTGGTCTGATGAAGTACTTGTCCAGAAAGCAGGACACCCGTCTTCCAGGCCAGGAAATGCATTGATCACCCAACATTTTGTGTAGCAAGCAATCCTCATTATGCATGATGCTACAGACAGGAGTACACAAGAAAAACAGACTGGCTTTGTATCATAGTGGTTAGAGAATTCTGCTTTTGGAAAAGCTTGACTCCTGGGCCATGTGCCCAGAACTGTTTGTGCGTTTCACTTTGGATCATCACTGGATAAAAACCAGAAACACTGAAGAGAACAATGACTGGAACAGCAATTCTCCTCCTTTCCAGCAAAGCTCCTGAGTCATTACAATATTAAGTCAAGCACCCATTGCCACTGTGGTTTTGACTATCCATGGCTCCAGCATCAACAAGAGTATGGAAAGTGAATGTTTTTACAGTAACAGTCTGTTGTTTAGTAGTTCAGGCAAAATAGATCACATATGCAAAATATAAGTCTTAAAAGAAGATCAGCTCTCTGTGCCACCTGAAAGGTGGAAATTTATTACGGTTTTTCAGCTGATCTCAGAGAAATATGCTAAAAACACACCTCATATTAGGATGCACGAGAGACATAGTTGCAGCAATGATTTTCTGTGCTGCAGCTTCATGTTGGAGAGGGAGTTTAAATCATTGTGGAAGATGATAGAAACTATAGGTGGGTAGGATATCTCAGGTACATAAGTGCACTGCTGAATAAACAGCCTTTACTAATTTTCTTTAGTTTCAAATAATGGTGACTGAAATTCAGCACCTTTGCCAGTTCAGAGTCATTTTATGTAGTTGCCATGAATGTTTCTTTTAGGCTTCAGAGGTGGGTGGCCATGTTTTGGGGTTTTTTGGTAGTCATATGTCTGATAAAATTCAGCCTGAGGACAGAACTCATGTTGATCTGATCTATCATAGAAATGTTTGAACAAATTAAATCTCAATAATTTTTACACCCTTGTTTGATTTTCTTTATTGAACCAAGATGAGCCTTTTAGCTCTGATGACATTCAGCCACATATTTTCTAATTCATATTTTCATGAAATTTGAAAGGATAGTTGTTTCTATTTGTGTAGATCTTTGCTTTTGTAGAAGCACCCTGTTAGAAAAAAAAGTATCAAAAACATGTGAAAGAGGTAAGCATAGGAAAAATGCTGAAAGCATTTTTTATTTGATAACATTTTACTTAGAATGATTGAACTGCTGTGGCGGCTAAGTAAAAGAATGTTCCCAACTTTTGACATTACACAATGCTACAATAGCTTGGTTTTGGATTGTTGTTTGTTCCTAAAAGTGAATGACTTTCAGATCCCAGTGAAGAAAAGCTCAATAGCACAGCAATCTTCAGAAAATGGCTCCATGGCTTCAGCAGTATGTCCTGATTTCCTTTGTTTTTCTTCTATTTTAATTCTTTATTATATTTTTAACCTTTTTATCTTAAAAAGTTTTGGACCTTTAACCACCTATTACTCTGAGTTATATTTAAAAGTGCTGTCACTGAAAATGATTAAAGCAGAATTTTATTTACCTTATTTTTAGGGATTTTTCCACTGGTGTGTTAGATAGGGCTCTGTTTACATTCAGCTTCACTGTTTGCTCTTTAGAAAAGCTGTTCCCCTTTATCACTGATTAAGTGAATATTTCATATAGTCATAAGAGAGTGAAAAATATTTCCAACACATAAAAGTATAATTAGGGAAACCTCAGAGGGGAAAAACCTTTGAGGTATTTTTGAATTCTTTCAAAAATCAGTTAGATTTCAAGGGCTGTGTATCTAATTCTGATTCTCAGAATTATTCTTTTTAATTACACTGTCTACATCTGTACACATTTATCTAGAATTTATGAGATGGATCAAAATAGTTGCCAACTCTTTTGATTTTATTACATATCTTATGGGGTTTGGTTGAGAGCTTTCATAAAGCTCACATAATCTCAGCCTTATTGATTCAACCCTAATGAAATCTTCTTCAAGTATAGTGGTTCCTATTACTTTTTGCAGGACTTAAATGAAACTACATTTAGGTGTGGCAAAATCATTCCCTACAATCTCTGTCTTTACAGTGAGAACTTACCTATGAGAAGTATGATTCCTATCAGCAGCTTCTCAAGATCTTGTGAAATATAAGAAATACCTGTATCCATGAATAATAGATACCTTAGCAAACTGCTAGGAAAGAAATTAATTAAAATATCTATATTTAAGAAGAAGAAACTGTATTTTGGGTACTAAAATATATTTTGAAAAAAGGATGAAGGCAACAGGGAAATAGTTTTTAAAGCCACATGGATTTATGTGAAACCAATCCAAAAACTTCTTTGACACAACAACAAACATTCGAGGCATTCCCCTCTGGCTATTAGTATAAACTATCTGGACTTCATTAACACACATAATACAGTTCCACAAAGATGAATATAGGCACTGAGGGAGAGTTAGACGAGAAGTACCTTCAGGAGAAGTCTCAAGAAGCTGTGTTGCCCGGGGAAAAAATAAACAGGACAGAAATCACGGTGGAGTTCATGAGCAGTTAAATCAGGAGTTGATTTCTGCTGATTTTCTCATAAGTGATGTTGTTATGGGTATCATTACCAATAAAAAGAAAATCGAAGTTTGTTAGTGACATGTCTTAGTGCACTTGGTTAACCTTGAACTCACGCAAAAGTAGTGGATGGAAATACATTTGTATAATATAAAATCCCCCCTATTTTCTGTGGGTTTGTTTTTTAAAGTTGTTTTTTTCAGTTGCTGGCCTTAGATATTTTATTTTTTCAAACTAGCATCTATGTAGTGCATTTGGCCTGGAATAGGTCAGATATTTTTTGAATTGTAAATCCAACTTGTGAGCTATGCAAATGCAACCTTTCTGAACTCTTTACTTATCAATCTTTTACTGAAATAACATGACTTAGAAAGAGTTACAGGCAGTCATAGTGCATTTCAGCCCAGAAAAGATACTTACAAAAGTCGAACACTGTGAGACCATATTTTATCTATACAGAACCCTTCCATATAACCACAATAGCCTAATTGTCTTCCTGTTGTCTTCCTATCTTCCTACTATTTCACAATGTTGTCACACTTGGCACAGATATTTTCTGCTAGCAGCTAATTGTAATTTATCCCAGAGCAAAAAATCTGCAAGACACCAATCTAGAGTTTCCCTTTGAAGCTTCTGAATATTGATAAGTTGCACGACATAAGAAAGATGAGCAGCTGTGCCAGTGTTTGTGTTAATTAATGCTTCTGCTGTATATTAAAACATAAGAGTTTAGTATGTGCCTTGAGCACAGTATAACTTTACAAAGTGATACTCTTCTGGTCTGCACCCCTTGTGATTTCTATTTTCTGACTCTTTGATGAAAAGATCATACCATAAAAACTAAGGAGTTTCTGGAGAGTATTCTCATCAGTGAGTACTCTTCTATTTCCATTTTGTATCTCTGCTTCTTGCATGCACTCTGTATTTATTTCTGCAGATATACACAATTTCTGCAAGGGAGATGGAGACTCTACCTACACTACAGATTATTCTGAAGAACTAGCCCTTTTCTTAGAAATGAATGCAATATAAGGCTTAAATCCTTTCCTACAGGGGACAACAAGGGGATCAGGCCCAGTTGGCATAGGTTAAGAAAAGGTAGGTCCTGCTTGATCAACCTGATCTCTTTTTATGACCAGGTGACATGCCTAGTAGATGAGAGAAAGACTGTGGCTATAGTCTGCCTGGACTTCAGTAAAGCCTTCGATACTGTCTCCCCCAGCATTCCCCTGGAGAAGCTGACAGCCTATTGCTTGGACAGATGCTCTCTTCACTGGGTTAAAAACTGGCTGGATGGCCGGTCCCAGAGAGTGGTGGTAAATGGAGTTGCATCCAGCTTGGTGGCCGGTCACTAGAGGCATTCCTCAGGATTCGGTGTTGGGGTCAGTTCTGTTTTATGTCTTTATCAATGATCTGGATGAGGCAATTGAGTCTACAGTCAGTAAATTCATGGATGACACTAAGTTGGACAGGAGTGTTGATCTGCTGGAGGGTGGGAAGACTCTGCAGAGGGATCTGGGCAGGCTGGATAGATGGGCCAAGGCCAGTTGTATGAGGCTCAACAGGGCCAAATGTGAGGTCACGCACTTGGGTCACAACAACCCCATACAGCACTACAGGCTGAGGGCAGAGTGGCTGGAAAGAGACTCAGTAGAAAAGGACCTGTTGGTCAACAGATGGCTGAAAATTATCCAACCCAGGAGGCCAAGAAGGCCTGGCCTACATCAGAAATAGTGCAACCTGCAGGACTAGAAAACTGATTTTCTCCCTGTACTCAGCACTAGTGAGGCCACAACTCTAATCCTTTGTCCAGTTCTGGGTCCTTTACTTCAGTTCTGGGCCCTTTACTTCAAGGAAGGCATTGAGGTGTTGGAACGTGTCCAGAGAAGAGCAAGGAAACTGGTGAAAAATCTGGAGAACAAGTCTTATGAGGAGTGGCTGATGCAGTGGTGTTGTTTAGACTGGAGAAAAGGAGGCTTAAGGGAGATCTAGAGACCCTATAGCTCTCTACAAGTACCTGAAAAAAGGTTGTTCCTTCTTCTCCCAGGGAACTACTGACAGGATAAGAGGAAATGACTTCAAGCTGCCCCAGAGGAGGTTCAGGTTGGACATCAGAAAGAATTTCTTCACTGAAAGGGTAGTTAAGTATTATAACGGGCTGCTCAGGGATGTGGTGGAGTCTCCATCTCTGGAGGTGTTCAAGAAAAGACTGGATGTGGCACTCAGTGCTATGATTTAGTTGGCATGGTGGTGTTCAGTCAAAGACTCAACTTAATGATCTTGAAGGTGTTTTCCAACCTTAATTGTTCTATGATTCTACGATAGGAGCTTAAGACTGACAACTCCTGGTTCCTGTATTTCAGCCACTGGAGAATTTTTCAGTCTGAAGTGTAGGGTCTGGCAGACCTGACTGGCAGCAAATACTCACTTGAATTTAAACTCAAACTGTGTACTCCACTTCATTCTAGGTGCAGAGTTTCCCAACTGCTTTACAGTAATCGGTCCCTTTTTTCTTGTATCCAGCATGTAATGTCTGTAATGGTTGTCTTGGACTTTGTGGTAGGAACCAAAGAATTTGCACAAAAAGTCACAGGGGTGTCATTCCAGAAGATGTTATGCTTTTTTTCCCTATAAAGTTAAAGTATGCAGTTTGAGATTCAGATTCTCTATCTAAGTTTGTGAAGCTGAATCAATAAAAGAATTTTCCCTTTTGAAGGATCACATGTGGGATTATCCCATCTGTATGAACCCCCCTCCACTTTTGCTCTCTCTTGTGGAAATTACTTGGCAGCCATCTCACTTTCAGATTTTCTTCTGAAACAATTCTCACTTGTCTGACATTTCCTCTCTTTTTCTCATGCTGCTCAAGGCCAATAAAATAAAACTGCAGCCAGCTCCAGGTTTCTTTACACTCCTGTGTGGTTCATCTCATTATGAATCCCTTGTTCTATTAAGTTGTGAGGAGTGGAAAGGGTCATAGTTGTTTCAAAACTTACTTTTCTGAATCTTTCAGCAGCAAACCCACCTGTTGTGAAAAACCCTGGCTACACTTTTATGTTCTGCTGAGTATTATATGTCTCTTTAATTTTCTTATCAAGATTTGGTCCACAGCCCGGTTCTGAATAGCAAGTCATTTATCCTATTTGTTTGTCAGGTGATGGTAAAGCCTTTCTTTCAATAGGATGAAAATCTTGGACATTTGCTCTTCCAGGCCATAAACTTGCAGATGAAAATTTTAACATCCTGTTTCATCATGAAGCAAGCTCTTTCTGTAGTCTGAGCTGCTGATTACTTTAGGGATTATCCTCTGGTGATTTGATACAGAATCTTATAATCATAGAAGGTTAAGGGGTTGGAATGGACCTCAAAGATCATCTAGTCCCAACCTCCCCTGCCATGAGCAGGAACATCTGTCCTGTCACTAGATCTGTCTTTGTAGGGGATATTCTTCAGTCCTCTCATCAACTTTGTGGCCCACCTCTGGATTTGCTCCAACAGTTCCATGTCCTTATGTCGGGGACACTAGAACTGTACGCAGTACTCCAAGTGGGGTTTTGCCAGAGTGAAGCAGAGTAGTAGAATCATCACCTTCAACCTACTGGCCATGGTCCTTTTTATGCAGGCCTGGATTTTTTTGGCTTTCTGGGCTGTGAGTGCACACTGACTGCTCATGTTGAATTTTTCGTCAACCATCACCCTCAATATGTACTTTTTGCATCTACGTGTGTTTTTCAGAGCTGCATAAACCCTCACGTGAATGCCAGCATCTCACAACAGTGCATTTGACTCTGCTACTATCAGCTAAACAGGTTGGGAATAGAAAATGAGAAATAACAAATTTATAGTACTATCAGGAGAAAAGGTAGTTATTATTTATGTGAAATTTTGACTCATTGACAGACGGGGAGAAAAAGTGGTGAGGAACCAGAATTACTGGGAAGGTTTGATGATGTTGTGCAGTATGTAAACAAAAAGTAATGTTATAAAATTTGGACTAGTTCAAGGGATAAAGGCATATATTGATCTAAATGCCAAAGAGAAACACATGAGACTCACAGTGTCAGTAAACTTGGTAAGCATTATTTAATCAGAAGACAGAATTCTTTGGCTACATATTTTTACATGCATATTAATTCAATTCAAAATACTGAAAAAAAATAAAGAGTGGAAATCTTTGCAATAGAGATAGAAAAACGTATATCTTGTGAAACTGTCTATGCTGAATATTTTTACCTGAGGTTTCTGAGAGCTGTTCTTAGAAAACTGGAATTCACTCTTTCCTAAAAATCCTACTGGAATTTGTTTTAGTCCTGGATTCTTTAAATAGAAAATACAAAATATTTTTTTTAATTATATAGAGGGTTGTAACGTCTGAAAATTGTCATTTTGACCTAGAGAAGAAAAGCAGACCAAATGCAAGGCAACTGTATCTGCTTTGATTTGTTTTGAAAGGTAGTTTAATCTGCTGAGCCACAGTTTGAAGAAACCTATGAACTTGTAGAGCAAAATGAGCAGAACTAAGGAAAAGCTAATATATAAAAATGCACAATTGTTACCTGAAGATTTAAGCATGTTGAGGTATGCCTCATCAGAAAAGGAAGCAGTGAAAATATTTCCTTGAACTGTGGGTAGACAAATCTCAGTGTCTAGTCTAGATGTCCAAACCAGCCACACAGGCATTCAGATCTCAGGAATGAAAAAGACGTCCAGCTGGTGTGGTATGCAGATCTTGATGACAGGTTTAAGAAAGGTAAAAATTTTAGTTCAGATGTCTCAGTTCTGAGATATAGTGCAAATGCTAGGCAAGTACAGAACAAAAATGGTTTACTGTTAAATAGCATAGCCAATATAGAGGCAATGCTTAACTTATTTATGCCAGTGATTTATCCTAGACAGAAGGTAAAAGAGCTGACTGTCAATCCACTCAAATAAAGAAGGCATTTTTGCTCTGTATCCAGGACTATGCAACATTTCTGGCATTAGTAAGCATTTTTATTGATGAAATGAACGACAGAAGACAGAATATCCTTATTACATTTGCAGACAATATTAAGCTGGAACAATGCAATAGAGGACAAAATTAGTATTTAGCCAGGACCTGAACAAACTGGAGAGGAGTTACGAGAAAAAAAGGATGTGATTCAGTAAGGATAAGCAAAGAGGTCTATATTTAGCCAGGAATGTCAGCTACATAAATACAAGATGCAAAACAACTGGATGCCTTGTGGTTCTGCAGAGAAGGATCCCAAGGTTGTAGTGGATCATAGCTGGACATGAAACAGCAGCATCACAGCATGTTGTAAGGAAGACAAACTGAATATCAGACTGTATAAAGATTCATGTCTTTTGTAAGACATCTGAATAAATTCTTCTGCTCATCTGCTCATTAGCACCACCTTAGCTGGAACACTGTCTACAGTAAGGGGACTATAATTATAGACAGGTGTAGATTGGTTTTAGAGAAGAGCAGTGAGCATAGGTGAAAGCTAGAAAATATAATAAGGAAAGATGTGAATATTGTAGTTGTTTGGTCTAGAGGAGGGAAGATTGATCTGAGATGTGATAACAGACTTCAAATGTTAAGAAACCTACTGCACAATGGAAGGGAATATATCAGTAGTGGAATATTATTGTGTAAAAAATAATTACCTTAAACTACAGCAAAAGAGACTTAGGCTAGACATTAGTAAAAACTTTCTAAGAATAGTGAAATACCAAGACAGATTGCCTAAAATGTTGTGTAATACTTGTCTGCATTGTTAGAGGCTTTTAAGGATTGGTTAAGCAGGTATCTGCAGGAATATTTTAACTAAACATTTAATAGTGAAGTGTACATGTATATAAAGATGTTCACAATGAAATAAAGTTACACTGGTGATACTGAAGCCACCTTGGTTCCAGAAACATGTGTCAGGTAGTCAGTCAGTGTAACCTATTGTGGTGTAAGAAACTTTTATGATGACTACAGAGACTTGGAGTATGACTGAGTACCCTTGTGATTCAAGCAAACCATATGCACCATGTGCCAGACAACACATATCCTATTGCCTATTGCCCTGCTACAGTTAGTGAACTCTTTTATGACCTTGGGGATACTGTTGAGGATAGCCAGATGTTTTGGACTCATTCCTGGTCATCTCATTTCTACAGGATGATGTAATCCTGCCTGGAATACTTCTCTCTCTCTGACACAAAATTGCAAATGCTACCTGAATGGGAAGGTGAAATGTTGCTGTTTAGATATCCCTACTTTTTCTTAGTATGTTTATAGATATTAGAATCATTAAGGTTGGAAAAGATATCTAAGATCAACGAGTCCTACAACTAAACTAACACTGCCAGCTCCACCACTAAACCATATCCCTAGGCACCACTTCTACACACTGTTTTAACACCCCCATGGATGGTGATTCCAGCACTTCTCTGATCAGCCTGTTCCAATGCTTGACAGCCGTTTCAGGGGAGAATTTTTTTCTAACATACAGTCTAAACCTTCCCTGGTGCAATCTGAGGCTGTTTCCTCAAAAATGGCTTGATTACCTGGTTCCATTGGGTAAAAGTGAGCTGAGAAGTGACACAAGGCCCAAGCCTACTCATGTGCTCCACATGAGCCACCCACAGCAAGTCTCTTCAGGTCACATAGAACGGGAGCTCAGGGTTGCTGTTGAATCTGTTTGAATTTGAACTGTATTGACACCTAAATTGAAGCAAAGAGCATTGCAGAAGGGGAAAACCATCTGGAATAGTTATTAAGTGGCCCTGGGATTCTCTGGGCAGATTGAATGGATGTAGGCAGCCAGCTGCCAATATCCCTTAACTTCTCCAATGTTATTGTCAGCTAATATGCTCCACTTAGTGTTGGGACTGCACATCATGACAGAAGCAGACTTAGTTTTTCTCTTTCGTTCATTGCAGAGAAAAGATCTAAAAATCTGTCAATATCACTGAACAGTAAATTTTTCAGGAAACTCTGTGTGGGCTGCTTATAGGTTATAACACAGCATACAGCACAAACTGAATTCTTAAACTTAAAATAGGGAAAAGCATCGAAACTCGAAGTCTTTTCAATCTTACCCTACAAAATACCCCAAAAACAGAACTGTGAATATTTATTTTGAGTGAGAAGTCATCCTTCTAAAAAGAGACCAGGGTAATATGAAGAATGAATACCTGAAGAATGAGAAAAAGAGATGTAAATATCAAGGAATATGAATTAAAGATGAATTTATAGGGTAATTAATAAGGAACCTGTTGGTATACTGACGATTGACTGAACAAAAGATAGTAAAGTGAATCTTAAACATGAATTTGGAATAAGGAAAAACTCAGTGATTTACAGTGAAATGCAGGTGAATAGGAAGAAATGTATCCATTACTTATCTATGCATTCAGGATTTAAGAGGAGGAATTCAATATATGGTACTTGTGATATGAAATATTTCAATGACAGTTCTGAAACACTATTGGCTAAGATTAAATGTTCTCCAACAACTAGGTTCCTGTAGACTGACCATATAATATCACTGCTAGTTTTAACTAATACAGAATTGCTAATCATGTAAGTTTGTTTTGGTTTTTTTTCAAGTTTTTTAAATCTAAAATAAACATTTTAAGGTATGAACTATCTAAACTCAGCTAAAAATGTAAGGCTAAAATTCAGAATTTTATACAAATTCATTCCAACTTTGCTTATTGACTTCCTTCTGCTTTCTTCTTTTGTTCTTTTTCTGTTTTTTAACATTTTGTTTACTCCATTGTTTAGTTAGCACATCCTACTCTTTGTTACCTACTATCTACTGCAATTCTCCTCCTTGTCAGAAGTCACTACAATCATACAGCTCATAAGATTTCTGGTTTTTTTTCTCGGCATTTCCCTGTTCAAACCTTCTTATACAAAATAATATCACAGAGTTAATAATTAATATTGTCATTTATGTCCAGTGATTTTGAGACTGATGCAAGGCTTCTAATTTATAATGGGCTGTTGGTCATGTCTTAAATGAGGCTATGCTCCCACAGAATTAATAAAAAAACCACCCGCCATCATAGAGTAAACACTACATTATCACTGTTTTTTGGCAAAACTTTTCTTGCAAAATAGTGCTCACTCTGACCATCTGTGCTTATTTAAGTGAGACGAAGCAGTTTCTTCTTCTGATTTAGATTTCAGGCTTCCTAATTTTTTTTGTTACATCAGAAACATAGCTTATTTTGTCATCAAGATTTTAAATTATTTTTTGATTTTGAGACTAAAGTTTTTCAAGAAATTTTCACAAAAATTGATATCAAGAGGAACTCCAAAGCTTCTTAAATTTAATTTCTGTATAAAACACCAGGTAATTTGACACAAATGCACCACACTTTGGTAAAGTCTTGGTAGACATCAACAAAAACTAGAAGAGACCAATGTTTCATCAACAGTGACAAAATAGTTGATACCAATACAAATCATATCAGTGAGTCACATACAAGATTTCAGATGATCAGTAGATGGTAAATCAGGCTACAGAAGGAGGGGAAAGTTTGCTAAGGAAAAAGTTTATCTTAAAAAAAAAGACAACCAGTGATCAGTATAAATTTTTATGTAGCATCATTCAGTCAGGCACCTAGGAGGCTTCTGCATGCTCAGCCGAACACTGACCCATTTTTCTCAAGATGCTGTAGTCTTCATTTTAAGATTAGCACTCTGTGATCAATGTCTGATGCTGTAAGGTGAGACTAAAAATTAATCAAAATCCTCCTCATTTATAAGTCATCTTATGCAATTGCTACTAACCCTCCGAACTTAATTTATTGGTAAATATTTTTGGGCTATAAAGTCCTGAATGCTACATTGTAGTGCTAGCCAGGTTGTCTTAGCCAGCTATCCCAACTCTGCCTTCCCTGAAGTATGCATAAAAAAAATATTTTAAAACATTACACTTGTTTTTCCTCAAAAATTGTGACCAAATATCCATCCACTAAGCCCTTAGGACAGTTCTTTCAGTATTTAATCCCACATCTGCCATCAGGCTGCCTTAAGGACAAATGGCAAAACATCTTTTTACGATTTTAGAATATTTTTATGCTACTCTTGAAATCTCTGACAAAATCCATGTCAAAATGACCTGGTAACAGTCTCTAGTGTGGGAGGGTAGCAGCATTCATGATGGGACACCCAAACAGAGAGGGAATGTGCGCAAAACTGATCATGTTAAAGAGCAGGATGAAAATAAGCCGCTGAAAGAGCATTCAGTGAATTCCAGTCACTTTGGAAAGAAATGAAGTCATCATGAAGCAATGTCACAGGAGTGTTAAAGCCTGGAAGGGAGTGCTGGTAGAGGCCTTGGAGTGGGAGGAGGAGCAGTGCTCCTGGTGTGCACAGCCAAGTATTGCCCCATGGAATCCCCAGCCCTTCCTGTGCCCTGCGGGGCACAGAAACAGACTGCACTCGTCCAGGGATCTGCAGCACAGCAGCGGTGGCACGGGCCAGCTCCTCCCTGGGGTGCATACAGACACCTGCCCATAGTGCTGCCTCAGGGAGGTGCTGGCAGCAGCAGGGATACCTGCAGAGCTGGGGCACGTCATCTCCATGGAGGGGTCTGCAGTTTGTGCTGTGTAATGGATACTGATATACAGTTCACTGATGATTGGTTATCTGTGTACAGTTAGCAAATCAATAAACTGCTCCCATCTCAATTTGTTTATAGTAGGTGGACTGAGCACTTCCCACGTGGCAGTCCCATACATCTGACTTTACGTCATTGTTTCCCACTCCGAAGTCAGTGCACCCCACTCCAAAGCTCACATGGTATGTTCCCAGAGGCCATACTTTTGGTTTAGCCGTATCGAACACATCTGGTTCCATTTTAATAATTTCAGAAAATTATCTAGAGTGTTTTATGACAGTTACTCGTTCTCAGTAGTTACTGTAATGATATTTTTTTCTAATTTTTTATTTTTACCAGAAAGATTTTATAAGCTACAAATAGTTGCTAGCACTGGTCCAAGAACTTTTGTTATTATTAATTCTTTCTCTTTTACATAATAGTTTTTAAAATTGTATCTTGAGCTCTGACAAAAAGATGGTTTTCGACTAATTTAATTTTTACCCTGCTGTTTGTGTATAATGTCACATTTATTATTGACATTACTGAATATAATGTCAATATTGAAAATGTCATAAAGCAATAAGTACTGACTGAAAACCATTGGAATGTACTGTCTTCCAAATAAACTATGTCAGTGCTTTTGGAAACCAGGGTTGTATTGCTGTCAATAAAGACCACAAGTTTATTTCTGTCAAGACCATTGTCTGTGAACAAGGTCAACTTATTTAAATTCCAGGATTTATCTTTATTTGCATGTATCTATGAATCCATTTAAATTACTTTATTTTAGCCTTCCTACAGGTTAGGCTAACTGATTTGTACGTCACATGATTATTCATTTTATCCTGTTTAAATATTGGAACGACATCTGTAGTTATCCAATCACTTGGAATTTCTTCAGTGTCCCATGCACTGTTCTGAAAGCTCCCAGCTGGGTTTTTTGGGGCTCTTGGGTGTCAGTTAAATGGGCCTGTTGATTTGCAAATGTATAATTTCAACAGATGTTCCTTTACATCTTTCCTTGCTGCACATGGTAAACTTGCTATTACAGCAGCAAGAGCATCTGGGATATATGTTTCTTTCCATATAGAGTGTACAAATGTCTATAGAACACTTTTGTGTTGTTATTAATTTTCTTTTTTATTTTTGCCAAAGCTATCTAGATGGATGTGTACTCATAAACCAGTCCTCTCAATATTAGCTTTCATTCTGTTTCAGCAGGCCTTCAAAATCTCCTTTTTACTACACTGGCTTCCTACCCAGAGTAACTTTGTTTCATATACTTTGAATTGTGGTTTATGGGTTACCCCATAGGACTGTATGCACTGAGGTGCAATCCATATGTGAAATAAAAGAGGTTAGGAAAGAGAGTTCAGGTCCATTTCTTTTCTATGACATTTAGAATATGTGTGAGGGATCTTTCTCCTTAGTTGCAGATAGATTTCTGCTGTATAAGAAGCAGTAGAAAAGTATTAATAATTTTTGAAAAGAAAACATATTTGTTTTCTGTATGAAGTAAGTGAGAAAGATTTTCCCCCTTGATTTTACCTACAGAATACAAATTTTATTCTCTAAAGAACTGAAAATTAACTTCCTGAAAATGAATAGGCAAACTACTACTAAGAGAATGAATACAAAATGCTGCTTTAATACCTGGGTTTTAATCTAAATTGGACAGAACATAACATTCAAAATAAGTGATTGTCTGGCAACGAGGCATGATAAATCCCTGATATGAGGTATTTATTGTGTTTTGAATATTTTTCCAGTTACTGACACTGAAGGTGACACCCATATATCCCATCTAACACAAAGTAGCTCTTTTGACAGAATAGTTTCCGTTATCTAAAGACACAGTAGGAAACAGGGAAGATATATAGTGGACAAAGGGAAGAGAGAATCTTGTGACCTTTAGAAAGGAAGATGTTGTTTATATACACTGACAAAGGTTGCTCTGCCACTGAGGACTGGAAAGGCGACATAGCTACAGGAATGAATGATAGACACTATAGCTAATCTTGGACCTGCCAGGCCTCTGTGCCCAGCAAAAAATCTGCGGGAAGAGAGACACTACCTATGGAAAATGTGGTTAGTGTTGGCACAGCTTGAATAAACTGAACACGTATAATTCTGTGGGACTGGGTGGAGAGCAACATGGTGAACTGGCTGAGGTACTTACAAGGCTGACCCCCATTGCAGGCAAACAATGGCAAGACAAACATTGCACCCATCTTCCAAAAGGGGTGAATCATCCCTAAAGAAGGAAAAATCAGGAAAAAGCAGACCAGTCAGGTTCACCCTGTAACAAATTGTGGAGAAAATCCTCCAGGAAGCCATGTCCAAGCACTGAAATCCCAAAAGAAAAGGTGGTTTAATCTTCAGGAACTTTGTTTTCAGATGCATATATAAATTAAAAAATGTATCCCCTATTCCTTCCTTGGTCCTATGTCCTGTTAACATTTTCATTGTCTAGCTTGTGGCAAACACATATGTATTTTTTGTTAGAATATATGTATTGGTCTACAGAGTAAACCCCATAGAAGTGTTGTGGATGATTCAGCTTTTTTCTCACATTTTCTCCAAGTATTCCCAACAACACACACTCATCTTGTTACACTGGATAAGTTATACTATTCTATATTAATCATATTGATCCTGAATTTTCCTGTTAGTGATGGGGAAACACTGAAGTTGAGGGCTCAGCTTATAGGAACATGTGTACTTATAGACTATTTATTTTTGGGAAAATTACTCTGCTGGACTGATGAGGGCATAGATATTTCATGGCTGGAGAAATGCCAATTGTACATTAGATGATTTTTTTCTTGGAAAGATTAAATGCACACTATTTCATTCCAACTCGATTTGCTTAATTTACAAAATTGGCAATCGGGTCCCTTAATAAAATGTGTCTGATTTTTAAACACTTGCATTTGGTGAAAATGTTAGTATGATTTAGAATTGGAATGGCTTCAGATTGCTCATTTAACTGTCATTGTAGGCTTTATTTACTTGATTAATTATTTTCATTTAATTATTTGTTTATTTACTGTTGCAGAGGACTTCTATTTCACTGATTATATGGTTTGGTTTTGGCACACATGAAGTCATAAACTAGCAAAAATAGTATTTCAGTCTAAAGTTATAGAAATTCTATAAAAGAGCAGTGAATTTTGAATTCAATGTTTTAGAAAAAATGAAATTCTATTTGTGCTCAATAATGAGTTCAAAAGTTGTCTTAATTTCATTTATAAGAGGTTACATTCTTCTGTGGGTTGCTTGTCTACACTTTAAATTTGACTTTGTGTGGTCTATCATTATCTTTGTTGAGAAGTCATTTCTTATTTCCTGAGACACTGTGTATTGGAGATCAGCTTAGATATTTGAATTGACAAATCCTTGGCTTAATACTTCGTTCAGCAAAGAACTGGAAACAGTGATTAGCTGTAAGCACCATTGATTTTCATGGGATTGATCATATGCTTTTAAGTAAGCATGTCCTTCTGCACTTAATTGAGTCTGTACCCAAGAAGGGAGGGCTATTCTTGGCTCCGGGAGGGAAATCGTGCTTTTTCCCTCCGTTAGGTACTCAGAGATATCCATGTGCCAGGAGTGCTCAGGCATTTGGAGGGGTCCTTGAAGAAGAAAGAAAACAGGTAATACTGAGTTGTACTCAGTCATGAACAATTTGCTATGTACCGTTGCAAAGTCAATTGAAGATTTTGGTTTGATAATTTTGGTGAAGATTTATAGCAGTGCACAGAGCCTACCTACAGAAACTTCAGTTAAGTGTGTGAAACCAGTATGCTTGATTAACTATCAAACGGGGCTATTTCAGCTACTTCACAGTCCCTTTGCAGTCATTATCATCTCCTATACCACTTCTGTTACCACCAGGTACTGGACATTAGCACTGCTGCTAGAAGGCAGACTGCAATTTATAAGTATGCAAAGTTCCTAATGCAAAATTCAGCTGATCTTTGTATCCCTCACGGATCAACTCCCTCTCGAGAAAAGATTAGTACCATTACATCAGCATGGAAGCAGCTTAAGCGTATGTCTGAAACTGCAAACTACAATTCAGAAATTATTTTTAGTCTTGAAAGAGACTGTTGTACCTATACTGAGATTCAGTATCTGTATAATCTCTTAAAATTCCCCCAAATGAAATCCCCAATATATGCTTTTCACCTGAAGATCTCTCTTCCTTGCCTTGCCTTCCTTTGTCTTGCTGACTAATTTGCTTTCTAATGAAGATACATGAATTTAACAAAGAAAATGAGCTAATGCAGTTGCTTGCACGCCATCACTGGTCTCAGTCTTCTGCATGTTCTGTCCCTTTTCTTGCCCTCTGTCTCGTCTTTTCAGCAGTTAAAGCCTGTTAGAGAAGGAGCTGCACTGGTACTGAACAAAGCACTGTGGAGACTATTTTTCAGTGAGCTCCTGTGGCTTTATCGTAAGATCTATAATACCAAATAGTTTAATGTGGCAACAGTTCAGTAAGGACAAAAAAAAAATTGCATTTAGGTCACATTCCTAGTTTCTGAGAAAATGCAGAGGGGTAGAAGAAGGAAAAGAAATAGACTTATGTCTGGAAAAAGCTAACATACATAGCTAAGTCCCCTAGTATGAAAAAAGAACTGTGTCACAGACATAGCTGAGGTTAATAATAGACATGTTACATCATCTTTTGCACAATGCAGTAGTGGGAAAAGAGAGGAAATGAGGCCTTAGGAGAGGAATAAATAAATTACAGCCAGATTTTATAGAAAAAGGTTAGGCTGGAAGCTCCTTAGGAAAAAATCTAGATTGTGGTCTGTGTTAGATACAGGTAAGGAAAGAATGGAAAGAACTGCTTTAACAAAAAAGTATAGTCGAGGTTACTGAAGACATAGAAGAAATGGTCAGAATGTGAGAACATTCAGGGGTTTTATGTCTTTTTTTTTTTTTTTAAGAGACCCTGTAATTGCTCCTGGCATGTTAGCGATTGTGGCAAGCTGTGGCAGCAGCCTTTCAAAGTCCAAGGTCTCCCTAAGCTCAGCAGGGAAAACTTATACAGAACTCTGAACAGTTTCTTTCTCCCATTAGACTTTATCCAAGATTGCAATCGAGTTAGCAAGAGAAAGTTCTCCTGAGAGTGAATTTTACCTTCAGGACTGTACCTCCAGCACCTCGTCTATAGCATATGGAAAAATAAGGGAGTTTAATTAGTCCTGTGAGAACATAGAACCTCTATGGGCTGGGAGCTGCTTTCAGCAGTGAAGACATGCCATCCTCCTTGGAGAAAAGTGGTTCTTAGACAGAAGGACAGTTGCTGGTTGGAGTGTGCAGAGGAGCTCCTAATAAACAGCCTACAGGCCACTTGAATGCTAGGCTTATTTGCAGGGATTGAACAATTGGTTCAGAAACTCTTTTTTTATTTCTTGCTATTTATTGGTGGTTTTCATCATGAATGAAGCAGAAATGAATATTTAATCTGTTAAACTATAGTGTAAGGAATTGAGCTGGATAGGCTATCAGCTTCTTAGTCTTCAGGCAGGGCTTTGTAGAAAGACCTATTCTGTGCTTCCATTTCTAGCCTGGAGTAGAGAAATGGAAGGAAGGAGAACAAAAGTATGCTTGGTGTTTCCTAGTTCATCTACAAAAAAAGCAACATCCCAGAACTGAAAAAAGCATGAAAGTCTGAAAGCACTTTACTTTGAACAAATGTTTAGAAAAATAAACAATGTTCATATGGTTACATGGGAAAAATGCTGGATACTAACTGGTTAAGTTTGAAGCTGGTGTCAGACATTGTAAAAGCTATAGCCTAGGGATAAAGGTAAGCTGGAAATGATACAATGTGTCCACTGAAACCATTAGTTTAAGACTAAACAGAAGATACTGCATACATATATGACAGAAATAAATTAAGATGATTGAGAAAAATTAACTTGGCATTTTTAAAATTTTTATGTTCAAATTTGCAACTATAACATTTTTTGAAGTGTTTTTCCTGATGTATAAAATAAAATGAAAATATATTGTGTGATTTTATGTAAGGCTACAATAAAAACTGCCTTCAAATCATTGCACAACCAATGAGACACAAAGTTACAGGAACAGACAATGGAAATTTATGCACTTGGATCTATTTGTAAAGAAAAAAATACTTGGATTTATTTTTCTTTTTTGTCAGTTCAGGGGAAATAGTTTTATAAGTATGCTTCCTGTAACAATTAGAGATGATAATTTCCTGATTCCAGATAGACTACCTGTTCTCAATCCTCCAGAGTAAACCAGTTAAAAAACCCTCCAGAAATGCAGGGGAATAGGCTGTCAGAAATATAAGCCTAAATATAAGTAAAACATGCTTTAGTTGCTATTTTAATCTGAAAAGACACTAGCTCAGATTACTCAGAAAATAAAAATAAATTTGAAACAGACATCCAGAAGTCAAACACTTTACAGGTGCCCTGCCTGGAACGCCCTAACCAAGCCAGGGTCCCTGTGGCTGAACCTGAAACTGAGAGTATCTGTCAGTTCCAAAGAGAATGAATATATTCCTAGAATCATGGGATGGTTTGTGTTGGAAGGGACCTTAAAGATCATCTAGTTCCAATCCTCCTTCCATGGGCAGGGACATCTTCCATTAGACCAGATTGCCCAAAACAAAAATCCATTTTGTTGCTGCTCAGTGTCATTGTACCTTTCCATTTGTGCCAGTACAAATGTCACCAGTCACACAGGTGTAACTCACAAGGATAAAGTCAGGAATCAGTGTGTAAAACCCCTCCATGACTGCCTCCCACCCTGGTGTGATAACCTCCGTTGCCTACTACTGTCACCAATGATGTTGGTTAATCTACCAGCAACCTTCTCCAGCAAGAAGCGCCTTAATTCTGTCATCAGTACACCCTTCCACACAAACCTTCACTTTAAACAGAGGGATGAATTGGAGCTTACTGGTCCTTGATGGCTCTGTGTGGTAGAAAGTCCAGGACCTCACTAGGGTAGGGGAAGAGAAGGAAGGGGGAACAGTAATGTAGAAGCATGTGTTGCCTCAGAAATGAGTTGAGATGTTCCAGTAGTTTTCTGGAACCAAAATCTCTACTGTTTTTACCTATCCTGTCTGGCAATATTGTCCAGAATTCTAAATAGTCATTTTTCACACTGCATACAAACGCTCAGTCTGAAATCGACTTCTTCAACAACATGCTTGGGTTATTCTACTTGTTTATACTTATCTTGATTGTCTGAATGGGATGTTTTAACACTAGATCTCTAAGGGCAGCTCATACTGTACCAATGGTATGTGATCTAGTGTGTTCAGGACAAATACTGATATTTGTCTACATGCAGTTTTATATTGGGTTTTTAAATTGTATTCCCTTCTAGGAAGATCTGAGCACATCAGAGGGAAGAGTGGGAGTGGGAATGATGAGGCTTTATGTTAAGAACCAGTATGGACTTGATTTTCATGCTGGCACATTGCCTTTCAATCTATAAGTCTTCTGGAAAGTATCTTGCATTCCGGTCTGGTTTTTAGACACCTATTGCTAAAGAATCTCCTTGTTGGCATTAATCCTTGACATTTTGAAAGTATGTTTGCATTTATGACTCCATAGATTTGTACTTTGATTTCTGATGAATTGCATGTACATAATACAGTCAGAAAAGAAATTACCAGCCTGTTCTGAGAAAGAACTAACAAGGATGTTAGTTCATTTTCAGCTCCATTAGTGTTTTTACACCATAATGTACAGATATCCAAGGCCTTCACTGACAAAGCTCAGGTAAATACTGAAGCCTAGCAGTAACAAAAATTTAAAAATAAGTTCCTAAAACTACATGTGAAATGATAAACTAGCTCACATCATGCTGGTTGTTGCAGTGGACTGTAAGTCACACATAATTTAACTAGTTTGACCTTCTCTCATTTAGCAGTTACTTCATGTCTATGCTGGTTACAGCAGATTTGATGAGGTCTTGTCTTTTTGACCTTTCCCAGCTCCTGCTCACCTTTTCATCTTGTTGATTTTTTGTCCCTTTCACAGTTACTTCACAGGCATCTCTCTTCACCAATCCCTTCACCTTCTCTGAAGCTCCATTACACCACTCTTCCATGTCAGCTGTTTTGCACCAGGACATGCTGATCTGTTGTCTCCATACAAAAGGTGTTCAGATTCAGTGAAGCATCATTTTAATATTTGTTAGAGATAATGCAAAAAATCTTACTTCCCTGTGGATGCTGGAAATCTAAGTTGTGAAGCATTGAACAAGCCTCCAATGGACTAGTAGTCTTGAACTATTTGCAGCTTCCCTGAGCACACTTACTTTCACTTCGGAACACTACATGTTCTCCTAAACATTATTTGGAGTCAGTCAGACACATTATTTGGTATTCCTGATCACTTTGTTAAACTAAGAATTTTTGTCACCTATGGCACTTGTGTGTGTGATTGGAGTATGGCCCTACTTTAATACAAGCAGAGAGGACTGTGTGTAGAGTACCCTGTGGAAAATTGTTGAAGCTCCCCAGGATGAGAAGAAGCTAATATGTCTTCTTTTAAGTGCTTTCTTTAGTTTAAAAATTGAACAGAAAGCAAATGTTGGCTGTGATCAGAACTAACTTATCAGGCTGCTTAGAGATCTATTAGAGAGATATCTAAACTTAAATCAAAGAAGGGCTGGCTTTGTCCTTCATTTATTAAAAAATGTCATTGGAGAATTATGTCTTCAGTGTTACTGAAGATTAAAATTCTGTTGCACACAGCCTTAGACTATATTCCTTTTCCTAAGTTTTGCATTGGTTTTCTTGGAGAACTTCTGTTTTAAATATTCGAGTTTGCCCATTACTAGTGGCTTCCAAAATAGAAATCAGAGGAAAAAATTGTAAATAAACAGTGCACAATAAAAATTATAACTGATGGATCTGTGTTATTCTAAAAGAACAGATGCCCTCCTTGGAAGTGCAAAAGCTCTTCTCCTAGAAAATCCAAGTTCCACAGCCATCTCAGTTGCTTATTTACTTAGTGAAATTTCTTGTTTGCTTCTGCACTTTGACTATCACTTCTTGTCCACATCTCAACTCCTTTGCTGAGCAAACAAAAATAACACTATCAACTAGTGATTTCCTCCTTCTCATGACTGGAATGCCTTGTTATTAAAATACTGTACCAAGACATGTTTTGTCTTCTGTTATTTGCATTTTTGTGTTACATTCCTTTGGCTCTTAAAAAAAAAATTGATTTTCTGATGGGAATGCCATGCACAGTCTGCTGCAATTGTTTAGAGGTTAAGAGAAAACAGATTCAAAGAAGGTTAAGCAAATATTTTCATATCACCATTCTTTTCATATCACCAAATATCATAATTATTTTCATAATTATCTCAGGTTATTCCTAAAGTAAAGTGTGTTCTATTATTGGAAATCATTTTGTCTTACTTCAGTAAAATGAATTAGTTTTTACTTGCTTTTCCTAATGAGTCTAAGAAAGAACAGATATATGAATTTACCCTTCAGGTAAGACTGAATAAATCTTGAATCATTCAGAAGGTGAGTAGGTACTTATGGAATAGGATATATTTCATGGTCAGTGCTATTGAAATTTCAATTTCATTCTGCATTCTGCTTGAATATAAAAAAAATATTCTCCTGTAAAATGATCTGACAAGATAGATCCATGGGCTTTTTATTGTCTCCAACTTAAAGCAATCCCATTCTCTGCATTGGCAATGACCTATTGATGTTTTAAGCTGGAACAAGAGGTTTCTCAGCAACCTTCTTGAATATTGTACCTTTTGCCACTGGAAAGTGTCTTCAGTGTTGTTTGGTTTCACATGCAACAAACAGTTGTTTATTTGGATAGATATATCTAGCTGATATTGTGGCATCTTTGTGGTGGTACTGGCTGCATCTGCGAAAACAATAAAATACAAACCTGCCTTTTACCACATTTTTTTGATTGTGAAAACCATGTTGTTTCTTAACTTCAGCCTTAAGCAAGGCTAACAGGAAAGACCCATGCAGAAAACACACATTTTAGGAAGTGGACCAGTTATCCTCTGTCAGTCTATGGGCCTTGTTGAAAAGTGTGATTGAACGTGGTGCGATGTTCCACTGTCTACTCCTGATAATATGTCTTCACAATTGCTCTGCTGTTCTGGTGTGACTGTTTCCAGGAAAGTGTTTTGAATCTCATGGGGTTTCTGTATTTTCTTTTAAGATACATCACAATTAAGAGAGAGCATCTCTTGGGAACATGTGCCATAATCTCTGATTCTTGATCCAGCGCTAAAATTTTCTTTTTATTTCGCAACCCGTGAACTTGAAATATTTGATGTCAGTGTGAATAGGAAATGTTTTTGTCTCCACATTTCTTCAATTGAAATGTTATGGTTCTGAGGATTACATGAGATCTTGCTAATTTTGCTTCATGTCTACAAAGGACAGAATGGATTTTTGTCAAAGGCAACTCTTCCTATTCTTTACATGGCCATTTATATTTATTTTGTACCAATATTTCATCCTGTCGTATGCTCTTCATTAATGTATGTCTTGATGTAGGTTTTATTGTAATATCTTTTCAGAATTGTAGGATCTGGTCATAAGTGGCCACAAGTGAACTCTTAAGCGGGAGGTAAGAAGCTTTGGAAAAAGGAAATAAAGTGACTCTTCATCATGTTAGCCACAGTATGTCTGCAGTGGCCTGTGTTTTGAGTTCTTGCACTGTTTGCCATCCTAGCAACTGGAGAAAATATTTTTACTTGCAAAGTGTTTGTGCTGGAAGACAACTGGGATGCAGTGATGCAGAGCCAAAACCCCATCTTACATACCAAAAATTTAGAGCAAAGTCATATTTTAATATAAATTTTTACATGACACTATATTTTACAGAAGTGGAATTATCTCCTTAACCTCAGAAACTCCAGATTATCCTCTTTTTTTTTTTTTTTAAGGCCAGTTGAAATAAGTGATACCTATTTCATTCCTCTTGTCATACGTTCACTATATTCTTGTGCCTGCTGCAGTAGGAATAAAAACTGAGAAAGCATAAGTAGAATGGTGGCCTTAGTCCATACCTTTGTCAGCCTATGGAAGGGATTAAGTGGTCCAATTCCTGCAATAACATGGGATGTGTCATAGGGAATCTCTCCAAAATTGTGTTCTTTAAATACCATGAAGATGATACTGGTGTTAATATAATGACTAACTCCTTTATTTCAGCACACACTAAAGATTAGTCTCTCCACACCTTTAATTTCCACTGATTCCTTCTTCAGATTTTGTTTGCAAAAGACTTTCTATAAGTAAATTTCATATAGAATTGGGAAAATGGCTAATTATGGATGCAATGAAAATGACACAAACTGTTTTTATCTGAAGGAGTTGGTCAAAGAATAAAATATGAAGTTTGGAAATAATAAATCTCACTACCTCATAAAATGTGTTAATGAGTAATTCCAAATTGTGTTACATATAAAATTATATTAAACAGAGCATAAAAATATACACTGTAAGACATTTTTTTGAAGACACAGATAATATCAAGAAGAGTATGTGTAACTTTGAACTTCATAATCATTTTTCTGTAAACATAGACCCTTATGCAGAATATAAAGTTAACATATGGAAATTTTTTGTCTAAGTTCCATGTGTAACTATGTTAATAAGAATTCTAATAATTTACCATTGAGTAAATGGTAATGAGTGATAATGGAATAGGTTAGAATTAGGTTAGAGCATAGAGTTGTCCATGTTGCACATTCCTAGTACTCCAATAATGTTCATTTCTTGCATCCTGCATGTGAAGCTGACTTAAATTCATAGTACAGTCTTGACCTGAGCAACACAGCAAAACACCGAGTCATTGTTCTATTTCCTCAGTAAGAAATCTGGAACTGGATATAGTTTCTCAGACTCATAGAAAAAATGCTAGGCCACTCCCATTCCTAAGTGCATTATCACAGATAGCTTTATCCAAGTATGGAAAATTAGCTGATCCTCTTTTTCCTCAGAGACCGAATGGATGGCTACACAAAACACACTAATGTGCCAGATGAGACAACTTGGCTGTGTCCGTGGGTAAAATGAAACTAAAAATGCAGTGAAAAGAGAAAAAAAATCCAACATTTTTCTTTTACCTTTTGCTTGATTTATGATCCTTCTATAATTATTTTAATAGTTTTCCTGTTTTCATTTTTCTTATGACAGATATAAGCAAAGCTTACCATTATAATTTTTCTCACTTTATAGCTGCTATTTCAACTTAAAATAAATGACTAGGAAGAAAATGTTATGAATTATCTTTGAGATACATTCAATAGAAAGAAATTATTTCTTAGCATTTATATAAACAACAATAAAAAGATTAATTAGATGACAATGCAGTACATTTATGTGTTTATCTCTAAAAATAACATCAAATGTTCATATCATGGTTAGTTTTGGGATCTGCAAGAGCTAGTCATCAAAGTTCAGATGAAGGAGTGGACATCTTGCCAATCTACATGGCACTGAGAACAAGGATTTTAATTTGGAATAATTAAGCACTTCTCAGTTCATCAGTCTTGATAAATTATTTTTGCTCATACAAACCACAAAGCATATTTGACTACTTTTACATGAGTGGAATCAAGTTGGAAGAGTGAACAAATACAAAGATTTTATATGAAGACAGGAGAAATACGACTCATATAGGGAATACCATTTTCACTAACAATAGTGGCTCACATTCAACTCTTTAAAAATAATATTGAATTAATGTAATGGTATGTCTATGACTTAAACCATATTTTTCCCTATCTCAGTCCATTAGAATAGGATAGGATAGGATAGGATAGGATAGGATAGGATAGGATAGGATAGGATAGGATAGGATAGGATAAGATAGGATAGGATATTTCAGTTAGAAGGGACCTACAGTGATCAAGTCAAGACTCAACAGAAGTTAAAACATGTAAAGGGCATTGTCCAAATGCCTCTTAAACACTGACAGACTTGAGACATTGATCACCTCTCTAGGAAGGCTGTTCCAGTGTTTGACCACAGCCTCTGCAAGGAGATGCTTCCTAATGTCCAATCTGAACCTCCCCTAGTGCAGCTTTCAACCATTCCCACTTCTCCTGTCACTGGGTAGGGACTAGTAGGGAGAAGAGCATGTCCCTCTCCATTTCCCCTCCTCAGGAACCTGTAGAGAGCCATGAGGATGGTCATCAGTCTCCTTTTCTCCAAATTAGGCAAACACCATGTCCTCATCTGCTCCTCATAAGACATGCCTTGCAGCCTTGTCACCAGCTTTGTTGCCTCCTCTGGACACATTCAAGGACCTTCACATCCATCTTAAATGTGGGGTCCAGAACAGTACTCCAGGTGATGCTGCACTAACAATGTGGTATGAGTGAGCTATGCTGGAGTTACCTATCATTTGTATGAGTAGGCTATACTGCTTCTACCTACCAAGTTTAAAACATTGACTTCGACACTGAAGTACTTCAGCTTGCAATAGTATATAGTCTGCCTTTGTCTGATACCTCTGCAATGCTAGACCTCAACAGGGATGTCAAATGTAAAGCCCTTATTCTATTTGTTAAAAACCCACAGAATTAAACTGGTGTCTGTCTGCAATTACCAGCTGTGGATCTAACACTTTTCCCTTAGCTGCTAAATACCTAAAGAAGGTCTGGTGCAAACTTCACACTCCCTCCCCTTCCCCTCCTACTGTTGTACCAATTTTCTGGGGCACAAGGATGATTTTCAACTCTGTGTTTTCTAACTTTCTGGTAGTAATGCACAATGCTGTAGCACTAAAGAGCCATAAAACATAACATAGCTGTTCATCATTTTAGTTTGAATACAAAAGACCTGGCTAGAAGGCAAAAGAAGGAGTAGCAGCTCTAAATAGGGTATTGTTTTCATGTGAAAATAAAGCCAAAATATTTCTTGCCTTATATTTTATTTTTAGGTTCTCTAAATTTTTCTTTTAGAGGAGATAGGGATGGGAAAAGTTTTGTTTAGGAGTATGCTGTTTATCTCTGTTGTCAGACATTGATATTATTAATAATAAACTGTCCAAACTTCAAGCTAAATAGAAGTCTTACTCAAAAGGAGTTGTGCAAACCATATGTTGTTGTGCAACTTTTTGTTTCCATTTACAGCACTGGCTGTGTGCTTCTTAAACCTGAGCCATCTCTTCATTCAGGTTTGCTTGAAAAAGTTCATGAACCTGAGAAGACTCAAATTTTCAACAAAGCTTTAAGCTGAGTATTTCAGCTTCTGTTTTGTGCCATAGTGTGTGTTTCATTAACTATACTAGTCAAACAGCCAACACATAATCATAAAATATCTGATTAACATCAGCTGCAGTCACCTTAAAGTCAACTTTACAGGTGCTGATCAACAAGGTATTGGTAATGAAGGGTTCAAATGAGACTTTAAATAAATAGCTCAACAAGCTTTTTTGCTTTTGTAATCTTGCACAATGGTGATTAGGGTTGAGGTTCATCTCATTAAACACAAGCCATCTAAAAGCTAGGACAGGCACTCTTAGATGGTTGCCTAAGCTCTGCCTGTTGTGAATGCAGAGACAAGCATTCCCACAGGATAGCTGTGGGATTCTTGGCTTCTGTCTCAAGACAGGGTACATTGCCATTTGAGGATGACAGATTCTTGGCTTCTGTCTCAAGACGGTACACTGCCATTTGAAGATGACTGTGTCTGTCCACTGAACAGAAATACTAAGCTAACAGTATAACCAAGAAGACTGCATTTTAGGCACAATTGGAATAGCATCAGTTTAATTCCCTTGTAAGAAACGAGGATTTAGGCAATTACTTGGATCATCATTTGCTCTCTTGGTACCGCTGTTCTCTGCCATAAGCTCCTCGACTGGCTCTAATCCTTTTTATGTGCTCACAAAGAGTTCTAAACATGCAAATGGTTATTTACACACTAAGAGGTAATTGCCACTTACATTCATGATGGATTTAAGGAAAAAATACCCTTGCCTCATTGTTTGCATTTTTGGTTGTTTGCCAGGGATTGATTGTTTAGAACTAATTGATTTCAAGTGTGATTGTATTCCTAAGGGTGGAGCTTTTCCTTATGTCCAGCCTTAGTGAAATTTACATTCCTAGCACCACGCTAGGACATGGAAGTTGAGAGAAGGACCCAAGGCTCAACATTTTCCAAGGTTTAAAGATATATAAAAACCAAAATAAAGCTAGGATCTAAACCCTCTCCTTTTAATTTTCCTGTCATGTTCTTTGTACTAACCTCTTGTTTGTTGGTCCACAAATTACAAAAGCAGGTAATTACTCTGTCTCTTGCTTACTTTTTCACTCTATCATTCTCACTCTCTCCCTCCTATTTAAGTCCAGAGAAGTAAATTTTTTATTTAGGAACTGGCATCACTGTGGATCACTGAAGCAAAAAATATTTTTATTCGATAATTCAGTGGGATCAGTCTCTAAAACCACTGATGTTAGTAGTAAGCGGAAAGGTTTTATGATGTGTGTGTTGGCATTAGGACTGTTACTGAAATAGGTTTTTAGGTTCTCTACCTGAAATATGACATGAAGAATCCAGCTTTCATGCAGTCATGCACCAACAGCTACATTTAACAAATGCTTTAAACTCTCAGACTTAAGCAATAATTTTGATTATGACTATAGAGCTATAAACCGGGCCTGAAATACAACAGCAGGATTTCTTGGAGAGCAGAACAAGTGTTTAAAATGAAAACCCACATTCAGTGAGGTGTTCTAGCACGTGTGGAGGGCCTTTTGTGAATGAAATTCAGCATGTGTCACTTTTCACACTTACCCTAATTGGGTAGGGTTGTGTGTATCAGGGAGGCATTTGGAAGAAGTTTTAGGCTAGCCTGTATGAGGAATTGGAAATGTTGCATAAGTGGAAGCAGTTGGCAATTCTCTGTTGAAATGTCATGTACCCTACACACTACTGGTTCTTGTTCAATGGTGCAGATGATTTCTTTTCTGAATACCATCAAAAGTATTCCCCTTTTATTAAGTCATACACAATTTTCCTTTAAGGCAGTGAAAAGTGTCTTTGACTTATGGCTGTATTTAAACTAGACAGACAAATACAGCAAATTAAACCAAACACACACAATAATTTTGACAAGTACTTTGTGAATTTTTCATTAATAACTAGCAAATTATGATTTTAATTTGTACTAATGGATGTGAATGTAAGTCCATGATACCACTAAGCAGATAAGGTAAAGAGCAATTTACCTTATTGGCAATAAGGCAAAGTATGATTTATCAATGTAATCTGACAAACAATATCCATACAGTTAATTCAGCCATAGTTCTCATTGATTGAATCTTATGAATAGTGTGGTAGGTTTTCAGAGTGATCACAAGGAAACATGAATTAATCAAACCATAAAGCTTGTTCAGTTTGTAACCTGAACTAGTCTTGACTCATGAGATGGAAAAACCGTGTAAAAATGAAGGTGACTTCAGTTTTCCTTCAAAATAAATCTAACATAGACTTTCAAAATGTTAAATAAATGGTGGGAAGAAGTATAATTCAATTTTCAGTTTCATGGCAATTTTGACTGGCTTGACTGAAAAAAGGTTTCTGGAAAGATAATATGACTTCCTAGGTTTTACCTATTTCAAACCACAACTTGAAAAATGTTTCTTAAGGGGAAAATTAATGGTAGTTTGTGTCCCCCCCCTTTGCTAAATAAACCATTTTACCATTGAATGAAAAATACAGAAGTTTAAAATTTCGGCAGTGTACTGTCCTACTTCTTTTCAGTTCAGCATTGCTTGAAGGCCATCCTGCAAATAACATCCTGATTTGATGCTATTGTTGCAGTAATTGACACCTTTAATGAGGCTGACTGTTGCTAGAATTTCCATTTACAAATGTTGAGTCACTGTTGCTTAAACAGCACCAAACCACACACATAATAATTTAGAGGACAGGGATCACAGGGCTTTGGCAGAAGTATTGTTTAACATAATTTTTAAAAAATCTCATTTGTGTATCCTCTTCCACCTGAACTCCATGACAAAATGATGGGATATTCTGTCAGACTCTCAGAAGATAAACTACGCTATTTGTGAAGTAGCAAGATTCAGGACAGGATAAGTTCCAGGCATGGAGGAAGACATACAGCAGTTGACAGGACTTTATTATATGGGCTTTACAGTTTTTATGTGTTTTTATACACATTGTATCTTATTTCCCGGGCGTGCCCAGGCATGCCTGCTTCCCTGCTCCCTGTTTCCCTGCTCCCTGCTTCCCCGCTCCCCTCTCTGATTGGCCGGAGAAGCTGCAGAGAGGAGACAGCCACCATTCGCCCTTTACTTCCCCGGCTCCTCCCATGTTCCTCCCCCTTTTGCCTGTGCCCCTATCCCGATTTGTTCCCCTGTTTGTCTGTCTCATGCTCCACCCCATGTTCTGGCCCTTTCCCTGCCCGAACTGATAAAAAATCCCGTGCACGCCTCAATAAAGCATTCCATCTGCACCCCTACCTTGTGTCCGGATCCATCCATGCTGGGTCATGGCCCCATGTCCCCTCGGACCGTGGCAGCTATTTGTGTTCCTAGCAAAGATACATGAAGATAACAGGATGATGAGACTAGAATGGGAGCAAAAGACAAAGTATAGAAAGGTGAGGGTGAAAGAGAGTAAGAGCAGACAGCAAGGGGGGACACTGAAGTCATCATGGCTAGTCTTCACGAATGAAGATTTTGGGAAAGGTCTTTACCCTTCGAGCCTGCGCAGTGGATTTTTTAGGTGAGACACAGTGTGTGCTGAACTGAGCCCACCCTTTAATCCTGAGGTTCATCTACCGGGGCCGAGCGAGCTTGGACGGTGGCAGCGAGGTCCTCAGAACGTAGGTTTGTTTAGAGTGACCTTCTCTTAGATGGATGGCCTCACAGGGCTGACGAGCTCCATCTGCCCGGAGGAGTTCCCTGACCGGGAATCGAACCCGGGCCACGGTGGTGAGAGCGCTGCATCCCAACCACTAGACCACCAGGGGTGTTCAGACACTGAAGTAAAGGTAAAATAAAAGGGAGACTGAATTTAGTACATTGATATTTAGTACAGTCAAATAATCTCAAAAGGAATAATTATTAATGAGGGAGAGCTTGCCAGATGGAAACTGGAGACTAGAACAATAAAGATTGCTTAAGCCAGGGCCAAAGGGAGGTGAGCAGTATCATTACTGAGAGAATATTCACTGAAGTTAGCTGGTAAGTGTGATTTATAATACTGTCACCTGCACTCATGCCTTCTCAGACCTACTAGAGGTCCTAGAATTCCCTATGTCATTTCTCCAGTGCAAATCTTGAAATTTATGTAAACTGGTAAAATAGCGCATCTCTCCTTGGAGCTTGCTAGTATATGCAAATGTCAGCTTCATGTTGGTTAAAATCTCCAAAATTATCATGTCCCCCTTTATTTTCCCTTTCCCAGTAGAGTTTTGATAAGAGTAAATGTGCATTTTTAGTAACCAAGAAGAAATTTTTTCAGATTATGGAATATTATATTATACTGGGAGAAAGAAGTCCAGTCTTTAATTTTCACCAAATCACAAGGTATGAGCATATACAAGCATGTTCAAGAGAATTCAGAGAGGTGATAACAGGGTGCTGTATTAGTAAGAAGTGATCAGGTAAAGATGCATATACAGTCAAATCTTTGACTTCATTTAATACTGAACTGACAGCAAATATGTATCATTAGAGTCCGAGTTATATTTTTGTTAACTAGATATAAAACTACATTTAATTTAAATGGCAGCACGTGCAAATAAAATTCAAACAGCCAAGACATAGAATAGAAAAAAAAATTAATGCCTTGTACTGTACAGATACTTTGGTTTTGTAGTTTCAATAGAATATTCTTGAAAGATCATGAAATAAGATGATCATAGTGTGCTAATAACAGAAAATCTCTAGCCATATAAAGCTCTAATTTCCCAAATGACTTTTTAGAACCTGAAAATCTGTACAGTTTATGGAGCTTTTAATTTCCTGTAAATGAAACAATACGATTTAAACATGTATGTTGACATGTAAGAGTTGGAAGTTTCCTTTCCCTAACTGCCTCACATAAGCAGATCAAAAAGCATGACATTTTCAGCAGTACTGGAAAATGAGTAAGACTTGAGAATAAATATTTAGATTATAATTATCTGGTAAATGTGTCCAGACTGTTAGCTATGTACTAAATGTACAGTGTCATGAATGGTGAGGTAAGTAATGACTGATGCCTTTAAAAAAGAGTGAAGGAGTTAAATCAAAGATAGTTTCTTTTTTAGCTGGACCAAGATTAGCACATGCTTTAAAAGGGTCTTAATCAAATTCTGTTTACTTTACTTTTTCCTCTGTGGGTCCCCATTCCTGCTATCAGTCTAGTACAAGACAGGCATTGGTGGCATGTCTAATATTCAGACTGACACCAGAAGTGTTTAGCCTATGGAATTAAATACTAAATACACTACAAAGAATGAGACTGCCAAATAAAAAGTTAAAGAAATTCTTCCTTGCAGACCCTGAAACAGATGCAAAGCCAAGTCCCAAACAAGAAATATTTGAGGAAATCCATAGAAAACAAATCCTAGACAGGTTACTTGACATTTTTGATGTCAGGATGTGGAAGAAATAACTCCATAGAAAGACACTCTTAGTTGAAACTCCTGAGGAATAGCTCTACCTCTAAGAGCAGTTCATAAGAGAACACTGCATTCATTGATGGGGTTGGCAAGCTGAGGGAATGGTTCTCTAAATGATTGAGCTCAAAATAGCTACAAGAAAAATGATCAACTACAGGCAATTTGACTTTGGGAAAACTATTTGGTAGGGCGTAGGTGGCAACTGAAGAGCAGATGAAAGTTGCACTAGGCAGGTGATAAAACAAAGAGGTGTGATCAAGAATTAGGTTGGTTGGAAGATTGAGTGTAATAGCAGAAGAACAGCCTTACAGAGCTTCGAAACGGAGGTGTGTAGCAAAGGCTTGGGCACCTCAGGTTTGCAGTGCTTGGAAAAGTAAAGTGCCTGGGAGAAGAGAGACTAAATGCAGAGCACAAAAGTACAGTGCAACTGAGAAACACCTGCTGTGAGAGCAGATTGGTATATTCCATTCTACTCTAATATGAACTAAGGAAAAGGAACGAAATACAGCCACTTTATTTTAATATATTTAGAAATGTTCATAAAATTAAAAAATGGCATTAAGATGTAAGAGTATGAAACAAAACAGAGGAAGCAAGTTTTCTATGTCATAACTTTAGCAGTACGTGAGTCAATGGCACAGTGGTCAAACTCTGGTGAAATATCCTTCACAGATTGCAAAACTGGAATGGCAAATAGAAATTTGCTGTTGCACAGAAACCACCTAATAAGACACAGCAGTCTAGAACATAACTGGCCTCAGACTCAGTTTACCCAGCTCCTGAGCCTTGGAACTTTCCATACCCAGTTGCTTCACACATAGACATACTCAAGTAAATGAATGGGTCTCAGCCAATCGACCCAGATGCACCATCTCATCAGTCATTGGCTTGGATCTCTTGGTCCCTGCAGTAGCCAAATCTCAGGTCCTCTGGTCTCTCCAGTATCCAGCACAGCCTTATGGCTTCTTCATTATCTGTCCTCAAATCTCATGCATGTGTGCAGAATGCAGAGTTCTTCTACCCAGGAAAATAAAAACAGAGTTTGATAGGACAGGACAGGCTGCACTGAACCGCCACATGTCTGTACAAGCACATGGTCAGACAAGTGTCCTGACCAGGTCCTGTTTACATGCAACTGTCCCCTTTTAATCCCCTCACTTATTCTTCCATCCTTGTTTGTTCTTCAACAAACTACCTTGATCTTTTCCTTTCCCCACCCTCAGTTCCTCCTCCAAACATGCCATAGTAAGCCTCGCACAATCCAAGATTCTCTTCTGCGCCAATAATCACAGAATCACGGAATGGGTAAAGTTGGAAGGGACTACTGTGGGTCATCTGGTCCAACCTGCCTGCTCAAGCAGGGTCATCCTAGAGCACATTGAACAGGATTGCATCCAGATGGTTCTTGGATATCTCCAGTGAGGGACACTGCACAACCTCTCTGGACAATCTGTTGTAGTGAGAGGTCACTTGCACAGTAAAGAAATTCTTCATGTTCATGTGGAACATGAACACAGGTGGAATGTGCATAATTTTCTGCTCATTGCCTCTTGTCCTATTGCCTGGCACCACTGAGAAGAGCCTGGCTCCATCCTCTTGACATCCTCCCTTCAGGTACTCACATACAATACTGAGGTCCTCTCTCAGTCATCTCTTCTCAAGACAGAACAGGCCCAACTCCCTCAGCCTTTCCTTGTAAGAGAAATGCTCCAGTTCCCTAATCCTCTTTTTCACCCTCCACTGGACTCACTTCAGGAGCTCTCATGCCCCTGTACTGGGGAGCTTATGAGTCCCATGTGTGGGTATATGTGGCAGTAGGCAGTGTAGTGAATCAGAAAGCCTCTTGACTAGACTCATCATGATGGATTTCACCGTAGAACATGGATTTCCCAGGACATCACTTTGAAGGGCTGAGTGGGGGGCTCAAGTCTCTCGTGGGGTTATTGGTGACGCCCTGACCAATGCTGTACCTTTGTGCCCTTGTGTCTGAGTGGAGATGAACCTTTTATCACATAATCTAACATGGAATTCTGGACTTTATTAGTGGTAATCAATTTTAATATAGATAAAGTTTGCAAAGTGTGAGAACTAAGATTTCATTTACTTATAAATGTTTCAGAGAAATTATATAAAAGCCTAAAAGCATGTATTTATAGAAAATGAGAAAGAGCTACACAGCTGGGCTTGAAAGATCATTTGTTTATAATTTATGTCATTTCAGGACAGAAGAAAACCAAAGACATTCATCAAATAATGAAAACGTAACCATGTTGTATGGGATGTAAGTAGAACTAAGGGAACTAGAAAATGGCGGACTATCCTGGGAGGAAATAAAAAACATGAATCCTTTGCCATGCATGTCACATGGAACTCAGTAATAGAAAACAGCTCTCTCTTTTCTCATTGTGTGAGAAAGAAGACCAGAAAATATTGAATAACTAATTATAATCACTGCTTATAAAAGGTAAGAATAGGAGAATACTCAAATTAGTCTTCACTGACAGAATGGAAAAGTTTTATCTCAAGATTATAAAAGGACTGTTTTTGATGCCTTTGCAGACTATTTAGTCAGTTGAGGCATTTTCAAGAAGCCTTTGTATCTAGAAGATTTTGATTTGTCAAAATAAGTATTTCTCAGAAAACTGAGTTTCACCAAATTTCTTAATTAAAAACAAAAAAGTTCTAAATGTATCAATATTTTGATTGAACTTTTGATAAATGATACCTGCTGTTTTTGTCATGTGAGGTGGTATTTTCTTTTGAAAGCAAAGTAATTATAGTAACAGATTAAATAAACTAAATAGTATGTCAAACTTTTGATCGCCCAAGTTGATTTCATTTTTATTGTGAATGGGTTGGCCAACATTTTAAATTTCATCCCAATAAAATGCACTGAAATTCTATTGGCAGCAAATAGGCATCTACTATTTTTGACATGAAAACATTGGACTGTAATTTTACATTTAAAATATGCCTATTGTTTATATTTCAGACTAAATTTCTTAATTGTCAGACATATGCATTTCATTTTTATTCTGTTCTCTAGGAAGGAAAGTTATATATCTCAAAGCTTCATTACTCCATCTAATTGCCTTGAACAAAGAAATTGGCTTTGTATTATGGTCCCAGGGAACGTATAGAAATATAGAATCATTTAGGTTGGAAAAAACCTTTAAGATCATTGAGTCCAGCTGCTAGCCTACAACTGCCAAGTCCATCACTAAACCCCATCCCTAAATATATATTGCAGTGCAGTGGGCCTTTTGCTGAGAAAATGAGCCAGTAAGCACAATATTTAGCTCTGTTGACATTTGCAGCTGGAACAGTCAGAGGGACTAATAAGAAGAAAAGTGGTGTCACTAAAAGATCATAGAATGCCTTGGGTTGTAAGGGACCTTGAAGATCACCTAGTTCCAACCCTCCACTTGGTGCCATGGGCAGGGATGCCTCTTACTAGATCAGGTTATAAGGCAGGTTACATTAGAAAAAGCTATGTTGTGATACATCACTTTGGGAGATCAAAGCTTGTTTAAGTACTATTGGTAACATAATTCCTTAGCATGCCATCATCCCAGATAGACTAATTAACACATGGAACCAGGTAAGGTGAGTCTGACTGGCTGGTAGTTTCATGAGTCCTCCTTCTTGCCCTTTTTGAAGTCCAAGGTGACATGCCATCTTCCAGCCCTCAGGCACTTCTCCTGATCTCCATGACCTTTCAAAGATTATTGTGAGTGGCCTCACTATGATATTTGCCAGCTCTCTCAACACTTGTGGATGAATTCCACTGGGGCCCGTGTGCTTGTGGATGTCAAGTTGGCCTAGGTGTTCTCGAACCCAATCCTCCTTGACCAAGGGAAAGTCCACCTTCCAACATTCCTTTACCCTGGTCTCCTGGGTTAGATATTCCTGTGGGCTGGTCTTATCTGTCATGACAAGCTGAGCTAAGGGTATCACAAAGGTACAGTTATACCTGCCTACTAATTTTCAGCTTTTTGCCCATCTCACAGACATTACTGTAACCTGTAGGTAGAAAACTAATAAAAAACTGGAGAGCATTCTATCTCATTGGGATAGGCTTTTCATTCTTACTTGCTTTAACCCTCAGGCAGTACACAACTTAGCTATTCAGGCCTTAACAGGAATTTTATACATTTTCCTGACACTACTTGATGCAATCTCACTTATATTACAGGTGAATCAAAAAGAACTGGTCCATTTAATACTCTGCTCTCATCTACATTATGTTACTTATATTATTTTGTTTTACTTCATGTATTAATAGAAATCCAAAAATCCACATTTTGTACTTGTGGACTTATATTACGATTCTGCATGCCATGATGGAATGAATGATTGACTCTCAAAAATGCAATTTATTTCCTTTACTCTTTTGACATTTACAAGTTTTTCTTTGGCCATTCATTCCAATATTTAGAAAGAGACAAGGAAGAGAATGTTTAAAGAGAAAAGCACCAGCTAACCTTAAAAAAACCAGCTAAAATATTTTATCTCTTCCAGTTGTATTGTTTTTGTAATTGGTTTTCTTGAGAGAAAGAGTAGAAACATCAAAATACGAAAAGAAAGCAAATTCTGGTTGAAGTCCACTGCTTGGGTGGAGATTGAATACACGGACCTTGTAAGTGGTCTGTAGAATTTGTAAATTAAAGTTGCAAATTTACACTGAATATCATGTTTGAAAGGGAAGTTTCTTTTTGACTGCTTCATTCTTGTGAGAAGAGACTAAAAAGCAGAGACTTGCCTTGCTACTTGACTTGTAGGAACATGCATATTGCAAGACTTTCTTATTCAAATTGCCAACTCTTCCACTCCCTTAGGCCTGCTCTGCAGTCATCTTTCCAAGGAAGGGTGAGGTAGAGGTGGGAACTATTAGATAAAATTTGGCTTCCCAGACAAAAATTTGTCTTTCTTCAGAAGATTCTGTGAGAACAGGAAGAATTTGAGGTACACCTGGAAAGTTAGTACATCTGTTAAAGGGGTTTCAGAAAAAAATGCCAAAACAGAGACTCATAAAGAACATCCATCCAACAGCTCCACCATTTAACATGGTCTCTTAGCTCCTGTTTGTCCAGTAAATCTACAAAACAGTTACCTTTAAGCATTCAGGTGTAAACTGTAAACTATGCACTGTGTTCTTGGGGAAAAAAAACCCTCTCCTTCACCGTTTATCCCTCCCGACTCCAATAATCAGAATCCTCTAGTGGGCTGTTGGTGAGTACAGCTTCACCTACACTAACATCAGTTCCAAAATATGAATATCTAAGTATATTCTTATTCAGAAGCAGTACCATAAAACCAAACCTTGTTCTGTCTAAAAATGAATTATCTGCCATCAATGAGTATATAACCTAGTCAAGGTATATCTAACCTTTGTCTTTACCTGTCTTTACCTGTGTCTTTACGAACACACTTGGCAGGAGGAAAGAGATGGGAGAACCTTGCAGCAGGTCCAGAGACCAACCATTTCTGAGTATTGAATTCCAAAACATTTCTGACGACAGACAGGACTTTCTTCAAAATAGTTCTAACCTTGTTTAACATCTGCAGGTTTACCTCTAAAACCATGTGTTTCAAACTAGAAACAGTAAAATAGTACTATTAATCAAAATGAAACCAGTGACTATTGTAAATATGGTAATTTTGTCTTTAAATCTAACTCCAAACCACAAAATGGCCAGCTCTGGTGAGGAACCCCAGTATTGCCTTACAACCACTCTTTTGAAGACTTTACAGGAAAGAGATACAGTTGATGCAGATGTCTGTGTAAACAGATTGTATTTCCTTTTTTCTTTACATGAGAGATTAAATATTGCTTATTTTTTCTGTTATCCTATTGCTGCAACACTTTTCTTCCATGGGGAGCTAAGAACCATTTTCCTACTGAAACAGCAGAAATTCTTTGAAGTTTTATCTAGAACATTTCACAAAAACAACATTAAGTGATCACCTATGTTAATCTCTTCAAACACTTGTTGAAATTTTTTCTAATTGAGTGTGTATGATTATGGTTTCCCTTGTGTCTTCAATGGATAAAGAATCATTCCATGAACATTATTGTTTTAATATTTTCTGCCCATTACCTTTCTAATTATGAAGGAGAATAAGGAAGGAAAGAAAAGGAGGAAGCTGGAGAAAGTGAGAAAGATAAAAATAATGGCTTAGATGTTAAGTGCTGTACAAAATTTAAACATTTGTGTTTTAAAGTCTTTCTATTAGCAGAAAGTTTACCATTTTTCAAAACGACATTGAAAGTAAACCTTAAATTTTCCTCTCCTGAAAATAAGCTGTTAATGAATTTAGATGGCTGTGGCTTCTCAGGTACTTAAGCAATTTGACTTTATTCATCAACTGGTATTTATGAGTTGCATCCTGGACTGTAACTCCACACACTGCCACCAGCTGTCTTTAAATAAGGAGCAGTTTGTCACTGAGTTACAGGAGGACATGGAGAATACCTCTAGCTCCACTATAGCTTCTCTTCTGCCAGCTTTTCCCACACATCCTTCTCCTCTACCAGCTTTTTCCTTGTCCTCTGTCAACCTTTACCGACCTCAAAAATTTCTGTGGTCTTTGGGCTTTCTGATCCCACAAACAGAACAAAATATGTATCTACTGGGTAAACACACAAAAATTGTTCCACAGAAGTTGGAATATCTGCCACATCTCTTCAGTTACAGACTGCATTTGCAATGTCTGAAGTAGGTTAGAGCCTGCCTGCAGAAGTACAGCTGCAACCTCACAGCACAGCAACTGCAGATTGACATGGCAACGAAAGGAATCATATTTTGATTCGCACACGTCAAGATGATATTTCAGTATCTTGTAAAATGTGTGTTAGTTGGAAATAGTCAGGATGAGATACTAGAATTTGTTGTGCATACCAAGGAAGTATATTTTGTCCTGACACTGGAAAATTTCCCACTTCATAACTGTAGCATAGATGAACATACCTGCTTGACAGAATTTCATGTCTGGGTGCTAGTCAGGCATATTTATGTGATGTAAGGCAAAAACCAAGCTTAGGTGGTTGAATGTATTTTGATGTTCACCTGTGTGAACAGGTGATGCAGTAAGTAGTAAATAAATAATAAGTAATAAAAATATCCATAAAACTAACACAGAAGTTTATATTTAAAGGTCCCTCCACTGAGAAAGTTACCTTGTTAACTGTATCCAGTTGGATTATTTTGTGATTAGGCATAAACACATCTGACAGACCGCAGATGACCCTGCTCATCAAAATGGAAGAAACAACCTTCCTTACAGCATCTGGCACAGCTAAAGCAAAGTGGACAAAAATAACTGCTCATTTTATAGTACTTATTTTTTTAAAGAAAGTATCAGCATTTTTGTCAAATCTCTATTATCCAAGGGGAAACAGAAGAAGAGTTGACTTGGTTTATAGCTTTTGGCTTCTTGGCTATGGGAGAAGAACTATGTTAGCCACTGAAATGTCTTAAAGGCCTTTTGACCATGCCTTAAAACTTCCTGATGGTAGTCCTAAAAAGAAGTTATTAAAGTTTTTTGGGGTCCTCTGCACTGTAAAATTTTTTTCCAAAGGTGGACATACATGACGAAAAAATGCAATAAAATTCTTTAATGAGAAAACAAAAGTAACATTACAAATGATACAAATTTACTGGAGAAACTTTACTCCTTCCATATTTTCTCTTCTGAGGCCCTTTCCTACATCTATTACTACAAGTGGCTATACCTTATACTGTATAGAGATTCCTACAAGTAACTGAAAATATAAGAATGCAGAATTTTCTAAGTAATTATCTCAATTAGAAGACAATGAACACTCATATATGTGGGTAAGGTTTCTACATTTCTGTACCAATGAAAAGCTCTATTAAATGTTTGGAGATATTTGCAAATTAAGGTTTTTCTTACCCCAGGCATCTTGTAAGAGTGTAAGATTACCATAAAGGATTTTTGTTCCTTTCCACAGTTCTGTTTACGTTACAACCTTCAGGAAGCTTTTCCATACTGAAAAATTTGAGTAGAAAATGAAGGGGAAAGAGAATATGACAGAGAAGAAGCTGAATAATGAATGACAGCAGAAAGAATAAAGTTAAGGATGAGGAGGGCAATAGATATTGTCCAGAAAAAAGCCCTCTGGGCTTCAATACCTTCAATGCTACTGATCCAATCACTGATTTAGGGGTGCCATCCATAATTTCTGATATACTTCTGCCATCTATAAATAGAATGTGATAATGACCTACCAAACAGTGAAAAATAGAATTTGAAAATTATTTTGATGCCTTCTCTTCTGTAGTATACCAATACATACTTATTTAACAGAGGTTTCTAGCAACAGTCCCAACAATTAGGGTTGGGTGAGCACATAGGTTAAAATAACAATGGAATTGACTCTTTCTTAAGACTTGAATTGGACCTCTGATGCTTTACTTAGCTTTCTTGAGGACATTTTTCATTTTTTGTGCTCTAAACTTCCTGATTCCAGTGAGCCATAAAAACAGATGTGCTGAAATACAAACACTACCAAAAACTTGCTTTTGTGATATTTCCAGCCTGAAGGGTTGTTAGAAAGGGATTTTAAAAATCCCTTGAGAAACCCTATTTCCAGCCTACTTTTGCAGACAGATTTATCTGTCATTTCTTTTATGACAGTAACCCAAGATGGACAGTAGATTGCTGAATTCAAACATGATCTGTCTGTTACTGGGTCACATGCCTACAAGGTGCTCAGGAGAACTGCATGGTAATTGTTGAAAGGTAATTGTTTTTCCTGAAGGGTTCTCATAATTTTAAGTTTCGTTGCAGTTTGATTTTGTTAATGAAAGCAAATGATATCAACACTACTGTGAAAAGGGGAGGCTTCACACCATGTGCTGTGGGAGTGCACGATGGATCCTTGAAGTAGAGTCTGATGACAGAAAATTGAGAGGAATTTAATCTGAATTTGATCTAGTTCCAGTCAGAAGTTTATTGAAATTGGATAAACTTTGTGAATCATTGTGTACTGAACTTGTAAATTCTGCAGGAAATACAGCATTCTGGAATTCCTTCCATCCTTGTGAGGTTCAGGTACTGTAAGAAGATAAAAATTTCATACTTGCATTAGCCGATTTCAAGCATCAGTGGATTCAGTTCACCTTAAAAGAAAGATATGGGTCTGGTTCAGCTACCCAAAACCCGAACCCTTGTGCTATTTAAGTTGTCCATCTGATATTGTGAGATATGATAGAGGACCTGTAGCAGAACTGAGTCCAACCAGCCTGACAGCTAATACGTGAGATATGCAGAGCACTGTGAATACCTATACCTTAGCAACTAAATTGAGTCTCCAGAGCAGTATTTGGTTCAAGAGTAAGACACCTAAAGCTAAATATCTACATGTAGGTGTACTGCTGATACCAGAAGTGCCTCATCTCCTGTTAAAGAAAATGAAGATCATAGATGATGTAATGGTGGCTCCTAGAGAGCTGTTAGCAGACTACTCACTGATTGTCTTAACAAGATTTCTGTAACAATAATAGGAACTCTGACATCTGCCATGGCAGTCTATATCTACATGTAATCACTTAAATTTATGTGTCTTGACATTACATAGAAATTTGGTCCTAATAATTTATCAACTGAATTGTTCTCTCACTTCATATACTCTACTGACTTGACATTCGGTTCAGTCCAAGATGAGCAGCTGGTACATGTTTTGGTGTTCCATATAATCCCCAGTATCATATCTGCTTACACTGTGCAGATGACTAAGGTACTTTATGGAGTGTCAAATGGTACTACCTGTCTAAGTGACTCAATAGCAGGCTAGGTCATCAGCAGCTGTAATGTAATCTTGCAATTTCAGTTACCCTCACCAGAGCTTCTGGACTCATTTATATGCTGTGTGAAAAATGTCTGATATGTCCATGATGTCTGATGTCCATGATTTTCCAGATGCAAATCTATAAGAGATGTGGGGCAGCCAGATATCAGTCAGTAACACCAATATCTTGGGAATTTTAGGGTCCTGAAACATCTCTTAACACACAGGTTAGATGCCTACATGTAGGAAATCTGGACCTCAGACTCATATCCTTAAGGTGAATCACTGAAAAGAAGCTACCACTGAATATTCTTTGGATCAAAGGCAAATTTGGGGTTATATTTATGAGTTGAGATGGAAGATAGATTTTATGGCCTTAAAAATTAGGGCACTTAAACTTTTATTTAATTATGCAGTTTTTACTGCTGTCACTACTACTATAAAAAGCTGCATCTTTGTTTTAGGTATAAAACTCCAGTACAGAATACAAAGGATTTGGAAGCTTCACATCTCTTTTGATTTTACAGTGCAGTCTAAGCAGATCAGAAGAGTGGAATATGACTTTTGTTATTGCATTTAAAATATGTTATTTCCTTTCTGTTTTCTTTCCTGATCTAGTTTCGCATTGTGGCTTCTGGTTGCTATTTTGAATTCCTTTCAAAATAAGAAGAAATACTGTTGGTCTCCTGATAGGTAATATTGTCTAAATGAAGGTCTTTTTAGATTATCACACACTAATAAAGAAATAATCTAAAAATATGTGCTGTGCAAGTGTTCATGTCTGCCTCTGGCTCATGGACAAGGCATAGGAGAGTCACAGCCACGTATTCTTTGGCTCTGGATTGTAAAGTTACAGGTAAGTAAGCAAAGCTTAGATTTTAATATTTTCTTAATATTGCTATTAGACACTTTCAAAACATCAGTTGTACAAAGATTGAATCAAAGATGCCATTTCCAGAATGCCAAAAGGTATCACTTTGATAATTTAATCTGATCTGCTACATCACTTAAGCCATAAGCCTTCTCTGCTTTGAACTAGAACATGGCTCTCAGACATATATCCACAAAGGTTTTTATAATTGTTAGCAAAATATTACTCCAATAAATTAGCTTAAAAAAAAAGTGTCCATCAAACAAGACTTCAATTTTTCCCTAAGCTGAATTTGTTTAACTTTACAATCCAAGGACTGTTCTCGTGCTGCAGCTTTCTCTGACAAAGAATCCTCTATTGAAAAATGTTGTTCCATATCAATACTTTTATGACTGTAACTGTGTTACTAACTTTCTGTTAAATTATTTATATCTTTTCAAATTTTTAACTGTAAAAGATAATTTTAAATCCTCTAGGTATTTTTCTGGCTTTTCCCTGAATAATTGTATGTATCAACATCTTTCCTTAGATGTGTGTACTGATTTTGGCTGAGAGTTAGTTTTATTCACAGTAGCCAGTATGGGGCTTTGTTTCAGATTTTTTCTGAAAACAATGTTGATAATACAGAGATGTTTTCATTATTGCTGAGCAGGTCTTACACAGTGTCAAGGACTTTTATGAGTAGGCTGGGGTGAACAAACTGTTGGAAGAGGACATCCCGAATGACCAAAGGGATATTCCATACCATATGGTGTCATGTTCAGCAATAAAAGCTCAGGAAGAGGATGAGTAGGAAAGGCAAGCATTTAAAGTTCTGGCATTTGTCTTCCCAAGTAACCACTCTGTGTGATGGAGTCGTGTTTTCCTGGAAATGGCCGAACACCTGACTACCCATAGGAAGCAGTGAATGAATTCCTAATTTTGCTTTGCTCATATGCGCCACTTTTGCTTTATTTTTGTGGTCTGCCTTTATCTCAAACCACAAGTTTTTGCACCTTTACTTACCTTTCCGATTCTCTCCCCCACCCCACTGGGGAGGGAGTAAGTGAGTGGTTATGTGTGGCTTAGCTCTGTATAGGGGTTAAAAACACAGTAGTGTGGACATCCAACTGTCCATAATATTCCAACTGGACTAACGACTGTGCCAGATGTGAATGCAAGGTAGCCTCTCTGCTGACACACCATCGAGAGCTGAAATAAAAATTTCTTCCATGAAAAGAAATTATATACCAGTTCTGGCTCTTCATGTACTTACCTTTTCCTTTCTCTACTTCCTTCTTAATGAAGGAAAAAGGTCCCATCTAGAAAAGAATCCGTTACAGTTCTGTAAGACATGGTTGACATTTGTTGATATCCAGATGTGAAGCATGATGTCGTGTTTTAAGTTTATGGCCTGCCCACCCAAAACCTTGTGATTAAAATTGTCTACAGAAAAGGTGATCCTGTTATTCATAGTTCAGATATATTTTTTAGGAATTGTGTGGTCAAGGGTAGATGACAGTATATTATAGGCTGTATCAATACCAAACAGATCTTGCTAAAATAGCAGTGGAGAAAAAATTTAACTTGAACAACACAGTTGTTGAAGGAACATTGTGTAGATAACTAATTTAATAGCAAAGGTTCATGTCTGTACTCAGTACAAGATTGTATCAGTAAAATGGTATGCAGTTTTATCTGGTCCATTTTTGTAAAAATGTAGGTAATTCACCAAATGCAGAGTGTCTCCAGATATTCAGGCTACCTCTGGGTGAAGCACTGCAACCACTTCAGAATATGCTCCAGGGCTGCACAGGAATTTTTCAGATGATGTGAATTAAAAATATTATATCCAGTTTAAACTGAGCCAAGAAAACAGAATTTACTTATTTGAATGAAAATCTTTCCCCTTTAGATATTACCAGCTCAGCATGATGGCACATTTCACACTGAGAGAGCTTGTGTCATTATAGATTAAAAGAGAAAAGAATCATTGTCTGACTTGTCAGCATTGCTTCATGCTTTACATATGATACTCTGTTGAGATTTCTGATTCTGTTGCTAACCAGACCCAACCCTGCTGAACTTATGAGATCTGACAGAAATGTAGTTTGAGTGGCATATCTGCAAGATATTACTATAAGTTGCAGGAAATTAATGTGTCTAATTTCCAGCAGGCTGGATAACTCCTTTATTTCACTGTAGTACTTATTTCATGCTGTTTCCAGTAAGCCATGTGGATGTTTCTGTGCTATGTTTCACTCCTAAACCTGAAGTAAGTACCGCTTTATTTGTCCTCACCAAAGTGCATTCAGATCATGATGCCATGTTCTCCCTGTTCAAAACATCTGTAGCAGAAGCACTGGTGTTTTGAATGAGCTGAATCACCATCAGTATTTAGTGTTACGATGCTAAGTAACTACTTATTTGTAACAAGACATTGAATTACTACCTGAATTCTCAAGGAGATTAAGAGTCTTGTGATTTCCATTTCACAAAATTTATAAAATTTATAAAATTCAGCTTGGCTAAGCTGGTCTACTGAGTCATGCAGGTATGACAACTCCACTGCTAGTGACTCAGAAAGAATGTCTAGATCTCAAGTTATTCTGGTCCTATTGTCAGTCATGTCATCAGCTCTGGTAATATAAATGTGAGATTAGGATACTGTCCTCTATAACCTGAACCTTTTCAGACCTACAGCAAGAGAGTTTGCTTAAAAAGCAAATACTTTAAATGACTGGGGTAGCTGTACTTTTAAATAAGAACAATGTCAAAAATAGGCAGATGTCTATTTTATCAAATAATGACATCCAGTGAGGGAGAACATATTTCAACACCATAGAAAAAGACTTGGGTTTTTATTGTAATATTGAAATCACTAGGGTTAGAATGTGGTCAATGTGTTGTAACAGAATGACATAAATAACTTTTTCCTTATCCCTAAATTTTGTTTCTCTTAAATGTGTTAAGAAATATTTTCAGGTTGGCTTTGTGGTTGGTAGAGCTACAACAATATGTATTATTTTTTAATGTTTTTACAAATCTGATACAAATTGCTCCATAAGGACACCATAATTAAGTTTAGAAGCTGATGTAAATTTGGTGGAAATGAACTGATCTCAAACTAATGAGATGTTCGAATTCATTCTGTCTTTCTTTTGCAAGTTAATGGAAAGACATAGATAGATAGATGTTTAGTTACTGTCTTCAACCACTGGGGAGAGATCAGTATCACCAGAAATTTATTCATCACATGCAAAAATTGGAAATACAGGCTGGAGGAATCTGAGTCTGGCTTGCAGGTATGTGGATATGAGTAAAACTATTTTACATGATGTTGTAGATTAAGCCGTGTAATTTATCGTGTAGGCAAGACCTCCGGTAGCTTCAAATATAGGATAAATTTTCTAGAGGATGTCAGTGATTATGCGTCTAAAATTCTGGACAACTGCATTCATCCAAAAAAATTACAGGTAATTAATGCAATAGGAATAAGAATAATATTCCAGCAATATATAATATATCAACAATAGAAAGGAAGAGGGTTCTTGGGCTGCACTTCTGCAATGGGAAAAGATTTTGCCTTGATCATCCCTGGAAAACACTAATTTGAGAGAAAATGTTAGACCTTGCTTTCTTCCTTGAAAATCATATTTGGGGCAGAAGTATGGATGTGATGAAAACTTGCTGCAGGAGCCGCAACTGGTGAAAGTAAAGCAACCAGAAAGTTTGAGAAAAACATGAGAAAAAAAACCTCAAGTAGTTCCAAGTATGACGAGTAAATGGCAGAGTTAGATGGGGTACATGAAATTTGTTCTTTTAAAATGTTGGTGTCATCCCTTGTCCTGTCTAATTGTCTCACTGTCTCCTCTGTAACATCTGTCTATAATTATGGCAACTTGATGTTGCCATGGAACACTATGTAATTGCTCAGCTTTGAAGGAAAAAGTGAGACAGATAGAAAGACAGGGGGCATTTATGTAAATATTCAGTGACTCTAAATGATACTTTTGTGAATCTTTCTTAATAGGTATGTTACAGAAAAAATGACCAGTTTGCAACATATAAATTCTTATAATGAACACACATAAAATCTTTTGGGTTTAGAGTGTTCATATGAGATACTTCATTGTTTCATATATATTTATGTGATAAAGGATTTTTGTTTGGTTGTTTTCATAACTTTCATGCAACCTGATAAAACAGTTTTAAAATTCTGTGTTTACCAAGGAGGAAAAATCACAAGTTCTGTGATTTGGCACATATGCCACTCATCCATTACAGCTGGAAAAGGTTATCAAACTTATTTCAGCTGGTTTGATATGTTTTCCTGACTGGTGATTCATTGTAAGCTAAAAACATGTGCTTATGTGGCATTCAAATAAAATAGTCCTAAAAGATAAATTTAGGAGATACTAGAGTAGGTGACCAGTGATCAGTTACTCTGTCCTTGAATATTGCTATGTAGTGGGAAAATGGTTAAAAAGATCTAACTCTGTGCTGCACTTAATGGACCTCACCTTGTCAAGAGGTCTGTTATGTATGAAAATCTGCTTTATGAGGGAAAAATCGCAAGAGTAACATACTGTGAGCAATTTCCCTTTAATGTTTTTCCATAGAGAAAATTCAACACATGAAATGTCAAACTCTTTGAAGGGTAAATAAACAAGCACATTTAGAGCAATGAAAAACAGCCTTGATGTCCCAAAGCATACACAAGTGTTAAAAGCTCTACAACTATGTTATAAACAAAAAAACCATTGCTTTTAATAAAAACTTGGAGCATTTTATACTTGTCTGCTTGGTGAGCAAAAGGAAAATGAATATGTCCAATTCAGAAGCTGATTTAAGGCAAAAATATTCTTATGAACTTAAAGCTTACAAAGCTGGAAATGAATCTTTTGTAAAGGGAAATGGAAACAAATTCTTTTAAGTTCCAAAAGTATATTTAAACTGAGAAAATCGGATTAGAACAGAACATGAAACATTCTTTTGCACAACGTCTATCTCATATTTGTACTTCTTTATATGCCTCCTAATCAAGGAATGTGAGTCCTTTAGGATCATCAAACAAATAGAAATACAGTGAAAAAATATAGTTCTTTGCATTCAGTAAATTAATTTAATTTAATTACCAAGCATTTGCTTGGTAAATAAGTAGTGGTTTGTGTTCAGTTTAGAATTTTTGTTATAAGTAAAACAATAGTGTCACAGTTTAAAGTACAACTGTGCACAGAAGAAATGACATCACTGTGTGTTGTAATTAATCTCCCTCAGTTTAGATAGTCTGTGTTTTTCAATACTAAGCTAGCTCAGTTTATAAGACAAAAGATCAATATTCTGTAATACCATGACTGCAATCCGTATTTACAACCTCAAATGTTAACATTTCTTCTCTCTCTTTTATTCTCCCCTAAACGTTGTGCTGTTGGAGTATGGCTAGCAAACTGTTTGTTGCAAAAGGGAGTATAGGTTGCTTTTTCTATAAACAAGGTCATCAGTGGTACAGAAAACTTTGCCAGTTACAGAAAAGTGAATGTAGAAAATGAATGGGCATATGAGGTATCATAGATAGGAAGTGATACTTTATTATTGGTTACCCTACAAAGATGTCTGGTGCTTATCAAGCTCAATAAATGTTGCCTGGAAAATTAGCTTGGTTAAGAGTGTTAGAAATTAAAGACAGCTGAATAACAGAATGAGAATGAGTTTTGGCAGAAGATGTCTATATTTACATGACAATATTATTGGAAAAAGAAACAGGAACAGTTAATTAGCAAATAGATTTCTGGAAAGTGTGAGTGCTAATATGCTTTGCTTCAAACAGTGCATCTTTCACTAGTTGTATGAATATTTCTTTTTGACTGGGTTTTAGCGTGTATGAAAGATGCCAGACTGGGAGCTTTGGAAAGCAAGTTTATTTATCCAAAGGAAGCCTATAGCCCCAGCAACAGCAGTAAGTTCACTTCCTCACACTGAGAAGCCTGCTCTGAAGAATTACTAATAAAGTCATAAAATAGGTCAGCTTCCATGTGCATTACCCTTTGCCCTCTCTGCAGCAGCTGCCAACAAAATGTTGATTAATGACAGCTGTATTGGACATTTGTTGACTGGGAATGAAACTGAGATTACAGATCCCTTTCACACAGCCTACAAAACAAATGGCGGGTTTTTTTGACCTTGGACAGCATTAGAAATATTTTCCAATGAGAAAAACTTCTCAAAAGTGGTAGGTTGATCAGCATAAAGAAAAAATATGTTTTTTCTTATTCTATGTTCTTATTCTAAGCAGAGCAAGTTCCTTTTGCAAAGTTTAACAGAAAATACATAAATTTACAGAAAATTTATGTGGGTATGTCAGAGAAACTGCTTTTGTGTGACAGCAAAGAAATTTTCTTGAGATTATTTGTTACTTCATTCATGCAAATATTACTAAAAGTAAGGTCTGGTTAGAAAGGGAAAATTTTTCCTGAATATTTTGTGAAACAATTTATTTTTCTTGTTTTGAAAATTTTGCTTTGAAAATATAAAAATTACTTTACATCAGAAAGCACCAGAAACCTTACAGAGACCTTAAAAAAATCCTTTTCTGAAATTTAGGACTCTTCAAAATATGTATGCAATGGAGTACTATCTAGACTAAGCTTTAAAAGTATTTACTAAACCAAGTTTAAAGGTATAGATGATTAAACAGATCATACAAAAATTCTGCTGACTTCAGGCAGTGTTTGGCATGGTCAGTGGCCATTCACACTCTCAACAAAGCTGTATCCGATGCTATGTGGAGTACTTTACGTGTGAATTCCCACTGGTGCACAACAAGAGTGGGAAATACAGAAGAGTAAGCATGTGCTATGTTATGAAGGAATGAAATCACAACTAGCTGACAGATATAATAAAGTTACTTTGGTTCATGTGATGCTTTAAATAGTGTTAGATCACCATACGAAAAAGAAAGAAAATAATAACATGAAAAGGTATCCTCAGTTACAAGGAGGAAAGACATTTGTTTGTGCAACACTTTAAAATGTTGTACTGGATTAGGACTGAATGCATGTCAAATTCAGAATAAAAGTCTGAAGATAGCAGCTGTTCAGTTGATTTTAAACTGATCAAAAATTCTCTGTGGCTCTACTATGATAAAAGATATTGATCACTTGATACCTGATGCTGGATTTATTGAAATTATTAGACAGTTTCACTATCTAAAAATGACATTACTTGTTTCTTCTGACTTTTCAATGAATGTGTCTCTCATCTTTTGAAGTTTATCTCTTTAATGACAATTTCAAATTTTAGCAGTATATAAAACACAAGTAGGAAACAATAAAAGTACATAATAGGTTTCACAAACAATATTGACTATTATGTTGTAGTTGGCAACTACACTCATAGTAATATTCCAGACTGGAAGAAAATTAACAGTTAATAGAATTTTACATGTATTAAGTTACATAATTAACAAATAAAAAGCAGTTAAAATCAGAAGGCAGAATTTTAAATATCCTTATTGTCTTGAGACAATGAAAATTTTGATATTGCCATGAAACACTGGACTAAATTGAGGGAGTTGGTCATTTTGGAGAGTCTATGTTAATATAACTATGTGTTGTGATCACCCTTTTTTGCTTACAATGTTCTTCCATCTTTGACTTGGATTCTTTTCAGTACATTACCTGTTTAAACACCCTTTGACTGGTACCTGTAGATCAAGTGCATAGAGACTCTAAATAATTCTGGAGGAATTTCAAATTGCTGTTATTCATTCCTTTGAATGGCAGTATATTAAACTGTACTACGATGAGAGTATCTTTAAGGTTTTGGTTTTTTAGAGCACATCTGTACAGACACTGACAAAATATTCTTGCAGTCCTCATCAGGAACTAGTTAGCTCTGCATACTACTTCTAATCTTATGTCTCTCATGCCTTCTCATATGGAAAATCCCATAAAGTCTTTGGGAACTACAAATTATTGTTAACTTTTTTCATATTTTGGAAGCTGAAGGTGATGTAGAACACACTGAGGCAGTGAATTTATATATTATTTTAGAGGAAAAGATGCCTGCATCATTTCTACCACTTCCTGTGACATGTTGAGCTTCCTGAAATTCTTGCAGTTCTTTGAAATATAAATACAAGAGTGTTTAGCTGAATAGTTTGGATAGAACTGATTCTAATGAAAATGCTAATAAGTGTGCAAATTAATCTTTAGCACATGCATGTTTTATCTAACACTGTATGCTATATATTCGTTGAAAGTTGGAAGTTAGACTGAGATTCCAAGGAAATATTTCTTGCTGAAGAAATTACTCTTATATTTCATGTTTCCTATCTTTTTTCCCCTCTTTTCTTACTAAACACCTTTGCAACACTTATCAGGTAAGGCTGACGGAAGATGAGGAGAGTTTGAAGAACTTTTGTATTTTTAGGTCACTGTACCACAATAATTTTCTAGGTCAAAGTTTTCCTTAGTGTATATAAATCAATATCAAGGCAAAAATACTTTGTGAGTTTTTGGCAGAGGAATGATGTCAGCGATTAGGTGTTTGGAGTGATTTTCAATGGATTCAAGCCATCGGTGGATATGGGAAACTTATTTGGAAAGAGGAACCATTTCTCCATAGATTTCATCCAACTTTTCAAAATTTCTAATAGTTAGTTCAGCATAGCTCATCAGATGGAATTTGTGACTGAGCGGATCAATGTTTTCTAGTCTGTGCAAAGGAGCCCTTGTCAGCTGTGTGATTCAACTGAGAGACTTTTTTCCCAATCTGTTTGGTGAAGAGGATTCATCAGATCCCCTTGACTACCACTTCTAATCGCTAACTAACTTCAACACTAAAAATTGGCACAAGGATTAAGAAAAGGAATTCTGTGCAAGATACTGTGGTATCTGAAGCCATTATTGGTGTCTCTGCCAAAGCCAACAGAAGTTGAGTATCTTTATTTCCAAGTAGCATGTAGCATATAGAAAAATTTTGGAAAGTGTTTTAATGTTTTCAGTATTTTTAAGTGCTGTAGGTTGCTAGTAAATGCATTATAGTACATGATGGCTCCTAATTGCTGATGTTAAATGTGTGTCTAAATCTTTACCAAGTTGAGGCCTGCAGAACAAAAGTGATGAGTCTGCAGGCTTAAACTGCAACTTTCTTTGTAAATACAAGAATTGTTTGTAAAGATGGACATTCTGCTGTGTTAGCTTTTGAGAGGGAAGGCAGAGTGCAAGACAGAGATTACATTGAAGGGACATGCCTTCTGAGAAACGTCTCAAACAAGAAAAATAAAATAGTCAAAAGCACCACCTGTTTTTACCTTCCAGAAAGCCGAAACTTCAAGAAATGAACAAAATACATTATAAAGAACTGACACAGTTGATGGTACTTTATAGTTTAGAAACAGAATTTTGAATTAGGAGAATGAACTCAGTATTTTCCTGTGTCCAAGGTTAAATATTTGTAGAAACATTTCTATATCTTTTTACATTTAATTTCCAATTCAAACTGACTTAGACCTTATTGAAAGCAGGCTGAGGAACAGTTGTAGGGCAGTTGTAGAAGCAAGCAAAAGCATATTGAGTTGGAATGAGGTATTTAATGCATTTCTTCTTCACTTAATTGTATATTATTTTTCTCATTGTGATCATGTAGGATAGGGAATAAGTAGAAATTAAAAATCTAAAAATCACAGCTGTCTATCTTATTTTCTCTACATATTTCTAACTTCTGCATATGCCTTTTATGAATCTTCTGTCATTCTGACGTGCCATATCTTTAACTTCATGTACATTTTCAGTCTGCTTATGCTACAGATAGTGCTACCTTTCTGCTCAAGATATTCATTTTGATTCTGCTTTTTTTGTCTCACAAGTCTAATTTTGCTCAGAGAATAACAGTTGTCATCATTACCTTAGTAAATCAGACACTGTAAAATTTTCACCTTTATTAATTTTATCAACAGCCACCATTGTATTGGATTTACACTTTTCTATAAGATTACTCTATTACCAATAATTACTAGATGTTTTCATCACTCATTTAATTAATGGCTTGAGCAACTCGTCATACCTCCATAAAGCTCAGTGAAGCTGTGACAATGATGACCAGCTGGGTCTGCTCCTCTCATTCAGTGACTGTTCCTGGATTGTGACCTCTTTGTTTTTTAATTTGTCACAATTTTGTTGTCCCTTTATTCAGCACTCTCAGCAGAGGAATTAAAAAGCAGTCAACAAACAATCAAAAGGAAGAATTATTCAACCAATTAAGTATGCAACATACTTTTCTGACCTTTGTTAAATTGTATTGCATCTAAGGGTTGTGGATGTCATAAGAGTACTTTCATTAGAATATAGTACCTCATTATAAGGATTATTACTTTACTTTTAATCAAATTCTCTTAATCTGGGCAGAATGCTGGGAGCAAATAGAGAGAGTAATACTCTACCTCTGTCCACCTGTAAGGCAGGTCTGCTCTGCAGTGTGCTTGGCAGTCCCTTCTCATCCTACCTGGCAGACTTACAGAAGTGCATCACAGGCCTCTTGCTATAAACTCGTGTTTCTTTCTAGCAGAAGCTGACATGTACAGCTAGATGTGGATGCTCTATGCCCACATCACTTCCTGACATGTGTCCATCCAGGGCACTGCTGAAGTGTTCACCCATGCCTGGCAGCCAGGGAACATTCTCAGTTGCTCAGTTTAGACTTCCCCAGGATAATTATGCTCTGGAGTAAAAGAACAATGGACTTTTAGTATGGATAGAGGAGAAAAATATCATGTTGGAGGAAAGTTTGCTGTCATTTTTATCAAGGAGATTATTCACAACAATCTTAGTTTGTATTTTCTCATCAGTTTATTTCTCTCTCCACACCTTTTAAGCCATTTGCTTCATTCTCTTACAACCTGCCAGAAATTTTTTTCAATTTACTGTTTTGCTTTCTACTAAATAATATAACCAGATCCCTACTGCTTATACTCTTCTCAAAAGTTTGCTGGCAAACAGACATTATATACAATGTCATCAACTCATCAACATAAAGGATACCATATGAATCTTGCAGGACCCAGGAGCATGGACTAATTCAGTTAATGTGAAAATGAATACAGTGGAATGAAAGACTTCCCAGTGAAAAAACTGAATGAAGGGAAAGGTGGAGTTTTGGTTTTTTGGTTGGTTTGTTTGTTTTGTTTTTTGGTTGGTTGGTTGGTTGGTTGGGTTTTTGTATGTGTGTGGTTTTTAGTTTTTGTTTTTGCTTTCTGCAGTCAGCTGGCCTATTTTTAAGTTCTGTTTCATTGAATTCCTTCTGAGATGCTCATTAGTTATCGACTTAGTGAATACCTGTGCAGTTATTCTGGCACAAAGCTGGTGGTCAGAGAGAGTCAGAGGGTTATTTGAAGGATTTAAATAGTTTTTACACAAGCGGAGGGAGTGCATGGTCTGAGCAAGCAAAAAGGAGAAAACAAACACTGAACAGATGCACAGTTTATTTCCCTTCTGAATTGCAGGTGAAAGGAGTGGATCAGGGTCTTCAGGAAAACAAGTTTTCCTCTCCATTTTTTGCTGGGCTAGTTCTGATTGTTTGCTAAGACTAGTCAAAATTCTGACTTGTATAGTTAGAAGGAAATTGTGAACAAAGGAGGATAGTGACTGGAAGCTCTCCATATTGGTGTCTTTTACTAATCTTAGAAAACGTGCCTTATAGATTATCTCGAAACAAACAACGTGGCCCTGTATTATGTAGTCTTTCTATGAAAGTATGCATTTCCAGTAGTAGAAATGTTTAAAAGCAATGTTTTCATGCCTGCAATAACAGAAAACCTCATTAAAAGCAAACATAAGAAATATGAAACATTGGAAACAAACCAACCAAGCAGCCTGTAAGTCCTTGTTGTGTCTGTACAAAGGGAACATTTTACTTTGTGATTATTAGGCTTGATTGAAAGTTCACTGAAGTCAAAGAGAATTGTTCCACTGACTTTTCATTCTTAACTGGAATTTGGGCCCAACCCAACATCCTTTGGACTTGAGCTGCAATCATAGCAGCCAGCCTATTGGTAACACTCTGAAGACAGACTCACCCAACATCTGGTCTTCTGGTCCATTGCAGTCTCTTCCTAAAAGTATTTGGTGAGAGCTGCAGATGCTAATGGAGAATTAAGATAATGGCCAGTGATACATGGTAAAAAAGGTTAAAAAGAGTGTAAGACATTTATATGGCCAGAGCATGGGGGTGTCAGGCTGACCTTGTATGCAATCATACATGAGGTAACAAGTTCATGCAAGAAGGAACACAGCTCTAGTGTAATTGAATGTTTGAAAGAAGCTTTCCCTGAATCAAAAGAATGTATCCAGCTTTATTTCTGAAGTCCCAGGTGTGGTCAAGAGTTTTAACTGAATGCAGACTGATAGCCAAATGGCCACCAGGGCAGTGCTTCTGTTAAATTGTCATTGAACTTGCATGGGATTCTGGCTGAGGAAGTCTTTTCCTCTCCTAAATCTGTGAGGTGAAAACGCTCCCATCTTGCATGTATCATCTTGAAAGAGATGTTTTCCCTAGGTACACTGACTCAGCAGAACAATATGTTGTGTGATCACTGGTAATGAGCTAAGAGCCATTTATGGTATAAAACCCACAGTTCATATTTCATCCAAAGTATATACTTAACTGTGTGAATGCAGTGACAGGAAACACTAAATTTGGTCCGTCAAGGTGCAATATTGAAATCAGACAAAGAGACAAAGGAGAGCTGCTAGTTGTGTAGGTCAGTCCAGCAGTATCATTTTGGAAAAAGCTGTAAATTTCACTTGGTTTTATTGGCAGCTCTCCTAGATCTTACTGAAGCCTTTTACAAGATCTGACATATACGACACACCATTAGCTAAAACAGAACCAAAACAGAGCAGCTGCCCTTAAATCCAGCCATGAATAAAGATTCATTTTGGTTGATAGAAGACTCATTCCACACTCTCCTTTCCACTCAGAGAATTCATACTCCTCTGCAGAAGAACCAAGAAAGGAATAAGCCCATTGCAATGCACGTTTATCCTGGGCATCTCGATGTCTGTATGTGAACTGAGCAAGTTTTACTGCCCCCAATATACTTCCTCCTTTATTTCTGAGCCATACAGGAGATTCCCACTCTTTCTAAGAAACAGTGTGAATTACTGTGACATTTTTATATCTCTAAAGAAACTTGATTTGTCACAACCAAAACTTTTTAGTGCAATAATATTAACTTCAATCGGCTAAAATTTCTCAGACGAGAATTTTTTGTCAGTGAAAGAAGTCAAATATTGAATACAGTTTTGGGATCTGGGAAGGCATGGGATCAAATTCTTCCATTGTGAGGAGTACAGTGCTCACAGACTATATGAAAACGTGGATGAGAGGACAGTGATGGCAGCCTGGAGTGCTTTTACACATCTGTCTTCTGCTCTAAGACTAGAGACACTTCCAAAGCAAGGAAAGTGTGTCTAGGAAACATCCATATTTTTTCAAAATCTTATGAACAAAATAATTTCCAGTAAATATGCTCCTCCACTTGATTTTATCTTTACAGTCTGAACAAATATATTCTTTGCTTTCTAAGCAACATCAGTAAAGTGAGAAATAATAACATTATTGTGGTTTATGAAAAAAAAACTCCCAAAAGTTTTCTGCAGCATGTATTGTAAAGAGAAAATGTTCAAACATGCCTGAAGGGTGAGGGTGCCAAATTTCCATTCAAATTAATGGAAACTTGGCATCCTGATGCCCTAGGTGGCTTCTGAAAATACTACACCTCCCTTCCTCTATGCTTGGAGAGTAGGCAGAATTTTCTAATGTGAAACACTTTGAAAAATCACATGCATTAAACAAAACGGGAGTTTGTGTTTCTGACTCAGTAGTGAGTTCATATAAAAATAGCTGCTTCACGAGGAATACGAGTCACTGAAGGGTAATGATTTCACTGGGTTGTTTTAAAAACAAGTTTACTTAAAGATAAGATAAACATGGAACAATTTGTTCAAGTTTTCAAGTTGCCTCTAGCATTTTCAAAACTAGATTTCTGAAGAAAGCAAGAGGGAAGATTCCCTTTCCTGAAAAAATAAGTTGTGTGAAGATGAGGATGCTTACTGGAAAGGAATGCCTTGGGGAAAATGTAGAGCTTAGCTCAGCATTTGGTAGTCACCAGACTTCACAATACAAACAGATGTTACATTCCCTTCTCTAAATACAGCAGAATCTGTGCAATCTTCTGCACGTGATAAAAAAAGGCAGACATCTCACATTTGAAATACAACATTAGAATGGGCACCCAGTGTCCCTCCAGCCAAAAAAAGTATATGATTACAGAAGAATTCCAGAGGTATCAGAACAGGAATTAAAGCATTAAAATTACTATTTTCAACATTAGTCCTGGGATCCACTCACATTCCTAGTAAAGGAAGTTACATTGCCACCAAAATCTTTTCAATGCAGTCCTTTCGCAAACTGGGGAAATATTAGACCAACTTGCACAAGGATTGCAAGCAAGGAAATACTAACTCCCAGTTATTGTTTGCAAATAAGTGCCTTTGATGCTTTATGAGCTACTGAGTTGGAGTTACTTTGTCTGGAATGGCATTTCAAAGAAACCATTACTTTATTGGATCTGAAGCAACATTTTTGGGAATACCATATGCTGTGGAGCATTTGTAACAGATGATTATCAAAAGACTGCATGCAAGAGAAAAGGGGCTGACCTGAACACAGCCTCTCTATGAAACACAAAACATTTTATGTTTTATTAATTCTTCTTGAAAAAGAGGAAAACACACATATATTATTTTTAATATTTTATTACCTGATGACATATCTGTCTATATTGGGTTTGGCCAATTGTTTTCTTATGTAGTTCACCTTTTTCTTTTTTCTGTCCCCTGGCCCTTTGTCCCTGTTGTGTTTTGCAAGAACTCCATAAGCTCTACTGACTGTGAATGGTGCCAACCCCTGCACCATTCCCAGATGTAGGCTGCTCTTGCAGTGCAGCCTATGTGTTTTGGTTCTTTAGAAAACCATTACTGATGTTCAGATGAGGTGTCAGGTGGGAACTGTCACTGCACTGTACATGTACAGACTGTTCAGGTGTCTAGAGAGGTTTCAATAGTGCAGTCACTGAGCAACGGTGCTTCCTTGTGGCTATATAGTTCTCCCAGTAAAACAATGGGCAATGTAGCAAGCCTGAAACAGGACTCAAAGACATTGGGAAGGGTCAAATACTTATCTTCAAAATGCAAGGGTGAGGAATGGAGGATATTCAATTTTAGTACCTAATGAGCATTTTCTGTCCAGTTGTGCTTCTATTAACTAGATTACTGGTGTGGAGAAGTGACTTCATAGACTACAAGCCTGAGTTGTATAACTGTCAAAGAAAGTGGATGAAAGCAAGAAGTAAAGACAAATGATTGAAGGCTTCTTTTTATCCTACAATCACTAATTAGTCCTTTTACAATCTAGCAGTTATGATTGTTAATGGGCAAATTAGCAGTGTACCACATTCATGGGAAATTAAAAGAAAGGAAAATGAAGATGTAATCCTCTCACTAGCTAAGGGTACTAAAATAAATGCTCTCATCATGATTATTGAATGACAAGCAGTTGACTAATCCAATGAGAAGTTCTTTCTTTTTGCAGATTTATTTGTTGAATTTAATAAACTTATCTCTTTGTAAAACTTTAACTACTGAAAAAATATTTCCTAGGTTTTCATATCAGTGGGAAATTCAATTCCTTTCTAAAGATATTGGTTTAATTAGTGTCACTACTATATAAAAACAACCTATGTCACTTAGCAATAAGCAGATGTATTCCTGTAAACTGAACAAAGAGTAAGGTAGGAATTAATCCATGGGGACTACAGAAAACTTATGTATCCTTAGCTAATACAGTATATCAATCTGACTGAAGTTTCAGAGCTGATAAATCATGCAGAGGATGACCAGGCTTGATTTATTTAAAGGGGGAATCACAGTAAAAACTAAATTCTCATGAGAAATAATTTTATTGTGCATGTTTATTTTGTACATCCATGCTTATATTGCTGTTAAGTATGCAGTTGAATATGCCTCTTTTAGGCTAGTATTTGGTTCCTTTTATTTAGAGTGTGGGTTTTTTTATTTTTTAATAGAACCATTGAATGGTTTATGTTGTAAGGGACCTTTAAAGTTCGTCTAAAGAGACCTTAAAGTTCACCAATGTTATAAAGTCAGAAGGAGTAGGTGTGGATAAACAAGGCTTATTCACAATGTCTATTTTTAAGCACAGAGTCTAAATTAAGCTCTTCTTTTGAGACATTCTCCAAAGGAGAATCTGTCTGTCTGCCTCTTTTTCTCTTCCTTACGCTTTTTGAATAAAGAAGCTGGGAAAGAGATTAGCCCTCACAAATGTTCTGTCTGATGCTAACTCGCATTTCTCCTAATGAACTGAATACTTGTATCTGAAACAAAGGGAAAAGGAACCCTAGTAAAAACGATTTCAAATAACCTGAAAAAGAGAGCTGACATTTGAAGAAAACTCACAATAGAGTCCAGCTGAGACATCATTCCTATAAGTAGGGAAGAATTACAGTGTGTGTCTACGCTGTTCTCTGTAAATACAGCTGTCAGACTTGTTGTCTTTTAATCTCTCTGTCATTTCAAATTTTTTTAATTGTATTAAGGTTAAAAAAAATTTAGATGTAACAGTTTTTCTAGGATCCCTACAAGCTTTGTCACAGATGTGTGTAACTGTTTGTGTCTTTTGTGAAGGTATTCTCCATTTTTATCCAAAACTACAATAAAACTATATGCAAAATGTAAATATAAGCAGTCAAGGGAGCAGTCTCCAAAATGTGTGTCCACACTGCTTCCAAACTAGGAAATAACCCATCAAAATATGTTCCGTAATTGGGGTGATACTGTACTGGTCAACAAGGGCTAAATGTGATTGGAAACTTTATTACAGAGTAACTCTTAACTGCATGAAAAAAAGTAAAACTTTTCTGATTTGAGTTGAAGATTTCTAAGGATTTACTGGAACACACACATATCCAATAGCATTTTGGAAAAAAAGAGTCTAAATTACAAAACATCAAAGTCATGGTTTGCATGATAGGAAAGTAAACCGTTCCTAAAGTGTACAGAGTTTAACTGCTATGTCTTAAGCTGTATTTGTGTATAATATAACTTGAATATGGATTTCAATACAACTATTTCTTAATCTATGAAAAAGACATCTGAATGTTAAATTTCAAAATATAAACAAAGAATAAAAATAAATGCCAAAGTAATGAAAACAAATGTCAGAGTTTTACTTCTGAGAGATTTAGTCCATGTTTTCATAAGTGAAATACCATAAGGTAGCTGGTCTATTAACTAAATTGTGATGACTATTCTAGTAAATGTCATGTAAATAATTTAAATATTTAATATTCTCTTCCACATACATACCACTGAAGTGGAGCAGCATACTAATAAATACTAATAATGATTCAAATTTACAGCTCACCAAGTCTAATAAAAGGCCAAAAATAAATTGGGATCAAAATATTCAAGCTGTGATTCAGTAAGACCCTTTAAATAAACACATGGGAAAACTATTAGAAACAGAGAGAACTCAGTTTGATAATACATGACATTCCACTCATGGAAAAAAAAAAGCTTTGCTTTATTGCCTAACACAGGAAGCTTTCTGCTACTAGTTAATACCAAAGTACATTCAAAAACCAAAATGTCAAAACATTACTGTTTTTCCCTATTTGAACTATTTAAGTACACAGATCCAAGAGACCTCATGAGCGACAGAAGTGACTTATGTGAGAAATATGCCATTTTCAGCTACCATACTTGGAATCAGAGATGAAGAAATAATTGTAGCAATAAAACATGACTACAGAATACTAGCAGAATATAATAGAATATAGTGAATTCTACTTAAGTGTTTTAAAGAACTTTTACACTTATTACACACATAGTAATAGGAATGGCTTTAAACTGAAGGAGAGTAGGTTGAGATTAGACATTTTTTACTGTGAGGGTGGTGAGGCACTGGAAGAGGTTGCCCAGAGAAGTGGTGGATGCCCCATCCCTGGAAGTGCCCAAGGGCAGATTGGATGGGACTATGGGCAACCTGATTTTGTGAAAGGTGTCCTTGCCCATCACAAGGAGGGTTGGAACTAGATGATCTGTATAGCCCCTTCCATCTCAAACCATTCTGTTATTCTGCAGTTCTATATTGATTATCTAAGGTTTGTAAAGGAGGTAGAAAAGATAAGTAATATTATACTTACATTAAAAATAAACATCCAGAAATGTCCTGGCCTCAGAAATTTGAGAACCAGTATTCTGACTCCCACACCATTCCCCTCACTTGTTGGTTATACTCTCTGCCTTGGACACAACAGGTGAGTAGGAGCTATGCTACCTATATCCATGTGAAAGAACAGTTGCCTATTTCCAGTCCTCCTTTACTTATCTTTAATAGGGTTTTGCAGATTTCTAGAGTGAAAATTAATTAGTATAGTTTGATTTTTACTGTATGACAGTAATGCAAATGGCTCATAGTCCAGAAAATACCCTACAGGTTTTGTGCATGCTTTTACTTATTATGCAAATCAGCAGTAGAAAGTCAGACACACTCTTATGTGGGTTACAGTTACTTGTAAAGGTGCTTGATGATGGTAGCATTGAAAAAAAAATTATAACGGCTGCAATGAGAAGCTGGCAGGGAGGAATCTCCCCTTCCAATCCCTCAAGGCTGTGAAATTCTCAAGTGTCGCTTTAGCCTTCTCAGCTAAGAATACCTGTCTTGTCCTACAAGAGAGGAAACAGTAGCAGCAGGAAGCAGAGCAGATGGGAAGGGGGATTTCTGCAGGTGATATTGGAATTGACTATGATTTTAACGGCTCACTCAACTGACCCAACCATTCTTAGTGCTACCCTAGGGAGAATAATAAAGATCATAACAAGCAAGACTAAAAGCAAGGAACATAAGGCTTTAAGGAGTAAAGCAAATTATCATGCAACATTGAAATAGAAACTGTGTAGAAATTATGATGGGATCATGAACATTCTGGAAATGCTACCATATAATTGCAAATTTGTGATGTATCTGAATTATCATTGATTGAACAATCTTGGATATATCTGGACAGTAAGCTTGAATTTTAAAATTTTAAATTTCTACAATTTTAAAGTATTAACAAAGCTCTGTTTTATTTTGCATTGTGTGAAGGGAGGGAAGATAAGATAGAAAGCTACTGAAAAAAGAAGAGATTATAACTCTGACATGTAATTCAACGAAATTCAACGTAATCTGAAAAAATATATATTTATGATCCTTTATTAGTTTTTCAACAAAAAGGACTTCAAATTTTGCAATGAAATTGAGTATTTAGTAGTTATCAGCTGTCAAGAGCAGTGGCAAGTGGAGCAGTCTAATGTGTACGTGTTTCTGCCCCTTAACATCAGGAGGTTTACTGGATGAAAATTGTTATGACTAATGATTTATAAACAGAAATAATATGGACTTAATTCTTTAGGTCTGGGACTCAGTTAGAAACAATTTTGTTTTGTTCAGCAAATAAAGAATGAAGTACTGTTTGAAGGTATTTTTAGAGAGCCTCTTTCTTTAATTAAAGTGATTGCAATAACCATATTGGACAATGTACATATGCTTCTACAGGAATGAGAACAATTTTCTTATTAACTACTTATTCTTTTCCTACTTCAAAATGCTGTCAGTGAGAGAATTGGAGGAAACTGATACTCTCTCGTTTTTGGTAAATGAGATGATAGAGAAAGATAGACACTAGTGAGAACACCAGTATGCCAAAATGGAAGCAATTTATTTCAAAGGGTTTCAAAGTACTGCACAATTAAATAAGACATTGAAAAAGCTGTGTTTGGCTCTGCAAAGGGACTGAATTTCCCCAAACACACATAGGCTTCATGGAATATAGCAACATAAAATTAAATGTAAATTCTGCTTAGCAAGGCTACTGCCTCATGGATGCCATGGTTCTTCAATCAGTAAGGTTAGATGTCTTCTGGTGCAGGATATCTATATGTGTGATAAAGGATAATTTCTTTCTTGTGTGAAAGATAATAAACAAAAAATTGTAAACTAAGTAATATCTTTCAGTGTAAGATGAAACAGTTAATGTAGACTTCTTGGCAGAATTGATTGATTAATTTTATGATTTTTTTAATTATTATTTACTTTTGAGCATGATATTTTCAAATTCTCACTGAATCCACACAGACCCAACAAGAGATATTTGAGGCTCAATGTACATTCTGTTCTTGCACACTTATCTCTCCTTTTCTCTATAAGTCCTACTGCAACCTTCCCCCTTTGCCAACTCAGGAGTCCCAGGCACTGATGAGAGGAGAAATGCTAGCTTGTAAAGGTATATAATACAAGTGGAAAAAACAAGAGAGTCTTCTTGATGTTGATCAGGAATCTTTGGGTCAAGTTATTATAGTTACCAGTGTCAATAGAACTGGGGACAACGACAACTCAACACGACTGAGAACTTGTCCCCAGAAAGCTCAAGGGACAACCTTCCCCTCCTGTCTAGCCAGCAAACAATTTCTGGGTGCTGTGTGGTTAGTGTTGAGCATGTGGATGCTTAGTCTAACAGCTCATCAAATCCTAAATATTTTTTGTGAGATAATCAATTAAAAATTCCTTTTCAGTTTCAAATTGCATATATTCTCTGCTCCAAGTTAAAAATGACTAGACAAACAAGTGAGGTAACATCATCCTCCTTCCATCTGCTGCCATTTCCCCTTTACTCTCCCACCTTGGAGTTCCTACCTCATTTCCTAGACAGCAGCAGTAGATGAAACCTGGAGATATTTGACCCCTTTTGCTTACCACTTTTGTAGTCCCATGGCAGTATCACTACAGAAATATTTGTCAGAAATTGTTTTTCCACTCTGCCTACTGTGGGTTTCTGTTAGGAAATGGCTGCTTAATGTCCCAGACATTCAAACCCATTTCAGACAATTTATGGAAATGTTTTAAACAGCTTAATTAGCTGTTTTCTTGAAGTTGAAACCAAACTTCCTTCTGTATAGTAATATAAACATAATCCCAGTGTTCTGATTGTCATTTTTCTTCTATAGATTTAGTATAGGTTTCAGATCAAGAATGCTAGTGCAGCCAAAGTGGCATTGAAATCAGACCTCCATTTTGCTGCTAATATCTTCAGAAGGAATGAGAGACAGAATGATTTAGTGAGATTCACTGCTTCAGCAGCTAAACTTAGACTGATTCATTTAATAGATTTCTGAAGATATGAAGATGCTTTCCTTTAACACAACGTTTTTCATTTTAAGGCTACTTGTAATTTCTGGGTAACTTTGTGTCATCAAAGGAAGATATGGATCTGCTGCAGATGTGGATCTGGTGTCTTGCAGAACTTTCAGAACTTCCTGCCTCATTGTTACGAGGTGCAGAAAGAGTCGCCAGTAAAGAATACAAATCTTATTTGGAATGAGCGTGGTAATTGGTTGTGGACCAGGACAACCATTTCTGAAGAATGGAATTATGATTCTTCACTGAACAGTGCCAGGAAATTGATTTGTGGTCATTACATTAGAGAAGAAAGTGGTACCCTTGACCTATACGTCCTGCCCTTTCACATAACAATAATTTATTTTTGTTTCATTTGTTCTCTGCTGCTTAAAGTTCTCTACTGGAACACAAACCTGCTTTCATGTGGCTTAAAGTGACCCATATTTCTTAAGAAGTGTGGTGATTTGTGGCAGAAGTTCTGGTGGAAAAGGCATTTTGCTGCCAGTATACAAAACATACTGGAGCTTTCAAGTCCTTAGTACCCTTTTCAAGGTTTTCTGGTTTCATGAACCATTTTTTTGGCATCTCAGAATGGCTAAATTCTGGTTTTATAAGGGGAAAGTACTGGATTTTTTTTCCATCCTCTAATCCACTCTATCACAAAGCAGCTTTTGTGCACGTAATTTTGTTCCTCAGGGGAAACACAGCGTAAGCAAACATTCTTGTACAATGATGATGCAAAGAAGCAACATCTATTTAATTTTTGTCTTTGGCTGGCTTTTATTAGGTTTTGCTATCAGCTTTAGAAGTGTTAATTTTGGCTTGAAATTTCAGACAATTGCTGAATAAAATTTCTGATTCTTTTTAAGCAATGATTTTCCCCCCAAGGAGTCAAAATTCAGTCTTTCTTCCTGCTTTTGTACTAGCCTGACAATACAGGTATCTGGTTTTACTTGGGATTTTCTGGGGCTCAGCTGATGTTATCTTGTTTCAGTTGTGGTAGCAACTGTCTAGCAGTCAGGTAACCAATGTCTAAGGTTGTTGTAGTTCAGTTTCAGTTTCCATTACTGACAAGTAGTTATTCTGTATGGGATGAATTGTATATGACTAGCATAAAACGTAGTGCAGAAGAGCACAGGCTCAAGATGACAGAAGATCTCCCAGACTACTAAACACAAATCAGACTTGTCCATCAATAGGCACTGCAGGAGTGCAACCTTGTGAGTCAGAAAAAAAAAAAAAAAAGAGGAAGAGATGGTAGAAATAACAAGGAGAACACAAGAACTGCCTAATTGATATCCAATAAAAAGAATGAACACATGAGCAGACTGTCTTAAAAACATTAAGAAAATAAACAGAAGTGAACCCCAAGAAAAAGGAAGAAAAAAGCATCACTACAGACATCATGGACCTCTTGAGAACAAAGAAACCCTCACAACAAGCATCATGGTCCTCCTGGTGAAGAAGTTGGGATGCTGGCAACTTATTGGAAGCACAAAACTTCTTTTTTTTTTTTTTTTTTTGTCTTGTAAAGATTAGGCCCCTGAGAGATAGTGGGAGGTTGAATATAATACCATCAGGAAAGGGGAGATTCTGGGAGATTTTTGAGCAACAGTTTAATCTACTTTATTAAAAAAACTTTTCATATTAATTAAGAATTTTGGTTATCTGATTGTAGAATGATTTGGACTTGTGATAAATTCATAGCTTCTTATGTGGTCTATGTTTCATTTTGTCCATAGTAACATTTTGAAAGTAAGAGTATTATCACTGAGCAAAACAGCAGATAGTGAACCTAATATGCCTGCTCAAACATGTGGGAATAAGAAAAAAGAAAAATCATGGAATCATGGAAAGTTTTGGATTGGAATGGGCATTAAAGATCATCTAATTCCTATCCCCCTGACATGGTCAGGGACATCTTTCATTAGACCAGATTGCTCAAGGCCCCATTGAACCTAGCCTTGAACACTTCCAGGAATGGAGCATCCACAACTTCTCTGGGTGACCTGTTCTAGTGCCTCACCACCCTCACAGTAAAGAATTTCTTCCTAATATATAACCTAAACCTACCCTCTTTCAGTTTGAAGTCATTACCCCTTGTCCTATCACTACATGACCTTGAAGAAAGTCCCTTTCCAGCTCTCTTCTAGATCCCCTTTAGCTTCTGTAAGGCTGCAGTGTGGTCTCACTGGAACCTTCTCTTCTCCAGTCTCAACAACTCCAAGTCTCTCAACCTGTCTTCGTAGGAGAGGTGCTCCAGGCCCCTAATCATCTTTGTGGCCCTTGTCTGGACTCATGCCAGGAGGTCCACATCCTTCTTATGTTGGGATCCTCAAGATGGATGCAGGACTCCAAGTGGGGTCTCATTAAAGGAGAGCAGAAGGGGACAATCACATCTCTCAACCTGCTGGCCACGTTGCTTTTGACACAGCCCAGGATGCGTTTGGCTTTCAGGGTTGCAAGTGCATATTGCTGGAATCTACTGAGTTTCTCATCCACCAACAGCCTTCTCCTCAGGGCTGCCCTCAGTCCATTCTCTGCCCAGTCAGTATTTGTGTTTGTTACTGCCCCAATCCAGGTGCAAGACCCTGCCCTTTGTCTTGTTGAACTCCATGAAGTTCATAGGGGTACACTTCCCTAGCCTGACAAGATATCAAGAATGATAAAGAAATTTTAACATATTAAGTAAGAACTGATTTTTTTCTGGTGAAGAGAGAGGAAAACAACTCTATTTTAACATGGAGATAGGTGGACATACCTGTTTTGAGTAAATGTTTCCAATAATTATACAGATTATGTAAAGGCATTCAGGGTTAAAACAAGGAAAATAGTAAAAACTTAATCATGCTTATTTTTTTGACAAAACTGGAAAATCAATTAAGTTCTTCTAACTAAGTGCAAACAGAGAAAGAATTGCAATGGTGGACACAAGCATGACAAATGGAAGTTAGGTCATAATAGCTATTACAGAGGCCTGGTTCCTCCCAGAGGAAGAAATTGCATTATAGAGTTACAGGATGTTCCAAAAGAAAATGTTCAGCAGAGAAAAGCAGAAGAGGAAAAGGAGTGTATCTTTGAACTGTAGGAAATTTAAAAGCAATCTTGAATGAAAAATAAAATCAATTTGGAAAATCAGTATGGAGCAAATGTCTAAGCACCAAAAATATAAAGTGGTAACGTAAAGACTTCTTTTGCCAAGTACAGAGCACAGGATAGAAAAACATCTCAGCTGCTCTAAATTAGTACAATTGAGTTGGTTTCAGTGGAGCTACAGTGATTTGTATCATCAAAGAAAAGTGAAAGAACAGTCTAGATAACAAGAGAAGATGATAGATGACAGCCATAGTCTTAAGCAGGAAATCATGGGGGAACTTAAAGGAAGACTATCATAAATTATTACTGTTAGAGCTGGGGTTTATTAACTGTATCTGATCTCGGATTTATTTAGGCTTTGGAGCTTTTAAAGCTAGATTCAAATTAAGAGCTCTTTGATTTGTTTTTCCCATAAGAAAACTTGTAAAAAGAGGAGTAGGGAAAAAATAGAGAGCAAAAAAATCCATTAATAAGGGGGATGAGAGCTGGAGAAGAAAGAACAGGGCATTAAGAACTTTTCACAATACCTCAGAAAACTAATTCTTCACTGCTCCGAGCCAGAGTGACATTCCAGCCCTGATCTCTCTGTGACTTTGATCTGCTTTGTGTTCACTTTTAACCAGATGGGGTATAATACTTTATGAAACATGGCTGTGTGAAAAAGAACACCACAAAATTTGTAGATCACCCCCTATGCATAGCACAAAAAATGCACATCCTGTGTTCAATTCTTTTCTTTTAATGGTGTTTGCAGGTTTGGGCTAAGATGTTACATTGAGTTTCTTTACCGTTTTATTAGAGGATATGTTGTTAATTCCTATGTAGCATATTTAGTTCAAATGAACATCATTGTGATTGAAAAAGTCAAAATAAAGCTAAGAAAGCATTCAAAAATAACAGATAGGTTGCGGGGGTGGTGTAAGTACAGAATATCATAGAGACTCAAAGCTCAAATTCCCTATGTTGGAATTTACATTTGGAAATCTAATGAATTTCAGATGCTGGTTGAAGTTGCACCTTTGTCCTACTCTTCGACTCAGTCCCTGCTGACAAGATAGGTTTCACTGACCTCTGGTGTCTGCGCACATTTTTTCTCTGCTATGTAACCCATTTTGGTTCCAGATAAAGATCGCCTTGCAATGTTTCAGCTGGGTTTTTTGTTTCCTTTACTCAACAGGGATAGACAAATGTAACAGAAATGCTATAGTCCTACACTAAATCCTCCAAATTTAGTAAGTTGTAGTCAATAACCTTGAATTCATATTTAGTGCTTATAGTTTTAGTTGTCCAAAGTGTGATGATTAAATAATCTGTCATGAGAAAATATGGTGAAAAAGAGAATTTGTAGAAATTGTTTCATACACTTACATTTTATTAGGAAATACAGTTATTTCCATGACAGAATAGTTTTGCAAACAACCGGGTCATACTTTGTAATCTTTATCGCTTTTATTCCCTTATAGTTTTTAAATGCTCCCTTATTCTAGGAAGTCCTTTTTATAATTCATTGAGACATTAAACCAAGGCTTAAACAGGTCAGAATATGGATCAGAATGAATGAATAGGGGCAGAAAGATGTATGGAATCAAGCTGAAATGCACTTTGCTTAATTTTTTGAAATTACAGATATATGCTTCAGAAAATGTAACCTCCATTTTCACCCCAGTGATTTAAAGTCCAATTTCCATAATCAATCTAGGCACCAGGGTGCCATCAGCTCAATATGTCAAGATGCTCTATGATTATCTTAACAAAAATGGGGCACAGAAAGGTGGTATCTATGTTCTTTCCTACAAATGTGATACAACTTTCAGATAATACTTTTAGCAAATTAGAAAATCTGTTTTTTAGACCTGTGCCAAAGAAGTATTACTGATAACTGTATGATAATTTCAGTGCTCTGTAATGAACTGTAGACCAACATTTCTAAATGCAAAGATGAAAAATAGGACCTTGACTCAAGTAGCCAGGGCTTGCGTAGTACAGCCACTGTCCATTATCTATGGCAATGGATCTTACTGGGACTTCTTAATGATACTTTCTCCCCACCACCAACTGGAAATCATTCTCTACTAGCTTCCATTGTAAAATTGCTGTTCATCAGGCTATTTAACATGCAGTTGGATTTTTAGATATTTGGGGTGTTTAAATTTCTACAGGTAATACTATTAAATTGCAAAAAGGAGCAGTAATAGTATGAATCAGAAAATACCTGGAAACACCATCAAACAGGTTTGTTTTTCAAATACTCAGATTTTTGGAGAAGAAACAAAGTATGGGACATGTTTGATTTTTCCCTAGTTTTTCTACAGGGTCTCTACATATGGTGAAGGGCACTGTCTTAGAGGATAAGAAACAAAAGGATAAAAATACACAGTGGTCTATTTATGCCTGATGGAGACATTACTTTAAGGTATATTAAGACCATCACATAATGGATGTCCTGTTCATGACAATACTGCTCTTTGCTACAGTCCAACATAGGTGGGCAAGAAACTACTAGATATTCAAACTTCTCTGTCTCTATTGTCAATGGAGAAAGAATGGTGCCTGAAGAGGACAAATCACAGCAGCAAAGTTGGATTATAGTTAACCGATTCTAGCAGTCATCTTTGAAGAGGTATGTTTCATTTTGTTGGCCATAGAGGGAGCCCTACCTCCTAACCTAGACTTCTGTTGAGTGCCTAAAGAAAGCCATAAATAACCCCCTCAAACAACTGTTCTTTTATTAATGAATCCTGTATAGTTATGCAAGGTAGGTATTTTCTTCCTATTTTACTTTTTAAAATATATATATATACCTGGCAATTAACATCTGTAGTTATTTCCAGGCCACAAAATACCTTCCAAACTAATTTCCAGTACCTTCTCCAAAAGTTTCATTTGGCAAGCCATAGAAATTTCCAACCTTTTAATATGTACAATTATAGTAAATTGGACATATAGAAAGAGGAATTCTCTAAAGGTCTTGTAGTGAATGGAAAGATCTGCACTAATATCTTTCCTTCACAGGCCTTGAAACATAAAGGAAGTACATAGACTGTTCATCTCACTCCAGTTTATTAATACTCTCAGTAGCTGATCCAACTTTGACATGTGCTTGGACTGAAAATCAGAATTTTATACTTTTTTCCCTGTTTTAGTTCCCCTTCCTGCGTGCTCATGAACAATTCCCATTTAACCAGTACCTAGCAGAATGATTTGTGTACATAAACAAAAGGTTACACTGGAATAGATGTGAGAGGGAGAGTCGTGCTGAGAAACCACATGCACATGGAATGCCCACTAACATCCCTGCCATGGTGGAAAATATCTGTTGAAATGTCAGAGGCTCGTAACCCTTATTAGGTGGAGATGAACCATCTGAAATTTCATCTTGGCTCTTCACTAGGCTCAGGCAGCATCAGCTGTACTTTTAGTTTTCCCTTTGTTATGGTTCCACTTTTACAAGCTTGTTCCTGTGATGGAGTCAACATCATGTGCAACGTCTTCAGGACACTCCCAGCTTCTTTCCCAATCTTTACACATTTTCAGCAGTTTAGTACTTGGAAGCTGATAGTTTACCACACACTAGAACAAGAGAAGGGAAAATGGGAAGTCTCTTCCCCCTACCCCTTTCCCCAAAACTGAGATTCTTTTTCCTGCTTCTATTTCTTCTTTAGAGCCTCAGATAATTTTTGGTCAAATAAGCAGAAGTCATTTGTTTTGAAGATAGGTCTTTCGAACAAAAATAGATCACTTTATGAGCCTCACAAAGTATTTTCTGGAAAAGGCAAGTATGTTCCTTTTGGAAGTTAAATGCTACTCTAGTTCATTATAAGATATTGCTTCTGTTTTTGAAGTGTGAGGATATCTTTATAGATATGTAATCTCAATACTTCTAATCTAGGCAGCAGACAAATATGCATTTATACGAGAGAATCCACATTAATCTTCCATGATTGCATAAATGGACAAAATTTTAGTAAAAATAACTCTTTAAACATTAAAAAGATTATGAAAAAACAAATATTGTTTCCACAAAAATTTACTGTAAAGAATATATTTCCTTCTGCAGCCAAAACATGGTACAGGTACATGATGGGCTTAATGTACAGTTAAGGATGCTGAGTTAAAACAGGGCAGAATTAAATATTTTTGTTAAAATTCATTAACATATTATATTTGATATTTCTGTGTGCTTCTATTAGAACCTGCTTTTGAAAAAGAGTGGGGGAAAATTATTTTCTAAAGAAATTTTTGGTAAACTCTCACATAGTTTCCTGAGACTCATCAAGAAATCATAGACACTGTTCTCATGGAAGAGGACCACTTGAGAAGTCAACTTTTTAGCAACTGTTATCCTTGAAATTTAGCCTTATTTAAGATTTCCATCCCTAATATTTCCCTCAAATTTGTTTTCCCAGATGCAACAGAATGACAGCAGTTCCACAACTGAACTCTTAAGAAATTGTGCACAAGGTTAAAGTATTCCTTAAACACCCTGGTCATGTTGGGATTCAGACAGTTTACAGTCCTCTATCCGTACTTTTCTGAGAAAGCTGTGTGAATTAAATGGTTCAAATGTGTTGGACTTACTCAGATGTGTGGGAGACATGAACTGCAGCTCTTTAGCATAATGATGCTATAAAAAACTGTTTACTAGCAAGATGTATGGTGCTGTCATCCAAAATCAGTCCTAACTCTGAAAATTTCCGCACTTATTGAGTTTAATAGATCATTGTACACTCATAGTATAAGTTTTAGAAATTTGTCTCTCGTAACCAATTTTTGGAATAGGACACCAGCTGCATTAGCTGTCCTCCTTGTTCCACTGTAAGCTTTGCATTTCAATGGTATACTCAAGAGTATATCAAGCTGAGAACATGAGTACTTAGCAGACCTCCAACACATAGTTTACTGACCAAAAAGTGTGCTGGTCTCTTCTGGCAGCTGCAGGAATTGACAGTTACTTATCCTCAAAATAGCTCCTAAATGTGAACTCTCCCCTCCACAAAAGAGCTGTAGCATTCAGACTGGTGTAAATGTTTAGTCTAAAGAAACCAAGGGAGTAGGAAGCAAATTTAAATTGGCATCTCTAGAAGAAGATCATCTGAAAACATGCTTCTCTTTTAAAAGACAGTGGTTTATTTGGGTATTTCTCATAATAGAACAATTGGGCAATCTTGGAGAAACTGGGAATGAATTAGTGAAGTATCAAAATATTTGTTTATTAAAATTATGCAAAGAAAGATGCCTCTTCACTTGTTTCATTGAACATTAAAATGTATCTGAAATAGAGTATTTCTGGGGAAAAAGAAAAAAGCCTTTCTTTCTTTTTGTTAATTTCTAGCAATTTTCCACATCTATCATAATTCCTTCAGGTAGAAGCCAAAAAAGCAGTGGAAATAGAGGTCCTCGTGTAAGCCCAAGATGAGAGACTCTGCTTAACAAAAGTTTGCCCTAGATTTATACTATAAACAGAACTTCAGTGTTAACCATTCAGAGAGCTCACAATAGTATTTTATTATAGAGTAATCAATGGCAGGGGTTATAAGGGCAACGTCCAACTTTGAAAGAGTTCTTAACTATAGGCAAAAAGATATAAATTAGGGCTATTTACAACTCTGTCACTTTTGGATAAGCTAAAATCTAATTAACATCTCAAATGGCAAGACTTGTAGTAAATATATCAGCCCTTGAGGTCTTTTCAGCTAGTCATAGAAGTCACTCATTAATAATTCAGAATCATGCTTGCTTTACTATCACATATGCCTTTTAAAAGCAAAGGCAAAATGAGGAGTCTGAGAGAACAGAATAGGTATTTATTAGAGATGAAATTCTCTATGAAAAGTACTACGTAATAACTTGGGCAAAAAAATACTAATTGGACAGGAGAACAATTATTTAAGTAGCTGCTCTTCAGCAAATTTTGCAGCTGGAATAGATCCCAGTTTGAATACAAATGAATTGTGTCACATAAGAATGTTCTAGGATATTTTGTAGTGTAGTTTTCAAGAGGTGTGAAATAAACTTCTGCTTTTTTAACATTAGTAGGGCCTCAGCTATATCTAGTTTTTAGTGTCTAGGTCTTTCAGTGTGTCTCAGTGTAAACCAACTAGAGACAGTGTAGAGAAAAACAGGGAGAAAAAAATCTAAAAAACTTGACATGCAAAGGGTGAAAGATGGAGTGGTGGAAACCTTTATTAGCAATTTTTAAATGCATAAAATTTCATAAAGGGAAATAGGTCTTTTCTTTCTGAAAGACCTGTTTGTATAAGTATGCCCAGCTACACAGTGGACGAGATACAATGCAACATGGAAAATCAGTTTAAATACCAGCATATTTTCTTGCCATCAGGAGTACACTTTGGAGGACTTGGGAAACTGGTGAATGCCAGCAGTTATGGTGTTCCTATAGAGTAATTTAAACAAATTGTTATTAGGACTGATAAAATTATAAACACTTCTGGCTGCAGTTGAGGTATGGATTGGAAGATCCCATACAACCCATTTTCTAGATTGTATAGGGTTGTTTATTTTTATTTTTTTTTAATTTATTCTGGTTAGTGTTGAGCTCCTGCCTATGGCCTTCCCATGTCAGTTTCCAAAGGAAGTAAACACTGACAGTTTGAAAGAGCACATAAAATTACTGAGATATTCTTGTCTCCCTGAATGCTTAGCAGACCTTAGGAAACCAGTTTGAATATTTTGGCCTTGTGTACAACAGGGAAGATGAAACAAATGAAAAAAGGAAAATTGCCAGGAAAAAGAATAATTAGTTACAGAATGATGGAGGTTATTAAATACATTACTATCTGGGAATGTTCAAAAGAAATTGTAAAGAATAGTGTAATAAATATGAGAAATGAATTTCAAGCCCAAAACAAATATTTTGTTGAAATGTATTTAACTTTGATAGGTTTTGCACATTCATATTCTTTGGATAATGTGAAAAAGCAGAAATCTCTTTCAAGTTAAGATGTTAAGTTTGTAGACTGATCTTTTAGCTTTTTATGATGGCAAACGCTAGTGTCTTAACTGGTGATGAGCAGGAACATTAAAAATATGCATCATACTGACCTTTGCTAAATCCTGTGCTTCCAGGAACATGACTTGCTTCATAGAGGAGAAAGAATGCTGGCAGTACTGTGCTTATTTTGAGCCAGAATATACTGTTTCTTTCAAAGGTACTTAAAAATACATATGTTCTTTGTGGAAAATAGTTAGGCATCCAACACTGCTGTTGGTATTCAGCAATAGCAAAAGAAAAGCTGACCTTCAGTCTGGTTGAGATACCGCTGCTTTATTTTTCAGGTTTTTTATAGTATCATTCTGTAAAAAGAGATCTATTATATCTTTGCTGTTGTTTCTTAGCCAAAGACTATTTCTTAAAATAGTTTACCCTAGTAAGCTCAAGGTGGCTGCAAGGGTTCTGAAGAGGAAAAGCTTAAGGAGAGTTTTTTGTAGGGGAGTGATGTTGGCTACTTCCATCCTTTAGGAAAGTAGGATAATTGGACATGAAGAAGGGTGACAGGTAAAAAGAAAATAATTATACAAAAAAATTTCCAGTAGGAAAAAAAGTGTTTCCAGAAAGAAGTTCTGGAGCAGGGAGATGGTTCATTTAGGTCATCATGGCTAAGCTAAAGTGAACTTTACATTTTATGTGACGTGGATGAAATAAGTCACATTTCAGATTTCACTTGGACACTGTCTATCAAAAAACTTCAAGTTTACTTCAGCTGTTTGGGAGTGTCTTCCAGGTGTTCTGACTCTATCCAGATGTGCAATTTCATATTTAAAGTATTCCTCTGAAGTGAGACCTGTTAAAACAACTTCCAAACACTAACGTGCTCTTCAAATGCAGAGGGTATATAGCTTCCAACATCAGCGTTTCTGAAAGATAATACAGCTTATGCTAAATAGATCTTACACGTTATATCTGTAGGAGTCCTGATACAATCAGAATTATCTTTCTGTGAAAACAAATGAGAATCTTTTACCAGAGAATTCAAAAGGCAAAAGGTTGTGTATGTTATCATAAAATTCAGTGAATCCCATGTAACAGAACTCACATGCTGTTAATCTCTCTAAAACAGATGCATTGTTGCAAACATAACAATTCTGTCAGAACCACATAGATTCCTTGTATTCTTAAAACTGGAAATCCTTGCAGTGGGAAAGTATATTCTTTGTGCCAGAGCACAAGACAAGCTGAAAAACAATGCTGACTTTTTCTGAAGCAGATTATCTTCACAAATGTCAGGAATGGAACATTTGTTAGCCTCAAGTATTTCTGGGGGTAGAGATGGAAACCATAATGGACTCCTGCCTGCACCTTGAGAAATAAATTCTTCATTGTATCTGTTTATTGCAGTTATCTTCTTTAATGTGTGAACAGTGAGTGTTACAGTCATAACAGCAACTTTCTTGCTTTAACAACTATTCATAAATCTTGGGGTATATTTAAATCCAATTTCTGCATCATAAATAATATGATATGTACAGTATTGAAAATTAATCCTTGTATACAACAATACTGTATTTGACTGCTTACAGGTGTTGAGAGCACAGGCTTCCTATGACATTCCCAGAGAAAATTGTAGATGACCAGGTATTTATAAACAGGTCTGAAGGGTCAAGAGTGTGTGACTGTCTCTGTTCTGGCATTCTTATTCCTACAATGGTAAAGGATGGCTCTGGAAATTTCCAGTAATGGCATGCAATAGGGATAAAAGCCCGATTTCCTCTCTCAAAATGGACCACACTCTGGGGTAGAACATGCTGCATAATTTCAAAGTAACATTTGGTAATGCTACCACTTCCAACTCTCTCTGTGTAGATAGTGAAGAGCTTATGGACTATATTGATTAAGTCCATGAGAAAAAAAATCTGATTTCTTAAAGCTTCTATGCAGTTCAAGCTGTAATAAACCATATTTGGAAAAGGAAGGCTTTGCATATTGGTATGTAAATGTTTATATCCACATTCCAAAGCTCATCTTAAGATTTCAACATTCAGACCAGGAATAAGGGAAAGAATAACTTTGAAGAGATTGCAAAATATCTCAGAACAACTTGGAATTACTACAGTTGAATTGGTCTTAAAAATCACTCTAAACTCAAAACTATTCACAGGAGAAAAAAGTAAAATGGGTGATTAATTTCATTTGCAGTAAAAAAATTTAGCAGGAATATACTGACAGAATAGTTGGTATTAAACTACCATTTCTCTTACAGGATTTCAAGCTCAAAAAGATAAGACAATATTCAAAAAATACAAAGCTGTTGTTAATTGATATAAATGTTTATGTTCCTTAAATTGGGAAATAATGTTACATTTTCTAATAATGTAAAATGTTTTTATAAAACCATAAAGATGTTTCAGACTGAACATGTTTTATCATTACCTAATCTGTCATGCCACATGTTTTGCCATTTCTACATTTTTCAGGAGTCAAAATTTTGCATTTCTTCATTTTCATACTGAGTAAGAGGCTATGGGAAATCAATCCAAAAGCAGGATTCCTGCTGACACCAGTGGAAACAGGACTCATCACTTCATGCATTCATGGTGTAAGGTATACTAGCATAACTGTCAAATGATCACATTTCCTTTATGCTACTCTTTTTAACTCCCTTAATTATTAGGAGGAAAGGGTTGTCCTATGATTCAGACAGGAAAGGACCTTGGGAGTCCAGTCTGCAGTTTGTTATACTCAGATTCTGTGCACAGCGATGGTTCTTTACTGAAGAAATTTTCTGTTGGCTGATTATACAGCTGTCAGCACTTCCAAGTTAAGAATATTAGTCTCCTTAACTCTCCTATTATTTTAATTCCTCTCAATGAGATGGGCTTTCATTATGAAGCAAAAGCCAATTTATTTAGTTTTTCTCATGCTTCACTTGGTTTGAATTAATTTTTTCAAATAATTTTATATTCTAGCACCTCTTACTCCTTGTCTGTGAGAAACATTTAGATTCCATATAATAGGAAAATGTTTTTAGCATGGACTGAGTTTGTACAATAGATAAATATGATAAAAATGCTGGAGCATTTTTATGTTTGTAGCATTTTGATTGCATTGAGGTGGTAAATGTGAAAATCTAATTTTGTAAGAAATGGCAAACTATGCTCCGTCACATCCAGCTAATTACACAAGCAATTCCAAAATGAACTGCACTAATCATTGCAGAAAGCTGCATCTCAGTTGCAAAGTGCACAGCTCAGAGAATGTTCTTTAAGTTTTGAGGATGTTTAGATAGCTGCTTTGCATTCATAAACCTAATTCAAAGTCAAAGGCTCCAAAAGAGCTGAAACTAATCTTTCATACCTGAGAAAACATGCCATAGGGAAAATTACCTGTTCCTCTCAGCAAGGGTCCTTGATCACAGTTCAGATGCTGATACTGTGAACTTCATTGTTCCTCAACAAGCAAAAGTCCAAAAAATACACCATTGAGTGAGTCCAGTCTTGCGTCATTGGCCCAGCTAAATCAGTGGCATTTAGTGCAGTTCCTCAGGTTGATAGGATCTAGGAAGTTTTCATACCCACCTCAAGGACTCCAGATGAACTCACACCAACAAGTCATGAACACAAAGACTATTTTGTAGAAAAAACCTTGTTTCAGTGCTTGGGTAGTTGACAAAAGTGTCACTTTTTTTCCTCATTACATCCTTGTGTTGAGCACCTAAAATATAGTGATCTTCCTGTTGAAGGTGTGCAATCAATATTAGAATACACTTATGTCATGCTTCCTTACACTGAGGAAGATGCATATTCCAAAATCTTTGCAAATCTTTTTTTCTGCAAATCTTTTAAAACACCAGAGATTTCTACTGAGTCAATCCAGTAAACTCATTATTTAAAATTATATTAAATGTCATAACAGATTCTTAACTGATGCATCTTCATTGAGAAGTTTTTAACTCTAACACAGATTTAATTTTCATAAATATTATAGTATAATATTATATTATAATATTATACTTATATTAACAATAAAATATAATTTATTGGTTTAAAAATATTTACTGAATGATTATATAAAGTTTTTCTTAACTTTACTTTTTCATAAACATTCATTATTTGGATAACGAGCATTGGTTTGTGTCTCCATACTCAGGATTTTGTTGCTGAGTTTGAGGTTTTCCTCAAGATTAAGGATATCCTAAAACTAACAATTTTTAATTATAAGCATTATGCACTTTTTGCAACTTTGAGGCCTAATTTCTGTAAAACAAAATAATTTAGGATGAAAACAGAATAATTTAGGATGGAAACAAAATAACTGGGAAAACTAGGTAAAAGTAAAAACTTTATGTGGTTGCTTTTGTTGGTTTAGAAGACAAGAAGACAACTATTTAAGTTCTTTCACAGAACCTGACAGATGCAACAGTGATACTGTCACCTCTCATGTGAGCCACCTGTGAAAACCCAGGTATATGCAAGACATGTAAGCATGAAGGCAGTGTTATGATCTCTTTCCATCAGCACCTTCTAGCATAAAGACACATCTTGGACTTGAAGTTCATTGCTTAAATGCAGGTTTCCTTCATAGATTTCTGTAGTCAAGGGAGAGACATAGGCACCTTGGGAGGATATCTCTGTGAGGAAAAGATAAATCACTCTCTGATGGTATCTGTCTATCAGTCCTTTACTAGATTTTTTTTAGTGATATAATTTTAAATAGAAAAAATGTGGACTTGAGAATATTTATCCTACGATGTACTATGTAACAATGTTTTTTTCAGGTACTTTAAAACTGTCAGGCTTGACTGAATATTAAAAAAAAAACCAATAAATTTTACCTTCTTCAAGTTAACCGATGACTTATTGACTGTAGTGTTTATCTGCTGTCTGTGAGTTCTGTCAGCTCTCAGAGCTAGAACAATCTAGGCCTGGGCAAATGAAGTTGAATTGGCAGCAGTGATTTTGAAGACAAACTGTCCCTTGGATTATTGCTACTTAAACACTTGTCTGGTTTCCAGTTGTCCTAGCAGCAACAGTCTGGAAGAGTCTCCAGAGAATTTTTGAACCCAGGATCATAATTTGCATTCCTGGCTGAACTATATGCCACTATAAAACTCAGAGAAAGATATACAGAGACATAAATAGTTTAGAACAGCTCTAAATTTCCTTGACATTAGTCCTTGCTGTGACCATTGTTAGAAGAGCAAAGATGGCTGAAATGCACCTTTCTCCGTTGCTTTCCTTTGTCTTGATCCCATCTTAATATCCAGTTAGGAAACTCTTTTTATGATTGCAATTTATTTTACTTTGCAACTAATCGTGGATGTGAAAACACCATCTCTGGATTTTCTTAACAACTGTCAGTTCAGGAAATTCCAGAGCTGAAAGGCAAGGTCTGCAAAATGAAGATGCCTTTTGGCTTACCTTTCTGCTCCCTATTAATTTATCTTACTTCATGAACAAGCACAACTGCCAATAAAAATCTTCACAATCTGTCTTTTGATTTATATGAAGTTCTGACAGAATTTCTTTTGGAAAGATGCCTGTCATTTGACGTCAGAGGTCTTAATACATTTGCTTTTCATCTAGTGGTTGGATTAAGCAAGCTGTCATCCACTGACGCCTCTACTTCTCCCCATCACATTTCTTGAATGTTTGATTCCAATGACACAGGCTAGAGGGTTCCTGTCTCAAAGGAATGGAATTCATAGCAGGACATGGGAAATTTAATTAAAGGGTACAAACACAGTCTTTCCAAATCAGCTCTTTTAATAGGATGGTGAATGTTTCTGGGAGCTGCTAAGAAACCATCTTTTGAACACTGATATGGTTCTGTTGGCTCAGTTTAGCTTCCAAAATCCTTCCAGTATAGGCTTTTGTCAGGGACTATACATCTGTATTCTTTTCAGACGGGGGCTTCTGAATTCTTTTCAGAACGGGTTGCCATGCTTTTAATGATAATTGTGGTAGACCTTTAACCAAAGACCCATCAAATGATGTGGAGGTGTTTATTACTTTCCACTGATTCTATGGGAAATTAGAAGCCTATATCTTACCCTTAGAACTGCAATTATACTGAAGGTCATTTCAGTCCCTCCCTTGATTTTCAGGTTACATGTCTCTCAGGTGCTCCAGCTTCCCTGTACTGAAAAGATTCAACAGAACATCATGCTCTCTACACAGATACTGTAAATATAGCAGTTATATTTATTTTCATTATATATGTAGAAGGCCAAAATCAAAGTAGCTTGTGTGGTAAATGGTGGAATATATCTTGACAACCTTTCTGAAAGCACAGGGAGATTCTCAGATGATATCAGCCACAACAGCAAAACTATATGAAGCTTGTTTGATTCAATGCTACCCACATGTTTGTAAAATTTATTGACAGATTTTTAGGAAAAATTCCATTGATCATTTCAACATCACACTGCATTTCATCACTGTGCTACATTGTCTTGTGGAGGCTTGTGCCCCTATCTTCCTTGCAAGTCAGTTTTTCTTCTTAAACTTCATCTCCCTTAATGTAACAGGGAGGTCATGTGGCCTCAGATACATTACAAAAGGCACATTCTTAATATGAAAAAAGTGAGAATTGACAAATCTGAACTGTGGTCAAATCACCACAAGAGAGAAATAAAGAAATGGAGAAAGGTCCAGGTTTATCACTTCCAGTCTCATTCTCATAGGAAGTGTCCAACATGGCCAGTTCGATCCTGATATGTTCCCTCTGAAAAGCATGTTGAAGGAAGTGTCACTTATTCTCAGATCCACTTACTTGCCTGCCCACTAAGTCTGCAGATAAAAATGATCTAATTAACAAGGCTATCTATACTCTACAAAGTACAGCCCTTTCTGTACTATGTAGCAATTCTGCCATCAGCATCATGTAAACTGGGAAACTTTCCTATCTAACATGAGTTTAATAAATGTAATTTGACATCCACCTGCATATATATATATATGTATATATACATACATATATTTAGCTTCAACACATCAAAAATGTGATCTTACCTCAAAAACAGGGCAAATGTGTAAAACTACCATATATGAGACAAAGAATTTAATATTTTGCTATCCTCAGAGTTGTTATGGCATGGGTTTGAAAATAATTTTCAGTTTTAGAGACTGAGACTTCAGAAGAGATGCAGATATTTGAAAAAAGTGCAGAGAAGACAAAAAAACGCAGTTTTGTTACACATGTTGGAAATTCATAATTTAAGAAAACATAAGCATATACACAGGAGTGTGGAGCAGCCGTTGAAAAAGAGCTCTTCTCAATGACTGTAAGATACTCAAGATTTTCTAAGATCTTCTAGAAAAAAATTTGGGTAATACTTTTCCCTAGTTTCCCCAAAAATTTTGCTATGGCTACAGTTTATGCAGTAGAAAATCCTTTGTGTGAATTTGTTCGTGGGTGAAAATGCCCCCTTATTTGCTTCTAGGAGCCATCATTCTTCAGACAAACAATTTAATATTGTAGAGCTGAGGACCTGTTATTAGGTATCTATTGCCTTTAAAAAGTGAGTAAGCTTTAATTACACATGTTGTCTCATGTTAGTGCTTCCTTTTATTTAATTTTACTAATGGATATTTTGTTATAAATTTTTCTCACAAACATTCTTTTGAAGGATGTCAGTATTTTAGTTCTAACAAATTAAACAGATAATGAGGAAAATTGGGAGCAGATTTCTTTCTTTGAATTTGTCACTGGAAAGTTAGAGAGAAGAAACCCTGCAGAGTTAACAATTTATTGGGAAGCTGCAGCTGAGCAAAATCCATTAGAAAGAAAATGTGGGTCTTTATGATATTTTGTCACTATTATGTGCATATAGGAAAAACCAGCACAGGCTGCAGCAAAACTGTCAGGTCTAATTTTTGGTGCTGTTAATATGAAGAATATGCAAGTATTCTTCAGCAAGTTACCAAGGCCCTTTGCACAACAAAAATACACTTTTTTGACTACATGTCTGTTTTGCTACATGTCTATCAAAGTAATATGTTCTTAATGTATTAGGTCTTTCATTGACAAGATAATTGTTTCTTAATGTATTAGGTTTTTCATTGACATGATAATGTGTTTGAGTCTCGGCCTACTATTTCTAGAAATACATACTTTGTGTTTCTGGACAATAATGACAATACTAAATAAAATGGTTGCAGGGGTTTATTTCTTTCCTTTGTGTTGGTGTGTCAATACAACTAGGTCACATTCAGCTGTGATTTAAGAGTCTATGTTGTTGAAGAAGTAAATCACCAGGACACAAGCATGTCACCTTTTGTAAGGCCACATGGTAAGCAAAGGCAGCAGACTGTTAAACACAAATAAAATTTTAGGAGGGATAAAGGAATAAAACCTAAGACATATATTTGTGCCACTAGTAGAAATGTGAAGTGTCCTTTGAATTTGGTGTAAGTATAAGTGCTTCAGATTTTGAAGTTTATTTTGATTATCATTTAATGACCAATTATCTCTGTCTTTAAACTCCAAGAGTTAGTCATTTAGTCTGGTAAAAGTACATTAGAGTAATTTGAGAATGTAGAACCTCTTTCAAACCTCTTTGTGAAAATTTTTGAAGGCAATATAAACAATCAGTACCTCCTTTGATGCTGCCTGTTTCTCATGGTCTCAATAATCCTCACAGACTCATAATTTTGAGTTTCTGGATCTGTCTTCATATAATGGTGAATTTGCATGTGGTCAGCCTAATTTTTAAATATGTATATTTTCAAAGTCCAAATCTGGCACAGGAAAATGTGTTCTAGGGTTCATTTGACTGCACTGCCCAAGTCACTCTCAAATGATAGCTTCAGAGCTAAAACTGAGAACACTGGTTTATGCTTGAGCTGAGAAACACAGAGGTCACTAGAGATAAAGAGGTCAGTGCTCTGTTTTAAAGATCAGGGAAGTACAGATTCATCTTCCTCCTTAAAATCCTTTTCTGATAAGCTTTTCTGAAGGGCAATCCCTTCTCTGGCTTGCTTTCTGGGAGCTCTGAGGGTGTGTGAGGAATAGACATCATAAGGAGAGGAGGAGCGTCTGGAAATTCCATTAGCCCAGCCAGTAAGCTGGCTCCAAGTGAGCTGGGGGCCAGCAAACATGATGACCAAGAACAGGAGATTAACCGCGGGCAGCACTTCCACTCTGCTGCTGCTTTATGTGGAAAATACCACAGTTGATTTTCTGAAGGAAATTAAAAAAAAAAATCTAAAATAAGAAGGCAGTCCAAATCCTTCTAAATGGTCAGCAATAGGAGCTGACTAAATGATGAAATTTTAGATCGTAACAAATGGTGATTGTCTCTGTTTTCATGTTCATGTAATTGCCACGAAAAAATTATATATGCAGAAAAAACTTTGCAGTTTAAGTGAAGAAATAGCATCAAACTGGCCACATGCTCTGTGTAACTTTCAGTTCTCTGAAATGCTTTTGCTGAGCAGACAATGTGTGTTAGCATGCCCCATGACTCAGGTTTTATTCCTTTTCTGAGGGGAAAAAGAAGTACAGTAATGGGGGATTTTCTTTTTCTGGTCCTTCAGGCTTATATGTTGTATGATAAAGAGAAACGCAAAGCTGGTACTAGTGTCAGCCAGGAGATTAAGGGACTGACATGGTCCTGTTCAGGCTAGGGGCCCATTGCAATGCACTTCTCCAGGAATAATGTCAGCATGAGGTGTAAAGGAACAACAAACTAGAATGCCTCTTTCCACGAGACATCACCTGCTTTTGCTCTCTGAAGAAGCATCAAAGAGAGAGAGGTGGTTAAAGTAACTCTTTCCTGATTGGGCAGTTCGCTGCCACGTCAGATCCAGGAGTCTGAGGCTGCTGTGGCTTACTCACCACATCTGGATAAAGAAGTCAACATAAAGACATGGAACTGTTGACACTAAACTGCTTCAACACTGAGGCAGTGATGGACTAATGGCAGGCAGCAGGCACTCCTGAACCTGCAGTGCCGCGTGACATAGATGAGACCTCAACCACCAGCTCCTTTGACATAGTATTTATTATTCCAGCCTTGTAGGGGTTCTGGAGTGGATATAGTACACCTCTGTGCCTTCTCAGGAGTCTGACAGGAGCGTGACAGGGAGCAACAGTGGCCCATAAAGGAACCACTCTGTTTTTGGCAGCAGGGGAGCACGTACCCTTGGCTACTCTCTGCAGTGCACCCCCTGGAAGTCCCAGCATCCACTCTCACTGCATTAGCAATGACAGAGATATTGCATTCCTATTGGTATCTCTCAGCCTGACACCCAAAAATCTATTCATATATTTTTTGAACTTTCTGACACTGCCAGTCTCCATGATCTCCTACAACAGTGGGGGCAGCCCCAGCCCTGGTACCTCCTGAAGATGGGCATGGGCAAGGCTGGGCACCAGAACTGCACAAAGCATTGATGTTGTGAACGCAAAATAGTTTTATCTGACTGTAGTTGAGGGTTTCTGTTGCAGTGGTTCATGTTTTGGTGGGTTTTTTTCCCTTTTATTCTCCTTAATGGTGCTTTTGATATGACCAGCCTCTTATTGGTGTTTTTAGGCTATTTGCAATTTAAGCGGACATTTAAAGATAATTGTCAGTAATAACTCTGAGGTTTCTTTCCTGAATTGGAATCACCAGCTATAAGCTCAGTTTCATCTGAGTATAGTTTAGATTTTTTTTCTCTAGATGCATTCTGAAGCAAATAATTGATTCCTTGGACATGATCATAGATGAAGTAATTTGTATACATAGACTTGTTTCAGCTTAAATAAGAAGGTAACACACTACCTTCTTATTCATTCTTTCTTATCCCCTCCAGGTCTTAGCAAGCAGTGTAAAGAGAGATATACAGTAAAGAAATCTACGACAATGTTCAATTGTGTACAAAACTATGGCAAGCAAGGAGATGCAAAGTTGCCCAGAAAAAAAATTTAAAAATAAACAGTAATTACTTTTATTCTGTTTCCTCTGTGCTAAGAACATTTAAATATAGTCAGCCGGATGTTATTGATATTTTAATCAAGAGTAAAATCATAGTAAAAGGAGAGGCTGAGAAAAATAAAGGTGGGACCTGAAGACTGAAGAACAACCAAGCAAGTTACGGGAGTCGCCCTGCCCTGTGACTGAATGTCTGACAATGATGTGGTGAAGAAGTGCAAAAGAAATTGCTTTATTACTCTGCTTTTTTATTTTCTGTCACAATAAACCAATGTATTACATGTGGCTGGAAAGTTCAGAGGTCTTATTATTACTACTTTTCCACCAAAAATAAGTGGCACATTGCATTGTCCTTCAAGGAATGTCACATATATGGTGCGTATCAATCAAGGTAAGGCTATAGATAAGATAAAGCCTATTTAAGTAAGTCATTCATTAAAGTATACTGAAGTCTTCTTTCTACTATTTTGGTGGTGCCAATAGACCTCCAAAGGACTAAGAAGGTTCTGGCTGTTAGGAAAACCCCTGAGTAGTTAAACATACCTTCTTTGGCCTAAATGCAGATGCCGAGCAAATTAGTTAATGCATTGAAATTGGGTGTTTGAAGCTGATCTGCTCACATGTTCTGTTGATCAGTCATATCTTTATATTACAAGGGATTTTTTGTTTCATCTCTTTAGAGATTTAGCTTTTCAGGACTGAAACTCTTATCTCCATTTTTCTAGAACTTGTCTGCGTCCTTTTCCTGGCTCAGCCCTACTAATTTACACACTGAACATGGAAAACAAATGCAAAGAAAGTGAAGTAATGCTGCAGGCAAAATGAGGTAAAGCCTGCTCTAAGATAAAAATATATACCATTATTCCAACTGGATACGGGAATGTCATCTGTTTTTTCAGAGGTGTGCAAACACGTGCCTGTGATTCAAAGACGTATGACTAACACATGTGTATGTTTCTGTTTAGACCTGGCCTAGACTTACAAATGTTGATGCTTGAATTTGATTTATATATTGCAAATCTTTCTCTCTTCATTATGGCAATTCTTCTTGTCAAACTGTAATGATTTAAATGTTAATCATATTTAGTATCATCTGCACTATGTATCGTACTGCCTCATAATTTCCAAAATCTGTTCTTGGTATAAAGACAAGTAATAAACTTTTTAAAGAACAAGTGCAGACACTGATATATGTAGTCAAATGCACTCTGTTCCCCCAAACAAATGTGATCAAACAAAAATGTGATCATTTTCCCCCAAAATTACCGTGAGAAAAAACCACCAAGAACATGTGTTTTCTCCAGGGAATGCAACACAACTGTAATATTAATTTACTGTCATGATTGTTCTCAGGTCATCCTGTCTTTCCATGAAACAATGTGGGGTGAATGTATTGTGAAGTCATAAGTTTCTTTAAAAATATAGGAGAAAGCAGTTTTGTGACATCTGTACCACCTCTGGGATGCTCACTGCCCATTTCTTTGGAAAATCTGAAGACAGTTCTGCCTCGTATGAGCACTCCTATGCTACACAGCCAGTGCTACATTCTTGGTGACTAGCCTGGAAAGCTTATTCAAGACTGGGTAGAGCTTCAGTACAGATATCCACCTGGCTGGAAAGCTTGCCTTAATTTCTGCAAAAGATTTTATGTTTTGAAAAGTCTTTGGGGGGGGATGAAAAAGTCAAACTCTCTGTGTCCATGCTTCTGAAATGCACTGTGCCCTCCAGGCTGCCTCACTCTATGACACACTGCTGAGGAGCACTGGAGCCTGAAAGCTGGGGAAGGACCCCGAGTTGTGGCTGCCTGAGTCTGCCTGAGGATGACATAAGATCAGGCAACTGCAAGAAGTCCCACTATCAGACTCTGTCACATGAGCTGTCAAGAAGCTAGGAAGTCAAGTGGTCGTAAATACCCATTTCCCTGTGGAAAAACTGTCTGTTACAAAATTTCCTCAAGTATATCTTCCTATAATAAAAAAATTCCATTTTTTTATGCGGAGGCAAGAAAGGCATACAGTAGTTTTTTCTCCCCAGAGTACCACCTTAAGTAATAGAATAAAGTAACACATAGTTACAGATCTGTTACTGGGTCGCAATCCCAGGATTACATGCAGAATCTTTCTGTTACCATTATTGAAAAGAAAATGCAATTGATATGTGAGTTTTTTAGAAATGAAATGTTGAGTTCTGTTTACTATGATTGCTGGACACACCATTCTCATTGCTTGGATAGTTTGTGACTACTCTGTTCTAGAATTTTCCAAAGACTTTCAATTTGAAAGAATTTTCCTTTTCAAATGTAAAGTCTCCTTTCAAAACTCTTCTTCCTCAGGGAGAATTTGAAGTACCTTTGGAGATAGAGGAAAACAGAATTATTAGTAATGACTTTAATCAGTACTTTCTCAGTATAAATATTTTCTTGCAAATAGCAGAGTTATCACTGCAAGGTATTAAAAAGTCACAGACTGAACCACAGAATCATTAAGATAGAATCAAGAAAGGACTTCTGAAGCAGGGCCAGATTTTAAGCTGGATTCATTTAACTGGACTAGGTTGCTCAGTCATCTCCAATTACATTGCAATTGTCTTTAAGGATGGAAGTTCTACAACCTCTATGGGTAATCTATTTCAGTTCTTGACTATATTGTGAAAAATTATTTACCAATAGCTAACTGGAATTTGAATTTTGTGGCTATTGTTCCCATAATTTTACTCTGCATTTTCAAGAATCTGGCTTTATCTTCTCTATAATCTCCTCTTAGATAGATGAGGTCAGTGTTAAGATTCCTCTTTTAACCTTCTCTTCTTCAAAGGACACATCCAGCTGTTTCAATCCCTTTATATGTGTCATACCTCCTAATCTGCACAGTGACCTTGCCCTGGACTCTCCAATTTGTCAATGTCTTTCTTGTACTGAGGAGTCCAAACCTGTACACTTATAGAAGTAGTTCACAAGGGTCGAATAGAGGGAAATAAACAAATAATCATTTTTCCTACCTGCTAGCTACACTCCTGCTAACACAGCTCAGTATGACACTAGCCTTTGTTGTTGCAAAGGCATACTGCTGATTAGTGCTTGACTTGCTGACTGCTGGAAACCCAGGTCATCCTCTGCAAAGCTGTTTTTTAACCCAGGCAGGCTCCAGCCACCCCCAGACCACTGCTGTATGGGTTTATCCTATCCCAGATACAGGACTTTGTATTAATTTGACTATGTGAGGTTCTTGTCTACCCATTTCTCCAGCCTGTCCAGTTCTGTCTGTCTTCAGCTTCTTTGTTTGGTCTGCTCCCCACAATGTAGTATTGCCCACAAACTTTCAGAGTGTGTATTCCATCCTTGCAGGCATTGAACAGTATCAGTCTTAGGGGAATACTATTCGGAACTGGCTTCTGGTTAGACGTCATATTGCAAAATTCTCTGGGCCTGTCAAGTACTCACAGTAGACTGAGGGAAAGACAGTGTTCAGGGTTATCCATTCATTAATGCTATTTAACAGAAACTGATTAAAATGTTTGGGGTTGGGTTTTTTTGTTTGTTTTGTTAGGGTTTTTTTTTCAGTTCCTCACTGATTTCTGTCCCTGAAATCAACAACCCTCCAGTTTAATCAACTCTGTTGACACATGCTTTTGAACACACCTCTTGTCTGACCTTTAATTTTCCTATTTTACTAGTTGAAACAGAACCAAAACTTAGGCATCATTGAAAATGCAGTTATCTGCTACCACAAGATAGCAAGTGGCACACACACATAATAGGAAAGAAGAGAAGCAAATTTTCTGGCTGCTTGCAAACTCACAATGTCTCTTAGTGACTTGGATTTGTCTTGCCAATTTAAGCATGAATGACAAACAGCAACAGAAAGCATTATACTATATTGCATTCTCAAATGCTAGATACATATATGGATTTCATTAAGTTTTCATTAGTCCAGTGAAAAGCCCATGTGTGAACTCCAGTGAACATAACACAGTAACATGGAATCGAAACAGAACATCTGGAAAACCCTAGAGAAAGTTCAAACAGAAACTAGTTTGTGATTGACTCTGGAAAAAGAAAATTTTAAAACAAAGAAAAAGCACTCTTCCAATTCATGACTCAATAAAAATCACACTGTTCATTAACATGCACTCAACATAATAGAAATTCTACAACACAAAGAGAACTTATTTACATACATTAGGAATAAGGAAAGTAGGTTGTTTCATTTCACTGAGAAACCCTGCATCTATTCATATGACAATTCAATTAATTTCCAATTTTAAAGCACTACTGACACTAATTTTACTGTGTTACAGACACATTCCTTCCAAAATGTCTGTAGGTTTTTAAAAAATGCTTTAAGACACTGTGATGGAGCATAATATGAACAAGAAACAGTTGTCGATGACAGGGGCTGCTGAGCACTGACATGACAAATGTAGCCCTTAAATAAGCTTTTGTTATTCACTTCTCTGTTCCATAAAGCAACCAAAGATCATGAAGCTGCCCTGGCCACTTGGTCCTATCAAACACCATTTCTCCCAGCATGAGATAACTTTTACTTAGCTACCTACTGACAGTTTTTGAAGCAAAAACTGATGATGAAAGTACTGTTTTCTATCAATTTTATTGGTTTAATAGAATTTTTAAGTAACACACCCTATTTAATAGCTGAAGATAGATAACAACACCACTGCATTTGGATTGTGGATTTTTTCTTTCATTTCCAGTATAAGGATAGACTGACTGTTGGGAAGGCATTTCTTGCTGTAGAAAAAAGGGCTTTAAAAATACCAGGTTCAAACAAGTCATGGAAAGCCGAAATACATATTTGACTTCTTTTCCATTGCTTACTCTGTGCCATAAAGTTTTGAGGCTCAGCTAATATGGGAGAACTCCAAAATGTGAAATTGGTGTATAAGGTCAGCTTCAGAACAATGCAACCACAACAATCCTAGCTATGATGACATCCATAAATCTTCATACCAGGGAAAGAATGAGGTGCTAAATCAGATATTTTTATATCGTAATTTGTTCATGAAATCTCAAGTTGGCAACCAAAGGGAACAATTAATACGAACTAATTTTTCTTAAAATTAGAAGAACAGATATTATTATAAAGCCTACATGTGTGATTTTACTTCTATTTTTAGGCATATTGAAAGCCTAAAAAATGTCAAGAAAATGTATTTTTCTGGAAAAATCTGTGCTGTGGACACGAAAAGTTGAATGAGATTTCCAGAACACTAGATCATCTTGTCAGCTGGTGTAAATTAGTGTGATTTTAGCATACTCAAGGAATGTATGATAGCATCATCTGATAGCTCTGTTAAACAAAAAAAATCTCAACTTGTAAAAATATTTTTAACTGTTTCTTTTTAGGTTAAAATTTTTACATAAATAATGTGTACAAGAAATTTTTTGAGATTTATCTTTCTGTGACTCGTTATTATGAAATCTTAATTGAAGTGCCTGAAAAGATTTCTGATTTTCTTTATTTCTAGAAAAAAAAATAGCTGTATTGATGTCACAACCTTTTCAAAAGTTTATCTTTCAGTGAAAATGCAAGCATTTGTTGGAAAGTGGATAATTTAATACAGTAGCTGGTCTTTAGCAACTGATAAACTTGTGTAGAGGTTGAGTGTTCAGACACAATTGTTCTTACACCATCACTGTGTAAGAAAACATCTGTTTCTTACAAACTTAAGAAAGATAAAAAGGGTTAACATATACACCATTCCAGCTGTTCTCAATTACAACTGAATAAGTGGGTTTTTTCCTTATCCTGTTACATTTTTGATCTCAAACTTTTTTTTGAGACAATGGCCCCCAATGCTGTTTTCTTTCTCTATTTTTCATTCGCTCTGTTTTGTTATATACACTTTGCTTATTGTATAAGAAGACGATATTCATACTGCGATATTCTTCATTGTTGCTTGTATTTTAATTATGATTCATTATTTTCTGTCTTACTTTAAAACAGTTATAATCTTCTGATGTCTTTGATGAATTCTTCTGAATTATTCCCTCTATCTCCCCTTCACTTACGCTGCAAACAAAGCATACTGGTTATGTTTTCTTACTTTCATATAATACACATAGTTTTATGCAATGTATATACAACTTTTCAGCATTTGACAAAGCTGGACAATAGTTGTTAGCTATTTCCATTAATTTCCCTGGCAGGTAAGAACCATATGTTGTCCTTCCCAAAGGTCAGGAACATTTCTCAACCAGGAGACAGCAGGCGATGGGCTGATGGGAGGAAATCCCAGATCAAAACTGGGTCAGCGAATCATAAGTAGATGATTCAAAGATTGAATTTGATCTATTCACAGATATAAGACAAGGAAAGGAAATATAGTTCCCCGAGTCTGTTTCATATGAATGTGAAGAAACATGATAATATGAGGACAAGCACCTTATATAACTCACCTCATAGTGGGGAATTCTGAGACACATCTTTTGTTCTGAGTGCCTGACTATATCGTGGGGCTAATTAATCCACATGCTAAATAAAGAGACGCATCACTTTCTTTTACTTCTCTTCATTTCTTCCTCTAAACCTTGTGAGTATGCAGCTGTTTTAAATAGTGTAAATTAATATTTTTTATGTATTGGTTTTGTTCTTTAGGACAGTGATCAGAAAGTATTGGGTGACCAGTGTCCCAAATCATATTATAAAAAGTAACACACGCCCCACAAGTATTGTTTCAGAGTCAGTAACAAAAGGGGCTGTGAGAAAGAAGTGTCCTCTAGTAGTCATTATTAACCAGGAAAGATGCATAATATGTGATGAGATCACATGAAACACAAAAGAAGTGATGATGTGAAACACTCAAGGTGCAAGAAATACTAACAAAACTCAAGGAACTTTCAGTTCTAGGGAGTGATTTCTTCTTCATTGTCTGACTTCTTACTTTGAAAACAGCTTTCCCTCCTGCCCCTCAAGGTAATGTCTGAAGCCAACTTAAAGATAAAGAAGGAAACATTAGTCTTGTAGGTATAAGGGAAAATGTGGGCCCTGTCCAGAAGGAAACAGGAGACTTGGTTACCCAGAATGTGGAAGGCTGATGTAGCAAATTACTTTTTTGCCTCAGTCTTCACCAACAGCCACATTGCCCAGAAGGCAAAGGCAGGGACTGGGAGAATGAAGAACCACCCACTGCACGAGAAGATCAAGTTTGAGGCTGTCTAAGCAACATAAAGGTGCACAAGTCCATGGGGGCTGATGAGATGCAATGGTGGGTCCTAAGGGAAACAGCAGATGAAGTAATTAAGCCACTAACCATTTTATTTAAGAAGTTGTGGCAGTCTGGTGAAGTTCTCACAATCTGGAAATGCAGTAATAAAACCTTCATTTTTAAAAAGGGATGAAAGGATATTAAGGCCAGTTCTTAAGATCTGATCTCAGTGCCCAGCAAGATCACAGAGCAACTTCTCCTGGAAACTATTCTGAGACACATGGACAATAAGGAGATAATTGGTGACAACCAACATCACTTCACTAAGGGAAAATTGAGCCTGGTGAATTTGGTGGCCTTCCATGATGGGGTTACAGCACTGGTGGGTAAAGGAAGAGCAACCAATGTCATCTACTTGGACTTGTGCAAAGCGCTTGACATTGTCCCGCATGTCATCCCTGTCTCTAAACTGGAAACACATGGATTTTTCAACTAGAGTGCTTGATGGCTAAGGAATGGGCTGGGTGGTCACACTGAGATTTGTGGCTAACGCCTCAATGTCCAAAAGGAAAGCAGTAACAAATGGCATTCATCAGGAGTTGGTATTGGGACCAGCAGTATTTAACATCTTTGTTAGTGACAGGAACAGTGGAATTGAGTGAGCCCTCAGCAATTTGTCCACAAAATCATAAAATGGCCAGGGCTGGAAGGGACATCTCCAGTTCATCTAGTCCAACCTTCTACTAAAGCAGGTTCACCAAAAGCATGTTGCACAGGATTGGATCCTGGTAGGTTTTGACTATCTCCAGAGAAGGAGACTCCACAACCTCTCTGTGAATCCTGTTCCAGTGCTCTATCACCCTGAAGTGACGACACCAAGCTATGTGGTGCAATCAATGTGCCGGAAGAAAGGGATGCCATTCAGAGGGACCTTGACAGGCTTGAGAGGTGAACATGAAGTTCAAAAAGGCCAAGTGCAAGGTCCTGCATGTGGGTTGGGGAAATCCCAAGCACAAATACAAGGTGGACAATGAGTGGATTGAGAACAACTCTGAGGAGAAGGACTTGGGGCTGTTGGTGGATCAGAAGCTCAACATGACCCAGCAATGTGCTCTTGCAGCCTAGACAGCCAACTGTATCCTGGGCTGCATCAAAATCATTATGGCCAGCAGGTCAAGGGAGATGATTCTGCCCATATACTCTACTCTCATAAGACCCCACTTGGAGTGTGCCCAGCTCTGGGGACCCCAACACAAGAAAGACATGGACCTGTTGTAGTGGGTCCAGAGGAGGACCATGAAGATGGTCAGAGGGTGGGAACACCTCTGCTATGAAGACAGGCTGAGAGAACTGGAGCTGCTCAGCCTGGAGTAGAGAGGGCTCTAGGGAGACCTTATAAAAGCCTTCCAGTACCTAAAGAGGACCTACAAGCAAGCCAGAGAGGGACTTTTCAAGGGCATGTAGCAACAGGACAAGACTTAATGGCTTTAAACTGAGAGAGGGTAGATTAGATACTAGATATTAGGAAGAAATTCTTACCTGTGAGAGTGGTGAGGCCCTGGAATAGGTTGTCCAGAGAAGTTTTGGATACCCCATCCTCAGAAGTGTTCAAGGTCATGTGGCATGGGGCTTTGGGCAACCTGGTCTAGTAGAAGGTGTCCCTGCCCACGACCCCAGACTAGCATGTGATTTGTGATTCGGTAACTCTGTGACATTATGTGAAAAAGACTTTAACCCAGAATAATTGCTTTGCAAATAAAACTAGAATCATCTTAGCTGATATAGCTTTAGGTTTAGCCTGAAACAGAGCTTTTTCCCTTTTTTTTTTTTTTTTTTTTTTTAAAGAATGTTTTCACATGGGAACTTGTCTGGAACAGTTAAATTCTATTGGAATACCTTCTTGGTATGAGCTTTGCTGCTCATTTCCTTCTGACTAGATGAGGTTTCAGCATGTTTCTTCTACATAGGGGCTGCTATCAAGGCCGGATTCTGATTTCATTTATATAGCACTATTTTATACCAACATACCCAAATAACTGTATTGGAGTGATTCCTGATTTAATCTGGTATGAGATCAATATCAAGACTTTATGGTTGTTTGAATAGATGTTTTCTCTGTTTATTAGCCAAGATGAAAAAAGTTTGGATCAAACTATGAATATTTTTTGCTTCTCATCTTTGCTGAAATGAAAATGTAGTAAAAATAGTTTGATACAATACAACACATTGGCCTGAGATGAAACATTTAATATATTCTAAGTAAAAAAAAAAAAAAGGAGGATTCACGAAATAAAAATTCCTTGAAGTGCTGCTGTTCTCTTCCTCTCCCTTTTACTCACTAGTTCAAGGTTAGACTTTTCACTCACACTTGGAAAAATAGGTCCAGATACTGCATTTTTAAACTCATTTCAAGACAATACCTTCACAACCTTATGCCATTTTAAGAGAAAAATTAATCTTCTTTCCTGTGATGTTTTTACACACACTTTAAACAGCATTCGTCACTGCACAAAAGTCAGATTCATCTGATCAAATTCAGATGTCAACATCAGCCTGGAGAAGAGGAGACTGAGGGGAGATCTCATTGCAGTCTACAACTTCCTCGTCAGGGGAAGAGAAGGAGCAGGCACATCTCTCTTCTCTGTGGTGACCAGTGATAGGACCTGAGGGAATGTCCTGAAGTTGTGTCAGGGGAGGTTTAGGTTGGATATTAGAAAAAGGTTCCTCACCCAGAGGGTTGGACTCGATGATCCTTGTGGGTCCCTTCTAACTCAGCATATTCTGTCACTTGGTCATCTAGATATCCCCAGCTTCTTTTAACTAGCAGCAAGAAATGAGCTCTTTGAGGGTTTGATTACCTTAAGATCTAAAACAAGCATGATGTTTTTCTTTGACCTTCAAGTTGCAGATATGCATCCCCTCCTTATGCCACCAAGCTCTTTTACTGTATGCCAAACAACCGTTAATGTCACAAAGGACACTTCTGTCTACACTGTCCTCTACAATGCAATGTCTCATGATGTGCACAGGTCATACAGACACTCTGTTACTGTGTAAAACCAGAGGATGCTGAGCTGGGCAGATATGTGTCGCGGGGTATCTATCATAGTAGTTAGGTTTGGTCGATAGAAAAGCACACACACACACACACAAGGAGTTGAGACAAGAGCTGTCTGCTGCATCAGCACAGCAGCATCCTTTATTAGGACAGCTAGCCCACATTTTCTCACACACTTTCTGTAAATAATTTCTACAAAACATCATCACTATGCACCTGCATCATGAACACAGCCAACATTCTTGTCCTTGTACATTTTATCCTCCCTAAACCTACTTATCACCTTTCCAATTAACTCCCATCTTCTCAAGGCTACACTGTTCATGGGAATGGTTAATCAGCTTCTCTGCTCTCACGGGAATGGTCTTATGCCATCCAATATATTATGTTCGTCTATGGATTCAACTTCTAGGGGCTTAACGAGCCTGCTGCTTCCCCCCACAGATACGGACATTTTTTCAAGTGTCCAGGATGTCCAGTTTCCACTGTTTGTCACACTCTTTTCTGAAGAATGCTTTGCTACTTTCCAGTTAGACTTAAGCCAGGGCAAATAAAATGCAAATGCAATCATTAATTTACAACATCTAATATAGAAAACTACAGGTGTTTTTGAGAGACAAAAGCGAGAAAACTAAATACAAATACCACCTATTCTTCTTGCCTGTATAATCTAAACATCTAAACAGAGCTTGTTTCTGACTCTCAGCTAGGACCAGATAATGTCCAATATGCTCTATTCCACATTGGAATACCACGGGGTTGAAGCCTCTATAGCCACTATCTTCCACTTTGGTATATTGTAACAACAATCCAGGTGATTTAAACTTAGAATCTCTATTTCTTTCTCCTGAATGTGGAATGAGTCCTTACAAAAGGCACAAGCGTAGGAGATGTGTAGACAAAATGGATGTTTAAAACAAAGTAATATGAATCTTTGGAATCCCACCTGCCAGATGAACATCTGAAGCACCAAAGAGGGCAACTGCTATCTTTATGTACTTATATAACTGTTATTATGTTGCTCTTTAAATAGTTCGTGCAAAGTAGAGCAGTTAAAACAGAAGTATTCCAGCACATCGCCTTACAGAATCTTACAGCTCAGCAGCACTCAAGAGTGAGGGGGAAGACACCAAGTTAAATGTTTAGAGTGGACCGAGGTTTGAAGGCCTGTCAGATGGTTTATGTATCCACATGGATATCTAAACACTAAAGGTGAAGCATCTAAAGCTGTTATGTCAGACCTATTCTGCTACATTTTCCCATAACCCTTAGCAGAATGAAAGCTGGTGCAGCGATCCTCTTTTTCCACTAAAAATGTCAACATGTAAGTTCAGATTTCAAAGATACATTTGAAATCTCTTGGTTGAAGAAGAAAAGAAAATCCTTAGGCACTGGTATCCAGTCTAACACTTCCCCCACACACACATTTATGGGGATGTAGACATACAAAACAAATTGATTAACAACTAATCAGTAATTCAAACTAAATTTTGAAATTTTGAAAAAATGACTGAAAGCTTACTTAGATTCAAAGACATACAGCACTTGAAAAATAGCACAATTAACCTAAGATGCACTCAGCAGCTCTTACAAATAATGCACTAATCTGCTGCCTCTATTTGCTTTGTGTCACCCTTAGTTCCCTCAGCAGCCTACAGCTTTTACAGCTAGACTAGATAGCTCTACACTAGATGATGGTCACATCCATGAACACGGTAAGAATATAAATGCCCCCAGCTTCAATTTCCTGGCAACAGGGGGAGGTCTACTGTGTAGTAAAATGCTGATTTCATATGCTGTCCACACATTTTAAAGGCATTATCTAATTCTGTAAATTGTTGTATCTCTTTCCCTGATCTCAGTTTGTATAAATTGGTACTTGAATAAGAATTTGGGATCACTTAATTGAAAATGAAGAGAGTGAATGAATTCTTCCTTTCTTTTTCTCTAAGTAGATCAGAATCTCAGTAGAGGAAACAGCACAGCCCTGATGCCAGGAAAGAGGAGGAGGGTGAAAATTCTGCTGCAGAGGATTTGTGAGGTGTGGAGTTATTTTAATATTGCTGAATAAAAAAATCTGTTACTAAAATAAGATTTGGAAATGAATCCACCTTCACCAAACTGGTGGAGTTTTAAATGCTCCAATAAAAATGCTACTTTTTCATAATTCTATGTTCAAGAAAGAAAAAGGAGAGAAACAGTGGCTAGAGGGAGTTGGCAGCTTCTTGCTTACTATATATGAAGTTCTTAAACCAGGTAGTAACTGTCCGACTCCATTTTGCCTCCATACCTTAGAACTAAAAGTTTGTATTTCAAAGGCAAAGGTGTTAATAACTTCCAGTATGGGTAAGCTAGGTGAAAATTTTCTCCTCAGCATATTCATCACAGAGGGGGTCTTCAGGTTTTGCCATTTTAAGAGAATCCTTAAATCATGACCTTAGATTATTCAAGCTCAGATGGCTGCCTGCAATACCAATGTCTAACTCACTGATATGTGGTTGATCTTAATAGTGTGGAAAAACCCAGGAAGAGACAGAGGTAGACAAATTTTGTGTGTTTCCCTATTTACCTTCACAACATATTGAGTCCAAAGCATTAAAGTGAATGGAGATATCATGAACTTGGTTATTGGATGTGAAACCAGCTTATATATTACACTATGCCTACATAAATGTCATTTTCATAGAGGGTGATTAGCACTTTTAAAATATTATGAAGGGTTTACTCAATTTGTAAAACACCTCTCTCTTCCATTCTCTTTAATACCTTAATAAGAGGAGCAGGGATACTTCAGTGAAACATTTTTTCATCAGATTTTTTTCCCAAATCTTTTGTAATTTTTTTCCACAGAACCACAAAATCACCTACATTGGAAGTGACCTATGAAGACCATCTTGCCTAACAATGTGTTCAAGGCAGGCTCAGGCAGACCAGGCTTCTAAGGGGCATATCCATTTGGGTTTTGGATATCTCCAAGGAAGGAAATTGTCTCCGGGCATCCTGTCCAGAGTCTGAAAATTCCCAAGGTGATTTTTCCCCCCTTATATTCAATGCAAAATTTCTGTCTTCTACATTTTGTCTCTCATCCTGTCTATGGACTCTTAAGAAGAATCTGGGTTCATCCTCTTTGTATCATCTTACCAGGTACTTGTAGACATCAGCAAGATTTCATCCAAAGCCTCCTCTCCAGAATGAAAAAAATTCAGCTCCTTCAAGATCTCCTTTAATTTCATGTGCTCCAATACTATGACTGTCCTGGCATCTCTGCTAAAGACACTCCAGTACGACAATGTATTTTTTTTGACAAAATCATAAACAAAAAGCAGTGTAATGATTAGAGACTTCAAATGTGAGGAGCAGGCTAAGATTGCTGTTGTAGGTATTTTGGAGCAGGGATATGAAGTTATACTTCTCTTCCAAATTTATGTTTAATTGTCAAAGTACAGTTCTTTGTCGCCTTTTCCACATTGTAGAAATAGTTCTACTTTATATAAATAATAAAATGTTCATTTTGAGGTAAAGAAAGCAAGGAAAACTTTCGAGAGTCATCAACTCCGTAGCAGAGGATATAAGTTCATATCCATAGGCAAGTCAAACAGGACAGCATGTTAAAACTAAATCATGCAACTTGCGAAAACATCTTTTGAGCATGCTATTGTTTACAAAGATGTAATTCTCTGAAGAAAAGCACAAAGTGGTCCTGGCTGAAGTACAGAATGAAAAATTGACTCTGAAATATTGCCCTAATAAACAAAAATAGCAATATTTTTGGTTTGTAAAAACTAGTAATTGATACTGTAACATACTTGTAAATTGAAACATGCTCTCCTTTTAACTTCTTTTTGAAGAACTAATTTGTGGTGGGTCAAAACATAGGATAATTCCTGAGTGCAGTTGTCAGACTTTTAAAGTACTTGAATTTGATGTTTAATAACCTAGTATACTACTTGGTAGCAAATCCACCAAATAGGCATGTATGAATTGCAAGAGTAAAATTCTTCTTTCTTTACTTTTGCTGGAAGTCTCAATTTGTTCTTGAAGGGATTACTTTCATCAGTATATTAACCAAGCCCAGGTTTTGCAAAGCCTTGAGGACTACAGGTTTTTCCTAATGAACAGTTCCACTGACATAATCAGAGTCTTATCTAAGTAAAAGAGGGAGAATTTGAGGAAAGTTGCAGTTCTTAAGAGTTTGGGGCATAGTTTGAATTTTGGACAGCAACAACCCCATAAATCACAAAGATTAAAAGATTAAATGTTGCCAGTATTTCAGTTTAACATCAGGGTATGCAAAGAAGGAACCGACCTAGCTATTCACTAAAATATTTTTAACATATCGTTACTGAATAAATTAAATCCCTACCAAGGGTGTGACTCAAACATATGCTTTTAATATAACTTGAATAACACAAGCTTAATTTCTGAACATTCTATGGCTCCATTTTCCAAAGAGCACAGTTAAAAAATAATATGACAAAAACTAAAGGAAATCACGCTTAAATAGATAGCTAAGATTTCAGTTTGCTTCATGGGGAGAGGACTAAAGACGTGATTCTGCTTTTACTACTTTTTCAGTTCTCATTTTTGCTCTCTATATATGTAACAACTCTAGACAGCCTAAAGAAAGGGAAAAGCATGTATACATTGCATTATTATAGAATCATGAAATCATTAAGGTTGAAAAAGACCTCCAAGGTGATTTTTACACTTTGACTGAACATCACTGTGTCAGTTAAATCACAGCGCTAAGTTCCTCAGGAAGCCTCCGGTCTTTTCTTGAACACTTCCAGGGATGGTGACTCTATCACTTCCCTGGGCAGCCCCTTCCAACGCTTAACCAACCCTTCAGTAAAGAAATTCTCCCTGATGTCCAACCTGAGTCTTTGCTAGAGCAGCTTAAGGCCATTTCCTGCTGCTGGCTGCCTGTGAGCAGAGGTCAACCCCCATCTCACTACAACCTCCTTTCAGGGAGTTGTAGATATTGATAAGGTTTCCCCTGAGCCTCCTTTTCTCCAGGATAAACAATCCCAGATGTCTTCATAGAATTTACCCTCCAGATCTGTCACTAGGTTCATTGCCCTTCTCTGGACATGCTCCAGTACCCCAATGTCTGTCTTGAATTTAGGGGTCCAAAACTGGACACAATATTCAAGGTGCAGCTTCACCAGTGCTAAGTACAGAAGGACAATCACTTCCCTGGTCCTGCTGGCCACACTATTTTAATACAAACCAGGATGCCATTGGCCTTCTTGGCCACCTGGGCACACTGCTGGCTCATGTCCAGCCAGCTGTTGATCAGCACCCTCAGGTCCTTTTCCACTGAGCAGCTTTCCAGACACTCTCACCCCTACCTGTAGCGCTTCATGGGGTTGTTGTGACCCAAGTGCAGGACCCAGCACTTTGCCTTCTTGAACCACATACCATTGGCTTTGGCCTATTGATCCAGCCTGCCCAGATCTCTCCCTTCCAGCACTCCAGCAGACCAACACTCCTGCCCAACATAATATTGTCTGCAAACTTACTGAGGATGCACTCGATTTCCTTGTCCAGGTCATCAATAAAGATGTTAAACAGGACTGGCCCCTATAATGGGCCTCACTATGTTCAAGATGACCTCCAACCACCACATCTCCCACCAAATCTGTTTGTAAACAGCAGGTCTGGTGGGGCACTGCTCCTGGTAGGCTTGCTTATCAGCTATGCCAGGAAGTTATCTTCCACACACTCCAGGAACCTCTTAGACTGCCTCTTCTCCACTGTGTTGAGTTTCCAGCAGACATCTGACAAGTTCAAGTCTCCCACAAGTGCACAGGTGATTGTGAACTGTCAGCCAGACGCTTACAGAATACAGTAAAGAATGGTTATAATAATTTCCTGCAGGTCGTAACACGGATTTGAAGTGTATTCTGGACTTAGGCCAGATCTCTGCCATTACCTGAACCATTACCACTACCCAGTGATTGGTCTGAGGGATGAGAAACAATTGTGAATGTTGACTTTATCATTCCTGCATATGCCACTGAAGGCAAGAGGCTTCCAGCCCATTTACCTAAGCTGGACAAACTCTGAGGCTCAGATGAAGATTGGTTAATGTAGTATTACCACAAATATCTCTTTTTTAGTTCATCTTGCAGGATTTGCTCACATAAACTTCTTTCTCTTCTTCTTACCCAGACTCACTCCTGTGTTAGATATGTCTTGAGACTAAAGAGTCTTTTTCTGACATCACACAGCATGGCTCAGATATATGTAACTTCCCCTCCCTACTGTTGTGCCTGTCAAGTCTATTCAAAGCATAATCTTCTCAGAGCAAGGTTCTTCTGCTACTCAGTGGTATACAGAGCACATACACAGGAGTATCAATTTTTCATATATTTTTTGCCCTTCCAGCACTATTAGGAAAGTAGAGAAAATAATTAGTTCGCATATTTATTGTAGATTGAACTTTTGTGCCACTTCAGAAAAACCTTTACTTTACCTTTTACTACTACTTTTAGGGGTATTGAGAAGTATAAAACCATGATCTTTTTTCTCATAAATACCCATGCAGATGAGTGACAAAGTTTGCTGTCAGCATACCCACTAAAATGATATTTAACTTCTTTTTCATTGAAGAGTTTACCAAACATAAACGCTATGTTTTTATGCATCTTCGGACAGTTCTGATTATACACTGGTACTATGTTATCGTTTTATTTAAAAATTTACATTCTCTTTGAAAAATATAGAAATTTTAACTGACTTTTAATTCTAGAGTGTAATGGAAGAAAAAGTGAGGTGCACATATCCACTGAGATGAACCTTATAATTTTTAATATATCGTACCACATGCTTAATTTGAAAGATCAAAAGTCTGCCTGGCATGATATATTTCCTGGTGGAACACAAGTATAATGGAAAAGTGCTGTCAACTCTCTGCCACAAGAACCTCCCCAGCCAAAAGGAATTTACCTCTACAGAATAATATACCAACCTTTAAGGAAATTTTGCCATTTTCTGTCCTAGCCATGTAGGAGGATTGCAAAGAATCACAGCTCAGATCAGAAAGTAAAGGAAAATATCTATAATAATTTTCTGAGGGGTTGAAAGAATGATTAGCCATCCTCTACTGTAAATGTCAGAAATTATGAGCAAATTGTATTATTATCTTCATTTAAGATAATCAGTATAAAGAGGAAACAGTATATTTCCTTGAACAAGAGACAATGCAATTGCAGCAGTAAATAAAACATATCAAATCAGGTAGCCTATGTTTGCCAGCTGTCCATGAGTCACATAGTAAAAGACAAGGGTGAGAAAAGAGTATGGGATTGTCATGATTGCTATCAGACACCAGTCAGATGCATTTTTTTTGGCTGCATTTGGGCTGGTTTTTAATTGACTTTTGACACTGCTTCCAGACTACTCTTTGTTGCTGATCACAAATCCCCATTACAGATGCCACACCAAATCTCTCAGTGTAACAGCATAGGAAATTAGTCCCTAATCCAGTTCTGACAGAAGAGTGCATATTAGATTAAATAATATGAAGAGTAGAGTGCTTTCTCACAGGTGTACTTAACTAGTTTCATTCTACACCTGAGAAAATGATGTTTTATCCAATTTATTTGTGTTTGAGTCAGGTTGCATCTTCATTTTCCCCTCTTCAGGGGAAGTAGGAGATAAAGGGAATTTTCCTCATGAGCTAAGTGTTATTGAAGTAGTAACAGATCTGGGCAGCTAACTCCTTGTCTGAAGGATCACACTGTAATAATTGTTATTATCATAAGTGGTTTTTAACTTTTGTTCATACATATAGGAAAATATAACACCCATGCCCGGAAGAACAAACAGCTTTTCTACTAAAAAAAAAAATCATCTAGCATTGCTCTGATGTTCTTACAATTTAAATTCTTCTATCTGAAAACAGTAAAAAATATTAATATCAGCCACTGCTCTTTAGAACAAAGTTCCCACAGTATTTAATGATTTTTCTCCCACAGTTTTACATTAGTACTTCAAAAGCTATAGTGAAGACCATAATGGTCCCAAACTGCTTAATCATAAATCACTCAGGTTGTGACAGCAACATAGTTTGATATTGATTTATTTTTAAAAGAAAGACTTCATAAAGTTAGTCTCAAGAGAACTCCTCAGTCTTTCCTCTTCAGCAAAGTGTTCTGAGGAAGACGAAATGCGTGCCTGTGGTTGGTATTGGTATTCCAACCTTAGTTGGGTTGCCAAGTGTTTCAGCTGGCAATATTTGTTCCTCATAAGCCACAAAGCAATTTAACTGCACTCTTCTGTTTAAATAATTTTAATACCTTCCAGAATGTAAAAAGATGGATTTAATACAGAGTTGTTTTCAAAGTCAGCCCCACTAAGCCCCAGGTTGCATTAAATGTATACAAGTGACATTACAGATGCAAGCTCTTGTTTATGTAACACCAAAGGCATCTACTTTGTAAATATTGTAAAACCACATGTACTCACTGGTATCTATATTAAGCATTAACACAGTTACGTGTATTTTCTCATTATTATTCTAATGCTTTAAATTATATGTATTTGTGATGACTCATGGTAAATATGCATATCCCACATGTGCACTACTCACATATTCAAACTTCAAAAGAATATTATTACAAAGTCAAGCAGTTAGAAGTTATAAAAAGCAGGATTAGGTTTGCTTATGGATGTTGCCTTTGATACTGTGATCACATGCTAGTTTTTCATGGTGATCCTTTTCTCATTTAGCAGACTGGAGGAAGGGCAATGTTCCCTTATTGAACATCCATCCTCTAGTCCAGTGTATATTCCCATGTCTGATTTACTGGCACATCTAACGATGTCCTTGAGCACCAAATGTACCCACTCCTTGGCAGAAATCTTTTTGAAATCAAAGTGGGTAATAAATATAGGGTACCTGAATTATTATACTATCCTGGCTAATACCAGCCATCACCCTGGCATTCAGACTAGCCTTTTCTCTAGCTAAGCTAGCATGCTGCCCTTCATTTCCTTAGAGTGGGGACTGTTTTGTTTTTCAATCAGATATGAACTCAAAGAGCCCCTGCATGGCTTTGCCATCAAATGCCACATATAAATAACACTTAATTTGAAAAGTCAAGTGCCTAAGAAAAATAAAATTCCAAAGCCACTATGAGGAACATGTGTGGGATTACTCTTAGCACAAACCTTTGCTAAAAGTGTTTGAACTTCAATTGTTGTTATGACTGCTTGTTGACAACTGAAACATCTTTTTCTATTGACTCAAAGATGCATATTCTGCATCTGATTACCAGTGCCTATTGAGATGGACACTTAGAACAGCAAGTGAGCCTGCTTGACTCAGCAGCACAGAATAATAGGAAATTTACTGGAGAAAACATTACTATTTCTTCAGTTACTCAAAATCCTTTTCTTCTGAAGCTGGAGCGAAGGCGCATCTATACTTAGGTGCAGAGAAGCACAGACCAGCCCTTCCAGAGTCTGGACTGGTGGGTCCCAGCCAACTTTGGTCCAGAAGCTATTGAGGCATGTTAGCATGTGATCGTACTGATACTGAAGAGGGAGAGCTGGATCCACAAAGCAAGTCCTATGCTATTGTGTATGAATGATTTCCAATACACAGTCATTTCTATTCCTCACTAAAAGCCAGATGGTGACTACGTGTATCTGTCAATATAGGCACGACGCTTCCCACCAAGTCTGCTAACCGGAATATAATTACAGTTGATTTGCTACACACAACAGAATTACAACTGGAGAGGTAATATGAGAGATGAGAAGGGGATGGGAAGATAAAAAAACAGCACAGAAGACTTTCTGTGGCTGGACTAAGTTATCTGCTCTCACAGATAATCAAATTTTTCATAGTATTGTCTCCTTTCAACAACACTTGGCTACTAAATTAATCCCAGTAGGAGACAGTGAAACCAAGTAGAGACGGATAAACGTATGAGAGCCTGTATTCCTTGTGGTAGAAGCCATTTCAATATTTCTTTTTTTTCTTGACAAACAGGTCCTGATTATCATACCCAATGAGGCAGCATGATACAGTGGTGGAAATCAGTGTCCATGATTCCTATGTCAGCCTACATCATTCCTACATCATTCCTACTTCAGTTAGGTTGGCTGCAGATCCCCACTTCAAAAGACACACTGAAGTTTGCTGTTTCCCTTCTTTGATTCATTCACCATTCTCCAATGAACATGTGCCCTGTCCCTGTTAGTCCACACAGAAATCACTTTACTGCTAGACTAGACTAGAACATATGGATATAATAACACTGACTTTACCAAGGGCATCAATAAAAATCATTTGCAGATAAGTCAGTTCTGAAGGAAAAGAATGACATAAACTTACACCTGCACTTAAAAATCAGGCATCCTTCTATAGCTGCTTCAGTGTGTTAATTATCTCAGATGAATCATTGTCCCATGCTTTGAGCCACTTTGATCAGAATATTTGTTGAACTATGTGCTTCTTATTATGATTAAGGGGACCTCCTGAGTTTCTTTCTTGAACTGCAGGGTACAAGTGTGAGTTCTGGAGTACTGCTTTCTCTTCTTATCTGGGCTGGAAATATCTCCACTTCTCAAGTAACCTGTATGGGGCACTGGTACAGCATGTGCTGCCAAAGAGCAATGGTTATTTCCTTCTCTGCTTATCTTTTATTCTCAATTTAAATTTCTCTTCATCTTCATCATTAACATCTCTCTATTAGATTCAGGAATACTCCATCAAAATATTATGAATCAACAGAAGAAAAAGTATTCAAAGTGTCCACCTGTGTGTGAGTTGGTATTAGGAGAGATATTGCATATTTGTCTGTTTGTTGTGGGGCTTCTCAGTTTTTGAGCATGTATATGTCACGAATCTGAAGGCTTTTTAACCTACTCTAGGTTTAAAATCAGTTTCTGACCATCTTGAGGATGAGTTTAGATGCTATAGACTTGTTATTGTCTCAGCTTTTGTGCAAATTAGCCCTGTCAGTTCCAAGATGCAGGTTCTCAGTCTCCATATCTGTGTGAGAAAATCTCACAGCTTGTACTAGGACTGAGTTTCTTTGTCCACTTACTGACAAATCCAATCACAGCCCAGAAACTACCACAGAAGGACTAAGTTTGTGGTGTGACTCACTGCCATACAGACCAGAAAAAAAATGAAAATTTTGATTCTGGAAAGTAAGAGAATTTAATGTCCCTTGGAAGCAATGGAAAATAAGGTCATGGTTAAAGAGCATTATATAAAATTTTAAGGAAAAGAAAGATTCATAGGAAAGTTTGTGCTGCTAGGTATGATTTACTGATGTTACTTTAAGGTATCACAGAAAACAAATCTGAGGATGGTAGCAGAAACTGCATCAGTGCCTTTTTTTTTTTTAGAATGCTTTGTGACTGCACTTGTTTATAATCCCTTTCAGTAGCAAATCAAGTGTTAAAGTGTTTTCATTTCAGTAAAAAATTTTTTTCTGGGTCCATATAGTTGTGGTCATATGCAAGTGTAATCTATAACATTTCAGTATATAATTAAAGAAAAATACATTTAAGCACTTACGTGGCAACTGCTGTTATTCTAGAAAGCAGACACCTAGCACAACACAATTTTTTTGGATGCAGTAATTTTCTCTCGACTTCACACTATTTGAAACTTTGCTTGCTTGGCCGTTCAAAAAAAACGTAGGCAGAAAGACAGTTTGTAATAATTTGCAATATATTTTAAGAATACTGAAGAAAATTCAAAATAATTTTAAGAATGAAAACCTTTTAAATGTTTGGTAAAATTTAAGAACAAAAAATGTAACTAGGTTGGGAGTTCTTGCTGTTCAAAAGTTACCAGAAGTATCACATTGTCATTAACATTTGAAATTCAATGGTCAAAGTATTTGAAGGGAAGAGCATACAGGGCATGCTAAATATATATATACTTATATATATATGTGTGTGTGTGTTTTAATTCATACATGAGAACAATTATGAAGGGGATCTGACTAATGTATATAAATATATTATAGGATGGAAGGCTGTACAGAAGATGGAGCCAGGCTCTTTTCAGTGGTGCCCAGTGACAATACCAGAGGCAATGAGCAGAAACTGAAACATAAGATTCCCTCTGAACATCTGGAAACACTTTTTGTCTGTGAGGTTGAGCACAGGCACAGGCTGCCCAGAGAGGTCATGGACTCTTCATGTCTGGAGATATTCAAAAGTTGTCTGGATGCAAGCCTGGGCAACTGCCTTTAGGTGGCTCTGATTGAGCAGGGGATTTGGACCAGATGACCTCCAGAGGTCCCTTCAAATCTCAACCATTCTGTGATTCTGTGATAAATATTCAATCATGAACAGTCTAGGAAGGTATATTACTGACTTGTATCCCACTGTCATCTACTACATATCTCACATTGATACCAGTATTTTTTTTGTATTTTAGGTGAGTCAAATGTAACATTTATTGCCAACAGACAGTTAAATTTCTTGTCACTCCCACAGAGTTTTACAATACTTTTCAAATGGTTTCATTATAATTACAATATTTAATGACATACTTGTTAGCATAAATTTCACACAGGATTTAGATTACATTGTCCCTCACAAGTGATGTTTCTTTTTCCCCTTCACTATTCTGACAGTTCTTTAATCTTCCAAGATTGTAGAACAAATGCAGTTTACAAATACACAAAACTACTAAATTACAGTACAAGAAAAGGTAGATCTAGCTAAATCTGTGATAGAAGTTTTGTTATACCTTTAAACAATGAATTTCAATGTTCTTAGAAATATATGAATACGTTGACCAGCAGTATAGAAACATGTCATGCAATGGCAGTGGTCTTGACAGATCACTGTAGGACCTCTTATTCCATGCTAAAAAGGAGACAGTACTAACAGAGTTGTCTTCTTATCAGAAACGCTAATTTCCTCAGAAGTTTGAATCTTTTATGAGATTTTCATCTAGACTTTACTATTCATAGACTTTTGTTTTAGAACCCAAACATTCTTTAATTTTTTGGCTGATTTTTAGTAACAAGTAATGCAACCCTGACATTCAGTCTCTTTTACTCTACATTTCACATAGGTTTTGTTTTGCCCTTATATTTCCTTCCTTGGTTTCAGGTCACAGATTTTTGATCAGACAGTCTTAAGTTCCCATCTTTTTCTAGTCTCTGCTCTGCAGTAGCATCCACTTCTCTTGATTGTTCCAATTTAATTTCTGAGGTACCCTATGTTCAGCTCCTGTCCCATGTGTCTTTGCATAAGGCATGTTCTCCTTTTACGCCTGACTTCACAGTGCAGAAGACAGGGGCAAAAGCCCATAATCCTACAAGAATATATGGGGTGACAGCACAGTTCTGTTCTGGGGTTAGTGAACGAACCAAGAGGAAATGCATCATAGTCTATCATTTCATGGAAATGACATATAAACAGGCAGCTTCAGAGAGAGGGGAGCTTGAATCATAGAATCTTCACAGAATCATAGAATGGTCTGAGTTGGAAGGGACCTTATATATCATCCAAACCCCCCGCCATGGCCAGGGACACTTTCCACTAGACCAGGTTGCTCAGGGTTCCATCCAATCTCGCCTTGAACACTTCCAGGGATGGGGCATTCATAACTTTTCTGGACAACATGTTCCAGTGCCTCATCACTCACACAGTAAAGATTTTTTCCTAATATCTAAACCTAGTGTCTTTCACTTTGAAACCATTTCACCTTGTTCTGTCACTACATGCTCTTGTAAAAAGTTTCTCTCCATCCTGCATCTCCACTGCCAGCTAATGTACAACCTCTCACTCACCAGCATCTCTAAGTCCTTCTCAGCAGGGCTGCTCTCAATCTGTTCATCCCCCAGCCCACATTGATATCGGGGGTTTCCCTGACCCCTTCAAGGTCATTGGGTCCAACCTTCGACTGAACACCACCATGTCAACTAAACCACAGCACTAAGTGCCACGTGCCATAGTTTCTTGAACACTTCCAAGGATGGTGACTCCGCCACTTCCCTGGGCAGCCTGTTCCAATGCTTAACCACTCTTTTTAAGTGAAGAAATTCTTCCTGATGTCCAACCTGAACTTGCCCTGGCACAACATAAGACCATTTCCTCTTATCTTGTTGCTAGTTCCCTGGGAGAAGAGGCTGACTCACACCTTGCTACAACCTCCTTTCAGGTAGTTGTAGAGAGTGACAAGGTCTCCCCTGAGCCTCCTTGTCTCCAGGATAAACAACACCAGATCCCTCAACCACTCCTCATAGGATTCACTCTCCCGACTCTTCACCAGGTTCATTGCCCTTCTCTGGACACAGTCCAGCGTCCCTATGTCTGTCTTGAATAGGGGAGCCCAAAACTGGACACAGTACCTGAGGTGCAGCTTCATCGGTGCTGAGTATAGGGGGACAATCACTTAGTCCCCCTGGCCACACTATTTTTGATACAAACCAGGATGCCATTGGCCTTCTTGGTCACCTGGGCACACTGTTGGCTCACGTTCAGTGGCTTCATATACACTCTTCCCCCGGCCTGTAGTACTTCATAGGGTTGTCATAACCCAAGTGTAGGACTCTGCACTTTGCCTTAGTGAACCTCATACCGCTGACCTTGGCCCATCGATGTAGCCTATGCAGGTCCTCCTGAAGCGTCTTCCTAACCTCCAGCAGATCAACACTCCCATCCAACTAGGTGTCGACTGCAAACTTACTCAGGATGCACTTGCTTCCCTTGTCCAGGTCATTGATAAAGGACTGGTATGTCAGTATGCTCAGTAAGAACAGGAGCTTCTGGGATTTTTGTGGTCAAGTTTGAACAAACCGCTAGTGAGTTCATACAAATTGGACTTTTTTAAGATTTACGTATTAAGTGGTTTCTCATATGGATAGCACAGAGCACATCAGTGACACACGGAGCACCCTTTTGCCAGATGTAAAGTTCCTGCTCCAACATATGAGAAGGGCACAAGAGTTGCCAAAGTAAAGGTTATGGTGTTGTTTTCCTAACAGCAAAAAATAGCATGTTTTTCTCTTGCTTCACAGAAGAAACATTTTGGCTGAAATTTTTCCAAAAGATTTTTTCATAAGGCAAATGCCATGAATGGAAAATTTCAACCTAAACAGTTAGTTTGGCAAAAGTATAAGCAACTAGGTCTTATAACAGGAAATGTTTGCAGCCTTAATACTAAGCAGTGGTACCAATTCAGCTTTTAATTTACTCAGCACCACCCTATTACACTGACAAAGATATTCAGCAGCTTGCAAGGCCAAGCTGTGAGTTTGGAAGGCATGAGTGCTAGCTTCCAGTTGATGCTGACAAGTGTTGACTATTCTCTTTTCACCACAATCTTTGCCGTTTTTTGCAGTGTAGCTGATTACATTCTACAGATACACCATATTTTGGAAATTCCTTCACTAAATTCAACGTTCATGGTGATTTCAACAAAGACGAAAAGAAGACAAAGATGGCTTGCAAAGTTTTCATCAAAGCTTTTATGACTGAAGGTGTATTTCTCTGGGAAGCCTTTCCTCTCTCTGAGCTGATATTTTTAGTGTAGTGAGACAAAATAGTGACAGTCTTTCAAGCTTTTCAAACTCAGCCATGGACTTGAAGTGCAACCACAGCTTTCCTGCTATTCCCCTTTAAATAATAAGCTTCCAAAACAGAGGGAGAGAACACACATCTGTGACTCACCATTTTCACCAAGGCCCACTGAAAGGAATAACTGTAGCAGGCAGATGGCAGACATCTCCAGGGCTGAAAGTGGCCATACAGAGCATTTCACTAATACAACATCTCTTCCCAAAGACGATACCACCTCTTATCAAGCACTGCTGTGACATGTCATAGCTGACTGCTCAAAAGAAGAACTGAGGGTGAAAACATACATCAAATTATATTAGATTTGCACGGAAACATTTTCGGAGCAAGAGGCCTACAAGAGTGGCTTCTGTGAGAAGATGCTGGAAGCTTCCATTGTGTCCAATAGACCCAATGTCAGTCTGCTCAAGATGGACCTGACTAAGGCCAAGCCCAGCAGTGATGGTGGTAATGGCTCAAATTTACTGCACAGGAACAAATTGCAGCCAGAGTGAGAATATGTGAGAGGAACCACTCTGTAGACACCAAGATTAGTACAAAAGGGTGGGAGGAGGTGCTCCAGATCCAGAGTAGAGATTCCCTTGCCCCCTGTTGGGAAGACCACGGTGAGGCAGGTCTGGAGCCCAAAGAAGTCCAAGATGGAGCAGAGATCCACCTACAACCCCTGGAGGAGCCCACACTGGAGTAAGGGAAGAGCATGGGGAGTCCTACTGCTGAGGAGGAAGGAGCAATAGAGACAATGTGTGATAAACTGACCACAACACCCCTCCCTGTTTCCCGGAGCCACTTGGGAGGAGGAGGCAGAGAAATGGGGAGTGAAGTTGAGCCCAGGGAAGAAGGGAGGGGTGGGAGAATATGTTTTAAGATTTGGTTTTATATCTCATTACCCTTGATTGGTAACAAATGAAATCGATTTTCTCAAGTTGACTGTATCTGTTGAATGATCTCCCCTTGACCCATGAGCCTTTTGTTATATTTTCGCTCCCTTTCCAGATGAGAAGAGTAAGAGTGGCTTTGATGGGAATCCAATGTCCAGCAAGGGTCAGCCCATTACACAAACATTTAACTAAAATTAAAAAAATAAGTTTAATGTAAGATCTAGGAAAATATTGAGCAGCAAGAATTACCTATTTCATTTGAAGGCTAGGTCTGTCATTTGGAATGAACGATTAAATCCTTATGATTTGAGCAACCAGTCCTCAAAATAAGCATCCAGTATCCCAAGATTCAATGTAAAAACTGTTAATGCAAAGGCAGAATACAGTTTTCTTTTTTTCTTTTCTTCAAGTGGAGTTTTACCTGCTGGCAGCTCAGCAGATATTGATGTTCAATTTTTACAAGAAGAGAGCTACAACTTTCTACTTAAGCATTGTTGGACTTATTTTATTTCTAAATATGCTTTCATTTCAACTTTTGGCAAAAGAAGAGCTAATGATTAACAATAAATTTATAAGGAGACAAAATAAAGAGACAGAAAAGTCAGAAAGTACATACTTTTAGTTCTGAAGACTTTTATTATGATTCTGTCTTTTTATATTTAGATTTTATCCTTGGAAAGTGATTGTGTCTAAAAGAAATAATAGAATTTAAGAAGAAATGTCAGTACCAAATACTGCATTCCATTTACCTCAAGTGACCAGTTCATTTTCACGAAGAAGCTACTGCTGAGCCTTGGTCATAAAGATGCTGTAGAAATACTGATAGCAGATTTGCTGAGAATTTTGTAATTTACTTCATTCCACTTACTCATAAGAAGCATGACCTAGTGAATTAAATGGCAGCTGGAATGTTCCTGGATGGAAAATAAGAATACTCTTTTAAGAAAAATGGTAAAGTATGAACATTTGGTTTCATTTTAAAATGGAATAAAAATGACATCCTTTGAAATATTTAATTTAAAGTACAAAAGACAGTCTTACTTGTTCTCCAAAACAGCCTACACCCCAGTAGTTAGGATGTTAGAGTGAAATCCATTTGGAAGATTTTCAGTAAATTGCATTTTGTTGGAAAATAGCAGTTTGTTAAAATCTGTTTGTCACAATGATTTTAAAAGAATTTTAAGATGTAGGGCAACATTTCTCATTCAAGATCTAAGTGTGCCCTTGCAAAGGGATTTGAACTTAATTCTTCTGGGTCCCTAATGAGTTTCTGTAGAAAGATGACCATTAGGTTTAGACTTGATTTCCTACTCTGAGACAGACTTAACATGTTATCTTGGACAAGTTGCTTTGGTCCAGGAAAGGAATTAAATGTCTAAACCCACTATGTATGCACACTTTTTCCAGTTTGACCGCATGGTCTAATCTTACAAAGAAGCCAGAGCACATGTCGGAACAAGATAGGGAAACACCAACTACAAATCACCAATGAATAAGAAAACATTTAGTGTTGGTGGGAACAAATACACTGTGATTAAGTACTGGTGGCAAAGGATGCTGAAAAGATGTGGGCAGTCAAGTTTCAAGTTCACACTCTGCTCCCAAAGCTGCAGACTTCAAATCATTGAATTGAGCACCTTGACATAGCTGGCAACTCTGTCTTCTGATTGGTTTTATAGGTCAATCAAACTACATTTTAAAGCTATTTTGTCCAAGAGACTATGTGACTGGGAACAGTTCCAGAACCTCATTGCTTTGATTGCCAGCTTTTTTTCTCCATTAATCCAAAATTATTAATTTACCATTTTACATTAATTTGTAGTAATGTCCTTTAACTTAAATGGCTTCTTTCTTCACTGGAATTTGTGCATCTGATATATCTAGAGCTAGCAATCATGGCCATTCTAAACTTTGTTTTTTCTAGGTTATACAAAAAATCTATTTTACTATCCCCTTGTAAATAAAGTTTTTCTCTCTTACAAAATCCAATAGCACTCATACACACATTGAATCATAGAATGGTTTAGGTTGGAAAAGACCTCTTGGTTTGTTGAGTCCAGCTGTTAACCCAGCATCATCACATTCACCAGTAAATCATATTCCCAGGTGCCACATCCACATGCCAACATTTCCAGGGGTGGTAATTCCACCACTTCTCTGGGCAGATTGTTCCAATGCCTGACCACCTTTTCAGTGAAGAAATTTTTCATAATATCCAATGTGGCAAACTGAGACCATTTCCTCTTGTCCTGTGGCTTTTTACTTGGGAGAAGAGATCGCCCCCCCCATCTGGATACAACCTTCTTTCAGGTAGTTGTAGAGAGCACCAAGGTCTCACCCGAGCCTCCTTTTCTCCAGGCTAAATAGCCCCAGTTCCCTTAATCACTCCTTATAAGACTTGTGCTCCAGATGCTTCACCAGCTTTGTTGCCCTTCTCTGTACACCTTCTATTGAGAATTTTTTTCATCAAATAGCATACTTCTCTGGTAACACTTTACTGTACAGACTTTAGGATCCTTCAGCTTTTCCTCATACGGAAAATCACACACACACACACATATATATGTATGTATGTATGTATATGTGTGTATATATATGTATGCATGCATGTATGTATACACGTATATCTGTCTGTATTTGAAGATGTTTGCGTCATCAACAAATTTTGTTAGATGATTTCTACAATGTGCCAAGTTCAGTATTGAAAATGGGAAATAACATTGTCCTGGAGATTGATCCTTCAGGACTTCCAGATGTAAATCCTTTTCGGCCCAATGTGCCCTTTTTAACACCTGCTACTTGTGCTTCCCTTCACCTACACAGAGTTTTCTGCACCAGTGTACTTACTCTTACTTACTCTGTACCAGTCTTCCTTACTGTTATGTTCAACTCTAGATTCAACCCCTGCTCCTACAAGACTTGAGCTTCTGCTGCAACTTATATCAGAGATTTGGATATGATCTCTCACATTACAGTGACTAAAGACCTGGAAGATTACTGACTTCCCTTAATAATCCCCATTTTCTTGTGGCTGCAGAAATATCCTTCTAAGCAGAGTTGATGTAAGAATTGTTCAATACCAGGACAGTGTCTGGAGCTGTGAAGTGCAGGAAAACTCTCAGCAAGTGAAGAAATACTCCTGATAAGTTAGAGGCAAGTGGGGCTTTTAACTGAGAATTATTATTCCACCGATCAAACAGCTCTACATTGTGTGCAACAACCATGAGTGAAGTGCTCTAATCTCTCTAAGGAGATGCACCTTAATCATCCTATGCAGTAGTTGCAATTTTGCAAGGATAAAGTTGCTTCCTGTGTATCTTGCTCATAGGTTTGAGTCAGGTATAAACAACTTCTGAATTTACTATCACATGCTGTACAATCCTCAATTTGTGACACATGCAGAATCAGAAATATGGTTAAAAATATGTACAATTCTGAAAAATATTTTTTAAAGTTTGATCACATTCAATGTTTTTTCCTCAAATTTAATACAATAAATGCTAACAAAGTAGTAGAATATCTACTATTGGCAGCTGGAAAAGCTACTGATATCTGGTTTTCTCTGTTTAATTTTCCTCTGTTCTAACATAAGCATTTTTCTAGCATGAATGGATACAGATTTTCCATTAAAAACTGTTAGCAGTGGATGAGTAAATGTCTGCCAATGTTACAGCCAGTTCAGGAAGAATCCAGCTTCATAGTCTTGCCAACACAGCAATTAGGACCACATGTGCTAGAGAGGGAAGGGAAGCCTAGTGCATAGTGATGACAGTCCCATAAGGCCTGATGACTGCCTTTCCAGTCCCACATTTCAGAGACCTTTTAAAACATATCTGCCAATTATAAAATTTCTGGTTTGTGTTTTTAAAATCCACAATACTCATTTCTATAGTATTATTCATCTCTTCTTTGAATATTTTTATTTATGTCTTACAATGTCAGTGAAAGAGTCAATTTTCAAATGACTTAATGTGAGAGCAAATAATACATACTAACGTTGAAGATGTATACAGCTTGTATCCATACAGATAGGAATATGTGCATATGTGGGTGTATGTAAAAAAATATACAAGAATATTAAGCCTACAAGTGTTTAGATTGTGAATTACTTCTGGGAATGACACCAGCCTTTGGAAGTTTCTAAACCTCAGCCAAGGGCTTTGCTTCAGTCCTGATTAATGAAGGATTGTGTCACTTGTTTATTAGCCTGCATGAAATTAATTTGGGATTATACTCCAATCTCTTCTCAACAAATGTACAAATCATACTAGAATAACTGGATATTAACAGTGTGTTTTGTGAAAGTGATTGTAAGCCTGGATAGGTGTGAAACTCAAATGATACTACAGCTATAAAATTTAATAATTATTTGAGCAATTCAAATATGTTAATGGTAAATAGATATATATAGGTTGTGACTATGATTAAAACATAAATCCAATTGGAAATGGTAATAAAATGGTAGGAACAATCAAGGAACAGAAGGATCAACATTCCAAAGTAGGATTAAAGGTTACTGACATATAGACAGAGAGCTCACTGACCTTAGCAGATGAATTACATATTTTACAAAGAACAGTTCAACCCTACTCAGTGACAGCAGACACAGAAGAAAACAGGATTACTGAGGGATGGCACAGTGCCTGAAGTACTATGGAACAGACTTTACGTACATTTGAGCCAAGATGGAGACACAAACACAGGCTATCTGTGTTTGTGAGACCAGGAAGACACCCAGCCTCATGATTCACAATTTAAAGGGCAATTCCAGTCCCTCCTGCATTCACCAGGTGGGCTGTGAGTTAGCCCCTCAGTGGGCACACCTGTCTCCAAAAGGCAGCCTGAAATGGGCTAGGTCAGTATGACACATCCCTCTCATCAGCCACCAGAATGTCTTGGCCAGGTTTTTATGCCAGGCATGTCATGACCCCTGTTAGTAGCTAGCCGGGTAAATTCAAGACACAGGCTCACATCCCAGAACATGGCTGGCCCTACAGCATAACACCCTGCATGATGCCTGCTCAGTGCCATTGGCCCTCTCCCAGACCAGCATATATGCCCTACCAGGCTCTATTCCCAGGGTATTTTGGATGTGGACTTCCTGGTTTGGAAAAGGAAAAAGGATATGATTTAGAGACAGGTGATAGGTTGGGCTACTGATCTTATGGCTGGAGAATGGTCCTTGCTCTGTTTTTTGCTAGCTTTACTCATCTCATCATATCAGAGTACTTTCCCCACGAGGCAGTGAGGACCCAGCTGTTGTCTTTCTAAATTTTGAGGGAATTCAGTGCTACAGAGTGAAGGTTTCATAATCTCATAATATCGTAGAGGTAGGCAAATTCTGGGTGCTTGGCTCAGGGTGCACAGTGGTAAGGTCTGGAACCACTACAGTTACTGAGGGGGGGCCCCTGGTGGTCTAGTGGTTGGGATGCAGCGCTCTCACCGCCACGGCCTGGGTTCGACTCCCGGTCAGGGAACTCCTCTGGGCAGATGGAGCTCGTCAGCCCTGTAAGGCCATCCATCTAAGAGAAGGTCACTCTAAACAAACCTACGTCCTGAGGACCTCGCTGCCACTGTCCAAGCTTGCTCGGACCCAGCAGATGAACCTCAGGATTAAAGGGTGGGCTCAGTTCAGCGCACACTGTGTCTCACCTAAAAAATCCACTGCACAGGCTCAAAGGGTAAAGACCTTTCCCAAATCTTCATTCGCAAAGACTGGCCATGACTGACTGACAATTACTGAGGCCATTGCAAAGAGATCAACATTTTCAATTATTTTTTTTAGTCAGTTCATTAAGCACTGTGCTTGAAAGTGAATTTTATTTTTTTGGGGGTGAAGTATCTAATCTTTTGTTGCACAGTCAAAAACCATTACTTTAGCTTTGCATCGGTAATGTTCATCAATATACCCTGTGCATTTATTTGGAGCCCAGAGCTGATAAGAAACACTTGCAGTATACTGAACTACAGAAGCAGAGTATTTTGGAAAGGATGGGTACTTCCAGAGAAAGCCCTGACATCTAGTGACTGAAGGCTAGTAGGAACTGTAAATCCCCCAAGAGCTGAAACCACACTCACAATTTTTTTAAGTCATGGCACCATGCCAACAGGATGCTGCTCTGTTACAGCGTTGCAGTGAAGTGGTTAGGGTCAGAATTGCATTTAGGCACAGTCATTGTTGGATAACTGCCTGCCCAGCCTCACTCATTCACACACAGTACATATGCTTATAATGCATTTCAAGGCCTCTGTAACATGGACTTGAAACCAAAAGAGAGAACAATAAAAATTTAACCAACCAGCATAGCTGGTTCATTTCCCAGTCTCTGAACTCTATCCAGAAGACACAGCCAGACATAGCTTGAAGAAAGAGTCCATAATCCAGAGAATGAAAGAAGAAGATGGAGAGAAAAGGAGTTTTCAGGACATCAGTTAAGGAAAAAACGTCTTGCCTATATATGGGACTGAGGAGTCTAAAGATGCGCATAGGATGAAACCTTATCCTTAGCTTCAGGCATACATTTTTCAGGAAATGACTAACTTCCAGTGCAGCCCTTGATATTGGTCTGTGAGATACAAGAGCCCTGAACTTGTACTTCCTCTTCACATAATGTTCTCTTGATATTTTAAGAAAATGGATTTATATCTCTTGTACATGGATCCTAGCAATCAGGATGTATGTAGAAGCAAAATTAAGATTCCTGTAAGATACCATTTAAAAAAACTCCTTCAGGGCACAGCTGTGCTATGGAGCACAGGGCAGTGCTGTGCAGAGATATGTCATACAGGAGAGGCAGAGAGAGCTGCCTGTTGTTCTGCTTGGAGAAGAGAAGGCTTAGGTGGATCTTATGAATGTGATGTTTGAAACCAGTGAAGAAGATGGAGCCAGGATCTTCTCTCAAATTTCCAGTGGCAGGACGACAGGCTTTGGGAGCTAATTGAAATATGAGAAATTCCATTTAAGGGTAGAAAAAGTTTTTCTTTTTAATGTGAAGATGACTGAGCACTGCAACAGGCTTCCCAGAGAGGTTGTGGGGTCTCCATCCTTGGAGGTATTCAAAACCCAGCTGGATACAACACTCTGCAAGACGCTGTAGCTGACCCAAGATTGAATTAAAAAGGTCTCTAGTGGTGTCATCCAGTCTCAAACTGTAATTCTGCAGTCTGCAAACTAGCAATGATTCGTCAACTCTATGGCAAATCGGCCAGGCTGAGCTGATGGGGTGCTGTGCTCAGCCTGCTCAGCCCGACTAGTTTCTGTTCAGTGCCACTTAACAAAGTTTAACAACTTCTGACACCCAAGCTGGTGCCTCCACATGTGACTTGCATTAGGGCATTTAGTTCTATAACCTCTGTCTCTTAGGATCATCCTCATTCCACACCAGTGTCCTACATATGGCCTTGTATTTCTGGAAAATGCCTTCAGTTTGAGTTTTCTTCCTCTAGTTTTAACTGCTCTCCAGTTTTGCATGGCATTCTGAAGGTCTGGAGGTCCTATGTTGGAGGCCAAGAAACTGGACACTTGGGAACATTATGCCCAAATGTGGTATTATTGTCAGATCATTATATAATTACTAAAATCATCTTTTGTTGACAGGTCTAAAAAGTACACATTTGACACTCTTTCTCCATTACAGAAAACTCACTATTTGCTGCAGAAATGTCAGCCAAATAATATGAAGTGGTATCTTTCAATTAGAGTTAGATTTTTTTAAATGACCACTCTTTCTATTAATCAGTTTTATGTATACTTCAGCAAATGAGAACAGAAATACTTGATTTAACATGGGAAAATTGAAAAAATAGAACACACTTTTAATGATTGTAGTGCAAAAATCTCCAGGTTTGGTTTTGGTGTTTTCTTGGTTTGGTTTGAGGGGTTTTTTTGTTTGTTTTTGGTGGTTGGTTGGGGGTTTTTTGGTTTTTGGTTTTTCTGGGTTTTATGAAAGCTCTATGGTATACCTTGGATTGAGTTACAGCATGAAAAGAATATGGGGTGAAACCTTACCCCTATTGAAATCACAGACAAATAGGTCAGGGTTTCATGTCTGAACAGTAATTGGCGAGACTTAAATGTCATAAATATTCATTTTGTTTGGAATTAATGATGGAACAAGGGTATGTGAATTGCTGGGTTTGACACACATTTTGGAGAATTTTGCGAACTATTTTAAGTTATATACTCATTTTACCTATTTGGTAAATATTTTGGCCTTGATTCTTGTCTCACAGTAACCTTGAACAAGATGGGGCTTGCTAGGTCACTGAGTTTAGTCTTCTCTTCTAATGAATGACCACTTTATAATAATATCCTGTATTCATTTATGGAGGGATATTCTAAATGCTTTGTGTTTTTGTTAGTCTAAAGCAAAACCTTTTCAGTTACCCAGTTATTACTGGCACTTTATGTGCATTGTTTCACTTCTGTACTAGTACACTGGTAGAACTGAAAAAGCGAACTGGCTGGAGTAACATGACCTAGCATTAAATTAATAGGGAAGAGCTACACTTTATAAATCAGAGTAGTTATCCAGAAAGGTTGGATGCAGCTGTACATAAACAGGAAAACTCTGCAGCTGCTCTCCTGTCCAGTGTTCCAGTCTGTGAGTGCACTAGCTGATATTAATGGATGAGAATTTCTCTTATCTGTGGCTGGCCTTCTGTACCACTTTTCAGTACCTTCTTGGTTTTGGACCATCATTGTGCTACTAACAAATATTTTTTTTCTGTGACTCTTAATAAAGTTTTTTTCTACTAAAGGAACACTTTTAAACAGCATCAAGGTATCTCTTGATTGTGAAACACTGTATTTCCAAGTTGATACCCACCAAGTTTCTGACTAGTAAATTTTGAAAACTCATGTGCCAGATGTTATTAAAACATACTGACCTGCTAAATTATGTGCAACTGTTTTTTGGTGATGTATGGTCTTGTAATGCATGGTGATGCATGGTCTTGTAATAACTTGAAATGAAGATGCTGCTACAGACACGGACCTTAGCCCTAGCTGGCAATCTCAACAAGATTAATGGCTAGGTTATGTTTTTATGCTTTTATAACTTTATGTTATTAAAGAAATCTCAAGCAATGACATATAAGGGGAAAAAAAATGCCTGTTTTCACAGGCTCAATATATGCAGCATCTCTGATAGATTGAATTCTTTTATGAACCCATGGAACAAGTTGTGTCCTGGAATAAACTTTTGATTAGTATGGCATCTCTGGACACTCGAGGCATCTTTCTTTGCCAGTAATGTATCTTTTGTGGGTAAACACTGTGAAAATCATCTTTATAGCTCTCATCAATCTTAAAGTACTCTGGAAAGACATTTTAATCCCCATATACAGATGGTGCAAATATATCACAGAGAACTGAAAGGGCCTCCTGAAAACTACCCAGCAGACCAGCAGCAAAATCGACATATGTGGATTCTTCCTTGAAAATAACCTATTTATCCAGATATGCTATTTCCCAAAATGTTGTCAGCTTGAAATAACTGCCAAACATTACCTTTGCTCTGATCCTTATGGGTTAGGTACAACATTGTCCTTTCAGGCTTAGGCAGCCAGGAGTGATGCAAATGGACATATTCCTAAGCATTTCACTGATTGTGGCTGTCTGGATTTCTGTGTCTAGGAGATGAAGAAAAACAACTACAGTAGTTGTGCATGCACTATTCTATACAGTGGTTAATGGATTAAAGTTATTCCCCAGATAACTGTATGGTTACTTCAGACTATTGAAAATACTTTTTTTCTTTGCTTGTACCCTCTGTGTGCATCTAGCCAGTTATATATCAGTTGCTCATATTCAAAGAGTAAAGAAAGAAAACCACCATCATAAACTTTGCCTCAGCCTGACTAACAACTTGTTTTCAAAGTGACATCCCAATGGTAGACAAAGGTAGAAAAGAACATTCTGGCTATACTGCTTCTAAATATATTGGCTATTGCAGCCCAAAGGGATCCAAGACAGTTTAAACAATGGTATCTTGTGCTTTCCAGGCTGGAATGAAGTTTGTCTGGAGTTTGGATATAAAAATAAAAGAATATTATAACTACCTGCAATCATTTTATAGGCTTCTATTCTCTTGGTTATGCCTTCAATACAGAATTAACCTGCACTCTTGCTCTAGCGCTACTCGTCAGCCTCACTTTTGCTGTACAAACAAATCTCTCAATCAAATGATCCTTCAGATCCTTCAGACTTGGCTAAATGGCCAAGTCAAGAGCTATTGTTCTGGTAAGACTTCCATGTTTTAATGCATGAAAATAAGCAAATGCTACATCTCCCGCTGATATATCTCCAGAATTTCCAAAACAGAGCAGCTCTCTCACTGTCCACTGGGAAGGCAGCAGAGTGGTTAAGCATATCAACATAAGAAATGCCCCCAGAAATCCTACCAGCACACCTGCATGATAACAGTACTAGGGAGGACAAGTATGGTTGTCTAGTGCATTAAAATTAAAGATGATGTCAGTCACAGGCAAGCTCACCAGTCACACCATAACTTCAGTGACATATAATGACAAATAATGCTAGTTAATTAAGAGAAAGAACTGTAATAGCTGTTTTAATACTATTTATGTCTTAAAAAAATTTTAAAAAGGAAGGAGAGGAATGTTATGTACTTTCAGCCATATGTGAGTGAAAAATATGATAACTGCTTTATTCTGCTCAAATGTTATTGGCCAGATTCTCCCTTTTAATTTAATGGGGCTACGGTGATTCATTTTGAAGCAGCTTCAGTAGATGAGAATCTGGTTTTAATACTGAAACCAGTAGAAACCATGAGAAAACAAACAATATTCATATAGCTGTTGCAGCTTAGGGACAAGATTTTGAAAATTGCTGGTCAAGATTTAGATTCTGATTTTAATCCCAATGTTAAGTTACCTAATTCTTAAATATCCTGACTACACGGCAAGTCTTCTTGGTGTCTACCATATATGATCTAAATACTTTGCATTTCAAGCAATTTCCTTATCAATTGCTTTCACATTTTATTCAGTGATTATATCTGCTGGATCCTCTGCAGTTGCTGATTGCTCTCCTATTTAAACATGTGTAAAAGTTCTTGTGAGTCTCTTCCAGCCCTTGCTGAGAGACGTCTGTGTTTGTGCAGAAGTTGTGGTCTGCCTTTGCCACATATCCCTTCATAACCCTTCTAAGGAAGAGAGGGAAGGTAGTACTTGAGTTTATCAACCAAAGACTCATATAGCTCATAAGTGTTTTCCACCCACTAGTAAGATTGTTCTGCTTATGTGCCTCAGTTCATTATCTTCTGTTCAGCTTCTGTCAGAATGTGACGCTTATTCTTTTGGAAATATTGTGTTTCAAATTTTTACATTCATATATTTTCACATTACTAATGTGTAAACGTGATCTATTCACAGAATCACAGAATATTCTGATTTGGAAGAGACCCACGAGGATCATCAAGTCCAACTCTTAAGTGAATGGTCTGTACGGGGATCAAACCTGGGACCTTCCTGTTATTAGCACCATGCTCTAACCAACTGAGCTAAGGAAAGCTGGATATTATTGAAAAAACCCTGCATTTCTTGTGGTATCTCAGATGAACCAGAAGTGTTCCACAGGAAAATGGCAGATATGCTATCAGATGGATACTTGGACTATGGCTCTGAATAGCAGGAGGAGCATACTAAGCAGTTATCAAACTATGGCAAGAAAATAAAAAAGGAAAATATTGCTCTAGCAAGAATGGAGTTTACATACTTGGTGAATAACATAGTGCAAATTAACTGAAGAATGTCTTCATCTGAGTAAATGACAAAGTAGAGACTAACATGAATAACACTACTTCAAATACCAGTACCCAAAATAGAGAGATTCCTGGAAAAGTTTCCATGCTTATCCATATTCCAATCACACATATCTTCAGTAACTGTGTTGTCTAAAGAGTCATTCCAGGAATACTGAAGATGACTAAGAGAAGTGACATGCTCTAACACCAAAGAGAAGCATACACAAAACAGCTATTATAAATAGAACTTACAGAATTAGCTCAGTTGGTTAGAGCATGGTGCTAATAACACCAAGGTTGTGGGTCTGATACCCATACGGGCCATTCACTTAAGAGTTGGATTTGATGATCCTTGGGGGTCCTTTCCAACTCAGAATATTCTGCAGAAAGTCACAGAATACATGTTCTATAATCCAGCTCCAAACAGGTTTGTTAAGTCATTTGCTGATTTCACACAAGAAAGATCAGTGGAAAGTGTTTTGTAGACTTTGTTGTGGAGGAATGACTTAAAATTCAATAAAAGAAACAAAAACTTTTAAATTAATTGTCACCGGGACAGAGAGATTTCTCTGAACAATTTCCTGCACTCTGTAGACCTTGCTTGCCATGGAAGTGACAAGCGTGTATTGTTTATACTTATAGACTGTGTGAAAATATGTGATGCTTATACTTGTTAGCTGTGTGTCTAATTATAGAACATAATATGTTTATAGAAAGAAAACCTTGAGAAAATGAAGATAATGAAACACCTGTAAATTTAGTAAAAAGCAGATTAATTAGAAAGAGGTTTCTATGCCAAGGATGATTTCAGATCGCGTGGACAGAACATCAGGTCCAATGAACTGGAGACATGAGACGCGTGCACAGACTGAGCTATCCAATGATCTTATTATGAGCATGTACCCTGAGCAAACTAAACTGTATAAAAGTTAACTGATTTAAATAATAAATTGACATATTGTCAGTCCTAAGGGTCTGTGAATAATATGTTCATGCCTCCCCATTGATAATTAATATTCATATACTTTCACTAGAAGTCAAACTTGAAAGCCTTCAGAAAATCTGCATGGCAAATGGTGAGGAAGTAAGACAAAGCTATTTACAACCACACATAAATTAAAAAATATGCTACTGTGATGGCTCAGAAAATGTTGCCTGTTGTTGTAATAAGCCCTGTTTGTAAATCCTGAGTTGTCACTGATAACTCAGTGAGTAATATTTTGCAAAATGAACACAATAAGTAGTAGAACAATGACTTAGTGAAGACATAATACAATCTAATGCTGCTGATGTACAGAAATCACTACAAGAGAAATAAATTACAGATCTTGCATAGCATTCTGGATCATCACACACATATTAATTGTCAAATAAAACCAGAAAAATTTTACACTTCTCCTTTAGGAAATCTGTTCACGAAGGTTATCAGAGAGCCCAGCACACGGTGAATCCAGTTGCTCTGTGTTTCAGGACCAATAATAGCATTTTAGTTATTGGGTGCTTCTAAAGCACAAGGAGAAAATGAAGAGTGTTTGGTTTACTGTGCTCTGTTATGGTTCCTGGACCACGTGCCAACACTTTTTTCTAGTAGTGAAATTATCACTAGATAGTGGTCTTAAGTCTGTACTGCACATGTGCTGGAGGATCTTCTGTTCACATTGCAATTGTGGTGATCTTGGCACACTGTTGCTTGCCTTTCACCAGTAGAAAAGCTGTTTGATTACTGAGATTGAGACCAAAAGAAAATGTGCCTAAAATACAACCTCTTCAGCATATTAATTTGCTAATTTATGTACCTACAGATTGGTCATCATATCTGCAATCTTTCCTAGAAAGCCACTCAGTCTTAATAACCTGTTTCAGTTGTCAGTAACCCTCCCTGTCAAAATAGCATGCTACCTTGCTCTAGTTCTTCCATCTTTAGATTTCATCTTCTGTTGTACGTCTCTGTTATATTTGTAAGCCAGTTTTCTGCCATACTTTTTCTAAACAGAATAAAGGTTCGTGTCTTCACTAACCTTTTTAAAGAATGTTCTTAAAAAAACCCTGTGACTTAGTACCTGAATCAGCTGAAAGCTAATTTAATACCAGTGTTCTAGGATATCTCTAAATGGTTGATGTGTTCTGGATTGGGTTACAGAGAGAGAAGAAAAATTTCATGTGTCGTAACAACATAAACTGCATTTCCTACTGAATATAAGTACCATGGACTAGCTGAGTTATGGAGCAAGAATTGCATCTATTTCCTAAAAGAAAGTTGTTTTCAGAGTAATGAATTTCCATGGAAACACCTAAAAGGAACCTACACATATACACAAAGTTAAAACTCAGTATCATCCTGTTGTGAAGTGATACTTCATAGATTTTGAGATTTTTACACATTTCTCACAAGTTAGTTGACATAATCCTTGAGATTAGAAATAAGTCCCTTCAGAGCTGAATGATTGTGTCTAATGGACAACATACTTTTAAAAGAGCTCTAAGTTTACTACTTCTGGTATACTTTGGCTTTTCTAGCTCTCTCCTTGCACACTTGAACAGTGTTTCCTTATGCCTTTCTACCCCTGCTTCCACGTCTCCCTTTTCGTGTTTGGGTTTTACAAAGACCGTTTTGCTCAGCCATGCAGGTTGCTGCCTTTGCTTAACTTCCAGTACCTGGGGATGGATGTTTCTTGAGCTTGAAGAAAGTAATTCTTGAATATCAACCAGAACACCATGACCCCTCTTCTCTTTAAAGAAGAGGATTTTTCCAAGTAGGTGCCTGAACAGGTCAAAGTTTGTTCTCTTGTAGTTCAGGACTGTAACACTTCTTTTTGTCCTGCTCTCTTCTCTCGGTACCCTGAACGCCACCATTTCATTCTCACTACAGCTGAGGTTGGCCCCAGTTTCCACACTCCTTGGTAGTTCTTTGATTCCAAGTACAGTAGACCATGTACCCATACTGGTTCCTTGATCACCTGTGTCAAGAATCTGTCATTAATACACTCCAGAAACCTCCTGGATTCCTTGTGCCCTGTCATCTTCATATCACACCACATCATTTGCTTGCCTAACAATCCACCACTTCCTCACTTAATTGTTGACCATTCTGTGTTTCCCCCATTCAGCCTGTTGCTTCACTTATTCAGACAGATCCCACCTCTTCAAAGCAAGGCCCTGAAGGGAGGTCCTGTGCCTGTAAAAGCTGAATCCTTGTTAAAACCAGCAGCAAAAACAGCTGTTTTCTTGCAGGATCCATCCAGTGGTCCTCAAGAATCTGCAAGATTGACAAAACACTACCTGGGCCACAATTAACCCTGACCGTTACCTTTGGAGCCATGCAGTCATGCTTGATATGCTCCAGGTTGCCTCTGACAATTATTGTTGTTGCACCTGTGGAAAAGCAGCAGGGGAGAGCAGTTCCAGGGCTGGACAATGCTCGTCAGCCTCTCCAAAACATCCCTGAGCCAAGCTCCTAGTATGCAGCGAAACTCTGTAGACAGCAGGTCAGATGGGCAGGCAGGGATCTCTGTCCCACAGCAGGGAGTCTCTCACTACTGCCTCCCAGTGCTGCTGCAGGGCTCAGGTGCCACCAGCTGGGGGACAGCACATCCTTCACTACCAGAGCACTGACCCACTTCTGGAGATTACATGCGGCAGTTGCGCTGATATGTTGCATTATTAACTTCAGTAAAACTATACAAAGGCAATAGCAATAAAAGATTGAATAATTATTAAAAATTGTGTTGTGTAGTTAGGAAACTATAAAAATATTTTTTAAAAATTGAGTGAAAAATTTGAACTGGAGGCTTTCCATTAGTACTGCTTCTCATCATTTGTGGTGGGTTGTGATCTAGGAGGGGTGAATCTTTACTACAGGACATTGCCTCAATAACACAGTCTAATTATCAATGATGGCTAATAAACCCCCTGAAATTTATAAGAAACTTCCACTGTGTATGTGGTTGTTAAAAGCCACATCCAAACTATGTGCTATACTCTATATTTTGAGAACATTTTATTTTCTTTCTCATTGTAACACAGCAAGCACTGAAGACATTTTGGATGTTTTCAACTTTCCCATTTCCCTTGCCTGATATGTGGTCACTTTAGCAACATGATACTATGAAAATCTCCAGTTTCAGAAGATCTTTCCACATACTGAATTTAAAGGGCCAAAGTACAGTGTTTTATTGTTAGCTTATATTTATCATAACCCGTAGAAAACAGAGTGAAAGAAACCTCACAGAGTCACAGAATCTTTCTCCACAAGAAGACTGGCTAAATCCAAACCATTCTTGGCAGATGATTGCCTAATGCTGGTCTCCCACATACCCAGTCTCAGAGTCCACATTGTCCTCAGACAGCCTGTTCCAGTCCGCACTCTGCTCACTGACAGTGTTTTGCCACTTGGGACTGAGATGCAGTGCCAATAATCTCAGCCTGTTAAAGACAGAAGAGTTTGTTGTATTTATTACCTTTTACATATTTAAAGAGTGTTATCACCCGCTTCAGCCACCCCTTCTCCAGCTGAAACACTCCAAATTCCTTTGGCATATTTTTCCATAAATAATACTTTCTAGACGTCTGATCATTCTTCCACTTGGTACTTTTTCCAAATATTCTATACATCCTTGAATAAAGATCTCGAAAATATAGCATTGTACTCCTACTGTGTTCTTATCATATTGAGCAGACACACTTTATGGATGAAATTTCTGTTTAGACATCTCAGAATGATATTTGTCTCTTTCCCCAGCTGCATGAGATTGTTGTTTCATGTAGAGTTTGTGACGTATTATAACCTTCAGAGTTGTTCATGAAGAATTGCCATCCAATTTGTTGATCAGATTATTTACAAAGATTATTCTGTATAACTGAGTATGTTTAATGATTTATATCCTATTTTTTGGACTATGTTTCCAGTTTGTGAGGATTATACTGTTCCTTTTAGCATGCCTGAGGATCACCCCAGCTTGGTGCTACCCATGAAAAGAATATCACTCTCTATCCCAATCCCTACACTAAGACTAATAGAACCCTACTTACCATTATTCTTTGGTCTTGCACTGATCTACTATAGTTTGCTAACACCATATTTCTTAACACTGCTTATGAGAATGCTATGTGAGAAACTGTCAGAATTCTGACTAAAGTCAAGAGATTTCTGGCATCTATTGACTCTCTTTTGTCCACAAGTCCTCCTACTCCATCATAAGTAGAAGCAAAGTTAGTTGGGAAAGGTTTTCACTCGACAAATCCATGTTGGCTGTTACTTACCTCTCTGTTATCTTCCCAGTGCTTAAAAATAGTTTAGCTGATTATTGTTCCAGTACTTTTCCAGGAACTGAAGTTAAGATGATTTCTCTGTGAGTCCCTGAGTCTTTCTTTTTTTCCTATTTCTGAAGATAGGCTCCATATTTGCCATTTTCCAGCCTCTTAGAACTTCACTATTCCCTTGTGTGCTCTCAAAGACAATTGCTAGTAGCTTGGAAATTATTTCAGTTAGTTTTGTAAGTGTCCTCAGTCGAATTAAAGGAGGGTCAGCTGATTTGACAACATCCCAATTGGATTGTTATTCATCAAAATAAGTTTTTTTCTTATTCCATCTGCAAGTCCTCTCTTTTCATTATTTACATTAATTGTGATAAACTTCTGACCACAGTTAATCTTTGCATGACAAAGCAATGCCTTCGTGGACTTAAATTTTCTTATTGCCGCCATTTGTAAGATTTTTACAGGTTTTATCTTCTTTTCAAATGTTTCAGAAGAGATAAGAAAACTTAATCCTCTTACAAATAAATAGATCAAGACACAATTTGGATGTCATTTATACCAAAATGGACCAAGAGCCATGCTCTCCAGATCGTTGTTGATCTGGAGAGAGAGAGAAAGCGGAAACAGCTGGCAGAGAAAGGAAACTAGTTTGAATAACAATTTCTGGAGCTCTGAATTGTGTGGATTTAGGGCAACTGGGTTTCATTAGTGATCAAAGTATTATTACTACTGTATGCAGTTTATGTCAATTAGCAGCTTTTCCAGTGATAAATATTATAACAAGTATGCAAAAAGTATTAAATAAAAGGAAAAGATAATAAGCAGGCTTACATTGTGGTCTCATGGACTTCATGGAGAAGTGCTTAATATTTTCATACTAAAAAACCCCCCACAGTTAGTTAAAAATAAAATGTCCAGAAGACAGAGGAACAATACAGGTTAAGCCAACTTTTTCAGGATCCATAAATCCTTACATAAATCCTTCTGATGGGAAAATCTTTAAATCTTCAGCTTCTAGGAAAAAAAAAGATTGTTGATTCTGGCATGGACTGTTAACCAGCTACCTATCATTTTTCATGAGTTACCAAAGATGAAACCAGTCAGACACACATGTTAAAATTCTTCCTTGTGGAAATGTATAAAAATCTGTCAGGTTTGCTAGAGAACTTTAGCTTCACTAACCTATTATTTACCTAACAGACAACCCTAGCCAGATATGGAAAATATGGAGGTATTCTTTGCAAATCTTGTCCTATTGTATCCCTGAAGTTTGCTTTTCGGACTCAATTTGGTTAAAGATTCAACAAGACCAAGTGTCAGGTCCTACACTTTGGCCACAATAACCCCCTGCAGTGCTACAGGCTTGGGGCAGAGTGTCTGGAAAGCAGCCCAGTGGATAAGGACCTGGGAGTGGTGGTCGACAGTGGCTGAACACGACCCAGCAGTGTGCCCAGGTGTTCAAGAAGACCAATGGCATCTTGGCCTGTATCAGAAATAGTGTGGGTAATAGGACTAGAGTAGGGATTGTCCCCATGTACTTGGCACTGGTGACACCACACCTGGAGTGTTGTGCCTGGGTCTGTGTCCCTCAATTCAGGAAGGACATTGAGTTGCTGAAGCAGGGCCAAAGAAGGGCAAGGAAGCTGGTGAAAGGTGTGGAACAAAAATCTTAGGAGGGAGCTGGGGGTGTTTAGCCTGAAGAAGAGGAAGCTCGGGGGTGACCTTGTCACTCTCTACACTCTCTGCCTGAAAGGAAGTTGCAGCCAGGTGAGTGTCAGCTTCTTTTTCCAGGCAACTAGCAACAGGACAAGAGGACATGGCCTCAAGCTGTGACAGAGGAGGCTTAGGTTGAACACTAGGAAGAGTTTCTTCATAGAAGGAGTGGTTAGACATTGGAATGGGCTGCCCAGGGAGTTGGCAAAGTCACCGTCTCTGAAGGTGTTTAAGGAAAGACTGGACATGGCACTCAGTGCCATGGTCTAGTTGACAGAGTGGTGTTGGGTTACAGGGTAAACTCGATGATTTCAGAGGTCTTTTCCAACCTAATTGATTCTGTGATTCTGTAAAGCTTATGTCTGTGAGAATAGCACTGACCATTAGTTTGTATCAGGCCTTGGAGTCTCCAGCCTTGGAGACACACTTAAGGCTTTCTGACCTGACCCAGCTGAAAGCAATTGCATCAAATGATGGGGTGGCAGCAGACCCATGCCAGACACTAGTACCGGGGAGTTACAGCCACCATTTTTCTTTCATTCATTGTGCAGGACAATTCCATTCCTTGTTCACCCAACTGTTTATTCCCTTCATGGCACACAGTTACTGGAGGTTGCCCTTGCTCTGCGTTGGTGAGTCTAGCCAAGAAGTACTCCTCTGGGAAGTAGGAGCTCTGAGGCTGAATCCCTTGAGACCTGGAGAGAAATTGGTCTGTGACCTAGGACTGAGAGTCTGTTTGTTGAAGTTAGCACTCATGTCTTCAGAAGAGGATGGCCAGCCCTAGGGAGGAGTGTGTCCATCTACTGTCTTTGCGTAGTATTTCTAGTCAAATACATTTAAGCACTTGCTTTCCCAGGGAGAGAAATATAGACCTACTCTTCAGTTTGAATCTCATGAGTAGCCAGCTTTGTGTGTCTTGACTGGAGAGGAAATCTCCAGTCACCTGCTGTCCTGGACAGTTCAGACCAGTGCCTTGAACTGCCAGTAAAAACAGGGCCAGCAAGGATTTCTGCCAGTAAAACTATTTCTTTTGTCAGATCATGTTCAGGAACTCTGAATTTCCAGGATTCAGATTTCACAAGCAATTCTGCCATATGGAAGGGCTGGGAATTCCTGGACTTCCAGTATCTGTCTTCTGGTCCTAGGGCCAGGCTTTCAAGGCTTCCAGGCACCTTTATCCATGAGAAGGAACTGGCTGTGGGAAAGAAAATGTTTTTTCCAGGGAAGTACTTTTAAAATTAAGTTTTCTTACTGCTTTATAAAGAAGACCTTTAAAAATAGTAAAAGGGTTTCCTGAAACAAGGACATTCTCTTGAAGTTTTGATCCATACTAACTAGAAATAAATGGAAAGCAGCTAGGGGATAAAGGGTATGGGAGGACTGTCTGCTTTTCTAGTACATTCCATGTTCTAATAGAGATTTCTAATGTTGCAAATGTAAACCATATATGTGAAATTTTCTGTGACAGATGTCTTCCTTTGGCTGAATAGTTTTATGAAATAGCAGACAAAATAGTTCAGCTGTTGCTGAAAAACAGGTAGAAAAAATACTGATTTACTGATTACTAATAAAAAAAATCAAGGGGGGAAAAAGCTTTAAAAGATTCTTGTGGTGTTCTGAAAAACAAAGCTAAACATGATTCCAGCATGGGGTAAAACTGGAATGGTTTATGGAACATGAGAACACAATTTTAAGGGCCTTGGGGGCTGGACATGTTAATGAAGGGGACAACTTATGTTAATTAAGGAGTTACACAAGTTTTTACTGCAATTTCCAAATAGTTAATTTTTCTTTAAATAGGATTACATGGGGGATGGAGGGATTACAGGGGTTTAGACATGGTTTTAACAATCATCTCAAAAAGTCCTTTCTTAATTCTGCTTGGAGCCAGGTTTGAATTCTAGGGTTGTACATCAACAGGTCTTAGGACAAGGGTCCAATTTCTTCAGATCACAAGATGTTTGTCAGCCCCTGTTTTCCAAGGTTTGTGATTCAAATTTACGGAGCTTCCTTTTGCTGGGAGCTGGGTTTGGGCTCCCACAAATTGTCATTTCCCCAGGAGAGAGAATGAAGAAAAATATTGGATGTTTATGCATGCTGGTTATACCTTACCCATTTTTGTACCCACCCATCCTGTGTACTAAATGGAAGAGATCAAAGTAAAATAACAATTTAGAGCAGAGAAACAAAGACTTTGTCACTGATCAGGACCAGTTTTATGATGTCCCTTGGGAGCTGAATGCCTTTAAAATCAGCTTTCAAATTCTTGTGTGCAGCATGGTGCATAATGTATGTATCCTGCACTGTCAATATATCACAACTGTAGGAATCACAACGTTATTTATAGACCATGAAATAATCTATTCCCAACATGATTCACCTGACACCAGGAAAGTGCAAAGCCCCTGAAGGACCACACTGAAGTCTCTGATACGTTTTTGCAACAGACTGTGTTTTGAGAGGGTTTATTACATCTAGGTAGCTGCGCACAGTTTCAGGCCAAAAGTAGCTCCTGCAATTTGGAGCTGGAAAAGGGAAAGACAGGCTCAAGTTGGTTGCTGTTTATTGAGTTAGCAGGGTCTGGCATGACTGGAATTAAGCCAAAGCTAAGAAGCTCAGCCCTACAGAGCTGCCTAGGTCTCTGCACCAAGCTCCACAGTATTTTTGAACATGACAATGCATCAAATGGGATAGTGGTTTCATACTGTTAAGTGTTTTGCCCACATTAAGTTTCTCTGTAACCTGGAATATTCGGGAGACCAACACCAGCACCCAGGAGCTCCAGGACTCTGCTCTGGTCTGTCAGAATTTATTTGCTCAGAATATGGATGCAGAAAGTTCAATACAGAAGTTTCTACCAGATTCAGCCTTAGTCTGGCCTGGCCAGCATGTTCCACTATCATTATTCAGGATAACTCAATCTCATAACGTATTGGATAAGAGAGAAGCGACTATTGAGACATGAGAATTTCTTGCTCTGTGCTGCTACTTGAAGGAGAGAGATAGAACAGCCATTGTTTAATTTATGATCTTATGATCCAGCATTGAATAGTACTTCTTGTGTCATTGATTCAAGTCCCCTGCTACCTAAATCACTTCATCTAATCCTGTTCATAAATGTATCCTAAAATTGGTTAGACTTCTAGTCCATCCTACAGCCCCAGGAAAGTAATTACAGAATAGCAGTGCTTTGATTATTTGAATTATTATGGTTTCCAGACCAAGCTCCTGGCTGGTTTATGCATGATAACTCTTGTGCCAGCATTGTTCTTTAACTTAGATATCCCTTCCCTTTCCACATTATTTAATCTCTTGATGGATTCATATTCAGTAATTAAAAGGACAAAACAAATAACTTTTTTATCTACAGTTGTATTTCTCTGAAGATATATTATACAGATCCCAATTCAAAGGAAAGCCAAGATAAGATGGTAGTTTGGCATCAGGTTAAGAAAATAATCTCATTGTCAAGCTGGGACAAATAAGTGAAATATGTATGCTGGCAAATACCTATTGTCTCTCAACTCATGCATATTATCCATCCTACTCATTGTTGCCCTCATCCAAAGAGCAATATTTTATCACTCCTGAACACTGGGAAGTGCTGCCAGGGAGGATCCTGCAGAAGGCCTTTGAGCTCTTTTCTTCATGGGGGAAAGTGCATTCGGGGTCCATCAGCACACCAAAATGGTGCAGCTGTGGAATTCTAGGCCTGTGTAAAATGAATATACCTGTAAGAACAAGTAAAATCTTTTCAGCTGAAAGCTATAGCACTGTGCTGTCTTTTTTTTCTTCTTCCTTTCTTTTTGTGTGTGCGTGAAGTACAGATTGTAGATGTGAGATACCTGGATTAGACAGGTTTAACTAAGCCAACTGGGAAGTTCACCGTTGGATTGTTTCCATTTATTTCAGTGCATTTTGAATCAGGCCCCAAAATTACCTGACATGCCAGACTGACACAGGTTCTTGGCTCACTCGATACAGGAATCGGTGGGGGTTTTTTGAAGTGTTGGCCAGTTGTCTTTAAGGGAGAAATCTTTCCACCTACTCCCCCCAAATTCACATGGTCATATTCTTGAAATGTTTTCTTTCACTGATAGAATCACTTATAGAATCTGCAGAGATGCAAGCAGCTTTTTGGTGAGGGGTTACATTTCCCTCAAAGCTTGACTCAATATGTTGGTTAGTAGAGAAGTCATTACTTTTAAGTTGATGGTGTGTGGGTTATAAGGGCACATTGTTTCTTTACCATTTGGTGTTAAAACAAAGAAGCCAAGTAAACCTTTAAGAAGGACAAGGAACCCTGGGGTAGAAGCCACCTGCTGGCCAAGCTATTTCATCCTTTGCAAATCTTTGCAAATTTGCAAAATCAGGGAAGAAAAAATCCTCTACCCCAAAACTGCTACACTGTGATCCTTTTACCATCTAATTTATGTTAAAATAGAGATTCCAAGAGTGCCCAAGTTGATTCAAAGACTAAAGTGCAAAATCTTGGAGTTTTCTCAGTAACTGTCCAATCTTTTCACGCAGGAGTGAAATATAACTTGACTCCTTTACACAGGGAGGCTATTTGCATTAACAAATTGCCTGTGCTGTAAAAATGTGTTGATATAGGCATTTTTTTTCTTTTGTTCTTGAAACAAAGCTTGACTTTGTAAGGACTTTCTGTAATCTTGACCCATGCAAGTGGAATGTATGGGCTACTCACAGCAAGACCTGTCAATAGTCTCCAGTTCCTACTTTTGTTTCAACTGGCATCAGCAGAAGTACATTATCTACTTTACAGGATAAATTTTATTTATTGCTTTTAGACAAATGGCCTTACCATATAAAATATATATTAACCATCTTAGCTCATATTGTGTACAGAAGCTCAAATAGTCTTTGCCACCGACACAGAATGTCAGAAATTAGAAACAGATGGTAATTACTGGGAAGAAAGATGAGGTTTTAGAGGAGAATTAATGCAGTGCATTCCAGAGCACATATAGTATTTTTAACATGAAAATTAATGGCTATTATTAGGTTCACCTTGAAAGTGAAGCAATAGGTTTTTAAATGCTGACATAGTTTGTGAAGGGACCAGTGTGACTGATAGGGACCTCAGACTAAACTAGATACTTTCTTCTATGTTTTGTTTTGCAAGGTTATGGTTCTTGCATTTATCCATTTCTCCGTTTTCGCCTACCTTCATTAATCATTCAGGCATATATGCTTTTTGTCTATTGTGCTTGACACAAAAGAAAATACATAACTATTTTCAGTCATGGACTGCATATTTATAAATCCCAAACATTACATTGTGCTTCCCCATCTTATTGCTTAGACATTGTTGCAGTTTTCATTCACATCCACTATATGCTCTGTAACAGGCCTTTATTAAATGATAATTGTTTTTTAATATAGATGCTAGATACTGTCTTCAGAATGTTCCACCTTGTGATTCCTTTTTCAAGCAGAAAGGAACTTCTACAAAATGCTGCCACGTTTTAGTGTTCAGCAAATGCATTTTCAGAAATAAAGAATTCACAGTCATTTCTGCTCCGTTAATTCAGATGTTTTACACAAAATGATGCTTGTGGATATTTCTCAGCCAAAGGGGATGCTTTTAAAAAATAATATAAAGATTTTTCTGTGTGTATCTTTGTAGATTTCAGGTGTCTTCAAGACTCTGGGTCCCCTACTAGTGTTATTTTCTTAGTTTATTTAAAGCTCTCCCTTTTACACTGACAGATAATGATACCATCAACTCTTGTACTAAGTCAAGACTTAGCTATAATACATTAACAATTTTACTGAAATGTCAATCAGTAAAGCCCAACTGCTGTCTAAACACTTCATGCCTTTGGATTCACTTGAGGATGAACTGATGTTTCGCATCAGATTTTCTTTAACAACAGGTGCTTTGCCAGTCCCTACTATTGCAAGATAAGATACTTTGGAGGATCTCAGTTTTTGCTGAACCTGTAGACAGGAAAGTTCCTGATTCTTTCCTCTCAGTAATCCCAAAGATCCTGCCCAGCAGTGAAAATAAATAAAATGTTAGTGACAATAAGGTTTGTTGATCTTCTATAACCATGGTATGCATATTGCTTCTGTTTGTGGTGGGCAACATTCCCCTCAAGAGGAAGGCAGGATCAAAACACAAGGTATTGAGAGCCCACAACTGCTTCTGAGGAGGGATGGTGATGGCAGCAGCAGACCACAAGCTTCTGGAATATGTGGCCCCTGACAACTGGTGATAATCTGTTCCTGACTGTGTGTCTCAGAAGCCCAAGCCTAGAAAAATTTCCAGACTCAAAAAGAAATTTGAAGGGAGGCATGCAAGCTTAGTTTCAGCCTGCAGGAACGGAAGAGAGAACCGCTTTAGCAAAGGGTAGTGAGAGCCCAACTTTAAAAAGTCCGGTACAATTCAGAACTGTAAATGCTGAGGCCTCATGTCAGAGACATATTCAAAATCTAATTTAAGTGTATTAGACCCTATTTTTGGGGTACATTTAAAAAAAAATAAACTCCAGAAATTAGTTGTCTAGATGATAGGAAAAGTTTTGCAAGGAAAGTTGTCTGGGGTTTTGTCTGGAATATTCCTATTAAACATGTGTATGGTAAATTTGGCAAGAGGAAGCTCTACACAGCCTAAGACACAGCTTATGTGGTTGTGGCAAAGCAGTATACAGCAACTAAGGACCAGTTCAGTCTACATCTTGGAAAACAGAATCTAAATTTATTATAGCTTCAACTCAGTTACACTTATGAGTCCAGTAGAAGAAGTGAAAAGGAAGATACAGGCTGTATCCCCTCCATGGTGTCACATCCTGCCTCCTCTTTTGTAGAGAGAAGTATTTCCAATGCTGAGTTAAACATCATAGACAGCAAGAGTAGAGAGTCCTGAGCAAAACCCTTTAGTACTCACCTTTATGAGTGTGAATATCACTTCTTAAGGACCAACAATCAAGTGTTAGAAATATTGTACTTAAATGTACTTAAATATTTTGTTGGATCAGTTCCTGACTTCTTATTGCAAAAGCAGTCTAATAAAAAGTCCTTCAATCCAGAAAGGTCCAAGCAACAAGAAGCGATCTCTGGATTTAGTGCTGGCCTTACTTCCCAACTCAGCAGTAGGTATGCTTAACAAGGAACAGCCTCGGTGATTATTTTATTTGCAGTCTGATCCATGGGATTACATGGCCAAATTTAACAAAGTGGTAGTCTTTCCTTTCAGGTTTCATCAGAACTTCAGCACATCCCCAGGGGCCAAGTTGAAAGAACCACAGTTTTGAAGTCAGCCCTTTCATTGATTTGTTGAAGCAAGCAGTAAAACCAAACATACTAAGCAAGGCAGTCTTCTAAGTTATGAGAATGGAGGTTCATGCTAACAGAATTTTATTCCCTCTTCCCTAGGATCATATACATTAGTATTTTGGACACTTTTTCTGGGAACTTAATCACTTTTTAGTGTGAAGTAGCAGGTATGTCCTATATTAAGAGCACTCAGTTTTGTCATGAATTTATCTTTAAATCTAATAATGGATCCAGAAAAAAAAAAGTAAATTCTGTTTGCAAAATTAGTTTCTGGTGCTAGGTTTAAATCCTTCAAATTCTATATGTGTTTGCAGTGGACTCTTTTCTGGACTCAGGCAGGGCAGATGGCTAAGGGTAGTCAGACTATGATCAGACTCTTGTTTTGTTTGTAATGTAAAATGCCTGCAATCTATACTCCCAAGAATGCTTCCCATCCGGGAAGCCTGGGTTCAGGTATGTACCCTAACCACATCCTACTCCTGTGATCCTCTAAGGTGCTGGTTTATAAGAGGTCCTTCTCCCTCTCCTCCAAATCTCAGGTTGTATGCTAAGGAAGTTAAAATTAATGGCTCAGAGAGGATCGTGACAGGTTCATGACAAGGACCGAATCTCGGAAAGGGTTCAGAAGTGCATGACAGTGTGAATCAAAAAATAAACCTGGAATTTAAGCTAGATACTGCCTCTGAGACCTGCCTTGTCTTCAGTACCCAGTTCTATCAGAAGCATGAACAGCTTCTGGTATGGCCATTGTTTGGAAGTGAAGTCAGCAGTTCAGGGCTCCAGACCACATTTACTGGTGTGTTTATTTATTTGACTTCTCCTATCTCTGTTTTTTTTGTTAGTGAAGTCCCAGTTCTTCTGGCATCACTCACTACTGTGTCAGACATATTTGTTCTTAATTGATATAATTAGAACTTCAGCATTTGTCATAGTTATGTAACATATAAGTATTGTTCCCCTCCCCTAATCATGCAGTAATCCCTGTCTGACTTCACTGTCTTTCCCAGTCAAGGTCTTAGACTTTCAATTCCATTTTCCAATGCTAACGTAAATGAATGTATTTCTCTTGAACAACTATATGCAGACATATATTTAAGCTCATAATCCAGTCAGTATCAGTTTATATTACTTATTCGGCTTGGTGATATTCTTGTTCATTTTATATTGTGTCCTTTCATAATTTACAAAATTATTAGTAAATCCATGTGTGGCCTCTATGTCACATCCACTGGCATTTGAGTGACATAGTTCATTCCTCTATATTGCATTAAGAAGGTATAGAACAGGTAGTTATACTACTTCTGTTAATTTTGCTTGCAAAAAATAATGCATCACAGCTTGCAGGAAGACCAACAGATACTTCAACTTGTATTCAGCTTCAGTTTGCAAGTGAAGTGGGAAGACTGGGAGCATGAGAGGGCCTCCCACTAGGTTTAGTGTACCTTATACAAAAGACACTTCAATCTTTGATTGTTTATGTTGACTTGTGATGGGCAGAGTGAGGAACTATGCTCTCATGTACACACAGAAGTATATAGAGAAAAACAGTTGTTAACGTGTTGTTCCCTTGTGCTGGCTCACCCATTTACTTCAGTTGTGCAAGTGTTCCATCAAGGAAACAGGTGGGCATACTCACACACACAAATACGATATTGAAATAACCACTAGAACCCTAGCTAAAATAATCTTTGACACTTAGAGTTAACACTATAACAGAAGCCAAGGCATTTCAGGGACCTACTGACAGATGGCATTATTATTTTTCCTACCAGACTTTACTTTCATTGCTCTGTTTATGCAGATAATAGCAGCTTCAATGCCTGAAGCTGTAACTATGATATACTCAAGGTGCTCTTTGGAAACCTGTAGTCTAACATTTAACCTAGTCTAATCTTTATTCCAAGATTTTGTTAAAGTAATAATATAACTTCCCTTTAGCCGACTTTATGGTTTACCAGATATGCTACATTACTGGGAGTCCTGAAGTGTTTCATTATAATATTCATTAATTAACTGCATTATAACCCTTCTAGAACTATTTTTTGGTGAGGTGTTTGGGTTTTTTAATGTATTACTTGTTGATAGCTACAGATATTTCAGCATTTCTGTTTAGTTTCCAGTCTATATTTTTTCCTAGGCATACATGCTATCTTGAAATGTAAATTAACTTCTTTCTGCAACAAACTGGGCTCTCTGCCACAATCTAGATTCCTTTTAGATATGCTAGTAGGTCCACTTTTTTTTTTCCAAACAAAACCTGGACATAAACCACAAAAATAGCTTATTTTAACCTAGAATGAATTATAAGCAACAAAATATCTGAGAAACCCTCCTCTCATCCTTGTCATCCTATACCCTCAAAACACATTTGAAAGAAATACATTTCATTTATCATTTCATTTATCAGATAGTTTTTAAAACTCCTATCTGATTCCCTATATTTTGAGCAACCTCTAAGGCATAATGAATCTTTTAAAATGATACTTTAACATTCTGCTAAAGACTCCTACTGCACACTAAAGTGCTGATGATACTTCTGTCAAAAATTGTGGATATTTGAAATGGAGAAGCTCATATACTCCATTCTCCTCTCAAAGTTAAATTGTTCCCTACACTAAATCTCTTAGCAGTTTATTCATTTTAGTTTAAAAATACTGAATAATAGTATTTTCACTACTTCCTCTGGGTAACAGAGTGCTGAAAATAATATAAAATTCTCTGGTCTTTGCCTTTGTGAAAAATTTGTATTATTTGAGTATGTTTGGGGTTTCTTTTTTCTTTTAAAAGATTGTGCTTATAGAGATATCTGGACTGAACACAGCACACATCCTTATGCCACCAACCCCTGCTTGTGGAAGGTTCATGGTAAGGGAACTCAGAAGCTTGGGGTTTTATGAAAAAGGTGGTTTTCCCTAAGCAAGGCTGGAAGAAGCATTCCATGGAGGGCAAACCAGAGTCAACAATGGGTTCCAATACTCCTGGGCTAACTAAAAGAAGGCATCCAGCACCTCTGCTGCTACTGTGACTCCAGAGATGATGAGGTTTTTTCATTAAGTTTGTGGTTGAACATGCAAAACTGATTGTTTAGAATTGTGCAGACTGTTGCTTTGTAAGTGTATATTACATTTGAACATTTTGTCCATCTGTAAAAAAGCTTTTCATTTAAAGGAGATTGCTGGTGCAATAGCATTTATCACATTCTCCAAGAAGGAAATTTTTGTAACATTGCATAATACTGACTGCTTCTAACAAATAAGAAATTTTAAACAGTTCTTAATCAAACTTCAGTCTTGAAGTGGGAAAGCTGTGAAATCCCAGACTGGTGTGAGTAGGGGCAGAAAACTCCACCTCTTAGAGGGACCTGGACGGAGGCAGAAGGCAAGTTTGTAAAAGTACCGCTTTCAACCATCCCTGCGGTAACAGCTGGGCTTGGACACGTCACAGTCAAAAGTATTGGATAGACAGAATGTCTATGTCAATAGCAGTAAATTAAAGATGCTTGGGATTGTTCTTTTGGCAATGAAGCCAGCTGGCATTCAGTAGACCATGTCCAAAACTGCCTATGAGAAATTATGTAGCTGGACACAAACAACCTGTTTGAAATGATCCTTGGTCTATCTAGTCCCTGAGTCTCACCAGGACCTGTCAGAAAGTGAACTAGCAATTGTGCAACAAAAAGGAACCATGAACCTTTCTTACAACTTAGTTATATATACAATCCAATTTCAGTAACTAGGAATGTTTCCTGGCACTCTTTATTTAACTGAACATATATAACTATTATAATGCTATTACAAAAGACTTCAGTGACCTAAACAGTTGCAAATAATAGCCACAGTATCACTTCAATATTTTAACATAGCATTTTTTAAGTACAGGTCCATTGCTATACAGGCTGTGATGATAGTTTTGTTTAATGTAAATAGAAAAAAAATGCTTTACATTTTTAGAAAATGAAGCATCCAATTAAAATTTCATGAGATTCCATTTCAAGATTAGTCTCCAGAGAGCAAAAGCAAGTCATCTGCACAAAAGTCTTGTGCAATATTTTTAAGGAAAATGTTCATTCCTTCATTAAATGGGCAGAATTTTTTTCCAGTCCTCTTTTGTTTCCATTTTGCATTTTATCTTTTTATTTCCCTAATTCATGCTACGTAGAGGAAGTTCTGACACTCTCCAGCTGTTAATTCAATTACCCAGTGTTTCATTCCTATTTCACTATTGGTTTTGCCTGTTTTATGCAGCTGAGGCCAGACATTGGGAAAGCATAAGAGAAATGTACAAAAAGGATTCTGGCCACCTAGCTTGTTTCAAGCAAAAAAAAATGTGTGAATGTATTTTGCAACTGCTAAGTCAGCAGTTTCCACAGTAAAGTTATTGCTACCCATAGCCCAGTAAAAGACCTTGTTAAGAATTTTTGGAAAGTCTTACTTTGCTGTATTGTTTACTACATTAACTCTTCCATATATATCGTGTCATGCAATGTAATTATTTTTACCTGAAAAAAGACAACTGAAAAACTGAGAGGCACAATATAAATTCTTCAGCTGAAATTCTAACAATTTAACTAGAATTTTTTTTTTTACCTGAAAAACTGTTGCATCACACTTTGTTACTAATTTTGTGTTGTCCTGTAATTCCAACACTTTGTCGCCAACTATGCAGACGTATGTCTGGAATTCCACTCTTTGGCACAGCCTATCTATCTGATTCAGTCTTACACTTCGGACTTTCTAGTACTCAGAGCCCCCAATTATCTTCTGTGAATTTGCCTAATTCATTATGACTCACATTTTTATAATTAATGCTAGTCATGTTTTCAGTTAGATCCTGTTTCTTCCATAATATCCTAGGAATTGGGATGCATATCCAGGAATATGATATTCGTGGTCCGATTTCTCTTTAAACCTTGTAGAAATCTTGAAGAAGCTATTTTCATCTTGACTTCTGGTGAGGAATACCACAACAAATTGGGCTTGCCTGGAAAGCCCCAAGTTTTCAGAGGTTCTGAGAAAATCAAATTCCAAGCAAACTAGTGCATCACTATAGACTTAAGTCAGGAGAGACATCTGAGAGCTACAACTTCTTACATCTAATTGCCATCTTCCTCTAAATGCAAACCCCACTAATGATTTATTGGAAAACTGTGACACTTCCATTTTGCTTTATCGTTAATTCTTCATATTTAAGTAGGAAGCATATTCATTCCAATGGATGAAAGGAAACAAAACAAAGGTTGAAATGTTGATAGAGGCGCAGAATCACCCAAGAAGATTGCCAGGCAGCATGACATTACTACAGCCTAAGATGCTCAGACCAATTAAAGAATTAATTTTCTAACCCAAATTCAGCTGAAAAAACCCAAACACTTCAGGTATATCCTAGAGATCTGCTCAGGATAGAGCAGTCCATCCCAGCAATAGAATAGAAAAGTCTTACTGGAGAGCAAGTCTCCATTTCAGAGCATATATTTGTCTGTGGTCAGGGAACTGATCTACTTAGTATGTCTCTAGCTATGCAAATGCATAGACCTAAATATAATATGCTGGCACTCTTTGTGCACTGTTGCTCAAAAATATTTCTAGAGGATTCTTTTCCTCTAGCTTTTCAATGCCATTCCTATAGACATGGGTATACACTTGTCTCTACAAAGAACCTACCTTTGTGCTTAGTGACTCCTCTTTTGGAAAATTCTATATTGAACTGAGAGTTGTTGTTGGTAGAGGTGGAATCTCTGTTTTTTGGCAAGCTGGATGTTTTACTTTGCAATAATGGCTCCTGTTTTATGAATCTCTCCAGAGGGCATGGTGATGTCCTTTAACATTTCAACACATCTCAAAAATAATTAGAAATAGGCGACAGTAAGTGGATATTTATGCTCAAATCCCTGTTATTAGGTCACATATGGTCTAAATTGCAGGACTCAAAATAACAGTCAAGAATAACATGCTTTGAAAGTGTTCACTTGACAAATCTTATAATTATGGTGCACTTCACTACATCTTATAAAATATGTCGTAAACATAAGCTACGTTCCACAAAAACTCGTTCTGTTTCAGGACCTGGCCAAAGCCCAGAAGAGGAAAAAACAAACAAAAATGACACATCAGTATAATTTTAAAATCTCAGAGCAGTTTCAGTGGAGTTGAATTCTGCTGAATCCTATTTTTTTTCAGTGACCTTGTATTAATTTCTCAATATTTTTATCTGTTTATTGCAAGTTCTGAAAAGTTTCCAAGATATATGATAAGAAAATCAGAAGGGTTACACATAGATTGACCAGAAGTGGTTGAGATAATGAAATTATGCAGACCCTTGCAGACTTCTGACATGAAGAATTTTTTTTAGGTCAGTTCATATTAACACACGGATTCAACTCTGCTGCTGTCTCAGAAGACAGAATTCGATAGCTTCACTACTGTAATACTTTTCCAGTTAGATCTTACCCATATTTTTGTTTCTAAAGTTTCTTAACTTTCCTACTCCTCACTGAGTCCTTGTCACATTGGGACTCTGACTTGTGAGATTTATTTAGGGATATAGGGATTTCTTCCTTATATAAGCTGTTTAAATAAAGACAGAGTTACAAGAGCTACTCTAGATGCAAGCTACAGTTTTAGTTCAAACATATTTTATGATCTTCATATAGGAACACTAGGAAGCATTCTTTCATTTGTTTTATTGTCTTGAAAATTTATGAATCTGTAAGAGACCATCTATCTTAGAGATAAAATCTACAGATCCTACAGTAAGTTTAGGAAAAGATGAGTACAAAATTGATGGTGGTGGATGGTGCTACATCCAGTTGGTGCCAGTCACTAATGGTGTTCCCCAGGGCACAGTATCGGGGTCAGTCCTGTTTAGTATCTTTATCCATGATCTGGACAAGAAGATCAAGTGATACCTCAGTAAGTTTGCAGACAACAACAAGTTCTGCAGGAGTCTTGGAGGGCAGAAAGGCTCTGCAGAGGGATCTAGACAGGCTGAATCACTGGGCCACAGCCAGTGGTATGAGGTTCAATCAGGCAAAGTGCCCAGTCCAGTACTTTGATCACAACAACTCTATGCAGTGATACAGGCTGGGGGAAGAGTGGCTAGAAAGTGGCCCAGCAGAAAAGGACCTGGTCAACAGCCAGCTGAACATGAGCCAGAAGGTGGCCAAGAAGACCAATGGCATCCTGGCCTATATCAGAAATATTGTGGCCAGAAGGACCAGGCAATTGTTTGTCTTCCTGTGCTTGGCACCATGAATACTGTGTTCAATGTTACATACTGAATATGGTGACTTCATAACACTTGCATTGGCAAGTGGCACTTATATTACAGGTTACATAACATATGAACCATATGATATCAAACTAATGCAACACTTCAAATGAAAGAGCAAGTCTGCTACTTATGCTACCTTATGACTTTAAAAACACACATTTCTCCAGGAAGTCTGCAATCTAATAAAGTAGTTTACTTATCATGAAGAGGTTTACTGCCCTAACTTTGGTTCTGTGGGTGCAATGGACATAAAAACAGCTCTAAAAATATAAAAATGCAACTACCTAGGAAATGTGCAGAATTGACTTTCAAGTACAAAAGGCTTTTTGCTACTGAAAGTATTGAGTTCTTGTCTGTTAAAGAAGAAAAAGTCTAACATGTAACATCTCTGGATATTAGTCATAAATATTGTAAAAAAAGCCTAGTAAAATGACAATATCAACATAAGATTTCCTCCTTATTATTTCTAGCAGCCTGTGAAAAAAATCTGGGAATCCAAAATCAGAGGAAGCACAATATTCAGCTGTCCAGCATGCAAAAGAATGAAAGAGTTTTCCACAGAAAAAAACATCCTTGGTCTTTTCTTATATACTTTTATCATATTGAGTCTTTATCCTAAATAATCTATATATTTAAAAAGGCATTGGTAGTTGGGTACTTTATTAGTCATGTCAAATTTGTCTTCTGCTTAGATGTATCTTAAACTTTTTTAGTTAAGGTAGGTTTGGATTTTTTAACGCTTTACTAGAAAAAATGTCTGACCTGTGCAGTTTCTACAGTAGTAGAATGTATCTGCTTTTACCTCTCTGCTGGGCATTAACCATGTTCCCTGTGGGATTCCCTTTCACACTTGCTAAAATAATATCATAAAAAAAATGGGAGAGAAATTTATGGTTATATTTTGTTCTTTCCTATGTTTGGATACACATCAACGTCAGGTATATGTAATTTATCCACTTCTTCTGTAAAAATGTCCTTATTTTCTTCAGTGCATATGGTACACCCATCCCAGACTAGCTGGAAGACCGGTATTTTTGTTCCAATCTTAAGCCTTATCTGCAATACTCAAATTATATTTCCCTAGATTTCCGAGGATTTAGGATCAGACTGCCACTATACAGGTAGTAATGATCCATCATTCACTTTATTCAGCCAAGTTGATGATGAAGGATTGTGACCTGTAAGGAAGGCAAAACATGGTTTTATGCCAGAAAACATCAGAATGGAAGTGCTCTATTTATAATGAAATTTTTGTGTATTAGTAATTAGCACCTAGCAGATTAGTAACTGACTTTTTGCTCAGCTTTCTTTCTTTTGTTTTTGTTTGTGTGTTGTTGTTATTGGTTCATCGGTTTTGTTATGTTTTTTTTTTTGTTTTGGTGGGTTTTTTTCTTTTGGGTTTTTTTTTCCCCCAAAAATTCGTTGATTTAGCAACTTAATAATTTAGCAGTTCATTTAGTGATAAACCCAGATCAGTTGGCTGCCGCTTCTGAAATTCAAATGTAACTGATCCATGTGATTTAGAAAATGGACTACTCAGATCATTATGAAATGGTCCAGAAAAAACCAAAGCCTATTTATTTTCCAGGGTTGTTGGAAACTTGTTCGGAACTCCAGTGGTATGTATGAATTTCTATTCATGAAAACTAAAGCAAAAATGACAGTGCAGGATTTTATTCTATCTATGCTGTAATGTACATTTAAAAAAAAAGAAAAAGGATCTTAAAACTGCAATTTTTGGACACAATCAATGTAGAAGTTTGGATTATCAGAAGGGATAATGCTTTTTGTAACTGGGACATTTGTTTATGGCAAAATTCTAGGTTAAAATAAACAGAACTCTTCCTAAATACTCTGAATAGTCAGATGGCCTTACTTTTCTTTGTCTAAACAACTAAATCTTTGATGTCTGCGTAAATACCATGATATGTAACTGGCCCTCCAAGGCATTTCTAGTCTAATTGAAATTTACTAAATATCCCATCTGAAAGTTCTTTTTGAATTGCCAGTGAAAAGTGAGCTTGTAAATTGTTTCTGTGCACAAAGTAAGTAATTATGAATTAGGCATACTCTGATGCTAATTCCACTTAGTCATTCACATTTTCCACTGGTGTGAACTTTTAAAGATAGTGAAACTTCAGAGGGCACTGAAAATTAGAGTTTAGTATTTCCTATTACTTGGTATATTTTTGTTGCTACATTTGTAAAGTATGGAGAAACTATTCCACATTACACATATTCTACATATATAGTACTAGTCCGTGCTACCTATACTATGCATACTATAACATTCCAAAACTACTATTCAGTGGTTTTACAAGCTTCCAGTCTTTTGCTTCAGGAGAAAATCTTCCTGTTTAATACAGATATTGTCATGAACTTTGACAATACAATACCAGCACTTGTTAGTGCAGGTCTCTATGTCCCATGCAGATTACTGGATGTATTAAATCCACTCCTTTGCTGCAGTAATCAAGGAATACCTGAAAAATATACACTTCTGTTAGAGGCTGCATGCCTGAATTCCCCTTCCACCCCTTTAAATATACCATGTTTCAGGTAGCCATTTTTATGTCCTTTCAGCAGCAGTTCCTCATCACTGAGATTTTTCGATTCTGTGACTTTCTGGAAAGAAAGTGAACTTAGCCTAGAAAATTTCTGTGTATTCAAGATGCTGCACACTTCACATAATGTTAAAAAGTGTCTGGAATTTATAAATTATAGGACTTAATTTACAGATCAGTAAAATGGATTATTTACTTGACTTCTAAAAATAGAATTGAAAAACAAAACTAAAAATGCCCCCAGACTAGGAATGTTTTTACTGTAAAACAGTTCCAACAATTTGACCTATTGGCCAAACCTACTCAAACAGGCATAAAAAAATGGCCTGCCAAAGCATGGAAACATTGGAGTGAGGAACTGTGAGCCCTATCACCCCCAGATTCCTACACACAATGGGTTTTTGCAAACAGTTCGTTTACCTTTTTTTTTTTCTCCTGTATAGTCTTTTTAGGTACAAAATTAAATTACTCCTTATGCAAATACTAATATTCTAGACATGAGTTTTCTTTTAAATGATTATTTTAAAATCCAGGAATTTATTATGCTATACATATTTATTATCAGGAACATCAGTAGCACAATACCATGAACACTTGTAATGGTTCATAAATCATAAATAACAGGTTGCAATTCATAATTTTTCTAATATGTGCCTAGAAACAATCGTGGAAGAAATAAGCTTAATGAAAGTATTGCACTATTTGATGCTTGATTGTATATTAATCGGAGAAAGAAGTGTTTTTATTACATTATGTGCTCTTTTTGGTTCACATATTCTGAAAGCTTAGTCGTCCTTATTACTTCAATTCCTAATGGCATAAATAGAAAAGAAATATGATTTGCAAAGGGTGCTATATAGAAATGTCACAAAGAGAAGGCTCTGATTGTTACGATTTTTTTTAATTGCCATTTTACATTGGTTTCATAGTGCATGTCTGCTGAGACTGATGCTGCTAGTAAAACCACTGTCAAATATCACTGCAGAAAAAGTTGCATTAGTTTATGTTATGCCCATGCTCCAAACCTTATTTTGGTTTATTTTAATCACATTTCTTCTGGAAACAAGCCCCTTCACAGAGGAACCCAGAGATGAAGTTATGAGCAATTCCCATCCATGTCAGTGAAAAATTAATTTCCTAAGTTGAACTTGCTTCTGAAGGCTCTGTAAAATAAAGTAGTTGACTCTGTACCTGGTTGAAGCAAATGAGACAATTTCTTCTACTAACTCTTCTGTGAAGTGATAGCTTCCAGCAAGGAGAGATAGCAAACAGCTGGCAGACATAGGCAGTGGAAAGGAGTTACCTCAGCCTTCACACTTTTCTGCACTGGCTGCCTAGTCAATGCCTGAGGCTTCTGGACAATGAGGAGTAAAAGATTTGCCTTACCTTTCTTGTCCACATCAGTCTGTTTGTAGGGACAAAGCACTTAATATCTTGGTAAACATGGATAAGCTGGTCATTTCCTTGACCTTCCCATCCCTGTGCTGCAAATGTTTCTCTGTACTAAAGGGGAGGGATATTAGTGCATCACTCAGTTCTGGACTCTGCCTGTCTTCTAGCTCAGTCCCTGTTATTTACAAGTAGATTATCTCTTAATTATTTTTCAGATTTATGCACTATCCTATTTTAGACAGATTTCTATAGAGGAATCTTTCTGAGATAGACCATTTGCTCATGATTCTTTTCTTATTGACTGATTTTTTTTAATTGCACTTGATTTTCTTCAGCGTAACCGCCTCATCTGTACCACTGAAATAAATGAAAATTCTAAGATTAATTTAAAAACATACTTTCAAAAAAAAAGCCAAAAAAGGAGAAGGCATATGTTCTCAGCACCATCTGATGTCACCATAAATGTATAAAAGTCTCCAAAATAATAGGTCTCAAATGTTCCCAGAACTCGGTGTAAAATGAATGTTTACATCAGCTGTTCTATCAATCTCAGCAACTCATCCACTGGAAATTTCAGATCACATGTCTTTCTTAAAATTGGAATGAAATGTAACCCTCCCTAAGAAAAATGTTTTCCATCTGATTTCTGCTTTCCATTTAGAATGCGTAAGCAGTATAGTGACCTTAAGACCTTCTGATTTAGGTTAAAACTATGCACTGTCTTGAGAAATGCCTAATTTATACAGTTTTAAATTTTTTGTCAGTCCTTGGCACTAATCCTTGGTAACCTGGATGTGTTTGCCACTATTTTCTGCATGAAAAAGGCATGCAGACAGGCTTGTATTGCTCACAGGGATTTTTTAGTAACAGATTTGTTATTCAGTTACAAAGTTTGAAACTGATCAGTTTTGCCTCAAGTCCTCCTCTGATTGCATATGCAATATTGCAACCCAGAAAAGCATTGCTTTGGGGTTCTATTTAGTTGCTAAGATTCCTGTTTCTATTTCAGAAATGAGTACAGGACAGTAACCTAAAGGCAGTAGCTTGACCACACTAGCTGTTCAAGTAAGAGATTAGTGCTGAATCACATCCTTTCAAACCACTTTTTATGAGCTACTTCTTTTTAACATTATCATTTACATTCAGAGTTGTGAAAATTAGGTCTTACAGGGTAAGTTTTGCAGGCTAGGACTGGAAAAACCAATGATGGAAAGGTCATTTGAAACATATGCTTATATCCTTATGTTACAGTTTTGGCTTGTACAACTGTGGGAACTTAGTTCAATGTCTGTCTGACCCATCTACATCCCTTGTCTTCAACCAGACCCCAAATATTTGCATACCTGTGTCTTTATAAAAAGCAAGATATAGAAATATCTTTTTGTCCCTATGTGACAAATGCATTAGGTTCCCATTGGGCTTCTGGTATGTGTCCCATGACTTCATAACACATCAGAAATTGCTACATTTCCTGGATACCCCTGGTCCCTGGACCACATTTTCCCCACACTTGACCTGTGACATGCCAACAAGCAGATTGGAATGTTAAGCTGAATGGAGAAGCTCAGACTGGTAGTGCATTGGAAAGCTAGCCACTTCTTGATGTGTTCAGTTGTTTGATTTTCCATCACGTGCTTTTCTGAGGAAGCTTTAGCATTGCCTAAACCCTTTAAGTCAACCTAAGATTAAAGAGAAATACAAGAACATGTTCACATGACCTATCTTAGGAGCTATCTCATAAAAGGACTCACTTTACTGTGATGCCTACTTTTCTCCACTGTCCAAAAAGGGAAATTCACATGTATAAACTAAGACAGACGATTTCACCCTCAGTATATACATTTCAATGGGAATGACATCCATCTACTCAACCTTATATGTATATCAACCTCTACATAAACAGATACAACATTGCTATTGGAGTAATGCACTTAGCTTTTTTCTGGTTTTTGATTGATAACAGCCATAAATGTAGTCAACTATTTGGGGTAATTTGTTGTGATTGATCCTCAAAATCCTTGATCTGCATATTCCAGACAGGCTGACCTTTCTCTCCAAGAAAGGAATCCCTATCCATCTTTTTATTCATCGCACGCATTAAAAACTTCACTGTGGGATTTAAGCAGCCATTTCCATCAATCAATTATTTAATGTTGATAATCAAATGAGCTCTTAAAGTAGTGGCTGCCAAATCCCTGAAGTCCAAATGGTTATAAATATAATCCCTTGAGCAACCATGTGTAGCAAGCAAATTAATAAGTATCTTGATTGATTCGTGGATAGCTTACAGAGAGAAAAATATTGTAATGGAATACAAAATATAGATCATATACCAGGAATTGCTGAATGACTGCCAGATCTTCTACACTGACCACCTACAATGCATAGGTATCAGCATCATATTGCAGCAACACCCCATGGAGAAGAATTTAAGTTCTTTAACAGTAGGTTGGATTAGAAGACTCCATGGAACAATTTTGTTTTCTCATTTGTTCATTTATGAGACATCCAGAGTCAGATGCTGGGAAAAGTGATATTTTTATATTATACATTTTTATATTTGAATTCTCCCCTCCTTTGAGACTGACTTGATTACTCATGATCTCGAACTCATATTATTCCCTTGAGAGAGAACCCAGGGTTCTCTTCTGAGGCAAGACAACTCGCTCAAAGAAACTAATTCTTAAAAAATAAGGTCAGAGTAATTTCTAGCTTTCTTGGCCTATAAATCAAGGTACAAACAGGGAAATTGAGTTCTTTTTCACTGTAGAGGAACAGAAGCAGCTTGGATGTCCCTGGTCTTGGCAAACACATTATGCAGCCTCCTACCAACTCTCCATCTAAACTTAAAGAATCTCACATTCTCACAATATCCTGTTTCACATCACATTCAGTTTACAGCACAATCCACTATTGCCATAAAATCAAGAACATTATCAACTGCCTCTTCTCTACTGTGTTGAATTTCCAGCAGACATCCGGCAGGTTAAAGTCACCCACAGGGACAAGGGCTGGTGATTTTGAGACATCCACCAGCTGCTTGTGACTCAAAATTTAATTTTTCTACTATTTAAATAGCCACACTTGTACAATATGATAATGTAATTAAGTATCAGGGACAATATCATATAAGAGAAAGGATTCACTTTTGACTTCTTTGCAGAAGATAGCATATAAAAAATTCTTGTCACCCATATGAGTTCTCTGTAAGTGTTTCCAAGCTGACTACTTTTATCTATTGCTGTTGCTTCAGCCTTATTAGTGTTTACCAATACTATGTCCAACATTTTACTCTATAAGGTTCGGGTGTGTAAAGTCTGCTTTGGCCCTCATATCAGTCTGACAGCTGAATAACACCTTTTATTTCCTTCAGAAGGTGAGAAAATTGTTCAAAACATTTCTTAATTAAAGGAAGTAGAAAGGAAAAGGTTTTACTCAAGGTCATTGTTTACTGTGAAAGTGACTGTGATAAGGACTGAGTCATAGCAGTGATTTCTAACACAGTTGCTAATAATTGGTAGCCGGGTGAAAAGTAGCATAATTTTGGGGAGTAGCCAGCTATTAGTCCCTGAAATGAGGTCAGGCACACACCCCGCCCCTTTTACCTTAACATTAGTCCTGGACTAATGACAATTAGCCATAGAGACAGTAAAGAAGCAAACCCAATATCCTACATGAGAATTTCAGACAGCCACAGAGCTAGCCATCAGTCTTCACCCAGACTTCTTGCCCCGTGGTTTCCTTGGAGATGGGTGCAATATTAATGCCATAAAAATTTCTTATTTCTCTTAACAGTTTGGACTAATATAGCCTCCACTGAAGTTGAAGAAGTGAATTATTAAACTGTGTCTCCAGGATTTCACTCACTGGTATGCTATGCCCAGTTATTACACATATAAAAGACTAGCAGAGCTTTAGATTTCTCCTCTGCTTTGCCAAGTTCTCCCAGATAGAAACTGGTTTAAGCTGTAAATATTATTCTTTCAGCACTTTAAGAACATAAAAATGAACTTTTAAGGGCTTCTTAACAATCTTCACTTACTTAGAGCGTTTTTCTTTTTTCTTCTGTATTGAGAGTAAATGAACCAGACTGAAAGCTTAAACACAATTCTCAGTTTCTACTCACAGTTCTCAAAATTGGTATTTCTCAGGTGGGATATTCAGATATAGACTCTTCAAAACCAAAGTTGGTGTGATACTTCAGGTTGATTTCTATGGACAGAAATATTTTGGGTATATATCATATGAATGACCAATCATATTATGAAGCATGCTACCTTCCAACCTACAGGATTTCTCAGTGGATCCATGGATGCTCAAAAAAAACCTTCTTCCAAATCTTGTTTTATCCATGAGCAAAAAATTTTATACTGGCAACCTAATCCTGTAAGTCAACCAACCAATTATTCCTATTTACCAGCAACAGAAAGGTTTCTGTATTCAGTTATTCCTTAGATGCAACATGGAAACCACACAGATTTCCTTTGGTCATTCACCTCAGTAAGACAATAAGTGTAAATTAAGTTTGCTTTACTGATGAAACTTTGTCCCAAAACAGTGTGTACAGAGCATATGTTTTGAATTGACTGTACATGCATAGAAATAGAATATTCCCTCATTCCTAATCAAAACACGTACTAGTACATTTTAGGACACTTTTCTTCTTAGCCAGCTTGAGTGTTGATTTATATTTAACCAAATGTTCCTTTCTATAGGAATTCTGAATCAATTCTAAGGAAGCAAACATCTCTGCATTCTCCAGATAATGTGCATGGCAGAAATATCAGAAATGTGTGAATTATTTAGGAATGTGTGGATTCAGCAGACTATGTATGCTTTCCATGCCTAAATAATCTAAACCAGAAAATTCAATGTGAAGTGTTCCTCCCTATTACCCAACCAACCTGAGGTAAAGTAATGACTTTCTGAATCCTGGACACTCCAGGAACAGTTCCATTGTTCTTATTCATCCTGAGGCTGATTGGGCTTTCTCTGAATGCTGGGATTCAGTATACATCTACTTTAGTGCCTGGCTCTCACTGGCTGCTCCCACAGGTGGCAGAAAGCGGTGGTCAGCAGAACCACCAAGTTTGTATGTGGGGACTGGCTCAGGTCCTGTAAAGAAACTGAACTTAAATGGAAAAATCAAATTAAAAAGCAAGGGTTATAAACTATCATCTCTAAACCCCAAAGGAGAGGGATGTTAGAGCTTAGTCCCTAACTAAGAATACTGACTTGCTTTGTCATGAAGCTGATCAGCTAACAAGTTTCTTTAGCTTCTGTGTATCATTATTTGGCCTGTGCACCAGACTAGGTTTTGAGAGAAAGGAGTGGTTTTGTCTTTAATGCTGTAGATTGGTTTACAGTAAACATAGGCATGTTATTCAGTTTCTTTCCTTCCTTTTTCCAAAATAGGGAACAATATTATCAAGATGCCTCAAACCTCAGTTCTACGTTTTTTACTACATACAGACAGTTATTATGATGATGGATGGTAGTAAGGAAAGAGACAGTGCAAATATCCTTACCATGAAGAAATATCCCATGAATGTGAATTTTGTTCACCTAACAGTAAATGAGCAATTTGTAATGATTTCAGCAGTTGGCCATTTAGTAGTAAAACCTTCAGGCCTACAAAATGGGCAGAAACTGCTACAGTTATTTTTTCACACAGCTGAGATCAGGATTTGACCCTTACATTTAAATTGCCCTGATGAGTTCTGCTTCTAAAAATAATCTAGAAACAGATTGCAGAGGGTGAATGGTATGCTGAAATACTAGCTCATCTATGAAATTTTTTCTTATTAAAATTTAAAAGAGAATTTCCCACACTGTCTCCCTCTTCTATTTCAGCTCCAGCAGTTTACAGTAAGAATTGATGGTTAATAAAATAATATGCCAGATGAACTGAAGGCAGAGTTTAACTAATGTTGGTTATGGCCTATTTACAATGCTGGCTGCAAAACTCAACCCTCCCCTATTATTCCATAAGCCTAAGTGAATATTTTTACTTAGACTACGGAAAAGTGATATTTTTCAATGCACTTGTCCAAACAGACATCTGTCTTCAAGGGATGTTGTGGGCAACAGTGTGCTGTGCCCTTTCATGAGTGCTTATAATTATGGTACTTTTTGTTCTTATCATCACTTTTGGCAGAAGATTTGCCTTTTTGCAGTTGAAAATAACTACAACAGCAGTATTTGCGTGATATGAGTGTGAGCTGTGGGCTTTGCATTGTGCTTCAGTGTGAGAACTTATGTTTCCTCTGAAGAGCTCATATTAGCACAACATGGAGGGCCTTCTATGAACACCAAACCTTCACAAATCTGTGTTTGATATTTTGCCATCTTGCAAAGACACTGCAGCAACTCTGATTAATTTGCCCCTTTCTATTAATGTTCATGTTTTGTACATAAGTAAGCAAGACAGGCTGTGGTCTGGACTCCCTCTTCTATATTTTTGCTCCCTGCTAAATGTTTTGTAAGACCATATTTCCCCTTTCCAGGGACTCCCACAGCCTCAGTCCAGTTGTTTTTTCCAGAGTGTTAAAATTACTAGAGGCTTTAGGAGACAGGGAGCCACAACGTCCCTAAGAGCAGTTGAAAAGGTAAAATGACTGAGGTTAGGAGTGAGACAGGTTTTAGTTCCGATTCATGGAGAGGTTTGTGGAAAGTCTGTGCACATTAGATATTTTTACTACCCTTCAGTAGCTTTGGGAGGCATCAGAGCTTGAGTTATACACCTCCTGAAGCTGTCATGAAGGGTGATAGGCTTCCTAGTAAACTTACACAGACTTCCTGAGGATAACCAAGAGGAGACCATAGGAGGGAACATCCTTTGAGTAAGCTAAGCTAGCGGCCAATCGGGCCTTCCCAGAGAATCCAGTTTGTAAAATATAAATTCACACCAAATTACTCTTAAAATGGGCTTTGATGCATGCATTGCCTGTAACTTGGGTGTTGAAAGATGTGTAAGTTTTTTTCACTGTGGTGGAATCAGAAGGATCAAATCCAATATCCAGATCAAAAATCCCTACTCCTTGGTCTGTGTGAGTTGCACACAGAAGGCAAAAGAAGGCAGCGTGCAATGCAGAATAATAGAGACAGATATAAGGGTGTGCTCAGCCAACAAGCACTTGGCCTGAAGAAAACAAAACAAGTTAATTCCATTAGAGTCATGAGGACTCTGAAGCTGTTGACAATGGTTTTCAAGCACTTATAAACAAAGAAAGTGTAAATCCAGTTGTTGCATGATGAGAAAAATATTTCAATGGGTGCCTAAGCATCAGTGTATAGCCTCTAACAAATAGCACAACAGGCTACAACTGAATTTTCACAAAGATAAACTTTCAATTATTATGCAAATATAGTGTTTCAAATAGCTGTGTACATTCTCTGAGTACCTAAATCTGGACTAAGTTCATATAACTGGCCAGAGCAAAAGTTGTTTTGGCCTGACAGGCTAAAACTTCAGTCATCTTCACTAAGACGTGTATAAAATAAAAAGCTTACTACTGTTCTTCCCGCTGAAGCCCAGCCAGGAACAACAGAGGAAGGCACAGTGCTGATGTCATTGTCTGGAGCTGTTAGGTCCACATTTATCAAATTAGACGTGCTATGGAGGATAAATAACAGGTTGCAAGTATTGAAGGCTTTAAATCTAAAAAGCTTCATACTGTTTTGATAGCTTTAAATAAAAATCAACTTAAACTGGCAGTGAACCTAGAGAAAATCCTCTATGCTGACTGTGCTTGCATCTGTGTTACTGTTTTGCAGCAGCATAAAAAAAGGATGTCAATTCATGCCCTGCAAATGCATAGAGACAAGAGATTTCTAGCCATAGATCTGCTAGTACCAAAGGTAGTCTGTTTGAAAACAAGCATTTGTTCTAAGCATGAAACACAGAGAACATGTAGGGGTTTAAATGGCACTTCCTATGCATTGCTTAAGAGATTGTCAGTGCAAGTGAGCTGTTCTTAAATACCAAATGCACCAAAGATAACTGATGTATACAGATAAACATCAATGCATGAATGGAAAGAAAGAAGTTGGCCAATTTTTTTTTGAAGTCTTGTCCACTGAAGAAATAGTTTATAGCTTATGCATAACTGTTTCCATTTTGTACAGATTTTTATTTCCATTTTCTAAAAATCTGCCTTTAATTATCTCTCTATATGAAGGAAGTGCTTTGTCCTTGTCACTGAAAACAACAAAATAAAAATGTAGGGTTTTCTTCTCATTCCTTTATGGTTTCTAAATGACCTAGAATAGTTAATGGCAAAATCCTTACACTATTACATATGTTGCAAACTACCTACATTGTTCCATTGCATTGCTCTGTGTGACAGGGCCAGTCATCTGTAATGTAGTTGTATACTTTTCAAGTAAAGTCAAGCAATTTATCCTACAGATTACTCCTTGCCAAAATCCTCCCCATCATATTAATTAAAACATCACTTCTCATTACTTCAGTTAAAAAAAGGAGACACTAGTTTTCAAATTTTCATGGCTGATTCTAAGTAGATGTATAAAGCATCCATAAACATACCCCAAGAAATCAATTTTCATTTTGTTTTTGGGTCTGAGCTACAACATATGAATGCTCTAAAGACATTCTGGACATTATGTAGATAAACATGAAAAGTATCCTGTTGCAATTTAGATTTTCTTCAACAAAAAAAAGTAGATTTTAGATTGACCTGTTCAATTCTTAATTTCAGCAAAACTATCAGCTCTAAAAGGATGTGAATTTTCTATGGTATGGCAGTCTCTACAAATTATTAAAAAAAATAAAATAAATTTCACTTTAATTATTTCCACACTTCTGGGTTGCAAAATGCTAAAAAGCCTTTTCTCAAGAATCCTAGGAGAGACATAAAAGTATTAGTTTTTCATTTTGTTAGAAAAAAGATAATAGCTCAGTAGGATACTTTTTCTTCCTATTTGAATATTCTTCATATACTTTATTTACTGTGAAGTGGTAAAGCTTTTTTATTAAATGCACACATTAAACAGAAAGTCTGTATGGAAGTTACCCTCACTGAATCATTATAAACATAGTTTCATCACAGGTGCTTATACTCTGGACTTATACCTGATGAACAGCATGTTTTAAAATTTCCATTCCTGAGGCAACTGCGTAAGATCAAATCTCATCTGGATTACAGCTGGTTGTAATTTTCTGAAGAAAAATGACAACAACAAAAAAACTACAAAATTTTTTTGGTTGGAAAAAAGCAAGTTACTTACTTGTAACCATTCTTCTTTGATATATGTTCTCAAAATATACACTCTCTCTAGCTGTATATAAGCCCTGCAGCTGGATGATTTCCTGCCATAATGAATAAACTGATGCCCCTCTCATATGTACAAAAAGGCTGGATGTTTGCACCTGCAACCTCCTCTCAAATACAAAATTCCTCTGTCTTCTACAGAGACTTTGAAGAAGAGGTATGAGATAGAGGGTACATATAGACAGGCAGGCAGGTTACGGGGACTGATTGTCATGGGACCACAATGTGTATGGGCACACCACCCCAGAGGAGCACAGGGGCAAGCACTGCTTCGAGGTCCATCCTCACAGCACAACCTGCAGGCTCAGGGTGGCAAAATCAAGCATCAGAGAGAATACAGTCGTATTCAGAAATGCCAAAACCTATTCTTAATAGCAAACTGACAGCTCTAACTTCCACAAGGATAGGTGCAGTTATTTTTAACTTCAAGATGTCAGGAGAAAAAAAAAAAAGAAAAAAGGATGCATTGTTTAGTTTTTTGGACTTAAGTACATGTACATATCACTTTTCTGTAAGAGTTATTTTCTTACAGCTCACTTACCAAACTCTGAAAAACTTCTCCTTAATGCTGCTGGAATAAGCACATAACACATGTAGCTTTATTTAAATGATGCTCTAAAACATCATTGCTTGGTAATTATCTCTTTTCTCTTGCCTAGAAAGTGAGTGCGGCTTTCATTGTTGAAATTTCGGTGTGGCTAGAGATTTTGATGAGACATGGTTTAGTGTAATAAAAATAAACTTCTCCTGCATACACGAGGTGTATTCAGAGTTATTGACACTTAACCTACTCATCCAGGTATTGTCCTCTTTATTCTGAATAGAGAATATCACTATCAGCAACAGAATCCCAGAACTCCAGTATAAAGCATAGATAAAGCTTTAGGGACATTTTGTTGTGGAAATGAAAGGTGATCTCATTTTTCTATATAAGTGACAGGTGAGACAGTGTGTAAGTATGGCTCTTTTAGAAAGCTCAGGCTTTCTGTGCCCAGCAGTTATAAACTGTTAATGACATACAGTTTTTATTTCCCTTTCCTTGTCACTTTAGATTCTGAGACATATTTTTAAGTAGTATCACATTTTGTGATTGATGTAGAAGGGCAACCAGCTGGAATGAGGAGTAAAAATTAGATATTTTTCAATTATAATACTTTCCTCTATTGTAACATTGACATTTGTCTTCAGAACATTTGAATTACGTTCATTATTTAAGCTCATTATACGATCTCATAGTCTTTTTCTCCTAAAATTGATACAACTGATGAAGAAGAGTTAATCTTTAGCAACATAAAGAAGTTCTCTGTAATGGCAACATTACCCTATTAAGAAACTTTAAAACTTGCCTAAGTGAGCACAACAAGCACATTCTTAAAGCCACATTTATGGAACAAGTGCTGCATAATGGACAGCCACACTGATCATTCTGTGTGAGATCATTTTTATTAGTGTCATTATAATGCTCTGAGATAACCAACTAGCAGTTTAATCTTACAAATCAGACATATTCTGGCTACTGTGATGGAAATCTTCAACCACCCTCCAAAACATCTTAGAACAGCTAGAATATTGTGAAATATTGTTCTTTAAACTTGATTAGATGACAGATTCTTGTGGGAACCATTTAGAATTCTAATACACATATTACAGAAAGAATAAAAAATTTTTCAACTTCTGACATTACAGATTACCGCTGTATCTCTTAAAAATAATTCAAAATGTAGTGTCAAATGATAGGAGAGTGACTGATGGGGATGATTTTTGTTTGTTTGGATTTTTTTCTCTATTTCTTTTATCCTTGAAGTGTCCTAAATTGTAAAAACTCGCTTTAAAAATTCAGCTTGCTCAAGCGCCTTCGATAATACCATCATTCTGTGGCTTCCAAGCAGCATCAGACACTGGGAGAGATGAATTTATTAGACCATCACAAGGAAATGCAAGAGAGGGCAGTGGCTCCACTGTGCAGCCCACAAATCAACCCCACGGGTGCTTCCAGCCTCAGCCCAAGCCTATCAGTAGGCCAAGTATGTGTGGTTTTTTTCAGAAGTGTGGCATAAGTGTTTCCAGAGAAATTCAAGCAAGCGTGAAGTTTCCAAGCCAAGTTCTGCTGCTGCTCTCTGAATTTACAATTCTGAGAAAGTATTCTACTTGAATGGAAACACAAACAGATTCTCCCAGCTGTAGCCCCTTCTTCTATAGGCACAGACATCTGGCACAGAAAGATTTACAAGCTAATGTGGGACCCTAATACTAACATTTGTCCTCTCTGTCCGAAGGACTCTCCCAAGAATCCTTTGGTCTCTTATTTGGTAAAAATCATTAAAACCAGTCAGTTTGTTTTGGCTGAGTTTGAGACTGATTAAATCCATTTTCAGCTATTTTCTTGTGGTTTCATTATCCAAACTTGTATGCATCTTTTGGGCTCAGGAAATGTTGTCACGAGTGCTGCATTCTTAGTTTCAAAAGTATTAAAACATCTTACCCTTTCACCAGGGTTTTATTTCTCTCATTACACCATAAAAAAGAAACAACAGCTCCTTATTCTGCTGCCAAATTTTATTCTCTTAATAATAACAAGAAGAAAATTGAAACAAATAATATAAATTAGGTCATTTTTATTCTACCTATGTTTATATATTTGAAAAAGAGTTACAAGACAACACTGACTTTCTTCCACAAAATCTGCCAAAGTGCCAAAATTTAATACCTATTTCAAGGTCTTCATAAAGGTGTATCAAATCGGAAGGGGTGATTGTAGATTATGATAAACAAATCAAAAATACTAAAGAGAATAATGAAAGTTTGAGTACTTAAAATCATTTGATCTGTTATTTTTTTGGAATATTATCAGTTTGAAAATGATGGGACATTTTGACAGGATAGGAAATATAGTCACAGTATTACAATGAAAGATTAATGAAATTAGCTTCAAGGATGAAAACAATGAAAGCAGTGAAAGACTAATGAAATTAGCTTCTAGGAGGCTGAGGATTAAATTAGCTAAGAATAATATATACCTATGTCATTACGAGATTTACAAGAAATTGTTGCATGCTGCAAGCAATGGCTACAGACTTTTGGTACAGATTTGGAGATTTTTTTCATAGTCTATACCATTCAACTGATCGATTGGTCGGTCAGCTGGATAGATCAGATGGATCATCTGATCCATCAACCTATCCTCTGAAATTTTATTCCCACACCAGATTACTTCATCTTCTACTGTTGTGTGAAACACTTGTCCATCTCTTCTCATTTTTAGTAAAGTCCTCCTGTGTATTTTCCCCTTTCTGCCATAAACATGCTAGTCAGAATTCAAGGGGAAATTACATCATGAATTTATATAACTAACATTTGCGGTATTGAAATCTGAGTTTCTTCAAGCTCATTCAATGTCCAGAAGAGCAATGCAGATTCCTTCTTTCTTTAAATATAAGTATTTATGCATTATTAATTTTTATGTCTTTAAAATATATAATAGTTCACTAATAGGTGAATCTTGGTATTCAGATGTTAGGTTGAGTTCTCTATTTAAGATTGACCTAGTGGTTACAATGTTTCTGACTGAGTGAACATGAATCAATTTGTCAATCAAATGTTTGTTTTAAGTCCTGGTTCCAGCAGGAATGGTAGAAAAATTATTTTTCATTAAATTTTGAAGTTTGAAGACAATAAAAATTTGGAGAGTTTTCAGAAAGTATAGAGCTGAAGAATGTGTGCATTGCTAGCAAAAATTTATCACAGTATTCCAGAAAATATTCAGTCGTAATTCAGACATTTATGCTAATAGATCTCTTTATATCTTTTCGAATACTGTCCAATCTACCTGCAGTATTGACCAATTTATTGAAAATTCGTGTTTCAAATAAACCTATTACCACATAGCCATGCTTTCCACAAGAATGGCTGTCCATCCTGATTGATACCATCCCCAACAGCATTAGACACATAGCAGGGTAGAAGATAATTTTCCCAAAAATACACTAACTTGGCCTATCTATAATCAATAGTCCTTAAATTGTCTGTTTGGGTTTAGATGACCTCCAGCTTGCTGCTGACAGTTTTATGCCATGTATGAATCAGTGTTTGTGTTTTGAAGCAACACGAATTTTTAACATCCACATTGTCTCAAGGAAATAAAATCCATCTTCGATACTTGCTGCTGTACATTTCGCACCTTGTCCAATGATAATTTGATGTGATGGCTATTAGTTCCAATATTATGAAAAACAAGAAGCAACTGTTTTCTGGTCATGCTTTCTGTGCCCTTGAGAATTGAAGGATCTCTCATATCCTTGTCCCAGTTGTCTCTTTTCTTGGCTGAAGAGACCTTGTGATCAATAAGAGTTGTTGATCACAGATTCTATGACAGCTTTCTAGGACCTTGTCACCATTGTATCTTTTCTTTGAATCCTTTTCAATTCTGACTCACCATTTTTTGAGATGGGAAGATGACAGATAGTCAAGGCAGAGCTGCGCTCTGGATTCAGTCGCGTAGCAAAACTGTTCCTTTTTGGACTCTGTGCATTTCCCTTTATCTCCTACTACTCAGACTGCTTCCATGGTTGCTACTGAACTATTTGTAGAACTATGAATTATAAATCTGACACATTTTTCGAGAGTAGTAATCTCTAATTCAGAGTACATTATGAATTATCCCTCTGTGTGTGTGTGTGTGTGTCTGTGTCTGTGTATGTAGCTAGTTTAGGTATTTAGGACATATTTAGTTGTTTTTCCTCCCTCTACATTGCTATGCATTCATTATCACTGATCTTCCTAAATCATTGTACTCCATTATCACACATATATGCTAATTTGCTCAAATGTTGAATAAATGGAAATTTTAAGGGAACCTTTTTTTGCTTTAAAATAGCTTGCATTGATTTGGTTGTTTTCTTACTTTACCCAGCACTAAGTAACTCATATCCACGCAGCAGAAGAATAACTTGACTCTTTTTTGATTTAGAGTGATTTTGTTTTGAGAAATAAAAATGTGAAGAATTCAAATAAACCTAAAATACAACCAACTTCTACTCCGAAAAACCTTTAATGTTTTAACTGGTTTTTTTTTAATTTGAAAATCAAGAAAATCCCTTAATATAGCTTAAACATTTTCTTCACAATCTTTAGTTTAGTAAATTGGTGTTATCTGTATTCACTGCCTTTTCTTTCTGCTGGAAGTTATCACATGCCTGCAATAATTGAATTATTACTGTATTATAACAGTATGTGCTTTTTCTGTCTGTTTAACTGTTGTGGACTCAAAGGTTGATTTCCAGCTTTAATAATGTTCCTGTGTGATTTCAGGCAGGTCACTTTTCCCTTAGTTCTTCTTCTATTTATTTGGGTTAATAAGTCAATAAAGATAAACTGAGAGACAAGATATGCTCATGTGCTAATGCGAACATGAGCCATGTGTGTCACAAAAGGCAGAACGAAAATGTAGAAGATATTCTTTAATATTATAGTGTCAGATTTGTTAATTAAGTTCCAAAGTTCATTTATGATTCCTTAAGGTCCTCAAAAAGACAATTTTCACCATGACAGTGAGAATGATAGTGTTATTTATTCCACCGAGTAATGAGGATTTGCAGTGGTTAATATATGTTCAGATATATAAATGTTCAGGCAGTGAAGTTAATGTTGATTTTTGTCTCTGGCTAGGGGTTGGGGTTTTTTAGTTGTTTCCATTTCAAATAATTATTTCTGGAAACTGTAATCAAATTATTTAAATGCTAGCACACTGATCAGATGTTTGAACAAAGCAGCACATACAGCAATGCACGCAACTACCTCTAGACCTTCTGATTGGTTGTGTGTTCAGAATAAAGAAGAAATGGCATACAAGTCTTCAATTCCACACATGCCACAAAACAGTTTGAAGGAAACCCTACATATTCTTCTTAAAAAATGTGTAGAGGACTTCTGTACTAAAAAAATGCCTTTAAGGACATCATATAATTCATGGGAAAAAAAAGTCAATTCATGATGAATATCAAAGAAAATACTGTAACCAAGTGTTTACCACACTATAAGGTAAATTTGCAGTTGCAGCTGCATAGCACAATATATTAGAGGTTTCACAGAGAGGTGGTGGATGCCCCAATCTCTGGAAAAATTCAAGGTCAGTTTGGACAGGGCTCTGAGCAACCTAATCTAGTTGAAGGTGTCCTTGACCATGGCAGGAGGGTTGGACTAGATCGCCTTTAAAAATCCCTTCCAACACAGACCATTCTATGATTCTATAATTATTTATATGCTAAAAGATAGAAACAGTTCACTAAAATGGACCAATACAGGAGTCCATATGTGGCACAGATGGGATGAGGAGCCCTGTGTGCTGAGCCAGGGCAGAGTGTAGGCTACAGTACACTTAGGAGCAAGACTTATATTTTGTTTCTGCTACTCTTCCAGATATAAGGTCATGAAACAGGAGTGTCCAGGTCAGCCCTGCCATGAACTGGAGAGATAGTTTATTGTAGGGAGACAAATTTGGGATCACCACAGTGTTGAAAATGTCATGTGCTTAGGTTAGCAAATTTGCATGTTCCTCTGAATCAGTTAAGGTCTTCAGCAGAAGTGATGAAACAGCTGGAACAAGGGGAATTTATGAGGTCCAAGCTGCTACCCAGAGACATATGTGGACTTATTTCAAGGTGTTGCTCTCCAGTAACGTGTAGGTGTTTTGTAGGTAGTTTGGAAAGTCTGGTAAATTTTATTAATCTCAACAGTTTTGAAAATCTCGTTACTGGAACCTCAATGACCTTTATGAAACTGGTGCTTTTCAACCATTCATAAGTTGGCCTTTAATATTCACTTCAATGTTATCCATTTAATCTCACACAGTTTACCTTGCTGTAATCTTTCAGACAGATTTCATTTGAGTGTAGCTAGGCAGTTGCTTTGTAGGTAGGATGTGAAAAAAATAGATTATGGCAGATATAATTAATGTTTTCTTTTAAAATCAGCTTGTTAAAAGTAACTTGGATCTGTTTTCTCAAAGAAACCAATGACTGTTTTATCCTGGCCATGTTCCAGAAGAACACACTGGATGCTCAAAGGACCTTTATTAAATGGTAGAGAAAGCCAAAAATTTGATTTGGAAAAACACCTCTGAATAGGGACGATGCTACTGTTGCTGCTGATTGTAACTCTAGTGTGCATTTTTTATAATATAAAATAGGGAGAATGAATACAGATGCATAGGAAAGATTTAAAGAGAGTTTAGAGATAAACTCTGCACCAAACACTTTTACAATTTAGGCAAAGGAGTTAAAACAAAACAAACAAACAAACAAACAAACAAACAACAACAAAACACCAACAGTGTTAAAAAAAAACACAATCAACTGAAAAAACCCATAGAGTATCAAGTTTTACAAATTCTTTATGGTAAAGATGGAGTGGATGCAAAAAAAAAAAAGTCAAAAAAGAATCTGGCATGTCATAGTAAAGTAAATAGTGCATTTGCAAGTGTTAATTAGATTATTATCCTTCACATGCCATATTGTATTTTTTGACAGAAAGTGAAAAACCGGCACATATTGAAAATAAAAGTTTTTTCTTCAGCATTTTATATAGAATACTTTCTATTGGTACATATTACAATCAAATCGAGATTTGTCAATCCACTAAGTTGAGGGACTTGACAACCTATGTAGCAAAAATGAATCAGCAGGAGAAACTTCTTTGGGATACTATAGAGATAACATATATTATGCACCTTAATTCCCAAATGCTTGAAATAATATTTGCCATAGAATAGCATAAAAGCTTCTAGCTGATTGGTTGAAACAGTATATACCAGGCAATCTCATGGACTTCTCTTTCTGTAATTATCACACAAAAGCACAGATGTGTAGCTGAATTCTGAGCAATGACAGCATGAGAATGTGCATCTTCATTGTGTGTTGAATTTATACAGATAAAGGAGTAAAGCATCAAAATAAAGACTTTTTAAGATCTCTTTTGTCTTTGATTCCTTTAGGTAACAGATATTAACTGGAATTCTAATAATGAAAAAGTATTATCATAATTCTTTGAACTGACACAGCACAGCCTTGAAAAAATACATTCTTACTTTGGTTAAACCACAGCTTTTCTTTTGTTTGTTTGTTTGTTTGTTTGTTGTTTTTTGTTTTTTCTTTTTTATTCTATGAAATGTAGGTAACAAATTGTAAATTCACTAGGTGAGAGGACAATATAAGTTATAGAATCAGAAAATAGTTTAGGTTAGAGGAACTTTGCAGGTCTCTTTCTCTAGGCTTGCTTAATAAAAGGCTAACTTCAAAGTTAAATCAAGTTATACATCTCCTTAATACCTTCTGTTATTAGATACAGCTATTAAAGGAATTGTGGAAAAAGAAAAGGACAACAAAATTTTTCCATTTGCTTTTTTATATTCTTCTTGTTTTAAATGGAGGTTTCAGAAAGTTTGCACCTTATACAGCTGTGACATCAGACTCAGTTGCTGAAAGAGGACCATTGCCATCACCTAGTCAGTAACACAAGCAGTGGGCCTTTCCTGACTTATTTATTCAGACCTACTACTCTGTGATTATTTGTAGGGGGGAAAAAAAAACAAAAAAGCATTAGAAGTACAATGGGAGCTTTGTCTCAAAGCTTTCTCTGATGCTGTTCCCTGCTACTTCAGATTATATTCAGTGAGGATTATTTTTAACATTCTATGGGCAACAAGAAGTACAGACTATGTATGTGACTGACAAAACTTAGAGGCAGACCATCCACAATTTTTTCATAATAACCAATGCACCAAATGACTTTAAAGCCCTACAACTCTCTAACTTGTAACTTGAGGAACCTCAGCTCTTCTGGGCAAGCAATAAGGTTAGAAAACCAGTCTCCCTTCTGTATATGTACTCCACCATTCAGGGCCAGCTCTTCACCTCAGACCTTCAACACCTTCCTGAGTTGTGTCAGTGTTTATGTTGAGCGTCAGTGTTCACCTGAGCCATTAAGTGATTTTTCCTAAGCACCTCCAAAGTCTGACTGTTGGCCTGTGCCCTGCCTGTGATGCAGGAGCCTCCCAGCTCTGACGCACATTTCCACCTCCCTGTTTGCTTAGCCTGTGAGTTCTCTCTACATGAAAATGCTGGGCTGACCCAGGAAGGTGCAGATGTTTGTCCCCTCCTGCCACATGTTTCTACCTGATCCAGAACATGACAGACAGGACAAGGCCACCTTCTACCTTGTTCAACGACATGTCTTTATGACACCAGAACATATGGTTAGAGAGAATAAGCTGCTCATTGTTCAGTATAGCACCTGGCAGTTCTGTCAATAAGCAATGAATACAAAAAATATTTGCTGCTACAAAGAATTAATCAACTACTGATTAATTCTTATTCAGCCTGAATTTGAACCAGATGCCTGTAGTTCACAGTTTAGGCCAAACTATTTCCAAGGCTATACCTTCATTAGAAAATAAGAAATCAAGTACAAAAATTTTAAAACAATGTTTTACATTGTCTTTACATATGCTAGTTTCCAGATGTTTTGCATGAATAAAAGAACTTTGAGGAAAATGTAATTAAGTAGACATAAAATTGTATAGTAAGACTAAGTGAAAGCAAATTCACTGTCCTATAAAACCTTTCAATTTCCATAAAACTTCATTTTCTGCAGTAATTTTCATTTTCAATCTGATTGAAACCTACTGCATAGATATGTGATCAAAACTGCTCCAGTTCCAATGATTTGAGAGGTCACCTCAGCTTGATTTACTGCAAGGTCATTTCAGATCTGCCTTGTTTGCTTATTTTAGGTGTGAGATGAAATTTATGGGTCTATTTCATCTCCACTGTCATTTAAACTACTACATTATCACTAACAGCTGGGACACTCCAACACCACGTTCTGACAAGATGATACCTCACTAAGGTGAAATAGTTTAATTGCATGTGATGAAACATCTGTACTCCAAGATTATTTTGTGCTATAAAAAAGGAGTAACAAAGTGCTGACAGGTGGTGCACTTCAGCTAGTACACTTCTCTGCCATGGGGGAGAGCTGAGATCAAGGCTTGATGTCAGGGCTTACTTAAAATTATGTTTGGAAACTGAAACAGCTCCAAAAGACAGAAACAAGGCAGTTGCTTTATAAAAGCCAATCATTAGAGCAGGCAAGTGTGAACTACAAGATGTCCAATTTCCAGTATTTCAGCTGAATAAGGTACAAGGATTTCAACTAATCTCTCAGGTGCCAGGAGACTCCTTCTGCAAATGGATATAGCACTTCATCCTTTTTCATAAATTCTTAGCCAATGAGAGCATAGAGCAAAAGTATCACCTTAGACTTGCTCTTTGCAAATGGCTTGTGAGACCTGATGAAATGTAACCTGAGTTTGAGGTTCAGAACCACATGTGAAAATAAAAGAGGTTGTACAACATTTGAGAAGATCCGTTTGGAAATAAAAAAATGGCTCAGAAGGCAGAAACAAGTCTTTCCTAACAAACATCAAAACCTCAGAGTTTATCAAAAATTCTAATCCTGATTTTCTAAAAAATTATTCCAGTAATAAATGCTTTGGAAAAATCTAATTATGTTACCAGTGAAAGTCCAAGTCAAAATATTGGTGTAGATATTTTTGAGGGAAAATGACAAACCACTGAGTTGAATTCTCAAGGGGGATAATGGAATAACCCTCTCAGGGTTCTTCAGCTCAAGAACGAATGTAATTCCGAATACATGTCAGTTTAACACAGGGCATTGCAGCAACAAAAAAAGAAAAAAGGCAAGGGACTTTACATGTAAGCTTTTGGGTGAAATGTAAAGTCTCTTTGCAAACAAGAGAATGGGCTGGATTTTCCAGTGATCCCTTTTCACCTAATTGTTATGAAACAAAACCAAAACAAAAACAAATATGAATGAGATCACTTCTGAGTAACGGTCCTTCAAATGGAATGTTCTCTTAATCTCAGTATTTCTGTAATGCTGTCAAATCAACCAGTCATATCTTCCTGGTACAGTTTGTCCTTTATTTATTTTTTACCCTTCTGGAAGTTTTCAATATTAAATTATACCTCCATTTGCAGTAATGGCAGTATTTTCATGAGAAAAGAATTGTGATCAGCTGGATACTATTTGTCATGTTGGTTGTCTTGTTTTTTAGTTTGATTTACTTCTCTTCAGATGCCAGGGCTGTTTCAAGAATTTGTAACTCTTAGTCACTTGAAAAAATTATTACTTCACTGTATAACTACTTCATTTACATACAATCTGGACTGACTGGCTGTGAAATATCTTAGTGTCTGAGCACTCTACTGACTTTCTTATTCTTTGACAAATACCTCATCTTTTCAAAAGGTTTTTCCAGGGAAGTAAGAATAAAAAGAAGGTAAGACTAACAACTGCAAACATGTGCTGAAAACTATTGCAGAGAAATTTGTATTCCCTTTTTGTGCCTCTTCCCTCCATGGCCTGCAGTTTATGTAACAGTGTCAGATGGACTGTGATCTGTAAAGACAATTGAACAGTTTGAGACATGCCAAAGAGGAGTTCTTATTTCTTTAAAAAAAAAAAAGGCAAAATAGCAACAGAGCGATTTTTTTTAAATAGTTTTTTAGAAAATTTTTCCTAAGACACTTGAGTTTTATGACATCTAGACTTTTAGATGAAGAGAAAAGCCAAGGAATTCTAGTTTGCCGACATTGTACTTCTTTTGGGAAAAAAAGTATTGGACTTTCTACATTCAATTCAAGACTTCTCAATAGCATAAACAAAATACACCCAAGGGTGATGAGGGAGCTGGTGGAAGAGCTCCCCAAGCTGCTTTCCATCATCTACCAACAGTCCTGGCTCACTGGGGAGGTCCCAGATGACTGGAAGTTGGTGAATGTCATGCTGAACCACAAAAAGGGCCAGAAGGAGGACCCAGGAAACTACAGGCCCATCAGCCTGACCTCAGTGCCTGGCAAGGTTATGGATCAGATCATCCTAAGTGCAATCACACAGCACCTACAGGACGGACAAGAATTCAGACCCAGCCATCATGGATTTAGGAACAGCAGGTCCTGTTTGACCAACTTGATCTCCTTTTATGATCAGGTGACCTGCCTGGTGGAAGAGGGGAAGGCTGTGGACGTGGTCTGTCTGGACTTCAACAAAGCCTTTGACACCGTCTCCCATAGCATTCTCCTGAAAAAGCTGTAGCCCATGGCTTGGACAGGGAAACTCTCTGCTGGGTTAGGAACTGGTTGGATGGTCGGGCCCAGAGAGTGGTGGTGAACGGTGCTGCATCCAGTTGGTGGCTGGTCACTAGTGGTGTCCCCCAGGGATCAGTGTTGGGCCCAGTTCTGTTTAATATCTTTATTGATGATCTGGATGAGGGCATTGAGTGTACCATTAGCAAATTTACAGATGACACTAAGTTGGGGGGGAATGTTGATCTGCTGGAAGGCAGGAGGGCTCCTCAGAGGGACCTGGACAGACTGGAGAGTTGGGCTGATTCCAGTGGGATGAGGTTCAACAAGGCCAAGTGCTGGTCCTGCACTTTGGCCACAACAACCCCATGCAGTGCTACAGGCTGGGGACAGAGTGGCTGGAGAGCAGCCAGGCAGAGAGGGACCTGGGAGTTTGGATTGACAGGAAGCTGAACAGGAGCCAACAGTGTGCCCAGGTGGCCAAGAAAGCCAATGGCATCCTGGCCTGCGTCAGGAGCAGTGTGGCCAGCAGGTCCGGGGAAGTGATTTTTCCCCTGTACTCAGTGCTGGTGAGGTCACAACTGGAGTCCTGTGTCCAGTTCTGGGCCCCTCAGTTCAGGAAGGATATTGAGGTGCTGGAGCAGGTCCAGAGAAGAGCAACAAGGTTGGTGAATGGACTCAAGCACAAGTCCTATGAGGAGAGGCTGAGGGAGCTGGGGCTGTTTTGTCTGGAGAAGTGGAGGCTCAGGGGAGACCTCCTCACTCTCTGCAACTCCCTGAAAGGAGGTTGTAGACAGGTGGGGGTTGGTCTCTTCTCCCAGGCAATCAGCAGTAGGACAAGAGGACACGATCTTAAGCTCTGCCAGGGGAAATTTAGGTTGGATATTAGGAAGAAATTTGTATGGAGAGAGTAATGAGACATTGGAATGGGCTGCCCAGGGAGGTGGTGGATTCACCGTCCCTGGAGGTTTTTAAGATGAGACTGGAAGTGGCACTTAGTGCCGTGGTCTAGTAACCATGGCAGTGTTGGATCAAGGGTTGGACTTGATGATCTTGGAGGTCTTCTCCAGCCTAGCTGATTCTATGATTCTATGACGGCTGAAGAACTACCAAGTGTTGGATCCTTTCCCTGTTGTGTCATCCCTTCTACTGCACAGCTATGCAACTGCAGCTGAACAACAGTATGGGATTGGTCCTACTGACTGAGAATCAAAAAGATCAAGTTATTCAGATCTTTGTCCTGTTTTGGATCCCATAGACACCTTAGTACTGTGTCCCAGAAAGAGTTACTACAATTTCTCATTTCCATATCCATGTGTCTTCTGAGTTCTGGTGAAGTTTTTCATATTCCTGCAGAAAGTTTTTCTTAAATATACCAATTTCAAGAAGACACTCAGTATCTTATAGAGTGAAAATTTTAATGGAAGCACCAAAAATATTTTGAATTTTATCATGTATCATTTATTCAACTGAGAACTCAGGCAGCTATTTCTGTCTTACATTAATAAAGTCACTCATAATTCTTCAGACTTCCAAAGGTAGCCACAGTATGAAACGTAATGGACCAGCACTGCACACATTTAAGTATTACTTTGTCCTACTTAATAATTCATCTTTTGAACTGCTGTTTCTTCAGAGTATTCCATTTCTCATTTGATTTGACATTCTCAGATGCCATTAAAGCCCCTTTTCATCAAACTGTTTGAAGCTTCAAAGTAGAATTTCCCCTTTCATTAGAATTGGGTGACAAGTAGCACTAATACATCAGAAGATTTCTGTCTATCATATAAAGAAATAATTTTGGTTTATTCATCTTAAGCATAGTGAGTCTGGCATGTGAATAAATGTACTTGCATTAATATATATTAATAATGCTTAGTATAGTATTAACTAAGGACATATTGATAATAGTCTTAAGAGTTTTAATTCAAGTATCAATATCTAAATGCATTAAGGTCACATTTTAGTCTATATCTTGTGTCCCCATCATCTTTCTTAAGGATACAGAACACTGCTGGCCTAGAAGCCCTTATACGCTTTCCCTCGCCCCCATGATCCTCTGGCACACATTTAAGATATGAATCAAAATATTCGAAGGAATTTCACTAGGTCCAGTTTTGAAGTTTTCCATATAGGCACATTTACTAACTATTTTGCTTTGGCATGATGCTGGTCAGAAGCCATGCTGAAGCTGAGGATGGAGCAGTCTGAGCTGAACAGATGTCAACAGCTCCTGGAGAAGACAAGGCACCTTCACAGGTCAGTATGGTGCCAGAAACCTCGCTCTTTGAGAAAGCTCACAAAACACAGAAATGATGCCTGTTATGCTAAGGCCTTTTTCTTATAAATTTTTACCAGTGAATATCAAGTTTTATAAAATTTCAAAACCAGCAAATGAGAAGCTTTTACTCTCAAAAGGAAGGCTAAGAGATTTTGAATAGCTCAGTAATCATCTTCAATTGACATTAATGTTATATAGAATATTCATAGGTATGATTCTCATAGTACTGTAAAGCCACAGTTTTTACAGTACCTGATGACACCATAAAATCTAGTTCTTAACCTGAAAGGAGACAAAGAAAACCTGACTCACATCCTTTTATGCACTTGCAGTTATCCCCACATATCTCTACCTCTACTGCCCTATGTGTATACTGTACATGACCCAATTTTGGATTATTTGTTTCTACATAATACCACACATTGTACATGGGTATATTCTCATAGAGAATAATATTTATCACCTACTCATAGTTTCTCGTATTAAGGCATACTGTACAAATATTTGGCATAGTGCTTAGGAATAATTTACAGAAATACCAAAGAATAAATGGTACAGACTTACATGGACAGACCATGTACAGAAGTCATGCAATTTCTTTCTTGTTTATAACAAGCTAAAAGCAGAATGCTTACTCCCACATCTAAGAAATAAAATTTAAAAAAATTAAAAAGCTCTGAAAAGAACAGTGAATCTATTTACCAGCTGTTTCAGATCAGCTTTCTCAGATGACAGAAAGATGACTACTCCAAAGAAAAGTTGTCATTTAAAAGTAATAATATAGGTTATGTCAGAGGTAACAAATACATCCTGATTGCATTTCTAGTTGGATTAGCAACATGTTATTGGTGGACATGAACTTTAACCTGTGGTTGCTAGTGTCTTTTGGCAAAAGGAGCTTAAGCTGGACTTCATTACCAGGATTTAGCTGATTGACCTAACGCTGTGTGATTTACCTTATTAGGAAAGACGTCTGACAGCAGAGGCCTCGTCAACATTCCAGATGAGAGCCGTTTGCCATTGACCAGCTTTTGGAAATTACAGTACAAAATTTAAAAAGATGAGCATTTAGTTTCCAGTGTAAATGTCATTGCTTTATTTTAATTGCATCTTGGAAGAACAGCTTTGCAGGGGTAGTTTCCTCCTATATTTAACTTATACATGTACAGACTTCTTCACACTTACAATAAACAACAAATAGTAGATATAAGTACAACATGTTTAAAATACCTTATGCTGATTCAAATTTCATGAGACTAATCTTTGGTTCTTTATTCATGATGAACATGTTTAAAATCTGATTGCAAAGAGAATAGCAAAGGCTATGTATCTCTCAAAGAATAGCAATCTGACAGTGAAAGCTATGTCTCTCTCAAGTTAAAAAGCCAGTTGTCAAAATTTTCTGCTATAGAAAACTTGAATAAGAATATATTCACAGTCAATAACGACCTTTTGCAAACTCCCAGCGCACTGAAGTGAGGCAAGTTTTTTGTTAAGGTATTTTAGCAGTAGAATTTCATCACAGAAATATAAATATAAATTTCACAAGGTTAAACATTAGAAGATTTTCTGGACAGGAAAAAAAGAAGAATAAATATTCCTTTAAGCACTCACATTCTTTTGGATTTGAACTGGGAATGAAACACAACTCAAGCTGTTGGATTCATGGACCTTAGCTTCCTCACTGATTTGTCTCCAGTGATAGGACCCAAGGGAACAGCATGAAGCTGTGTCAGGGAAGGTTTAGGTTAGATATTAGAAAAGATTCTTCACCCAGAGGGTGGTTAGGCACTGGAACAGGCTCTCCAGGGAAGTGGTCACAGCACCAAGCCTGACAGAGTTCAAGAAGTGCTTGGACAATGCTCTCAGGCACATGGTGTGAATCGGGGCTGTCCTGTGCAGGGCCAGGAGTCAGACTTCAATGATCCTTGTAGAGTCCCTTCCAAATCAGGATATTCTATGATTCCACGATTCTATGGTTTCTTCTGGCCTTTGAGAAGTGGTTTTTACCATCCTAAACCCCTGTCAAATCCCGGGTTGCTACTCAGCCCTCAGTTTAACATAGAGACATGAGTCTGAGACCTATTGCAGAGATTGCTTTAACCATCTTTTTGGGAAAACCAGAAAGAATTATTTCCCCATGTCACTGAGATGCTTCTACGGTATAAGGTTTCTCTGCTCCTCATAATTCCAACTCTCCACCAAAGCAGGAGAGACAATGAAGCATCTGACCAGTTGTTGACATGCAGTGGCTTTCAGGGATATCACAGAGGTTCAGCTTTCAGAAGGGGCTCAACCTCCTTGTAAAATTAAGCTGGAAGGAAATTGAGAGGGATGCATTTCCCAGAACAAGCTAGGATGCCCCATTGTGCCTGTGTGAGGAAAGGTGTTAGAGGCCCTATTGGAATGGAAGAAAGGCAGCTATTTATCAAGCAGAAACAGCTCTGTCAGGAAATATGATTCCCAGTGTGAGGGTTACTGCTGCGTAATTCCCCGCCAAGTTCAATTAATAAATGTGTGACCTAAATAAACCACATCCCTCCATCTTACTTTCTTCTTTCAGGTCCAGGACAATGGGGCCTGTGTGGTGGGTACAGCATAAATTTCCCTCTATTTTTCATACAGTACTTAAAGAATACACAAGCTTTTTTCTCTAAAGGACAAGTCATGCACTGAATATTCTGAAAAGTAGTAATACTGTTAAATTTAATAGCCAGAATTTAGAAGTGGTCTAGCTGTTTCTACTCAGAAAAAAAAAATGCAGCATGGAACAATAAGTTTTATTGCACTCATAGATAATAAAGCAGAAATTTAAGGCCATGAGCCTCAAATATGGGAAAAGACCTGTTTCTTTCCTGTGATGTACCTCAGCCAAGTATTGATTGAGTTTGTGCAGTATTACTTTTTCAGCACAAATCTTACAAGGCCTTTAAGGAGAGATGGAAAATGAACAGCAGAGGAAGTAGATCAGCAGCCTATCTACCTGCTCTTTCAGGGATAGTAGCTTTAGTGATACACTGATGTTCATCTGCTGCTCCAGGTGCCAGCAGTGACACTGAGGGAGTCCAGTTCCCCCATGAACTACATCGGGTGTTTTTTGTCCTCTGCCTTGAAGTTTCCTGCTCAGCTGACACCTTGCAACTGAAGATTTCCTTGAATCTTCCTGAAAATCACCAGCCTCAGTATTCCACCACCACAGGCCTCATCGGTACCCAGACAATCACGGTCCCATTGTGGCAGACCAAGTATCTCCCATGGTGCAACTTTAGCTTAAAATGCTAAATCTGTAGAACCTCAGATATCCGTTTGGGCACATCTTGTGGGAAATATGCAGAGGCCTGCAGACATCAGCAATTTCAGTAGCTTTCTGCCCAGCCCCTCTGAGCCACAGGGCTGGCCACAGCATCATTCCTGCATTCTTACTGGCATGAGGAATTGTAATGACCTTTCCTCCGGGGTTTCACCAACCATCAGCTCCCTTTTAAAGAACTATAAAATGTATGAAATGTTTTTTGGTGGACAGATAGAATGCATTTTATCTTACATTTCATCTCTAAATTTTAGGCTTAAAAAAATAAGCTCAATTCCCTGTCCTGCCCTGCCCTTTTTTCTTTTTTTGTTTGTTTGTTTTTGTTCTCTCTTTTGCCTTTTTTTTTTTCAATTTTTTTGGCGGGGAACTCCAGATCATGTTGAACTCAAAGGATGAAAACCACAAGAACGTAAGAAAATCATGACAATCTTTGTTTAAATTGCAGCTGTATGATGTCAAAAATACTTGCTCCTGGTATTTATTCTCAGTTGTCAAAATCTTTGCAAATAGCAATCTATCTGGAATACATGGATTTAGTCACTGGCCGGAAGCAAAGCAAGAGCCCTGCAAGCTGTATGAAGCACACTACATTGGAAACTATTGCCGTGCATTGCCTCAAAAATTATTTCTATTCATTTCTACTTCAAAGAAATAAGACAAGATGCTGATAAACTGAATAACAATTAGATGACCTGCTATGTAAACAATAGGAGTGACTCATTTAAACTAACATTTGAGACTGGCTGTACTGGCCACTTATTTTGGCAGTGCTCAACAAGAGATGGAACTGAAGTGACATTGATTGAAGGCAGATATTGAGCACTCTGCCTTACACCACCGCTTTTCCTGCGATGTCACAGTCATAGAAGAAATTAAATACCTGCTTGCTCTTTTTTTCCTTTCTGCTGAAGCAGAAACTGGGGTAATTCTGAAACAAAATATTGTAGTAAAGGACTGTAATGCTTTTTAACATTGAGAAGGGCCCTCTATGGTTTATTGCAAAATCCATTTCCAGACAACTCCATTGATCATGACAATATCAAGCAGGAAAATACAGGCAATGCCAAGTGAGTGAACCTTCCAAACTAGCCCCACTATGCATGTGTTTGTCTCTGTTTTCCAAGCAGACCCTGCTGATCAGTGCAGAGACAACAAGCTCCATCTTTACTTTTACATTGTGCAAGCCTGATGAGCCCAGCTGCAACAGGTCTCAGGAGCTTGGCTTGAGCATGGGGAGCCCATAAGTCCAAAAACCTCGAGATTTAATCCTTGAGCTGAATAACCCACTATTCTGTAATAGGAAAACACTTTTAAAGGTACTTATATTTAAGCACATATATGGGCTTCATAGCCTTAAATGATCTTATTTGTGTAGGTGCAGTTAAGAATTCCCCCATAAGCTTACTCCAAAGAGATGGATTTAGAAACATTAGCTGTATAGGCATTGTAATAACAGAATCCCTGAATCCCATCTGACTGCCTCCAGACCTTTAATATATTGCATGCCAGCCTTTAGCGTTTGAGAAATCCCAGCACATGGTTTATATAAATGACCCGGAGGAGCTTTACTGTATGGCATAGCAACTCTTTTTTTCCACACAAGGCAAACAGCTGCAAAGGGTGAACCCCCACCTACTTTTGCATGAACTTTTGATATGAGACTGGATCTCCAAGACAACAGAGAACTCAAAATATAATGAAAGAAATGCTTTCTGCATTTCTTTTACCCTTTCTGTTCTGAAAATTATATTATTTTGCTAAACAAAACTATACCCTTCCAGTGATAAAATGCTGCCACAGCAATCAAGCAGAATTACCGGTGTCATGTCTTTCCAAGTAGCATTCTCAGGAACATAAAAAAAAATTGATTTCTCTCTTCAACTACTTCTTTTTGTTTAATTAAGATTTGGAATATATAGTCACAATTTCTTTTTTAACTGGGTGTTTATCTTGCAAACATTCTTATATACTGAAAACATTCTAAATGTAATACTGACAAATATTCTAAAGAAGAAAAAATAAAAGAGTAGAAATATGAATTTCAAATCCCTTCTCGATAGCAAAAATGCAACATGGCAAAAGAGGAAATATAATTATTACTAATAATGACCACGTCAGGTAAAAAGAAATCAACCCCCTTTTTTTTTTTTTTTTTTTTTTTAATGCCAGCAAATCCTTTCTTGCTGGCAATCAGTACTGTCATATATTTTGAATACTTATTTTCAAACAATGCTTGCTGCAAACTCATTTCAGCTTTCAGGTTTCTTGAGTCATAAAATTAATTCAGTTCCATGTGACTGATTTCTAGCAAAGCATGACTAATCACTTCAATCGTATACTACTCCTGCTTTTTGAGAGAAGAGGTAAGAATGCTTGCTTTAAAAAAAAAGTAAATTGTAAAAGTTATTTCTGAGAAATATTTTCAGACTATTTATTTGTGAAAAAATTCTATTATAATGAATAACCTTATAATTATGTGAACACTCCTGATCAACAAATTATGGAATTATCGCAAATATGCAGCGATTTTTTAATGTGTATTCACATAAATATTCCCATTTCATTGTCAGTTTTATTCAGCTAGCTTGATCTCCTTGGTAGCACTATTGTAATAAATCAATATTGTTTCAGTGTCTAAGAATGCCATCAAGATATATTAAACATGAAAAAAATCAGTTAAGAAAAAAAATAACAAAAAATCTACAAAAGATAGCACTTATGCATCCTTACTTCGCTATTTAAAATTTCAAGTGACAATATTTCATTAATACCATTTTAAATCAAGTATGAACATCAGAAAGTACTTGTATTTTCCCAGCAGTCTCATGGAAGTAGTACACGGTCTGTGAATACAGGATAAGAATCAAATACTTGATTCTTTCTTTGCCCAGAGCAGAAACCAAAAACAGGAGTCAGGTCTATTTGCAAGGAGATACTGCAGACCCTTTAAATCACCATTCTGAGCAAGAACACAGTCTAAAAATCAGCCACAAAAGCAAAAGTTTGGGCAAAACTACTGTGGCACCACCTAGTAATGGCTACTTTGTCTCTTCATAGGAGGGCTGCTATGCATTTCTAATTTTTCCAGAAATAAATATGCAGCTAGCATAGCACAAGAAGATGTACTGCCAGTGGCAGAGGAAGAGAAGTCAGAAACCTGAAATACTGGGAGATTCACTATCCTAGCTCTCAGGACGAGTGCCAAAACATAAAAGTAGTTGGTGACTTCCCCCTGCTGGCAGTGGAGAGACCCATCTGTCTCCCAGCTCTGATTACAGCTATCCAAAATGTTATTGACAGCCGAAAGGGGTACATCTGGGCTCCTGGTGCACACTCTTCCTTCATGCACAGATAAATGCAGAGACCAGAGTGAACCTATGCAGACCATAAGTGACTAAAATGCTCTAGCAGTGGCAAGGGTTACTCTCATCAAAACTCCAAGGAAAAGGGGAAGTGGGGTTCACACAGGGACAAGCGCAGCCTGAGGGTGAATGTGGCCACGCCAATAATGTCAACGGCAGGCTCTGCTTTCCTTGATCACAGGATGATATTCTATGAGCTTCTGAGGGAGGATGGGCTCCCCTGAAAAAAAGACGAGGAAGAGTATCTTTGCACACTTGCAAATGCAATAAGCAATGTTTTAAATTAGGATTGTGGGGAGAGGTAGAAAGTTCCTCCAGGTAATTATAAACAGGAAAGAAGCTTGAAAGATACTGGGACAAAGTTTCATACAATAGGATCAAAAGAGAAACTGTGACGGTGCGTCAGCTGCTAGTCAGAAATGCCTTTATTCCAATGCAAGAGGCACAGGGAGTAAGCTTCAGAAGTAGAAAGTCCTAATGTATAACCCAAATCAGGATTTAATTGGCAGAGAAAATTTAATGGACTATTTTTTTATGTCAGGAATATTAATGTGAAAGAAAGAACCTAAATTCTCTAAACATGCTTGTTGGCTGCTAATAGATAGGTTAAAAAGCAATGGTCTGCAGCTGCAAGAGGAGAAAGGTAGTTAAAATTGTAGTAAAAAACCTGGGCATACTGTGGGATCTTCAGCATCAGGAATGTTTTGGAACATTTCCAACACCAGTCAGGAATAGCAAAGACAAAATTGATACTCTCAAAATCAGTGAATAGATCAGACGAACTCCTGAGGACTCTTCCAGCCAACAGTTCTGTGATTTTCTGATCTCCATGTAAACCTGAAGTGTGATTAAATTATTCAGGGAAGCACCAGAAGTATTCAGAAAACAAGAATTTCATTTGGTGAAAAAATTCCAAGTCTGGTGTTTTTTTCTTTTCTGATCAGAACAACTTAAAAGATGCACCATAGAAAAAGTTCTGTTTTCTCTCTATTTGTGTCTTCTAAGATGTAAAATTTCATTTGAGAATTCCTGTTCACTCCAGAAGTGGCATAAAATGCTTTTGCAAGTCTATTTCGATGATTTGTAACTATAGTGTAATACCACAGTGTATAGACTAAAGTGTAATACTATGCTGTCATCATTTTCACAACAGTGAAAAGATTTCTTTGCAGCGCAGATCAGTTTATTGGTAAGAAGTGTCAAACTTTGCCTCTAAATCTTGAAAAGAAAGGTTTCTACACTGAGTAACTGACTTTAACAGTTTGCCTTCTACAGGAGACATTAAGTTCTACGGAAATGTGATAATCAGCCTCTGAGGTTTGCATGTAACGATTATCAAGTTGTATATTTGTAACATGAGTGAAAAGAAGTGCTTCATGTGTTTTTGAGCTGTTATAAAAGCACACAAGATCATTCTTCTCAATTAATCTATTTTTAATAATTAGTTTTAATAACTGGTTTAATTCTACAGTATTTAAGCTAGCTGATCTTTTGATTTCTGAAAGCATAAATGGACCTCTGTCTTTTTTTAATCATGCTTAAATTCCTTCTGTGCTCAGTATGAAAAATAATTGTATTTGAATCTACATTCTATCACACCAGTTTAGAAATGTGTCCTCAAGATGACGATGACATATATTCTTATGTTGCTATTTCTATGACCCCAGAGCAGTTTTGATGTGCTGGATGCTGGGGAAGTAGAATTAATCAGGGTAGAGAAAGGGGTATTGTGAATGCTGCAGACTTAAATAGTAGTTGCATTGGGATTATTTCATTGGCACTGGAATTCAGCTCACTATGGAAGGGAGCGCAGTAACAGTTTGCTGTTTGAAATAGAAAGGGAACATCCTGTGCAGCCATAACAAAAGCATTCTTCAGTACAAACAAATGTATCAGCAATCATAATACTACAATTCAGGGTTTAGCTTGCAGAGGAACTGTTTGTTGAATCTGAGTTAAAAAATAAAAAAAAGACAATATTTTGTTATTGGAAATTTCAAATAATTTGGAACTTGACAGTTTTCTTTTGTTGCACATGCACAGAGAGTTTAATACTGGGAGTTGCCAACAGATGCTCCTCACAGAGGCATTTTATCAATATTATTTTAATCCTTTCTTAGCTTTTTTCGAGAAGCCTTCCATGCCTATCTGTCTCAGTAAAATATGCCTTCGTTTCCTTCTAGACTGGCCTATAGCTATGTGGTATTTTTGGGTATGAAGCATTCAGTATTTAGGAAACTCAAGCCAGGGAGAAAGTCTTTTGCTATATCGTACCTGCAAATATACCATGGTCATCTTCCATCCCTATCTGCAGCTCTCTGTTGGTTACAAAATCAAATTCAAGTTGAGTTGCATGTGTTCAAGGACTCAGTGATTAACAGTAGGTTTAACATGAGTCTGAATTTAGTTTTCCTTACAGAAGGTGAAATACTCAGTTAAGAACTTCCAATTTAATTAGGATCATCTTTCTTTACAGTCATATGAGTGAGATAAAAGTTACTTTATGAAATATCATATGCTTGAACTGCAAAACAAAGAAGAAATAATCTTCACATTCTTAAAAATATCATATAAATATTCTAGTAAATAAATACTGATACCTCGTTAGCATAGTCAGCATCCCAATGGCTTAATAAAGACAAGATGAATGCCTAATATTTGAGGTGTCTCCTTTTGAAAACGATTAGTTTTCTAGCTAGAGTCTCAGAAATATTTATTTCCAAGCTAGCTAATGCATATACACTTCCGTGCTATACCCTAGCTTCTAATGTTTTTACCCAAAATGTGGAAACTAACTCTCTCAAGCCTTACTTCCATGCCTCTCCTCCTATAGTAACTCTCTATTCTTATGTCTACACTACTATGTCTTCTCCCCGCTCTTTCCCTATTTTCCACAATGTAGAAAGGTTAGCTTCCTGGTTTAAAGTATTGTCGTGGGCTTGTGTTATGCTAAGAAGGAAACTATTTCATGTAAAAAAAATTAACTCAAATATTAATAGTTTGGAAAGTTGTTTTTCAATTGTAGCACTGAAATGAATCTAGTGTGATCAATGGAAGCACTTACAGCTGATAGCTACTTTATAAGACATATGTTTCAGAATAAGATGTACTTTGACAGACATTTGATTGTTGTCATGACTTTCCCTGTTAGGTTGGACAGGAAAAGATATACAAGGGTTTAAGTTATGCTTACAGTAAGTAGGAGAGTGTACATATACATGTTTCCACAAGTTTCACAACATTATAAATATTGCGTACCCACTGTCAAGATTTGAATTGGCTTGGACACAACATGGAGACACCTATGACAAAAGTTTCATATTAAACTGTCTTCATTTTACTACACCATTAAAAACTAAAATCTAAGGATTTTCTTCCACAGTCAGCGTCTTTGTTGCATAGAGTATGCTAGAAGACAGTAGAGATGGAGTGGTGCAAAAGCTCAGTCTGTGAAGCCATGTCCTAGGCAGCCTTTTGCCCAGCAGGACTCTCCACAGGAGCACAGGTCTCATCCACTCCCACATCTCACTGCCATGCTTAGAGTTTCCAGACTGAGAATTGACTGATCACTTGCCTCTCAGGTTTTAATGTTGGATCCACTGAAAATATTGGCAACAGTCCCACAGATTGCACAGGACTGGGTGTCTAACAAGGAATGGTACTAATATTAATGTATTTTGCCTATTTTACTACAAAAGTTTCAATTTTTGCATGAGACATTTATATATGCCCACCCAGTCTGCTAGTGAACTGTTAGTGCAGCTTGACTGGAGTCAATGAAGCTAAATTGATCTAAAGCCAATGACCTTCATTTATTTAAACCTGCAGAGGGTATGAACTACCTGTATTTAAACATATTTTTATGTGAGAAGTAGAAGCAACGAGTTTAGTGTATTTTAAAAGTTCTTTCTTTGGAAGAATTGTATTTTATATAATATTCTTCCATCATAAATTTAAATCAAAGCAACATCACATTTGTTAAATGCCTGCTGTTCCAGCCTCTGCTGTGGTTTTCACATAATTTTCAAAACATGTCAAACTGAAATTGTTTCTGATGGAGACAAATGTCCACTTGGGACTACGATGAGATCATTGATGTAATTTCTACTTGTGACCTAAGCAGAAAAACACATAAACTTATCATTTTTATTATTGAGAGTTTCACTTCCTTTGAGCAACATTTTTGTGGTCTCAGTGAAAGGGTATTGAAGTTTAGATTAGGACCCCAGAAATCCAATATAAGTGACTTTCCACATCCTCTCGGTGGAAAACATATCTTTCTGGAATAAAGCAGAAAAATTTCTGAGACCATCAATGTGTAGAGTGCTCGTGGGCTTCATGGTATACATACCCTGAATTTAATTTTGTTCACAATTATCATATTTATGCTGTAAAATTTTGCAGTCTTTAATATTTTAGCATTTTTGCTTAATCTTAATCTTATCCTCCTTTAATCTCACAGGCTATACAAAGTATATGCCCTGTTCTGTGCTGTAAAAAACCCAAAATTCTTTATGCCATACAACTATTTTACATGCTTGTTACCACACTCCTGTGGAGGAATGAGTAGCCCTTCTGTCTGAAATGTAACTGAGAACAGTCAGAGACATTCAAGACAAAAATGTCATCAGTCACCAGAAATCAAACATTGCTCATTCAGGAAATAAATTAAATATAGCCACACTCTGTCTGTCTTACAAAGCTCCTAATCCTGCACAGATCTATCCAAATCCACGCTTATGAATTATCAACTCATGGTCACCATGACCCAAGCAAGAGCCTCCAAAACTGCCTTACTCCCACAGTCTGAGCAGCAGTCATACCTCAAATCACTATTGCTTTGCAGTTTCTCTTCCCCATTTGTCTTTGATGGTCTTCATCTCTCAAGAAGTCTTTGCTAAAAATGTCATTGGCTTGAGCTTTCAGTCAAAGACCTAGGAAATGAAGTTGTCTGGATGCTCAGTGAGACTGTGAGTTCAACACATGCACTTAAGTAAGAGTCCATTTGGTCTACGGAGGGCAGAAGGGAATGAAAAAGTAAAGTAACAAAGCACAAGTGGCAAATTATCATTAATCTCAGCAAAGATATTTGGTAGTTGTTCAAAGACAAGTCCTTCTCTGAAAACTCCATGACTGGGCAGCTGTTTGCTCCTCCCTTTCCCTCTTATAGTGCACTCACTGCTGACTGTCTAAAGGAAGAGAAGAGGCCAACTTTTGGAGGATATCAGCAGCCTGCCCTATTTGAGGTTTCAGGGTGTGGAGAACTTCATTACAAGGCTCCCATCCTGGCAAATTATTTGCTCTTGCTCAAAGCTGCTGCAGCTGATTGCTGCTGATTGCCTTCACCAACCCTCACCAATCATCTCTCTGAGTTTTCTGGTATTCCTGCAGATCATCTTTGCTTCTAATCATCCTCGCTGGCCATAGCCTTTTACAGTCACTTAAACTGGCCAGGTTGAACATACTACTTTAACATTCACTCCCTTGGCTGGACTCCTGCCCTGCTGCTACCCTCACTTGCTGAGCTGCTCTTTACACAGAAGCCTCTGCCAGTATTTTAGCTCCTAAGAAAGGAGGCATGAATAGGCACAGTCCATTCAGCATCCATGCCACAGTTGAGATGTTCAGTATGGACTATTTTCTCTCTTTTTTCCCCAAAAAATAATTCTCAGAATTCTTTGTGCAGTTTTTCTTCAGACCAGGCTGAAGGTGTATATCATACTTCAGACCCTCACTCCAGGCTCTCTGCAAATTGCTTACCTATGTTTTCACAACCTGATTATGAGTGTCATCATATCATTCCTTCAACTTTATAACAGAGTTGTTTTTAATAGAATTGTCATATGCCACTGCCAAGCTGTGTGAAAGTTGAACTTGTTCCTGCCTGTGTTCTCCCACTTTAGTCGACTCCTGCATTCTCTGTTCTTCACCATTTCTCTCAGTACCCGAAGGAAGACCATTTTCAAGTTTGTAGGGTCTGAGCTCTTCTTGCTTAGGGTTCAGTCCACCAGCCCACATAATCACATAATACAGTATGACAAACTCTATGCTATTGCTACAATTAGTCTAGACTTTCATCAGTGCACTAAAACCAAAAAAAAAACCTCCAAACTTAAAAAATGATGTAGAGAAGGGTTGGAGATGCTGGGTTAGATATGCATTGCCAGCCTAATATAGAGCTGTAGTACAAAAAATTAAGGCTTAGTTTGTAACACCACTGTACTGGAGTAGAAAAAAACTGATTTAAGTTCTACTGCTGCTGTAAATTGCACAGGCAAGCTTACTGACCCATGGATAGTGAATACAATGGACTGCAGAACTGGTTCTTAGTGTCTGGTGTAGGCAATCCTGCTCTCCCTGTGAGGAAAAATAGTTAGGGAATTGCAGTGGTTACAGGCTAAGGTTCATAAAATCCACCCTTTAGACTGTCCTCTCAGTGAAATTTGTTTGGTAATTTTTATTATTTCTAAGTTGTAAAAGTACAGACCATGCAGGAGAGAAAAAAGTCTATGCCCTCTGCTCTATTTTAATTCTGCCTTACATTTGCAGACATTTGTTCTTTAATTCCTTATATAGTTAAATAAACACCAAATGAGTTCCCAAACACAATACATGGAGCTTTTCAGACCTACATACATAAATCAGTGATTTATGGTTTGACACTGTAGCAGATTTATCTAAAAATGGTTTCTATTAAAAGATAATTTGTGTTAACAAAAATAAATTATCTTTGGAAATGAGCAAAGAAAAAGGGTTTATGAAGGAGGGAAAGCAAAAGTAAACAACAAAAGAAAATGAAAACCTAGGAAAATAAAACAATTTAAACAAAAATTCAGGTTCATGTTTCCAAAGTTACAGTCTGGATTATTTCTACTATTGTTCATGAACTTCAGTTTCATGAAATGTGTGACTGATTAAGTGGTTTCCACATTTCCCCTCCTTAGCTCGATTTTTAGAAACTTCATGAGAACATCTTTCTTTGTGATTTGCCATGATTAGCTGGTGCTTCATCTCTGTCCCAGCTGTAATGTGCTAAATATGCTTCGGTGGCCAAATATCAGCTCCTAGACAATGCTCATTGTCTCAAACTATATCACTATCATGGTTAATTATGGAACTAATGGTAAGTGAAGCAGAAACTTGCTTGGATTTGAAGATGGGGGGAAATAACTATTTTGAGCAGATAAGCAAACAGCAAGATTATATATCTAGACAATAATCCTCTGCATTTGAATTGCTGTGAAAAGGTGAAAATACCCAACCCCTTTAAATTTGTTCTAACATCTCTACTCTCAGTATAATGAACTTCCGTGATCTATTTCCACTGTCTTCCATAAACAAAGCAGAAATGCCTGCAAAATACAGTGTAGAACTTCTAGTTATGAGCATGAGTGCCTCTAACATTTTTTGCTACTTATCTTGTATTGACTCCTCAATAATCATTTCTGGAAAAAGAATCAATTTGTGGATGTAGTATTTAAAAATTTGGGATGGAAAACTTTGGTTCTGTCTTTGTTAGTCAGTTGACTCTTCTCTACCAGGATTCCAAAGCCATTTCACCAAAGCTGCATGTGCTGTGAATTTAGAAGGCAGATAGGTCCCTTCCCTAAGGTGTGGCCCAAAACAGGTAACTCCAAACATGGCTTTTGTTTCAGAATAATACCAATACAAAATGTAATCTTGAGTCTCAGGTGAAGTTTAGTGTAGAATACTAATTATTTTTTATAGAAATTGTTGTTATATTTTGAAGAAATGTCATATGTTTCAAGAAAAGTGTTTCTTTTATCCTCAAATGAAAATAACTCTGTCATATGCATAGCGTTCCTTCTGCTGGAATTTGCAAAAAAAAGAAAAGGACGTATTTATGTTCCTCAGAAAGGTTAAATTACATTATGAAAGTGTCATGGCTATTTAATATATTTGTATTCAGCTCCAATTTCTAGTGGCTTGGATACTCCTACTGCTGTTCTCTGTAGGCAAAATAAATACATTCAGGGCTCAGGACTGCCACGGAGACTCATTGTTCTCCTAAAGTGTGTCTTTTGCTGCTTTCACAGAAAAAAAAAAAAAAGAAAAAAGAAAGGAAAAAAACCGAACAAAAATACATACACATATCAATGCTTCTTGCTAAACATAATGTGCAGTACATCTTTCTTGCATACAGAACCATGCAAAGCATAGAATTCATATATACTTATAAGTACATATTCAGGAATCAAGAACTACATTATGCATATCAAATAAATTTGTTTGCATGGGACACAGCAACCAGAAAATGGGGTTGTGAGCTGGAGCAGTGGAAGGAGATGTTTAGGTGAAAATATAAAAAAAAGACAAGGAAAAGAAAAGTAGCAGAAACTGTGCTGCAATTTCATAGGTAATATGACTGTATACACCATTCTGGTCGTGTGCCTCAAAATATCCATTCAAAGAATTTTCAGGGCAGCAAGTGGAGATAAACAAAAAGCTTTGTTTGTGCAATAATCTTTTAGATTGTTGCATTTTCAGAGCTTCCACCATTTGACTGCTCTTTCACACCCTTTACTCAAAGGCTCTGATTTTGGATGTCACTCCACTGTCCCAAGCATGAGTTGGTATTCTCACTTTATACAGCTTTTCCTAGGAGCCAGGTATCCTCAGGACACCCAAGAAGGGACCTGTGTGCAGTGGGAACAGGAGTAAAGCATCTGAGTGCTCACTTCCTCTCCTAAACAATGAACATTCCGGAACTGCAGTCAGTCCTCTTCAGTGACCTTTACCATTTTCCAAATCTATCTGTCTTAATGCTGCATCTATCAGGCCTGGCAAAACACGTGGAAGACTGAATATTAGTGATGAGTCAGGATATAAGAAGAAAGACTTCTCCCTTCACAAAAAACAACAGAGTATAAAAGAAACTGAAGGACAAGTGAAGAATATGAAACTGAAAGTCCCCCATAATACTTTGGGGGGGAAAAAGTTACTTTTGTCAGTAAAAGAATTAGCTAAAATGTTTCCATGGTGGGAGAGGTTCAGGCAGCATTCCAGCTGTCTCTCAACATCAAAAGGAAGTGCCCAAAAATACAAGCATGAAAAGATGATTGTTTTCATTTTCCTTCTTACGAAAATAAAGGTTTGAATGTTAGGGTTTCAGCTATTTCTTACATGGAATGAGCTACAGGGGAAAATACATGACCAGAAGTCCATTATGAACTCAGGGAAAGGTAGGCAAATGGAGATCTATTTTTAGTCACCACCTTTACAACAAGAAAGCAATGTACATAAAATCTATTGAAAGATGCCACCTGCAAAATTTGAAAGATTAATTTTGAGAAAAATTCTGTTGAGATGCTGTGTTTCTAAATCTAGACTTACCCACCCCAGTTATCATCAAAGATTGTTGCCTTAAAAATACGAATTTGATTATTCCTTCCTAGAGACATCTATTTGTTTGCAACATCATGCTTTGGTGACATAGAGCCATCTATGATAATACAGAAAGTGATCTGAGCTTGTGATTGGCTGAGTACAGAAAGTTCCACCCTTTAATCTTCAAGAATGTTGCAATGGATGAAAACGTAGCCTAGAGCAACAAGGTGAGGATAGGCTGTTGTGGAATTATTAGACTGCATGATCTACTGAAAGGTGGGGAAAGGAAAGAGTTAGCAAAATGGACTTTGCTGGAACAAAGAAAAGAAAAAAGCAGAATGAATCAACTCCACAAAGACTTAATTGATGTTTAAAAGCAACAAAGAGCTAAATTATCTTAAAGATTTTATGTAAAGACTGATGATATCTACAGATGAATACTGAAAATAATAAAAATCTTAGATCAATTTTTTTGATTGTCCTTCATTCATGCTGTCCCAGTTCATGCTATCCCACCAAAATAATCACCAGGTTCCAGTGGATGCAATTTTACAGAAATATCACAATATTCAACAATGATTAGGGAAAATGGAGATCAATATAAATGGAAAGAAAGTTCTAAACTCAATATGTTTTATATATATTATACCCAATAGCTCTGCTGTTATTTCCATCCAAGCTTTCTTTGGTTATTAATATTAAAAAGTTCTTGAAGGCCAGTACAGCTTCTATTTGATTCAGACGTAAAATTTTTCCTCTTCTTTCCCAAAATCCTATGTCTGGTCAATGTAAGTGGGACAATGATTCCTTTTCTAGTATTCTTTAATCAAGTTTATTTGCTATGGCAGAGAACCAGACAGTGGAACTCAACTAACTATGCTCTTAAAAATGTAATAATCTGTTGGATTTATTTTTTTTTTTTGCTTGTGTCATCTAATAGCAATTCCCTCACACAGATCAGGAGTTAGAATGGTCACAGCTTACTCCTGAAAGGTAATTCAAAGATGATTATGAAATCAAGGAAGTTTAATAGTGTGGTCAAATTGGCCTCAAGACCAGAAAAAGGGGCTCTGGGACACTTAAGCTAATTAGCAGGGACACTAACTTGAATGACAATAAATTACACAGGAGTGTATATATAAAAAATACTTCAAGATGCAAAAACAGACAAGCACTCCCACTGAATTTTTGATAATAAGCAACTACTTTAAACATTATTGTTCGAAGAAAGTTGTCTAACAGACCATTAGATGAAAAGATTCACTTTAGGAAGCCTGAATGACTAAAGATATTGCAGTTTAAGTACTGTCTTACTCAAAATGAAATCCTCTTATGGATTCAAAATGCAACACAGAGTTTTAGAATATCCTCTTTTTTTCAACTGTATGCTTGCTTATTTTTGGTTGGGTTTGGCTTAGGAAGATTTTTTTTTATTAATTTGTCTACTGAATATATATGATTGAAGCCCACTTTGAACAATATATTCTTTGTGTTCTCTCTCTCACTTAACCCAAAATCAGTATTCTACTCTAGACTATCCTGGCTATGACCTGAGTGAAAATAGAAGTTTAATTCAGTGGACATCATGTTTTATCTTCTTTCCCAGTCTGATAACTTGAAATCTAATTTTTGAGTGATCTTAGTGCATCCAAAAATAATTTAACTTGTTAATGCTGAGCCAAGAAAAGTTCTCCTTATATTGTGCTTCACTTATTTCTTATGCTTCAAGGAGACTTGTGCAATATAAATGAATTTTAGGCATATATCAGACATAATCAGAATACAAGTAGAGACTTTTTCTTCTTAGGAAAAAATTCAATCATATGGCATGGTTTCAATCTAAAAGACTCACTGTCTACATTCAGAAAAGAAAAAGGGCTTCAACTCTGCAGTACGTTCCTGATATGTGTGCATTAACTGACCACTGGAAACAAGGCAGGGTAGAGAAAAAATCGTCTGTAACTGAAGGGAGAGCTACTTCTGATGCCTCAGATTTTATGGCATGAGATAGGATTATGGGGTGAGAACCTTAGACTTGGAGGATGAAAGCAAGACTCTAGAATGGAACATCTGAAGAAAAATGTATGGAGGGAGACTTTGCTTTCGTGCCTTTCTCCTTCTGTAGACTCCCCTGACAGTTGTTTTTTCTGTGAACATCAGTTAGATTTCCTAGTCATTGAATATTCCTGTCTAACAAGTTTATATTGGTTATGTTTATGAACCCTAGAAACAATCTTGGGGAACAACCCATACTCTCTGGCAAAACAGACAAAATCTGCCAGAGACATCCTCTTATTCCATAGCAGAACTATTTACCCCTGTCTGCAGTACTATCTGGTCATGTGTGACTTGTAAAAAATTAGGAATCTGACACGAGTTGGGAAACAGTTTATAAACATGTGTTTTTACTAACTGCATTCAAGCAAGTACCTGAGAACAATGTTATTTATTACACTTACTCTACAGTACTAAATAACAATTTGAAGATAGTTATAAGGGAAAAAAATCACACAGCCTATGGTATCTAATGCTTTTTCTATTAGAACACTGGACAATGGAAAATGAAAGCTGATTATGCAACTGTTGTTAGCTGCCAAACACACCATTACTGGTAACTGGCTTTCCAAACTATTTTGACAGTTAATATGGGGTTGAGAAATGTCTGATCTAAAATGGACATGGTGCATTTAACCCAAATAGCCAATGACTCATAATGTATCTTGGATAAAGGAATATGAACTCAGAGTACTCAGAATAGGCTGTGTTTCTGATCTTACTAAAGAAACCCTAATTGATGAAAGCATAGGAGGAAAGTTGTAATCTCAGGATTTTACAAACTGAGATGAAGATCTTTATATATTTCCACAACTCAATATTGTTTCAAACTAAAGTTAGAAGGATACTATTATTAATAGTTTACTTAGCCCTAAACTTAAAGATTACCTGAACTTAATTAGACACTCGTCTTTATTCAGCTTTTGCTAACATAAAATTATTTTCAGCTTGTAATCACTTTCCCAAACATTGTTGCATTCTTTAGTAAATTGTTCTCTTCAGGAATAAACATGCTGGGAGGGAGAAGTCATTCTTCCCCATGCACATATGTAGAAATACATATAATGTAATGGCCCATATAATGGGCTTATACATGAACACATAATGTTCTGGACTGAAAAGGAGTAATAGGAAAACAATAAAAACCAGGATCTGTTGGAACAGGGGAATCGAGTAAAATGCATAACACCAGTAATATTATGAGTGAAGCCAAGTATAGTAAACATCCAAAATGTGCCATCAATTTTCAATCAAAGTCAGAAGAATGAATGTGGAAGAGTAAACAGTAAACTTCTATAAAGACAACCTAATTTCCCAGAGTTCTTTTTTAAGGAATGCTTTTTGCTAGTAAGTGCTTGATTATTTCACAACTGCTTTATTTCATGTCACTAAAACAAAAAAAAAAAAAAAAAAAGAAACACTCATTTGCCTATTCTATTTTGTCACTTCCTTAGGAGACACTATAATGATAGTATATAGTAATAATAACTGAGCAAAATTTTTCCAATCACAGTGAAAGTGTGACTAAAATAATTTTCTTGGGAAAATGTCAATTTTTGTCTGTACATTTACCCTATGATATTTATATATAGATTAAATTGTATATATAATTGTATTGTTCAAATTTTATGTGACTGTGAATTAGTCTTTCTCAAGAAATAATCCTAGAATTTATAAATTCTCCACCAGTTTTTCCAAATTCTAATTCTGGTTTGAATTAGAATAAGACAAGAAACATGTCATGTCATATTACATTATTTAATTTAGCAACTGTTTAAGTTTGTCATCATTTAAAATTCTTAGTTCTGTGCATTCTTGAGGAGTTGGAAGTGACTTGTGTCACACATCTCTTCCATTACACAGTCAATTTCTTTCCTCAGAAGGGAAGCCTGAGTACAACTCTTAGGAATTTTAAGAATTGAATGATCTGAAAGGGAAGTCAGAGGAGACAGGTAGTCATTTCTTAGTTCTCTGTTCACAGGAAAATCTTTCAGGTTCCTCCTCTATGTCCATTTTTATTGTTCCAGCTATCAAAAAATCTCCAGTCAATCTGAGTTATCTGTCACTCTCTGAAGGGTCTATATGCATGCTAATATGGTGAAGCTTGTGACACTTTTAAAACAACAATTTTATTGCCTTAATAATGGATCAAGAAAGAGGGAGTAGGAAATATTGCTCTTAAAGGAAGCCATGTGTCTGCTACACAACTTCTTAGTCTCATTTGCACAACATTGGTGTGCTCTTACTATGTAATTCACAACAGAAATGCTATATTTGATCCCAATAACCCCACTGCTGATATGAAGTACTATACAGCAGATCTGCCATAAAAATACATCTCTCTGACAGCGCATGACTGTCATCAAAACCATTTCCTTTTGTCATGAGACAAACCCACAGTCTGGATGATATAACACCCTACTGACTGGAGGCACGGTCCTCACTCCTGCTTCTGGCTGAATTCACCATAACTCCTGCAGTTTCAAGCCCTTGCTTCCAGGGGACCAAGGTGACCTCTTCCTGAGCAATGCGAGGCAGTATATGGCTAAACACAACCAAAGGGTCAAGAATATTTATTATCTCATAAGCCAGAAGGACTTGCTATGAAATGAATAGAAACCTTTTCTTGACTTTTTTTTCTTGCCATCCACCTGACCTTCTGTAGCCTTTGTATGTCCAGCCCACCATGTTACACTCAGGCAATTACACTGGATTTCAGGGAGCTGCTTATATCATATACATACTGTGCCTGAATTTGGCTTATACTCTCCTCTACAAGCTACAGAGGGAGGATAAGGAGTGCCAAAATCAATATTTTTTTGTGGCAGAGCATACAGAGTAAGTATGAATGAAAAACTCGATTTCAATATAGAAGTAGAGAGACAATTCTGCTTAATATGAATTAATAAATAAATAAGTATAACTTTTTTATAAATAGATTTTCCTTTAAAACTAAGCTTCATCCTTTCCTCAGCTTAATAGTGCAGGAACCATTCCTGGAGTGATACAGAATTGGTGCCAATTCTTACAGCAAACATGAACATTTTCTCTGTTTCAAAATTCATATGCCATATTGGCAAAGTGAATCATAATGTTCTTTTTAAGGATATTTGGATAAAAATTAATCTGCCACAGTCACTATGGAAAGAAAAAATATTAGGTGAAGATTTGGAAATCCAAAAGTATAATATGGAACACCTGCAAAACCTATCTCTCTATAAATTGTATTAACAGAAATTCTTCATTTCAGTATTCCTTTTATGTAGAAACCCTTCTCGATACAATCATTTGTCTTCCTAGATGGCCTTGGTAGGAACACAACTATTTGTAGAAATGGGACAAAGAATATCAAAATTACTGGATGTGCATTTGGATGACCATATTTCCTTTCTGTAAAGCCTAATACAGCTGCATTTTCTATATCTGTAGGAAAAGATGGGATGGTTTAGTTGCTGTAGATTCTACTCCTTATTTTTAAGATAATTTTAACTTGAAAGACTTTAAAAAAAACCCCACTAGCACACTTTGTGGAACAAGTTGTAAGGTTTTTTTTCCTAGCAAAGCTTTCCTTCTTAAGTAAGCCATTGGTTCCTTTGGCCAAACTCATTACAGAGTGGCCCTTTATGCTAGAGAGTAGCATAAGCTCCCTAAAATATTTGTTTCAACAAGAGTGGGCTAAGGAAGGACCAACTTGCTTGCAGGCCTTGAGACAGCGAGCAGAATTCCCTTCCTCCAATGCCAGCAAAATATCACCCAACAGCACTGTGCTGATGCCAAGCTGAGTTCTTTTAGGGTAATTTCATCATTTCACAATAAAGACGATTTAATTGCAAAATTGTTTTCAGTCTCGATAGGAAAAATCTCTGGAAAGAACCCGAAGGAAGAGTTGAACAGTTTAAAACTGGATTTGCCTAAATCCACACATTTGTTCAGGGGTTTGTTTTTTCCTTCATGATAGATTTAACATATTAATATTCTCTTTTTACCTTGCTATCAATTTTTGGTAAGACAGCATTGTAACATTTCAAAGAAATAAGAGCTGTGTAAAGAGCTTCTCTTTTCAGTAGTTTTTGCTGACTCCTGTGAGCATTGAATTGGCTGCTTAGCCATTAAAATTAATTAAAAATAAAATTAACTCTAACATTAAAGAGTTTCAGCTGCTCAGATCTAGAGGAGAACTATGTCTGTTCCTGATTTATGCACAGTCCTCACCCTTTTATGATGATCTGTAACACTGATCAAATGCCAGAAGCCTATGGGAGGGAACCAGGCTTTAAAACTGACACCAGTAAAATCAAAGACATTTGGAAAACACTCATTTTATACAAATACATATATATTTCTCGACATTTATAGTCTGTATTGCAGTCTCTAACATGAAATGGTAGTAGATTTTGTTCTTTATTCCACAACATAACAGAGCCTATATTTACTTACAGTAATTCAGAAGCTAGATGCAAAAAAAAAATGTGCATTCAGATGCTGTACCAGGCTTCAACAGAATGAAGAGACAGCATATGCAAGGTAAAATGTCATCAGATATTCTACTGCAGCAGACTCCCTAGAAGTAGAATTTTCCATAGTTCTGTAAGGTCACATTTACTTAGACGAATTTCTTATTTTTCACGGAGCTTAATATCGATGTTCTTTTCATTTCCAAAATAGACAGGAGGAATTTTTGATGCAAAAAACAAGAAAAATAAATGCAGTATGAAGCTTGTTAGATGAAAATATAAAGAAAATAATTAAAACATCTCAAAGACAATTAAATAGAAGAATGGCCACTCCATTACACAACTTTATTAGTAGCATTTATATAATGTAAATGCTAATAACTAATATTGAACTTGTCCTCTTCGAAAACATGCATAATGATCAAGTTCTTCCCTGGATACTGAAAATGGAAAAAACAGTGTGAGAGAGGAGTCAGCCCCAGCTTGGTTCACTTTTGATTGGAAAGGCTGGTAAAAAGTGTTCTGTTGGCAATATCACACAGGCATTGCTCTTTTGCTGAAGGTTGGATGAATGCAGCGTGCTCCAACTTTTGCCTTGCTCAAAACACCTTCTGTAATAGTAGTGAAGGATCACTGCCATAAAGATGACTTTCCTCTAGCTTGGAATTCCTTCACACTTGGAAACACCTCAATCTCTTCCCCTCTTTACAGCTGGTTGGAAGCTTTTTAACAATACTGGAATAAGGGGACAAGGGCAGTGCACCTGAACTGGGAAATCAACCTCATCTCTCTTGTTTAACGATGCATCTGGCTTTGCATCACTGAAAATTTAGAGAGAGGCTCCTGAGTGTCTTTTTATGTCTCTCATCTTAGTTAAAGACATAAACCTCAGTGAAGGAAAATTATTTTGCTCAAATGACAACAATACCAAATACGGCCATTATTATTAATAAGAAGTGGAACAACAAAGAATCATAAATAAATTTCAAGTGAATCAGTAAATTTCTACTATAACACCATAGTGACTGGTACTAAACCTGAGGCCCTAGAGCATTTTATAAAGCCAATTATATAGAGCATTTCCAAATTACAGAGAACAATCATATTAAATCATTGATATTAAGCTTTGGCAATAACATTAAGACTGGCTTAAAGAAAAATAGGGACAATGACACATCAGGCATAGACAGTGATTTGCCTGTAAACTCAGGTACACATTTGTTAAGTAGCAAGTACATATTTTGCCAAATCAAAAAAAATAATCTAAGTACAGAGTTCTAAATCACAAAACCAGAAAAACAGGACAAATACATAGAATGAAGTAACTCCAGAAACAATAGCAGGCTTGAATTAATCCACAGCTCCTAATTTGATAATGTGTCAGGAAGGGTTAATGAGCTTCCTGCTTCGTTCATGTGAAAGGTGGAATCACTATTTTCTTTAAGAGAAATAACCAAACACTACAGTGTTCTATAATCTAACAGAAAGAGGTAAGGAAAGGCCATGAAAGGGCCCTGAACTCAGCTACTTTAGGTAAAAACACCAAACATTTTAACAGTGAAGCTCACTGGCTATTTCTAGTACATTAGGAGGTGTGTTATAGATTTCCCATCTTTTGTCTTCTCCAAATCAAGACTGGATGTCTTTCTTAAAAACTTTTTGCTCATTAAACAAGCCTTTATTGTCACAAAATAAAGCTGATTTGGCTCAGGCATAACAGTAGCTGGGAGAAATTTAACAAGCTGTTGTGTGTTTAAAAGAGATGATATCATGAAGAAAGGGATAGTCAGAAGTTGAAAGCTTAATCTCCCTCTACAGCGAGTGGAGAAAGAAGGAAATCAGAAAGCTTGAAATATGGCTCCTAAGTTGTCATCCAGAGAAGAAAGAGAAGTAGCATTCCTAGGCTAAATTTAACATTTGTGAAATCTTTATATGGCAGATGGCCAACAGTTGTGCTACCAACTTCATCAGGCTTAGAAAGGAACAGCGAAACTAGGACAGATTTTTTTAAAGGTGCAATATGCCAATGTTGTTTTGACCTCAGTTTTCCTTGGGGTTATAAGAGAAGGAGCCATTCCAAAAAAAAAAGAAATTGGCTTTCAATATTTGCCCTTCAGTCTGGACAACATTTTTGACTGGCCATTCTTCTTTTCTTGTTCTTTATTTGCACAAATGTAAGAGAAGAAGAAATCAGTCTACTGAGCAATTGCTCAATTCCACAGAAAACTATGATATTCTCCAAATAACAATGTCACAAGGACAAGAACAGTAACATTAATAACTAAATAATGATAAATAATGAAATGCATCTTCTCTGAGGTATTAAAACCAAGTTTCCCAAAGTTCTTTTAACTTTGTTGGACAAAATTAAAAGTTCATCCTTTGAATACTGAAAGCAAGGAAGCCATTGCTAGGGATTTGTGTAGAATGGCTGTTTGCTAATCCCAGCAGAACTTCTTTCCAGAATTGGAACATTTATCACAAATCTGTCTACAGTATCTGGTGCCAGATGTCTATCCACCCAGTACTCAATCATCAAATAACATTTTGTCATATCCACATCATTTATTGGAAAAAAGTAATAAAAAAAGATTTTCTAACAGAATGAAGATCTAGGGTAGAGTTAGGACAAAAAAAAAAAGGTGAAATAACATAAATAACAAGTCATTCTCAGAAAATTACAGCAAAAAAAGCAGAGGAAAAAAAGAGAATATGTCAGAGATACAGAACCAGAAAGTTATGAGGAAATAAATTTTAATCATATAAGAAATTATAATGATACATACAGGTGGGTATGGAAAACAAAATTTTTTATGACTAAGAGCAATTGAAAGAATTAAAGAAATTAATTGACACAGCTAACCCAAAATTAAGTGGTCTCTATCTGTACTAAGAGTTAGATTACCCAAGCTCTTAAAAACATGGCAGTGAATAAGAGAATGACTTGGGGTCAGGCTGCAGGAGACATAGGAAAGGAAGTTGAGCCAGTCTGTGCTTGTCTGCAGTCCTTGCAGTCTGAAAGAAGCCATGTGGCGGTCTGTACAAGAAGGTTTTGCACTGATACCACACAGGTAGGTGAAAACAGAACATTCCTGCTGGAATATGTACCTGATAAAGCAATGGATATTTGAGGAGATTGGTTTATTTCTACCACTGCTTCTGTCATCTTGGAGCACATAGTACACAGTTATGCATTGCATTTTATTGTGCTTGTGGTAGGACTAGCACTTAAATACTGAAGAAAAAAGGAGAAGGTGAAAATATTGTGAAACACTGGGAATGGCAAAAAAGAAAGAGAATTGTTTCAAAACCAATATTTTTGTAATTCGCTATGACACTTTTGAATATTTCACTAACACATTGTCCAGTCCTTCTTCCATCCTCTTTACATAAGCGATGAGATTCATACTAGCATTCAGGCCAAAAAAAGCCAGCTGTCATTAGAAGAAAGTAGATTTCAGGACTCTTAGCACTCTTTCTCCTACCAATTTCATGGTGAGCTCATGCACCGCTGTTTCAGCCATCCAACATCGCCATCTCTAGTGCATCAATTGCCTCCTTCACCACTTGTGCTACAAGCCCATGTGTCTCTGGTCTGATGCACTAGGTCTTGGAAATACACTTCTAAACTCATTGCCTCAGACCATTACCCCGGGAAAAAGGCTATTTTACTAAAGAATAACAGAAAGATTAGGAAGGAATTATTCTACCTACACTGTGTTGTTTACATTTCAGCTCTGTATTATTAATTGCCAGGAGTCTGTGACCATTTTCCTTACTCCAAGTTGTTTTTTACTGACTTCTCCAAACTTTAGAAACAATTTCATCACAACAATTAACAAAGGAAAAGAAAACCTTGTGCATTTGATTGCTGTCACAGCTGTGGATGCTCAGCTATGTAAGAACCCTGGCCACAAATCTCTGACATAAACTTACTTGCCTTTGTTGTTTGCGCAGCATTTTTACTAATTGCACTCAGAAAACAAGTGTCTATTCAAACAAATGCTGCAGCTGTGGGATGTTTCAGACTTGTGGAAAATCCTCCAGCTAACGTTCCTGGATTCATTCTCACATCAGTGGTGTCAGAGCAGACTTTTCCATGCCCATAACTGTTCCTCCACAGCCAAAACACAATACTGTTTGTTCTAGGATTTTGTCACTGACCTTTTTCCCCGTGCACTATTTGCAAGCATGTAAATAGCAGGGATGTGTATGTTTTGCCATCACTGTTCAGCTGCACTCACGGAAATAGCTTCCAAAGACTTTTACTACAAATGCCGTAGAGCTGTTCCACCTATTTCTTTTGGCCATGCTCCTATGTTCCTGAATTCATACAGTCTGTTAATTGTCCAAAAGGCTGTATGTACGTACAGGTCAACAGACTGCAAGTCCTGGAACAGACTACTACATATTCTAGGTTTTGCAGCTCTAATTTTATCTGAATTTCTGTACTATTATTTCCTGTGATGATTCTGAATGACTATGGACTATTCTTTTCTTTTCCTTTCAGAATTATGTTAAAAGGAGGGAAAGGACATAAATTAGATGTGTTGTATGCCACTCTTTTTACTCTTCCATAAATTACTGTAGAGTAGCAAAGAGTCACAGATAATTGCTACCAATTGCACTGATATGCATAGGGAAGCTTCTCTGTCAACACAGTTGGAAGTTAGTATTTTGTGAAGCTTAGTGAGGCTTTGATACAATAAGTTTGTAGAAACCTGGGACTAAGCATGAAAACCTACCTATTAAAAAAGCTTTATAGCAACACAAAAGCAGTTATCATTTTTAAGATCATTCTTAGTAGGAATACATTTTATATTTCTTACATTAGACTTTTTACCTTTATAGAAGTAAATTCCTAATTAAGATGATTGCAAGAAAAGTGAGGTCCCCTCCACATAGTTATTATGTGGACTAAACTAAAATCTTTAGCTCAGTCTTTAGGAATTCTTAGCAACCCAGAAGCTTGCCACCACTTATTTTCTAAACTTTCTTTTGTAAATAGAAGAAGTGCCCTCAGAAGGAAAATATTTGTATGTTGTACACCATAAGCCCAGCATCTGCTAGCTGTTTTCTTGTTTGGCTCATTTTTGTAGTTTTCCTTTGTTTGAAAAATACATGAATCCTGAGATGAATTTTTTTTTCCCAGTATTGCAGGCAGTAATTTTGGATATGACAGAATTCTGGATCTCTGGTTTTTTAAGGTGCCATAAGAAACTCTAAACAAATTTTAATTAGAAAATATTTGTATTTTTTCTTCACATAGATTTGGGGGAGAAAAAAACCCCAAACCCTTACAAAGCACTATGGGAGAAGGAAGTGGACAGAAGAATGCATCATGGAAAGATGCATGAGATATGGAAATCCTATCACCTTCAGAATTCTTTAAACTCATCATATAGGTAAAAATGATGTCAGCAAGGGGAACTCTGAATGGAGCGAGCAGGTCTGGCAACTAATAGGAGGGACACAGGAGTAAATGCAACCCTCAAACCAGCACAGCTAACAATGCAGGCAAAGCATTAGCTTTTACAATCAGGGAATGAGAATTGCTGGGAGACATGAAATCCACTTGACAAAGCGGGATATGAACACGTTTGCCAACTGTCTTTGCTAACCTAGTGAGAATGACTTTAAACAGTCTGATTTTAGACAAGCTGAGAGAGCTGAGGTTGTTCAGCATGGAGAAGGAAGGCTTCCAGGAAGATCTCATTGCAGTCTTCCAGTGTTTTAAGAAGGTTTATAAAAAGGACGAAGAGGGACTTTTCATACAGGAAGATAGTGACAGGACAAGAGGCAATGGTTTTAAGCTAAAAGAGAGCAGGTTTAGATTAGATGTTGGGAAGAAATTCTTTACTCAGAGGGTAACAAAGCACTGTAACAATTACCCAGAGAGGTACTGGTTGTGCCATCCCTGGCAGTGCTGGAGGCCAGGTTGGATGGAGCCTGAGCAAAGTGGTTTAGTGAATGGCATCCCTGCCCATGGCAGGGGAGTCAGATCTAGATAATCTTTAAGGTCCATTCCAACCCAAACCATTCTATGATTCTCAAGTAGATGCATCAAAGATGGTGCCCAAAGAAAGCAGATTAAACCAATATGGAGAGGAAACACTCAAAGGACAGGACCATCTCTCTCACTCTGCTTCAGATGGCGGTGTAGCTAGAACCTATTGCACACAAATATGAGCACATGGGAAAAAAGTTGGAGGAATTAAGAGTTCATGCACAGTTGGATATCTATGACATCACTGGAAATGCTGAGATGTGGTAGCACTGCAGAATCTGTGGGAATATAGTATCAGTCACAGTTAAGAAAGATAATAATTAGGGAACACTTAAGCCATTTGGACACGAACAAGTCCACAGGATGAGACAAGATGCATCCCTGTAGGTTCCTGCAGATATCATCACAAAGCCACTCTAAGAAATATTTGAAAGGTAATAGCAATCACAGCAGTTTCCTGTCAACCAGAAAGAAGGCAAATATATCCATCTTCAAGAACAAGGGTGAAAATGAGGAAAATAAAGGCTTACTCAGCCTAATCTCATGAGGACTGCAGACTAAGTCCTCTGGAAAACCATTTTCAAACAAACATTTTCCCAACAGTGGTTTGGAAGACGAACATGAATTTACATAGGATAAATCAAGCCTGACTAACCTGATAGCTGTTTATGATGAAATGACTCATGTTTTAATATACACTTTCACAGTGTTTTAACTTGCACAGAGACAAGGGAGTAAGAATCTTTCAGTCATGAGTTAATACCTCATATTCTGCTATATGTTTGTAAGAAAGAGGTTTTCTCTAATGAGGAAAACCTACTGAATTGGACCTCAAATGAAAATACTAAACTAAACATCCCAAGACTGTGATGCAGCAGAAAATGGATCTTTTCCTGGAACTTGGTTGGCTCCCAGTCAGCTAACTCTTCAGAAGTGAAAGTTGGAAATACTGATGTCCATAGTTTAAGTTTCAATTCTCTCTTGTATCCTGGTTCATAAAAGTATTTCTGAATTGATATATTTTTTCATTTTTTAAGAACTGCAGACACCAACCAAATACCTGTCAAAGCACTCTAAGTCAGATTAATTTAACCTGCCTTGAGCTTGACAACCACATACTGTCCTGAGGTTTACAGCAACAATATGCAATTATTTTGTTCAAGAACTTCAAGGTATTTTAAAAAATCTATAAATGCAGAGGAAGGCATCATAGTTGAAGATCACAAACAGTTCACTGCTAGACTGAGAAATAACCCAGAAACATTCCTTAAGTATCTGTAATTACCTTACCATCACTGATGCCTGAAAGTACAACAGTACTATTTCAAGGACCCCTATGCTATCTCTTCCTGAAGTAGTCCATATACAAAATCATTCTTCTTTTAACACATTTTTTTCTGGATTTCAACACTGATGTTCTAGGATGTTATAGAAATTCTTACCCTTTCTACAATTCTTCAACAGGAGTTAAACATGCTAATTCACACATTATCAAAAATAGATGTATTACTGCCAGCAGCAGGACCACAGAGAAAAAGCCATCTTCAAGAATCATTCATACATAATGGAAGTCTCTGGAAATGCTCCCTTTCAGAAATAACTTATCTTGAAATTTGTTCATTTTTCTTACTTCATCTGTTTACAACACTAGTTTTAGTTTCATGAAGGAAGACACAGATGGTTCTTTTTCTTTTTTTGACACACTCATAATTAAGAACAATGAGACACAGTTCTCCAAAGTGTGTCTTTGGATGTCTCCTAAGCCATCTTCTCCAAAGCGAAATTAAGTTTTGTTAAATTTTCTTCCTCAAAGAGTTTGTATACAGCTTCTCTTTTTTTTTTTTTTTTAATTTCTCTGTCTAAAGTTGTTATGTTTATATACAAGGAAAATTAAACTAAAAAGCTAGTTCATTTCCATTTTGGATTGTAGTGTAAATAAAAACAACTTATTTAAATTTCTCTTAGGAAACTAAGATTTTGAAACAGATTCTTTGGAGAATTTCACCCTTTTCTCTTCAGTTGATCTTTTTGGGAATATAAAATGTATGTCAGAACTTCTTTGCTTAGCCCAGTGTTCTCTTAGTTGAAAATCATCCCTTGTTAATATCAGAGGGGGACATTTCAAGTGTTATTTGCAGTATAAAAGAAACAGTTGTAGCACATGCAAACCATAAAGTTGTCATACAGTTAAAAAGGTAATATAATGTATTTGGCAACGCATCCTGACTGCTTGTCCCCATAAATTTAAAGGGGTTTTAGGATGTAACATTATTCACTTACTGACAATTCATCTTGTTAAAAGTATTATTGAGAAGAAAGAACCTAACCTTGTTGTTAGTACAATATTTTTTCTCCTTTCTGATGTGCCATTAGTTCTGGAATCCTTTGCTGATGACCACAATCAGGTGATTTTTCCATGAGTCTGTCCATATTTCTCACCTATGATTCATGAATGATATTCAGTGCTGATTGGAATATGGATAGCTGACCATAATTTTGAACCACTGGCCCACTGTACTATTCCATAATATCAAAGTTCCGCTGGACTCATTATTTTTCTAAAGGTAATTTCTTTAAGTTGTTACAACAAAGATGAAGAATACAGAACAGGTGTTCAAACACACGTGGGATTTTGGGTTGAGGATAAACCTGACTTGGAAATGGAACTGAGAATAGGGGGAAGGTGTTCTGTAGTACTACATGCAAAGGAGTCACTGATGTTCCCCAGAAGAACATGCTTTAACTTTGAGCCTTCTCAGACAGGAAGTAATCAGGCTTCAACTGGGACCAGATCAGAATAACAGAAATGGGAAAGAATTTCAAACAAACAAACAAACAAACATACAATTTATTTCCAGGTGATGTTTCCAGAAGTGAACTTAGTGAAACTGGATAATATTAATTTTTTTCCTTTTTTTTTGTTGAGGCAAAGCACTTGTTGCAGTTATTTTGTATGAAGTCTACTAGGTAAATTTACTTGAAGAGAAACAAATGGCATTGAAATATTTTTTTTCTTTTCTACAAGGCCTTTCACATGCTGAAAATAAAACACCAGTTACCACATTTGTTTTGCAGTCAAACTGGTATGATCCAGAGGGAAGTTGTTGATAGTGAATCAAGTAGTAAAGCACTCAAAGGTTATGTCCTATGCAAGGAATACCATGTCAGAAGGTCTTAGATTGCTTTTCTGTATTCAGATAGGAGCATAGAAGCTCTCCAGTTAATATCTTCCCCAGCCATTGGCACAAAGCGGGTTCACCACCAGTCCTGGAAACCTTGCCTGCACCCTCCTGCTCAGCTCTAAATTGGTCACTCTTACCAGTATTCACTCCATGTATTTTAGAAGCAACTCTTTAAACTCCCTGGAGAGACATGTCTTTGGGTTGGGAATATTATAATCAAATATCATCAGACAAAAGCAAAAAGACCTTTTTTTGATGAAATCTTCACTGAGATTATTGTTTTTCCTTAGTGCCTGTTCACAGATTTAGCAAGCAAATAGAAAAGACAAGCCAAAGAGACAAACAAGGTGATGTTGGATTTCTCTTAATCATGATGAAATGATTGTCTGTAGTTGCTTCTCTTGTCCTATTAAGCATCACTGTACAAGTTACTAAGAATAGTATATGTAAAAAGGGGAAACAATTTGGCCTGGTTTTAATTTATATATAACAAGTGAAGAAACAGAAGCAGCAACACATAAATAATGGGAACTACAAGAAATACTTATGAAGGGAAGGAAAATGAATTATTACTCTACTTAAAAGAAAAGCATACCATATATTTTATCAGGGTAATCTTCCACACCTAATATGATGCTTTCTACTGTATCTGTACATGGACTTATTTTTTACTGGTTATTATAGTCAAAAAAAGTCAAACTACTGAAGTTACCTGATGAACTGCCTTTTTGCAAAGCCACCTGAATAGTTTCTGAAAAGTTTGATTCTCCATCCGACATTCTTTTACTCATGTCACCCAGTTTAAGGGTGTAATTTCTGTGATTTTTAAATTCATGGATTATCTCAATAGAATCCAACCATATCTCCCAATAAATATCTTTTTCATGACAAGTCTTTTTTGTACCAAAGGCACACAATCTGTTATGTATCTTATGCTATATCCTTTAACAAATGAAGGGGATTTTTCATGTGACTCATTGTATCGTATAAAGTCACTACCACTGGAAAAAAACCTTTAGAAAACCCCTCCTTCCTTTTCCCTCTCCCAGATGTACTGGTTCTCTCATGCAGATTTCACAAACAGCAATGCTTTTATACTGTGCTACTGAGAAAAGTATGCTCATGAATAAGGATGGTATAAAGATCTGGCAAAAGAGTATATTGTGTAAGTCTCAAAGCATAATTGCTTTTGTACAAATTATGTATAAAGTATACAGCAACATTTAAATATAAAAATATAAGAACAAGAAAAAGATCTCTATTTTTCGTATTCATAGACCCTTATCCTATTTACTGAAAAAAAGCAATAAAGTGGATTTTTATCAAGTGAAGACATTTAGCTTTACTGAGAGTATCAGACTCGTCAATTTACCTCAAATGAGGATGCAACACAGAAATTTATATCAGAAATTTTGTGCTATATTTAAGTTTCCTTGACTAAATAAAAGAAAAAATGACAATTCAATAAATGTATTTTGGGGACAGGAAGAAAGATAAAATTGGAGAGAAAAGTTGCATTTCTTCTCTTCAGGGACAAGTTAGTGAGACAGCCTTGACTGAGCACTGGCATTGTCGTAATAAACTGAAGAGCAGTACTTTCCCCCTTGAGCTGCAGGTTGTATTTCATACACTCTCCTGGGCAAAAGTGAGAGCTAGCAAAGCAATTACAGTAGTGGAAGAGTTGTGGTGGTTGACAGAGTAATGGAAGGTAAAAGGTTCCAAGTTGCTCTTTAGCTTCTGAAGGATACAATTATTTCCATTCAGTAAATTATAAATTTCCTTTCCTGCAAAGAGGCATTTAAAAAATCATGCTTACTTTCTGATTTAGGAAGGAAGGAAGGGAGGGAGGGAGGAAGGAATGGAGGGAGGGAGGAAGGAAGGAATGGAGGGAGGGAGAAAGGGAGAAATACAGAAAGGAAGAAAGAAAGAAAAAGAAAGAAAGAAAAAGAAGGAAAGAAAGAAAGAAGGAAAGAAAGAAAGAAAAAGAAGGAAAGAAAGAAAGAAAGAAGGAAAGAAAGAAAAAGAAGGAAGGAAAGAAAGAAAGAAAGAAAGAAAGAAAGAAAGAAAGAAAGAAAGAAAGAAAGAAAGAAAGAAAGAGAAAGAAAGAAAAAGAAAGAAAGGAAGAAAGAAAGAAAGAAAGAAAGAAAGAAAGAAAGAAAGAAAGAAAGAAAGAAAGAAAGAAAGAAAGAAAGAAAGAAAGAGAAAGAAAGAAAAAGAAAGAAAGGAAGAAAGAAAGAAAGAAAGAAAGAAAGAAAGAAAGAAAGAAAGAAAGAAAGAAAGAAAGAAAGAAAGAAAGAAAGAAAGAAAGAAAGAAAGAAAGAAAGAAAGAAAGAAAGAAAGAAAGAAAGAAAGAAAGAAAGAAAGAAAGAAAGAAAGAAAGAAAGAAAGAAAAAGAGTGAGTTATCACCCACAGAATGAAGAAATGAAGAAATGTATTTCTGCCAAGGACAGGCTACAGATTTGGCTATGCAACTCTGTCTCACAACAAATCTTTGTCATATTCCGCTTCAATTTTAGAAGCCTTGAAAGAATGCTCTTCCAACTCATCTCCAATGTTATCACTCCAGGTAACTTAAAAGAATCCACATTTCTTGTAAAGCACAGATACATTTTGTATAGTTCCTCTTTGATGCCTTAAGACCCTTTTAGGTTTTTTATTTTTCTAATTTTTTATAATTTTTATAAGTAGTTATATAGCAGCAGATTTTAGAAGCAGCAGCATTTATTCCCTTACTCTTAGCATAGTAACTACACACATTCCCCAACCCTGTTACCCCATTCCACACTCCCCATATCAAATATTCCCTGAATTCCATTAGAAATGTTTAGTCTCTCTTTAAGATAGGCCTCTTCTGTTTGAGGACATCTAATCCTGGCTTGAACCGCAAGAGTACAGTCAAGAACTGGGTAACCATGTGCCCCCGCACCCTGAAGAAGATGAAGATGATGAAGAAAAGGGTCTCAAAGACCCCAGCCCTAATTCCCCAGGGACAGGACTGGGAATGGACCAGGGCAAAAGCCAGAGGGTGGAAAAATCTGGGATTGGATGGAGAGTATTATAAATTATAACATCTGTAACGGAGGTGGTGCACGTGTCTTGTAACCCTATTCCTAGGCATGAATTAAATCCTTTCCTTATCTCATCTTCAAAACTAAGTTGTCTTGGAGTTTTTTTCTCCCTGAGTTTTCTTTTAGGCATCATCTTAACTGTGATTATTTTTACATTGAGTAAAATTTTGAATTAACGAAAATCATCATTGTATGGAACAGAAGAAATCTAGGCTTAGTTGGGTTTACAGACAAAAGTATTGTATTTTCTGATGCATAAAATGTTTTATTTGATAGTCTTATAAGATTTTCCTTAGTATAGAGGAAGAATAGTTGTAAAGATATTGTTTTGATGAAAGAATAGGTGATATACTGTATATTAATATTTTTTTAATTCCAATCTTTTTCTGTTTGCTTATTTATTTATTTTCCTTTTCTTCATTCTCTGCTTGTTTATTTATTTTCCTTTTCTTCATTCTCTATGAATATATGAATCAACATTTAGATTCTCTTAGTTCCAGGGATTGACCAAGCTGTCGTCTTCCACACCAAACAGTGTGTAAATGAGTACATTGTCCAAGGTCCTTACCACAGAGAAGCCAACAATCTCACTGTTAGTGAAAATTTGTGAACCAAAGGACTACAACTTCTACAAAAAATGGGCAGAGGCAGAGAAAAGGAATACAAGTAAGCAAAACAATAGGTGCATATGAACAGGTCGTGTCCAAGAGAAGCCTGCAGTAAAATTATTCTTCCTCCTGCTCTCTGATTTTCTGTTCAGGTTTTCTGTGTTCTGGCTGCAGGGGCAGAAATTTGCTCATTTCTTTGTTTGGGAAGTAGCTATCATATACAGATCTCATACTGCTCACCATTTTTTTACTATGGATTACCATCTAACATGATAAATATCTTTGTCCAATCATGGAGTATCTACTACTGATGCACTCCATAGTTGTCCACATTTTAAGCTATCATTTACTATGACTGCATGTGTAATAGGAATGCCACTCAACCATCAACTTCTTAAGTACAGTTATTATGAAGAATTATGTTGGATTAAGTGCTTTTTTTATAGTCTATCTACTTTTCTTCATAAATACAGCTGCAGTTTTTAAGCCAAAATGTCAGCAATTGTGACATATGGAAATACAGAAGCCTTGGGGACACCAGGACCATGCAAATAGGGAAGGTCAGGTTGCTTTCCTGATTAATGGTTCATTTGTTCCAAGTACTGATGTCAGAGCTACACTTCAGTGTTTGTTATGTGGTAAATAAATATTCCAGCTGAAAAATCCTTATTTTCTAATAAGCAAGCATATTTGCATGAATACTCAAAAGCATTAAAAACAAATTATACATAATATTGTGTATCTGTATAACATATATGGATCACGTATAATTTCCCTTATCTAAGCAAAAGACAAAGATGCTTGGTGATAAAGGAACAGGACCAAAAATTAATAGAAAGGTGATTTGCATTTCCTTCTCCATTTCAGAGGTGAAAGGCAGATTAGAAATATGATACAGCAAAAAGGAGATGAAAACAACTACATAGCCTAAATACTTCCAGAGTCCATCCTTTAGCCACAGGGCATGAGTCAGTCACATCTACATGGTCCAAAACACTGAGACAGTGCCCAAACTGACAGTGCCCTGTTAGAAACAGCCTCAGACTCTCCCAACTCCCAAAGCAGGGAACTGGTTGGAAGAGAGATACCTGTGATGCCAGGGTCTTGCTCCCAAGGTACAGGTGATAAAGCCTGAGAGACCAGGGTTGTCCCTTGCTTCTGTCTGGTTTGTGACAATGGCAGCAGCAGTCAGGATGGAGGGGGAGGTTGGGGTCCAGGTCCTGTGTTAGCTAAAGTCCTGCCCTGCAATATCAGTAGAAGTATTTATAATTTGGTATTAAAGAGACTGTTGTGTTCCTCTTTGAAACTGTTTTGTTTCCTGCCTGAGACGCTGGCACCAACCATACAGACTGTTTTGTGAGGGTTTAACTCACTACCCGCATGAGGATACCAACAAACACATGGCACTTTTTCAGCGGATCTTTTTAAGCAGTTGCATGGAACAACTTATTGGGCTGTGGTGCATTTCAATTTCCAAGCTGATGAGAGAGGAAAAGGTCATTTGAATGGGATTTAGAATATGCCAGTTAAAAACAAATGGTATTGCATAAAGGGCAGTGAGAAATAGAGGAAACTGCAGAGTGGTTAAATAAATTATGCTGTTTGCAGAGAGATACAGGTTCCTGTCAGTAATACACGCAGCTGGCATGGAAACAAACAGCAAACAGTGGAGAATTAGGCTTTTCAAAGTGAAGCACTGTGTAGATAATCAGAGTGTTGCCTGGGGCTTAAACTATTTCTTAGCCTCATTGTTTAAGCCAAAAAGAGGATCGTGTTACAAAGAGACCAACTTCCATTTTCAAGTAGAAATGGCATATTAAATGGCTTTTATCAGTTGGTAAGAAAAGACAAAACAATCTAATTAGAACTACGGAAATCAACAAGAGCCCAGAGCAATAATTCTGAAAGAGGTTCTGTACTGAAAATGATAGCACAGGATCAGGAACATATTTTTACTAGTGGTTTAGGATGAATACAGGGGATTTGAAACTAGGGCAAAAACAAGAATACAAATTCTTCACAAGAAATGGGGTTTGTGTGTTGGTAAACTCTGTGTTAAATAAGATAATTGAGGGGCAGCTGAAGGAATATATTGCCAGAAAAGTCCTGTGTGAGTGTTTGGTTTTTATTTTTAAGATAGGAGTATGTAGGAATCCTCAGACATATGCATGAAGTCCTACATACCTGCAAAGTAAAAGACTTTCCTGTCTTCTACAACCTGACACAGACAGAGTATCAGGACACATGTAGAATAATGGTAAGATTTTCAGGAGAATAAAAAGCACAAGTGAGGCTCCCAAAGAGCTATTTTTCAAAAGTAAAATTTAGTGAATTTGAAATAACCAAAATTTTAGGCAGAAACTTTAATAGACTCTCAGTTGAGAGCAGGAGAATATTTTAAAGGGTAGATAAGGAGGAGAGGGACCTCTCTTTTGACAGTCCACCGAAAGCCAGTATTTTATCCAAACACACATCATGCAGACACAGAGAGCTCAGAAGTCTTCTAGATCTGAAAGAACTTCTGAGTGTCCATCTGGTAGCAGAATATGTGCCTTAGGTTCAAAATCTCAGTTAGTGCCACCTACGAATTCCTAGAGTAAGAGTGCACCTATCTGGTGTTCTGCAAGGTCACTTTGCCAGTATGGCAAGTCATCTGCATGTGGAGCCACTGTAGACTCGTAACTCTGAACCACCAGTAAGGCCATTGTTGTCAAGCAGGGTGTATTACCTTGGTCTTGGACTGAACTGATATTCCTACAGGATGTTTGGCTACTGTTCTCCCGAACAAGCTCATATCTGCCTAAAATGTACCACAAATGTATACCTGTGGTTTCATCTCTGACCTTAAGTGTTCTGTGGTATTTTCTTATGAGAAAGAGTTGAGGTTGACTGTCATATTATATTGTAGAAATGGGCTTTTCTGCAAATATTTCTATTTTCTTTTAATTGTCCCCCTATCTGGGTGATAAAGTCCCATCAACTCAACACTGCACCACAACACAGAAGCCCATTGTGTGCTAGCAAAACTGTGTCAGAAGCACAGCGTCTTCCTCCCCTTTAAACTCAGCGTTAGTCAAACAACTTCATTAACAAAAGTTTTCTTTAATTGTTTATCAGATCTTTCCAAAGACAAACTGCTGTTTCATTACTATAGAAATGTGTTAAAAAATAAATTAATAAATCTCTTATATAAACAAAGAAAAATATAAAATTCATTTGGGGTTTTTGCAAATGTAATTTTCTTTAAAGAGTTAATACGAACCTTCTATTTGCTTTCCTTTTTATTGGTAACATTTAACATAAGCTAAAAAAAAAAGAAAATGCCTCTTGGAAGTAAAGCTGCGTGCCCTTGGCAAGCCACGTGTACAGCAAAGGAAAAGCATGTGTGGCTGTCTCAGCAGTGAGAGACTGGCTCACAAGCTAAGAGTTTCCACAAGCTGCTGGATCAAAATCACCCCTGTCCTACAAAGTCAAATGACTGCCTCTCCTCCCTTGCCTCTGCCTCATTTTCCTCCTCACCACCACCTGCAACCTAACAACCAGAAGATCCCCTGGTGTTCCTGCACAGAAGAGTAGTTGGGAAATGGCAAATAATATAAAAGAAGAGTAACAAGTATCTCTTAAGTCAAGCTGAGCTAAGGGGAATTTCTTTAATAAGAATTTAAATTGCTTCAGTGCAAGAAGTTGTGTACTTTGAAAATATAAATAGAATAAAAAGAGGAAAGTTAGATAGGTTTTTCTTATCACACGACACTGCCTGTGATAAACCCCATTAAGCAAAACTACAGTTCCTTCTATCAGAAAGAGCAAGTCTGAGTCTATCCTTCATAATGCCACAGGCACTGTTTCAGGAGAATGCCTGGAAGAGACTGCAGGAGAAGAAGGCACCATGGAGGTGTGAAGGGCATTGATAAAACACCAGTGTATCAGTGCAGATAGATTTCCAAAGCATTAAAATGCCATAGTACCCTACAGGACACCATAAACACAGTTTCTCCTAGCACCTACTCTGAGGACAGAGACACACAGAACAGTATAGTGTCACAGATCTCTATTCATACATATTTGAATTTATTATAAAACTTCAGTTTGTATAAGGTCTCCAAGAATTGTTTCTCAGGAAAACTTAGGTAAAGCAAAACACAAGAAACAGATATCCATCATGTTAGGATTTAACCATCCTCACCCCCTCTCTGTTTTGCCTCCTCACTGATAATTGGAAGAACTCCTGGACAAAACAGGAGGAGGATGCTAGGGGGAAAATTTGGCTCTGCACAGGCTTTTGAACAGACCTTTATCTATGGATAAGGTCCTGTGTTTTGCCTGGCATTTGCTTATGATATGATGATAGCTGCCACTTTATCCCAAGAGTCACACCTTCTGCCATCCTACAGCAGCCAAAATCATCCAAGTTCCTAAAAACTGGATGTTGGCTCTAGTGGGGTCACACAAAAAGCAAACCATGAAGTTTTGTGTGTCATGACAAATTGCTTGCATAACTCAGAAACTCATAAAACTTGGGAACAGCTGCATCTTGTTTCCCAAGGGCAGCTGAAATACCATGTCCTCCCAACCTGTTCAACCTTATTGCACACATCAGCAGGGACACTGATTGAGAAACAAAGTGCTCTGAAAAGCCTTATAGAATATCAGCAACACCTAGAATGGCAGGTATGAAGCACTATGCTTGGTATTGTAAAAAAATCATGTATTCCTTATTCAAGTGAGATATTGTCATTTACACTGATATGAGGAACTAGTAAAGGCTACAAGATATAGGATTAACATTTAGCAGAATAAATTGAATCATAAACTTGATCTCTGCCTCTATTCAAATCCTGAGGTTTTGTTAGCTCGATGCATACACTTTCTTACACAATCTCTTGCTTAACACAAGTAGTGCTGAATCAACATTTATTGAAGCACGAAGGAATTTTAAATGTGGAGAAACTGAGAAATTCTCTTGGGAATACTGGTTTGCTGAGAACTATAAATGTTATATAAGCCTCCAGAATCTGTTCTTAACAGTCATTTGGGATAATACAGTGGTAAACTGAAACATACTATGTTTGAGAAGCTGAGGACAATGTTAGGCTTCAATAAAATCCAAAAATGCGTTGCCCCACTGAGCATTCTATAAAATCTTGTTTTACATTTTTTCAGTAAAAGTTCATGGTGCATTTATTTTATGCCATTGTATATTAGACAAAAAGGGCATATTCGGCTCTAGCTATTTCTCTTGGTGCTTGGCACATTCTAGTAATAACTTTAAATTTATTAAAGTCACTGTTGTTTGTTATGACCAAATTGCAACAACAAACATTAATTACCAATTGCCAGTATGTATTTTAGAAAACTTAAAAGGGAATTATGATTCATTAGAGGCAGTATGAAGAGTTGCATGCAATAGGAAATCATCTGCAGTGATTATGGAATTCGACCCCAAACTTGGTCACTATTCTCTATGTCTCTGGCTCCCCACTTACACACTTTCTTATGTGGAATAGTTAAGCCACACTGCTAATATAGAAGTTCTGGTCCCCTTCCCATCATTTTCATCTAGTTTGTTTCCAACTAGTCCACAGGTCTGACAACTGGTTTCTTTGCTTATGGTCAAAACAAGCAGCTGCATCAAAGTCAGGATGTCTTTCAGAGAAATATTGATTTTGACAACATTTACACTGGGAAATTTCAAGCATTCAGGGTAGATTGTTGAATTGCTTCTGGTGGCAAGAGACATGAATTCAAAAGTTGACCTTTTTGATCAGAAAACAGATGTTTCACCACAATATCCTTTCTCGAAAATATTTGAAAGGTTTTGGGGTTGTACTGATTTAGAAGAGAAACAAAATTTAAGACCTCAATGGTTGTCTCAAGCAGAATTTTCTATTTCAGTCCAGCTTTTCATCTTGCAAAGGTATTATTGAAATGTAAACTTTCTGCTGAGGATGTGTGTTTCTGATCATCTCAGACTCAGAGGCATTGATAGGTGATAATTAAGGGCAGATTATTCTCTTTGGGTATATAAGTCTTAAATATTTTTCTAGATATTTTCACATTTTGACCCTTTTCAACCTTTATGCTATCTTTAGTGATGTACAAGGGAAAAATTGAAGTAATTATTCATATTTTCATGAATAACGATTTAGAGGACCAGTCTCTCCTTCTAACATAATGGATCTAAACTGATTTTTTTTGTGTTTGCCTCTCCCCATAACAGGAACTACAAAGGATTTTGCAGGAGACCCTGTAAGGAGAATGGCCTGAGTGGAAATGACATTTTTAAAATGAAAGACAAATACTGAACACTGATCATAAATTAGAGACTTTGGGATTACCTGAAGACTTCTATTTTTCTTTCTTATTAAAACAAACAAACAAAACCCCTGTCCTAGTTAGAGCAGCCGGGAGCAGTTCATCACTGCGTGGGTGTAACCCAGACTGTGTATTCTATACCCTCCATGTCCTTTCTCGGGAACTGTTAACAATAGACTATTTGCAGCAGCTGCCCAGAGCACACCTGACCCCTCAGGCTATAGTTATGAGTGACGTTAACTCCCCTCCAGGGAGTCATTAGCACCTCCACACCCAGCCTGAGGGGTCATGTCTGCTAACAGGGCCACCAAGGATTCCAAAAATATCTCAGGACTCACAATCACCCATTGTGGAACTCCCTGCCCTGGGGGAGGTACTGGGCATTCCCACTCTAACTTGAGTGTATATAATCTTGGGGTCTCTGGACTTCTGGTACCACTCTGGAAGACCAGAGCCTCGACAGGACTGCGACCACCACTCTTGACCGGACTGAGACCATCACTTGCACCAACAGGTTTTTTTCTCTCCTTTTACTTTTGAACTCAGGGGACCACATGGGGCTCAGCACAGAGGCCAACGAACAACATTCTGCTCATGCCCCAGGGTGCCGTGTTATACATCCAGGTTTTTGTGGGCTAAACCCAATTTTTATCTGTATAATTGTATTCATTGTATTATTTTTATTAAATTGTAGTTCTGACTTATAATCTCTTTTGAGTTGGGTTCATTTCTCCTGCAGATTTACCTTTAAACCAGCACAACCCTCCACAAAAATAAGTTTGAGGAATACAGCATGTACCTAGCGTTACTCCACAACAAGCAAGGGGACTCCAAATACATAAACTGAAGAGAGGACACCAAATGGTTTCTATAGTTTATACTACATGTTTCTAATGTACATAATATCGATTCTCTACTAATAATGACTTTTCCATTAGATACAAATAAGCACTAGTTTTGTTTCATGTCAGTTTTCTGGGAACAGGTTTCAAGCACTCATTTATGAAAAATGTAGGTTTTTACAGAAGTACTGTATGATATTCTTAGTCTATTTCTTTACTCTTCTGACACTGAAAACACCTATTTAGTCACTTCTTTTCTACAAGCATGAAAATAGTTAAAACCAGTCTTCTTTTTCAATGCCTTGAGTTTAATATTCTACCCTAAGTACTATACTGAGAAAAAGACTTCTGATTAAGGGATAAATATTCTTTTAATAAATATCAGAAGAACTGACATATCAGTCCCTATGAAACTATCCAAGATTTGGGGTCAGAAGTAGTGTGTCATCATGGAAGACATTGGTCTGGAACACGTGTGCTGTAAGTGTCATTCAGATCTTTTCACTTTGAAATTTCTCTGGATTTCTTGAATATTTAAGATAAGTGGGTCAGAGAGTTTCCTAGCCTGGGTTGAGATAACCCTCCACAGTAAACAGCGGCACAGCCCATACCAGGCCTTGATACTGTATGGCACAATATGGACATGCCCATTCTCTAAAATCCTTCTATTCACAAATGAAGTGGCTGCTACCATAATGCTGTATTGAAAATACGTATGGAAACTGTATTACAAGAGCTGGAGAGATCCAAGTCACAAATGGGCTGAACCCAGGAAGAGCAATACCAGCTGACACATAGACCAACCCAATAAACCATGTAATTGTCCTGGAAAGGGCAAATAAAATAAATTTCCTTACTGGAACAGGATAGAAGGGTTAAATTGACTTTTAAATTCCCTGTATGCATTATTCTCATAAAACAGTCAGTTTCTTTTAAGTAAGCAAGTTAAAGCTTTCATGGTTATGATTAGACATAGATCTTTTTGTGCTGTTTATAATGAAACTATTATTTTGAACAAATTACGTAATATTCATGGAGAGCTGTGCATTTTAGGTTTAGTGTTACTCCTCCTATTTCCTATAAAATTCACACTGGTTACAATATATTTGGACTTTTATTAGTCTAGATGTCAAACTTCTAAACCAGCACACAAGGAACATATCCCACAAGAATCTCCACTGAACGTGTAGAAAAGATTCAAATGAATGTTAACATTTGTTACATCTGTTTTGCTCATCCAGAGGCCTTGGTCTCCCTATGGGGTGGATGCTTGGGGTGGTGAGGTTTCCCCAGAGACATCAGGGCAGTATCTATCCCACCTCTCCAGGCAGGAGTAGGGTAACCGGGGCCACAGGGGCAGGCCCAGCCTCAGACATCAGGAAGCTCCGTGGATGAGGACAAGAAAAAGCTTGGCCAGGACATCAGCCTACAGATGGGCATCAGGATCAGTGAGGGGAATCGGGGTCAGAAATTATCTGGAGATGGTGGGGAAAAACCTGAAGCAGCAGAGTGCATGACTGCTGAGGACTGCCCTGGTATAAAGGTTGGCACTGACGTCCATTTGAAGGGTGAGAGCAGCATGGTGTGCTTCTAAACAAAAGCAACCAGAGGCACATGGTCCATATTTAGTACCCTCTGTAGCTACGTTGTGATCTTCTGGGGAGCACTTGCTAATAATTTGTAGTGGGTGAATTGAATAAATCTGTGTGACACAAAAAATTGAATCAATACAACCCAAGACATTAATTTAAATTGAACTTAAAAATACAAAAATATTCTTTACATCGCACAATACAACTACACTAAATCGCATCTTAAAGGAACTATAATGCTTTGGTGCGCATGTCTGGTGACACTGTTACGGAAATTTGGACAACTCTCCGCATTTCACTTAATCCTAAGCTTTTTTGAGTAAAGTGTTCATGCAATAAATCATGTTCTCAACATCCTCATCTTTCAGATAAACCTTACCAAGTTTTGGAAGGATTAGCTTCATAAAAAGAAAAAAAAAATTGTGTTTCTTTGTAAGTCAAGGAACTATGTTAATAGATCTATCACCCTGTAGTTACTTTTTAGACACAGATAGTGAACAATATCTGTCTTCAGAAGCTATTAAATGCTCCCCTCTTTCCACTTACAGGCTGCAAACTACTCAGAAGACATATTCTCCTGGTGCTGAAAAATCCTTTTTTTACTTCTTTTTCTCAAAGTCTTCATCTGCCATTCCCTGTAGAAGTTACAGCTGGTACTTCTAGCTTAGTGACTAGCTTTTGCTAATGAGCTGTCAGACTGAATGAACTCCATCAGGCAAAAACACAGGGCTTGCCTTGAACTCGTTCCACAGCTTTGTAAAGAATTTTACTCATTTTCAAGTACAAACCTGTAGTACAACCAATGCAGCAGGAAACAGATGCATAGAAGAGCTGCTGACTGGGGTAGCCAGCAGGGACTTTTGAGAAAATTGCAGGTCACAAATTTCTGACACAAGTAGAGAAAAGTTACATAAATAACTGTCTTATCTTTATATAAATATTCATTAACAAATATTCACTTAAATTAGCACAACAAGGAAAAGAATGGTCCTATAGAAACTACTTCTCCATATGATCCCATTCCAGGGCATCTTCTCATAGTACTCACCATGAATAGCTATGTTTTGGGACTTGGTAAAGTTTTTCAGCTTTCTGTCCTTCCAAGGACAACAGCTTTCACTCAGTACCCTACAGACACTGAATATTGTCTATAAGAGTCTTTGCTAATTCACCACCTGACAGCATTTCCATTGATGTGGTCCTCGCATCTCACTTCATGAGGTGTTATTTTTCAGGATTCTTACTGCAGTGTTCTCACTCTTCCTATTATGTTTGTCTGTTATCATTTCTTCATGGGCTAACTCACAGCTTACCTTGAAAGAAGAACTACCACCACTTTTTTGTTTTCCCCCCTCTAATTTCTCCATCCCCTTCCTAAATTCCTTTTCCACAAGGCATTATGCAAAGTCAGTATTAAGTCTTTCAGGTGTTCATGAAGTATCAGTAACAAATAGATTTTCTCCAGCCTTTTCCAAGCTCATTTTTTAAGATTTATCAGATGAACAAGACCTTTTTCAAGGGACATGACAAGAGACACTCATGTATGGAAGTACTTTTCATACCTTAATGAAGAATTAGTAGCTCTTTGTAGGTTTTTCTGTGAGAAAGAAAATGGAAAAAGAAAACTACAACGCCCTATATTTTAAAACATGTTCATAATGTCCAAAGTACATAATTTTTTCCTCCCTGTCTACTTTTTGTTGGATTTGGGACTTTTAACTTTTTGAGGTTGTAAGTATGTGAAGTGTTCTACTACTTGTTATATAAGATTATAACTATTACTTAATCTTGCTTGTAGAAATACTTACACTTCACACATATGCCAAGGTAAAAATTTTGCATGTTCTGCCTATCCCTTTCAAGAACTAACAGGATGCAATTTTGGGATTAACACAGTCAATAAAAAGGCAGATGGGAGGGAGTAATTTGTACAAAGTAATTCATGTGTCAAATAGTTGATCTGTATTATTGGTCTATTTTGAAGGATTACTATGATAAAAGAAAGATGTGTCAGAGTCTATGGTGTAATCGAGCAGTTGTACATTTAATATTTTTCCTACTGCACATTTTTCAAATTCTTACAAAACCAAGGGGAAAAGTTTCCACAGTGGACACCACATTGTTTTGGGAAGGGAGGAGTCAGCTAATGCTCTAAATCAATTGAATTACTAAGCAAGAATGTAAAACAGATGAACAATGAATGTTCCAAAAAGCTTTTTGCTTATTGTAGGAAGTCAATTAATCAAACTAAAGAGAAGCTTTATGTGTCTTCTCATAAATCTGAATTAATAATCAAAGTTACTTGATGATACATTTCCCTAATTCATAATGTAAGGGGAAACACAGCTTCTAGGATATACTGGAACTTCCTGAGTGTACAAGAGTGATGCGATAATTATTAGACATAAGAAAAAGACAGAAGTTCAGGGTTAGGGCATTTGATGCTGAAAAATATATCTCTAAAACAGAGTGGTTCTTGCTCTATGATGACTAAACCATGCCTAGGAAGAATCCTAAGTGAGAGTGGTGAAGTGTTGCAAGTATATTCTAACACATCATGTCAGTGATCTTGTTCCTGTTTTGTTCTATAATTTTCTCCCCAGTTTTGTAATAGAAAACTAAGCCTTTGCTTGTTAACTCTTCATTAATTTTGTCTACTAAAAGTAAAGCTGCCAAGTTTTACAAGGAAAGGGCACTCTGTTTCTCTAGAAATAACATGCTCAAAGAAATTATATATACCAAGTCCTTTTAAGTTTCCAAGACGTGAAACAAGTTCACACTTCACAGAACGTCATGTGTCTTTTCTACCAATATTTTAGGTTCAGTTTGAGCACTGGTAAGTGACAGGATTCAGGGAAAAATTCTTCCCACATGGGCAAACACTAGTGCTCTGCTGGCAAGGAAGAATTAACCATTAGACAAGTTAGCATAATCCCGTGTTGTCACAGAAAGCCTCTTTAAATTATTCATACACAACTAACACATACTAATCCTTTGGGAATGTACTTCTGGTGTTCTTCAGGCAGACACAGCACAGAAGATGCTAACATATATGTCAAAAACAACTGGACTGTTCGCCTGAATTATTCTTTTATCTAAAAGTAAAACGAGATCCAAACCCAAACTTTGAACAAAACTTCAGCCTTACAGAGGTCTAAAACTAGCAGGATGCAAGGGCACATATGGGGAAGTCATGATGTGTTTGGGAGTATAGTATTACAGTAATATAGGTTTCCACCAACTGCAAGCAGAAAGGTTGAACACATATTTATACAGCAGTAGTAAAAACTGAATGATTTAGCAGCAAATGAAAATGAATTACAAGAAGCTAGCCAAGAAAATAGAAGGAACAGTAGTTAGAAATTCTACACTGAATGCTACAGAAAGGAAAATGTTAATGAAAGAGGAAATGCCTGGGCTCTAGTCAAGCATTGCTGGCTCTAAAGTGAACATTTCAATGGAATAGGTTTTTGTGAACTTGGGGCATTTCTAAGGCTTAATTCAGGTTAAATCATTTGTTAAATACATTCTATTGGCTGAGAAATTCCTGAAGTCCTAAGTAGACATGAGTATATGTGAGTGCTTGGGTCTACAAAAATATTAAATAGAAAACCTCATTTTTTGAAGCCTAGTTTCAGAAATGAATTCTAGTAAAAAGGGTAGCAGGAGAAATTTTTTAGTTTGACACACTAGCTGAAGTTTCTTTATTATTTTTCATTTTCTGATCTATCATCTGAGGATACTTTCCTTCTTTGCAATTGACCATATATATTTTATATTGTACAATATTTAAAAAAATAAATCCATCTGAATGAAAGCAGATTGTCTTCAGATGTTGAAATTCAATCTTCTTTCAGTTTAGCAACTTACACAGAATTTCAATGTCCCTGCAAAAACTGGGTTTTTTGGTAAAGAACCAAACCATGCTGCTTTGCATTTGGGCACAACTGTTGCTGCTCCTTGATTTATAAACATTTGCAACTGATATTGTCATGGGACCATATGGCCAGGTACATATTTTAGCCTGTCTTATTCAACTGAAATATTAGTCTGACTTAAAACCTGCAACATAAGTAATATCTGCAAGGACCACTTTAATTCATAAGCTTTGTACTCTACAACCATCTTTTGGATTATTAGTTAACTAAATGGACTGTGTAATGCTCTTGTTTTTTTATGCAATTGCATCTACTAATTATTTTGGGAGTGAGTGGATTGTTAGTGTGCATGTTCATGTGTGCCTTTTTTTGGAAAGAGAACTTTAAGTTAATTTAAAGTTGTTACCCTAAATCCAGAATCAAGAGTAGTATTATCTGATACATCTAGTGTCTTTACAAATTCTGCTCTTTAGATTTCCACTTTTCTTACCACTACTGTGATGCTTTTAGATAAGACAGATACTCTCAGTTGAAACTCAGCTGTTATTGTCTTCCTTTAGAACAATAATATGGGGTTTATTTGTTATCACCTGTATTTGCCAAGGTTTTTTTATTTTGGGTTTAAAAATCTCATTACAATTTGCTAGTATAATATATATCTCACCTATCAAAGTGTGTCTTTAAAAGTTTATCCTTGATATCCCTTGGAAGTTATACACTTCTTCATTCAGCACTCACCTTCACCTGTAAGTTATTGCATTGTGATTTTGGGATTACGCTTAATTAATTTTATTTTGGCTGCCATTTAAAGTGTTGCTATCAATCCAAAAATGTTATGGGACTTACATTTTTTAGAAACTGCCTCTCATCAGTGGACCTGACTAAATATTTTTCCATAGGAAAATGCTAGCCTATTGAAAACATAGTGCAAGGAAAACAGCACCTTATGTAGGAAAAACAGAAAAATCTTCTTGTTAAAAATGCTGTTCTACAGCCTTCCTGAAATAGTATATTTCCCATGTATAAGTTTAATGCTGTTTAAAATAAATATTTAGGTGGTTTTGATTTTTGTTAAATCAGAAATCCTTGTTGATCTTGGAATTTCCTCTGGATGGAAATTATGAATTCTGAGCAGCTGCTTTTATGAGCCATCTTCACAGCAGACATCAGGTGATAACCCCTTGGAGAGACTGCTAATGTGAGCTCCTGTTCAACCGTAGAAACTTAAGTGTTCAAGAGCAGAGATTGATCCAGCAGACCGCTAGTAGTGGATTTATCAGTACTCAGACAAGTGGTTACATTCAGTGTTTTCACTTTGCACAGGAAGTCCAAAGAGTGTATGAAATCCATTTATTTTCTCTTAAAAGGCATTTCTCACAGACTTGCTCAGTTCCTGATGTAGTATTCTCATTCAGCAGAGATTTTTGAGTGTTCTCTTTGGCAAATGACTTTTGAAGGTTTATAAATCTTGTCCCTGATTTCACAGCCACCTTCAGCCCTTTTGTATGATTGTAAGTAACTGCTGAGAATTCAAGACAAAGAATCTGAAACATCAATAATTCGCAATTCTCTTTGGTTTCATTAATACTGGAAGGGATAGCTGTTAAGCCAAGAGCAAAGCATATCTAAGAGAAAGACAAAACATTATTGCAGGATTGGTTGAATTTAGAATTTCTGTTCTGCAACAAATTCAAAAGTATTTAAAAAATGTTTTGAATCAGAGTGCAAGCCACAGATTTTGCAGACATCCGGGGACAAAAAAAGACATCACAAATTAATAATAATAATATCTTAAACACAAATAAATGTATCTATACTTATAAATTTAAGTGTAAATATAAATTTAAAGTTCACTTAATGCAAGAATCATTATTATTAGCTATCAAAAAAACATATTTTTATATTAATAATAAAATATTAATATTTTATATTTTTATGCATTAAAAATATTTTAAATACATGTTTAAAATAGATACATTTTAAATAAATATATTTAAAATTAATAGTAAGATTGCTATTATTAAAAGTTTTCCTCACCTCTGAAAGAAACTCAAGGTTAGTGTTGGAAGGTTGGAAACATGAGGTTTCTGGAGAATTTCTCAAACTTAGAGTCTAGCTCTGAGATTAGGAATGTTTTGTAGGCAAGGGTCTCATATGGCCAACTGAAGCTACAAATCCACTCCTCCACCTCCAGCTTCTGTAGCTAGGAGAAGATTCTATAGAGCAATTAGTGAGGTAAATAGCAGAAAGATAGAAAGCTGCTGGTCAGAAAAGTAACACTGAAGAAATAGTTCATCATCTAAAGACCCCACAAGCAGTAGCAGGATGACTTTTGTTCAGTCAGTCTCCACCAGCAAATATATGAGCTTTATTTAACTTATCTTGTTCCAGATAAATTTTTCTAGCCAAATGAAACTTCACAAATAAAAATTTCAAAAGAATCCTGACATTCTCACTTTAGGAAAAAATCAGAAATTTCAGCTTTGAGGCTCCATATGAATTTGGAGCTGTAGGAATAGTTGAGATTTGGAAGAATTTGTAATGGAAAGCTAGAACTTGTTTTCACTCAGGAAACCTGCAAAGTGCCTTCTCAAGAGGGTTAGATGGGGTTTTTTTCCCTTCTGCAGTCCAGAGGGGTTGCAGAGAGAGAGCTGTGTTATGAGAGCTGCTCTGCCATAGAGAGATAACCCTAGCAGACATGCACAGAGGCTTTGGGAAGGAGGGGGAGAAACAGGGAGGACACTAAAGGCCCTGGAGAGGGCCAGAACTTGCCTTTTCCCTCTGATGCCAAGTACTGCCTGGCAGGGCCAAAAAGTTTGTAAGTTTTAACATCTTTGCCTCTGAAATAAACCCTTTTTGAACCCTTTCCACTGCTTTGGCATTCTTGGGGAAGATACCTCCATATGTTTACCTTACAGGTATGTATTAAGATCCACCTTACAGACTTGCTGCTGTGTTTGCTACAAAGGTGTATTGGGTCTGGCTGAGCTGGAGTTCATTTCCCCATAGTAGCCCTCACAGTGCTGTGCTTTGCATGGGCAGCTAGATCATCATCATGGCTAGGCTTCGCGAATGAAGATTTGGGAAAGGCTCTATCCACATTTGCTACAAGCACGCTGGTGGCTAATGAGGTCAACATGAGATAGACATGTCTGATTGCAAAAGGCACAGCACAAAGACTCCTCAGGTGGTAAGCGGCAGCTAGAAGGGTGTTGATAACACACCAATGTTTTGGCTACTGCTGAGCACAGCATCAGCTCTGTAACATTCCTTCCCCAGTCAAGGGCAAGATCCTGGGAAGGGACACAAGTAGGCCAGCTGACCCAAACTAGCCAAAGTGATATTCCATACCACATGACATAGTTCAGGTATAAAAGCTAAGGCAAGGAGCAGGAAGGGGCGCATTCGTTGTTTCCAATGGCTGCCTGTTAATAAACCACTATGTGGTTTGAAAGCCCTGCTTCCCTGGTCATGGCCAGACATTGATGCTGACGGGAAGCAGAGAATAAAGCTTGCTATTTTCCACTTTGCCTTTGCTTTGCTTTTGCTTTATCCCAACCCATGAGTCTTTCTGGCTGGAAAGGGGAGTGACAGAGAGGCTGGGTGGCACCTGGCATCCAGCCAAGGTCAACCCACTACAAAGCATATTTGGGATATGCAGATGACCTTAAGTGAATGTTGCCTGTAAGGGTAGTACAGACAACTAGTAAGGCAAGCCCATCACAATACAATTATGCAAATTATAATATTATGGCAGGCCTGGCAATAAGGAGCCACTTAAGAAAAGTTGCAGACAGTATCACACCTCTCTCCCGAGTCCACTTCCCATCCCATCTCAAGCAAACATTATGAAAGTATGCTACTCCTATGTAAGTTCTGCTTAATGGGCTTCATGTAGAGGTACCCAAGGTACCACCACTCAGCACAGATCCACAGCTTGCTTTGGTCTGATAATTTCTCAGCTTTGGAAAGGAAACCTAAACAACCCTGAAAATTCTTGCTCAAGGAGGTGCTTGGAGATGCTGGCTTAACCTCTGTGGTCTTTCCAGCTTGGAGTCAGTCTGAAATAGAGGGGTCAGAGAAGCTCTGAACCTAAAGGTCCTTTCACTGCCAACCAGACCACAGCCTTGATGAAAACATCAGTACATATCTTACTGACACAGTAAGAGCGCAGTATCTCCAGCAACCTGCCAGTTAAGCTGGCAGAACAGAACACTTCTTTATTTTTCTACAAGAATTTGTTTCATCCTTAACGTTTTTGTCAAATATTTCATCTTTTAAAAAATTGCATTTCTCTGACAATGACCCTTTCCATCAATTAATAAGAATGTATCATTCTGTCACTGCCACTGTTGCTCTTCAGAAGGATGAGTAATACACAATGTACATGGTAAGGATGGACTTGCTCTTGAATGCATCAGTTTATGGGTGTTTATTCAGACAGATTTATTAATAAATCTTTTGTATATATGTTGTTACCTCCACTCAAAGAAGGCAGGGTTTCCTATGCTATAATCCAGCATAATTTAGGACAAGAGGGCACAGTCTTAAAATGCACATGGGGAGGTTTTTAGGTTCGACATTAGGAAAAAGTTCTTCACAGAGAGAGTGATTGGGCATTGGAATAGGCTGCCCAGGGAGGTGGTGGAGTCACCATCCCTGGAGGTATTCACAAAGAGATTGGATGTGGCAGTTTGTGCTGTGGTCTAGTAGGCAAGGTGGTTAGGTTGAAGCTTGGTCTTTTCCAGCCTAGTTGATTCTGTGATTCTGTGATTGATTCTGTGATGATTCCTATACCTTAGATTTGGCTTTCTATCTTAATTTACCTGGAAAGCTTTCCGGAACTTTTCCATTACACTGACTGAATTTGAAAATGTTGTTACATAATGTTCATGGAAATATAATTTTTTTTCTCAGAGATTCAAATTTAGGGGTGTGCAAACAATATGACCACTGAATATGAAAGTACATAAATTTCAGTATAGCTAATGAGTGAGACTTCACTGCTGTCTTCTTGTATAAATTTCTCAGTACAGTCAAGAGTTTTCTATATTCTTAATAACATCTTTCAGAAATAACATCATGAAAAATAAATAATCTTGCAGAAAAATCCTTATCAACCCAAAATTTATAATGTTTGATATAAATAATACTTTCAAACATTCCACAATTAATGTTTACCTCATTTGATTTGAATTCTTCCCATTTAATTATTATTTTAAATATTTTTCTTTTAAAAAGGATTACATCCCTTTCAGACAATTTTTACTTAGTTACTCATGTTTGTCCCACAAGGCTGAATCTGGGACATACCAATCATTCTGTGGCAAAACACTAATACCAGCATAAATCTAGGTTTATGGCTTCATGACTGAAAGAAACAAAAGGAGAAATGGGGTTGTGAAAGCACTCACAAGATCAAAGAAATGCAATGGTGAAATAAACTTTCCTTTTACGTTATATATACTACACTAATTTTTCTGAAGAATACATTCGGCTCCTGACATTTTGAAAGTCTGCATTTGCAATAATTTAGGTAAGCTGCTGCTATTTTCAAATCAAAACTCCTCACTATGTGTTTTGTCAGAGTGCAGTGAAAGAAATTGCTTTTTAGTATTCTGATCACTCTTATCAGAGATAACCTTTTGGATCCAAGCTTTCCTTTGGTTTTCATGCTTCCAATAAAGCATTTACCTTCTTCATTACCAATTCAGAGACCTTGTCTAACACAATTTAAAATAAAGCAAAGCCCTACCTTGCCTGCATGGGTCATTTTGATTCATTTTGAGTATAAATCATGCGTCATGGACTAGTTTGCAGCAGTAGTTTAAACTGAAATTGCTGACAAGCTTAGCTCCGAAGCCATTTTCTATCTGCTTCTGTTGAAGGGACGTTTTTCCCCTTCTAAATTCCATTTTTAAGTTTTTGGTTTTATTTTAGCTATTTCTTGAAGCAATTATCATGACTGTACACAGCATCTGTTTCCACTGACAGATTTCCACTGAATAATGGGAAGAGGAAACCAGTAGTTTTTTCTTGTGAAAAAAGGTCATCTGGACTGTACCTATGCTAATCAAGGTTAAAACATGGGTTGAGTGTGTGTATGAAAGTGTCCACTTTATGTAATTCTTAACCATGTATGAAGTTTTCCTGTACTATCCCCTGTTACTGCAAATAATGTGGGAGTACAGCTTGGAAGTTAATGTGGGGTAGGGACTGTTCACAAATAGAATATGGTTGAGGCTGTCTTACACTGTGGGACAACATGAATGAGATGACTTGGCTCTATGGCTGTGACAGATGCTGTGCAACTTGCACTGGGAGCTGTAAAGCAAGACATTTACTCAATTACCCACAGTACTTGGGTACTAGGACATTGCCTGAAAAAACCAAGGAATACTCCAGACAATCAACAAGAGTTATACAGAATAAGAAGTCTTGTAACACAAAAACGTATCATATATAGGCTAAGAAAGTTGGGAATGTTCAGCCTGGAGAAGAGAACATTGCATGGAGACCTCATAGCAACCTTCCAGTATCTGAAGGGAGTCTACAGGGAAGTGGAGAGGCACTCTTTGTCAGGAACTGTAGTGACAGGACAAGGAGTAACAGGCACAAATTGAAAGAGGGGAAGTTTAGGTTAGATATTAGGAAGAAACTTGTTACTGTGAGGGTGGTGACACAATGGAACAGGTTGCCCATGGAGGTTGTGGATGCCCCAATGCTGGCAGTGTTCAAAGCCAGGTTGGATAAATCCTTGAGCAACTTGGTCTAGCAGGAGGTGTCCCTGCCCATGGCAGGAGACGTTGGGACTAGATGATCTTTAAGGTCTGTTCCAACCCCTTAATGTTCTATGATTCCATGATTCTACTATGTTTCTTGGAAGGAATTTTTGTAATGACTTCTCCAGTGCTAGACATGTCTCTGGGTATCTATCCCTCCGCATGGGTACCAGGGAGATGTAAAACTGCACGGAAAGGAGAGAAAGAAATTAAGTAAGCACTGCAGTACAATGATGAAAGCATTGCTTTTTCTAAAACAATGAGAATTTGTGTTTCAAGAACTGAAGTACTCATGATGAAATCTGAGGGCTTACCCAACTTATCCAAATTGTACACAGAAATAGCAAATTTTAGAGATACATATCTTTTGAACTGAAATCACTTCAGAGAGACATGGTTAGCTAACCTCCGAAAAGGATCACAGAAGTGAATTAAGATACATGCAAGGTACAATAGAAACTGTTTGACAAAACATATGTCTATTTACATTATACAAATATAAATGAACCAGTACCAACAACTACCTTTGAATAACTTAGGGAACTAATCTCTACAGGTGAGAGAGGAAAAAACCCATAGACTTCTAAACGCATGTGTTCTCTTTAGCTCCATGTCCTGAGATAGGGAACTCCCCAGAGTTCTATTCAGCTTTTATACCTAACTCTAAACTAAACCAAATCTAACTACAGCAAAGGAAGTAATCTTTTGTTAATGATAGACACCAGCCTCTGAAGTTCCTATGTTATATCATAAGCAGTATGGTTCTTCATAATTTATGCTGTCTACCCTAATGATAATTCTAGCCCATGGCTAGTACTTCCAGCTATTAGTTCCTCACCATCTGAGCAGTATCTTCAGTCTTTAGGTTATGCAGTCTAAACCTAGTCTTACCCTGGCTGTCAATATTCACTGAAAACAAGTGAACAAAACATATAGATCCCAGACAAACAAGTCACTTTCTGATCCCTAATTTCCTAAATCCTTCAGAAACAAAATGAGATATGCAACATTTATATTCTCAAACCACTAAAACCTCAACCTGAGACAAATCCAAGCCATAAAATGAATATTCACCTCAAGATATCCTTTCCTGAATTTAACTTAACAGTCGTTGCCCAGAAATGAAACTCAACAAGTAAACATAGAAACAAGACTGGAAAGAAAAATTTCAAAAAGACAATACACAGGCATTACAATTCCTCTGCATAATACTGAAGAGTTTGCAGCTTCAAGCATTCAAAGGAGCTCTTCACTTTGCAACTCTCAAGCCTTGAGTCCAGCCCTAACTCTAAATCCAGTAATGGTCAGCAGTTATAACTCTCCAGCAAACAGAACAGCCACAAAGCAACAGTTGTCCTCAACATCATCCTTCTTCATCTTGAGATGTGTAGCCTTCTTCAGTCTGTAGATTCCCAAACACTAGCCCAAATATGAGTGCTGAACTTAATCAAGGTCATGGAACAAATTATGTGAAAAAAAGAGCACAAAGTGTTGTCCTAAAACAACTCTTTTTCCTTATTCTGAGGGCAAGACACCAGATGTTGAAATGGGTTCTTCAGTTATTGCATTTCCCCAAATAACCTTACCCTCAAAAATAATTCTAGCCAAAGGAACCACCCATCCATTGAAGCTGTTGACCACAATTGACTCCAGACTTCTCTTTAGTCTTCCCTCGGCTGCTCAGTCTCAAAGACAAAACTAGACTCAAGTTGGATTTGCAAGCCCCAGTCTAACAGTAATCATGACAAGAACTATACACAAAGCAAAAAAAAAAAAAAAAAAAAAAAGAAAAAAGTATTGCTGACAGCTCTATTCCAAAGTCTTGTGGGCAGAAAAGGATTAATTGGCTTCTTCAAGCTTTTGTATCACCAAAATGTAATCCAAATCTAATCCTAACTCTACCGATTGCCACAGGACACATTGTACCCATTTTCCCAGTAAGAAAACATAAATTCCTGATCTCAGGCAATAACAGCCCGAGTTTAGGATGAGGTTTATTTTTTTAGAAATAAATTATATTGCCTTACATTGGAGACAAAGGTCAGCAGAACATATTTGGTTTAAACTTTTGAATTAGACTAGGACTTGAAATGTTTTTCTCTGAAGGTGCTCTAGAGAGATTCCAGAAAATATTTTGAAGCACACCTTAAACTAAAAATGCATTTTACAGTCAGTGGAAGGCACTGATACTCATATAGCAAGAAGGCTCTGAACACCACTTGGAGGATTAGGTTTATAAGTAAAAATCAGACAAAAAGTTAACCTGACCTTGAAATGCTATGTAGCAGCGGGGGAACCTGGACACTTGTAGAGAGACAAGATCTCCTGAAATGTCACTTAACCATAGCTTTGTTTATTTGCAGGAGATTAGTTAGATGTATTCTGTAGCTACTGATCTATATGTATGTTGTGGGTTGATGTTGGCTGGATACCAGGTGCCCACCCAGCTGCTCTATCACTCCCCTTCCCAGGGGGACAGGGGAGAGAGTAAGGTGAGAGAAAAAGAAAGAAAAAAACCCCAAACTTGTGGGTTGAGATAAGACAGTTTATTTAAAGCAAAAAGCAAAGCGAAACTTGCACACACAGAAGCGAAGGATAGCAGGTTTTCATCTCTACTTCCCACAAGCAGTGGTTGTCAACCACTCTCGAGAAGCAGGGCTTCAGAACACGTGACGGTTTCTCAGCAGGCAGTCACTGGAGAAAATGAATGCCTGCCTTTCTGCTCCTTGCCTCAGCTTTTATATCTGAGCTGACGTCATATGGTCTGGAATATCCCTTTGGTCAGTTTGGGTCAGCTGGCCTACTTGGGTCCTCTCCCAGGATCTTGCCCTTGACTGGGGAAGGAATACTACGGTGTTGGCGCTGCGCTCAGCGGTAGCCAAAACACTGGTGTGTTATCAACACCCTTCTAGCTCCTAGTGCAAAGCACAGCGCTGTGAGAGCTACTGTGGGGAAATGAGCTCCAGCTCAGCCAGACCCGATACAATGTATAAAGGGATAATTTGAAAATACCACTTAAGAGAATTACAATCGCACCCATGAAAATAACTGTTCATTTGGGGGGAAATCTGATGGAATGTGGCTGGAAATAAGGGTTTTCTCAGCGGGAAATAGCGTGATGAAAAACACAGGACCATATATTTCTAGGGAGTTGCGGTTTTGTGTAAAAATACCATCATTAAAAGTTCATCATTCGCTTTTCTTCTTTAGGCAACCTTATAGGAGTCAGCAATCACTATTTCCAAAACCAAGTTGTTTTCCCACATAAATAAGTTTGGTAAAAGGAAAATGTCCTGTACAGGCATATGCAATGTGTGTGAGGGGGGGAAAAAAATCACAGTATATATGCGTTAAGTATGGTCTCAGTGACATCTGTGCTTCTTTGGACTAACAGAAAGGAAAAACTACTCAAGACTTTTTAAAGAAATCTGTGAATACAATAAAATATATCCCAAACAAATGATTCATACTGAGCTGAGACCCCTAAGAGCTGCTATGATGCTTTTTGTCCTCTGCTAGGAGCCAAATACATACTGACTCTGGCATATATATGAGGTTGTGAATTGACTAATTAACCTTTAAGGAGGTCAAGGAGAGAAAACTCCTTATGAGAAAGTAGATAATGGGGTTTTCCAAGGGGTCAGGTTTAGCACACATAGAAAGTGTTATGATAAGAAAAACATTACTCTTCCTTATTTAAAAATGGTTGTACTGGAGACTGATCTTTCGGAGAGAAAAGACAAACTAGTGATAATGAAAAAGTAACTGAAATATCTTTTTCTTTATGATAAATAAATGACCCAACAAGTAAATAGATCATTGTTTCCTCCTTAGTGATCCTAAGCAAAGAAATATCTTCAGGTATTTTTGCAGGATCAGGGCACAGAGGCTACAACTTTATTAGTAACCTAGAAAAAGCTATGGTACAGATTCCAGCACTGACATGCAGTCATCCGTACTGTTTCATTTCTAGAAATTTCCCTAACACAGTTTTAATGTGTGTCAGATGGTGTCTGTGAACAGTTTTGAGGACAGGTATTGGGAAAGGAGAAAGTTTGGTCATATAGGTACAAGCCATACAGTCCTCCTGAACAAAAACAAGTAGTATTTCTAGCATAAAACCAGTCAAAAGAGTCTTCAAGTGCTGTGTGGAGAACATTCCTTGAAAGATGGTGTGAGCACACGACTACGTATTGAGTTTTATGGAAATGTTTCTTCTAGTAAACAGTTTGCAGTGCCTCTTTTACAAAGAAGCAGTTGTCTTCAAAAGTTTCAAGGTTTGTGGGTAGGTCCCAAAGCCCCAAAAGCATCAGTTCTCTGGATGCTAAAAGCTAACAGTTTCACACTCATTTTGCAGTTTGTACAGTGTTAGACCTGTATTAGTATGGGAGAGGGAACACATCACTTGAGCATTTATTTAATAGCTACATTATGGACAAATATATAGCATTCTATTTCATGTATTTCAGTCTCTCAGAGAATTACAATATATTATATTAACATATTAAGCCACCAAATACTGGACATCTAGCTCATTTTAGAAAAAAATTCATCAGGGAATTTTTGAAATAAAAATCCAAATAGTAAAATTCATGCAGTTTATAAATAAGGGAATTATTTTACAGTTTATCCTAGAAATGTATTTACAGCTATATATACAGCAATAACTCAAGAATCACCCAAGTGATGTAAAATATTATGGAGGAAATGCCACTTGTCTAATAGCATCACAGATGTGATATAAGTACAGTCGTGTCCTGCATAATACATCTTTCATCTAACTGATATTTTGCTTGTGTCTGTCAGAAGACAAAATATATGTTATCAGTTTGAAGAGACAAAAATTCAGCTATAATCTCTGGTTCACACTGTCTGTAAACAAACATTCAGAAATATTCTATATACCCTTTGAATTTTTAGACAAAATTGATTACTATGTAAGTGGTTACTCAAATGCATCTACAGCCGTCTCAAAAATATGTAAGGAAATGTGGTATTTAAAAGCTTTTCTGTACTGTTCCTCTAGCTAGAAGCATATTTATGGTTTACACTGTTAATTCATCATTTCGTTTACTATTATATGTCTATATTAACATTTCAGTGAACTAAACCACAATTAATTAATTACAGGGCCACCAAATTGACTAGAGGGATGCAGCATCTCTCCTGTGAGGAAAGGCTGAGAGAATTGGGATTGTTCAGCCTGGAAAGGAAAAGGTTTCAGGGTGACCTAATTGCGGCCTTCCATACCTGAAGGGAGCCTGTGCAAGAAGGATGGAGAGAGACTTTTTACAAGGCTATGTAGTCATAAGACAAGAGATAATGGCTTTAAACAAAAAGAGGGTAGGTTTACATTATACATTAGGAAGAAATTCTTTACTGTGAGGGTGTTGAGGCACTGGGACAGGTTGCCTAGAGAAGTTGTGGATGCCCCATCCCTGGAAGTGTTCAAGGTCAGATTGAATAAGGTTCTGAGTAACCTGATCTAGTGGGTGGCATCCCTGCCCATGGTAGGGAGGTTATCACTTGATGATCTTTAAGATCCCTTCCAACCTATGCCATTCTATGATTGGATGATAATGATCAGGGCTACGCCTTTAGAGAAAATCTCCCTCAAGTCATCATGAGCTGCGTGGTCTCAGAACACACAAACTGGATTCCTTTTTCCTGAAACTCAGCTGAGCAATGCACTCCAAGAAAGCATTAAATGAGCTCCCATCACTGATGGGCATATTGTCCACTAGACTGAACTGGAACTAATCTGAAGTAAAACATGTACAGTGAGGACATTGGTCCTGGGCACCAGCTTGGATCTATAAACCTGCACTTAATGCCTGTACTAATGAGTAATGCAAATGTTGCCTGTCAATGCCATGTCTCTCCAAAAGGATGCAGGTACTTAACGAGCCACACGTACAAACTGTAACAGCAAGTAGCTAAAGTAGTCACAGTTTAAATTAATTTAATACAGAACAGTCATAATAAAAGATTATTTGTAGTGGCTCACTTTTGCAATACTGAAAGCCTACATATAAAATTCTTAAAGACTGCAAATAATTCTAATTCCTCTTTCTTGCAAAGAGCATCATTTATCCCAATACAGAGTATGAACTATATCCAATATTTACCCTAAAGTTTACTACTCCTTCACATTAAAATTTCCACTTCTAGAAAGAAAATAATATACTAAATCTGTCAGAAACATGACTGTAATTTTGTTTAAATGAGCTAGATTTATTTGTTTTTCCTTTACGTTTCATGTGTTCAAATTAATCTTCTTTTTGCACTTGCGTGCATTTTGCATGCCTGAGGGCATAACAAACTACTGTGGAACTGATTGAGCCTTGGATTTTCTTTAACACCCATCCACATCAATTTAACAGCTGTTTTCAATGCTTTTTTTTAATTTGTCATTTTAATTTATTTATAAATGTGGAAATCACAGATTATTCTCTTCCCATTTAATAGTGAAACTAATTTTCCTCTGGGCAAAAATGTCATTGACTTTTGCATGTAAATGTAATGATAGAACTGCGTGATCTAAAAAAATATACAGTTAAAAAAAGCCAGCTTAATACAGTATATTCTTTATAGTTTAGTTGTGCCCTCTAAGTGTTAGACTTTGTATTCTGCAAAAAGTTCTCCTTACCTTGCAGACATACAACACATTCTACCTCCTCTTTATAAAATCAACTTTTTTCAAAAATAACAAATCAAAATATATACTGGCCCAAGGACTGGTCCTCATGAAATTTTTGTTTATATATTATATATATAAAGTAATAACTGATACCTCTTATGCTGTACTTACTAATTATTTAGAGTATGCAAATTACACAAGTTTATCTTCTATACATATGATTCATTTGTTTAACTTCTTCAGTGTGCTTACCAAAAGGAAGTAGAAGACTTCTTGCTTCACTTCATGAATAAATATGATTGATTTATTGTGTGAGAATGGGGTTGAATTTACCTATATCACAGAGAATTCAGTGCATTACTAGGCTGTTCTACTGCTAGGAATGAAAAAAACCAACCAAATAAAACTATGCATATAATTAAATTATTTTAAAACACGTATTTATATATTGCTAAGAAAACACTTTTTTTACCCAAAAAACCTAATTTTCATTTTAGTATAGGTTTCATAAAGCCGACAAAGCCGCTGTGAACCTACTCCCTGACTTATACATTTAAAGAATTTTGATTTTAATGTCTCAAAATTAAAATAATTTATAATATTCATATTTTCTCAGTCATCTGCTTTAAAAAATAAGCAAATCTTAGGAAAATAATACTATCAAAATATATGTTGTCTAGATCCTTTGCTGATGTGATTGGTCTTCACTGAGCTAAATACACACACCTGCAAGGAATTACTACATCTGAGGATCCAGACTTGAATTTTTATCAACTTTTTCCGCTGTTTATTAAGGGTCTAATCATCATATAAGTTAAAACCCCTTGACAACACTCTGACCACGTGCAAACATCTCAGTCTTCACCTTTTAGCTAATTTACAATACCAGAGAAATCTGCAAGGACCTTCCTGGTAAAAGTCTGACGCAGGGGGTGGAATCTTGGCTCCATGAAAGTCAGTGGCAAACTCCCATTGAGTTTACTGCACCTACAATTTTCTCCAGAGTAATAAACAAGACTCTATGAACAAAAGATATGTTCCTAAATATAATTTATGAACAATGACAGTGCAGTTAGGCACCTCTTTCTGGTTAGCTGTGGAGAACAGCAAAGAATATTATCTCTTAGAAACTCTGGGAAAATCTGCTGATGATGGCAGTTTCCTGACATAAACACATCCTGACACAAAGCCTTCAGTGGTAGCTATAGGATTTAATTGGGAACCTCCAAGAGAACTATGCTTTCCAGCAATGTTTTTTACATTATTGTTCCTAGTGTGAATATAAAAGTAAATTTGTTTGATAGAGTACATGTATTTACATTGGATTATTATTTTGGCTATGTGATATCCCAGCTTTCTTTATGATCTGCAGGTTTATGAGGAAAAACCACATCTTAGAACAATTATGAGAGTTACTACAACACAATCGAGACCAACAAATAATTTTTTCTCATTTTTGGCTTTTCCTTGACTCGTGTTGATGAAAATGGCTAAGCACTTTCTGGTAGAAAGTTTTGAAGGAAATGGACAGCACAGCTGAGCAAAGGCAAAAAAAAAAAAAAAACGAAAGAAAGTTTTGCCATGTAACACAGCCATGTAACATGTGTTCAGGTCATAAACTTACCTTGGGAAAAAGCAGATGCTGAAAAAACAGCTTCAAGGGCATTTACACTGGAAAGTGTGCCTTCTTATTAATTAATTTGCACAATTTTTACTCTACCTTAAAAAAAAGCTGAACTACAAAATGAGTTAATGGCTAAAACAGTCAACTTTTCCATTATTTTTCTCTGCTTTCCCGAGCAGTATGGGGATTTATGTGCTATTTCCTACGCATAGGTCAGTAAACTTTATGGAATACCAAAAAAAAAAGTGAAGTAATTGCGGAAAACAGGATTTTGACATGCCTAGAAAATCACTGGAGACCTGGTAAAAACCTCTCCAATGTCAATTAAAATATCAGTATACATTAAGGATGTGGTGGAGGATAATGCTGAAAATACAATGCCTTTATATAAACTGATATTACTAGCATTCTGAATTAGCTTTAATTCATAATCTCAGAAAGATGCAAAAAAAATTAGGAGAGTTTCACTGATGGGTATTAAAGATAATCCATTAATCTATGAATAAATTACTCTTTTTAGTCTTAAGGAAAATATAAGGGGATAGAATCATAAAAAAACATAAATCAAATATTATTTTTCAGAAATAAGTAAGAAAATATATTTGCAAATCATTAAAATAAATACTTGAAGAACCATAACTGATTTAGCAATTGAAGATGACTGTAGCAAAAACTACCTTTAAAGTCAAGAATTTAATGACATCTAAAAACCACTTCAATAAATATTTTTAACAATGTCCCTTCTCAGACCATAGCAGGATTTTATTTAATCAAGGCCTTATTTAGAGCATCTCCAGCTGGAACATGGGGATTCATTCACAAACGCTGACAGTCTCAGACTCTTTGTCTGGTTTTGCCACTAGAAAATGAAAGAAAGCCGCACGTAAACTCTGAATGCCTGTGGGAAGAAGTTTGTCTTAAAGCTTTAGGTTATCACAGAAGAGTTAAAATGGCAATGCATACCAATGTTTAATCTTTTCCAGAGGCTGAAACAAAGCATTTTAATCAAAATTTTAACTTCCAATAAAGTGGAAGATCCTGAATGAGACAAAATTATTACTCCTGAGAGAATATTCATGGAAACAACATTTTGTTTGTGAACACCCTCTCAATACTGCATAAAGTAGGTACCTTGAATATATTCCAGCATAATACAACTGCAAATCAGGGGGAAGTTAAGATTCAACATCCTATTTGTTGAAAGATCTTACAGCATAACTGAATTCTGATGTGAAGCAAATAAATATCCTGGGTTTGGCACTTAAGAGAGTCTTCTCTCCAAAATATTTACTTAGTCCTCAAGAACAAAAATACCCTCAAGGAGTGAGAAAACAGCAACGTTACTCAGTACTTAGTATGTCTGATTAAGTCAATATCAATTCATTGCAGCTGGTAACATTGAGGATGCAGTTAATTCCTCGCAGGTGGCAGAGAAATTACCTCCCATTCAAGGATACTGAGAACTGGTTCAGTAAGTACATTGACTTGCAGAGAGACTCTCAGTGCTGTCCTGGTGAGAAAAGGGAATCTAGGTGAATTCACTACTAATGCTATCCAGCAGAAGGCCTGATACTTAAAGGTGAAATTTCCATATTTTCAAAATATTCCTAAATTCACAATGAAAACATATTTCCTATTTGGTGGGAGTACCAAGGTTGGAGGCCTGGATAACATAAGAGTTATTATAAATTGATCTACAGTTTCAGTAAGTGGCAGTTTAGGGTTATGGTTAGGGTTAGGGTTTTCTTGATAGCATGTTCTTGAGCATGTGGAATGTGAAAAGATTCAGAAAGAGATATCTCTGAGTTCTGAAAAAGCTGCTCAATGAGTTTATTTCACCCTACAAAAAAAAAGTTAAGAAATCATATGATTAGTAATCAAAATCACCTAAATTATAAAAATGGTTTTGTAGTGAAAAGCATAGGATTCAATGAAATATTTTGTTACACAGAACTTCAGGTAAGATGATTCAATGGCCAAGAAAGGTACACCGTGGTCTCTGAAAATCAGTTACCAAATACAAATGTTGTCAATCTGTATGAAAATACTACTCTTCATGTTTGCCAGTAAGGAGATTCCTAAGTCTGCTATAGATGTTATAGCAATGGCAGAGTCTTCTTGTGTCTCTTTGTTTGGGCAGACGAGCTAAAATCTGCTAGTTACCAACCCTGAAGATTAATGGAACTTTGGAAAGATCTCCTCTGCAACACAGCAGATAATACTATATATGGGCTCAAGAAATCACTACACAGTGAATTATTAATAAATAAAGGTAAGTGGCTTTTGTCTGGAAAAGATCTTCATATCATAGTAATGTGGTATAACTATGATAATATTAAACTATATAGAATTAAATTAATTAGTTTTCTGGTATCAACTGCATGGATACAATCACCTTCTTTCCAAAACAGCCACACAGTACATGTTACAATACAGCATTTAATGATCTGGAGGTAACGTATTTTACTAAGTCCTTTTCAATATGAAGCAATCATCACCTTTTTAACTAATCATAAATTTCACATTCTAATAAACATGTGAATGATTTGAAATGACACTTAGAGCTGCACAAAGTGTGTGCTTCTCCATTCCTGTGGCTGGGTTAACACCACACCCATGGAAAATGTTATTATGTTCTAATGTTTTCAGAGTTTAGTTTTACTCTGATGGGACCCTGAAGGCCATGTTAAACTGACCAGCTGTGATTTACAGCTAGTTTGTCTTCTGCCTGAAAAATGTGCAATTGAGCTATTTAAAACAGTAGCTGTTCATCTGGTTTGCATCACAGTAATCCTAGGTTTGGATGAATGATAACAAGAAGTTAATGTTTATGATGTTCCCAAGTATTTTCTAAGTGTTACACAACTGCAGTACCACAATCATAGAATGAATCTATAGTTTAGTCCTAACCCTCCCTGCCATAGGCAGAGACACCTCCCATTAAATCAGGTTGCTCAAGGCCTGGCCTTGAACACTGTCAGAGTTGGGGCATCCATAATCTCGCTGGGCAACCAGTTCCAGTATCTAACCCTCCTCACAGCAGAAAATTACTTCCACATATTTCCTCCCTTTTTCAATTTGTACTCATTACTCCTTGTCTTATCAGTTCCTTGTGAAAAGTCCCTCTTCGGCTTCCCTGTAGATCTCCTTCAGACATTGGAAGGTTACTATCAGGTCTCCACACAGCCTTCATAGGGGAGGTGCTCCAATCCCCTTATCAACTTCATGTCCCTCCTCTGGGCTTGCTCCCAGCAGTTCCATGTCTTTATGTTGGGGGCACCAGGACTGCATGCAGTAGTCCAGATATAGAGTACTCACAAGAGAAGAGGGAGAGAATCACCTCCTTCGACCTGCAGGCCACACTCCTTTAGATACAGCCCGAGTTGTGTTTGGCTTTCTGGGCTGTGAGCTCACACAGCCAGCTCATGGGGGTGATGGTTGATGAAAAACTCAACAAGTCCCTATCTTCAGGGCAGCTGTCAATTCATTCTCTGCCAAGTCTGTAGATGTGCCTGGGATTGCCACAATCCAGTACTTTGCTTTGTTGAACGTCATGAGGTTTGTATCAACCCACCAAGTCTGTCAAGGTCCCTCTGAATAGCATCCTTGCCCTCCAGAGGGTCAACTGCACCACACAGCTTGGTGTCAGCAGCAAACTTGCTGAAGGTGCAATCAATCCCACTATCTATGTACCATCAAAGACGGTGAACAGTATTGGTCCCAACATGGACACTACTTCTCACTGGTCTCCACATGGACAATGAGTTGTTTTCCATAACTCTTTGCATGCATCCATCCAGCTAGTTCTTTATCCACCGAATGGTTCATCCATCAAATCCACATTTCTTCAATTTAGAGACAAGGGTGTCACATGGGCAGTGTTGAACACTTCATATAAATCCAGGTAGCTTATGTAAGATTCTTTGCCCCTGTAGCCCCATCACAGAAGGTCACCAAATTTGTCAGGTATGATTTGTCCTTAGTAAAGCTATGTTGGTTGTTACCAATCACCTCTTTGTTTTCCATGTGCCTTAGCATAGTTTGCAGGAGAATCTGCTCCATGATCTTGCCTGGTGCAGAGGTGAGACTGACTTGTTTGCAGCTTCCGGGTCTTCTGCTTTCCCCTTTTTAAAAGTGGGGGGTTTATTTCCCTTTTTCCTAGTCATCGGGAACTTCACTTGACTGCCACAGTTTTTAGAAAATGACACAGTGGCTTACCAACTTGGTCTGACAGTTTCCTCAGGACCTTTGGATGAATCTTATAGGGTCCCATGGCCTTGTGCACATTCAGGTTCCTTAGATAGTCTTGAACCTGATCTTCTCCTACAGTGAGCTTAGGGTCTTCCTTCTCCTAGTCCCTGCATTTGCCTTCCTGACTTGGGTGGTTTAGCTGGAGCAATTTTCATGGAAGTCTGAAGCATAGAAATCATTGAGAAGCTCAGCCTTCTTTTTGACCAGGGTAGCCAGCTCTGTTGTTTCCTTCTGGAGAGGGCCCACACTATCCTTGTCTTTCTTTTGCTTGCAACATCTTTATAGAAGCCCCTCCTGTTATCCTTTATATCCCTGGCCAGACCCAATTCTAACTGGGCTTTGGCTTCCCTATCCTTATCCCTAGTTTCCCATAAAAATTTCCCTGTATTCCTCCCAGATCACCTGTCATCATTTCCATCTTCTGAAAGATTTCTTCTCTGTGTTTGTTCAGAAGCTCTTTATCCATCCATGGAGGCCTCCTGGAACTTTTCCCTGATTTCCTCCTTGTTGGGATGCATTACTCCTAAGTTTGAAGATGGCAATCCATGAATATCAGCCAGCATTCTTGGGCACCTCTGCCCTCCAGGGCTCTATCCCATGGGACTCTACCAAGCAGGTCCTTGAAGAGGCCAAAGTCTGCTCTCCCGAAGCCCTGGGCAGTAAGCTTGCTGTATGCCCTCCTCACTACCCTGAGCATCTTGAACTCTACCATCTCATGCTCACTGCAGCCAAGGTTGCCTTGGAGCACTACATTCCCTGACAGTTCCTCCCTGTTTGTGAGCACATGGTCAAGAATAACACCTCTCCTGTTGGCTCATCAATCACTTATATAAGGAAGTGGTCATTGACACACACATTCAAGGAACCTCCAGGATTGCTTGTGTCCTGCCATGTTGTCCCTCCAACAGGTATTGGGGTGGTTGAAATCCCCCATGAGGACCAGGGTATGCAAGAGTGAGGCCGCTCTTATCTGCCTGTAGAGGGCTTCATCCACACCATCCTCCTGATTGAGTGGTCTGTAGCAGATCCCCACTATAATATTCCCCTGTCCCTGCCCTCCTTTTAATCTTGATCTACAAGCTCTTGGTTGGCACCTCATCCATCCTGAGGCACAGTGTATGTTCCATACACTCCAGCTGGTTATTGATTTAGATGGTCACACCCCATCCTCATCTCCCTCACCTATTTTTCCTAAAAAAGCCTAAAACCTTCCATTCCAATGCTCCAGTCACAGGAGGCATCTCACCATGTCTCTGTGATGCCAGTGATATATTCCACACAAGTGTGTGCACGTCTGTTGTTCCACTTGTTCATTTCCCATACTATGTGCATTTGTGTATTGGTATCTGAGCAGGGCCCTGGATAAAGCCAACTCGCTGACTGGAGCATCTGGAATGCCTTTGCACTGTTCTGGGAATCCATTACATGCATTGGCATCTGACTGGCAGGATTGGGATGTGTAAGTGGCCCCCTCTCTTGACAAATCTGTCGAGATAGCAGGATTGTGTGAGCAATTTCTCCTGCACTTTTGTGGGCCTTGCCTTGACATGGCTGGGCACATGGCTGGTGTGGAATGCACAGTCATCATGACTTCAGGCTCTGAAGCTGAAACAAAGAAGGATCTGTGCCAAAATTAAGGTGGAGTCCCAAAAGGTAAACAAGTGTCCTCACCTCCCGTGGACAACTGCAATAATCCAATTAGAAGCAGTCAATAGGGCATGTTTTACTTTCATGCAACCAATAACATAGAAGAGAGATCACACACTGGGGTGTAAAAAAGTACACAAAGGGCATCTTTTCATAAATAAAGCGAACATTTTGCAGATCATATTGGTCGTTTGCCGTTTGTCCTGAGCCCCTCTGCCGATACAAATCTACTGTAAAGCCACCTTCACTATTTTGGCAAGTCCCTGACCAAAGATGCTTTTTCCCTTCTTTGTCAGATGGACCCCATCAGCCCCCAGTCGATCAGGCTTGCCAAAGCAAGACTCATGGTCTGACATAGTAAGTTTCTGCTCATTAATAGGAATTGTCTCTACTGCATTCTCAATAGTAAATCACAATGACATATTTTGCAATTTCAGTGAGAACCACTGCTTCAGAGACCTTTGGATTATTAGAAAGATGATTAATTGACATTCAGAAAGGAATAGATACAATACTTTCCAAATTGCTGTTTCAAAAGCAGTCTGAAGCATATTTGTATGTCTATCTTTCTACAGGATCTCTGCAGAAGAGACACAAGAAGAGAAAGTCTTTTTGGGGTTTTCTTTATTACTGTTTTACCACAGCTGGAGTAGAACTCAGGAAAGCATTATGAACAAATAATGTTCTATTAGAGGGCAAAACTGCAAAATATTTGAAGACTGACATCCGGGTGTGGGTGTATAGGGAAACCAGCTTTCATCTCACTCTCCTGTGAAGCTCATTTTTTCAAGCTGTATTGTATCGGAGTTAATTTTTTTCCCTTTATATGTAGACCAGGAGGAAAACTCCTGTATTCTCAAGAGAATACCAATAAATTTCCTGAATCCTCCCTAACATTTCCGTACTGTCATCCAATAAACATTTCAAGAGGAAGTATAGTCTTTACATTCAAGGGTCTATGTTTACTTCTCTGAGACTGAGATGACGTGTTTCTTTAAAAAAAAAAAAAAAAAAAATTGATTTTATGGACCAGGCTGTTCAGACAAAAATATTGACACCAAGCAAAATACAGGCCATGCTTTAAACACCTTCAGGCCTTTAGAGCCTAAAGTACTGGCATTTCTTTGACTGTGTTCTGTTAACTAAAAATATCTCAGAACAGTAAACCGGGAAACCACAGGTGTTTTGCTGATCTCTTGCCCTGCTGTGTTTCCTGAGGAAACAATATTGACATTCAATCAAGGTTTGGCCTTGCAGATAATCAAAAGCTCAACGTCACTAATGCTGCCTTCAAGTGGTCATTTCTTGCAAGACTCTTACCTAAGTAGTAAATACCAGATGCGTTCCTTGCACAGATGGCGCTGTCTCAGCTCAGAAACTGGAAACATGTCCCACATCTGAAGCAGAGACCATGAATCATGGTTGCTGGTCATCAGTCAGATTCCCAAATGCCAATGCACAACCAGACATCATATGGTTTGCATTTTCACAATATGAGCTGCAAAACCAAAGATGTGTGTCTATAGTGTACCTTAATTCCTTTTTGAACCTTGGTAGAGAGCTCTAATGAATATCTATAACTTTTCAGACTTCATAGGTTGACTGAGGGCTGTTGCCCTTCTTTGAGAACACATCACAGCAAACTTTCAGATTTCAAATTTAAATCCAACAGGAGGGGTTGAAATATGGCAACATTTATGCCTTTTGTCAATGAAATGGTGCTAAAAGGCCTCTAAACTATTATCACTATTACTATTGTCACCCTGCACGCTGGCAGTCCCCCCATCCAGACAACAACCAGGCTGCAGCTCCTGCCCCTCCACCCAAATTACATAGCTCGTACATACACATGAGCCTTGGACCATCAGTCTTCTGAGCTGTCCGTGTAGGGGGCTGCATCAGGATCCTGACATCTCTGAGGGTTTACTGGCGTTCCCCTACCCACCATAGTGAGTGGAGATGGGAACCTTTTATCACACAACTTATCATACAGTAAATACTGTCTTTTGTTATTCCTATTCTCAAAACCCAGCACAACTGATAGAGAAAAGCAGACCAAATCATCACACCCCAAAAAGGGAAAATTTCACAGATATTTTAGATGCTTTAAATTGAGCTCACTTGCATAGAAAATGTCTCTGATGCTTCTGCTTATCAGAAGCCTTTCTGATAAATGCTTATCAGAAGCATTTATCCTTAAATCATATTTACAGAACTTTGTGCAATATGGCATGTTGCTTACTAGATACTGCAAAACCATGAAACTTTAATTTCTCCAATTTTTTACTCTATCTAAAAAAGTTCATTAATTTTAATTTGTTCAGCTTGTTCTTTAGCACCAGGAGAATTTTTTATTTTATTACAGTTTCAGTATTTAGTGATTTTTTTTTCAAAATATTTCTTCCATTTCCTCTTCTTTCATGGCACTTAACCATAAGGTCCCAAGTTTTTGATATACTGAGGTAAACCGTTAAAATTAGCAGGATATTTACTCCGTGTGTGGGTGTGTGTATCTTTTCTCCTGTATGCATACAATGTGAGGTAAAGTTCTACTCATGTTAACTCACTCCACAAAATCACATTAAGGAATATGATCACAATGCACTTTGATTGAATATTGACATGCTCGATGTCCATGTCCTAGACATGGTGCAGGACAACCAGCTTTAGGTGTCCCTGCTTCAGCAGGAGTGGTGAACAAGATGACCTCTGGAGATCCCCTCCAACCATAACAATTCTTTAATTCTTCCTATACCTGTGTGAAAGGATTATTTCATCAGTAGCAACATTTTTTTAAATTGTAGCTTAGTTTATTAAATTAATAAAAATTATATATATTATTCATATTATGCTCTAGGTATGATAGATTTAGAATATGCCTACTTTTCTATGTTTCTTGAGCTCCCTATACCTTTTTGATGGTTTGGGAATTTTGTGAGGTTTTGGTTGGGTTTTTTTTTCTCACTTTAGAAATCAGAAAACAAGGGGCTTGGGTTTTGTTTGGTTTTTTTTTCTTTGGGCTGTTCTCAGAGAAGAACAGAGCTCATTAACTCTGAAGTGTTGTGAAGGTCATGAAAATGGTAGAGTTCTAGCAAGTGTGGAATATCACACAGCATCGCAGAATGAATAATCATAACCATAACAAGCTACAACTCACAGAAGAGCTTTGCCCGACAAGATCTCCTCCCTCAAGTTCTTGGTATTTGACAACAGTTAAAAGACAGAGTTATGTGAACTGGATCCAACAGTGAACTCCTCCATAAAGAATTTCATTCTTCAGGATCAACTGCATGTCTCTGTATACAGCTGTGGTTGTGAATGATCTTTTTCTAGGTACAGCTTGATTTTAGGAAGTAATTACAGTTGAAGTAGATAACACTAGTGTTGACAGGTGAGACAGCCAAATTTTTGTGCATTAGCAGAGAAAGAAGAGCTGGTCACAAAAGATATTTTATACTTGACCCTCTGAACATTGCTCGTACGTGGATATCTTCATTTTCTAGAGCAATATTCCTCTGTTGTTTCAGGACAATAATCCACACAGCACTTCACATCACAGGTACTCCATACTGCTTTAAAAGTATGGATATTTGACATTAAATCCTCATTAAGCTTGCACTCTTGGGAAACTTGATCCTTCAGATCAGCTGTACAACAGTAAGCAAAGAAGCAAGAGGGATCACAGGGGCTAATTGGATTGAAAGATTAAATTCCACATACACCCAAAAAGCTATAACTAACAATGGTATAGAAACAATGGTGTTTCAACAGATATTCCAGTGATCTATATACAATGGCTTTTCCATTAGATATGCAATTCATCAGATGGTTCATTGTATCGTAGGGTTTAGTAATGCAAAACTATGGTTTGTTTATGTTTTCCTGTAAAACATAGAATCTAGAATTCTTTTTGTCTAAATTGCATGCTGCAAAATTCAGTTGGACTTGAGTGAATAGTTTTGAGTGAGAACTTAGAAATGCCTATTGCAGTTGCTTCAACTAGTAATTATGCAATGTTTTATTTAAAACTATTTCTAAAAAACATATATACATATATTTGTATTTCTAAAGGGTTTTTTAAACATTGATAGTACATCACAAATCTTTGTGCAGGAAGCTATAGAAAAGCCGGAATGTCTTTGTGTTTTGCACACAATCAACAGTGGATGATAAAAATCTCCTTTTCTTGAAATGTAAAAATATTGAAAGGTTTCAATTTCCTTAGCTAGTAATGTGTATTGATTATTATTACTTATAACTTAATATTTTCTTTCCCTGTGAGTCACGATTGAGACCCAAACTAGATACAGAGAAAAGAAGCGCTTGTCTAACTGGGGAAAAAAACCGAGACCACAGTATTCAGTTGAGAGGAGTTATACAGGAAAATGGGAGACTAGAAAGAGACCTAACAGTGAGTGTATTACATGTGTTATCTCTTTAGGAAAAGATGAAATGCCAAACCGGTACCAGGATCCTTTGTAAATAAGAGTAAAGAGCAGCCAGAATTTTTTAAGGCCTTGATAGACGAAACTCCATGTTTGTGAAATAGGAATTATATGCCCAAATATCTTTCTGGATTTTGGCCTCACTGTAGAAAAATTTTCTGGCATAGTACTCACAAGTGAAAAAATGTATCTAATATTTTTGTATATTCCTGATATTAAAAGCAAATCACAATAGATGACTTATTTATTCAAACATCCTTAAGATGATACAAAACTAACTTGTCTTCTTTCTTACAGATTAATCTGCTGGAACTAGACTAAAAGGAGTTCAGGGTACTTATACGAAAAAACCTGGCATTAGAACAGCTGAAATAAAGTAACTTATTTAATATCATTTGCATCCAGTATAACAAGACTACAACATGCGCTCTGTGATATAAACAGATGTGGAACCCAGGAAAGTTAGTGACATAATGATATACATATTGGAAAATGTTTATAAATACACTTCCAAAAATACAGTGGTGAATTATAGAAAGCTGAAAGATCTAAATTTTAATTTCCAAAAAAGATAGATTCTAATTAAAAAGAAAAGAATTCTTTAACTTTTGAAGATCTGTCTGACAGTAAATTAACTCATTACTGACTTAAATACACACAAAGTGTGAAATTAAGGGAAGTTGTTTCTAGTGCTCTGAAATGATGAAATTCTGCTGCACACAAGGAGAGGTTCAATGTTCAAGAAGGTGTTGACTTAATAGTTGGGGTTTCATTTTGCTGGGAAGATTAAGTGTTGGGAACACATGTTCTTTTCACAAATTTGTGTAAGGATGCTGTGAAGGAAAATCTCTAAAGAAAGACATAGATGAAGAGTTTTGTAACCAGGCTTTTTTCTTTGAGCATATACACTCTGGTCAGCGTTAATCTATTGCTTCCTACTTTTCAAATAGATGGAGTTCTCCAGCTCTGTGATGCCACAGCTCCTTGATAGCACGAGCTCTAGCAGAACCTTTCCATTCCATTTCATTCATGCTAATAGGTGTCCAAAGATGCATGCAGTTCATCTTTTTTCAATCCACCTGTTGAAGTTGTCCAGTTTTTTTAACACTTTAGCAATGCACAGACACAACTATAGTTTCCAGTAAAAATGTTGATTTATTTTCGGGTGGTAGATTGTGAGAGTACACATTCCTTGTTACAGAAAACACTCTAGCTATAATACCCCCCTTTATAAATAACATGATGCTGTGCAACATTCCCTTATTGCATCCTTCTTTGTTTCCCTTTCCTGATTCCCATCTACTCAACATATTTTAATTATGTTTAAAATGGCTTTGTGCAGATTTTTGTCCAATGTGTACCATACACCCAGACCACCATAGCCAAACCTGCAAGAGCATTCTTTAGATGGCAAAGCAAAAAAGATTTGACAATAGTCTAAGAGATCTTCCTAGAGTTTATCCAGATTCTTACATCGTCAAGGACAAGACAGGAAGACCTTCCATATGGAATGGACCAAAAAGCTTGGTGTGATGATTGCACACTGATTTCCGAAGGCATTCAAGAACAGTGATTACAGTTACATGGTACACTAACAGCTTTGCTTGTAACCTGATTTTTTTTTTATTCTAAATACAGTGAGTTAATCTCTATGAAGCTGCTCTAGCATTTGATGTCCTCTTCATGACATGTCCCTCAGTCACAGAGCTTGGAGGCAGTTTGCTGCCAAGGTAACAGCAGCTGTCTATAGATTTGCATTGGCAATGCTGCTTAGGCAAAATTTCTGTTATGGAGAAGGCTAAACTAGGGGGTGATTTTTTTTTGGACAGGGGGGTTGGGATTTTGGGGGAGGTTTGTAGGTTTGTTTTGGGGGTTTTTTTGGTGGGTTTTTTTTGTTGGTTTTTTGGCATTTGCTTGGATGGTTTTGTCTGGTTGGTTTTTTTAATGTTGTCCAGGCTGAACTATCTGGTAACTTAATTAACACAGTCAGGAATGTGCTTTTAAAGAGTCTCATCACATGCACACATGACACAAATGCATACTTATATATTCCAACAAGTAAAAGAGATATTTTAAAAAACCTATTAAACCATGTTCAGTATTGTAGTAAAAGCAAATAACACCTTAATGAAAAATCCTCTTTGATAGACACTCATTTGCACATAATAGATACTAAAGGAATTAAGAAAATTTTTCTGAAATTATATGGAAAATAAAATAGAAGAAATAAATCTTCTGAGGTGTAAAGCGATGTATAATCTGACAGAAACTATATCAATATTGCAATATTAACTCAACTGATTCATACCTAATGGAAAAACATTACTAAGACCATTCTCTCTAGAACAGGTAATGAATAATTTTTCAATTAATTTGATAATTTTTCAGGATTATAGTGAATTACATAATACCCTTCATGATAAGCACATATTTTAAAACCAAACCTGAAGCTACAGTAGATCATGGTCGTGCACAGTGGCTGCAGCTTTTCCAGTTTCTGTGCCTTTATAATATTAATCTATTCCAGATTTAGTTGTTTTTATTGGCTCCTGGTGTTCAAGTATATAACAGTTCTGATCTTGAATGTCAAAATACAAAGAAAAGTGTATGGAGCCCCTTACAATAATCTGGCACTGAAACTATAGGAAAAACCTTCAGAAATCAATATTTTCCTTCTGTAAGTTCTCCTCAGAATTATACTGAACTGAAAAGCAACATATTTTTGCCATGTGCAGTAGGTGACTCCTTCCTCATTGGAAACTTTATAAATATGGGGTAAAAGACGATGGTTATCAATAATTAAACTGAAAAAAACAGTATACAGTGATCAAATCTTTTCTTTTGAAGACAGTTTTTGATTGTATAGTGCAAAGTATGTACAAAATAAATTACTTTAATAGTGATAACTTTTCAGCTATCTTTCTAAATAAAAGAGTATCTACAGTCCTATGTTATATTTGTTTGTTCTCATTAGCTTTTGATTGTTACCTGTCCTAAGCTTAATAGTATCTCACCTATATATTTAACTCTATTATTTATGTTGAGTGCTGAGAACAATGTAGATCTATAATTTTTCCAAAGACAATGTCACCTGAACACCACAACTTTACAGCATTATCAATAGAAGGTTAAATGCATACATATAAGTTTAGGTATATAAATATGTACTGATACATTTATGTATATTTATTTACAAAAAATATACATATATGTATATATATGTATGTATGTATTCTCCATTTTTTATTTTCCTATCTTTTGTCATATCTAAATAGCATGTAGCTTCAACTTTTAACCAAGACTAATTAAATATCTAGTGATAAATTTTAAAAGTGCTGGTAACCTTTTTTCTGTTTAACTCTGTGCTAACAATTAAGAATTTACTAAGGCATTTACTAGGATTTACTTATACAATAGAATCAGTACAGCTTCATTTTCATTTTTCTCTTAGATTTATGAGTCATGTATTATTTTTTGCAAGAGATTCCTGCTGAACTTTTCAACCTTGCCCTGGGTAAACTAAATAAGTTGAATTCTTTTAGTCAGTCACTTTTTCAGTCAGACTTCCGAAAACTTCCAGGTCTTTTCTAAATCTTGTCAATTTTAACAGATTTTTTGACAAAAATTACTAAAACATTTGAGTACATTTCTTGATTATTTCCAGAGATGAACAAAACTCATATTGCTTACCAATATTCCTCTGAATTTACCTCCAAGTTTTGTGGTCACTCTTATCCATACACTGAAATGTTTATTTCTGTACAGCATCAATAATGAATATGTTTGACATACTTCTTTTCTCTTGTCATATACTGAGTAGGTCTGAAATTGTATAGTCAACCTTGCTGAGGGTGAAAACTAAAATCTGACACCTTCTGGATCAGTCTTGAATTAATTTCATAAACAAATCTGTAAAATACTGAGTACAGTCATTCCCCCACCCCTGTTGGCCCTTTCCATGGCATTTAATGAAAGGAGACAAAAATTCAGTCCCAAATGAAAATGAGAGAGGCATTGGAGAAGATGTTTGACTATGAAAACAAAATTCATGGTTTCAGTCAGCTGTCTAAGACAACAAAGTCAGCTTCTGCCTCTGGCTTTTAAAAAAAACTCAAGCATATAAATCCACAGGTCAGCGGAAATGATTACCATAAACAAATCTGGACAAACATCCTGCCATTTGGAAGCCTATGCAAATAGATATTTTCATCATCTGGGTTTGACTAATCCACACAAAACTATGCACTTTATCAAACAGATGTAAACAACATCTCTTCTTTGATTATGCAATCAAAATAAAATTAATATTTTTTGTGAAAAATAGAAAGGACATCTCATTCCTGTTTTCCATTTTTTGCTGGGGGCAGCGATGGGGGGTCAGGAGGGGTTGCAGGTTGATGAGTAAAAAGGCAGTTATCTCTCAAAAATGTCTACAGATTTTAAAGTGAGAAGAGTACAGTCATCTAGCAACAGTGCACTTTTTTTTTAACAAGGTTGATTGACAACCCAGGCAAGTCTTCAAGCCTGTGTGACAGAGTCCAACCATTATGTGATGTAGCTTCTTCCCTGAATGAAGCTGCAGCAGCAACAGTCTCTGATCCTCTGCCACATCACAGCTTTAAGTGGCTGCTTTCCACACCAATGGGACTGACACTTTACTGGCAGCACATCTATGTCAAGTCTTTGCACTTACAGTACCTGGCACCAGTCCCTACTTCTCCTTCCCTGAATTTTTTCCAGCAGTGTTTTTTCTGGTCATACTAGAGCTCTCCAGCAGATCCCCACTTAGCAATATTTTTTGGTTTTTACTTCCAAGATATTTTTTTTCACTTGTACATTTACTGCCTCCTGCCTTATCATTGGACTAACTACAGACAAGACACTTTCTTTGAAGCAAAATGCCATAGAAGTCAAACATGGAACGAAGGCTCTAGTGGAAAAAAATAATATTTAATAAAGAATGATCTTTAAGCATGCCATTAGACAGTTGTAGCAAGGATAAAATTGTGATGGGTAGTTCCAAGACAAAAAGAATTTTTTTATAATAAACTGTCCATAACTTTCCTCTAAGGATTGTCTTAGGAACTGCTAATGCATATCACAGTTAGGTAGCATAGCTTCAGTGAAAACAAAGCTATCTATACCTATGGGGCTTGGTGTTCAAGGGCGTTATGAAGCCAGAAGAAGTCAAAAGGCTCAGTAGGCTTTTGCATCACAGAAAGTCTGGTTTAATTTCCAGATCCTGGAATTATTGACAATTAGGTCTTTTGGTGTCTTTCAAGCTATTTCCATACAAATATTATATTACAGTTCTTATTTTAAATTACTAAAACACGTGTGTATTTTTAAGTTCATTGGCAGTGGCTTTCAAAGTTCACTGCTTCCTGTCTTTAATGAGTAAGAGTGCCTCCCGTGCTGTGTCACAGTCTGTGTCTGTGCCCATTGCCAGAGAAAAGCTCTCCCAAGCTGAAGTCACACTTCAACCACTTATTGAACATTGCCCTTTCACTCTGTTTTTAGGCAATAATCAGAAGTATTTACCTTTTTTCCAACAATCAAATGGTGAAAATCATAGCTCAGACTTATTATTCCCTCTGATATACTGCAGAATCAAAAAGAAGAGTGGTAAGTGCAGAAGTACACCATAAACCTTTGCCCAGGAGCTTGACAGTAACCTACAACTCCCCAGTGTCCCACAAAATAAACCACATGCACCACCCAGACGATTCAAGCTCTTGCTTCAAGCCACATGGAGACCCTGTGGCCTGCCTTAGTATTCCTCTTACTGTGAAAGCAACAGATCCCACTTGTTTAAAAAAAAAATAATAAAAAAGTGCATCGAAAAGCCTTTCCAAAGGATTGCAGATGAGTTTTTGGACAGGGCATACGTAAACAGTAGGAATGAAAGCCTTCTTCCTCTTCTCAGCTATATAACTCTCTGTCTTTCTGCATGTTGTTTACTACATTCTGTGGTATTTTGTGCAGTGTTAGATTTTCATATTGACTTCATTTGCCCCATATCTCTCATTTTCAGATGGAGACAGATGTTACTTTTTAGCACAGAACTCCCTCCACAGGTATGTTGCCTGTCTCACCTACTTACAATTCAGCTGAGTAATCTCTCCGTCAATGTGCGTAATCACTGAAGCATATTAAGGAAACTATCAGTCATCATTTGAATGTTCAAAATAGCAATGCTCTAAACGTTGCTTTTTTCTTTGACAGTGGGAATCTGAGGATAACCCCCATTATCCAGTGGGGTGCACTGGCACAGGGACTGTAAGTGAGTGCAAACCCAATTTTATAATATCATGGAAGGAAACAACATAACTGAGACATTCTACCTCAACTCTTGTTGCTTGCAGTTCTGCTATACTGTTGTGTTGACTAGATGTAGCTGCTTTTGGGTATACTACAGAAGCTGCCATGGTAAGAACTGTTGGATTGAGCCTTTATACTTATAGCTGTATTAAGTCCTCACAGAATCATGGCTGGAGGACAAGGTGAATATATTTTTATAAACAAACACGCAGCTCTCCTTCCACTGATCCACCAAAACAGAAAGTCCAGATGTTCCGCAGTGGAAATCATAATTAGCACTGCACCACTAGAAATTCTTTGTCTGCACTACATGGTTTTAGTGCCTATCCAGGAATACAAAGATTGTAAACTCAAGATTAAAAAAAAAGCAACCAACTTTATAATACCCACACCCCAACTTTATAAGCTGCCACCAGTCAACTGAGATTACAGTGCATCTTTAAAAGCTGACCAACCCTGTAATTCTTACAGGTTTTATTTTTGTTTCTGAAGACACATTTAACTTGTTACAGCCAGATATACTATTTATTGCTGTCTCTAAAAATAAAGTGCTTTGTAAATACCCTGCTTTCTGAAATTTTCCTTTAAACCTGTAGAAAAACTCTTATTTTTTCTATGAGGAGTAAGATTGGAGATGTCTGAGAGAAACATTTCTACTGACTGTGTGGCCAATATAGTCTTTGGATGCAGTCATAGAAACAGTTTGAAAATCTTTTTTTCATCAGGACAGCACATGCACCGAAAGGTCATGAGTTCAGGATGTCAATTAACAATGGAACAGGCTGAGTCCAAGCTGTTTTATTTAGCTGCTGTGTGAGACACAAGGACATTGCAAGATGTACCTCTAATTAAGCATTTCACCTTACAGTAGTCTTCATCAGTCATCAATTTTTAGCATTTAGTGCCAAAGGCTGCAGCTAAAACTCATGTACCACTGTGCTAAGATCTTTGCAAGAAATATCTTTCCTCAAGTAGCTTCAAATTAGTTGTTCCTATGCTGGAGTGATTTTCTTCTGAGCACATTTCTCTCTAGACTTGAGAATGAGACTATGCTGAATGCAATGGAGAAACACATTTAATTGAGAAAGGTGATAGACCTAGGCAGAAAAAAGGTGTCCTAGTTAAATGTATCAATTTATGTATGCTTATGTATGCCTTTTACTTTTTCTTGCTCTTTGCTTATAATAAACAAAAAAAAGTCAACTCTTTACAGTCATTGGTGGGTTATCACAGAATGGTGAGTTAGGTGTTAAGTTGCTAAGTATTGCAATCCCACAGAAAGGTCAACTGAGTGTAAGAGAAATACTTGTAAGAAAGAAGATATATGTGCTGAATCTTGAATTCTATAATTATAATGTGGACTATTACAAGTAGCTGCCAATGGCATGTATATATCTTTTTCTCATTTAATCAAATCTGTTTTTCATTGGAATGCCTGAATACTCTGAATTGTCTGAAGTGTTGAGCAATGCACAATAAACACAAAAATCTTATACTGTATTTGAGCATTTTCAGCATCTTTTAGTAATATCTTAAAAACATGTGGAATTGTTAAAATTTGTTTCCCATGACAGATTTTAATATTTGCCAGAGTTTTATTTACTTGGTTCTTCAAATAAAGAAAATCCTTTCAAATAAAATAGAACTTTGCCTTTATTAAAAAATAAGGTAAGACACGTCTGAATTATTATTATTTTTTCCTATTCATTCAATATTCAGTCTTAAATCCACACTGTTTGAGCAACCAATTGTGCCTCCAAGGCAGTTGTGACTGGCTAGGTTACCTTTGCTCCTGTCCCAAATTTCCATCTGGATCTGAGTGTTCTTGGTTCTGGTTCTCCATGTGAGGAATTCCCAAACCGAGGCAGATGCATCAGGCTCACTCATTGAAGTAAGGTACTTCCTTTCAAAGACTAAGGAGCCTATTCTCCCACTACCACCCCTTTTTAAATAGAGTTTCATACTTGTAGGTATTTTTTCTCAGAAGCAGGGTGCTGAGATCATGCACTGCGTCAATTATTTTATTTATCTATTTATATCTTCATTTTTAGTAGGATCTCTTTCTGCAATGTTTGATCGTTCCCCTACACACATTTGTGGCTTAGCTCAATCAATTTATTTATCTCAAAGTAGAAAACCTTTATGAAAATACAGAGTTGTTACTCTTGCACTAAAACTCTAGAAGAACATTCATGTACAGAAGTCCACAGCTGCATTACTTAGTGGATTCATCTTCATGTTTTTTCTTTTGCAAGATCACTCACGTCATTTGGTCTGTCAAGAGAAAAGGCAGAAACAGGCACAAGCACGTACACATTCAGCAGAGTAGGGGGATGTCCAAAACAGAAATATGTGGAAAACACCACCAAATGTCAATTAAGCTCTTCCTTAACCCTGTCAATGCTGCTCTCATGTGGATCTTCCCAGTACATATTTCTTTCATCTCCATAACTGGCTTCTCTCTGGAACACTTTTCTTTCCCCACAGACTCTGAATTCAGGCACCATATGGATCCTAAAACAGAAAGGAATGACACTCCTGTCCGTTTCTTTAATAATCAGCTGCCAAAGTTCTGTACAAACAGCTATGCCGTTAGTATATAAATATTTACATGGTCATCAGTTTTATATAATCCTTTTCATCTCTAGCTTGTCATTTTTATACTTTAAGATTCAGCCTCATCCATCACCATATTGCTGACAAATTGAACTAACATTTTTTTTTACAAAAGAAGAACAGAGCATACAGAACACAATTGTTATCATTTAACTTGACCTAAATACTGTATAGGTCTTTCTGCAAAAGAAGCATTCATTTCTAGGTATAATGGAAGGAGATTTTCAACTGAATATGTGATGTTTCTTGTTGTTTTTTCATCTGGCAACTTTCTTCTCCATTTTTTAAATTTTTACCATTTTTTACAGAGTGAAAAATAATTTAAAGAGACAGAAGAAATTTAAAATCACAAGGTTCGTTTATTCTTATATTTTGCTATCACTGTTGTTACAGAATTCAAATCAGACTGTTCTTCAGTACCATTTTTTTCTCTGACATAGAAACATCAATCAGGTTGGAAAAGACCTCTGAGATCAAGTCCAACCCTTGATCCAACATCACTGTGGTTACTAGACCATGGTCCTAAGTGCCACATCCACTCCCATCTTAAAAACCTCCAGGAACAGTGAATCCACCACCTCCCTGGGCAGTCCATTCCAATGTCTGATTACTCTCTCTGTAAAAAATTTCTTCCTAATGTCCAACCTAAACCTCCCTGGCACAGCTTAAGACCATGCCCTAGTGTCCTACTGAAGTTTCCTACATCAGGATTTAATTTTTGTAAATGTTAGCTCCTTAAAGTCCATGCAATTTTTTCCTTGTCTTTTGTGTTTGGCTATGGCTTGAACTCTAAGGCTGAGTTTGTGATGTGCGAGATTGTATACATGGTATGTAGAATGTATTTAGCACTGTTTCCTTGTGATGTCTGACATCAACATTGCACTCGACATCAGGACTTGGAAAGGATTCAAAAATCCTACAGTACAAAGTATAAAGTTTGAAATTCCAGAAAGAGATTCGTGGTCCTTTGTGCCCTTTCTTGAATTCAGTGAGATCTCCCAATTGAAAAACTATCAATTTTGGCTGTCATTAGTTAGTGAGGAGATCTGAAAAAAGGATTTTACAGTATTTGCTGCTAACACTTGAGAATCCAGGCTTTTAAATCTATGCAATGTCAAGTTTACTAGGATGTGCTGGCAGAAAGCTGTGCAAGCCCCCCTCTGTGTTGCATACTGGACCCAAAGTTAAGTTAGTTAGGCAAATGCTGGTGGAGGGTTTTGGCAGGACTATGAAAGCAAGAGATTCACATGGTTATCATGCAGTGAGCATGTGTCTTTCAGTAAATGTCTACCTCTGCAATGTTTGGTAAAAATTATTACCATCTGCTGAAGCAGAAACTTCCTCAGACAGGCCAGCTACAATCCAAACCAGATTTTGTTCAGATGAGCATTAAAAAGCCAGTTGTGCCTAGCAGCAAAACCTGCAGCCACAGAAAACCACAGGTTGTCTCTTGTGAAACTTAGTAGTATGGTTTCTGTTGCAGCCAGAGGACTTGCTGTACCAACACCAGGAATTGCAGGGCCTCTGGGAGGCCAGAAGTCCGGTTTGTGGTTCTCAAAACAACCGGAACCATTTCTTGCCATTGCATCCATACCTCCTGTGAGGAACTTCCACCGGAGGCTGTGCAACCTGTTCCTTGCGTACAGGCAGTGAGGGAGCACCTCCACTTGGTCCTGACACATATGGCCCAGTCTTCCTTTCCTAACCCTAAACTCCTACAAACTATAGCAGCACAAAGAACAGCCATTACTACCTTGGATATTTGGTTACTGGAGTTCTTTATGACTGAATATCTCCAAAGGACATGGAAAGAATAAGTAGATATATTGCACTACAGTGTTGAGGGATGAATTAGTACTTTGGCAGTCAGTAGAAAGTTCCTCAACAACAAAAACAGAACTTTCAACTGAGGCTATAACTTCCAACACATAATACATGGGCTAAGGGAGACTTTGGTGCTTACCATGTATCTAACTGTCATTCACTGTCCTTTATTGCTGCTGTGAACAGGGGCTGGAGGTCTCAAGAAGGGTAAAGTTGAACCTTGTCCCACCATGAGGAAATCAGAGAGGGATTGCACTTCACACAATCGTGTAAGAAGACAGATGGTGAATAGCACATTATAAAGACCTGGAAAATGAGCCAGTAATGGGGTATCTGAGAAAACTGGGGAGCAAGTGCACAACCCTTCTACTGTCTCATTATGGAACTGACAGTCAGATCGGTTCCCCCATAAAGTGTCCAAATTCTTCCTACTAAAGACAGATGCTGTGATGCACTTAAAACCTGGTAATATGGACCTTCCACATGGGCTCTCTTATTGCAGTCCACTTAGAACAAGGGACCATGCTCCACAAGGAGCTGATGTCCACCAAAAGAAAAACTGCATGTTCTGTCATCAAAATACATTCAAGTCGTGATATATTGTTGGAACACATTCAACAAGAATAAATATTGTTGAAGAAGTAATTGGTAGCTCGACAAAAGTGAGAAGAGAGTTTATAAGAAAAAGAATAAAAATATTTGTGTATCCTAAAACCAGCTAAAAATTCCTTGACTTTCAGTGTTCACAACAATGTTGGGTTTAACCCTACTCTGAATTTTCTTTGTGGGTTTCACTCTTGAGACTATACATACCTATTGTGTATTTATTTGTGTAGCAAAGCCAAATCACAGCTTGGCATAGTTCACAGTCCTCAGTTCAAAACCAATTCAGAAGTAAAATGCTATATGTGAGCATAAAAATAATTAGTAAAATACTAGAAGTATAATTTTATTTAGATAATTTTGGTTACCTGTTTCTTATTTAGTGAATAATTAATAGCTTGATTTGTAAGATACCTTCTTATCTAAATCCTTCTTTTAGTAATTTTGGAAGAGGAATTTTAAACTTTGAAAAAATATATTTGTCATTATGGATTTGTCATTACAAAATTAATTTGTAAGAAATATTTGTGTTTAGATGATGTTCAGGTATTTCATTTAGCTGTTTTTAAAGGATGTACACTTGCTTTGAAAATTTATGTCAGTCTTTAACTATTTGTGATTCCAGATAAGGAAGGCATTAACCCCAAGTGTTCTCCATATAATCAATATGGAGTTGTGGGCACCTTCAAAATTTGATTTGCCACACCCCAGAATGACTGGCTAAAATACACTTCCTAGGCCTTGTTTGCCTCTTCTTTTGTCTCTCAGTGTAGTCGTATAGAAAATGCAGCCTAAACAAGTCCGAGCACTGGAGAGGAGGTTCAGCTCCCTTGTTAAGCATACCTTCATATCTGCTCCATGGCTGGTAGAGTAAGCTAACTTTGACAAAAGCAACTGCATCAAATGCCTTTTTAATCAACCACTCTCATCAGAACTGCTCATTGGCATTACCTCCACAGCCTGAGTAATTGTGCTGGGAGAGGAAAAATACTACAGTTAATACCAGTATGTCTCATTTTTGAAAGAAACCTGCCAATCACTGAAGGCAAACCTCAGACTCAGAGCAGTATTTTCTGATTTGGGTAAATGCCTTACAAATAATAGTGCCCTAATCACAAGTGTGGAATAACTGCAGTACTGATTGCAACCAGCTTTAGCCTTGGCTTCTTTGGAAAATTTGCAGTCACTAGCAGTAAATTGGCATTTTTCAATGTGACATTTATCTTAAACATAGAGTGAACTTGTCTAACATAAAAATAATTTTTCTGAGATATGACAAGTGTGGAAAATAAGCTGCAAACATTGTATTTATTTTAAACTACAATAGAAGGGAACTTATCGTAGTGATTTTTGCCCTCTATGCAAAACACTCATTATATTCACTTGAACTTCCTTTTTACTGAAGTAATAATATTCCTAAATGAAAAAAATGCCCTAAAATTACTTTTTTTGTCTTTATTTCAAGGTAGTTTTCATGACAAAGATGACACTAATAAATTCAGAGACTATGTAAATAAATGATAAATCAATTTATGTTCATAAATTCCAAAGCACATTTCTTCTCCACCTTCATTCAAGGCAATGTAATCTTTTTTACTGATTTACTTAGCTTAAAATTAGTTCTACAGCAACAACATTCAATCTTGGCTATAAAATTAATAGTAGCCAATTGAATGAAGATTCTCATTCATTTGAGCACTCACCAAGGTGCTGCACAGGACAGAATTTAATAGGTAGATGCTGGAGGTCAAAAATTCACTTTAGATCTGATTTTGAAATGTACCTCTTCAGAAATACTGAGCTCTCCCAAGGCTTCAGTAACAACTTTCAAGCGACATTCAGCTGCTTTCCTGATTAAGCCAAGAAATCCCCGGTACCCAAACTTTTTATGAGGGGCCATTTCTATTTGGTATAAATGCAAAGACATCAAATGACTTCAGGGATGATAACATCTTTTAATAGGGTTTTCTTGGCTTGGTTTGGGTTGCTGGGTTTTTTCCCAATAAGTTGCTCACAGATTTTCAAAAAACTTGCTACGACTTGGATAGATTTGGTCCATAGGAAATAAAATAATTTAAAGCTATCAAACTAAGTGCCTTATAAATTAATGATAAATGTGATTTTTTTTCATATTAAAAAGAAGCAAGTAGCAAAGGACAATCCAAAAATATAAGGTCAAAAAAAGCAAGCTTTCTTAGCACAGCTTTAAGGAAATCATCAGGCCAGAAAGGTCACAGATTAGTGACTGTTGCTGAGAGCAAATGATGACTCCTGCACCAAAAGCACTGATAGCACAGAAAAGGCTCCAGGCATTGAGGCCTCATTTGCATTGCTTTCTAGTAACAGTCTGGTATCAACTGATTTTATCTCAGAAAGCAGTTATGTTAGAAAGTATGTAAGTTATGCCTTTATTTTGTTTTACTCATACATTATAGATACTGTCATTAAACGTTTATTAGTAATTCTTCAAAGTGTGGAATCTTGGAAGAACATTTCATTTGAATGATTATAATGCTCTGAAAAATGACATCTTGTTTTTGGACTACTCTCACCTGTTTTATCTGGCCATGGTAGTACAATTAGTGCCAGAGAATTTCCACAGATAGCTTTAAATCAGACAATTATAAATTAAAAATTGAAGAAGACAAACTTCAGCTAATTATGCTGCAGAGCTACAAATATTAAATGTCGTCTTTTTTTCTGTATGAGACTAGAAAAATGTTTTGACCTGGGAATTTAGGAGGAAATATACTACACTCCTGAGGCATACCAACAATACTTTCTATAAGTACTACTTCATAACTCCTCAGTATTCAACGAAAGATAAAATGCATTAGTAAAACCTTGTAACCTATACCTAAATCAAAGTTCATTCATATGTGAGTCCTAATCTTTTTGATTTACAGTCACTGATCCTTTCTGTATTTTCTGACATAAATCTGAGGGTTATAAAAAATGTAGACCTATTCTACCTCTTTCTGTGGCAGTAGAAATTCAATTTCTCTTCAGACTATTGAAACAAGGGATCATTTCAAGCTAAAATTATTTAAGGCTTATGAGTGAACAGATTTATTATTCTAAAATGTGAACATTGTGTTCCATAAAATAGTTATTTTCAGATATTTGTACATGATAAGTAGACCAAGGTTAACATGAAAAAAGAGGTTGTATATAGTTTATTTTCAATTTAATAGAGGATTTTAGATTAGTTGGGGTGTCGGGATTTCGTTTGAAAGAAAATTAATTTTTATTTTAAAAAGAAGTGCATAAAGAAATCACAGGGGGAAAAAAGTCTTCTGACACTGTCCTTTCAAATTTAGAAGCACTCTGAACTGGATCATTGAGTCCGTTTGCAGCTGTACATGTGTTTGGTTATGGCAGAGATGTTACTGTGGGACTTGCAAATAAGCAGTGTAAATATCAACCAAACCATGTCTTCACCACTCCTCTCAATCAAGCCATTTAACAGGATTAAAAAGAGGCCCAAAGGAGAACCTGTACACTTTCCTTCCAAATAAACATTGCACCTTATTGCCCTGTTTAAACTATAGGATCCAGGATGGTTTCCCAGGTCCCACATCCTGTTCTGCCTGTCTGCAGCTGCACTCAAACTCCCTAGTGTACACAACATCCACTCTGCCATGACATACAAACAAAGGCATGGACCACGGGGAGCTGCATAGGGAGCTTGGTCTGAGAGTAACAGTGGATATCACAGCATGAATATCATATATTTTGTCCCTCCTTATACTTCTTGAGAATTCCTTTTATCAGTCTCCAAGTCAGATACAAACTGAAGAGCCTTCTTTAAAAGAACAGTCCAAGGAAGTGTTATCATGGACTACAATATCAAAAGTCACTGACTTACCCGAAGAATAATTCTGGATAATTTTGAACATCCAAGACCTGCAAAATTCCCAGAAGGAAAAGACATATAATCTGTGCTATAGATTACAGACTTAAAGGTATAGATATTTCATCGTATAAACATTGAAAAAACATTTCCTTCTTTTTATCATCCTTATATGTTTGCTTTCAGGTCATCCTTATATGGTTGCTGCACATTTACTGTGGACATCAGCCAAGCTCAGTTTTTATGAAGACTGATTTTTTTCTTCTAGTCTCCATGTTCGTAACATAGCCCTTATCCAAAAGCATGAATATAAAGACTTAGAACAGAACAGCTGATCTCTCCTTCTGAACAGCTAATAACAGTTCTAAGGAGCTAGCCCCAGCTTAAAACAAAAGGAACAACAACTAAGACACTTGATTTTCCAAAAAAATGCTAAAATGTCCTTTTCAGAGACAAGTATGTGTCATAAAGTCAGAAGTACAAAAAAAAGTCTTGTTATGTCCATTTATTTCTTCTGTAATTATGGATGTGCTTTCTACATTTAGTAATTGCTTTGTTGTTTTAAGTGTACTAGGCTCTTCCCACATGGTTTCCACACATACGTACCTCTTATTTTTGAAATAATGTTTCTTTAAACAACCCAAATTTTTCGTTCCTATTGTTGTTCATAGCCACACACAATTGGAGAAAACGTCCTTAAAAAACTTTTCAGTTACCATGTCTGTCTCAATTGTCTGTGTTTTAACCATGTTACATTTTATCTAGCTATTTTAAACTTTTCTCATGGATCCAATATTATTTTGCGGCCTTTCCCTGAGCTGCATCCAGTTTTTAATGTGTTCCCAGTAGTGATATGCCAGGAGTTGTGGAGCAGTCCAGATATGACCTAGGTGCTATACGCAGTTGCAGTTTCAATCACCCTGCACTATGACATGCTTTTTTTTTTTGATGCCTTAAACCAAAAATATTGTTGGTTTTGTTTGCTGTCACATTTTGGCAGTTAGCCCTTAGAGTTTGCCATTCATGCTGCCCTTTTGTTTTGGCATGTCTCTGTTGTTAAGTCACTGGTTACTTGTGTTCCATGTTTTGAATTCGATTCACCAAATATCTTATTTGTGTGGAATGAACTCTCTTCTGCTCATAATTTCAACCTAATGGTCATAACACGTTCGCTTCTTTTGTGCTTCTGTCAGCTTATGGCTGACTAATGTACTTAAATAGAGCCAACTATGAAGTACTTAGTCTTAAAGAAATACAAATATGTTGCTGCATTTTTTTCTCTGCTTTGTAAGGTTTATGTCACTAGATCCTTTTATTTATTATTATTGATCTTGAATATAAATTAAAATACTTGTGAAGCATTATTTTCCCAATTAATCTATTTCTTGATCTTTATTGTCTTGTCTTTTCATTTTTGTTTACACAGAGCTGTACTTTCTTTTTATTCACTACTTATTTACACATTTCTAAATGGGCACCATTGAAACATAGACTATTTATACATCAAAACCATAGAAATACCTGCATGATTCAATTTTCTTTTTGTGGAATTTCAGAGGTATATAAATCAGATTGTATTTGATATCAATCAGATTGTATTTGATATCACCTTCAAGTGTTTTCCCACTATGGGTATTTTATTCCATATTTACTATTTCAAAGCAGGCACATCTGGCAATCCCAATATCCTAGTTTAGTAGGTCAAGTGTAGAAAATATGTGCACCAAGAAAATACATTTCCTCTCGGTTTCTATATCTTTTACTCTGGAGAAATCCTATGCCTTCCATGCAGAGTGAAAAAAAACCAACAACATCTGTTTCTGCTGGTGTCAGTTTTAGATAAATATCACATAGAACAAAGTTTTAGAGTATTGGAGATCAAATCTTCTAAAATTAATGAAGTACACTGTTAGTACTGTTTTAATCTGGTTTTGAATGAAGCACAAATCTACTTTAATGCCTGTAACTTGATTTTTTTCCTTTTTAATAAAGGTGACATTTGAAAGATAAAATGTTAGATTTTTACATAAATAGAATTGAAGGAAAGTTCATCTGGGCTTGTTAACTATTACTCTCTTCCTCCATCTGAAATGGTGTGCACTCTCTGGACAAACTCAACATCTGTCTGTCCATTCCAAACTTATTAATTATATCCAAAGAATTAAATTAAGGCAATATACCAGCTAATTTATCTGTCAGAAAATTAATATTACACAGATAAAACATATTTACCTCTAAAAAAATTCAAGGTCTACCAACAAAGTTTAAGAAAGGTATTTGTGGGTATCAGAATAATGAAGTTCTAAAAAAAAATTTAAAGGAGGAGACACGTAAGTCTTATAACTTTGAGCAGTACCTCCAGAAAAGACTAGCCTTTTTGGCCTCCTTGATGTTTGTTCTAGGTCACTGCCTACAGAAGGCTCTGCCTCACACCCTTCATTCCACTGTTTTCCTATAATAACTTCTTGTATATTGACAATTGGCCATAACTCCCTTTCTTCCAAGAACATTACCATCATTTCTTGGAACACTTCTGATTTGTTTACTATGTAGTGCACAGCAGTCATTTCAGGAAGGCAAACAGTTAGTTTGGATGCTTAAAAATGCCAAAGTCTTACGTACATAAATATCTAGAATTCCCATAAAATGAACTCTTCTCATAAGAAACTTTTTTTCTCCTAATCTAATGAATGCATGCATGAAACTTATTATATTTAAATTTCCAGAGAGCTCCCTTCTCACTGTAACTTGGCTCCAAATCAAGACAAGTGTGTATCATTTTAAGTGGAGATTTTGACATCTGCACAGCTCAGCCACTCTCATGTAGGAAAGGATTTGGATGTAAATTGTCAGGTTTGACTAATTTCAAGTCAAAGTTTTCCTTATTCCTGGTTAACATAAATTTATCTCTCAGGACTTTAATTCTGGGTAGTGAAAACCAGGACAAAAATTTTCAAGGTGGATTTCCACCTCTTTTCTCGTTTGAACCACTGACTGGTTTATGTTGACACTGGTGGAATTCTATTTGCAAACCTTAACAAATATGGGCCAAGCCTTATGTTCATAACAAAATATTCTTACATCTGAACTTCATCTATATCCACATTTCATTGGAAACACTTCACATGGGTTTTCTCCCAACATATAATGGAATTTTAATTTGCTATTTTGAATTAATCATTTTATGTTTCTTGAATTCTGCATGAATGTTTCATTCTCTGCCATCATGAGATCTGATGACTTCAATTAGATATTTCATGGTGAGTCATAAAACCAGACACCTCAGAAAATTAACTTTTGTGTTCATGTTTTATAGAAATGTGCATCGGTGTTGCACTGTTTTCAACAGAGTATTGAATAATTCTGAGTAAATCTTAATCGAGTGTCAGTTCATGGAGTGGGTGGAGCTGGACCAGTTTAGACATCTTGAAGATTTGTCTATATGTGTCTTAACTGATTTATTAATACACTCCTTACATTTTATATTGGTTATGAATGAAGAGTTGCATCTAATAACATGAATATAGAAACAGCTACATTGGCTCACAGCCATGTGTCCAGTCTTCTGCAATGGCCAGTAGAAGCCAAGCCCTTGCTGCATCACTATCAGTGCATTCGTGTGGCAGAAACATCTCACCACACCAAAGAAGAATATTGTAAGCTTTCCCGAAGACTGGAGACCTGAACTGTGACTGGAATTGAGTGAAGCTTACACAGGTTTCCCAGTACATGAGATTGCTGCCGACCCAGTGTTTGATGCAAGAGGACAGGATTGCCTCCAATTCTGCACTCTTCTACTACCATGAGTCAGGGTTGCAGGACAGGAGCTCCTGCTTTGTTCTTACCCCAATGTCTAGCCTCATGGAACTCATTCTCTTTCCACCACAAAGGCCTCTCCTGCACATCACTTCAACCTCTCCATGTCTCACCTTTATCACTTTGTAGAACCTGGTGAGAATTTTCCACCTCTAAAATCTCTAAGTAAGAAAGTTTCTGACCCATGAATATTTGGACTCCATTTATACCTCAGTTTTGTAAGAACTTGCACAAAAAACCAAATTACTAAGGTTTTTTATTTCAACTATTGCTTACTTGAATACTGAAAAGGGTGCTATATTTCCAAAGTTATTTTCTAGATCTCCAAAATAGAAAAAATCTATTTGTCACTTTAATTATTTAGATTTACAGAATAATGACAGGAAGCATCTTTCTAAGCATTCTAGAGGCTTAGGCGAAATATACTTAGAAATAGCATGTACAAATAATATAATAATGAACACATAATGATGAAGACTAATGTGCAACCCAAACATTGCATCTTTCACTGTTTTATCTTCAGCTTCAAACAATATTCATGTACTCATAAGCAAATCATACGTCCTGAAGTTCTGCTTATTTGAACTGTTTCTTACCTAGGTACTGTATATTATAAAGTAATTAAAAGTAATTGATTTTTCTTTGAGCTTTACTTCATCACAAGGCTTTACACAAGAGAGTTGTGAGGTTCATTGCTTTGACATGAGAATGCTATCTTTTAATGGTCACTTTTTTTCTTTTCTTGCCTTCAGGGGCAATAATTTGACTGCTTAGAGGTAGTCTATGTTGCATTTCTTAGCAATTTAACATTTAGCATTTAGAATACACTTTTCATTGTTTTTTAAAATGGATTTCCAAAGTTTCAAGATGAGAATGTACGAACTGATTGAAGGATAAAAAGAAATTGTGCATTTATCACCTTATACTGATAACGATATAAGCAGAAATTGCTAGCATTATGAAATTGCCAGCGTTATAAAATTGCCAGCTCCTCAGATTCCTAGACTCAGGAGATAATTAAAAATTTACAAGTTTTTTAAGTAGCTGAGCAAATTTTACCCTATTCATCACTGATTCTTACTTTGTTCAGCAAGTATTCAGATGATTTTCATATTCTGGTTTATCCTGTTTCGTCAAATATAGCTGTGAAGCTTTTGCATCTCACTTCAGAAAAACTCTCTTGTCAGGCAGAAGCCTTATACTCTTGACTCTGATTTCACTGAATCACTAGAAAAATATTAGATATTTTCTGCGTCTATAGTTCAGATTTTTAACCCTTTCAGCACTTACTAATGTCTGGTTTAACTAGTTGATGAACAGCTCTTATGAGCATAGGTTTTTCCCTTTATTGATGCTTACACTAGCATTTGGACTTTCTGTTTGATTTTGTGGTTTCTCTCTAGTATGAAAGAAAGACAGTAAGAGCATGCATGTTTCTAATATTAAAAAACAAGGTATTATTAGGCAAAATTCAAAGTCAAGTCAAAGATAGAGAACATTGAAAATATGGGGGAAAACCTGGAATGCATTTGAAAACAGAGCAGATATTTGGGTTGTTAGCTTTTGGTAGCCTTGCTGTCAATATATGACCTGCATGAATGGCCATTAAAATTATAAGATACTGCTGTTTGATCTAGGTTAGCCCTCTCATGGGCTCCACACCTTAAAAGAGCTATTTTTTCAGTTTTGTACCCAGTGCAGAAGGAAGGTTTTATTCACCATTAGAAGGCAAAAAAGTCTGGCCATTACAGGTGTCCTTCAATATTTCTGCTAATAACCTGTGAGAATCTTTGAGGTCACTGAGGACTGTCCCTGAATATAGTTATTGCACTAGAAAAAGGATTGGGAGCTAATGAAAAAGAAGAAACCAGTAGAAAATGAAATGAAGATCACATATTCATAAAAATCTGAAGATCCTGTAAAGTTTTTCTGTCTGTTTTGGGAGTCAGCATACAAACTCATAAATCATATGTCTTTTAATGGCCCCAGCTTTAATACTTCACCCAAAATACATAGCGTGCAAGTTTTACTATATCACTTTGTGTAATATTTTCCTGTCCAATTTATCTGCTCTGCAAGAGATAAACTAAAAAAAAAAATCATCTTTCAAAAGATTATCATCTTGAAAAAAAAAGGCTTTAAAATACCATCTTTAAAGAAAATAAATAACCTTCTTAGGAAGAATGCATTGATTTCAATGAAGCTTGCTTCAATTAAGACCTCACTGGCACTGATGGAAACTGTTTCTTTTTGCTGTTATTGTATTTGTATTGTAAGGTTATTCAGAATAATAAAGAACAGTTGATTTTGCTTCTTATATTGTGTTCCCCACTTCTTGTAAAAGTCCCCATAATACAAATGTATGCATGGATATATACATGTATACAGGCACTGCAGGTGAGAGAATATGTCGCATATAAAACTTTTTTTTAAGGCAAATAGTTTCCTCCTAGTCTCCAAATAATACTTGACATTTGGATTTACACTAGTGTTAGATTGAGTATTTCCATTTTGCCTTACTGTACATTATTTTGCAAATATTAGATAGAAAAACAGGCTACTAATTAATATAACAGTCAAGAAACAAATTTGCAGAAGCACTGCAAGAAGAGTGTTAGAAGAATCTAGCACAACCTATTACACTGACTTCTTCAGGAGGTTTTAAGACCATTTTTATGTCCTTCTTCTTCCTTCCTTCTCCTATTCAATCCTCCTTATCTGTTGAGAGTTTTTCTAGATGGACATTATACTCAACCTCTATTTTTAAAATATATTCATTCACTTTTTGTTTTTATTTAGAGAATAATAGTGATATGCTCTTTTACTTTGCAAGAGTGCCAGAACTCTAACAGAACAATAAGTACAATAATATATAACTAAGTAATTTTTATTTCCCTAATGATTGTGAAACCACTGTGTGAGAATGCTAACACTACAGAAAATGTAATCCCAGGAATTTATGAACTTCGTTTGCAAAGAAGGTCTTTGAATTGAATAAAAACAATAAATGCAATACATTATAAATAATAAATCTTTGCAACTACCTGAGCTCTGTATACTACAGTAATATGTCCATTCTAGTAGAAAAGAGTGAAAAGTGGGGATCAAACAAGACATGCCTTCTTTGATAGACTTTATTCCTTGTTAGCAGAACTGCAGAGCAAAAGTCCTGCCAGATCTCATTATTTCATCACAATTTTTACATTTGTTTGTTTTAAGTTCCAGACAGCAGTGCATCATTTAAATCCAGTTATTAAGCTCAGGTTTCACTAAAAGAAAATACATGAAAATTTATAAGTGGCAACAAAGTGGACAGTAAAGGGTTATAAAGGAAGACATAAATGAAAAACTCTATAAGTATTTCTGTATTTTAATTTACTGTCATCTAGAAATTGGTTTAATATGTATATGACATCTAGTTTTCTCTCTGTATGTATTTCTGTCCAACCATCTGCCTGCCCCTCCCTTTCTAGTAATTTTGGAACCTATTAGCCAGTTTCACATAAATTAAAAAAAACAAATTGAAGCCTCAACCGATAATCTCATAAGTGTTATGAAAACCACTTTGGTTTAGAGAAAAGTTCCTGATGTATGCAAGAAAGGAAAGCAAAATTTCATTTTCATACATTGAATTTTTGCAACTTCCTGTTGGCCAAACAGCATGTGCTTGCTGGCTGGACAGATCAGCAGGCACACAGCTCCAAACTAGGCGTAATTCTTACCCTGGGACCATTACAGGAAAAACAGGATTACTGAAATGTGTAGGACTGCGAACAGGGGAATAAATCTCTAGGAAATCAGACATCATCAATTTCACAGCTCAGAAAAAATTTGCCTTAAATCTCGTCATTTCAAGTGATGACAGATGGGTATGGCAGTTTAATTGCTTTGTTGTCAGGTCACCACATACTGTACATTCTGCTAAAGAGTCTGTGAGAATGATGACCAAATACTGCTTTCTGGCTGCTGCCTTCTGGATCAGCATAAGTTCTCAAGAGGTAGGAAAGATTCCTCCTCTTTCAACAGAAAAATTAACATCGGAAGACAGATGTGTCCAATTGCAAGAGTAGACCAATGGATAGTCATGCATAGAGCAACCAAGGAGTCAAGAAGCACCACAGGACTCCTACAGAAGGCTTTCCTGGAGACCTCAGAAGGTCAGTGTATGTTTACGGCTACTCAGGAAACCAGCAAAGGTTGGTCGACTGAAAGAAAAGCCAAAAAAAGTCATATCCTGACAGGATGCAAGTGAGAAAAAGCAATATTTGTTTTCAAGATTCATTTTTAGCCAATTTCACCCGGCAATCCTGAGTTTTCTCTCTGGAAATAATTGCCATGTTCCATCTTACTATTTTTGGATTTTATTGAAATATACCTCTAGAGATTGGAAGCCTTCAGCATCTTTTAGCATGCTTAGTTTTAGGGAATTGATCTGTTTTAGTGGTGGAGCAGTTCCAACACAAGGCACTGGCTTGACTGGAGATCACATCACATAAGTCTCTTTCATGTCTTGAGATCATGACTCACCATTTTTAAAGTATAAGATTGGCAAAGATGTGGTTGTATTGTAGCTTTCATACTACAGCACCACATACATCCAAGACTTCAAAGTGAAATCCTCTGTCGGTTGCAACAGCCAGAGCCATATGGGCACCTAGTAGTCCTAACAATTGCTTTCACAGAGACAGGTTACAAAAGAATTATTGCTTGTAAATAATTTGGTGTTTGGGTGAATTTCTGAACTCCACACAGTTTATCCACACAGGTTTTAGAAGCAGATGTAATCTCCTTCTGTTCACACTCCATAATAAATATGTTCAGCATCCTTTGGAAGGCATGGGGCAGTATTAGCACTGCCTTAAACTTAGAGTAAAATTTCCTGTCTCTCAAAGGCAGGGATTTTTTCTTGGGAGAGGGAATTTTAGGGCACAGTACTAGGATGACCACAGAAATGTGTTTTCCAGAGTGTTCAAGTATGGGAATTGTGAACTTCTTGTGAAAACCTATTTATGCTGATAATGAAATTTTACAATTAAACCTTCAAGTTAAGAAAAAGAACCTGAGACAAATCTGTAAAAACGTTAGGTTGATGTAAAAAAGTGGTGCAGCCAAAATAAAAATATTTCAGTTCCATATATTTTGGGAGTTACAGTTTATCTATCCTATATTCTGTTCTTTTCTGAAGCTTCTAAGATGTAGCTGTTTCATTACACCAAGAGAAGAGACAGTGATGCATGTTGAGAGACATACTTGTGTGGCAGGATAGCCCCGCCCTGATAAGACCTAAAATCCAATCAAAGAATGCATATAATGCAAGCCATCATGAAAGCTACCATGCAAATTCAACTGCTGGCAATAAAACCACCCTGCTTCACCAGACTTCAAATCAGATAAGGTGGTAACTGGCTTGTAAATTTGTGACTAGCAGTCAATCACTTTACATTATAAAAGTCCAGTCCCCTCTCATGCAGTCATGTTCTTCTGACATAACCCTTCTTGGGGTGTATGTGTGGAGATTCCTCCCTTGGCTGGGGACGCCTTCCAAGGATACTCCTTGAGGCTGAGAGAAAGAGATCTCCCCACGAGCATTGGTATGGGTGAGTTACATCAAATCTCTACTTAATAATTATTTCTTTTTGCTAGCTTTAATATAATAGTTTCAATAATTGCTTTAATAGAGTGCACTACCCTATCTTATACTATATTACTAGTAGTTTTAGCTTTTATATTGTGTAGTAAATAATTATGATTAAGATATTTTATCTGATCATTTGTAATAATAAATGTTTCGTTGTATATAAATATCGTCATTTTGACAGTCATTAAAACCTGTGGGATGAAAGTGGTTCAATCACACCTCTGTAATTCCTTAATTTAAACCATTGACATAATCTGAGGCTGAGACTGGATTCAGCCACACCTAGACTCTTTGATGAGAAGGGGCTTAGAAAGCAAGGGAATTCTTTCTTGTGACTCAACAGCAGGACTTTTTAATAAATTTTATCTAAGCCTTTCACTCTCACCCATGACAACTTGACAGGGAAATTACACATACAGTAAACACCAGAAAATCTCCCAGAAGGAATCAAGAAGTGGCATTTAAAAATTCATCTTGGCCATTGTCTTACGATCAATTCAGCTCTTGATTTTAAGTGCTTAAGGCATTTTTCTCCAAGAAGAATTTGGACAAAGTGTGGAAAGTCCAGGGAACAGACTGTAGAAATGATCAGTGATCAGCAACCTAGAAAATAGACCGTTCAAAAAGAAACTTAGTTAACTGAGGTTTCTTAATGCAATGAAGAAAAACAATCTCTAATCATGTAAGATAGTGGAGAGAATGCTAATGGTCTGTCCCACTCAATGGATCAAACAGGAAACAGTCAGTATTACATCATAAAATACTGAAATGCTCAACCAGCAGGCAGGGTGGGCTGGCAGGGGAAAGAGACTGAGAAAGGGGAACAAACCATCAAACACCAGCAGAACCTGAAAAGGAAGATGATACATAGCCAGACTTCAGAAATGCTGCAAGGAGACACCAACCCTGGAGATTCATGGAGACTGAGAGGAGTTTGCTGCAATAAAGGAAGCTGGTTGTAACTGCTGGATTGAGAACAGGCCTCCAAGAAATCAGCGGGGAACATAATAGTAGGAGGAAGATTTTTTATTTTAATTTCCCTTTAATTTCTGTCCTTTCTACTCATAATTTTTCCTTATTTAAAAAAGTTCTATGTTCATAATTCTAGGATTTTTCTAGTGATACTCAAAATCTATCATCCATTAGGGGAGTTTTATGCTGAAGTTTTGTCCACCTAGGTGTCCTAAGAGGCTTTTACACCGTATTTCATGTGTTTCAAAGATGAAAAGCATTATTTTAGAATGTTTTAAAGCAGACTCCATTTCAACAAAACCCTGAAGTTGCAAATTGTTAACTCTTGTATGTCTCCTCCCAGGCTCTTATGCAGGCTCCCTCACACTTTCCTTCCTCTTGCAATAATAGCTTCAAATAGCTAGGTGTAATGATTTTAAGTATTAGGCCTTCCTTCCTGGTCGTCAGGAAGGAAGTATTCCATCCTATTCCTTTATGTAATCCAAACATATAAATAGACGGAGAGAGAAGTGTCTTTCTCTCTTCCCTTCCAGTGGTTCCGGAGGCGCAGGTTCCCTGCTGTTGGTTCTGCTGTGTGGGGGAATGAGGCCTGGTGAGGCCTTGTGGACCTTGGGAGGCGGAAGCTGCCGGCGGTCATCCAGCGTGATTTCTGCTGCCCCCAGGAAAGTAGTAAGATATTCTTCTGCTAATTCTTTAGTTTGCTAGATCCTGAGTTTTTGATTGTGTATATCTATTTTGGTTTTGTCCTTTTTTTTCCTTCCCCCTTCCCTTTCCCTTTTCCTTTTGTAATTGTATATAGTATTTCAACTGTAATATATAACTGTAATATTTAACTGTAATATACGTAGATACATTTATTTTAATATAGTTTGGCTAGTCTGGATTTTTCATAATTTTTTTTCTTTGCTCCTTGCCGGAGGTTTTCTTGTGCTGGGTCTGGGGACTTGGTGGGGAGCCAAGTAAAACTTAGACACTAGGCTATTCAAAATTTAAGTTATGCTTTTACTTAGAAGAAGACATAGTTTGCGTGTCAAAAAGAATTGTTCAGAACTCAAATTCAAGTTTAGCAATTAAAGATTTGCTAGTGCTTATTGACTTGATAAAGCTTATAAAAACAGATTTGGGATATTTGGTGGGTTGTTTTATTTGAGTTTTTTTGTGGAACAGTTGTCCTGATTATTGTACTAAGTGATTATTTACTTTTGATACCACTCATTTTGAACTAGCGGTGCTATCAGTTTTGTGCATATCATTCCTTGCTGTCATTTTGTGATTTTGACAGGTGGAAAAACTAAAAAAAGGGCTTTATAAGATGAAATTCATCAGTGGTTGAGCTACGCGTATTGCATACACTTGTATTCTTTTAATTTTTATTACTGTTTATTTTAGGTAATTTACCATTTATGTATTACCTCTAATATGCTCTACTTGAAAAATGGCAAAGCGTTTTACCATTTTTCAAAGAATAGACAGATAATGAATCGTTATAAGCAAGCATGGGACTGTGCACACTCCTGATTCCTGTTTTATTAGTCTATGGTAGACGTGGCTAACGTGGTCCCAGTGTTGGGCCTTTCCAGTATGCTGTGCTGACTTGAGAGGGTTCTTGTGAGACATGGACCTCTTTAGCCTAAGGGAAAGGGTGGCAGAACACTTAGCTCCCACCTGGGCCACAGGACAAGGAGACGATGGAAGGCAGTAGGAGGTCAGGGAATTCTGAGGTAACCTCCAGTGTTTGGTGAAGAGCTCTGGCAAAGCATTCTTCTCCAAGGCAAGACCAAAGGAGAAATTGTGACCATAAGTCCAGTTCTACCCAGGATTTCTCCCTAAGCAAGGCAACTGTCTCTTCACCAGAGGGATTTTAGCGTGATTTCAGTGCAATGATCAAATAAAACTTGCTGTGACTAAAGACTGAGGCACCAGGCCCAGCCAAAAACATTTTTAAATAACATTCCTTCAAACTGCACCGTCTGTTCATTCTTCTAAAGAACACTTAAGACTTCATACTTTTAAACAAATGGATTGTCCAGGGCAATTCTGCAAAAGCAATTCAGGCTGAGCTGAAAATATGTACCACAGATATGGGACAAGCAATCCAACCTGGGAGACTAAGCTACAAATTATCCTCCCTGACAATGTGAAGTCTTTCTCTTTTCTTTGTTTTTTTTGTGGGGGTTTTTTGTTTGGTTGGGGTTTTTTACTTTTTTTTTCTTTTTTTTCACTCACTGTCTGGCCCAATTAGTTTGGACTTTCTGCTGGAAGCTAGCAGTACTGTACTTCTTTGCATTCCATAACCTCTGTTGTGTTCAAACTACAAGTGTGAATTTGCCAGAGGCTGGTTCCTCAGGAGTATCAGGACAGAAAAGGTTTTTCTGTACTTGTTTGTTGCTTGTACCTATGTTCCTCTGTCTTGTCCCTGCTCTTAAGATAGGATCTTTGTTTTTAAAAGTTTATCTCCATTTATTTTTTGTAATGAATTTTGTTTACAGCATTTGTAAATACTTTTAATATAGATATTTAATTATTTCTTGTTTTCATGGCACCACAATATTGGTTCCAAATGGAAAAAAAAGTTTCCAAAAGAGGGTTAATTTTCTTTTAAAAAATAATGTATTGAGTATATTCAGAACTTAATTATCTCAAAACCCACACCTCTCTTTTCACAGCTTTGTTATTAAAAAAAAATTGTGAACATTACCATTTCATTTTGGGATAGAACAAGACAGAAAGTGTCTGGTTTTCTGTGTTCTGTATCACATTACAGAAAATGTACTGTTAATGTTGAAGTCTTTTTTTTCCTGTTCTCAAATCTCATTTCTTAGTTTCTTCTCAAAATATTTAAATTGAATTGTGTTTCCCCACAGTGTACTTGCTCCCAGAGTCATATAACTTCATCTGAATGTTACTATATCACTTAAATCTGGCTAGTATTCAAAAGTATTTGGTTTACAGTTCTATTTGCAAATGTCTTTTAAAATTATAGGTCCTTTTACACAGGAGATGGTTGCTAAACATGTTTTGGTATCAATTTTAATAATTCTCTTTTCCTGACTTTTCATTCCTGTTTAATTTTTAAGAATATAAAACAGACTCAGCAATATTATCCTCACCTTTTTGAAGAAAAACCAGCTTAGCTTCTCTTCTTTTTTTTTTTTAAACAATGTTTTGCCAACTTGTCAGTTTGTCAGCAGTCCACAAATTAGCAGTGTCCTAAATCTCCTATCAGATCATCTGGGCAAACACTACCTTCTTCATGCATGATAAATTAAATGTGATGACATACCTGAGAGTCTCCATTTAGCACTCATTTCATACAAAAGAAACCTCGTTTTCCCTAGAGCTGTTAGGAGCAAAGAAGAAAACACATAACAGATTAACTGAAGTTGTCAGCACCAGTGAAATCCAGTCATAAAAGGGAACAAAAATAATAAAAATTATCAAAGGAGTCCTCAACACCATCTAACTTGCTTCCTCTTGTGAGAAGAAAATCTGTTTATATTTTCTCCTAATTTTAAACTGATTTTTTATATTACTATTAAACTAAGAAAATAACACAGCATTGCATCATCATTTTTAGTATTAATATATGCATCTAAAGAATGAAGATTCTTTCACACTTGTGATTTTCCTCAGAACACAATATTTGTACCTAATTTGACCTATCTCATTTTGCTTTTAGAATCATTATAATCTTGACAATTTCCATTCTGGTGCAATAGGCTGTATAAACAGTGGGGAAGATCTATACGTATGGTTTTATTAATATAATAAATAAATAAACCCATACGAACCCGGCTGGTTGGGGGTTCAGCAACCAGATCCGTTTATTCAAATGAGACAACACCTTTTATGTGCACTTCAAAGCAACACGTGACTCCCTTGACCAACCACTAGGAGGTACTCCAGTGCCCTTGTCTGCTGAAGTACATTTGAACTTCATGTCCCACCATGCCCGTCTGGCATCCTTCCTAAAACCTGGCTCGTAGATGCACTACTAGATGCTGCTGCTATCGTATAGACAGTTCTGTACCTGCAACATTTAGTTCCACACAGAGCCCCCAGAAAAATTCAGAGACGTACCTTTGATGGGAGGTGGGGTTTAGAAATATTTAATCTCTTCTGTAGCAGATATTTCCACATTTATTTATTACTAATGAGGAAACTATTTTTGCCCAAGCTAAATATCCCTGAATATATCTAGTTCTATTTTTAAAAGTATGCCCTCACAAGTGGCACATTTCATTGAGCAACCAAAAAACTCTGAAAAGCATATTCAAATGAAACAATGGTTAATGGTTAATAATTAAATGCATCACAAATCTGTACATTAGGGATACCACACTTGATTTTTTAGAGCCAAAAATTAATCTGTACCATCAAAGCATATATATTGCCTATACTTCAGAACTAATTACTGCAGGAAGAAGAAAAGTAATATGCAACAGCAGAAAATCTGCTACAGGTGGAGAGGAGGTAAGAACAGAATACAAGTCTATGTCTGCAGCTTCTGAGCAGGAGCAGGTTCAGGCTCCGTTATTCACTTCATCATTACAATGATACTTGATAACAAAGATCTGGACATCCTGCCAAAACCAACTCCCCCCGTACAAATGTAAATACACTCTCAGTAGTTTCTGAGGTGACAAGGGTGTAACGGAGACCTAGGGCAGCGTGGTAAACAAAGCAGTCTTGGGAATCCAGAGAGGTCCCAGCTGACTTGAAGCTGGTGAACATTGTCCCAGTTTTCAAGAAGGGCAAGAAGGGGGATGCCGGAAACTACAGGTCTGTCAGTCTCAGTTCAGTGCCTGGTAGAGTTTTGGAGAAGATTATTCTGGGAAGTACTGAAAAACACCTGAGAGATCATTGGTCACAGCCAGCATGGCTTCATGGGAGGAAAGTCCTGTTTATCAAACGTGATTCCCTTCTATGACAAAGCAACCCACCTAAGTGATCAAGGGAAATCAGTTGCTGCAATAGTTTTGGATTTCAGCAAAGCTTTCCATACCATCTCTCACAGAATACTTCTGGACAAAATGTCCAGCACACAGCTGGATAAACACATCATGTGGTGAGTGAGCAATTGGCTTATGGGTCGAACACAGAGGGTAACAGTGAATGAGGTGACATCAGAGTGGTGACTTGTCACTGTGGAATTCCACAGGGCTCCATCTTGGATGGAAGAGATACTAAGCAAGTTTGCAGATGACACAAAACTGGGAGGAGCTGTTGACTCCCTCAAAGCCAGGGAGGCCCTGCAGAGAGACCTCAAATTAGACAGATGGTGTGGTGGTTTGAGATCCCCCAAAATCCAATTTCCAAGTCCAAGCCCCCCTCCCACAACTCACCCCAGTGTGAGAGGGGTTTTCCAGACATAACACAAGACTCAATATGGGGGGAAGGGAATTATATTACAATTATTACACAAATAAATATTATAATACATTATATACATAATCCTAACTATCTCTCCTATGGTAAAGCAATATTTACATTGGATCAAATCTCTTTTCCCTCCAATAAAAGTCTAAAAGGAAAGAAGGAAAGATCCTTTCCACTTTCAGGGCAGCAGTGTCTCTCCTCTTCAATGCAGCAGTCGTAGCTGGATTGTCGTAGCTGGAAGATTTCTCTCTCCAATACGATACAAGGGATCTCCTCTCACCCCTCTCAGTCCTTTGGCTCCAAGCGAAGGTCTCTCTCCTGTGGGCTTGCAAAAGCAGGGACAAAATTCGCCTTACCATGGTCATATCATGGGGTGTAAGACATCCCATGAAAGTCCCTTCCTCAGGGGATTCAAACTCCTCCTGAGTCAGAACATTTAGGGCAGCTCTCAGTTCAGTCTTTGCCCCAAGTGTCCTATCAGAGCTCCTTTGCTCTGTCTCAACTGCCAGCGGGGGGGCAAGGCCACTTCCCCCACATTCTGTCCTGCCGTCCTGGTCCAGCTTCTAGGATGTCTCTGAGCTTCTTAGCTCCTCTCTCTCTGCTGTATGCTGCATTTTAAGACTCCCATCAAGTAGAAGTCCACCCCCTCCTCCCAGGAGGGGTCTCAAATGGGTTTTGGGGAGATTTAATTCAGTCTTACCCCCAAAACTGTCTCTGTTGAGACATCTGTGTCTCTCAGCTTAGCTGTATGCCGTCTTTGCTGCTTCTTATCTCTTTTTGACTCTCAGCCACAGTTCTCTGTTCAGTGCTGTCTCTGCCGTCACTCCTGCTGCCTACTCACAGTGGAGAAAAAACTCCCTCAGCTCTTGGCCACAGTACTCAGCCCAGTTTAACACTGTTTCCAAGTTTCTGCAGCCCCAGCCGGCGCCTGGTGGGGCCTTGGCCCCCAGCGAGACTCCTGGCCCCTTCTGCCCTCGTGGCCTAAAACATGGCTACCTCTCCTCCAACTACGTCATTATCCTTCTTTTCGGATCTGGTGTGATATGTTTTGATTTTGCAGGAGTGCTGATTGGGTCAACACCAAGAAACACCACCCCCTCAGGGGTTACCATTTTTTTAGTTCCAGGGGAAAACACTTTTTTTTTTCCCCACCACAGATGGGTAATCACCAACCATATGAAGTTCAACTAGGGGAAAGTGCTGGATTCTGTACCTGGGATGGGGCAACCCTGGATGTATGTACAGACTGGGAATGAGATGCTGGAAAGCAGTGCCATGGAAAGGGACCTAGGGGTTCTGGTTGATGACAAGTTGAATCTGAGTAAGCAGTGCCCTGGCAGCCAGGAGGGCCAGCTATGTCCTGGGGGTCATCAGGCAAAGCATCACCAGCCAGTCGAGGGAAGGGATTGTTCTGCTCTGCTCTGCACTGGGGCACCCTCACCTTGAATACTGTGTGCAGTTTGGGGCAGTGCTATATAAGAAAGATATTAAGCTATTGGAGAACACCCAAAGGAGGGCAACAAAGATGGTGAAAGGCCTTGAGGAGAAGCCATATGAGGAGCAGCTGAGGTTACTTGGTCTATTCAGCCTGGAGAAGAGGGGACTGAAGGGAGACCTCACTGCAGTCTGCAACTTCCTCATGAGGGGAAGAGGAGGGGCAGACACTGATTTCTTCTCTGTGGTATCCAGTGATAGGACTGGGGGGAATGGCCTGAAGTTGTGTCAGGGGCGGTTTAGGTTGGATATCAGAAAAAGCTTCTTCACCCAGAGGGTGGTTAGGCACTGGAACAGGCTCGCTAGGTATGTGGTCACAGTACCAAGCCTGACAGAGTTCAAGAAGTGTTTGGATCACATTTTCAAGCCCATGATGTGATCTTGGGGATGGTCTTGTGCAGGGCTAAGGGTTGGACTTGATGATCCTTGTGGATCCCTTCCAACTCAGCATATTCTGTGATTCTGTGGTACTGTGAAACTGCCAAAACTTCAGGTCCTTGGCAAAACAAGGTAATCAAGTGCCTTTTATACCCAGAATTGGTTTGTTCAGTCAATGTGTTCCCCTGTAAATGACTTACTGAACTTCAGAGCAATCACTGAAATATTAGGAAGTCATAAGCTCCAGTGAATTCTGCAGCAACAAAATATTTCCTGTTCCTTTATTTTTTATCTTGTGCTTTGAAGTCCTAAATGGTTATATTTGTAAGCCAGGTGTCTCTTTACAGACAGAACTCAAACAAAGTAACAGAGAAACCCCATTTTTCAACTGTTTTACCATTATTCACAGATGAGGCTGTACAATTCCTACTAGGGATCACCTCTGCTGTAGTGTTATTCTCTAACAGGCCTACAGGAGGGTTCAGGAGCATCTCCTCATTACCAACAGCAGAGGCTTCCTCTTCTCTGTCCTGTTGATCAGCAGGGACTGCAAAACACTAATTCTTACTCCATCCAAGTACCATATTTGATTGATTGTCTGTCTGCTACAGATAATCAGCTGTCTAGCCACCACATCTAAAGACAAAATAGTCTTAGGGAAAACATTTTTTAGCATTTTTGCTGTGATCCTGGTTGTCATACGAGTATCCTGGCCAGTGTGTAAAATAAGTGCCTTAATATCCATAGAACTCTAAAGTAGGATTTATTGGGCTGCTTTTCAAAAAAAAATGGTTTTGTGGAAGGTAGCTTACATATATAGCATCAGTAATGGGTTAAATCCAGACCTTAACTACCATCTCTTAATAACAAAATATATAGATTTTTCTGAATTCAGGAATGGAATTAATTATATTTAGCCAGACCCTTAACACTAATTAGAAGCAAAAGGAGTCAAGCATGCTGATAAAGCACAGCTTTTGAAAGCTGTACTTATACACTTCTATTGCTACCTTTAAAAAATCCTGTATTTTTTCCACAAAGCTTTCATTTTTAAAGATGCACACAAAATAACCTGGTAAAATCCAGTGCCTCCCTCTGCCCACACCTCTCTACATGACCTTTTTAGTATGAATTTAAACAGATCTAGCTTTACTGTTTCCTGATCCTCAGCTACTGGACACAATGTTAATTATCGTCTTCGTCATCATCATCATCATCATCCTTACAGCTGGGAACACCTGTGCTTAGCTGTTATGACACAGTCTTTGCTTCCTAGAATCTATAACACAAAGCAACATGTTTAATTCTGTGACTGAAGATGATTTTTGTCTTTTCTATGTAGCTATAGTTGTCCAAGCCACTTACACACACAGGAGGTTCCAGATCTGTTCAGATGTTTCTGTCTAAACCTTACATACTGTTGATTTTTCTGCTACTAAAGGCAGTCTGAGTTTGCATGGATAACACTGCCCCATGCTGGTTCATCGAGAAAAGTCCCTGCTGTCTTTTACCAAAGTTTTCAGTGTTCTATAATTTTAACTTGTACACTTGTTTCATCCTGTTTCTTTAGGACACTAATTGTTTTTTCTTCAACAACTCTTCTCAAATATCACACAAAATACCCTGATTTTATGTTCCTGAAAACAAAACACAGAGGAGAAAAATGTGACTTTCTAAATTTCACTGGAAGAGAAGGCTCATTAATACAAACCGACAGCAGCCAAGACATCACCTCACAGAGCTCATGACAATGGATTTCTGCAGACATTAATGGGAGTTCTGTCGTGTGGAAAAGTATAAAAGAGACTATAAGAGCATTTTAAGTCCCACTCTCAGGAGTTCAGCGCTATGTATATTGCTCTATATTCATTTATAAATAGATAAATATATATACATATATATAAAGAGAGTGCTATATACATTTATAGACCTCTAGCTGTGGTCTAAATTTGCAGTTTCTGGATTGGTTTTTTTCTTTCCAGGTTTGGGTTTTTTTTCATTTTCTGGGAATGGGACTTCATTGAGCTGAATTGTGACTGAGAATTCTTGCTGCAGTCTCTACATTCTCATGGACACAGTTAATCTATGTAAAAGGGATACAGTTAATGTATCTAAAAGTTAACAGTCATAAAATGAGTCAGTTGTTTTCATTTTTTTCCCTCTAAAGATTGAATACAACTATATTGGCAACATACAACTATCATTTTGAAACAGGCCATTTAAGGGGTTGCAGGCAAGTTAAAAATTGTATACTTTGCTGTTCATGGCAGGAGTATAACTAGTTCATAACAAAAGTGGGACTGGTACTGCAGAGCTTCACTCCGTAATCTCAGGAGCATCGCACTGTATAAGACAAGTGCTAACTAAACACTGTGAGTAGCAGGATAACTACCACCAAAGAGGCTGATTTATCACAGTTTATCCACTGAAATCTGCAAAGGAGGTATTGAGCTCTTCTGCCTGGTACTCAGTGATAGAATCTGTGGGAAGGCTTCAAAACTGCTTCAGGGGAGTTCAGACTTGATATAAGAAAGAATTTCTTTACATGGAGGGTGGTCAAACACTGAAACAGGCTCCTAAGAGGTGGTCAATGCAATATGCCTGTCAGTGTTTTAGAGTAATTTGGAGAATGCCCATAATTTGGGCTGGACTTGATAGTCTTAAAGGTCTACTCCAACTTTAACAATTCTATGGTTCACTGACTCTATAATAGCATGCTTTAACTTTGGCTGAGCCCTGAATTGGACTAGACAAGCATTGTAGGTACCTCCCAACTGGCACGTTCTATTCTACTCCTATTCTATTCTATTCTATTCTATTCTGTTCTGATGATCTTTAACATCAGAGATTCAAAGATATAGCCAGTGGGAAAACTAAGAGGTTCTTGTAACAGGGCTAAAACAAGAGACATGGAAGGAATAATGATCATTCCAGAGTAGCCTGACTTCTCTATTAAGGATATGGATGAAATAAAATGTTTAAAGACATAGAAATGTTTCTCCTACACTGATAGCCTGAAGTGGTGAATTGTGTGTATGTGTGTCTGTCTGTCTGCGTTGTGCAACTCAGCTCAGAAAGATCTTATAAATGCAGAGAAAAGAAGATAAGAGTATCAGTGCTGGTTTGTTCATGACTGCTCTCCAACTGCAGAGATGGGCAGATGATGGAAAGGAGCCTAGGAAATGGAATTAATCTCTGCTGACTTTGAGACACCTTCCCAGCTTCTTCTCTGCATTAACATTTATAAATATCTATAGCATCATTTCCTATGTTGAGGTAGCTGTTTATTGGGAATAAATATTGTATTCCTGTGTGTTGCTATATCATATAAATAAATATAGATATATGCAATAAAATACATACTATTCTGTAAAATTAATTGTTTCTGGTAATATCTGTATCTCATAACCTAGATTTGATGAAATTAGCATTGGCTATGGATTGGGAGGAAGGGGAAAACATCCAGCTCTCAAGCAAGTAGCTGCCAGTAATTGCATGAATAAATAAAATTCCCACGCTCTGTCTGAACATTAAAAAAAATCTAAACCCAAAAGCTGAGTCAGTCGAGAAAAAATGACAAAAAAACTCCTAATCAAACTGGATGTGCTTAGCCACTCAAACACTTGTGGCTGGCCATGAAGTAGAAAGAGATGAACTACTGTAGAACATTCCATTTTTTGTCACCACACTGCTGCAAAACAATGAAACAAAATCGTAAGGATCAAAGAGAGAGTCACTTTTTCAACCCCTGGGATTTTCAGTAGATGTCTCTGATTCAGATACAACTCAATATGACTCCCAAGAAGAGCAGAAATATGACATGGTCAGTACTCAAAAAGCTATGGTTACACCACAATCCTAGACCACTACCTCTTTTGGAAGGTTTAACTGTTAACCACCTCAAATTCAATGAGATTAAACACATGTAAAGACATCACCTTTAAGAAATGCTCTGAAAGATGATCAGAAATCCTACTTTTAATTTTATGAAAAACTCTCTAATTTGCTAACATCATTTTGGGTTCCTTTTTTTTTTTCTTTTTTCTTTTTTTCTTTTTTTTTTTTGCATCAGGAGATATTTTTACCTTCTTGACTTCAAATTTTAAAGGCATGATATTGTGAAGAACTATATAACCATAGGCAGGAAAAGTATTTCATTGCAGATCCTCTCCTGGGCCCCATGTCTTCATGATCCTTCAACTCCTAAGGAAATATAAGAAAAGAGCACTGTGACTGCAAAATGGGTTCTTTGTAGATCTTTGTTTGTGGCCCTGGCAGCAAAGGGTCAGGGTATGAACAGATCTTGTTGCAATATTTATTTAGAAAGAATGTTCTCTTCCACAACATAAACACTTCTTATAAGGGTTTTCTCCTCTAATGAAGAGCAGATGTCTACCCCTCCCATCAGGATGGAATGCTTTTGCTTGCTTTTGCCTAAGTATGTCTCTCTTCTTTTTCTAGGGAAGAACAATAATCTTTTCTTCCCTTCTTGTAACAAGTGTACCAGAATCCCCACAGGAATCAACAAATTCTGGTTTTAATGTATTAAAAATTATTATGAGGATAATAACTTCCAATGATTACAACATAAGAATAATTTTCTTGATTTGATTTAATTCACACAAAAGGCCAAAAGTCTCAAGCATGCATCTTCCACATATATTTTTTTCTTCACTGACATTTTATGTGTAGTTTCCTACCTCAAGATTTTCTCTCTGTCATTTGCAGATACTCCCATATGTTAGAGGCAAGTCCAGCAAAGACTTTGATAAAATCTAATGAATAAGAGAAAATGGCAGTGACATCTGATCTTAAGCATTGCTTTTTCCTAGGCCATATTTCTATTCTTCCAGTAAAGATAAAAATTTGCAATAGCATTGTTAAAAAGGTGTTATATTTCATTATAAACCTTGACACTTATTTTCCTCTTCCATATTATTATTCTGTAAATACGAGTTCATCTATTTTGGATTGACAATGATAACTGCTTTCTGAGATACATTTTTCTACTGCTTTCTGAGATAAATTTTTCTACCAAATCTATACTCACCTCTTGGTCACTATAACTGCATCATATTTCCTTAGATTAAGAGAATGTCATGCAGAAAAGCGTGAAAGCCTTATTAAGCTCAGAATATATCACATTGTACATGTACCTTCCCATTATCCATTTAGCCACTTACCCTGTCAAAGGAGAAAATTGGATTTAGTCACAAAAGAAACTTCAATTTATTTGATATGACCTGTCCTTGAGAAATCTATATCAGCTAGTTTTTGTCTTGTCTTCTGGCTATTTACATTCTAATTGCTTTATCTTTTGTGAAGATAGCTTTATAACTTCTTTAGTCATTGTTTCTGAGGCCAAATTAGATCAACCAATGTGTAATTCCTTAGTGCTCCTTTTTTTTGCAAAGCTAGGACTATGTTTGGCATTCTCTTGTATTGTCAACATTGACCCTTTATGGCAACTGATAGTCACAAGGAAACTGGTAGCCAAGAGAAAAAGGCAGTAAGTAGAGGAGGAGTAAAGAAAGGAGAAGTTTCTTCAATGGGAAATAAGAAAGGGGCAGTCATATGGAGTGGTTTGGAACACTTTGAAAGCTGTGATCATTTAAAAAAATGCAGACAAGTGCAAAATTCCAGGAAATTGAATGCACAGCCCATCTACCTATGGAGGACAGAGACAGAGAGGAGTCATGCCTATAAAAGATGAAGAAGGAACTGTAGTGAATTAGAAGCTCAACATAAGATCTTGGTTAGATATCCTCACTAAATTTATTGAAGGTGAGTTAGATAAATATGGAAAGAGTCAATATGGGGAAAGTTTATTTTATCTTCTTACATAGCAGCACAGACAAATACTACAATACTCCATCCACCTTTTTAAAAGGAGACTGGAAACTGAAAAGGCCGAAAGGAACTGCCAGTTAATCATTTCAAGGACTGTCCTAGTGACAGAGACACCAGTAGTTTAATATATTTATAGATTCACCAAAAAGACTTGTAGTCAGTTTGAATGTTATTTAGGCATCCTTTTCTGGAAAGAAAATATGTCATACTAAAAAATTTTTTGTTTCATAGAGAAATGAATAACAAGGGCCAAGTGCTAGAAGGTAAACGCAGGTAAAAATGTCTCTACTTGGGGAATTTTTGCTTCTTTTATTGACAGTTAACACAAACTTCTAATCACTGATTTGTGTATTGGGGGAAAAGAAAATGCAAACAGATAAACAAACATGTAAATAAACATTAATGCCTTCTCCAACATGCATGCCTCCTGCTACGTCTCTTTATGACAGCTTGCCTCTCTTAGCATGTCCGTAGCATCTCCTCCAAGTGTCCTCCCACGAGCATCTTGCCACATGTCTCCAAGTGTATTTTCCTTATATATTACCTTAAATGTGTCTTAGCCATGGTTCAGTCCACTCTTCCCATCTATTTGCAGCCTGGAGGTATGATGGAACACCTGCATGGGTTTCGGTCCTTGCTGTGGTTGGATGAGGGCAGCTCACATCACTTCCCTCCCAAAGCACCTTGTAGTCCACTGCCATAGAAACCCTGCCATTTGTACAGTACAAGCCAAAAACTTCCATTTAAAAATTACATTCACTTTCCTAGCAGAAAGGCTGACTAATCGTGAGAACACCCAGAAGAGAGGACTGATGGATTTTCTACCTCTTGAAAACTTAATTTGAAAACTGAATTCTTTTTAAAATATAAGTTTTATCGAAGCCCATGTAACTACCCTCCATATGTAGAATAATACACTAAATAAGTAGGCAGAAGGGTGTAGTATAAGGTATTGCAATAAGATAGTCTGTCTTTAAATCTCAAGTCTGTGAAGCTGAGACCACAAAGAGGAGGCTTCAGGAAGCAATGTTAACTGTTCAGTCAAGAACGTATACTGTATGCATCTCAATTCATGTAAGTAGCAATGGGAAGTCTCTTAAATAATTAAAGGTAAATAAAAGATTTTTTGTAGGTAATAAATTTGAGATAGACTGATTTATAGGATACTACTGCTGATGTAACTATACTTAATAGCATTGTTTCATTATATCATAGTAGAAAAATTAAGTTGGAAGGGATCCGCAGGTCAACTCCCTCTTCAAAGCAGGGATGTTTTCACACATAGACCATGTTGAACAGGACAATGATCAGTCAAGATCTGAATGCCTTCATGGATGGAAACCCCATAGCCTCTCTGGGCCAGCTGGTCAGTCAAAGCACGTTCAATTTTGGGGTTTTTTTAGACATTGTTAATTTGTTTAGATTTTTTCCAGTCCTACCGTATGCTTAGGGGACATAGGATTCCAAATTTAGATTTTAAATTCTATTTTGATCTTCTTGAAAAATCTACTCAAATAAATACTGCAACATAAAGATAGAAAACAAATATTTCCTGTCAATAACAAGTTGTCATACTTAAAAGAGCAAGAGTTCAGCCCAATTCAGCTTTCTTGTAACTGAGTAGTGTGTCTAAATGAAATATAATTTCCATCAGCTGAAGGAATTTATTAGTTACCCCATTAGTTCAAGGAAAATAATGCCAGGCTTCATAATTTCAGATTAAATTAAAAGAACTGGAGTCATCAGCTATTTCTCAGTAGTGGAAAAACAGATGCAATTTGTCCACCATTTTCATAAATAAAGTAACTTCTCTGTATAGATGTGTGCATAGAGGTGTATGAAAAGATCCATCCCTTGTATCAGCATTGTTACCATCAAAGGTGAGTGGAGTCATTAGACTCATTCACCGCCTGTATTAACAGAATCAATACCAACACTAACAGGCTGTCATTCTGTGCATCAGGATATTAAATGGGATAAACTATTTTGCCAATACCTTTTACATTTATTTTCTTGTACCAGAGCACAGTGAAACCTCCAAAATACTTGATCTGCAAGTCCACACTCCCCATGGGGAGAAGTATTCTGTCCATTCCCATTGAAATCAATAGGAAAATGTTTTGTAGAACTTTTAGGAACATTTTACCTGCTTTGGTATCCATACATTGGCATACCATGGGACCTCTGCTGGGGTGAGACTGTACAAACTGCAGTGCTGATTGGAGCATTTCTGGCTGCGACTGTCATCTGCCACCAGGTCCTCCTTACTCAACACTGCTGCTTTCTGCAGGTACGATTGTTTGTGGTGCTGCACAACAAAGAGGTATGTTAGAAATAAGCTGGGGGGAAACTGGGGGAAAATGGCCAGGAGGACAAGGCACTCCTTGTTGATACTACAGGAGGACAAGCCACTGCTAAGAGATCACAAGATCAGACTTTAAATTCATCCCAACAGCAGCACAGAGAAAGTGCAATGGCAGGTTTCTGTAGATGCCTGGATAGTAAGAAATGGCTCAACAGTAACTAAATGGGTCGATATACCTGGAGCAGGAAGAAACTGAGAAAAAAAATGGAGACACCACACTTGGAGTTTGCTGTGATCAATGGATATCCAAGGTCACAGCTCAAAAAGATAATATTGAAAGAAGGCCCCTTTAGAAGAACAGAAGCAGGTGTGAAAGCAGAGTTGTGACAGAGATCCAGCTCTTCACTCATTAAATCCACTAGCTCCTCTGCACCACTTTACCTTATTTCAATTTTAGCCCCATTTGCACCCTTTTCCTACCCACTCACTCCCATTTCTGTTTTTCCTCTCTCCCTCTTTCCATATTGTGTCTCCTTGACTTCATTTCATTTCTCTGCCATTCTCACAGCACCTCTTCAGATCTTTTTCTCCATCTTGCTTCATGGTTCTTGTGCCCATTTTCACTCTGACTGTTTCAGTGTCCACAACCTGCTAGCTCGTGTCTCCCACCGCATCCTTGTTGAATTATATTTTTCCAGTATCCCTCTTCAGGTCTTCCTTATTTTTCCCAAGTTGTTAAAGTTTCTCCTAGCCACAAAACCCACTGTGTTTCCCAGTTTCACCCTCCAATCTCTATCCCTGTTTCTTCTCCTGGATGACAGTCTCGGCCTCTTTGACAAGTTAGTGTAAGTCTCCTGCAGCTCCTGGATGTGCATGTTCCTTTTTTTGGTTCCCTTTTTCTGTGATATTCAAGCTGGAAAAATTTCAATCTCTTTTAGTTAGGTTTTCAAGCATAACAGGAAAAAATATTGTAGAGTCTAATAAAGGAAGTGAGGGACATATACTTGGCAGCACTAACAGCTTTCCTGGTGGTACAAACAGGCCTGCTAAAACAGGTGTCAAAAGTAACACTATCACTGAATTTCAGAGAAATAGGTCTATGTCTGTGTGGCAGACAAATGTGCACACATATCTCTAATGTTTATATTTCAAACAAAAAAATTACATACAAAGTAAAATATTTCCTTCTCCTGAAAATTCCATCCTCCTTTTAACTAAGGAATAGTTTTTCTAAAAGAGAATACTCATTAAAGAGGAATGTATTGCTCTTTTATGGATTTATAAAGTTATCTATTATCTTGTTCTTGGCAACAGAGAAACACAAATGAGAAATTTGGCCAATAATGAGAAACTAGAGCAGGTTCTCATAAAAAAAAAAAAAAGCAGTTGAAGATGACTGACATTGGATCTTCATGTCACCTGGAAAACATTTTTTTTGCTATAGGATCTGCATCTGAGCAAACTATGATCTTATTTTTAATTATATAACTAAATGCTTCCTAGTCATAGTTTCCTATGGAAAAAAAAAAAGATCTTTCCCTTACCTCAGACAAGTTCAATTATATATATTCTACAATGAATAAATATCCCATCACTCTTGTTTCACTTGGAAACAAGAGCATATGTCAGTATGGACAGCTGGAATTTTTTCCTATGAATTTGCTTTCTTGCAAGTAAACACATTTTTCTGTAAGCAAAATAAGTAAAAATGGCTAAAAAGCTCCATGGACTTTTTTTGCAGAACATAGCTGGCCAGGAGAGATGAGGGACAGCCGTTCTGCAACAGGGAACTATCCGAGGAGTTAAAGTAAAAACTGCTCAAATTCTTTTCTCAGTAGAAAGCTCTTTAAGATGAATTATGTATGACCACATGCTACAGAAGTTTTAGTTTATAATCAGCTTCCCTGTGTTGTTGTATTGCAGTACTGGTACTGGCTGCTGCAGAACAGTCATATAGAAAGCATATGAGTGATGCTGCACCCATCTTTCTTTTTCCAGCCTACACATTACTTAAGCTCAGCAATTTCTGTTTAAGATATGCCCACAACCACATTTTTCCATGTGCCTAGGAAACATTATGAGTATTGATGAAGAATTGTTTCCTTTTCCCCCCAAGCAGCTAGAGGCTTTGAGGAGCCCCAATAATCTTTATAGAGTGAAAAATAATCCTATTTGAAGCAATAGTGTTTGACAACTTGGTGTCCTAGCAGGAAGCAGGGCCTTTCAAGAGTAATAGGACAGCTATTTAATATAAAGAACTTAAGAGGATCTCATTTATGGCAAAAACATCTAACCTTTTCTTTAAAACTGTATGCAAAGTTCTACAACTCTTAGAACACTTTGTAATGGTTGAAAAGGAACAGCGAAAGAAGCTTTTTTAATGGCTACTAGGTTTTCTCTAAGTTTGGATTTTAATATATTCTGGAGTTCCATATTTTATATTTAAAATGTTTATTTCTTTAAGCAGTGATAAGCAGAAAATTCCAGTGAGATTAACACACTATTTACAAAACATTCAAGGGCTATTCTTTAATAGTTCGAATAACACGTAACAGAGATTTGAGCAGTGAACTGGTCAGCTAAGGCACAATCCATTTACTGACATTGTTTTAAATCTCTACTGAATTTTGACAGCTCAAGAGGAGGCCTACAAACTAACACCACCCTAGCTGCTAACAATGTTGATTTTACTGCTGTCCAAGTGAAGGTTTCCTTCAACAATGTCATGGCTCTACTTCTTCACCAACAAATCTAAAAATGCTGCAAAATGGCCTGCTGTGTTTTAAGAAATGCTTTAAACTAGTACCAAGGCAAGTAGGTGATAAGCCTGCATACATCCCACCTGGCCAGGGGAGAGCAGAGAGATTATTACAGCTTGCAAACGGGATAATGACTCACAATGCCAAGCTGTCTTGGAGAAAAACAATCACTATCTGGATCTGAAAAGAATTAATGCGGGACATGTGGAGGATGGCTTTATACCCAACATCTGCAGTGCCCTGCCAGGGAACCTCTGAGAGAACATGAAACCAAATCTCTAAGCACTGCATCCCAATCAAGCAACAACAACATAGACAAGAGTAACAGGAGTACACAGAGTCACAGTAAATACTGTTTATTCAGGATGATGGAAAAATCAAAGGATAGGCATTAAAAGGCAGAGAACAGAAAGAGTGCCATGCAAAGTTTCTGCCGAAGCAGGGGCGCTATGTCTCCTCATGTCAGTCATGGGCACAACAAGAATCTAATGTACTTAATATTCAAAAGGGATATTTCAGGCTAGATATCAGGGAAAAAATTCTAGTGTAAAGGAAGTAACTAAATGGCAGTTTATCCATCTCTGAAACTCAAAGATGTAACTTGGCCCTATTTCCAAGGCAAATGCAGAGAAAAACAAAGTATTAAACGCACCTGTTAGAACACATTTGCTTTCCCTATTTCGGAGAGCAGAAACAATGGCATTACTTTTTTTAGCTACAATCTATTTTAAAATTGCTCACAAAGACTAACATGAGCTACCAGTACCACTTTTCCAACTTGGAGAGCTTTCAAAAAGGCTACCTTGACCCTTCATTAAGTTAACCTCAGAGTTACATAGCACAAGACCCAGAATTAACAAGAAGTGAGGCCTGTGGGTGTGAGATACCTTTTATTAGCATATAGCAACTGTCCAAAATTAATGCAGAGCTAAGTAATTTCTAAACAAATTCATTTCTGATGTAATTTCAGAGAAAATAGATGATTTCTATGATCAATGATTTTATTTCTTTCTGATACTGGTTGAAAAAAGATTGAAGTTCAAATATTGGTGAGGAGAAAATTACACCTAGAGATTCATCTGCATAGATAACTGAGATAAATTTAATTGCATTAAATTATGTATTATTCCAATTTTTACCTGTTCACACTTTAATTTGATAAAAAGTGTAGGTGGAGATTCTATGTTTTAAATCAATATGTGAGTCTTTTCTAGCACAGACTGTGATGAATAATTTAATTATGCTTTGTCTCAATTTATTGATCTAGAAAATTACTATGTTGTTAATCTCCTTATAACATTCTGTTAGTTAGCTTAGTTTCTTTTTTTTAAATAATGTGAAAAAAACCAAATATAAGCAAGGGTACATGGTATTCTTTATTCCACACAGAAATATGGTTTGCTTTTTTTTTCTCCTCCTGCTGGAACAGATTTAATATATCAAGGAATCTGACACTGGAATAAGTCAAATTTCTGTTTGCTTATAAGTCAGCCTTATCTATATCCATGAAGTTTGCCCTTGTCTTCACATTTTCTAAGGTCAGTATCCTAATGCTACCAGCATCTTTTTGAAAACCATTTAAAATACATTTTCTCCCAACACATTTACCTGTAGGGTCTGGTATTATGCCATCTATCACAGTATAAGGAGGTAATTTTCTGGCTGATATAAGATCCTAGTGTTCTTCACAGTCTCATTATGAAATGTTTTAATATGGCAAGTATCTTCCAGAACAAAAGAATTCTATTCAATATTATCACTCTTTCAAACTATATATTACATTCTACCAGCATTAAATACTGCAATAATAAATGTACTTCCATGTTGGACATAAAAATACTATATACTGTGTCAGAGGACAAGCCAGGAGATCTATATGCAGATAAGAAAATGTAAGATGCTAAATACTTGTCTTTCTTTTGAAAAAGTAGGAAACTGTTATTATAGTCTCAATTCACAAACTCAGATTTAGAGAAGTCAAAAAATCTTTTCCTTCAGTTTTATTTAATTCCTGATACAAGTATCAGTGTATCTGATTCTGTGAAATACAGATATATTAAAAAAAAAGAAAAAAGGAAATGCTGGCTACAGTTGTTATACCTAGTTCTAGCTCTCAGGAGCTCTTCTACCTCTACTATAAAAAGTGGAAAACTTTTCCCTAGTTATATGGTAATGGTCACGTGCTGAAACACGTTTAGGCTGTATTAACTCTGTGCCATACTTGAACCATATATTGTGTAGTTAAATCTGACTGAGCTAAACACAGCAATGGCTTTGCCTGAGAGATGTAACTGAAATATCAGCATCCAATGCAGCTGTGGGTTTTGATATTCCTTGTTCGTGGGGTCTCTTGAAATGATCACCTGCCCATACAACCTGAGGATGGAATACTGATCATACCAGAGTACTAATAACCTGAGCCACCCTAGGATGTCACCATTAGTATTAACCTGTCCTCTTGAGCTGCCCACATAGGTATTTTATCAACCTTTAGAGAATATAGTCCAGTAAATTAACTTTCTGCAGGAAGGAGTTTTGTGTTTCATTTTGCCCGATTGTCTACGCCAGTTATTTACTATGCTTTGTCCATGTATTTCCTTTCATCAGTGATAAGCTGAAATTTACTCTATTCACTAAAACTTTTTTCTTAATATTGCATTTCAACTTTGTTAACCATGTTATATGAAGTTAAATCCTAAAATTTCTATAAACTCTCATAATATAGCACAGCCTAACTAGACAGTTGAAGAAATACCACATTAAACAAACAAACAAAAAAACCTGTGAGAGCATGTGGCAAGTATCCAGGAAAATAGTATACATTACCTTGGCTAGAAGTTAACAGTACTTATTCAAAGTCCTTGAGTCAGCTAATTCTCTACTCTTCTGATAAACTCATCCATAAGATGTGAAAATATTATAGCCAGTGCTCATTTTTTTCATTTTTTGTAAATGTTAATTTTTTAAAACAATCCTCATATAACTTTTCAGGATCTTTTATGCCCCACTAAATCCTACCAGATATCCGCAGTCAAGAAACCAACACTTGTTGTAAATTTTATACCTTTTGTCTTTTAATATCACCAAGTTATACCAACTGGCATTTACTGATGCAAAGCATTCATGAAGTTATTTGGTTTGTCTCTGTGTTCTCTTTCCACATGATAAGACAAATCAACAACTGGTCTGTTTCATCACAGATGTTCTGAAGATAGCTCACAGCAGCTGAACACTGAGTCCACTGACCTATATTTGATTCACAAGTACAAGATGCACAGACACTGGGCCAAGTGCCCTGAAAAGGCACTGGATACGTCACAGGCAGTGTGTTTTCAGTCTCCACAGAGTCATGCTGAAATGAAGAGTCACAGCCAATATTATGAATGCCTGGAAACTGCATGAACAAACGAGAATGTAAATCTGAAATTTAACTAATCATAGAATCAATGATGTCATAGACTTCCCTCTCTCTAGAGAAGATAACAAAATGTGACAACTCCTTTTTTAATGAGGGTTGACCCACAAGCCAGTTTCTCACAACATATAAGAAACACACAGAAAATATATGTATTATTGGTCTAAGCTTGTTCTGGAAAAGTTTCTTCCTCACTGTTTTATATTGCTTCCAAATATTAACAATTCGTGTAAACTCTGGGGATAAAATTGAATCCGATTTACAATGTAGCAGTCTGTGTCTTCTGTATATTTTGTGGTGTTTGATGAACACTGGCAAACCAGCCACAACCCAACTCCAAGTTCACTATTCATTCCTGAGAATTATGCACTCAGAAACTCTGAGTGTACCGGATATTAAAAGACTGGTGCTCCCATCTTATCCATCCTGTACAGGCTGAAGTAGAACTGGTGAGGTGACCATGGGAGGAAGGGAGTTGGAATGAAGATGCATCAAAACAAAGAGCTGTGGGCTGGGTTGTTGGCTTGACAAATGAGGTATGTGCAGAATGAACTAGAACAGCTGTGGGTTAAGTATGAAGTCAGAAGAGGGAGGCTATGAGCTGAATGTGTGTGACAAAAGGCTGTGTCACAACATTTAGGTTCTCGGTGGAAGCATGCGGTGGGAAGGACTGAAGGTGGTCATTGCCTAAGACACCACAGCCTGTACCATTGCAGGGATGCAGATTCACCTCAGTAGCAGAGGCCCTAGCCTGCACTCAACTTGCCTTCCCTCCTGCTATCTGAGGCCATCTGTACCCTTTTCCTCGGTGTCCAGCACAGCTCAGTTCAAATCACATGCTCAGCCCAAGCATGTTTTGGGCTGAACATGAGGGGATCCATTTTTATCATTTTATATCCCAGCAGTCTATTTCTTGTCAATTGTGTCACATGCAGTTCTCACAGCTCCCTCCCTACATTCCTGCCCATAATCCAGTGTAATATTCTGCTCTCTAAACACCTTCACACTTTCCCATCACCCATCTCCCATTGCTACTCTCCATGCTCACACACCAGTAAAATTTACCCCCATGCATTTCTTTCCTTTTGGCCACTGCACAGACTCTTCTCCCTTACAGGTAGACTTGTAAGTTTTCTTGTTTTAGTGGCCAGACAGATTTTCATGTTCTTCCACCCTCTTGGGGAGGTTAGTACATCATGATTTGTGCTGCAAATTAGACCTACCTGTACAAGAAACAAACGCTTGATAAAGGCTCATTGGTAGAACAAGTTAAGTATAATCTAACATCCAAGTCCACTAATCCAGAAGTTTCAAAACCAGAGCCAACACAGAAGAGACCAGACATCCCATAAACTAGAGAGTGGGGACTGATGATTATGGTATCTGAGTTCAGAATATATGCCTGCCCGTCCAGTGATGACTTGCTTAACAGTTGCTTGGAAGAACTTGTTCTAAGTAAGAAATGTGCTAGCAAATTTTGTTTGAGTTTTTTATTGCTAAAGTGCTCTTCAGAAGGCAGGGCTCTGATCAAAGCTACACAGTAAATAGAATATATTTCAGTAACACTCTAAAATAGGAAACACTACTTATTGGAGTTTTAGGTTTTTCTCTGGGTCAGAATTCCTGGTAGGTTTACATTTCAAGGTGTTTCCCATGAGTGCTTTCAACATACATTTCTTCAAGTGTTGTCAGATACAAAAGATTAAAATAGTTTAATTCTCTATTGTGACCAGTTAGAAGGAACGAATGGCTACATCAGTGCTCAAGAGCAACATGTGGCTGTGATGCAAGTTACTGGGAGTATCTGTGAAACTGTGAACTTCTCTAGAGTCTGGGAACAGTTCTACTGGACTGCAAGAAAACTAAAAAGAGAATTGCCCTCAATACGTTTCCTCACATGCTATTGTAACAGACAGATAGCATAGAAATGCCAAAAATTATGTTTCACCATTGTTTCTGCCTGCCAAAAACTTCCTACCAAAAATTCTGTGTCAGTTTTCCACCAGAATTTCCCACTGGAGTTTTCCTACCAAAAGATCCTGCGATTGTTTAGGGTTATCATATCTCTTTGAACATCTGGATAGGGCTAAGTGCCAAAAAAACACAGAAAACCTCCTTTGAATGCTATAAAAGTTGAGGAAAAATTTGGGAAAAGCAGGGAAAGAGGACTGGGAAAGAGAACTGGCTATAGCAGCTGAGAATTTCTCCCCTACTTCACCCTCACCTTTTCCTCCTGCCAATGTATGCTGCCTGCCTGCACTGGAGACTGGAGCTCTCTGGTCCAAAGAGGTCCATGTGCTGCCTGCCTGCCACTGGAGAGCTGGAACTCTGTTGGCTCAAAGAGGACTGAGACCCACCACGCCACCTGAGTGAGTTGTATCTTATCCTTCTACCTTGACCGTATTTCTGAGGGCCGAAAGGTACAGCTGGACTGGGACCTCTGCACAGCCTGGGACACAGCTTGGCATGAGCAGTGAAACCCACACCCTGGCTGCATTCCAGAGAACTAAAGTTGCTAAGATCCCCTGCAGCTAAAGAGATAATATTGAAAAGCTGCAGAGACAGAGAAAAAAAAAGGCAGAAAACTGCTTCTCCCACACACACAGGCCAGCTTGACGGAAAGGTAGTTTAGGTGGTATCTTTTCTCTGCTTCTGAAAGTAATCTTAGCATTTTCCACCCTTTTCTTATTTTTTCCTCTTTCTCTTTGTATCTCTTAGCAATTAATAAAATCAGTTTTGGTATCAACAGATAACTTGTATGAGTTTTAATTTTGCTCAAGGGAATATTCGAATCTGAAGTTCTTTCTGCAATATTTAAGCAGATTGTAACAGCTACCACACAAGGATACTACTAGCTGCAGCTTTCATTTTGAAGGCACAGTTAGTGGAAAAGAAAAAGAAAGGAATAAGAAGCTTTGTAGTAGAGGAGAGAGTGAGTTACCTGCGTTCCCAGCAGGATGGTCATTGAAGGCGTTATCAGGGCAGAGAACATGATAAAACATATGAGAACAAAGTTTCACAAACAGTAAAAAAGTACAAGGAAAAACCTCTTACTTCAGCTATTCTCCCCCAGAATCAACCAATTTATAAGACTTTAAGAAAAATTCTACATGAATCATTCCACATGGCATCAGAGTAAAGGAAAATATTAATTATAATGTAGAACCTTTAAGGCAACCATAAGAACTATAAGATAACTAAAAAATTAATTTATATGTGTATTGGCATGGGGTTTTTTCTTAACAAACCTATAGCATTCCAATCCTTTAAACTGGTAAAAACAAGAAAATTTGGGAATAATATTCACATTTGGAAAAAGAAATGTTAAATCAAAAATACTATTAGCCAGTTTGCAGGTGGAAGTGGAAGGCTTAGACAAAATTTGTTAAAGAAGCCCTGCTGTTGATTCATGAGGTGCAGAAAGTATCCAGTCTTAGCATTAGATTTTGTAAACAGTTTAAATTTAAGAGAATATGGAAGTGTGATTGAACCACTTTTGTCCCACAGGTTTTTGTAGCGACTAGTTCACAGACCCAGGTTGTATGGACAAACTGAATTGTTTATTGATTACAACCTTCAGTGTATATAGGATTTGGGGAAGGAGCATGCATGCCAGTACTTTTCCACTACATTCATAGACGGGGTTCCAGGGGGAGGGATACACAGGAGGTACTTTTCCAACACACAGGTAAGCTAGCATTTTTCCATTATAGTTACAACCACCGATGGGGCAAGCTAAACAAAGCTATAAAAAGAACTATCACGCGCTTTTTACAAGTCTCTTAGTCTGTCTTGCTTATCACAGATGAGGCAAGGCTTCAAGCAGTGACTGCAAACAGTTCTTCCTTGCTTTTGCTTAAATCCCATAGCATCTTGCTGAAATCTCTTCTCATTTCTGCAGTGTCATGATGAATCTGCATTCCCACGGGTTTTAATGATGAAAAACTGAGAATATTTATATAAAATGAATCATTTATTATTACAAATGATCCAACAAAAGATCTTAATCAGAATTATTTACTAGATAATATAAATGCTAAAACTACTAGCAGCATAGCAGAGGATAGTGCACTATATTAAAGCAATTATTGAAGTGATTATATTAAAGCTACTAAAAAAGAAATCATTATTAAGTAGAGGTTTGATGTAACTCATAACAATGTTTATGGGAAGATTTCTTTCTCTCAACCTCGAGGACTATTACGAGGAGCATCCCCAGCCCATGGGAGGAATCTCCATGCATACACCCCAGAAAGGGTTATGTCAGAAGATCTTGACTGTGTGAAAGGGAACTGGACTTTCGTAGTATAAAGTGAAGGACTGACAGTCATTTGACTCCAGTGGTTGCCTCACCATCAGGATGTTAATTTGGGGTTGAACCCAGAGTGGTTTCAACATCTTCTGGCCTGGCCTGTCATCTCCCTCAGCCTACCACCGATACATTTGCAAATGGGCATTGTCTTGGTCACATCCTCAGGGGATGATGTCCTGCCACAGTCAGCCAATAAGAGTAGAAAAGTAGCGAATTTAACAAAGTTCATATGTCCATGTGAACTATAATGGACAATCATAGAATAACTATTTGGATTGAAAACCTGTTTCTCTATGCATAGAATTATATATGAATATATGAATTAATATTTGCACTAGTCTTGGTTTACACAACACTTAATATTGGCAGCCTCTACTTTGGCACTAATTATCCTTTTCCACCTCTAAATGGAAACAGTATTTCTGGTTGGAAACATGCAATCCAATCTTTAACCAGAACCTCTCCTTACACAGATGTACACAAGCTTTTGCCACCAGGACATCAAGTGATTATGGTACTGCTCAAGTGTCCACAATCTGGAGTTAGAAAAGGTTGCAGTTCTCTTCAGTTTGCTTTAGATCTTGAACCTTTTTTCCTAATAAGACATTTCTTTGACATCTGGGCACATCCTAATAGCTGAGATACTGTCACAAAGCTATTTATTACTCATAAGGAATAAATGACTTTACAAGATTTTAAATCAACACCTACATTTTCTGTTTCAGTCAAAACCTGAATTGTGACACATATAATTACCAAGATGTTGTCTTAGTACATTTGTGACTAATCTTTCTACTAAATTATTACTTTATTTAGTACCGCTTTTGCTGCATTTTCTTGGTCATCAAATTTGTTAATTGTTTAGTTTGTCATTTCCACCCCCCTCAGCTCTCTCAGGCTGCATTCTTAGTTAGTTTTCTTCAACAGAGTTTTTAATTTGTAGTGATAAATACATCTATTAGTCTATTGCTCCCACTTCTCTTCCTTGGTCTATTTCTTTTTCTTCTGTAGTACAATAATTACAGTTTCTATTACCTTGATATCATCAATGTATCATCAAAATGCTATGTAATTTTTTCCTGCTATGAAGTAACTTAGAAAAAATTTTAATAAAGCTTAAGCCAACTCCACCCACTCATCACTTAATTCCAGGCCAATTTTATTTTTTTCATTTACTACTAACATTTACCTCCTCCTGTATTCTAGTTCTTCAATTTCTATTTCTAATATTATGGAGAGAAACAATCTAAAATACAGATTTGTCAGTTTGGCTACCAAATTTGTTGATTTGAGCTAAAAGACTATCTAACAGGCAGATTAATTCAACTATTACTCAACTTCTGTTGAATTTCTTCTTCACACTATGAAGGACATCTTTTATGATTGCACCAATAAGCAGTTTAAGATAATATTAACTACAGAGATTTTTACCGTGAATTATCTTGACTAATTTTTCATCACCTTATGTTTTCAGATAATGTTGTCCAAGCTTCCATTTAACATACAGGCATGAAGAGTGTCCTAAAATATACCCAATGCAACAACAATTTTGAGAAAAGACGACTTGTGTTTGCAGACTTGGCTTAACCTTTGACCATGCCTATCTATAGCCATGCCAGACATACCAAGCAATGAAGCAGGGCCAGGGTCCACCCTGCAGCAAAAAGAGCTGGAGCCAGAAGCAGGGATGGAGACTCACAGCATACACTGTGGGGTGAGGGTGTCCATCCAGGAGGTCATCTACCTACAGAGATGGAGATGGAGATGGAGGCCAGCATTGCTGGGATGTCACTGGGGCAGAGGCTGGCAGCTCTGGGCCAGACTCAAACAGGGTCCTGTGCCATGGCCAGGGATTGTGGGCAGCCCCAGCAAAGGCTTTCTGGTGCTCTCAGGGCCCTGACAGACTGTTTCTCTGGCTTCATGCTACCTTTTGCCCTTGATACATGTGGTTGCAATCAGCTAACACTCTAGGTTCCATATTTCCTATAAGTCCTTAAGAGGGACTCCTCAAATAGATCTCTGAACAAAAGATTGAATATATAAGTATTCCTTATTTGAAAGACTAATAATGAAATTGCTCCAGATTTTAGTGTGACAGTATCTGGCATTAAATGTACCTCCCCATGGCAAGGCACTTCTACTGGAAGATAAATTAAGCTGTTGATGCATTTTCTTATTTCCTGTGGCAAAGATTTTGCTCCTGGCTCTGGAAGCAGACAAGTCCTCACAGTCAGCTCTTAACTCCTCACAGAATCTTGGCAGTGGATTGCAGGGACTTTGCTGCAGGTTTCTCTCATACAGAGCATTTCTAGGACATAAGTAAATGTTTTATGAGGATTTAAGGACTAGGGAGCTGGCTCGATTAACAGAGAGGGTCAAAGAAAGGCACAAGATGATTCTACAACCTAAAAATGGAGCAAAGCTTCAGTAAAGCAGAGTTGGTAGAATTAGGCTCCTTCTGTCCACACGATGGTGAATATTACTTATTTCTGAATTGAACCAGGTAGTTCACCAGGACATAAAGATACAACACAACATTTACATTAATCAGTGATAATTCTGGGGTGGTGCTTATAAAAGCATTAGTGTTGCTTTGGCAAGAATATCATCTTGCTTGACAGAACTGTTTGAAGTAGCAATGTTGGACTTTCCACTATTCCAAGAATATTCTCCTTGCTTTTAGAATATTAAGCTTCTGAAAACATCCTTGTATCTGCTTCAGTGAAAGGACCATATGTTTGCAAGTTGCTACACTCAAAATGAATTAGACTTTGTGCAGAACTTGTGCCAGTGTAAAAATAAAAAGATCTATCACTTAATTTGCTTTAATTTCCTGACAGTATAAGGTATATTTTGTGCAATGAGTACTAATGAAAATATTTTCTGTAATAGAGCAGATCCAGGAGCTGTGTAGATATATTTTAGGAGACTTTAGAGCTCCATATCATTTTTCAGCAAGTTAACATCTCACTTTTAAATTAGGGAAATATTCTTGTCATCTCACAGAGGCTTACTCAAAACCGTGCTTCCAAATTGTTATTGGATTTCTGATTTTCTATTGAATATATTATTCAAGGAGTTTTCTGCTTCAGACAAATTAGGTAATTCTTATTTTGAATTCATCACACAACTAAATAACCTACTTCTAACCAGCACCTATTCCCCTTACAAGGAAAAACCTTTCAAATCCCTGTAAGGCAGAAGAAGTATCAAATATGGAATTTACTTCCTTACAGCGCCTTTAACATCCTGTTTCAAATTAATTTTTTAAAATTAATTAGTCGTTTGTAATGAATCCACACTTTAGGCTAAGTATTACACTTTTATATGTTGCTCTGTAGATCTTGTCCAATTCAAAGCACTTAAAAAAAAACAGAGTCCCATGAATACTGACAAGAGAAATAGGAACAACAACAGGCAGGGAAAAAAAAGCTGCAGATGATTTGTTCATTGCTACTAGGAAGTCATATTGAAGTTAAGTCTGAAAAGCAAAACTTCTGTGTTACTAGTCTAAAAAAGAATATAGGTTTTTTCCTGCCTCACTCTTCTATCCTTTTCAACTCAAACCCAACAATTATGGCATGCTTAGGCACATCTTTTATTTCTGTTTTACCTTTTTTCAGATTTTGAGCTGACTCAGAGGCCTCTGTCACCTATTTAGAACATGAGCAAGAGAGTTGTGGATCAATTTTTGACTTCTGGAAGGATGAACTTTAGGTACTAAGAAACAACAGGAACTGGATATCAAATCAGAGGACATCAGAGGACACATCCCAGCAGTAAGCCGCTTGCTTTCCAATATGCTGTAGTTCATCTGGATGTAAACTTTCTTCATACATTATTTGGCCTCAGTTTGACAAGGCAAAATAAAATTTATTCTAGAGTTTCAGATTCCATAAGGGAGAACAAGAGCTGTCACACTGACTGGGTAACAAGAGGGAAAATTTAATGTATGTTCTCAGTGTTTAGCTTTTTCAGACAATGATTATCAGCACTTGAGTGTCTCTGTAGGAACTATAAAACTGTGATACTTTCCTAATACGGAAAATAGAGTTGTGCATCTGGTTTCTTTAATTCTCATCTTTGTTTAACTTAGGAACCACTGACTCATACTCCCTTTGGATGTATCTCTTGCTCTTTTTTACGCTGTTCTCTTACTCTTTTTTATGTCATTCCTATGACTAAAATAGGATTCCTGAAATGCTAATTTGTTGACCTTGAAGTTTGCTTTTGAATTCATTTTTATGTTGTGATTTGAATAACATGTGTGGTGTTTTAAAATATGAAGCCATCAGTTAAACAGAAAATCATCATTCTTCAAAATATGTCTGGGATCTTGCAAGAGAACTTAAAGTTCCATATTCTCCTAGCTTAAACATCATATGAAAGAGGTGGGTAATGGGATTTGTTCCACATATACTAGGCCAGTATTCTTTTAATTTTTACATTTCTTGGTGTATAATCCAAAGCAGTGGTATCCTTTTAGTTTTCCAAAGTTTGCTTTGTTTTAATAACCTTGATTAACACCGAAAGAAATAACTGACCAGAGTGTCAGAGGATGTGAAGATGCTTCTGCAGCATCTTTGGCAAGACAACTCACTAATCATGGAAAACAGATATGCCAAGCTCAGTGATTTCTGTTAATAAGAGTCATGATATCTGAATCACGAGTCTCACCAAATTATCATGTCTCACCAAAACTGAAAGACCCCTACCTCTTACCTTTTCAATAATACACATGTACATAATTCTCAGAAACAGAGATGACACTCTGACAGCTTATCACAATGCTGAAAAAAACTCCAAAACTGAAGAACAAAATTTGTTAAATCAAGCCTTCGACAGATATAATGGTTTATTTTGTCATGCAATTTTAAATCAGATCTTCCAAGTGTTATATTTCATTCCACAATGTTTCAATATTATTTATTTTTAAAAGATTTATTCAATGCCAGAAAACATTGTAGTATTTTGAAGTACTAATAAAATACCATTTTTCTTAACACAAAGCTCTCATGGTTTGAGATTCTGATTGAACAAAATAGTAAGCACTATAATGCTTAGTAATTCTAATACTAATTTTAATTTTAAGAAATTAAGGGGAAGCATTAATGAAACTCTATTGAGATGTAACGATTTGCTTCAGTTTGTTGCTGTTTGTAGTCTCAAAGACTGGATGCAAAGCTCAGAGACACAATGGAAGTCTGCATAATTATTAGGATAGTTTGGATCAAGGTCTAATAAGCTATTTTCCTTTAATTTCTGTGTCCCTGTAAAGGACATCTTTTTGGTTTCAAACTACTTTTAGTTGGTCAAGTTTAGAACATTTAGAAGAGCACTGTACAGTGCCCAATTTGAGGCAGAACAGAATAAAGTGTGTTTATGTTACTATGAGCTGGCTAAGATTCTAGGAAAGTAGATTCAGGGAGCTAAGAAAAATCTGAGAGGTGTCATTTACGCAGAAGAAAAAAAAGACAAAAATAATTTAAAATATTCTTATTGGAGTTAGTTATTATAAAATAAAGTTTGATGCTGCTCACCGTAAATATATACTGTGTGATTCCTACCCACATCTTTCAAATTTAATTTGTTAAGCCCCAGGACTGTAACAGTTACTTTTATCAAACAAAATCAAAGTGAGAAAAGACATGTAAGTCTTATATTGGAAATACATAGCAGTTCTGAATCCATTAATTCACTTTCTCTTTAGGGTAGATTTGGTTCTAGCTTCTGCAATAAATAAACATAGTGTTTCATGGCATTGTTTGGCCAAGACAGAAATCCTAGTCCATCTTTGTAGCTGAGAACTAAAGTGGCACAGTAGTCCTGGAAAGCTCAGGAGTCTCTTTAGACATTGGCATTGACTGTTGTGTGAGTGTGTCCTGGAGACACAGGTGGAAGTGGTTCTAGCCTAGATAATGAGTTCACACAACCCAACAGCCTTTAACAGGAAGTTATTAACTCATTTAATCCTTGAGCTGAAAGGAATGTTTTCTTAATATGTCTATGAACTTCTGTAACTTCCGTACATTTGCATTTTCAATTTTTTTGTATACAAGATGCACCAGTAAAATACAATCCTGAATTGAATAATTTACCCTGAACTGAATAATTTATAAGGACAATTTAAAACCTTTTCTGAGCAATCATATGGACCTGCACTGTATTCTACTATTGTTTTAACATCCTCCAAGGAAATGATATAATGTTTTGGCCATCTAATTTTATGTATCAGAAGAAACGCAACAGAACAAACCACCAAAGGAACAAATAGAAGCAAAGAATTTTCTCTTGGGAGTCTGGTTCTCAAAGCCCAGATATGAATGTAAATTGTACGGTCACAACTACATCATTGTCCCCATGTGAGCTGCTAGTGTACACAGATCTGATACACAGTGAACTGTATTTGCAAAGGAATATTTCAATGCTTAATCGCCTGGAAGTTAGGAACTAGAGAAAAATGAAAGAAATATAAATAGACAAAAGAATTCTGGAAATACAGGTTGACAGGTATTAGTCCTAGAGCTTGAGTTTGCTCTAATTAATGACAGAAAATGCTAAAATGTTCCAGACTAGAGGATTTCTTAAATTAAATATTATCAATTATTTCTGCAGATTAATTTGAAGTCCTCGTCAGAGGATTCTGAGATTCAAGGACTTCTAGATTTTTAAATCATATGCTTTTCTTGAAATGCAGATGCAATGAACATGCCCTTTTTTGTCTCAAATTCTTCCAGAGAGCATGTATTTTACTTTTATTTAAATTGAGGTCCTCATGTCAGTGGCTTTCTGACGGCTTTCTCTGAGACATACCCCCCTAAGTAAATCTAAGGGTAGGATTGCTTTTTCATATTAAAAGAAAAATGAAACAGAATGTTACTTTATTAGCTGGCAGGTTAAGAAGGTAAATGGTAAAGTGACTTATCTGAACCCAGTTGCAGAACTGCCCATGTGGTCCTGAACCACAAGCTCTTTCTTCAGCAGTGGATACTTTGAAGGTAAAAGTCATTTGCGAAAAAATGAAGAGAGAACATTTGGAAGCTAACTAAGGATCTGGGATGCAAAATAAGTTATCAAAACATGTCACATCAAAACTCTTACATGACTGTTCATTTCTGGTGCTCTGGTTTAGACACGCAGAGCATCCTTATATGTTGATTGAGAAGTTTAATATTTTTTCAAAGGGCTGATGTTTTATAGTTTCTACTATTTCAGGTAGCGGATACTCCTTGAACTCAGTTGGAATGATGAAACAGTTACTTCCTATGAGGACAAAGCATAGAAAAGGATGAGGACCATATTAGGCAATAGACTTCACAGTGATTTACTAACAAAAAAGGAATGCTGAGGCTTAGGGGTCTTGCAGCCATTGAAGTGTTTTGGCAAAAGTTCACCCTTGTGGTTAGAAACATGAGTTCGCTATAATTCTTACTTTAAGTGTATCCTTTTACTTAATGGCATACCTTTGCAAATACTTGCGTAGGCTCCATTTCCCATTCTGTAATGCATTTCTCTTTCCACAGAGTAAACGTGGAAGAATCCCCAGTCCTCAGTACACCACTCAAAGTCTGATTTCCCTGTAAACTGCATTTTACATATGTAGTTTCATTCCCACTAAACAGTAATTAAATTTTGACATTGCTGAACATTTTAAATATTCAATACAGCTTACTTTTAATGAGACACAGCCAGGAGGCAGTTAGATTAAGTTAATTTTTATTTAGGTTTGAACAAAAATTCTTCTGGTATTTATGTATAGTCTCATTGTTTCCATTTCTATCACATATTGAAGAGGAAGGAGGGAATTATGCCTGATGGGGATGAGGAAGGTGGCCTACCACCTCACAGAGGAGAAACTGAGGAGCCAGGCTCTTAGTCTCCTTTGGCATGCAAACTGCAGCAAAAGCTTCCTTCCACAATGTCAGAAACCAGGGGTGCACATAGCCTTTAACTTTCCACCTCCGAGTATGTCTCACCAGCCACCTTAGACCTTTTGGTAACCCACCCTTTTATGGCAATATCCCTGTTTGCATTTCAGGGATGCCAGTGCCACAAGAGATAATCTCTTCAGGTATCTCAGCCTGGGATCTCTTCAGGGCTCTATGCACAACAAATCTGTACCTGCACACACACCAATCTGTATACCCATGAGTACTAAATGTTTGCATATACCTCCTTAATAATAGCTATTAATATATGTAACTATAATTGTCACAATAAATCATAATAATAGATTCACAGGATCAGAGAAGTGTTGAGATTGGAATGGACCTCTAGAGCTCATTTAGTCAAAGCCTTTCTCAAAGCAGGGTCAAATACAGCGGGTCGCTCAGGACACTCTCCAGTCAGCGATAATCATCAAAAAAGGTAATGTTTTTTAAAAACTCACCACAAATTCCAGGTGTCTGGGATCATGGGATATACCATTCACACAAAAGAAACTGATTTATTTGGGGCCCACACTTGTGAGTAGATTGTTTTATAGTAAATGCTTTGAAAATATTGATTTGCGTGTATCTTCTTCACTCAATAATCAAGGTCATGATTGCCTAGATGTTAAGTAGGTGCAGTGAAGAGCTATTTTAATCCCATTACGGCATGTGGTGCATGCAGATTGGAGCTGGCAAACAATACCAGCAACAACAAATCTGTTCATATGCAGGTTTACTGTCATCTAAAAAAGTTTAAATTTGGTAAAAATTATCAATAGTTTCACTGGATCTTGCTTATGATGTACCCAACATCAGATCAGCACTCAAGTCTTCTATGGTTGAAAACAAGATATTTTTTTATTTTTACCTTTTCTTTTAGATTAAACAGGATCCATTCTTCACCACATTCAGGGCAGGACCACAAAAGGCTCTCGTCTTGCAGGATTGTGGTAGCACCACTTGAAAGCTACCAGTGGCTTAGCAGAGCATGTTGTCAATCTTGTTTTCTGGTATTTTGCAAGCACAGTCAGTTTTGCTGCATGGAATAAGGAGCAGACAAATCTGTGACAGTGACATCTAGACTAAACATCATAGCTTCTTGCAGCTGCAACACAATGAATTTGATCTACGAAGTCCTTTCTTTTTTCATATTCCAATATATATTACCATTATCTACAAACTCCCACTTCCCAGAGCTATTTAAGTTCACTGTATGGCCAAACCAACTGGAAGACTCCATTTGCCAGGTCTTCAGAGAAAAATTACTGGGAGGTTACAAAATCTTTGAAAGAGACATTGTGCCACTAAACAGTAAAATATAATTGCTGCAAAAGCAATTAGTGAAAACTTGCTGTTCAGTATTTTCTATTTTTTTTTTCATCCAACACTTCCTTTCTTCATGCCAAAAAGACAACTGAAAAGAACTTCCAAGAAATCAGCTTATGTGCCTGTGCGGTCAGGGTCATGGTAAGAACAAAATCTGCCTCCTTTCTGGATTTTGGATTAATTTTGGCTGGAAATAGGCATGTACAAATGATTTACCTCTCCCATTCCATTTTTTTTATGTTGTAAGCGTTCCAGACATAGACATGTTGATATTAACTGGCCTTGCAATCAGATAAAACCACCTAAACTGATTAATGACTGATAGCATATTTTTAAATAACTCTTTAATATCCACTGCACCCATTTTTTTTATATTTTTGGGTTGTTTTTTTTTTTTAATGAGGCAAATTGACCTCTTTTTTTTTCTGGAAATTTGCTTTATAAACAACATTATTAATATATGCACATAAAAGAGTACACTGGTGACATCATTAGCATGGATAACGTACATCATCTGACAATTCTTGGCTGTAACTTGTGAGGAAGCAATATATGGCCAGTGCTTTGAAAACCTTAAAAATACAAATTTATATTATTTTTGTATTGAATTCTGTTTATCAGTTTGGGTGACTCCCACCTTCACGCTTGTGAAAACATATCAAGAATGGTGTGATCTGCAATGATTGCCATTATAAATACTTTATAAGGAGCTGTTTCATATTTTATTATGTTCCAAAATGAAAATAAACTGTATTCTGTTTTCATTCTTCATTTGGAATTTCCGTTGACATCAATAGAACCGTTGGGCAAAATTAAAGAGAACAGGCTTAAAGCTTAGGGAAGTAACCAGGTTTCTTTCAGGGGGAAAAGCATCAAGTGGACTCTATTTTTTCTGTTGTATTTCCCTTCATCTTGGCTCTAACTCTACACATATACACATGCTGCACTATCTGTCCAGCAGGAAATTACAATAATTATTATCAGTGGGGAAAAAGTAAAAAATATTTGATGATAACCAGGGCTATGTCCCTGTAGCATCTTATCCTTAAGAAATTAACTCCCCCATTAGGATCTCAGAGAACTCTTCGGATGTTTATAAATTAGGGTACTGTTTACACAGAATATTATTTCTCAGAGTGCTTAATTTCACCTAATTATCATATTACATCAGACATTTCAAAAAAGATGTATATGGTATGAGATGAAGTTCCACATGGAGTTACGCACAAGGTTTACCCTTGGCACCTTACTTTAAATTTCAAATTAACAATCTATTTTTAACTCAGGAGTTATCTGGAAGAAAAAAAATAAATTGTCCTTTACTCTTTTTTCCCTATACGCTACAGCATTTTCATGTTTTTAATGTAGAATTTCTTAGAAATATTATTTTTGAAAAAACTCATCACCTATTAGAATCTTTATTTTTTTGTTTGTTTGTTTACTGTCAGAGGGACACTGCTTGATCCTCAGAAAAAACTTGTTTCTATTGTTAATTTTATCATTTTTGACCCCGAAAAAATTGTAAATTCATTGGCATTTACAATGTCAAAACAATTTACTCCAAGGAGTGTGTTCAAAATTATGACATTTTTCATGTCATGACAAAATCTGGCGGTGGGTGTTGTCATGGACACAATAACTACATAAGAAAAATAATATATATTTAGCTTTTTGGCCATTGTTTTCCTTCAAATGTTTTGTATCTCTAAATCAGTTGAACATTATTCCCCCAACTCTATTTTCTCTGCCCTTCTTTACATTTTGTGTTGCTTTTACCCTTGATTGTTAGTGCAGGTTTCTGTCTCATGGTTTTCTATTTCTTTCTCTTAATGAGCACCCTCTCACACTCCAAGTACGATTTTTATTTCATTTTATCTGTCATCCATCATGCTTACTTTACTTGCTTTTTTCCTTCTCACTTTCTTGTCTTCTTTTTAGCTGAGAATTGGAATGGCACAACAGCTCTGGAAAGGCCAGAAGTTTCTTTGGACATAGGTACTGGTTATTGTGTAACTGTATCCTGAAGACACAGGTGGATGTAGTTCAGTAATATTGTGTGGTTTTTCTATACAGAGATGCATGCAATACATAGTTTAATGCAAAGGCTACTGTATACCATATGGGTGTATAGTATATATGAGGCTGGGACTCCTAACAAGTTCTTCAAAAGTGTTCTAATGACATGTAAATGGACTTGGTGATGGTTGGATTCAATGTTCTTAAAAGTCTTTTTCAGCCTAAAGAATTTTGTGATTCTTTAAATCAAGTAATGTCTGCAACAGTGTCTGGACGTGATGAAAGCTCAAGCATATCCAAATATATTTGCAATTTTAGATGCTCAAGGCTATGAAGCAATAGCACTTGTCTTCCTGTTTTGAATGTTCCTGTGCAGTTTATGTATCAAGTTATAAATTAAGAACAATGAAGAAAGAAAGAGTAGACTGACCACAGGGATCTTAATTTGTTACTGAGTGACAAATGGTTTTTATAAGACAGCAGTGAAAGCATTCTGTGCAAAGACTCTGAAGAACATTATGCCAATGAAAACAGTGTCGACATGCTAGCGTTTACCTCGAAGTGCATTTGTGCTAACCATCTCCTTTTACAACTGCAGTTATGTATGTCTTTTCATTCATCAATGCAAATCATCCTTGAGGTACTCACAGCACTTTTTTGCATAGAAGAGAAATATAATGCACTTCCTATATAACAACACAGCAGAACAAAGACACTGATCAACCATTGACGTCAACCAAGCATTGGACGACCCACAAATGGTCTGTCCCAGGTGAAGAAGGGAAGTGTAGTTATCTACATGATCTGCTACGTATGTAACTACAGTGAACATTATATTTTTTTCTTTTTCTTCTATTTGTTTTTTCTTTGCATTACTGAAACTGTTTCATTAATATACCTGAAACATACTGTGGGATAACTCGAAAAGTTCCTAGCAGTTCTTTGAAAGGTCCCAGCAATTATTTGTGATTACTGTGATAATTTCCTTATTACTCTTCCCTCTTCCCTTTTGCTATACCTGCTATTTATATGATTTAAATGTGTGCCCTGAGTAGTGTACTATCTATTAAACTCCTAAATTGATAACATTTGGATAATGTATTTAATTTATACCAATGAATAGGCTTACAGATATTAATCTTCAAAGCTTTTGCAGGTGCTTTGCTTTTACTGACAATATGTTTTTACCACTGACCTGAGAAAGTGAAATTTACAGCTGAACTGTGTTCTTTTGACCCATGTGAAACAGAAAAATGTAATTGCTTTGTCAGATAACTGGTTCGTCATCATTATTAATCATGGCTGGAATCCCTTGCTGACATACTGATTAGAAAGTTATATGGAAAAAAAACATTTGGGCAGAGGAATCAGAGTTATTTTAGTGAGCTGCACAACCTTATTCGACTGTTGACAATAAAAGTGCATGCACCTCCAGTGCAGAGCCACAAATTCGTTGCAGAGCCATAAATTCACTGCAAGATTCCTTTTAATTTCCTGGAATCAGAATAGTTCGACCATTTCACACTGAATTCAATAAAGCATTTTAAAAAAATAGTTATTCTGAACCTGAAATATACCTGACTTTTTAGCTGTTGTAATCCCTGAAATTCCTTCCAAGGTGTAGTACAGAAAGTTAAGGTCTAGGCAAAATAATATGGTGAACAGATTTTTGGTGCTGTCAAGGTTTATCCTGCTTTTCTGTTCAGATGTATTCCTCCCTAATATCAGTAACACTTGCATTTGAAAGCTAGTTTTGATTCCCAGCTGCAGTTCTCTGCTTTGCTAGCTCAGCTGTCCTTAGGCACCAGGAAACTAGGAAGGTGCTATAAACCTCATGATGCTTCCCTCAATAACTGTTCTAATCAGCACATTCTTTAGCTGTTTTTATTGCATTACTCTCAAACTGAAGCGGTACAGTAGGTCAGCTGTGGTACACAGAAGGAATTGCTTTCATTGGATCAAGTACAGAAGACTGAAATAAGGAAAACTTTGAAGAGGAGATGTACAGAATTCCCTAGGAAAGCCATAGTTAGTTATTTGGGGAGATTCCACCTAAATATTTATGAAGTCCTTTGTGGTTTTCTTTTGAGATACTATATTCAGGAGGTAGAGTATTGGAAGTTCTACCTAGCAACACTTTATTGTCATTACTACTATTATTATTATTATTCTACTTGAAGCAGATGTAGGAATTGCACATCTGTATCAACCATATAAACATAATCTCTTCTTTATTAGGAATCCAAGCTATAAAAGTTACAAGCTTCTTTAGTTCTGCTCACAAGACTAGTTGCTTACTTAAGAGGGACTAGCACAGCATTCTTAGTTTGTCCAATTTCATATTTGCTTTAACTTGTCAGATGTTCTGCTTCCAAAACTGAAAATTCTGAAACTTGCTTTCTTCTTGTGTTAACATCCAGGCTTACTTCTCAGGTGGCCGGTATGAATAGAAAAGTAATAGACACAAAACACTAACATGCTCACATGCTTCACTAAACAAGAATGAACTTAGATGACTTAAAACCCTAAAATATTCTCCATTTTTGTCAACTGTTTCTAGTGGTAGCAAACAAGATGAATTTTTCAGAGAACTTAGAAAAGATTTGCCATCACTAAATTTAGTCATTATGCCTTTTAACCACCTCTGTTCAAAAGAAAGCCACAACTATGACTCTGAACTTGCTGTTAGCTGTGTGTGGTCAGCCTGGTCTACCACACAGGTCACAGTCCTCACTCACTCCTTCACTTCCTGCTTTGCAGTAAGCAACAGAACTGTGTGTCTCTTGCATTACTATTTCTCATCCTCTCCAGAAGAAGTGTTCTGGTAGAGTTTAAGCTTTAGGATTAGGAAAGCTATTATGCACTTACATTAGAAAAGGTAGAGTGGAAGAAGAGCTTGGAGTTGAGGAACAGGAACTAGTGACATTCTTTTGACCCTGCAGGAGTTCTAGAACTCAGTCTGAACCACAAGAAAGCTCTGATGAGCTATATCCCTACAAATGCACTGCCTACAGTGCACAGAAAAAGTGCATAGTCCATAAAAAAAGAGCAGATGTCATAATCATAAAATGGTTTGGGTTGGACAGTAATTTAAAGACCATCTCATTGCAATCCCCCTGCCATGGGCAGACACAATTTCCACTAGGCCAGGTTTCTCAGTGCCCCATCTAACTTGGCCTTGAACACTTCCAAGAATGGGGCACCCACGACTTCTCTGGGCAATCTGTTCCAAGGCCTCACCAATCTCACAGTAAGAATGTCTTCTTAATATCTAATCTAAACCTACTCTCTTTCAGTTTATAGCCATTCCCCCTTGTCCTATCACTACACCTCTTTGTAAAAAGTCTATCTCCATCTTTCTTGTAGTCCCCTTTTAGGTACTGGATCAAGCACAAACTTTTTCACAGACAGCATAAAAGAAATTTTAACTTGAGCTGAAGTTCCATGGGTACCCATGGTAGCCAGAGAGGCTGTGGAGATGTACTCCATCCTTCTCTATTAGCTGGAGTTTGATGCCTGATCTTGATTTTTGAACATGGAACTTGCTCTAACTTTAGGATAACCTTAATATGAGCAAGGGGTGGGATCAGGAGGCTTCCAGACCACCATCATCTTTTTTTTTATTTTTTCTTCTTTATCTCAAAGTAATTCCCTTGTTCAATTTGTGACCTCTGCCTCTTGCCTCTTCACTGCACAACTTAAGGAGAGTCTGTCCCTGACTTTCCTATGGCCTCTTTTAAGCAGTGGAGGATTTTGGGCCCACTGACCTTTTCTTCTACAGCTTCTCCTCTCATGCCATGTTTTCCAGCACCACAAATATTTAGGTGGCCTTCTGAGTTTGTTTCAGCTTGCCAGTAACTCCCATGCACTGCAGGAACTACTGTGGCTGTAATTTTCAATTTTTTAAATATCTCAAGCACATTTCTTCTAGAAATCTAGAATCTACAAGATTCTATTATAATCTCTTGGCCTGTGATATTTTGCACTGTTTCCATTCCTTCAGGAGTGTAAGAGGAGAAAGAAGCTTAAAAACTTTGAAAAAAAAAGAGATATGTGGCCATTTTTTTCCCAAAGCACACATTTTACTGAGGTTACTTAAAAAGTATAATTCACAAACTAGCCTGCCAGTATACAGAAATGTGCATCTTCACAGCTGTTACAGTTTGCTCTGTTTTGGGTACTCCTTTGATATGTCCAATGTTAATAATGAGCCTGATGAAATACTAGGAAAAACAGCACACATAATCCACATAACTCTATTTGGAGACACACAGAATTTATTCTATCCCACAGAGGGATTTTTTTAAAAAATGTGAAAATAACAGAAGTCAGTAGAATTGAAATGCTCCCACCTTTCGCTGAAAACGGAAGGTTAAAGTTTCACCCGAATCTGGATTTCCCAAGGTGTAACAGAGTTAAGAAAACATTTCTGTAATGTTTCTCCTAGTCACTGTTTTTCCTCTAAAAAGTAACCATTTGTAATAATAAATGGACGGGAACTCATCAATGCATTCAGGCTCAAGACGAATCTGAGTTCCACAGAGCTAAAACAAAGAATCTAAGCCAGCTGGAAAAGTAAGTTAAGAAAATATTATGGCAATTTGAGATGATCTAATGTTTCCATTGTTGTACCCTGAAATTATTGGACCTGCTTCCAACCTCACCTTCCCTCTGAGAATGTCTCTAATACATTAGTTAGAGGCAGAGACGTCCGACATTGTTCATTTGCATATAGTGAAGACTAGCGGGAAGAACAAGGCTCCTGTACTGCAATTAGCAAGAGGCCATAATAAAGAAAGGACCACACAGTATATTTAGAATAGTGGACCTATGCTGCCAGGTGAAAGTAATTCTACTTGCCAGAGCCTGTACTTAGACAGCTTTGAAAGTAGTCATAAGACATGGGCGTATTTCTGCTAAAACTGCAAGGCAGTAGAGTTCAAATATCTACCATTTGAAAACCAAAGACCACAGGCTATAACTTCCCTCAGTTGATAGCACTGACCATTATCTAGTATTTTTCTAGTGGTTAGAGTCTTCTGTCATGCATGGATGTTAATCATTTTCTAAATGATGTTTAGACATGTTTACAGTTCTCAAACCGAGAATGACAGACAGTGAAGCCAAATTCTCCTTTTTCTCACTCAACAGTTAAAACAATTAAAACTACAACATTCTGTATATGTGTTTTCACATATACAGAGCTATTGTGTTGAGATGTCACTAAGGTGAGCCTTTACTTAGAATAATAGAATCATAGAATGGTTTGGGTTGGAAGAGGTTAAAGATCATCTAGTTCCAACCCCCCTGATGTGGGCAGGGACACCTTTCACTAAACCAGGTTGCTCAGAGTTCCCTCCAGCCTTGCCTTGAACAACTGGTGAAGACTTGTTCACCATTGGTTTGAATTTGTCACAGAAAATAAGTTGGGGTTTTTTTTACTCTGCAGAAAGACTCTAAGTAACTATATATCTAACCTTGGAATGAAACATACTTTGTAGTCCAGCCCTATGTGTACCTGTGCACTTCTCTTATTCTAACTGTTTCTTTCACTTTGCAATCTCTTCTCTCAAACATCTGTCTCTGTTATGACAGTTGCATTTTAGTGAAAGCAGTATCTTCTTTATTTTTATTTATCTTAACACCACTGAAAAGGGAAAAAAATCTCATGAGAACTTCCCATGTGACATACGCAATTGTAAAAATCCAATAGGAAATGGTAAGTTATTTCCATAGTTTCACAATCTATGGCAACACAAATTTGAACTCTCAGCATCTGTAGTTCCATTCCTTCTTCCATGTGATATATGTTCTTTCTGATCTTCAGTCATAAGGTATGTTCACAGTACATAAAAAGAACAGAAAAAAACCCTTAACACACCTTGGCTAAAACAGCAGCTAAGTCAACATCACAAGGGTTTCAAGTCAAGTTAGCAGGCTGGTTTCAGTTCTAAATGTCTGAACTCTTATTGCCAATAAAGTGGAAAATCTAGGTTACCTGTCTCAGCCGTTATTTTAAACCTTACTAGCCAATACAGGATACAACTGTTATAAAAAACCCCACAGTTCCAAAAAAAAAGATTATTGAGATAGACGTGCTTTAAACTGTACAACCCTTACACAAAAGCCGTAGTAATACTGCAATCAGACAAATGAAGACTCTTCCATATTCCTCTGATTTAGGTGTACTCTTTTGTTAAGGCTTTTATTGAAAAAGTAATAGTGGAGCGTGCAAGACCCGTATTCAGGACCTTTATTATGAGATCCTGTCTTAAGCATTGCCACTGCTATTGTGTCTGAGTTGAGACAAACAGCTGAGTTCAAACAAATAAGCTAGCAACCTTGTATTCATCTTTAGCACTACAAGAGGTGTAGCATATATGTGTGCACAGACAAATGCCTACAGTCTTTAAAACCAGTCAGCTATCCACTTGAGGCCCGCACCTTTTAATTTAAAACAGTACAGTCCACATATAAAAGGGCCTGAACACTCTGTCCTCACTGTGCTAAATCAGAATTTTGGATGATGATAAACAATTAAATTCCAGAATTTGACACTATGAATAAACAAATTCCCCAAGACAATTGAAAATACATATACGTTTGCAGAAACAGCCCCAGTCCAAGGTCCTTAATGTGTACTAGACAACAGGGGGGAAGAATGCCTTACATAGCCTGAAATAAAGGAGTGAAAGGAGTCAACTCAGGCATAAAGAAGGCAATGAAACAGTTTGTGCATAAGAATGCAGAGTATCTTTGTCTTACAGTGAAGTGTAGCAAAGAAGATGTAAACAGAAGCTATTAGAACAATAAGTTAATAATGTAGTTCAAAAAAGAGTGCAAATTGCTAAAGTGATTTAAAATTATTGGTTGACTACCATCACATCAGTCTGAATTTTTTCCTTGTACAATCAGAATTATTTGTTTGGACTATTCTTGTCGTTGGGACAAATACTTTAATTGAAAGTTTCTGTTCAGGTTTGAGGGAGCGTTGTTTTTTCCCCTTTTTCAAAAAGACAGCTATTATGTTTTTTCTTCATGATTTTCCTATTACAAACAATTATCTCCACCCGTGAAGATCACTTCTTTGCAAGCTATGCTTTCAAGAAAAAAAAAATCACAGTGGTATGAGACACATCACGGGAAAACTAGACTGCAGTTTGAATTATGACAGACCGTGTCATGTTTAAATAGACCATTAATGTGAAAAAGGTTTATTTTAAAAAACAAAAACAAACAATAATGCAAGTATTTAAGTGGTTTCAAACAATTTCTTTCAACGTTTTTGGCAAACATATAAGGAAGGAACAGATGTGAGGAAACGCTATCCCAAGTCACTGGGCATGAACTCATGGATTGTAACACTGTAGGAACTGCACAATGCTCATATTTAAACTTGCAGCACAGAGTGTTGTGTGAAAGGCACGCCTTTTTAACCAGTTTGCTTTCCCTAGTGATTTGGGTTTTCACATAGCTTTTTTTCAGTAGTTATTTCACTTAGGAAGAATTTCTTTTGCCTACTAGTATATTTACTAATACACATCCAAAATACACGCTGGCAGTCAAGATGTTACTCTCCGTTTACACTGTGTTGATAACAAGGCACACATAAAGGTTATTAAATCCTTAACAAGTCCATGAAATTTAAAAAACCAGCATAGTAGAATACCCGGCTAATTGACAATTCTATAGGTACAGACCAACACTGGTGCAATAAATTAGAAGAGAAAGAACAGTGCAACAACACTGAATACTACAATTTCAAAATGTGTTTTACATTTTACAAACACAAAGCAATCTACATTTTTAGAAACTGAAAATTATACTACAAATACTAATTTTTCAAAACAATAGTGTTATTTTTACACATGATTTTTGGCTAAATAATATGAACATTAGGAAAAAAAGCTTGACAGTCATATAGCTTTTCTACATCTTACCAACTGCTACTGATGAATAGCAATTAAGTGACCTATAGTCCTAAGGGAGTGATTGTCCCTCTGTACTCAGCACCGGTGATGCCGCACCTTGAATCATGTGTTCAATTTTGGGCCTTTCATGACAAGAAAGACATTGAGGTACCAGAGTATGTCCAGAAAAGGGTAACAAAGCTGGTGAAGGGTCTAGAGAGTAAACCTTATGAGGAGCATCTGAGGGAACTGGTGTTATTTAACCTGAAGAAAAGGAGGCTCAAGGGAGACCTTATTGCTCTCTACAGCCACCTGAAAGGAGGCTATAGCCAGGTGGGGTCAATGTCTTCTCCCAGGCAACTAGTGATGGGATAAGAGGAAATGGTCTTGAGCTGTACCAGGGGAAGTTTATACTGGATATTAGGAAAAAAAAACTTCACCAGAAAGTTTGTCAAGCACTGGAACAGGCTGCCTGGGTAAGTGGTGGAGACACCATCCATAGAGCCATTCAAAAGCCATGTAGGTGTAGCACTTAGTGACATGGTTTAATGGTAGACCTGGCAGTGCTGTGTTTACATTTGGACTCAAAGAACTTAAAGGTCTTTTTCAACCTAAAGTTTTCTTTGATTCTATAAGCCATCAAATAGTGAGGAATATGTATCTGTGCATACCCACTTTGCATGTCTTTTTGGACAATATTTAAAAATATCCTTAAAATTATGCCTCACTGTATCTTCTAATTTGATCTATTCTGCTAGTTTGACATTCGTATTTGTGAGACATCTACTACTGCCACATCTAAGCAGTAACTTTTAAAGATTTATGATAAAATTTTTAACAATATCAGAATGATTTTTAAGCTGACATACCAACTTCATTATACAGTCAGGAAAATTAGGCATTTAACTCTCCTGAGTGCCATTTAAACATTCAAGTTTCTGTTCATTTCCTAATTAGACCTAAGAACTCTCATTCTCATGGCATCTCAACAGAAACTGCAACTGGTTATAGATCCAGCTTCAGTAACTACTTTTACATTCAGGGACTTCATGGTATAGTAAAAAAACCCCTGAAAATATACTATTTGCTGGAACATAACTGAGTCATATATTTGAAATGTATTTTTCATTTCAAAAATGTTGGAAAAGTTGTCCTTTCTTATGAGCCCCTTCTTCTAGGCTTCACTGCTTAATAAGATGGCTAAAAACTCACACAGGATGGGCCTGGGAAATCTCTAATTTTCAGATCCTAAAAAAAAAAATACTACTACAGTTTTCTTGCTGTAGGTCCTAATGGAAACTGGTTAGTGGCGATTTAAAAAGTCTGGAACTAGAGAGGAAATTTTAGAGAGAACTAGTTTCACAGGAATGGAAAAGGATTAGTAAGCATTTAAGAACAACAGGTATGCACAAGGACCCACAGACCCTCACATTTGAACTGCTTTTGTACTTTTGGAATAATCTCATGATTATCTGCTGCCTCAAGGGAAAGACAAAGTAAATAGTTTAATTTTATTTTCCTTTCATTTTTCTGATTTTTTTCCTAAACTGTACATTTTCATGAGATGGTCTAGTTGGGAGCAAAGGAGGCTAAGGAGTGACTCACTACAACATTGCTCACTACCACTTCCTGAGAAGGGCAAGTGGAGAGGGAGATGCTGATCTTTTCTTCCTTGTATCCAGTGATAGGACACATGGGAATGGTTCAAGGAAGCATGTGGGGGGCACAGATTGGACACCAGGAAGCATTTCTTTACAGGGAGGGTGTAGAAACACTGAACAGGCTTCCTATAGAGGTAGTCAATGTTCCAAGCCTGTCAGTGTTTAAAAGGTATTTGGACACTGCCATTAACAACATGCTTTAGCTTTTGGCCAACATCACCTGAAATGGTCAGATTGTTGTAGGTCCCTTCCAACTGAAATATCCTGTTCTATCCTATTCTCTATGCATAAAGATATTTCAGAATGGTCACTAAAGGTCTACTAGTGATCTACCAGATCCAGATATGGTTTGGTAATGCAAAATAAGTTTTAACTAAATAAAGAGGCAAAATTGTAAGATATTACTGCTCTTATTTCTTTTTTTAAAAAATTACCAGATTAAGGTTTTTTCTATTTATTTCTCCTGTGATAACCAATCACACTCTTTTCTCATAAAATCATCTTAACTACATTACAAGACTGTAACTATGCATACCAACTTTATAAAAGCTACATGAAAAAAAACCAGGAATTTTTCATTCTTTTCCCTACCATTGATGTGTCAATATGCAAGTGACTAAATCACTGTATGCAGCTTGAAAAACACTAGTGGGAGAGGCAGTTTTGCTCTAAATAAAGCTGAAGGGCTGTAAAATGGCAATATGTACATCCCAATTGTTTTGCCTGTTGAGGTGGGATTTATCTCACCTATTGTAGACATCTATAGTTGAGACAGTGATCCTATGTTATAAAGAGCATAGCCGCAGGCCTTTTTAAATGTAAATCATTTCATCCTCAAACATGTAAAATTAAACATGTAAAATTATCACTCTTTAATAGTCTCAATTTATCTTAACTGACAAAAAAAAAAAGCCAGTGTAACAGGCTACTACATGTAAAGTTAGATTTTAATTGTTCCTTGTTCTTTGAGATACCTTCTCAAATTTATGCATGGAGTTGACACTAGCAAGCACCACTTATTAGTTCTGACCACTTACATACCATTAAATGTCATAAACTTACAAATTACTGTAGATTTATTATGCCTGTACAGATATTGGAGTAAAAGATTAAAATTGCCCATAATCTATGTGTAATGGTTTGAGAGCCCTAAAATCCAATTCCCGAGTCCAAGCCCCCCTTCCTCATCTCTACCCAGCGTGAGATGGGTTTTCCAGACAAAAACACAAGACTCAAAATGGGAGGAAGGGATTATATTACAATGACTGTACAAATAAATATTATAATACATTACAAACATAATCTTCTTTTCTGGTCTGGGTGATATGTTTATATTTTGCAGAAGCGTTCATTGGCTCAACCCTAAGGGACATCACCCCCTGGGGGGGTACCATTTTATAACTCTAGGGGGAAAAACTGTTTGCATGGGTGCTCTAGGTACTCATTGGTAAGAGATGTTCTTTTTATCATTGTAATCTTATTTTCTTTAGAATTTATTTTAACAAAATAATGACAAGAATTAGGCCTGAGTCATGAATTAAAGTTAATGTATTTACTGAAAGATATTCAGTCTGCTTTTATTTCTCAGCTGTGTTACAACATTCATGTTTCTATTCTACCTTATAAATAAATAAATCCCACATTAATATAAAAGTGATGAGGTAATTTAATAGCATAATCTGTTTGTATTTAGGGAAGCGAGTGATACCTAAGTCATTGCCTTTTTCAAGACATGAGGAGTAAAATCTGTGCATTGAGGTCACTGAGAGTTGGGCCAGGATTTTATTAATGAATTTCCTACCCTATAAGCAGGCTGATTAATAGATATGATTTAAATACTAGTTAAAGGGTAAGACAAGTGACTGCGGCATGGAAAGCCCAAGATACCTATGACAAGAAAATTAGTAATTGCTACATAGTTCTGTTACACAGCATCTGCTCAGCTGTTCTCAGGCCTGATGTCTACATCTCACTTTCCGCTATTTTCAGTTCATAAACCAGGTCGAGAGGTGTCCAAAGTAGGACAGAGGCCCATGAAGCCCACGATGTTGTTTGGAAGTCACTTTTTCCTTTTACTGCTGTAATCTTTTTGCAAGCTGTAGTATATAAAATAAGGGGAAGCTAGACAACTATGAAGGTTCAAAGGAGCTAAGTGGTTTTGTTTTTGAGAGTGTAGACAAGATTTAAAATATTATGCATTTCATTAACTAGAAAAATAAGAATCAAAAGTATATGGAAATAATACTGTAATAATCTAGGCTAGGCATATTTTTTGTCACAGGATATCTGCAGGAGTCTGACCTTTTTCAGTGGTCTCATGAATTTGCTACATGGCTCTTTGGGTTGTCTCCCACTACCATGCTTGGGTTCACATTGTGAAGTAGTACTAAGACACAAGCTGAACTGAAAAAAAAGAATTGAAAAGAAAAAAAAAAATGCTGCTAATGTCCAGCCTACAAGGGGGTTGGGCTAAATACCTTAAAAGGTTCCTTCTAACCCAAACCATTCTATAACTTCATGATTCTGTGTTCTAATCACTGTGATCCAACAGTCCAAGAGCACAAACTACAATTACTCCAAATTAAATGCAATGCCTCCGAAATATGCATAGTGTCAGCAGCAGGACCTCAGTACACCTAGTTTCAATCTACAAAATCCATTCATATTCATCATTAATTTAGTGTGGCTCATTCCATAGGACAGGACTAACCTCCTGCTGTCAAGTTCCTGGTGTAGCACAGAAACACGTTTACCTGCTGTGAGACAGCAGGTGAGATGTATATTCATGCCAGGTATAACTGTTCATTGACAGATTACACAGGACCTTACTGCACTTTTTTCAGGTTCCTTTCAGTTCTCTGTGTTATTATTTTTCCATACATGAGGATCACTACACATCTAAACAAACCCAATTAGGGACATTTTGCCCCTAGTTAGTTTTATTTATCACAGAATCTCAAAATATGCTGAGTTGGAAGGGAGAACTTGGACCATCAGCAAAGTACTTGAGACAGTTTTCTACTATCTTGTTTTCTGATTTGCTTTTGTAGAAGCCCTTTAATTTGTTTGATGGATAGACTAAGATCATTGGTAACCAATCTAAAAAATGACTAGGTGCTTAACATCCTCAAAAATCATGTTGTATTTATGGATATTCCATTATGTCAGCTGAAATCAGGCAGCATATGTACTTCTTTCCGAATATTGACCAGGCTCTGAGTGTACTCTGGCCAGTTGGCTGCACATTGAATCACGTGGTTGGACTGGCAATTTGGAGCAATCCACAAGGAAAATTTGGGGAGCTAAATGCTGGATAGGAAATTAAATAGCACTGCTGTAATCTGGCCTGCACCTTGAAGCAGTTTGGCTTTAGCCGCTCATGCAGAGGAGACAGTGTGTGAGAGGAACCTGATATCACCAGCAGTCACAGATGTGGAACTGACTTCAACTGGTCATGCATTTTCCTAAAATCCAGATAAGCATCAATGCACCACATGTCCTTTCAGGTCACACTTGTCCCAGACAAGATCTGTTTACCAAGAATGAGCAAAAAGTTGACACAGCAGGAGAGCATGCACATGAACTCCTCAGGGCATGCAGCATTATTGGTAACCTCCCCACAGAAAATCTGACGTAGAGCTATTATGAAAACAAAACAATTATTAGCAGCAATTAAGGGACATAGGGAGAGAATTATTCACACCAACAAAGCTACCTCTCAGGGCTTGTATAAGACAGTCATGAATCCTGCTAACTACAGCCAAATCAACAGAATGGCAACTGAAACTGGGAGCACAACAGGCAAGGGATCAAGCTGGAAAAACCAGGAGGAGGAGACTGGAGGAGGAGGAGGCAGGAGGCAGACTTGGAGAACACAGACCAGAAGGTCTCATGTAACACCACCAACAACATCTGAAATGTGTGAGTCTCACACACCTGTAAGAGTTTGTCCCATGCAGCCACCCCTGCAAGCCCCACAGTGGCTGTTAGCAAGTTGTGGTGGTGACTTTGTTTGCACCCTGGCAGAGAAGAGAAAGGATCTCACACCATTACATCATTTACTGTGGTAAATCCTGGGTGCCACAGTGGGTAGCTTTGCTTACTAGTTACCAGTGTCTGAAAGTGTCATGACTTGTCACAAGTGGGTAAAATAGCTACAAAATCAATGAGGAATTTGGAAACCCTGAAAGGGAAGAATTAGCAGAAGAAATGTAAATTGCAGAATAGATTCATTGCAGAAATTACAGGAAAATTATTTAAGTTGTGCAACAGCTTTTGGTCTATATAATATAGTAACTTTTTCATATTGATATATTCAATTTAAAATACAAAATTTGTTAGGGCATTTCTATACTGATCTACCCTATGTATATCATCAAGAACAAGTTAGATGACAGAAACCAGTTGAAACCATCAAGCAATTGGAGGCTTCTCAGATCTATATAGAAATGCAGCTAAATATTTGAAGCTGTAGCATAGTTCAGCTTTGTTGTATCATATCTTGAGAGCTATGAAATTTGCCTACTAGTCCTACTGAAAGCCATTTAAAAATTTTTGTTTAGTTGTGAAGTGAAGAAATGGAAAGATTTTGCCTTTTAGTCTGCTAACCGCAGTAAGTTTGGAAACTGAGAAAATTTGGTTCATATGTTCTGCAAACACACCATTCTGGATCAAACTCAGCACTTGTTATTTTAGGATTGATGGCAGTCATTCCCAAAGGCCCCCTCGAGTTGCATCTTGTACTAGCTTGGGAAGGAGACAATTCCTACTGTGAAGGAATAACCAAATGAATACAAATAAATGAGGTTAAAAGTCCAACCAGCCTTCTTACATGTGTCACAAGTTTTGTTTCTTTTCTTTGTTTTGCCTTGATTGTTTGGGAGACTGAAGAAGAGACGGATGAATCAATGTGGCTACACACGCACCAGTAAAGAAGAAAAGAAGAAGAAGGAAGAAAAGCCTCCTACTAGCCTGGTCATGACTGTCAGCCTAGGTTTTGCTGATGTAATGCCAAAACGGTGCCTGAAAGACTTATCTACGGGAAGGCAAAGATTTAGTCACACAGCTTTTTCCATACTCCCAAGACATTCAGAGTATCTCATGTCAAACCATGGATTATAACACCCTGACTGATGTCAGTTGTGCAGTGTGAAGGATAACAAATTTGGACTTTCAAATTAAGAATGTTTTCAGCAATGAAACATTAAAAATACTCCTGCTAAGCCGGTGCTTGAGTTGCCATAAATATTCTACCAACTCAGAAGTGAAATAACTTTTCTATAGCAATAGATCTGCATTTTAAGGTTTATTAATTGCCTGACCTTGTAGTTTCAGGGGTTTTATATGTCTCTCTAGACCATTATAAATCTTGGGAAATCAACAGTAAAATTAAAGTATGCTTAATTACTTGTGCTGTTTAGTCTTTTTCAAGTTACTTTTGTTTATTACTGAATTTCCAAAATGCCTTATGCTAAGACAGTTGTAAATCTTGTAAAATTAAAAGTAGCTGTCTAGACAGTCTTCTGAGGAAGCAGGTTCAACATATCTGAACTTCTTGGACATCTCTTTCTAAACAAAAGTATTTGGTATGATTTGTGGTTTTCTTCTTAATATCAGCTGGCCAATAACATTTTCTAGCAGTGGAACGTCTGACAATGAAACAAGGTATTTACCTTAGCCTTACTGTGTCCTATTTTTTTGCTTTCAGAACATGTCGTAAAAGCTGGTATCCTATTTTAATGAGAACTGTCAGGCTAATGGGACAAAGCTCTAACTGAAGAATTTTGGAAGGCCCATCAATATGTTAAGGATTAGTATTTTAAGTACAAGTACAATATATGTCCATTTTTTCTCATGATGTGTTCCTCTGTCTAAATGGCAAATGATCAGTTATCAATCATGATGATATTTATTGGTGAATTTATTCTGATTCCACTAGTCTTGAACTGAATACAGACATACTGAAGCAGGTATTGCAAGCAGTGCTACTAATTCCACTATCAACTGCTACCCAATGTGGTGTTATGAGAGAATAATGGAAAATGAAGGCTAAAAGAAGTACCAAACAATTAAAAAAAATTGAAGATGTATTTGTTGGCTTGGAGTAAACTAGGTTAGAATGTATCTGAAAGCATCTATTTATTTTAACTTTGAAAGCCATTCATGTCCCTCAAGTATATTGTATTGCATTACTGGACTGGAATCGCACTTGGTTTCAACTGTTCAGTATTCAGGAATGGGAGAAAAGCCAGAGACACCGTGTTTGATGAACATTTAGCACCAGAAGTGCTTGGGTTTTCTTGTATCATCCTTTTAAAATTTAAATATCACCTCACTGAGTCTAAGGGATTGTGTGATTAAGACATTACAATTCAAGTACACTGGCAACAGTTTCCAACTGAGGAGAGGGATTATCAAAGTGAATAAAGAGCAAAACATGTTGCTTGATGACACTACTATCGATTGTCTTCTGTTGCTAGGAAAAACCAAAACACATGAATGTGCTTGTCCAATTAAAGCCAAGGGCAGAAGCATAGCATTGCCTGAAATCATGCTCTATTTAGTCTCTGACTATGGCTTCTTTAAATGTTTTTTTAAAGTTTAGAGGTGTGGGTTAGTTAGGGTTTTGTTTTTTCCAGCTTCCATGATGGGACTTCCAATGCAGCCTGAGGCAGCTGGGCACTCAAGCGACAGTAAATGTCCATGAGATTGAAATTCCTTTCAAAATCCTACTGCAACTTTCTTTTTCATCTTCCCATTTGTTTTTAATACTCTGTAATTTTCATTGCAATTAGCCAGGTCACAGAGGAATCCAACCCCTCTCAGTGATTACCAAACAATAGGAAAAGCAATACAAATTTAATGACTTTGATGCCTGTTAGTAACTTTCCCATCTGTGTATCATTTTAAAGCACAGTATTTGTGGATTTATCATACCAAGAAGGGTGATTCAGGAAGTTTTTACATTATAGCAACTAAACAAATGAAAAGTCTCAGCAGGGTATGGAATATTATCAGAAAGGGAAAAAAAAGTACTCTTTGAAGGATTTAACTGGTTCTAGCTTTATGTTGTAAGATTTTGCACATATGTTCTCACAAAAGAGAAGGTAGTGTCAAAACAGCACATGAGGCTTAGGCAGCCTTACTGGGTTTGTGATGTTTTTGCCTGCAAACCAGTTACCTGCAATAAAACAATTTGGGGCTAGAAAGAATAATGCTGCAGTTGAAAAGCTGACAATGCCAGTGTCTATAATGATCTACTCCATAGCTAACTTCTCTGTAAAGGCACTACAACACAAAGTATTCAGGCTTCTTCAGTTCCTGCAACATCACACAGCCTTTTTCCAAACCACTACTGTATATAACTTTTTGTGTGTTATATCCATAAACTTAAATAAATAAAAAAGTAAAATACAACAATATTCTCTGAATGTCCTCTCATGAGGCAAGACAGGCCCATACAGGGAAGTTATAAGAGCCATGTAAACATTAAATTGCTACTCTTTTTATAGATCCTCTTTACCAGGTTGCTTAGAGGTACTCTTGTATAAGCTGGATTTTGTTCCACAGTCTTAAATCCTGCATTTAAAAGTTAAGCGTAGAACCAGTATGAGAATACTCCTGTGATCACTTGCACATCTTGGATCATATTTTTCACTACCACCAGAAGAATAAGACACAGAGCCAAGTTCTATTCTCAGTTACTGGTGTAAATCCAAAGTATCCTCATCAAAACCAGTGAACTTATTCCAGATTTACACTCCTGGGCCTAAAGCAGAGTTCAAGTTGTCTTTTTTTAATATTCTTTGGTTAAGAAGAATGTCTGGCTTTCCAGAACTCAGAAACTGTGAGTCTCTGTTCTGCCAGCTTAAAGATAAAAAAATCAGATTCTTTTGTATTCTTTTCCTGAACACAGATAGAGTGAAGTTAAATTGACTTCAGCTCCCACACTCCTGTTGCCAGAAAATAGGAGTGTGTTAACAAATGTCTTTCTGTCCAAGTGCATCCATTACTATTATTTCAACTCCCCAAGCAATTCAAGTAGTTCTTTTTGTACTTCAAGGTTGACTCTTGTGGAGAAGTTGCAGCCTGGTTTCTCTATCTGTCCCATATTCTACCCAAATACTGAGTTTGGTGTGTCTTAAATCCTGTAGCATAATAATTGTGCTTCCTGGTTGTATGAGTGCAGTACATCCATAGGTAGTCCCATAAGTTACACAGGAGGCATTTCTTTTCCTGCTCTTGATCAGAATATACAGGGAAAGTGCTCAACTTAGAAAGTAACCTTAGAAAGAATTATCATTACATAATTCCTACTAGATAAGAGAATCAGTGAATAGAAGAACCTAGAATTTCCCTCTGCCCTATTTTCTTTCACCAAAATACGTGTATAGAAATGAGAACTTGGAAAAGCTTGCAGAGATTTAAAAAATCATCTCAGGCATCCAGCCACAAAAAAATCTGTCTGTGGGACGTGACAGTACAGGCTAGCCTAGAACAAAACTATCTCGTTGCTGATGCAGGTCAAAAAGTTATTGGAATACAATAGTGAATCGAGAATCTGTAATATTCAGCAAAGTGATCAGACCAGACAGCAAAGATGCGCTGGTCTGCCGGCTACAAAAGCATGTTGGATCAGCACAGAAGCTGGATCAATCAGAGAGAATTGCTTATGACTGTAAGGGAAATAGGAAGACAAAGTATTAATCTATGCAAGCCAATATAAATAAAGAGCAGATAATTATAATGTGCCTGTACCTAGCACAGAGGATTTAATGTCATGTGAAAAGAAGCATTGGGCATTTTAAATGGGATTGTCTACTACTGTGGGAAAGACCAGTGGAGGAATAGCACCACAAACCAATATACCAGCAAATTCTAAGTTACCAGAGCCCTTGAATGCTCTTCCTCCATCAAATAGTGCCTGTCTGCCAGTTAGGACTGAGGACTGTAGCTGGAGATTTGGACTGTTTTTCAAAAACATGTTTTTATATTACCTGAACAACTATAAAAAAATCCTCCTTTCTAGAGGGGTGAACTGTAGAATATGGTGTCCTGCCAAGGTCACTGAAGAATATTAATAGCAAATGGCTAACTGCTGTGCAACTGACAACACTAAATTAGCAAGAGGACTAAGGGGAATGACATAGGAGTGTTATTTGGAAGCCATCTTCTGAGGAATTAAAAAGGCATTCTTCATAGAGGAAGAAAACATATGTGTTTTAACAGGAAAATGCTACTATTTTCTAGAATGTAGCCTCCTGTTTAAGCAAGTTCTTTGTGGTGGAGATAGAATTCAATGGGGCAGAGGCTGTTATTCCAGGCCAGGTAGCAGGAAGAGCAAACCACATGTGTCAAGAACCACTGTGGAGGTTAATGAGGCAAGGAGAAGGGGGGAACCAGAACTGCAGGACTTTCTGATGGCATGCACATCATTCTGTGGAAAATTCAAATAAGGGAGCAACACCCATCCAAGCAACTAGCAATTGCATCTCATATTCCAAAATAGCTCAGTAAATTAAGGGCAATTTTTTCATTATTCTAGAAGGAAAATTATATTCTCCAGTTTAGATTTAAGGCAGGACTGCACTGCAGCCAGCTTGCAGGCTGGGTCTGCCCATAAGGCAGTCTCTGCTGCCCACTAGGGATGAGGGAGCTTTCCACTGCTAACTTCCCAGCTGGTGCCAGTCAGATTATTTGCATCTCCTGGCTGCTGGCCGGCCTAGAAGGAAGTTCTGCCACATACTGGCCCTGACAGAGGACTCCTATCTCTTGGTTGGCTGCTTCCCTCAGATTCTTCTCCCTTCTTATCCCTCCTGGGGATAACATCACACTGCGTCTCACAGCCTGAGATAATCAGAGAAAGGGGAGAGAGAAGGCACTGGAGTGAGTGAATGAAGCTGGAAGGGTAGGAGGAGGTGTTTGGATGTGTGTTAGGAAGTAAAACTTATTAGCAGTCTCTGAGCTCATTTGAGTTGTAGCCTTCTGCAATAAAAATTCATTGAAGAGGAAAAGGTGAAAACCATTTCCTGCGTCATGAGAATTCTTTCATCTCTGTACCATGGCCAGGCTGGTGTGAGGGAGAGACGGATGTTGCATGGTAGTCAGACAACACCTCCGGTACAGGAGCTCTTCAGAGCTGCACACAGCAGCCAGAGGCACTGCGTGGTACAGAACAAGGGCAAGGAAAATGTTTCAACCAATTCTTTTTCAGGTATATGAAAGACATGGGTTTTGAGTAATTCCAAAGAGAGAGGTCAGATATCTTAAAGTATCAATGCTGCCTGGTTCCAGGTGAGACAAGTGGAAACAGGAGAATGCAAAAACCTGAAACATAGATCAATATTTGTGTTTCATTTTTGGGAAAGGAAACTGAGGTTTACATTCCCACATAATCGGCAAGGGAAGCTGATCAAGTTCTTGCAGGAGCAGCAAGTTTCTTCAGTGAGGAGTTCAGACTACACCTGAAGGGATTAACAAACAACAAATTCAGAAGACAGATCCAGCTACCTACCTTGTTGACAAAGCACTCTTGGGTTTGTTTGTTGGCTGGTTGACAGGTGCGTTTTTTCTTCATTTTATTTGTTGCATAAGTACAGAGATGCAATTTTTAACAAATAAGGGAGTGATAGCATGACAGACCCAGGTGAGGGTAAAAGGTAGGTCCCCTCTAGCACAGAGATTCCCAAAAGACAGCTGCAATCCTCAGGACTTAAGTGGGTGGTCAGAGGCTTGCACTGACTGTCCTGATGGATCCTGGAGGCTTCAGTGTGTACTCCGAACTCCAACTCAGTTTATGCTTTTATATTAACCCCAAGAAACTTCAACTAGGTCTGCCACATGGGCATTTCTAGGACTGGGCAACAGTCTAGCACAGTCACAGCAGCTGGGAGAACAAAAGGACCAGGCATCTGGTTTCATACACGGCCTTGTGGGGTCTGGAGCAGAGGAGAAAGGGAATGGGAAAGCCTTTAGATAGAAAACCTTGGGAACCCCCACTTTAATGAATTTGCTCTTTACAGAGGAAAATGTTCACCGACTCAGGAAGCAACCTTCAGAGGAGGTTCCTCCCAGAGGGGATTGAAGAGGATCTAGCAGTGGGTGAGGAGCTGCCTCTGCACTGCTGCCTGAAATAAGTACATGTTTCCAAGCTCATGCTCACATCCCTGTACCAGGGACTTTGCTGGCTGGGACAAAGGCACCTAGAAGGAGAGGTCACACAGTACAGCCTGCCACCAGCTTGCCAAATGTGTTTCACAGTGTTTAAGGCCAGCCATTATTTAATATCTGCTGCCAGGAGCCACCTTGTCTGTGCTGACATCATCTGGTCAGGTTTTCTGCACTTTCTAGCAGAAACTATGACACACTCCAGCAAGAATAGATACCTAAAGCCAAGAAACAGACTGTATAACTCAGGCCCCCAGATGGGTTTGAATAATTTATTACTAATTCAGCTTCATTTTTACAACTTTTGGAATAATGTTTTTTTGACTAAAACTTCCATAGTAGCATTTTTCTAACAGAAGCTTAAACTGTATTATTTTCCTATGCTAACTTTATAGAAATTTATTTCAAAATAATGGCAGAAAAAGTGTAAATTAATCAAATAAAAATAACAACCTTATATTGGTCTTTCTTCTAAACCAGAAGATATTATTTAGTGATAGTAAAAATAGTGATGTGAGGACAGAATGAACTCTTCCTAACTCCTTAAAAATCCCTAAGCCCAACAAAGTTGGATTTTCTTTTGTGGTGTTTAAAATTGTCCCTGGATCTCTAATGACTCAAAACCAGATTGTCTCTTTAAAATCCAGGTCTCATTTTTTTTCCTAATATCATTTATCATAATAGCTTTATACATACTGTTTTCCCTCTTACACTGGACAAAGATTAGAAAATTTGTCCAGCGTTTTCAGTTAACTATTTTTTTATAATGAAATCATAACTTTTATGACTTTATAAACTGGGTAATAGCAGTGCTATGTCACTCTTCATATGTAATTGTCCGTATGAGAAAAATGCTTTTTCCTGTGTTGTGATGTTTTGCAATATTAATAAAAACTTTTCAAAATTGTCAGAGGATCATTTTTATTATAAATACAAAGAATTACTTTTTGCTAATAACCAAGATGGTTTAACTAGAAATTTCACTGTAAATAACTCTCACCGGACAAAAAAAAGAAAAAGAGACAAAGAAGAGGGTTCAAATATGGCAAAAATAGATTTCTGAATTCTAATGGCAAGAGAGCTCATGTGTTTGTCAGGGGTACATGCTCAAAGACCCAACAATCTGGATTTTTATTCACAAGGTCAGTGTCTGCATCTATATTGTCTTTTACGCTGTAGTTCCACAAGCAGCCTGTTGTGGCACAAGGTAATAATACTTTTGTTTAAATGAATGGTCTCTCTCTGTCCTCCAGTAAACATTCACCCCGGTTACTCAAATTTGTAGGTGTAAGGTTGTATACGAAGTCAATCAAACATCTCACAAACACACATATTCCTTTGAAACATGACACTTTGGGTCTCCAGTGGGCAGCTATAAAACACTGGGAAAAAAATGAAAATGGGATAGAGCACAATAGGTTCAGCAAGACACACCAGTCAAAATTCACCTCATTAATTGTCCAGCTTCAAGTCTTTTCTATAAACAGTTCTCTCTGCATAGTAATCTTACTGTGCTATACTGCTGCGTGTTTTTACATGCACTTCACAATGGACATAAAAACTAAAGAAAAGTACAGTGGGATTGCAAAGAACAGCCTGTAAGAGCGGTGATAATCTGTGGAATTCATTGCCTACAGTTGTTAAAGATTCTAAATCTGTTTCTCATTTGAAGTTTTATTTGAAGTTTAATGTTTTGGATATGTCTTTTAAAAATATATATATGTGTTTGCACTTGCTTCCAGGGTTACCTGTATTTTATTTTTTAAAATAGATTAACATTAAATGCCTGCAGACTGATCTAAAAGTCACTGAAATTAATGGAAAACCTCCCAATGACTTCATTGGTCTTTGGATCACATCTTTAGGGAATTCTGTTCTTACAGATTGAGATGATCAGGCCCTTGTAGAGCATAAATCAGTACTGACGTCTGTACAGTCAGAGGGATTTATAATACCTGAATAAATGAACCCCCCTCCTGTGAGCCCAGTTTTCCAAAACACGAATCACTGTAATCACCTTGTATTTTAGCCATACATTATTTTGCAATGGACCACAAGAGGGCTTTGAGAAACAACTACAAAATTTGTTAAGACCTGCCAAAGTTGACTAGAGGTAGTCTTTTGGATACCCTGCTGAGCTTCTGTGTCTGATCACTGTAGCTTAAAAGGGCTATCTTTTCATTCTGGAGTTGTATAGAGAATAAACTAAGCACTTTGTCCCAGTCATCAGCATAGATATAATTTCTGTTGCTGTGTAGCTCTGATTTATCCAGAAAGACTTTAGAATAACCTTCACTCTACGTATGTATATGTAATAGAAAGAAAAAAAAAATCAAAAAGAAAGGAAAAGCAAAAGATTTTCATTTTCTATCTATTTTAACATTTTTTAAATCTATATTAAAAATTCTCTTTTAAAATGTGATTTTATTACTGGGGTTTTTAAAGACAGAAACTTGGAACTTCACAGTGCAGCTTAGCTACTTTTATAACTGAAAAAGAATACCAGAAAGAGAGATGACATGCATTATTTAATTTCAGAAGTAAATAAAGGCATTTCAGAAATAAAAACATTTCAGATGAACCTATATTAATTTAACCCTTTCTGCTGCTTATGTATGACAACCCCTAAAATAAGGACTTAAAATAAGAATAAACAAACTGATTTTTGTGTTAATAATGCTGTCCATTTTTGTGTTTGTAAAACACAACAGTAATTTTGAATAATAATTTTAGAGTGTACCACACATATATTAGCTCTTTTCTTGCCCAAGTAGTTTTGGGTGTATGTTCTGTTCATCTAAATGTAAACAGTAAAAATTAGATTACCGAGATGGAGAAACAGTGTTATGTGTTTTACCTGATAGTCTTTAAAATATTGTACTTTTGCTCACACACAAAAAGAAAAAAACCACCCCACCACCCCCCACCCCAAAAAAATGCTATTCAAGCTTTGAGATATGTTGAAATATGGCTACAATGGGGAACTTCTATAATGGCACAGACATTTTATTTCTGCTTTAGTCTAATTAAATTGGAAAATGTCTTTGTTGTGTAGCCCATATATTAAACCTTTTACATTTACAGAAGTGAAGTAATTTTCCAGGAAAAAAAAAAAGAAAGACAAACTGTGGACTATGTAAGATGATAACCTTTTGAAAGGACAAACCTTCAGTTCTTCAGCAGAAGATTTGATTCACAGCACCACAATGGTTGACAGTTTTTCATTACAGTGGTTAATCTACATGAGACCTGTCACAATCAATCATGCTTAGAAACTGGAACATTCTTCAAGTTAACAAACCACTTCTTCAGTTTAAAGGCCTGATCTAAAATCAGACTTCCCCCTGATCAGTATTAGAAGATGTTGAAGTTTTGGTGACGTATTTTGCAAACTTCACTTACTTATCACTGGATGAGAACAGACTGAGGGAAATGGAAAAAAATTATGGTCTTGATCGCAAAAGGATCTTTGGATTTTACATTTAAAGTGATATATCCCTGGTCAGCAGCTCAGTAGTAAAAGCAGAGTGACTTGCCCTAAATTTCCCCATTTTTTTCGTCTCTTAGGTATACAACAGGGAACTCAATCATCATGAAGATGAATTTGACAAGAAGGGTGTATTGCATTAGTGGGCACTTGCTTTGACAAAACTTTTAGCTTTTAGAAGTGTCAGGGGACACTGACAGTGGCAGGGAGTGCAAGCAGATACAAAATCAGGCCCACTAATAGGCATGAGGTTCTGGAAACTGTCACTTTCTACAACAACCTGAAAGAAACTTGTAGCCAGGTGAGTGCCAGCCTCTTTTCCCAGTCAACCAGCAACAGGACAAGAGGGCAAAGTCTTAAGCTATGCCAGGGGTGGTTTAGGTTGGACATAGGAAGAAATTCTTCACAGAAAGGGTGATTAGGTATTGGAATGTGTTACCCAGGGAGGTGGTGGAGTCCATCTCAGAGGTTTTTTACAGGTCTGAACACCACGAATGGCTCACAGAGAATGGTGCTTTAAGCATTCGCTTCATCTTTGACAGCATGAAATTCTACCAACTGTTGCCTTAGAGCTTTTGATTTTTTTAATTTTTATAGATTTTAAAGTAGCTGTATTATCCCTCACCCTTAAGCACAGCAGTTTACACATTTTTCTAACACTCTTACCCCCTTCCCATATCAAAATTTTGCTAAGTCCATCAGTTGTTTAGTCTTCCTTTCAATGTAAATTTGCAGAAAGCACCCTAACACCTGCCCCAAGAATGTAAACACGGGCACAGCGACCTGCAGACCCAGAACTCTGGAAGGCCTCCAAAGGCTGGACGTGTTCTGATGAAGAGGAAGATGCTGAAAGAGGGGTCCCAAACTCCCTCAGACTCAATTCCTGAAGGGGCAGAATGGGGAGGCGGATAGACCTGGGGTTGGATAGGTTAACACCTTAAATTGTGGAACTCCCTGGACACGAGGTACGTGCGATGGATGTATTCTTTCTGCTTTCTTATCTTATCTTATACTCTAATTTGGCCCGGAGTCTCTTTTTCAGCGGACTCTTAAGGCAACACAACAGTGGTAAGAAACCTTGAGCCAGCAATTATAAAAAATTGACCTATAGAAAAGTCAAGGTCTTTGTGATAGGTGGGGTCTAAAGCCGTCTTCCCAGTTAATACTGAAGGAGCAGTGAAGGTGAATGGGAGTCTCTGGGATATTCATGCTGAGTCCAGGAAGCAACAGGCATTGGTGTACAAGGCATTTGGGACCAGCTCAGAAGAGCTACTCAGAATGCTGCACTGCACCAGGAACCCCTGCTGGCATCATGCAGAGGAGAAGTGCCTACCATGTATCTTCCAGAATAACCTCTGTCCTGTGCTGTAGATTACAGTATTTCAAGAGAAACTGCTCAGAATGGCCCTTTTCCCTGCAGCTTCACTTCTTAGAATTGACTGTATGTAAAAAAGATGAAACAAAGTATAAAAAAAATTGAAGATACCAGCTCAAATGTTAATAAACCCGCAAAATATAACTTTTTTGCATAAGGTAAAATGAAATTATAATAATTCACCTTTTGAATTATGACAACTGCTTGGTTTCCTAGGCAAATATTTCAGGATGCTGACCCTTAAACTATGCAACCCAGTTCAGCAAAACGCCATAGCACATGCTATAAATTTGGCTATTATTAAATACCTATTGGCTAAGAGGATTGAGCCTTTAATTTCCTTCTATTGTCTCAAATATTAGTTTTATAGGACACTTTTTTATAAACAATATTTTATTCACCTTCACCTTGTGGAGTTTTTTTTGAAAAGTCAGCAGTTTCCATTTTCCTAGACTATCAGATCCTGAATGTACCAAATAATTATTTTTTAAGAACACATATTATCCATACCTGGACTTCCTTTGACAGAAAGATTGATATTCCACTTAAAACTTAATTTATGCATGATACCACACGTCATTAAACTGGGAGAGAAGATGCAATTGCTGGATAGACATAAAAAGGTGAGCTTAACAGACACAAAGAACACAGGGTCTATCAAGACGAAGCCCTTAGTAGAGCAGAAAAATTTAATTAAATTGCCTAAAGACCATTTTGGCTCATTTTTTGAAACACATATTTAATGGTAAGAAACTTGACAGCTGGAAGGTAACAGGCCTTTGTTAAAAATTTAATACTTTTGCCATTTCCAAATCACTCCTAAGCAGCCTTATATACACACTGTGTCTTCTAGTTTAAGGTTTTATAAAGTATGCTAATTCTTCCTTTTCCTTCTTTTTAAAACATATTTCATTGTTTTCATCTTGCATCCTGTCTCAGTTGCACCAAACCCCTATTCAAATCCTTTTGACAACCTCTGTCCTTCCCAGTTACTTGGTTTTCTGTCAGTGAAGGACACTTTGCTTGGACTGGAGACTCATTATTGGTCTTGCTTCCCTATTAGACTCCACTTTCATTTTAAGGTGAGCACCATTAAAACATTTCATGATAACGTCAGTGCTCATCAGAGGTGTTCCTAATTGCATCCTCCTCTTGGCAGACATCACTGACTGAATGCTGCTCAGCTCCTTACACTTTCTGTCTTATCGACAGCAAAATGTCAGTGATGGTGCAATATACTGTCATAAATTGAAAGCTTTAGGTGCTTCCCCTCTGTAGAGATGGGAATATCTTTGCAAGACAGTCTCTTTCAGCCTCCAAAAAGAGTGAAAAATCAGGACTTTTCAGGAAGTCAAAGATCCCTGAGGTACAGGCTTTGGCCATGTGTTTAAATAAGAAACCCCATATTGTTCAAAAGACAGGAGTGAATACAGCCCATGTGTAAAGCAGGAGAGGGACTGGGGAGGCTTCACAATTTTGTGTTTGCACCCATTTCACATGAGTCAGGACCATGGGCTGGATTGTCAGTTCTTTCAGACTCCAGAGCAGCTCAGCAGATCCAGAGCAAAGAACAGGAGAATGAGGCACACGGCTCATGCAGACTGTTCCTGATTTTTTGCTAATCTGAAAAAGTGAAATTCTACCATTATTATGACTAGTTCTGACACTGATTCTTCTCAGGGAGTTTCCAGTTCAGTACCACTTGCAAGGTACCTGCTATCTCAGTACACACTTGTCAGGACTGCTCATCATGAAGAAAAGAGTAAGCCCTTAGGGGAGCAAAATAAGGCTTTGTGCATGCCAGTGAAGATGTCAGTGCAGATGAATGCTGGTACCTTGTGGTCAGGAATGAACAGGCATCCATCACAAGTGTAATTGTGTTGGCTTCACCTTTCCCAGAAGCTGTTGCCCAGGGCTAGAGATGTCACAATATCTTTAGAAAAGGGAGATGCAAATGGTATAATCATCAGACTGAAGATATTTTGAGATAGGTTTCTCAAATCTGAACAATATCTCAAATCTCTCAGGATTCTATTTCTTTGATTTTATTTTTTTAATATTTTCCCCTATAGTCAGATTATTCTAATCTTTGTCTCAACAACTTAATGCAATGAAAGAAGCAATTTGAGGATTGTGACTAATTGCTGTAGTTTTTCTTATGTCAGATATTGAAGTAATATAAAAATCACACAAAAGAAAGAGCATGATTTCATGTTATAAAACTTTGCAGAATGAACCTTACTTAGTGACTGAAAAAGCAAAGGTTAAAACACCCACCATTCATTTCTCTTTGACCAGAAAATATTTAGCAGATGTTTTTCAGCTTCTACAGGAAGACTGGCAAATTTACTCTTTAGGGAAAGGTGCAGATGTGCATGCATACATGAAACCTCTGCTCTGGCTTCACCTGAGTCTGATTATTTATATGGGAGAGAAACACATAAACTAAAAAGGTAAAGTTGTAAATAGCTCTAGTTCTTTAAATTGCAGAGCACTGTATATAAGTCACCTTAAAATTAGTGTATACTGAGAAATGTCTGTAAATTAAAAGGTAGATCACTGTTATTTTCCATAAGACTGTGGGGAGTCAAGGTCTTCCATTTATCTTCAGGATTCATTAATATTTCATACTCCTGCTCTCAGACAGGAAAGAGTGAGAAGATACTTATATAAATTAAGAGTTACCATGGTTATCAACATCCAAAAAATACTTTAGAAGGCTAAACAAATCTGTTACTACTAGAAATTAGGGTGAAACTTTTCTGGTATAATCTCCTACACTTATAAATCTATTTTCAGTTTTCCATACATTCATTTGAAGTAACTGATATGACTCATCATCAGAAACAGGATATTAGTTAGACAGACTATGAGCTGGTTCTCACTCATACCTTGTCAGCTCATTTACTTGAGTGGACTTGCAGAGATTAAGATAACATTTCCTATTTGGTCTTCATATAAGTCTACGATCATGTAATCTACCCATGTTCTTCTGTTTGCCCTCTATAGTATGATGGTTGTTACCACCCTTCTGGCTGGAAAATTAAAATCTGTAAGTGAACGGTGAGATATCAAGACAATCATGTTCATACATATCTCAAGGTAAATAAGGTAGATAAAATACTCATTAAATAAAATGTAAGAGCAACAAAGAAAGGCAAATGTTGGCCCACCCCATCTGAATGATTCATCCAAAGCTGATCAAATCTGAATGATTCATTCAGTGATATAATCCTTGCCATGAAGTAGTCATAAAAGTGCTAGCAATAATTAGCCATGGGGTTGATGCATACTGAATTAACAAGCCCTCCATCCTGGGGTTCTTCTAGTCAAGGGAAAAGATTTATGTTGCCTGTTTTAGCTATTTTTTGTCATAAATAACACCAGTTCATTATATTAAAAAGAAGGCTTAGAAAGTAAAGAATGAGGTCCATAAGAGCCACATGCTGAATGAAGACCAGCCTGATCTAGCCAGACTATATAAATGGGGTGTATCTTGCACCCTGTATCTCCCTAGGACTAAGCTGGTATAACCTTTCAGGTCCCACAGTAGAATGCCCTCTTCTGCATAACTCAGAAAGTCTCATGAGATCATCAAGTCCAAAGTCCTCTTTAAAGCAGAGCTGACACCAAATTCAAAAAAGGTTACTTATGGCTTTGATTCTTAAGGTCTTGAAAACAGAGCTCCACTTTTAACCAGCTCCCTGAAAAAGAATAAACCTTTAACCATGGTAATCTAAAACTTCTTTTTCTAAAATCAAGGATAGATCCAGACTGTTTTTCAAAAGGTGGCGGCATCTATAATCTGTCAACCGGTGTATCCTGGCCACTCAGATAAGGCACAGACAACTAATTGGACCTTAGGGCATCATCTTGTCATTAATTAGTCACAAGGTCGCTTGAAGAATTTTCTGCTAACAGTTTAGAGAACTTAATAGAATGGTTCATAGAGCCATAGAATCATAGAATCATAGAATCATCTGGGTTGGAAAAGACCTCCAAGATCATCAAGTCCAACACTGCGATGATTACTAGACCATGGCACTAAGTCCCATATCCATCTCATCTTAAAAACCTCCAGGGATGGAGGATGCCCTCCCTGGGCAGCCCATTCTAATGTCTCATTACTCTGTCTGTAAAAACTTTTTTCCTAATATTCAACCTAAACCTCCCCCGGCACATTTTAAGACTGTGCCCTCTTGTCCTACTGCTGATTGCCTGGGAGAAGAGACCAATGCCCACCTGGCTACAACCTCCTTTCAGGGAGTTGTAGCTAGTGAGGTCTCCCCTGAGCCTCCTCTTCTCCACACTAAACAAAACCAGTTCCCTCAGCCTCTCCTCAAGTGCTCAAGTCCATTCACCAGCCTTGTTGCTCTTCTCTGGATCTACTTCAGCACCTCCATATCCTTCCTGAACTGAGGGGCCCAGAACTGGACACAGGACTCCAGGTGTGGCCTCACCAGCACTGAATACAGGGGAAGAACCACTTCCCTGGTCCTGTTGGCCACACTGTTCCTGATACAGGCCAGGATGCCATTGGTCTTCTTAGCCACCTGGGCACACTGCTGGCTAATGTTCAACTTGTTGTCAATCCAAACTCCCAAGTTCCTTTCTGTCTGGCTGCTCTCCAGCCACTCTGTGCCCAGTCTGTAGCACTGCAGTGGGTTGTTGTGGCCAAAGTGGAGGACCCGGCACTTGGCCTTGTTGAACCTCATCCCACTGGAATCAGCCCATCTCTCCAGCTTGTCCAGGTCCCTCTGAGGAGCCCTCCTGCCTTCCAGCAGATCAACACGCCCCCTCCAACTTGGTATCATCTGCAAATTTGCTAATGGTACACTCAATCCCTTCATCCACATCATCAATAAAGATATTAACAATACTGATCCGTGGGGGACACCAGTAGTTGGTGGTGCTGCCAACTGGATACAGCACTATTCACCACCACTCTCTGGGCCTGGCCATCCAGCCAGATCTTAACCCAGTAGAGAGTGCCCCTGTCCAAGCCGTGGGCTGCAGCTTTTTCAGGAGTATGCTGTGGGACATGGTGTCAAAGTCTTGACAGACCACGTCCACAGCTTTCCCCTCATCCACCAGGTGGGTCACCTGATCATAGAAGGAGATCAGGTTGGTCAAACAGGACCTACCCTTCCCAAACCTGTGCTGGCTGAGTCTGATCCCTTGTCCATCCTGTAGGTGCTGTGTGATTGCACTTAGGATGATCTGATCCATAACCTTGCCAGGCACTGAGGTCAGGCTGAAAGGCCTGTAGTTTCCCGCATCCTCCTTCCAGTCCTTTTTGTGGATTGGTATGACATTTGCCAACTTCCAATCATCTGGGACCTCCCCAGTGAGCCTGGACTGCTTGTAAATGATGGAGAGCAGCTTGGGGAGCTCTTCTCCCAGCTCCCTCATCACCCTGGGATCTTTTTAAATTAGAAACAAGTAGTGGAAACTCTATTCAGAATGGAATGAGAGTCAAGTATGTAGTTAAAATGACAAAAAACCTTTCTAACCTATCTGATGTTGTGGAGGATGCAGCTAAATGAAGGCTTACCTCATACTGACTTTGTTTCTCAGACTCTACTTCAGGATGCACTACTAACCTCTGTCACATATGGGATACTGGGACAAATGAAACTGTAGTCTTAACTGAAAACAGTTGTGATATTCTCCTGCATTTTCCTCAGAAAACATAGACAATTTTTACAGTTACTTTATTTTATTGTTTTCCACATTATTAATACTACTTAACTGTTATGATGACAAAACAAAAAAAATTCACCTGCCTGTGCTACAGTACATCTCAGAAGACAGTAAGCTTGTCAGTTGTTGTAGTAGCCTTTGTAGGTTCTGCAGTATTTTGTATATAAGTAGAAAGAAAAGAGAAAGAAATAAAGAAAATAAAGTTGGCTGTGTAAGTAAGCCATTCATAATGGTGTATAGCTATTTGTAAGCTGGTTTTCTGAGTTTTAGAATTGTGCAAGATAAAGGACACAGGTTTTAAGACAATAATTAATAAGAAATGGAACACTTGGAACATATATGTAAGAACTCTATTTTTTGTCATTGTATGAAATCCAAATTTTCTGTGTTATAAAAAGAGATGAAAAGCTTTGGTTCATAAATCAAAAAAAAAAAAGTGTGATGAAGGTAGAAGAAATTCCATATATACTCTTAAGTGGCAATTCATTAAATGCCTCAAGTTGATTTTTTTCATAGTTCAGTGGTAGCTCAGCCTGCCTCACATTATTAACATTTGTAAATATCCTGAAACTCTTTTTTCTGGTAGATTAAAAATTTTTAGATGAGGAAGAACTGTCCTTGTCTTACAGACAAGCCAAACCCTTTTCCTGTCTTTATTGTGGTGAATGGTTAAGATTGCTGTCTGACCACAGCAAACTGTGATTAATAATGACCTTTGGCTATAAAAGACCCCCCCACATACTTAAGAACAACAGTACTCAGCTTGAGGAGTGCTCTGAATGAGTAATGCATATTTGATAACTCTTGTGTTCCTTACAATGCTGAGAATGCTTTATTGAATGTTCCCAAGTTATATCTCCTTGTATGAAACTAGCCTGTGGGATTCAATGAAAACGTTTTTGGGCAAAGGAAGCAGCCCAGTTATTGCCAATAATTGTTGGATACAAGACAAAAAGTGCTAATAGTAACTTGAAATCTAAATAAAGTAAATTTGTGATATTTGTTGAAAAATCTGTCTGAACCTTGCTTCAAAAATATTAAAGCATTTTACCCATGTCAGTTTTTTTGTTGTGCTCAGATACACACCGACTGTTGCAGTGTAGGAGGGAGTCTTCAAAATTGCCTGGTAAATGGCACAGTGACTGTTAATATAATGTATGAAATCACAGATATCGGGGATCTGTGCGCAGTAAAAAATCCCTTTTTTTTAGTAACAATTAGTAAGAGGCAAGAGCTCTAAATAAGGATAACGTTCTCACTGTCTACTGCAGAGTGACTCCAGCCAGCATCAGCAAGAGAAAGCCTTCACTCTGTGCCTCCCATCAGCCTGCTGGTCATTTGTCCTTAGCATGAAGTCCCTCACCATTTCGTATGCCTGTGTTGAACAGCAATTTTGCATCTTGGTAAGTGTGAAAAAAGGAAAGTACATTAACCTATTTGGATAAGGTTACTGTGCTTTACACCACTCAGCTTTTACTGGAGGGAAGAAGGAAGGGTGTCTGCCATTTTTGGGTAACTGGGATACGATGTCCTTGCCCCTCCTTTTGCTACTGATGTATTCGTAGAAGAACTTCTTGTTATCCCTAACAGAAATGGCTAGATTGAGTTTAAATTGTGCCTTTGTCTCTCTAATTTTCTTTCTACGTGACCTAACTATATTCTTAAACTCTTCATGAGTAGACAGCTCTTTTTTCCATAGTCAGTAAGCTCTCTTTTTTCCCCTAATTTCCTTCAAAATCTCCCTGTTCAGCCAGGCTGACCGCCTTCCCTGTTGGCTCGCCTTTTGGTAGATGAATAGAGATAGAAGCATAAAGTGGAGCCAGGACATAATCTGCTGGCACCTAAATTCAACTTCATTTTTTTCCCAGAGGTTCAGAGAGGCTTGTCAAGGACTGGAATAACTTCCACTCCCCACATCTTTGACTTCCACAATCTCCTCCTCCTCTCATGAAACTTTCTGACTTGAAGGACGAGGCAGCATTGCTTTCCCTCTGTTCCTATATCTTGATGCTTGTGTTATTTCTGCCTCACAACAGTTTCCTCGAAGTCCTGGAAAAAGTAAGCTTAATCCTTGCCTTGGATTCATGCCACTTATCCCATTCAGAAATGATTGCTGCACATCAATAAGAAATGCTTTGCTTTAGTTAGCAACTAAAAAATAGTCTAAATTTTATATGAAATAGAAAGTGATGTTCATCTTCCATAAAACATAACAAAAATTCAGGTGTATAACATGAATTCTGAAAAACTGTGACTAGAAAGGAATAAAAATCACCATTAGTACTAAAATATGATTGAAAGCAAGCAGATAGCAAGCAGATATTCAATTCTCATTTGACACTATAATTAAGAAATAGTAATGTATATTTAGTCTCAACATTCCCTCTTCCTTCATAGAAAATGAGTAAAGAAATTTTTTCTCTCAGACACCAAAATCTTCTTTTTAACAGGAAGAAACTAACTTCACAGCTCATCCTGATTAAACCAAGCTGAAAACCAAATTTTAAAGTCTAAAAAAAACAAATACAACTATTTCTCTTAGAGTTTACAATAGCGTCATCTTTTAAAAAAACTCTAGAAATGAACTGCTGGATTCTAGTTTTTAATTTCACATGCATAACAGCATCACAAAAAGCCACTGCATTTGAGCTACATAAAAAACCTCTTCATTAGCTAATGGGGGGCCCCCTGGTGATCTAGTGGTTAGGATGTGGTGCTCTCACCACCGCGGCCCAGGTTCGATTCCCGGTCAGGGGACTTCCCCGGGCAGATGGAGCTCGTCAGCCCTGTAAGGCCATCCATCTAAGAGAAGGTCACTCTAAACAAACCTACGTCCTGAGGACCTCGATGCCACTGTCCGAGCTCACTCGGCCCCAGCAGATGAACCTCAGGATTAAAGGGTGGGCTCAGTTCAGCGCACACTGTGTCTCACCTAAAAAATCCACTGCACAGGCTTGAAGGGTAATGACCTTTCCCAAATCCTCATTCGCGAAGACTGGCCATGATGATTAGCTAATGGACAAATATAAAACCAGATTTTGTTCATTGTACACAACTAATATTACCTTGAGCCTATCTTTCAATTTAGAAACCCATGTTTAGGAAACACCATCCTACCTTGATTTTGCATGACAACAAGCTAAACCGTGCTGCTAATTTTCCTCAGCTCCAAGCGATGTGCCAATTTTTTCATACACACTGTGATGACACAAAATACTACATATGTAGAACAAAGTTGCACATTTTTTTCAACTCCCCTTTCTTAGGGTTGGCAATGTCTAACGCTTTCTAAAGTCAAGGAGTTTTTTTATAAGGGTTTATAGTTCAATAGTATAACTTTAGTTTAATAGTTCTCACTTAGACAAATTCCACATTCTTTCAAAAAATCACACACTCTGCTCAGCTCTCAGAGACTGATTTGCAGTACACTTGCATATGTAAGTTCTTTACAACTCCAAAGGTATTTTAAGAATGAATACCTGATGCCTAGTTGCTTCCTATGCAAGACATTTCTTTAAAGAACAAAATAAGCATTTACCTGTAGAAAGAGAAGATGAAAAATTGTTTCATTCCCTTTTGCAAACAAAAATAAGATTGTGTGGCAACAAAGCTCTTGCAACAAACTGTGCATAATTCATGAATATGAAATAGAGTGTGAACATTAATGTTCAAGTTCATTTGCATGAACTCTAGTTTATTTGCAGGGATATTTTGGCAAACATTGTGGAATATTTATTTCATTATTTTCTGAAATTGTTTGTATTGCCATTCAAAATGATGAAAAGGAAGAATGTACTGAAGTACAAGAAACCTAGTCTTATGGAAAAGTTTTTCCATTGTCTCTGCATGTGCCAAGTACCATACATCTCCTTTCACTGACTTAAAAATAAGTCCTTTAAAAGTAAGGGCCTGCAGGGTCTAACACAGTGGTCTAATCTTTTAGTGATTTCTGTTATCCTTTTGACAGGAGGAATAGAGAGAGAGACTAATTTTTATATAGCTCCCTAAGTCGGATTTGGGAGTGTCACAAAAAAAGGAAATAGAGGGGTGAGTGTGAGGAAACTGTCTCCTTTGTACAGGGAGAACATTTCTCTTCAGTAAAAAAAGTTTATGAAAATGGATAGCCAAAAATAGTAGTCACAGGAAAGTGTTTTCCAGAAAAAAAATTCATAACCATATTTAAGTATAATCTGTTCACCACTATGTTAACATGATTAAAAATAGGTCATACAGAGACCACTTTATGTAGCATTATTCGCTGTCATTTCAACAGATTATCTTCATTTGTTACTTGTATGAATACCATGGCTCTTCTGTCTTTCACACACTAAGATTTTTCTCTAAGTGCTGCTGGGGATAGTAGAATGCATGCATAACATAAATCTCAGCTTTAGCAGGAGTTTTAGTATTGCCTTTCTGAAGTGAAATAGGGGAGTAATCTTGGAAATTAAAGAAGGGACTTTGGCCTAGATGAAACCATTATGGGATAGTGCAAAAGTTATTTTGAAAAGAGTATTCAGACAGAAGATTCGAAACATCCCACATAACTGCTGCAAATTTACATACCTGCAAAACCAAATTTGTGATTGGATCAATCAGCTGTGAACTATAACTGAACTTTCAATTTATGGAGTTGATGCTCTTCTTCCTCCAACATGAAACCCCAAGAAGGTGATTTTGGAAAATAACCAAATTAAGCAATTCCCTTCCTCTTGTAAACAGGAAAAAAACCCTGTCAGAATTCATCTAAGCAGTGAGTTCTGTCTAACAAGCGCTCTTTCTTTGTTCACCAATGAAATCTGTTAATCTTAAAGTACCACAAGTGTTATATTACAGGTGTGTCCTTACACAGAAGTTTCTGAGACACTTCTTATCAAAATAAGCATTGAAAGATCAAGTACTTATAAACAGGAGGGATTAAGTTTAAGATCCTGCTTTTTTATAAGACATGCCAAAAATCAACAGGTTGTCTGGTGAAACAAACTAGATATGCTAGTCTCTCCTGAGCTCCTATGCTATGAATCTATGGGACATTTTTCTCTGCAACTGCATTCCTTCAAATATCAAGTATTCTATCTTCCATGCCAGTGATCATATCTATTTACCTTCCTAATAACCGGTCTTCTGAAGAAGTTATACCAAGGAACACTGTGACCTGAAAAAAATTATCGCCAGCAAAAAGTCACAGAACAGCAGCCAACAGTGAGGAAATAATGTAATGGAAGCAACAACTGCGTAGTCCAAGAAAAATATTTGTCCAATGCGTATGTCTATGATAAATAGCTAATGAGGCATTCATGAATGGCTGCCAGCTCTGAAGACTTCGAGGGATACGGGCATTTGAATGATGATGGAAAGTTGTAAAACTCAGAGCCCCAGGAGCTGCTGGTTCATGGGATTGGTTGTGAGTTTTACTTTAATATAGATATAGGGTTCTTCAATACCTCGAGATAGTGTCGAGAATTTCTTTCTTAATTTAGGGGAGTAAACAAGGGGACTTAACCGAAGTTCAAAAGGACACCACACAAGCTAGACAAAAATTTTCCACTACAATACTAATTCAACATATATTATTAATCCACAACACTTAAGTCAAAATCCAGTAAACCAACAACAGTTAAATCAAGATCCAATACACCAACAACACTTAAGGCAAATCCAACCAATTCCCCACAACTTAAATCAATGTTCAATCTCTCCAGCTCCAAAAGACCCCAAGCATCAAGAAAGGACCAAAGAAAGAAAAGCAGAGAGAACAAGAAGAGAGAAGGAGAAAGAGGGAGAGACAGATTATATAGGTACCATTGAAGGCTTTTAGAAGACCAGCTCTCATAAGTTCAAGTGGCAAGGCCGTGAGACAAGGCAAACACGTGCCCTTGGTTATATCTGCTCTGGTACCTATGGCCAACCCCTCCAGGTGGGGTCTCTGAATCCACTCTGCGGGTTCCAGGTCAGGGTGAGGGGCAGTGTTCTCACTGTCCCTGCCAATCTGAGCTGGGTTAGGGGCTCCAGGAGGTGTGGTGTGTTATAGTTTTTCCAGGTTGTTTGTGACTGACAGCTACTCTGGGACTCTGAGCCCCCATGTGGGCTTCAGGGGCCTGCCACGAGGGATGCGGTGCCACCTCACCCCCATGAGGTTTGCCTCTTCCCTTCCCCTTCCACACAGACACACACTGCCCACAAGTTGGTTCTGACCCAATAATAACTTATCTGGTGTCTAACAAAAGTAGAGGGGTGAATGTATAGGAAAAAACTTTTCCTATACTTAATCTGTTTATTTTCAGCTATTTATATAACCACAAAATCAAACTTTCTTTTTCTTTAGCAGTGTTGTATACATTCATATGTATATATATATGTGTTGGTAGCAGACTTGGACTGATTTGACCTACAGTTTTGTAGGTCATTGGAATATGTATTTGGCCTTTAAATTATTTTTCTGGAAGTTAGAAATATATATCTATTATAAATAATAATATTTTCACTTGAAAATACAATCATTTGCCAGAGAGGTTATTTTTACGCATCATTGCCTTTATAGGGATCACACTACACACTTTCCTCTCACCCTTATATAACTTTCTTCCTCACGGAAGTCCTGGATGACCTACTGCTGCTCTGCCTTCCTCTTCCTTCACTTCTCCTTTCCATGTCTGGTGTTATATAGCTCCTTTTGCTACATTGTTGTCTCTGGCAGTCTTTTGCCTCTAGTGTTATGTCTCTCTGACACTCCCTAGCCATCTGGATCATCAGACATCCAAGGTTCCCCATTTTCCCCCTTTGCTTCTGGATACTGATCCCATCTGTCCAATTCCTGCCTTCTTCCCAGATCATTCTTACCGATAGTCTCCTCCCAGACTCAAATTCCCTTTTGCCAACCATGGTGACATTCTAAGTGTGTCAACTCATCCCAGAGATTTGACATTCCCTGGTAATACTCTCAGTTGTCTGCCATGTACCTGACCAAACCTCAGAGTCTCAGCAGAGGCAAGAGCCTCCAATCAATGCACGGCTCTCAAACTGTTCTTTTGAGAGCTCTGGAAGAATCACCACCCAAATTGATGCAATCAGACATTCCCTCCCAAGAAATAAAGGCAGTAGGTGCTGATGTTTTCCTAGACACTATGACTGTAAACCACATTGTACATTGTATGTTCATCTTGAGCTTTCCTGGTTGTATGTGCTACGTATATCTAACATGTACAACACCCTTACAGAGTAACAGAGGTAAAGAGACATATTCTACAAAAACTTTAGTTGTGTGGTATGCTTGATTCAATTTGTCACTGTTTTGGAAGTCTGGGATGGCTGGAGACTGTACCTTGATCATCTAGTGGATATCATTAAAGGAAGCCTGAAGGGGCCATCTGACGATCATGGTTAAAGAAGGCTCAGAAGGGCTGGCCACAGCTGCAGAATACAAACACAAAAAAGCCCCAGGGCCATTGCTGCTACTGTGTAATTCTTGTATCTGCTGACAAAAGCAAACAAGAATGTGCCCAAGATCTCACCCTTGAGAAAGAGTACGGCAAAACAAAAATTAAAACTACTTCCTTGTTGCATGGAAAAACCAATAGAAAATGTGATTAAGTCAGAAGGTGCAGAAGTTATGACCTCAGGAACTGGTTCAGCATCCTGTAGACAATAGCCTGGATAGTTTAGTGGTTTGATCTATCACACTGAAAAGGTCTAAATCCAGAAAGACCAGATCAGTCCTGATTCCCACTCGGCACATGAATTGTATGTACAGTAGGACCAAAGTTGAGCCAAGAACACAGCAGTCCCTTTTTTACTCACAGTTTACACCTTCTTCCACAAATTAGTGCTGAAGAAAACTGGGCTTTACATGGCAATACTAAGCTTCACCTTCTCATCTTTAGCAGGATCTATAGAATATAGACAGTATTGTAAATCCCATTTTCTTTAGTTGGTTTCCAGATTCCATATTTTTGCTCCATTATCTGGTGTAACTCTTCACTCCTTGGTCGTGTCCAGCCTTCATTCTCACGCCTAAGGAGTGTCCGTTTGACCTCTTTTCTCTATCTGAGGTGTTCCCCTCACACCCTCAGTTCCTCTCTTGCTCCTGAGGTCTTCTCTAAGCATCTCAGTAACTTTTCAGTAATAGCTACTGTTGCCCTGGCACCAGCATTTCTAGAAGTTTTTTTGGGTTTACTTTGTCCATTAGTATAAAAAAAGTTGTCCCTGTCTTTTTTCTGGATTTGAGGGATGGTTAGTTGGAAGGTTGACATCTAGCCTTTAGGTTAAATGTTGTAAGTTTCCAAGATGAAAGAGGCATTCTTACTGACATTTAAAAATCTCAGGATAAGGGAACTATTAGGTAAGAAGCATTCAGATTACTTCTCTGAACAAAGTAGACAAGAAGTCTTATTCAGGCCTGTACACTTTGTTAGATCTGGCTCCTAATCTAACCCTTTGTTATAATATGGGATATGGTTATCTGCCATCTGCCTCAGAAAGATTAGCAAATGATATCATTTTAAAATAATCCCCAAACTGCAATTTTCATTAAGTCATGTATTTAATTGATAGGAAAAAAATTGTTTCTCTGTAACAGAATTAATTAGTTTTATATACTAGAAGAGATGAGAAAATAGTCATTTTCAGATGCTTCCTACTTAAATTTCGCCATAAACTTGGATAGACATATTTTAATATCCTGACACTATAAAGCTATCTGGTACTTATGTTGGCCTTTTTTTTGTCATTGTCATGAAAATAAGTCATAAAAATAAATCCATAGTCTTGAATTTATATTAGGATTGTAATAAATCTTAAACACCTCTGTACTGGAGATGGAAAAAATTATGAGGTCATCCCATTGAAGTGCCTGCCAATGAAGGAATATTTTCTGCAGTGTAGCATCCATGGATTTATAGCCAGATTGGACAAATGGTTTAAGTGATGGTTTCCCTTCTGAGAGCTACTAGGACAACAGCAATATGAAATGTATTATGGAAACTAATCAGTGTATTTCTTCCAGAAGCTATTTCATATCACAAATATCTAGTCAATCATATTCATAATATATTGAGCAAATATATTGCTCAACATATTGGAAGTAAAACAAACTGACACTTAACAAGGATGAATAAAAAAATGACTACAACTTTGATTGAAACTGACGTAACTCTTTTCCACTCAGTGGAACAGAGCTGTAAACCATTTCTATCTCACAGTCATCTGGAGTCAATACAATAATCTCTAGTAGTTTTGAAATGCAAGAGAGGAGATGAAAATTACAACACCCACACGAAACATTCCTGGTCTGAAGATAACGTTGTGTCTGCGTTACCTGCAACCAATTCTGTGATGGGATTTTAAAGGCTGGACTCTCTATTCATTTCAAAGTCCCCTGCACACCCTCTTTTGTGCACTGTAGTACCCTAGGGGATGGTTTCACAGTTGGTTTAAGAACATCTACAATCATGCTGTCACTGGAAGCGGCAGTGCACCACCCACTCCAGAAGCACATTCCGGAATGTCACCTCTTGGCAGCCATGCCAGCTAAATTGCTAAACCACAGCTTAAAGTGAACAGAAAAGCTGCAAAGAGCATAGGAGATGCCCTGCTGTTTATCTGGGTTCCCCATGCACTTTCTGTTGCCAGTTTGAAGGCTAACATGACCATGCAGAGACAACTTGAACAACACTACAACATATGTATTTTATACATGAATCTTCTGAAGCAGCTTTCAAAGATGAATTCTGGAAAAGCATCTGCTCTACCATTAAAGTTCAGACAAGGCAAAGTACCTTAGTGTTTACAGACATCCTTGGATGCCTGTTGTCGTAAAAAAAGATACTAACATTTTTCTGTGACACATACATAGCAAAACATACTTACAAAGCACTCCGGTCAATAAACAATTGTAGGTAGCTTTGAATGCATAAGCATGTGAAATCCACTAGTTCTCAATTGTAAGCATCAGCTGGATTTTGATTTTGCTGTTCAGTAAATATAGCTAAGTCAAGAAAACATTTTCAAATAATGTTTTGTTGGTTATTTGTCCTGCAGGTTGTACAAATTTCTCAAATATGACTGTTTATTCTTATCTATAATCCATTCAGTCTCAGTATATTACATATCTTAAGAAGCTTACAAAAAAACCCACCTTACCAGTGTCAGACTTGCATTCACTGGTGGAAAATGACACCTTCTTTGACATGGTTTTGCCTAGTTAATCATGTTGATTAATATGACCTGGGTCTTACTGAAGAATGCACTAAACAGTCAGAATTCTAGGCTTAAAATTATATTCAAATATAATAAATGGCAAAATATAGCCCTATGTCAAGAATATATAGTATCAAAATTAGATATGTTAAAGTATACATACATATATACGTGCATATGGATCTTGTATGATGCTTGAATACTTCACACTTTTGAAATAAGATCACTAACAGATAAAGTTGTTTTCCTTCCTGTTTTTTCATGCATTTTCAATAATCAAACTATCTCTGAATCCTGTGCTGTAGCTAAAGGCCAAAGCTTATATACAGCATGTTGGGATGTGGTTAAGAAAGTCGAAGTCTGTCTAGAGCTGAATCTGGTGAGGTATGTGAAAGGTAATGAGAAGGGCTTCTACAAGTGTATCAGTTGCAAAAGGAAAACTGGTCAGGGTACTCAGTGCTTTTTTGCCTTGCTGGTATGACTGGAGTTCAGGAATCCCAGGTCTCTGAGCCAGTAGGAAAGTGTGAAGCAATGTACATATATTCATCTTAAAAAAACTGTGAGGAGAGGTTGATAGACCAGATGGATGTGCTGCCATTCAGAGAGACCCAAGAAGAAATGGGTGGACAGGAACCTCATAACATACAACAAAAGGGAAATGGAAATTCCTGGAGAGGAATAACACCATGCACCAATACACACGGGGCCAACCAGTGAAAAGCTGCTTGGCAAGAACAGCATTTGTGGTGGTTTTCCTACTTATCAGTGGTGGATTCTGTGATATTTTACTTATGATGCTTACAAACTTTAAAGTTACTTATCTGTTTCAGCTATTAAAAATTTACAAATTCACACTTAAAGCTCGTTATCACCTTTTAAACCATAGATCTGGTCATAGCAATGAACCAGTAATGAACCAAAACTGTGTCCTACCTTGGACTGTTTTTTAACTTTCCTTGACTGCAAACATGTTTCCTTCATCTCAGTCTGTCCATTTGTATGTTCCTACTGCATCTGTATTAAATCTTTATACCTCAGAAAAAATACACTTCCTTTCTTAAGAGACTATCTGTTGTACTTTCCTAGGCCTAAATTACAGCAGATTAAGAAGGAAAAAAATACGAAACTTTTAAATACCTCAAGTAATCTGTGATAAAAGTTGGCTAATTGAAAACTTCTACCTTGGAATCCCTTAGGAGTGGAGGCTGTGTTTAGGTTCAGCTCATAAATTGTTGTTTGGTTTAGATCATTATATCATTATTTAAATATTTAATATTTAAAACATTACCACTTAAGAACTTCTATAATCCTGGGCTAGAACTGCATTTAAGCACTGAAAGAAACACATGGGAGTACTAAATAACATGATAAGCAAAAATGTACCCATTGCCTTAATAGCTGAAAAAAGTCAAAAAATATTTGCAAGTACTCAGCTCTTCCAGTAATACTTTTAAGAGGTACTGCATTTAAGCCCAGTCTAGCAAATACATTTTATTTTATCCCCTTAGACAACTATTAGTGACTCTTCATTGTCAAGGCAAACCTTCAATCTGAAAAAGAAACAGGCATTTGGCTTGGGAAGGGATAGTGAACTCAATTTTTTTTTCTTTTAATTTTCAACTCTTTAATCCTAATTTTGCCAACAACTCAAGGTACTAAATATAGGAAAAGTTAGATTTTAATAGGTCCCCTGAAGGCAGTAACACAGTTGTGATGTCCTTTAATGATTTGGAGCTATTTGTAGGAACAGTCTGAAGATAAACATAGGGTGTGTACAGAAGAAACCAACAAGGTTCTCTACTTTTCTCCAGGTATTTCTTTCATGTTCAACAAACCAACCAAGAAGTTATTATTTTTTAAATATCTGGTATTTTTAATCTATTTTCTTGGGCAAACATTACAAATTTCCCATCCAACAGCTGATACATAGTATGTGGATTGCTAGTTCCTCAGAGCAGAAATCATACAAAGTAAAAATAAATACTCCTAAAACATAGTAAATTCTGTAAGCAAGTTCTGCCTAGTGCAGTCTGATAGCAGAACCCATGCACTTCCAGGACTTTCTTCAGATCTATTATTCATAGTCTTTTTGGCATAACTTTATATACTTCTGCTTGCAGTGTTTTGGAAAACTTCTATTACAGCTAATTCTAGTGCATTAAAATGAAAACCAATAGATGTTATCATTATTTGTTTTTGAAAAGAGAGAAGAGGAGCCAAATACATGGCAAATTATGTGAGTCCAGTTCAGGACCATTAGCTTCATATTCAGCTCTGAAACCAACATTCTGTAGATGCCATTTTTGTATGAAGCTATAACCAGAAAGAGGAAAATTGCAGAATTAACCTCTAAACTTAGTCATAACAAATCTTTAAGCATAATTAGTTGGAATACACTGTCATCCCCACGAACAGAACTTGGGATATCAACTGTACATAAAGGAAGCTGATTTAAGTGAAAATGAATCACTATTTTTGCAAAAATTGTGGGATAAATAACCTAAACATTATGAATGGTATTATTCTCTTCCTCCAGACCAAAACCAAGTTCCCACAAGTCAGGGCCTTCCGACTTTTTTTTTACACTATAGATAATAAAGTCCATGGTCACCACGATGGTATTTTTTCCTAATTGTTCAAAAGTTGGGGATAACATGCTCTATTTATTTTTTAGTAGGGCTCTGATGAGCTGCTGTTTATCTTACTGCTCCCAGACCACAAACTTTCAAAAGAGCCCCAGCTGCTCAGTGTCAGCCATGACCTTCCTCTGCTCATGTGCATGTTCTCAAGCCCAAAAGCTTAGAGGTCATGGAAAGTCACCTTATTCAGTCTTAGCAAACATCATCTGCATGCATTAAACTTTCATGTCTCACCCATCCATTGGAGGCAAGCACAAAAATCTGTGAAATCTAGTGGAATTCCTGTTATTTTCGTGTCTCCAAACAACTCCAAGTCCATCACCACTATAAGAAACACAAAGCCTTATGAGGAGAACCAGTGGAAAAGCACTGCTGAGATCTTTAAGGTCCCTTCCAACCTATGCCATTCCATGATTCTGGGATTCACTCTGCTGGAAAAACATTCAGACTCTATTTCACAGAGTAGATGACATACAGATATGTTCCCTGGAACTCAAAGCAATGCTTGTACCTGAGCAAACTTTCTGTCCAGAAGACAATACTTTAACAAGGCTATCACTTTAAATAGGACTTTATTGTTTTATTTCACAATTTTAACCTTGTAGCAGAAGCAGTATATACCTCTCGCTAGAAGAGATTTTTTTCATGGAGAATGTGCCATGACAGAATTTTTGCTTCTTTCAAGCTATAGAAGTCTTGCTATTGCTTGGAAATAAGAAACTTGTACAAAATATGAATTTATGTAGTAAATTTTAAGCGGGCTGTGAGAAAAGAAGGTAGAAAGTATCTGGAGGAGACTGAAGACTGAAACTGTTTGTTCTAGTGCGGCAGTAAATTTTAGAGATGGGCTGGAGGCAAACAGGCTGGGAGAAAAAGATACCATGGGCTTATTCAAGTTGAGTAGCACAAAAAGATGGTACAAGATGGTAGTTTGAAGGTAGATTGATTACAAGATGGTAGTTCAGTGATATTCTCAGTTGTTGAACAGTCTTAGAGAGGACAATAAAACTAAGGGAAACATTCTCCAAAATGTATTGGTACTCAAATCAATGTCTTCTCACAGTGTCAGCCTAATACATCGTGAGAGCAGCACAGTTTTATAAGTAAATATATCCATCTCTGTGATCTAAGACCGAGTAAATGGTGGAAGATCTCTGATCTGTGTGGACCACATACCATCCCTACTTACAACTTTGAGAGTTCAGCTACAAAAATCTCAATTTCAGAGGTACTGTATCAGAACCTCGCTTCAGATTTCTCAAAGACAGTGGAGCATTAAGGATGCAAATAGTTTTTCAAAATATCTTTTACCAATGGTTTTTTCAAAGGCTCGTTGACCTTACAGCTATCATTCTTCATCCTTGCTGTCACTCCATAGATTCACTCCAGGCTTAGTATAAAACAAGGAATATTGATTTAAGTTTGGCCTGCCAGTCCCCATCACATCCTTCTGTGACCTATTCCTTCATGTGGATGAAAATTGTTGTTTGAGGGATACTAATTTTAATAAATAGACAGAGGCAGCCACTAGACCTTTCCTCAAAAGCTACACACACACAGGGGTACCCTGTTAGAGTTATAATAGAGCACATCTTTTAAATCAAACCAATCTAATAATATATCACTTATGGTCTGTCACTCTGCTTCTCTAGTCGACAATCTATTTATAGAGTAATGAATGTTTTACTTTTAGATGTACCAAAACTATGAGAATAAGTGCTGCAGAATATCAAACCACAGAAAAATGTCTAATCACTTCATCTTGTTTCCCTAGAGCCCTTTTAGTCAGAGTGCTTTTAAGATCTTTTCTGTAATATATTGTTTTGGATGAATTTTTGAAGAAAATGGAATTTTAAAGTCTCTAAAGAGTCAGATCAGGTTGTGATGTTTGTTTGGAAAACGAAACAATCCCCAGCTGCATCTGCTATTTCAAATGCTTTGAGCAAAACTATCTCCAACACACAGCACAGGTTTGCTCTGGCTGTTCTTCATGCTTTCTGCCCTCATAACTGAGGATGTAACACATCTCCTCTGAGCAGTTCACAGGAACCACTCAGAGAGTGGCTTCAGCTCCTGTGTCGCAAGCATGTCTTGGAGACCATGTTTTCCTTAGAAATGGGTACTAAATGCAAAAGCTGGGCCCTCACAAACTTCAGGTTTGAGTGATCTCATGTTTGGCCAAGGGAGGTAGTCTTTCATTTAGGCTCCATAAGGGCTCTTAAGACGTATATTTTTTATTTTTTTTTTTCTGTTTCAGTACTTGGCCCCTCTGAACTCTCCCACCATACAGGGACAGAAGGCTTTCAGAGGAAGTCAGCACATCACAAATTCTGAGTGAACAAGAGGAGGTTTGCTTCACACAACATCCATTTAACCTCTTACAGACATTCATGTAAGAACTTTTAGTCAGCGACTATGAAACTGCCTAAAGTGAAGTAGTCACAGGCTTCTGGAGAGCAATAATTCTAGGGAATGACACCATCTGCTTGATATTTTTATTCACTTCTCCAGCACCTACTGCACCACAGGCAAAGGCTGGGTACAGCACTAAATAGAACATTATTATAATGCAGAATACATGTAATTTGTATTAGAAACTGCCACAGTGATCAATTTGTTTTCTGACTTCACACAGACATTAAGGCATTTTGGAAAGTTCAGTATATTTCTTTCATGTGTATCTTCTTTCATGTCCAAAATACAAATTTAAGATGTAGAATATGAAGAAAATAAAGAAATGGATTTACAATTCATAGGAGCTTCTCAAAGGTTACTTGGATTTGTTCTGCATTTCTTTTCCTCCGATGTTTCATAGAATATTTTAGAATTCCTGCATCCTTAAGTCATGTCTGTCCTGTGAAGCTAAGATTTATATCTGCTGAACATCATGATGCCTCAAGCCCAGCTGTATCCTGGCTCCAGCATCAGAAACATCTACCAAGTGCATAGGAAGAATCGTGTACAGGATACCTTCTCATAGACTGGACTTCACTAGTCCTGCCTTGCACCTGCTGCATCCAGGCAGCTGAGTGAGAGCTCAGGTTGGCAGTGTATGATCATACATGCCTGAATTCTCCTTCTCAAGGTGTCAGGTGCTTGAGTTAGGTTGCTTTTGTGTGTGTCTGTTTTTAAATGTTTACATTGGAAATGACTGACCTTGTGAGTACCTGAGCTAACAACTCCAGGGCAGTTTGTATCTCCACCAAGGTGCCGGACACCAAGTATTCCTTTGCTGTCATGCATTTTTTTAAGGATGTGCTGACTGCCTATTCAAATTCAATAACACCTGAGTCTCTGCTGCCCCTTGTAGAGCAGGTGCTTCTGCTTGAAAACATCCACTATCTATCAGTTCTTTGGGTTGCAGCAATTAGCATACATTAGCAGGAAAAATAGGGACCTCTTGAAGAAATGAAGCCCTGGTGCTAAGCAGTCGAGCTCTTTCTGGTCAGTATATGGGTTGTGTTGGCAGGTCTTACATGTATGTACCGAAGATCACCTTTTTGTACTAGGAATAATAATTGAAAATTAATTTCTGCTGTAACTGTTTTTTATTGCTGATACAAGCCAAAAAATTATTGGACAGATCTTAATCCAAGAAATACATATCCTTGTAAGGAAGTGTTTGGGTAACAATTGAAAGATGATTTATGAACTATAATCTAAAATACACAGGATTATTTTTCAATTATTATAATATTATATTGTGAAAAGAGCAAGGGAAGTGAAATACAGCACCAACAGTCTTTTGCTGCAGAAAGCCATACGCACATTGTTCTTGTAGGAGCCAGCAGTGTGCCCAGGGGGCCAAGAAGGCCCATAGCATCCTGGCCTGTATCAAAATTGTATAGCCAGCAGAAGCAGAGCAGTGACCTGTACTCAGCACTGGTGAGGTTGCACCTTGAATCCTGTGTTCTGTTCTGAGCCCTTCACTTCAAAAAAAGACTTGAGGTGCTGGAGCATGTGCAGAGAAGGGCAACAAAGCTGGTAAAGGGTCTGGAGCACAAATCTGATGAGGAACAGCTAAAGGAGCTGGGGATGTTTAGCCTGGAGGAAAGGAGGCTCAGGGGGGACCTTATTGCTTTCTGCAATAGAAGGAAGGAAGCTGTAGCCAGGTGGGGCTTGGTCTCCTCTCCCAGGTAGCAAATGACAGGACAAGAAGAAATGGTCTCAAGCTGTGCCAGGGAAGGTTTAGACTGGATATTAGAAAAAAATTTCTTCATTGAAAGAGTTGTCAAGTGCTGGAACACTAGAACAAGCCTAGGGAATTGGTTGAACTGTTGAGCCACCAGCCCTGGAGATATTTAAAAGAGGTAGATGTGGTGCTTTGGAATACAGTTTAGTGGTGGATCTGGCAGTGTTAGGTTTAGAACTGGACTTGATGACCTAAATTTCTAGAATTTAGTCCATAAGTAAGACAAACACGGTGAATAACTTGTACTATGAAGGCAAACATAGCATATTCCTCACAGCATCCTCCTCAGGATTATAATGTTCATATATCTCAACCCCAAATAGTGCCATGAGACAAACTGTTTAGGTAAAATGCCTTTTCTGGCATTCGAGTCTGCATGCAAAATAAACTGCATGAATAATGTGAATTCACAGTGATTCTAACATTAATGTTCTATTTTTAAAAAATCAGATTTGCCTGCCATGTGTTCCTACAGCAGTCGTTCTTTAAATTAATTAAATAAACATATTAAATAAACATATTCAATGCACTGACCGGTGCATTTTTCTCCAAACAAGTACTACCAGACTCAATCGTAGTATTAAACAACGATAAAGCGCAGAGAATATTAAAAACACAATTCTTGTGAAAAAGGTCAACAGGAGTCACAGAGGTGGCAATGGGATAGCATTCAGCTAACCAGGTTGCCCAGATTAGCGAGGCGCATAATGATACAGGTCCACAGTATGTACATCCCATCCATTTTTATTTCTTCATGTGTTTGGATTCATGATTAGTCCTGGATGCATACATGTCCCTGTCCTCTGGCTCCAACACTGGCTCAGCTCTCCAAATGGCCACCAAATTCATCCAAAAGGTTCCATATAAAATGCTTTGACATTTTACAGTCATGCTGTATTTTATTGTATGTTTTTCTCTTGCAGGTCATGTTCTCTAATCAGCTCCAATTTACTCTCTGTTTATCATAACAACAGAACGAGAGTTCAATGAGTGAAAAGTCAAATAGCTCAGACACTCCCAGACTCAAACTATGTTACTTGACAAACATTCTCCAGTCCAACACAGGGATGTCTGGGCTTAATGAAACCAAAAAGCAGTTATACTAACACCAGTACAAAATTCTGTTTGAACCTTGAAAATGCCACCTCTAAAAATTTATTCTAGAATGCATAGTCATTTCAGACAATGAACGCTTTTTTGGTGGATGGAAGGCAGCTACCTTTCCAGATGAATGGAGCAAAACTTGGTGCTACTTATTACTGCAATGGGATTTAAGAGTGCAGACCTCCTTTCCTGGTTGTACAGACTGATTCTTCTCCCAAATGACAGCAGAGTGGAAAAGTCACTGCATGTGGCTATTGACTGGCAAAAGAGCAGAACCTGAAGAATTCAAGCCTGCATCACTTGCTGCATAGAATGTACCAGAAAGTTTGCATCATCCAGATCTGTGCTTAGAGAGGACAAAAAGGTAATGGCACAGAGAAGTGCAGAGTTGTACTGAAGAAAGGTGGAGCCATCCTGGGCCTGGGAGCATGCTCAACCATAAGGATACACTAACTCATCTGACAGTGACCAAAAAATTCTGAAAAATGGATGGAAACTGTGATTAAAAGGCTTATTTTGAGAAAATAAAAAGTGTAGGTTAGAAATTGCAGGTTTACAAGGTCATTGGTTTTGAGTAGTGCTATGTTTCTTATGTATAAGTACGTATCAAGTTTCTACTGGCTTTCCATAGTAGAACATTATTGGGCACACACACCAATAAATCTAGTTTTCTTCAAAGCATTCTCAATGCAAACATGACAAAGCCTTGGTCAGCTTAGTCACACAATAAACAACACAGAACAAATAAATTACGAAGTACAATGAAGTGAATTGGGATGAAGTTCATTTGCTGAGTAAACAACAACCAAAGCAGTAACAGTGGTCATTTATGTGATGTAAGGGCAAAAATCAAGATAGATTATAGATGTGCTGTTACCATAAGCCCTGATATCAGCAGAAGCCCTAATGAAATAACTCTTCTTGTGATTTTTGGCTGATGATGTTTTTAAGAATTACAGCAAACATATTGACTGAATAAATCAAGACATTCAATATAAGCCTGTAGCACAGACTACAGTTATAATAAGCATGATCATGCTCTAGGCTCCAGATCTTTCCAGCCTCTAAGCAGGGCAAGCAGTCACAGTCTTCCACAGAGTCTTTTCTGTCTACACAGTCAAGCTCCCTTTCTGTGGAAAACAAGGGTTTATGGAGGGTGCACAGATGTGAGCTTGGATGCACCTGTAGCTAGACCCAGCACTCACAGGCAGAACAGTTTAGTCTTTTGTCTGACCTTTGGCTTCAGTTATATAATGTTGACAGTGCTGGAGGATATTGTGAAGCTATCCTGGGGTTTGTGGTGTGGGAGATAGACATTCTATGAGCCCACCAGGACTGTCCATCTATGACATGCTACCTGCAACAGCAGGTGCTCAGTCTGAGAGAAAAAGGGAGAATTCCCTTCCTCTCCTGATTCTCATATTTCCACCTGACTGAAAAAAGTCCTCTGTCAGAAGAGTCCAGCAAGTCAGTGCTCAGCAGTAGAGTATCCACTGTAACATAGGAGAAGGTCGAGGGGCACATGGAATTGTCAAGAACAGGGCTCCCCGGCTGAGTAAAGGTGGCCTCCAGCAAACAAACACACAAGAGTACATACAAGATATGGCAGAAGGACACTGGGACAGTATCAAACTGTTCCTCCAGATTACAGAGCATTCTCACTCACCTGGAATTCTGCTAAAGCCCTATCATTCACAAAGTTGAGGGGAAGCCTGTTTGCCCAAGAACTATCTAGAAATGGGTAGGTGCTCCTCAAAAGAATAGCTAGGATACATAAATCTTACTATTTGTACTTTACTCTGGACTCTGTGAAGTTCAGTGATTTCCGAAGGAACAAGTAACAATAAAAGGTTAATTATACCCCTTAACCTGGATTCTGTTATAGTTTATAAGGAGTAATTAGGAAATTATAGTTCTACAGTGGTCATTTGATCAGCCAGTGGTTTACAAACACTTTTCTATTTTGTTTTCTGGAAAACATCATCAAAAAATATCTATGTCATAAGGCTTAGTCTAGTGAAAAAGTTAACAAAAACTCCATTCCTAGGGCTTTCATCTGTGTTTACCCATACTTGGGTTTCCCTTTATCTGTTTGGCCATTTCACACAATTAAACCAATACTTTATCATATTGCCAGACTGTCTTCAGCTTGTTTATTTTAATCTTGACATCATACATTTTATTTTATGATTACTCAACTATAGTCTCCAAGATGTAAACTAATTTTTATTGTCTGGAAGACAGAATGTAATATGAAACAGAGTGACAAAAAGACACCTGTTAAACCTTATTTCAGGGAAACTCTTACAGAAAACACAAAAAAGCATGCTTTTTCCACTTTTGTTGCTAGCTAAAAATAAATATACCTAAATACATTTTCTTCCGGGCACAATACAGTGCAACTTAGGGCATTTCATTCAAACAAGTGGAAAAAATCCAGAGAAGATCTGCAAAAGTCTATTAAAAAAAAATTAAAATTTATTTTGAGAAAACTTAAGAACTTGGGGATATTTAGTTTAGAGGGAAGACCACCTCTTCTCTACAAAGCAAGTCTAGGAGACAGAGCAGAGCACAGCTGAAGCGACTTTTCTACAGTCAGAACACATTAGAGAGATTTATTTTCTGATTGTTCAGCAATAGAAACAACCACACTTTTTCAATAAATTATAACAGATTTCTCCAAGATATTAACTTTTGCTTATGATGAAGTAAAACAACTCTTTCCTTAAGAGTTGGGAACATTACTTCAATAGTAATTTTGTACCCTATTATGTCTTGCATTTGTAATGCTTAATTAGAGCAAATAGTAGAGGGTTGTGGGATTTTTATTTTTTTTTTTGCATTCAGGTATGAAAATTAATCCATTTTCATCTCACCAATTAACCATAAGTAGGATTAATATGTGCATAGCTACAGAAATGAGTATCTAAAGCTCTGTCTAAAAGCTGTAGAAGGTTTATTTTCTCTGTGGAACAAATACATATGTGATTTTTCCATGATTCCTTTTTTATAACCATGAAAGAAACTCCTGTGAGTCTTGTTCTAATTACTGGGTTTTTTCCCTGTGATTAGAAATCTTACTTATGAGAAGTCTGAATTTTTTTTAATTAATATAACAATATTTTTGTTCACAAGACAAAGACAATATCTCTAGTGCCTACATTTATACATACTGAAAATTAAGTTTCTGTATTTGGACCTACTCTGAATTTACATGTACTACTTTGTACTCTTTGTACAAAACTTCTGAGTTGTACAAAACACTTTGAGTACTTTGTACTCTGAATTTGCATGTACCCACTCTGAATTTTACATGTAACAGAGTGAAATGCAGTCCTTCAATTACAGACAAATTTTTAAGTCTAATGCTGTTGCCCACTTACTTTCTGATTAATTTGTAAAATAAAAAACTACTGGAAAATTGCATATGTTACGGCTTTTCTGTTTAACACATTTATGATTTTTAGGCTTCTGATGAAATGGACTAGTGAGCTTGAAAATTAAGAAAATGCAGACCTGTTTCTTTGTATATACTTTATTAGCCAAAACATATCCTAGTGATGCCTTGGAATTTTTAAGATTTTTAGCTTTTTGTAGATTTTAATGTAGCTGTGTAGTAAATATGGATTTTTAGTACGGCTGCATAGTTTTTCACACTTTAGAATAGCAGTTGACACTTACTAAACCCTATTCTCACACTTCATATTGAATTTTTCTAAATTCTTTAGGCTTGTTTAGTGTTCTGCTCAAGGAAAGACTAGCAAACATAGCCTGTTCTAGGACATATGTACCTGGACTGAAACAACAAGATACAGCTGTAGCCAAAGCAACTTTGAAGGTGCAGAACCTTGGAGAAGCTCTAAAGGTAATGTGTGCCATGAGGAGGAAGATGAGGAAGAAAGGGGTCTTGAGACCTCCAACTCAGTTCTGGGGAGGCGTGCCAAGGAGGGCAGATCTAGGGAGGATCTAGGAGTGGATAGTTCTTGGATTGGATGGATTAGTACTATAAAATTGTAGGACCCCTGGACACTCGTGCACTTTGTAATCCATGCACCAGAAGGCCTTCATTAAAGAGCTGCTCCTTATCTTATCTATACTAATGTTTTCTGGTGAGTTTTTTGTTCCATTTTAGGCTTTGCTAGTGAAAGACAACTAATAGCTATGCAGTATAACTACATTCTAATCTATGTGATGGCTACATCACATAATTTAGAGCTCCAAATTGCAGTGCATGGTCTTATGTCAGCCTATACTGATTTTTTTTTTCCCCCAAGAGTAAGAATTTCTCTAGCAACAGGGACAGGGCTGGCATTAGAATACTTTTTGCTGCACCATGAATCTATAAGCCCTGCCAAAAGCAATTTGTGGGCTAGGCTTTAGGGGAGCTGAAGTGGTGCCTAGAAGCAAGTGGGCCCCCTCCAATTCCCATGTGTAGGGGAGAGTTGAGCATTATAGGTTGTATCCCAGAAGAGCCAGGATGCTTTTTTGAGAACAAGAGAAACACTGCCAGACCTTCCCCTGCTGTGGCAGGTGTTCGCATGTCCCACTATCCTTTAAATGAAATGTCAGAGCCCTATCTTTTGCCACCCAAGTGGTGGCCTCTTTTCTTTCCAATGCAGCCATTAGTGATCCTTTCAGCACAGCCTGGCAGGAGGCCTGCTCCTCATGCTCAAGCTCTCGTCAATACCACAAGGTATCTCCGTTCTCTGCTGTTCGTGATTTTAACCTCAACTACCCCTGGAGCTCATGGCTGTGAGCCTCTTTCATTAAGTTCTTCTGATAACCTCCGAAAGAGCTTAATTCAGTTTGTCAAAGGAGCACATTGGGCCGCGAAGTACTTCATTTTATATGACCCTCTACTTTCCAGCCTTTTACTGGAGAGACAGAGCAGTTTGGCCATTGCTGAGTCTGAGAGTGGACAGAGTCCCAGTTACAGAGTTACAGAGTCCCAAGCAAACCCTTAGGATCTTTGGTGGAGGAGATATCTGGTCTATCTTTACTTGGCATCAGCTCAGTGATTCATAACAAAACCATTCATAGCCTTTCTTTATAGCTGTAGCAGGCTACGGTAAACACTGAAAAATAGAAGGTGCTGCTTGCACCACCCCTGGAAGCAGTTAGCTTTATGAGTTGACCAAAACTGCTGAAATTATGCCAGTTTTACATGGTTACAACCAGTAATTCTTCAATGCCTTCCCTTAAGAAATACGATATTGTTTACAAGAGACCAATTAATCTACCCCATTACACAGTCCAGTTTCCACCAGTTATCATCTATTAATAACTCATGTAGGAAGTGCTTTTAGCTATCATACATAATGTACCCATTAAGACCCACTGTGTCACCTGTGCCAGCCAGCATGCTACACAGCAGGGAATGGAGGGAAGTCTGGTTTGGGACACCCATGAACCTAAACATTGTGTTGAAGCAGAACTAAAAGACAAAACCGATGGCACATCTACAAAGCAAAATAAAACACCATGGTTAATGTAGAGGAAAGCAGCAACAGGACTTTTGTTCTGCTAAAGAAAGGAAAGGAAAACAGACATACTTTGGTAGCACACGTCATGTGAATCTAACAGAGCCCACAAGGAGAAATGCAATATTGTAATCATCACTTTCCCATGTGGTTTGTTACACAGCTTGTGTCCCAGCACTGCAATGTTTTACAGTTTAATGATGCTTTTTAAATTAAACTTCTATGTACTTTCATTTGATTATAACTGTGGAATGGAAACAGTGTCCAAGCTAACCCAGGCATGCCTTATTGTCCCCTGGCTATAAGATGCACACACTCTGTACTCACATATATGCACACAGCAGCCTGATGCAAACGGTTTTTAAAGTACAATAATGAAGTTTAGTGCTCTTTAATGGTACCAAAATTATCATTAAATCCAAAGAGAACTGATTACATCCCTCTGTTTTTCAAGCACAACTTCAACAACCTTTTAAGCCTTATATAACAATGGTTATTTAAAATTATTTTTAAATAGTTTTATAACAGGTACTTTACAGATCTTCTGTGGGAATGTAACATGAATTTGAATTTGGACTTTCTGTTCACCAGTGACAGGACAGCAGCTTCCTTCTGATTCAGTCTGTCTGGACAATTATTAACTGCTGATTCCCCTATAAATAACATCTAGATGCCAATATTTTCTAGCTTGTAATAATGAAAGGATTTGCATTCATCCTTTTATTATTTCTTGCCATATATCTACCAATTTATCAAAGACATTAAAGGAGGGAAAGGCTAATAAGTACTACAATTCTTTTATGTTTTACAAACAGCTATATTCCCTCCTAGTAGGAGTCTTGACAGTCTTGACATTCTTCACAGTGGTGAAATGACCACTGAATATTCTTGAACATCCTACCTTCATTTAGAATTTGTAAACTCTAGTACTGATCAAGTTTTCCCTTTAGCTGTTAATATCTTGCTGAGATACTGCTAGGCTACTGGTAGGACTAAAAATATCAGTGAAGCAAACAGACACTTGTAGTGAACATGAAAAGTGACTTTGTCCCACAAAGGCATGACCTTGGCCATGTACATGAAGCCAGCCCAATTGGATTTCATCTGTCAGTGGAGAGAGAAGGAAGAAATCAAAGCAATCGGAGACAAATTTCACTGATATGACATAACAAGATAGGTTAGCAAAGTTACCCTGAAAGTGATTTTGTAAATAGTTTACAGAGCACTACAACTACGTTGTGCGACCAGGAAATCTCATGGGTGAATGACCATGTGCTATTGACAGTCTAGTCTCTCAACAGTGTAGCTGTTCTAAGGTTATCTGTGGTGCAGTGGTAGAAACACATGAAAACGCAGGTGATATACTTGTAACAACAGATAGCTTGAAAGTGACCTGAGGATGTAACACAGGTAGGGGAATGTCTGGTGAAAAAAACCCTCCGAATACCATGACATAATAAAACATACCACTTACATAGCAAATTTGCAAGAATTAAGTAGAGATATAGAAAACAAGTGGAGAGCAGCTCAAGGATCCTGAAAGGATTTCATATTGCAAGCTCTCAGTTCCTCTACCACAGTGGAACTTGGCTCCTGATTCAAATACCTAAATTCAGATGTCTACGTCTAGGCATCCCCTTGCGAGCTGGCTGTGTCAGCTTCCCACAGACAGCAGCATTCTGGTCAACCCAGTCAGTGGAGCCTGAAGAGCAGTTCATTGTGTCCCAAAATAAATGTTAAGGGTGAGATTCATTTGCCTGAAATTAAAATCTCACTGCCTTACATGTAATATCATGTAGGGTATTCTGCTTCACCTTAATCCGCCACTCCAGAAGGACCCAGGTCTTCCATAGGGCTATTGTCCTGTGGAGGTGTTGTGTGGATGTCTCATACATCCTGAGACATCTCAAGTAATGGTAGACACCTTAAATTAAAGCAATCAAATTAAGATGGTGGGAGCTAGTCTCCAAGCACCATTAGCTCCATAACAAGAACTCCCAAGCATCGGTATTTATAGATCTAAATTTAGATGTCTCAGTCCCAAATAAATTATACCCTGAGAGGTTGATCAGTCTCTTAAATATTTTTGAGCAACCTTTTGATAAAATATTTACATTTTTTACTATATATTAATAACAGAAGTCAGTAAATTACTAAACACAATACTGGTAGAGTGGAAGCATCAGTATTGACATAATGTTTAGGTATTTAGTGTCTTGGAGGAATTGCTGGACTTTGTCAGAAAATGTGATAGTTATTTTGTAATAATAGTATCAACTCTAATTCTAACCAAAATATAGTATTCCAGAATATCAGGTCAGAAAATTTTTGGAAATGTCAGACTATTATTAAATATGTTCTACACACAAGAACAGATGACAAATGCATCATGTCTCAGTGGGCAGATGTGCTTATGACAGAGAAAAAATTCTGTAATGATTCTACCAGTAATTGTGCTATTCAGAATGCTCTTAACTAGAGCCCTTGTGAAAACAAAAGGTTTCAATTGAAATGAAATTGATTCAGAAGAGATTAAAGTAGTTTTTTCGTTTCCATTAAAACTGAAAGGAACACTCACATTCCTACCAGAAATAAACATGAAATACATGGAATTTCTAAATCCATGCAAGACTAATTAATAAATCTAATCCAGAATGAAAAAAAAATTGTATTAGTTAAATTATTTGTTCTCAGAAGTTAATGCACTTAAGCAGCTTGGTGGGGATCAGCATGCAATACCCACGAGGACTGCTATAATGGAACAGTAATTGCTGGATCTCCAGACTGTCAAAAACACTGCAGAAAAGGCCTTGAAAGTACAGTTTTATTACATCAAAGTTCTTGGTCCAAGCACTTAGCCAACATTGTCTCTGCCAACTCCATTACCAAGTTAGTCACTCATGTCACTCTCTGAAAAAGAAAGTTTGCATAATACTGACTCAAAAATGTTCAGCAAGGTTTTTGACAAATGATTAAATGATTTTCTCTGTGTTTTGCCATGTGTAGATGCGCATTTTCATAAACAACTTGGAAATAAATAAATAATGCACAAATTGTAAATAAATACTACATCTACTATGAAACACTGAGATCCAGACAATACAAATCTGCAAATGAACTAAACTATGCTTAGATGCATTTTCTAGCACAGAATATCATATGTCCACATTGTTCAACTTCCTTTCCTCCATAACATGGTGGCCACATCTAGGGTGCCTGTTGCTCAGCCCGTACGATCTCTGGTCCATATCAACCCCACCCACGCTCAAATATTACTTGAGAAATCGTTAGCTGGCTTGGACCAAAATCACAGACATGACTGTTCCAAGAGTTCTTAAATAGCACAAATTATAAAGATTCTTGATCCCAAGATGATTCCCTGGCATGCCTAATTACCACACATAAGTGTGTCTAAAGACTATTTATCAGAGATTAATTGCCAAACTGGAAATCTCAAGGAGTTCCAGAGGAATATATTCTTGATTTACAGCTGTTACCCTTGGGATCTCAATGATGAAATTGCAGGTGATGCTGGATAGGGAAGAGCTGAAGTAAAGTTTGTAATGGACAGGATGGGAATTCTGATCGATCTTCACAAAATTAAGAGCTAACCTCAAAAAAAAAAATACAATGCACCTCAGTAAGAATACTGTTAAGCACTTAGCAGAATCAGTTGCACAGAAATGTATCTAGGCAGCAGTTCTACAGAAAAGAAAATTAAGGTAAAATGACCCACTAATTATGCAAATCCAGGTTCATAGTCCTCCATACAGTAATTGTAAAAGACTCAGTTGATCTCACAGAACTACCTCTGACTCCACATCACTGCAGCCAGGCCACTGTGTCCTAATGCTCCACTGTGAGGGCAAAATGACTCAGTATTTGGGGGAATACTGCCAGGTTGGCTGAAGTACTCAGGTCAGATCTCCTTCTCTGACCCCTTTTTTAAATCCTTTCAGGCATCTGTGCCTTTGAACCAGTGGCTCACCCCGCTTTCCCAGGCCATCCTCAATGTCCAGCAGCTATGTGGTTCCATGAGACCCAGATGGCTCTAAGACACCACAGCATATGAACAGAAGAGCTGGAAACTGAAGCGTAGGTAACCACAGACTATATCTGATCTTCCACACCCATAGCTGCTGACAGAGGCACCATGAGTTCTGGCTTGCCACTAAACTACACATTATACTGACTACACAGTATATTTCAAGCTGTTTAGCAGTTAACAGCTCACAGCTCAAAGAATGCAGTTTTGTTGATTCATTTGAGTAGAGAATTGTGTTATCTTGGCTCCAGTACTAATACATTCAGCATACCTTGATGCCTTGCAATGCTGGCCTCCAGTCATCCATAGCTCCCTACCAAGACACCAATTCCAATGAAAAGCAAGATGATGGAGCAATACTATTCAAGCAGGTCTTGTCCTAAATGGGGTTGGATCACAACTGATGTCTACTTGCTGCTGGAAGCTATAAAGTACCCTGAGCAACACAGTTTAGCCATAGCCCAAGTGACCCTTCATTTTTGTATACAAGGAATATGCCTAGACTCACTAAGCAAGTCAGAAATGAAATCCACACAGCTTGATTCCAAATCACTAAAGAACTCTGTAAGTCAGATGCAACCATTTAAATTTTGAGGGCACCCACTCTACCACAAATGGCTAATACTGAATATTCAAACATATTATTTGAAAAATACCACTTACATTTGGTTAACAATCAAATCCTGATATAAAATCCCTCTTTTTGCAAAGTGTGGGTTTCATATGAAAAGAAAGCAAACATGTGGAGGAAGCAGTGGGAAACATCTTCAGTGACTGGCATAGAGTGTGGCAATTTACTTTAAAACTATTCTGAATTACTCTTTCTTCTGATGTATGGAATTCAGTGTTTTCTGTCTCTCTCTGTAAGATGACTATTTTACATCAAATAGGAAACATATGTTCTTCCTTGTTTTATAAAAATAAAGGGGTTGTATGATTAATAATCCATATAATTATTGCAATTTCCAGAAACATACAACTTTAGAATTTTTCCGGTAGCCACTCAGAAATAAGCATAATATTTTACACGTATAAGGCTGAAGACTACTGAGAATGTTTTTTCTTCTTGAAAAATAAAAGAAAGGGAAAAAAAACAGTTTGAGATAAAACAGTAATAAGCATTTCTTCAAATTTTCAACACAGTTGTCTCACTCAATGTATCAGACTTATGGTGCTTTGAGAAATCTGCTGGAGGTGAATTCACTGATTCAACATAAGATTATTTCTTTCCATTGATGGAGCACAAAGGACAAGGACTCTGACCCAAAAATAAAACAAAGTTTTGTTTTTGAAAGCTTAAAAACATTTCTAGCTGGATCCTCCTTTTGCTTTTTGTTCCTAGAGTGAGGATTAAAACTACCATGGCCCTTCAGTTGCAGCAACAAGACAATCTATTCTACGTGAGCAGAGGGGATTCTCTGGACACTGGGATCAGAAAATGCCACCATGCCAAATCTGCCAGCAGCATCAATCAATGCACAACAGACTGGAGAAAAATAAAAGACCATGTTTATGTCAACCTCACTGATGATATGTGATAGCTCAGCTACCAACAGGAGGCTGTGTTTGGCTTAAAAGCTGCCTTGAGAGCACCCTTGTGTCTGCGAGAATAAAATTCCTTGCATACAGGTGATGGAGTGTCAGCAGTTTTTTGGTACTTCAGTAGTTTTTTCAGCTTTGCTACTGCACCCTATTTCCATTGCATCCCCATAAAACTGAGCAAGTTTAAGCCACCCTCAGGATGTTACAGTGTAAAAATAATGTTTGGCATTAATTGATTTGTTCGTATTTCCATTGCTCACAGTAGATAACAAAACTTTCAAATAGTATTTACTTGAGATCTCACAGCAACATAAGTGCAGTGGTCAGTCCAGATGGGGTCTGTTGTATCATAAACAAATTGCTGCCAACTAAGAACAAACTTTGAAAAATAATGTCTAGACAAATGGCACACCAACATATCCAGAATTTAAGGAAAACTGGTACTGATACAACATCTGCAAATTCTAAGCTGTGTGATTAGCCAGATCATGAGGCCAAAGAAACAAATAATATCTGACTCCTAGCTTTCAAGCATATACTTTGCAAAGACAGGACACTGCCAATAAGAAGACATCCATATTTGAGACTGGTTTTAAAGTCACCCACTTCCCACTGAGTTCCCATAAATATAAAATCATCAGCTGTGTAACTTGCAACTATTTTCTTATAAACACTAGTTATTTAAGGCATATTTTCTGACATCACAAAGGTAGCCTCCTTTGTTAAACACTGTTAGAACATAAAGTGCATGTGTAATTATTTATGCTTTATGATAGCATTTTCATTCAAGGAGTCAACATGTTAAAGATCACACTCATTCAAGGGAATAGGTACTACAGAAAGATACCTATGATGAAAAAAATAAAATCTGACTAAGTTCTGTGGCCTTGTATACAAGTCAGAATTGCCTAGATCATTTCATCAGTCTAAAACCCCTTTTTAAGTGTTTTAGATGAGCAGCAGTGTGTCAGAACAGTCCCAGGACCAGAGAATCCCAGAATCATAGAATCATCAAGGTTGGAAGAGACCTTTAAGATCATCCAGTCCAACCATCCACCCAACACTGTCACTGTAACCACTAAACCACTAAACCACATCACCCAGCGCCAGATCCAGACACCTCTTAAACACCTGCAGGGATGGTGACTGAATCACCTCCCTGGTTAGGCTTTAGCAACTGCAGTTTCAGAAGGCTTGGTTCTCCAGTGCATCCCTGGGAAGCTGACATGAAAATAAGTCCTGGAAATAGCAGAGCAGGTCTGATAGAGCTAGTTTTATCATTGTTTCAAGATATGCTTTAGGTCCTTAGATTCCTGTTACAGTTGAGGTACTGCAGAAATCTCTCAATATTTGGTCAGATGCCTCATGATGGTTTCTATAGCATGACATGCTTTCTGCTGTATCTCAGGTAGATCCCAGATATGCTATACTGTGACTGCAGTATGGAGCCCACAAGGCCAAAACAACCCCAGAAAAGAACCTTAGAAAGGGGTACCCCAAAAAAATGGGAATCTACTGCATAATACTTGTTTAGACTTCTTTTGTGGTCAAAACAGAACTAGCATATGGCAAGTTGAGATGAAATACTCTCTGTAAAGGCCTCTCTCTCTAGCAACAATGAAGAGTCTTAACAACTAATTTTCAGAGGATACTTTTAGATGGTTGGAAAGAGTGAGGTGCATCCTACCACCCGGACTGATTATTTCTGGCACAGAACTCACAATGACTCAAGCTTTGCTTATTGAGTCTGTGCAGGAGACACCCAAGAGAGAGCTCAGGAGTGTTCAATAGGACCCTACTAAATTCAGGATTCAACTGAGAGAGAGGAGTGAAAATGGAAGAACTTTCTCTTCTGCCAATTATCTGTTCCAAAGCTGAAATACAACTCAAGAGCATCACCAAGTGACTACAAATTAAAAGTGTATTTTAAGCATAACTGCATTGTATATTCAAATATTTCCTTCTCTTTGGGTATTTTCAGACATCCCCACCCGTTCTCAATCTCACTTTAATGCTTGGTATTTACACCAGTAGCACCCATTCTCTAAGCTAATTCTGCACTGTCCTAATTCCTCTAGCAATATTTAACTATAATGTAAATATTCACAAAGGTAAATGTTCACAAAAAGATAGAACACCAGAAGAGTTTGTCAGCATGTCACAAAAACTTTTTTTTTTGGACCTGCAAGACATTACAACACTGCATACAGCACTGAGGAAGGTGTAAGTTTATCTTGTGGTTGGCTGGGAAACTGGAAAAAAAATTAAAGAGAAACTTCCAAAATCTGAAGGAAACTCCCAGAGTGTTATCCTCTCACCTCTAATTCTTCTTTTCTGTAATATTAGTTTGGTTCCTTTCAACAAGTAAAGCAAACTGAGAGAACAGTTAATGGAAAATTAGTGGAAAGCTGTCATGCATGTGAGCAGTACAGTTTCCTCTCTGTTAATGCTGCCTGAGGGAATCAGTTAGCTGCCCACTATGTTTTGACCTCATTGGAATCTCCTGTAGTCATGCTGTGAGAGACTAAATCTTTAACGTTGCTGCTCCTAATGGAAATTACTCATACTATATGTTTGTTGATGAATAACTACATGCAAAAACTAACGAGATCACAGAGCTATAAAATAACTTCATTCTTTCCCTAATGACAAGAAAAACAAATTTCTGTTTTGCCAAGTTGTGCATCTCATTGTCTCAGATAAAAGTCTAATGTATTTTTCATTTCTTATATACTGAGATTTACTAAATAATGTCACTTTCAAAATGTAGAGACCTAACAAGAAAAAGTTGCTAACAAAAACAAACAAACAAACAAAAGGTAGAGCAAATTTAACTTTGTAGGGTTCAAATCCCACTGTCCTTGTACTAAGCGAATAAACTCATCCTTTCTTAGTTCTGTTAATAGTCTTTGTGAAACATCATCTTTGCAGCAATTTCTGGGGAGGTAACGTCTCTAATACAAACCCCTTTTTCACAGTTATTTACCAGCTGTTGTCAGTCCTCACATAATCAAATATGAAGTCTGACTAACCAAGGTTATACACAGGTGTGAAAGAGGAAAGCAGCCACAACAAACGGAATTGGAAAGGAGGACTGCTTAGAGGTGAAAACTGGTCTATTCAGCTCTCTGGGCAAATAGGGGTCAAAGCATGCTGATGGCAAAATTTTACCTATTATTTGGTCTCCAACAGCAGAATGCATATTTCATAACCGTTGCTCAGGCATATCATGTGTATAGCCCTCATGTAAAATTGCCATTGTCTTCGTATCATAACTCTGCCAGCAAGGTAAGTAGAAATGATAACTCTTAATTTGGAGGCTGCAGACCTCTTAACCTGCAATAAAAGAGGTTAAAGGTATACAACAGTAACCCAAGTTTGCCCCATGCTTAAAGCACATTCACTGAATTACTGTGCCTCAGAGGATATGTAAGAACTTGTCAAACTACACCAATTTGTATGGTTGTCTGAACTCTAAGGCTGCTCTGCTGTTACTTACCTAGTCAGGCACACAGATTGTGAAGAGTTGCCACAGGTCTCCTGACAAAGATGGGACAGTCAGAAGGGCATTTACTCATAATGCACACTAAAAGGGGGGGGGGGGGGGAATATGACAACGTTTTGATTTTTCTTTCACATTCCAAACAGCATACTGAGAAAATCCCCTGCATAAAAAACACGACTGACCTGGTCTATGAAATCACTTGGTGTCCTTCTCACTTCTGATTTAGTTAACTCTGGACTTTACCATCCAAATATGACAAAATGTTGGGTTTCATATTTTGAAAGGTGAAAAATGAATAAGCAATGATGAGAACTCAGCAAAGTGCAAGCAGACGTAGTCCAAACCTCCCTGCACTGTCCCGGCAACATTGACTTGCAGCAATGTGCCCTGAGGCTGCCAATAATGATGAATTTTGGCAATCTCCTGTTATTTTTATATGGGCAAAACAATCCCATTCATTTCTTTTTGTGATCTTCTTAGAGCTTGCGTCACAATCTCCCATTCCGAAAAATCTCAGAAGGAGTAGTAGAATCCTGGAGTATTTTTTGTAAAAAATAACCTTGTTAAACATTGCCCCAGCAGTGAAAAACTCATTCCTCAACTCTTCTTTGTCACAGACCACTATTATCAGATTATAACATGTTCTTATTAAAAATAATAAATATGGATAATCAGTAATATGGATACCAACCATCTCATTTCAGGTCACATATCAGACCTAACACTAACTTAAATTCTCACCTTGGAGAAGAATCATATTTAGTCTGCCAAGTGTCTGTTCCTTAGGACAGGAACAATGTCCGAAAAATTCTCTCAACTTTGTCTTATGTCTTTTACACATCTTTGATGTTAAGACACGAAAGCTTTCCCTGTCAGCCTGGCTTCAACAGAAGATTGCTGCTAGTCAGCCCCTTTCATGTTTCTTTCCGGCTGTCTAAAGGTGTATTGTCCTGACAGAGCAAATTGTTTTACTCTTAAACATATATCCAGATATTTCTACATCCTTTTCTCAATAAATTGATTCAAAGAGTTTTTGTAGTTAGTATCTTAGCATTTTGCATAAAATGTTTCACTCCACTCCCCCATCTCTTCTTTCTGACTCCACAGTCTGCAGTATCACAGCGTCTGCCTGCGGATACCTGGTATTTCCCTAACCTCAGACAGCACCAGTTTGTAGTATTAGTCTGTCCAGTACCTCTGTAGAGGGTTTTGCCACCATAGTCCCCCATCTTCCCTGTGTTTTGCACTCTCCCTCTGTTCCCATGAATGAGCCAAGCAGTGCAAGCCTAGTACTTAGGACCTACTGATGAAGTCTTTTACTACCATCCCTTCCAGCAGCTGCTCCAGCTCTCCAGGAGTACCATCTGTGTTTCCACCCATCTCTCATCTTTTTGCTATGTCCTTTGTTTTATGCAATCTTCTCAGTGGCTTTCTTCCTGCAGTTAATCTGAGGAATTGCTGCTTGTCGTAGCTGCTTTCCTCTCTCACACACCTATGCCTCACTTGACCACCTGGGAACTGGTAGCATTTACTGTAGGAGTATAACAACATCCAACCAGTCCTTAAAGGTCTGGCCATTTTATTTACTATCCCCAGACGGTCCTTCGTGGCATTTCAGAGGTGGGGTTCTGGCATTGTAGCAGAGTGCCCAAACAAGTCTACTAGGTCCCCAAAAATACATACTTCGGCAAAGTGAAGATTATGTGTCCCAGTTCAGGATGGGACTCAGTCATCTTTGTGTGCTCCAGAAATTCTGACACAGACTCTCTCATAAAGAGAGTCTGATGACCAGTAGCTTTTCATTTAGGAGCCCTCTTGACTCTTCTGGGTCACCCAGTTTATCACACGAAATCAAGATGCAGCATCTCGGGGCATTGGAGTTCCTCCTTAACTTCTCCCATGGAGCAGATGCCATTCTTGGGGCTTTGTAAATCAACATTTTAAGTGCTGATCTAGTCTCTTCATTCGCATTGTCTGCCAATGTGTAACATTTCCTGTCATTTTCAAGAATGATTTTAAGAATGGAGCAAATCAATTGGCTTCCACTGTAGAAGTGACATTTCTCTTTCAGAAGGCATAGTTAATATTCTTCTTCACAGATGCTTCCCTAGATTGGCTGAAACTTCTCTTTTTTTAGTCAGTTATTATCACCTTCCAACCAGACATCTTTTCCCACTGCAAGGGGAGTACTATACCTTGGTTTTCATTGTACTAACACTTTGGAGATCAATTCCTATCATTTGCAGCAGTTTGCTTTGTCTTAGATTTCTCTGTCTTTCCTCTGTTTCCCAGTGCCAATCCCAAAGAATTCTTCCACAACAGAATAAAACTAAATAAATTGCTACCTGTGGAGAACATACATGCCCCGTCTGAAACGCTTCTTGAGTTCCTGTACAAGAACATGATGATTTTTTATCTTTCTATTCGCAATTTGAAGGATCACTGGGTCCTTCAAAAACAGGATCTTTATCTGACCCTTACTCTTTCAACTCTCTAAACTGTGGTGGCCTTAGCATGAACAAAAACCCACACTTCATAGTTTCTAGGACTGTGGGAATATACAAGCCTTCACATTATTTCAAGGACCCTTTTCGGGGTAAGGGTTATGAGAATAAATCCTGAAGATAAGATTTATCATATGGAAGGATTATTAGCAATACATTTCCTAGTAGATTCTTTCCATACGAAAAAAACCAAAACAAAAAACCAAACCAAACCAAACCAAAAAAACCCCACCATGGAATATTTTTTTTTCTGTTGTTGTCACAGTGTGTTCAACAAACTTTGATGCCAAAAGCACTATTATTTCCTATCTGCTAGATGGACCTGGACTATTACTAGATGAGTTAAAGGTTTCTGGTGACCCTCTAAGCTGGGGCTTGCGCAACAGTGAAACTGCACAGGGATAGAGCAGGTTGTCTCCCTTGTTGTTTCAACTGCTCTATTACTGTGTGTTCCCAAAGACCTGGAAGAAATAATTGTCACCAGCAGATAGTCTAATCATCCTGGACCTGATGAAAAACAAAGATCCACGCGAGATGTCACAGCTCATATAAAGTGGTTCAGTTATAATGAAAATCCCACTGATGATTTGAAGGTGTTAGGGTATAACAAATTAAATAACTATTTTCCAATGAACCTCCTTAAATACAAGTATGTTCCAACTCATGAATAACTACAGAGGACCAGAGGTGTTGTATCATATCTTCCAGTACACATCATGTGTTAAGTCTCAAGAGGCAGATTTATCCAATTTTGTTTGATCTCTGCTGTCTGGAACACACTACACCTGTGAGACAGACCCCATGTGCAAAGCAGGACTTGTAAATGAAAGCCAAATGTGGCTGGAAATAGTGCCTGCAAGTCAGAACATATATATACCTAGTGCTTTCTCCCAAACTCTTGCTGCTGATATTTTTAGGCTCCTTTTGAGAGAGCTGTATGTGTATGGATCTTGTACCGACATTTTTTTTGTAAGCACTAACTTATTAACTACCTATTTGCACTTCTCTTATGTCAGCCACTAGTTTAATTTGTACAGATCAGTCACAACAGCTTCTTGGGAGGAAGAGGTTTCAGGATTTCTAATCAAATTACCTCTCCTTACCAGTATAAGACTGGTGGCTACCCAAAACTGCCCCTTGGTTTCTTCCACAACCATTAGTATGAAGCATAGTTTGATGCCCGCCACCTGGCAGAACAGGAAGATATTAAACACGAGGAGGTACATTTCTCAGTTTTCACTCCTGCATTCTGTATTCTGTAAGGAAAGTGAGGCTTTGAAGTTTTATGACTGAGAGAGCTCTTCATTCCAATTTTGTCTAGTCTTGCGAACACAAATATGATACTACATTTTTTTCTTTTCCTAATTGACTATCTGTTTCCCAATAATCTGACATTAAAAAGCTTAGTAGCTATGTATATCTGTGAAATCCAGCAGCAAGTACTGGGTGCAAATTAATTCTACCAAAAAAAATTCTTCAGAAAAAAAAATTTAACTTTTCTTTGGGCATAATTTCTTCTGTACATGAAGTAATCGCAACTGATCATCAAGAAAAGGTTTCAACCCAGATGCCCTAGCATATTTTGTATTTAAAATATTGCTCAGGTGTCTCTATGTGCTTCTCAGAAAAGCTTGCTTTCATATATAAAACACTCCAAATCTGAATTGCCCTCATTATTATATCTGTGTATGTGAAGGGGAGTTTTGATCTTCTGAAGATTCAAGTTCTAATTCAGAAGTGGAATTATGTGAGCAGGCCTCCTAAAGTTATAGTGTTGCAGCTAGGAAAGAAAGTGCCGTTCTGATCCAGTGCCTAAGTAATTTCTCCTATTTGTATTCCATGCCAGAGGCAAATGCTCTATGTTTTTCTTGGAACAGAATCAATATTGAAGATGGTGCAAACAATACTGATGAAGACACAAGCAGCAGAATATTCTGAAACAGCCCATCACCCAGACCACAACTTCTAGAAACTGTTGGCTGCATTTTCTTGCAATACAACTGTCACAAATTCCACAGAAGTCAATTCAGGGACGAAAGTCAAGGTGAGCAATTTACAGTATCATAGCACATGTCACATGTGGTGGAAAGAATACACAGAAGCTTTTTTGGCCTCTGCTTGAACACCTGAATCCCAAAATGAATGATTGCTGAGAGTAGAACAGTCACAGAATTTTTTTACACTCAGTTTTTCTTCACATGTTGGTGTCAGGGAGAAAGGTGTTTGCTTTGGCTATTTAAAATATTGCAAAAAAAAATTTTTTTCCTGTGTGCCCACTCAGCTAAAGAAAATGCTTGTTTCTCTGTCTCTAGAAAATCTGTAATACCATGAACTGAAGGGGGAGGTGGTGGTGGTGGGGAATTACACTCTTTTTTATGCTGTTTAGATGTTGTTTAAAAGTTTTTAAGTATCTGAGGAATTAAAGGTCATTTGGGGGTTAGATGTGGTAGTGGAAAAATATCTGGCTGGCATAGTCCATGGAATGTGTTGCAATGGCTTTGAAAAACTCTGGAAATCCAAAGCTGAGGAATTTTATAGAAATCAAGGAGTTATTGGCAAAATTTCTGACAGAAGACAGCTCAGTGGAAATATCCTCATCCCGAAAAACTCCTGATGATATTTCTGGCTCATTTGTTTTTATTGCATGGCAATAGACTGACATCTAGTGGGTATTGTGTTCTCAGGAATGCTGGGACTAACCAGGACTATGAAGAAATTGTCTGATCTAATCTTTTTAATTTATTTTTTAATGGAAAAGTATACTTTTGACTAGACAAAAACTTTCCTGGAAATTTTTCTCTTACTTTTTCATAGGAAACCACAATTCTTTCATCATTTGCCATTTTGGGCTGAAACCTAAGTTTTCTTTTTCATTTTTTTTTAATTAAATTCTAATTTTTTCAGTTTCACATTGAAATTTTACAAGCTGCTACATCCCCAGTCTCTGTCCCTGTGAGACATCCATTGCTGCTTTACCATGTAAATCCTTCTCCCTTTTCTTGTGATTCAGGGAAACAGAGAAGGTCTGGTCTACACAGAGGAGTCACAGCTGTTCAACTGGTTGTTTGCCTTTTCTTATACCTACAAGCAATCTTTGTTAATATTCTTTCAGTTTGGACAGAGGACACAGCTCCCAGACTGGGAGCCTGTGTAAAGGGTGAGGATTTATCCCCCAGGGAGATGTTCATGTGCAGAATAGGACTATGAAGTTCATGTCTTAGCAGCCAGTGTGTGGCAAGGTAGTGATGGGGTAAAGTATTCCGTGTGTGATCTCTACTTTGTGAACCAAGAAAAACACATGAAAATTAAAACCTCTTTTGCTCTCCCCCTCCAAGAAACATGGTCTTTCCTCAAGTGCTGGGTTTCTTTCCGAGTGATGACTTTATGAATCCTTATAATCAAAGCCATCTTTTCCCTGTTTTCTGCATTTCTGCTCTGCCATTCCCACCCCAGGTGTGATTAATCCCTTAGTTTTCTAAAAGGTTTTGCCTCCCAAAACCCTTCTCTGAGGCGTGGTGGGGGGCTTGGCTGAGGCCCTCAACAGCCCTGCTAAGCAAGGCTGGACCACCCCTACAGCTGCCCCTGGATACAAGCCCAGTACATGCAGCTGGGACAATGCTCAGCTTCCCTGATATCTGTGAACAGAAATGATTTGGGGTTTTTTGTTTTCCAGTGTACATTTTGCTGTATTAAACCATGAGAGAAACAAAGCAAGGGAAAGGGAGAAAAGTCAGCTGGGCTGAAATGTAAGGGGTTGGGGAGTCTGCGATCGGCCATGGGAGGATATCTGGTATGGGACAGCAGAAAAGTCCTCCTTGTCTCCACAGCCAACTCTAAAATGTAGGCCGTAACTCACTGCCACGTGTCTATTGGCTTGATCTGCTGGTGAGATATCTTTGTGCCTGACCGAAGAACAGACTAGTAACAGTCTAACATGTCCTGACAGGACAGGGTTAATTTTTGCAGTAGCCAGGAGGGGGCGTGGCCAGGACCCAAAGGTTATTCTGTACCACCTCAAGCCATTGCTGGGGTAGGGGGAAGAGAAGGGAGTCTTTTTCCAGAAGGAAGGGCTGTCTTGCGGTTGGGGTGATGGGGTTACAATTGGGTCATGAGCACCATGGTGAGCATATTGGCATGTGAATTACTCTCTCTTTTGTACACTTTTGTTATTAATATTGTCGCTGTTACCGTTTGATTTTCTTATCTCGTTGCTGTTTCCAGTAAATTGTTCTTACCTCAATCCATGATCTTTGCCTTTTGTGCTTCCAATTCTCCTCTCCATCCTGCTGCAGCGGGGAGGGGGAGGATAAGGTGAGGGAGTGAGAGAGGGAGGCAGGTGGTTTGAAGAGTCTCGGTGGGGAGTACCCACTAAATTGGGTAGTACCATTCCTAAACCGTGACAAATGGTCATCCTTGAATAACTGAAAAGGCAGCAAGTCCCTCTCCGTATTGGTGAAAGGACACTCTCAATGATATCCAGCTGTAGTGGTGGCTCAGCAACCCAGTTTCCGACAGTACATGATATGAACTAGAATATGTGAGTGCCTGGGTATAAAATAGGAGACAGGCTGGTGGGACCGAGAGCTATCTGCCATTCCTTATTTCAGAGCCACAGGCAGTGAGCCCTTGGCACAGCCACAGCTAGGGCTGCACTGCTTGCTGAGACACAAACTCATGGATGGCTCTTACCACCTGCTTTACTCTTTTGCCTCTGCAAATGCCAGCAATCCAGATTCAATTGCCTTCACTTCACTGAGATCTCTGCTTGAAAGAAATAATATATTTAATGCTGGGGTTGTAAAATGCATAGACTCAGCTGTTCACAGAGTCTGAGCAAAATAGTTTTATTTAGATAGGAGGCTTTGAAATATTGGTGAGAAGTTTCACTGGGTTTCTTACACTCGACTTACAATTTTATTTGGCAAAACAGTTTGACTATAAGCCTGTGTTTTTTAAGAGCAACTGAGACAATAAATCACATCATGTATAAGAATTATTGTTCGCTGCTCTAGTGGAAAGTACAAACAAGACCTGTCTTAGAAAGAAGCACGCAGACGTAGCAAATTACATGGTAGTTCAAATGTTGCAGAAAAATTAGTATGGAAGAAATAATACCTACATTACCAATCAAATTTTATTTGAGTACATATGCACAGAAATTGCTGTGGTCCACAAGTCTTCCTTTTTTGAAGAAGACGACTTATCTGCTGGTTTCTGCACGACAGCAAATATTTTTTTGGGCTTGTTTTGATGCATTTTTTACAGTGTTATTTCATTCCTGGAACTAGAGGAAAAATGGGTGAGGAACAAATTTCCAGCACTGCTGCAGCTGCGAATTTCACCTTGACGGTGAAAAGTGATAAGTAGAGAACAGCAAGAGGTCTAAAAGGTAAGCAGCCACAGTATTTCTAAACCTTCTTTTCTCCAGCCTGAAAAAACCTGAATCTGTGCTGAATGTATTTTAAAAAATCAACAAGTGTGATAATACTGGAATACTGCCATTTTCCCCTTACACATTGATCCTGATAATCTGATAATCATTATTGCCATTAGAATTTGCTGTGATTTTTACCCTTAGCCATAGTAACCACAGAAACAGTTTGATTATCTTTTAAATATTGGAAGACCAAAGGTCTTGGTTGACAAATCTTCTTAAAATGCCCCAATATTTTCTTGGACAGAGGCAGGTGGCAATGGCCGAGAGGGTTAGTGCAGGCTGGTGTGCTGCCTGGGCCCAGGGCCAGACTTCCCACTAGCACTCAAATTGTCCTCCTGGCATTTCCCTCCAGCCTTCAGAGCAGAAACTCATGTTTGATTGCATTCTAAGGCAGATTGTCTTTGCTGCTTGGCCCTAGTCCCTGCAGCAGCAAAATATCCTAATTATTTTTGCAGACTCGGAGCAGTGCTGTTCTGCCATCACAGCAGGCTCTGCTGTCAGGATGTCTGGGGGGCAGCACACAGGTTAAATAAGGCTACAGTGCATGCTGTTTGCCTTATCCAGGAGTTACAGTGAATGTTTGCAGTCTCATCCTTCCCAAAAGCTCAGTGGCCTTTTTACTGGTGGCAAATTCCTCAACACAAGTCTCATCAGGATCAAACAGAAACAGAGCTTTCTGGGCTCAGAAAAAAATAGAGACTAAACCCTGCCAAATGCTTTGTCTGGTGCAGTTCCTCCCTAGATCCCCATGGGAATAGGATGGGAAATCAAGGAAACTTAATGCCAGGTTTTGCACTGCTTCTTCATCCTCCGTAACTGTAAAATGGTACTGACAGGATCCCCATTTAGAGAGATATGAAGAAGCAAAAAACAGGAAAAGCAAATTTACTTTGCTGAAGTGAAATTCTATAAACAGGATTTGCCTCACTTGCATTTTTGCCTCCAATGCATTTAACTACTGATAATAAAAAACACTCCCATCTGAGCTGGGCTTACCTATTTCTGGCAACCCAGTCTGACATCTCCTTTTACCTATGGACACACAGCCCTTCACAGAAAATATTTTCCTCCTGATTAAATAGCCAGGCTAAGCAGATGAGTCCTGTCTGCTGCATCGCTCTTGCCTGGGTCAGGCTTCCCACAGGATCCAGTTCTAGAGGGCAGAGCCCCAGCCAAAAACAGGGACAGCCAGCTCCAGCCTTGTCTGCCTTGCCAGCAGCGTCCCTCTAGACACGGCCTCAGGGCTTGTCAGAGCTCTGCTATCATCCTGAGCTGCACCCCACGTTGTAAAGAAAAACAAGGAGAGCCTAGAGCTCCTACCTGCCAACCATGCTCTAAAGGCATGCATGTCACTCAGAGGACTTTGAAACAGGCTGGGTTTGCTGTGGCCGTTGACTGGAACCAGCTTAGCATTGCTTTCTTATCGATGGCATGGACTGTGGATGGCACTGACAGACAGTCCAGTCTATCCATTCTTCATCATATGTGTACTGAATACATATTACAATCAAGTCCAGAGAGGGTCTAGAGTGCTCTGAGATTCACAAAATAAAAGTTTTAAGAGTCTGAATTCAGTTCACCACGCAATGCATGAGGTGGGCTAGCAGGGGTTTCAAAAAAACCCCGGCACTGAGTGGGAAATCAACAAATGTCATCAGGGCTTTCAGGTTAGGGCCTTCTGCTTTTCCCATATTGCTTCTGGTACTGCACCTTGAGTTTTTAGGATTTTCCCCCATTCCTTCCAGAGTCATAACCCAGATCCCTGAAGACAGGAGTCTAAATATTTCTTTTTAAAACAGGAGCAATGGTTCACTTGCTTGCTCCCTTTCCTTCTACTCCTCATCTCTAGCCCTATGAAGAGGTGGTAAAAATAAAACCCAGTTGCCTTCTCTACTCCCCTCCCATCTCACTGTCCTCTTGGTGAGGAAAGGTTGCTCATAAAAGATGCAATGAGATGTTGCCTTGCCCACATTATTCTCAGATATGTGCAGCATCCATAGCTCAGAAAGCCTGAGGAACTGATGAACAACCATGGGATGCGGTGAGGACGCTAAACCAGTGACAGTCTGATTTGAAAACGATGACTCCACTGACCAGAGCTGTCAGCTGCATTACTTAACATTTTGAGACATTATGGGTTTGGTTCCAGGGAGGTGATGCTGGCTACTTGTGCTGAGCAGTCACTTTCTACTCATTTCCTGACAGGTGTGTGCCTGCCTTCTGCTGCTTGGATTTGCATCAGGGTGTCTGGTTAGCATCCTAGCTGCCAGGCAGAGATTAGCAACCCCTGTGGCAAAGTCTGAATTTTCCATGTACCAGATGGCTAAAGAATTGTGCTCTTGTATTTATTTCTTTGTCTGAATAAGAACTTTTGAACACAAGAACAGCCTGTATCAGCTGGAGATATGATGATGGTGCTGCGGTCTGCACAAGGCAGTGGTTTGGCTCTGTTCAGAGGCTGCAGCTAATCAGCTCAGCCTCTCACTTTTGATGAGGCATTTCCCTTCATGGAAATATCAAACATGGTCTCTTCACAGACCTGCACTGGCAATAGGCTGTCTGCCAGAACTGTTTTTTAAAACCAGTCTTGGGAAGACGGGCCTTTCCCAAGAGATATCCTCTTTTCCCCATAGTGGCTGGTCAGACCTGCCTTGGGAATGTGCTATTGCTGAGACCTGCTGCTGTAGGAGCAGGAGCACAGCAGGAAATTCTCTATTATGGCTCAATGTCTTGGAAATTATCCCCCTCCCCCATCAAGGCCACATGCAGTTAGTTATTAGTCTCTGAGCAAGAGTCATATTCCTCGCCTGCAAGGAGGTGGATGGGAAACCAAGGGACATAAAACTCTGCAGATGGCAGTGGGGTGAACTCATTTCCTTCCTTCTGATCTTGCTATGTTTTGGGGCTACACTCAAGAAAATACAGAGTGATCATTTTAATACACTTAGGGTCCAGCAAAGGTGCCAGAGCATTGGGAGTACTTTCTCTTATGAGCACTTATATAAATAAAAAAAACATATATGAAAAGAAAAGAGAAGCAGGTTCTCAAGACTTTTGAAAAATAGCTTTCCATCCTCGTTGCTACTGCAATTGGCAAAAACAACCTGCTTCTGAATGCATAAGTGAGAAATTGCAACTCTAATTTGTGTCAGTGGGCTTCATGGAATGAAACTCTAGGGTGACATTTATTTACCCAGGAGTAGTAAAATGTATCCCCAGTTTCAGCTATCATCCCAACACTGATTTCACTAGAGGCACAGGATGGAAACTTTTGGGAGCAAGAATTCTTGCTGTTAGGGATCAGGAGTGGTTGAGGGGTGGTTATTGAAGTGCAACGTTGGTTTAGCTGGGAGGCCAAAGCAGCACGATGGCTGACACAAAACTTTTAAGAACAAGTTAGACAAACACCTGTCAGGCATGACAAGTGGTCACAAAAACAATGGAAATAATGATCAGCTGAAGTTCCTAGCAGCCCTGTTTTCCATCATTTCTGGGATGCTGTGTGATTCTTTGGTCAAGCATACAACACAATTTTTAATTATGACTGTGGCAAATCCAGACATAACCAATAAACCAGTTAGGATTGTAATATTAGAGCTGTTTGTGCAGCAATTGGCTAGAGCTGGACTGGGAAGATATGTGGGTAAGGGAAAAATGTAATATGCTGGGTGGTCTTTGCTCATCCTCCAAAAATGCCTTATGTTCCTAATTTTTTTACTATCTCTATTCATTATCATACTTATTTGAAACAATTTTAAAAGCATAAAGCATTATTCAATGGAAGAAGTTACTAGAGGTCCGTTGGAATCTTTCCATGTATGCCTCATCTGTAAAAATTACATCAGATTGAGGAAAAGGAAAATGAGCCAAGCAGAAAGGCATGCACAACAGGTGAAGAGCAAATCAAACAGCATGCTACCGATCCCCTCTGTCAGTTATGGGACATGCTGCAGTGTGCTTTGAAGGTCTGTCCTGGCTGATCTTGGACTACAAATGGGCACTGTCAAAGTGTCACTGTTATTTTCCTGATGAAAAATGCCTTTCCTTTTTATTTCCATGGGGCTCCTATCCTTGCCTTCACTGTTTACATCTCCAACGGCATAGCAACGGTATTTCATGCTGGATCATTGAATGATTCCAAGCTACCCTAAACTATTCTGGAGCTCATTTATTTCCCCATTGCTATCTCTAAAGTGCAGTTGACGCAGACTCCATGTCTCTCAAGCATGTCTCTGAGCCATTTTCACCAGCAGGCGTGCTTCTGTGCTGCCAGCAACAGCTGTCCCACAGAAAGTGTGTTGCATTGCATTCATCCCACAGTGGCATTGAGCTGATGAGATGGGCTAAAGTGGCATCTTAGGAGGACACTCATTTCTGGATGGAAATGAAAGAAAAAAAAGTGATCATGACAGACAACATTGTTTAATTGTTTAGAAAAATGTAAACATTGAAGAACTATTAAAAAAAATTTAAAAGCCAGTAAAATATACCATTGGTGATGACCTCTTCTTGGACTTGTCTCTTTGGGCTGCTTTCTGCAGCTCAGCCTATAAGTATGTATGATAAATTTAGGCAAGCTTTTAGGAGAAAGATTCTAATGAGCAGAACAACGTGGTTGCAAATTATATTCTCAGCACAGGGACTAAATGGAGGAGCAAGCAGCAAACAAAATGGACTCTCAGACTGTTGTTGGAGGACTCCAGTCAGCTGCCAGAAGGGATTATCTACTTCAACTGGACTTGGGTCATTTATGTGGAAAGCCTCCTACAGGGCTGCATCCCCTGGCATCCTCTTGGTCTCAGCATGATCACAGGCCTGCCTTGTGCTAATGCAAGTCTCCACGTGCCCATCCCCAGGCCGACATGGACCAGACCATCACCTTCTCCCACCCCAACCCAATGCAGCAGAAGATACAGGGGATCAACACTGCTGGAAACCTGGCCTTGAAGGCATCTCTGTGACTCTAACTGCTCTGGAAGCCAGCAGGTGCAATGGCTTTCACCCCTTTCTCCTTCTGAAATTATTCATTCTGAATAAGTCTTTCTTGAAAGTGCACTAACACTTACAGGTTCTTCAGGCTGATTAGTGTTTAAAAAAAAAAAGCCACTGCATAGCTGACAAGTATTAGAATAAATGGTGTGAACAGTAGAACAGCATGTGCTGGGAAAGAGAAGCATCCAGGAACCTTTTCAAGTTGGCAATTATGCAGAGGAGACTGGTGACATCCCAGTAATCTTCTGGCACTCTTCTTCAAAAAAAAAGGTGAAAAAAAGCCCATACCATTTCAGCTGGATGAGGAAAAAGCAACAGAGACATACTGTCAATACTTTCCAAACCCTTTAAATCTGAAGAGGCTAGACTGAGATCAATTTCTGTAGATAAAAGAAGGAAAGAATTACTTCAGATATCTACTGCAAAATCCTAAGGCTTGCACTGTCTTTACCACAGATGGCAAAAAATGAGGAAGACAAAAATCATACCTGAAAGAACCTAGAGTAATTAAAGGCAATGTTCATTAAAGTACTGCTTACCCACTGTTATTTTTTCAGAGTATTTTGTATTCCCAGAGCAGGAAAATGAATTACAGAGAGAAAAAAAACAAAGTGCGGTGAAAAAGATAAATAAAGATATGTTTTCCAATTATGTTCTAAAGAGAGTTAGAAAATCCACATAATGGAATTGAAAGGAAAGAGAAAGAGGAGAGAATGTGAACCACTGAGAGTACGCCAAAATATTAGTCATCCCTTGAGTCTACCCTGAAAGGTTACTGTTGTTTTTAAGAACACATTCCTTTAAGGAAAAGAATAATTTCCTAGCAGAGGTAATTTCTGGATGGTCATAAACTCTCTCAAGGGAAGCAGAAACCCTATCAGTGAAGTCAACAAAACCTAGGCAGAGGGAGAGAAGGAGGAAATCTTCGCATGACTCTTCATGGCAACCCTAAGAGTGACCTGCTACTGGAAGGAAAGAGATATAGAAAAGCCTGGCAGAGAGCAACTGTTGAGTTGTTGAGTAGGTAAAGATCTGGATGGGAAAATGTCAACAAGAAAAGGGAGTAGAAAACAGGTAAGTGCTTCCTAAAGATCACCCCTCTGGGTAAGATGGCAGTAGAGAAGGCTGACTCACTCTTGCTAGTTTGAGTTTGATTAATTTGAACTATATGATGTTTTCATGGAGAAGAAAAGGGCAGACCAAAAATTTGTTACCTACCCCGTGGCACACAATATAGAATTTGTGAATTTTCAGCTCTGAAAAATTTTCAGAGAATCTCTAGCAACACTTAATGAACTAAGGGCTGCTATGGAGACAAGAGTCACTGCTGCTGGTACCATATCAGACTCCCAGGTGAGCAGTTTCTCCAGGTCACATCAAGTTGCACTGGAACTTGAGCAGTGCAATGAAGAAAACATCACTAACTTTGCAAATTGAAAATAACAATTTTCTTTTAATATTTTAATTTGCTAAAAGACTATATGTTTCATTGTTCTGGATTGTAAGTGGCAGCATCTTACCCAGGAGGGAAGCATGGTTCATGAGCTTGATGGCAGGTCTGATGCCTCCCTGAAAGGAAGACTGTGAACAGAGTTCATCAGTCTGAATAAGCACTATGCCAGCACCTCATCTAGAAGTGTCCCAAGTTACAAATTTCTGAGCACTCCTAAGCCCCTCTTGCACGCTTGGGAATTAAGGGTGCCCAGAAATCTGGATGAATCTCTGTACCATGACAATTTGATCCATTGTCATTTGGAGAACATACCACCCTTCTCACTGAGTGGCTAGGACCACTTAATGTGTTAAACAAGTTTTACTGCTAGGCACTCTTTAACATGGGAAAAAATTAATAGACTCAGTCATTTAATATGTTATGAGGTAAAGATGCTGTTTTTCAAGGTAAGTGATGATACTTCATATGAATTCAGGAAGAAAGAAAGAAATCCTGTAGCTAATCCTGTTGGTCTCTAAATTCAGGTTATCAATTTCTAAGTAATGGGTCACTGCTATAATCAGCAGATATAAAGACTCCTGAAATAAATTAGTTGTCTTTTATCAAAAGACTTGCAGTTAAGTTTTTCTGGTGTGTTCAAGTTTCTTTTGCTGTCTGCCTTCTCAATAGTTAAACTTCTCTGTCTGTTTTTCAGTCTATAGACAGCTGAATGGAAGTACTATTTTACCAGACAGTGTGCATAGTGCCAAACCCATTTTCAGCACACTTTAAGTACATTCATATTGTGGGAATCAGTGAGAAAATCTGTGTGCAAGAAAATCCATTTTGGAACTCCATTGCTTTAGCTTATCCATAGCGTTAGTCCTGAAATGTGATCCACATGATTAATAGCACGGATGGAAACATTTTGTTGTGCAGGGACTAACTTGAGTTAGAAGTTTTAATTTAACACTACCTCATTTAAGTTCTTGAGAAGTCAGATTGTGATGTTATGTGATGTTTATACAGGAAGAGAATTGAAAACCATTTCTAACATACAGTTCAACAGATTGACTGGAGCTGCCTATTGCTGGCAATGTTGTTGATGCTAATATTGAAGATGTTGTTCATTGTTTTTTGAGTTTGGAGGCATGAAACTGGAATTTTAAGAACTGGAAAACACATACTAGGCCAAAACCAGCTGTTTCTCTTTGGGAGGTTTGGGACTTAAAGTTTTGGTTTTCAGTAGCTCTTTCTTCTGAAGAAACTAAGTCAATATTGTCTCTCACCAGATCCCAAAACTTGGTTTTCATTTGAATGCCATTTCTTCCAGTCTTTTATGACTTTAGTGCAAATCTTAATTTCTTTGAAGATCTTGACAGCAACAAGAAAGATTGTTTTACCATAAGGTATGACTTTTGGCAACCCAAAAGTTTTTTACCAGAGCTCGGAAATTTAAAAAACACTTTTGGGAAAAAGTTTCTTTAATCTTCAGTTCAAATCTCTGCTCCACAGAAAATCAGTCCATCAAAGGAGAACAATAGCTGTGCATTTAGGCATTTATTTGGAGATGCAGATTTCATGTGACGTAGGTCTTAAAACAGTCTTTTACATAACAGGTTTGTTTAGGTCTTCATCAATTCAGATATTGTCTAATTCATAACAAGAGAAATACGCAGTACCATAACTGGACTCTTCTAGCCAATACTGTGAGAAAAATAATATATTTTCCAATATTATCAAAAGGGTTCAGTGTAGGATCCCAAAAATATAATATCAGCAAAGAAGGAGTTGATGAGATTATGTAGCAGGCTGTGAACAGCAGGAGCTGGGAGAAATTCCTTGCTCTCAGGGCACTGCATCACAAGACCTGTAAAAGCTCTACCTTATGGATTAAACCTGGCTCCAGCAGAAATCAGAAAGGACTCTTGAGATAATTGTATCAATGTCTAAACCCCTTTAATCCCTTTCCCCCTATGTAATCTTGGTTTAGAGAAATATTAACCTATTGGCTAAACTGCAGTAAAACTTGTGTAACTCCCTAATTAACATAGCTTGTCCTCCTTATTAACATGTCCTGCCCCTAAGCCCCTTAAATTGTGTTCTCGCATTCAATAAAAGATTCCAGTTTATACCCCATACTGGGATTGCGTAGTTTTTGTATCCCCACTGTTCAGGGAAGTGTAAATACATATACACACCCCCCACATCCCGCACCTCTCCCTTCCACCAAGTTTCTGAAATATCAAACACTAAATCAGTCTTGAGTTTTACTTTTATTAAATGAGGTTAGGAAGATCATTTAAGGAAAACTATCATAACTCAGTGAATCAAATCTGAACCTCAGCTTACCAAAATTTCCAAGGTGAGTAAGACTTTTCAAATTTTCTACAATTCCAGCAAATTTTTATAGTCTTTCCCTAACTTTACAAATTACAACTTTTACAGAGTGAAATCATTGCTATAAAGCGCTGAATTATCACACTGAAAAGATATGTAATGCACTAATAATAAAACACTCTCAAAATAGAAATCTCTCAAGAATATCTTATTTTGAAAATTCACATTCAACAACAAAACTGAAAAGTAGTGAAAGAGAAAAACAGGAAATCCTTAGAAATTTCTGTAGTTATCTCCTAGATTATATCAATATAATTAATACTCCTTCATTTATCCCAATGCACTGGCAATAATAAACCTCAGGCCAAAACAGCCATCTGAGCCATCTTGAATTCTCGAAACTGGAAGCTCAGGAGGCCCTTGTGCTTGTGGCTCAATTTGGCAAGTAAAACATGCCTTCTGACCTGCATTCATTTCCTCCTTATTTTCTTGTTGTTCAACCCTTGCAAACAAATGCTCAGTTTTTGCCACACCTAATAGACCTGGCTGTGAAAAGGTACAAAATGATCAAAGCACAAACTGTTTATCAAAAATAGTTTTTTGATACTGCTAGTTCGAGGTGTTCATACGCATCACATACCACATACAAAACGGTACGTAAAGCATTCTGAAATACAGCCAGATAAGAACCCATCTTTTCTAACTATACACAATTGTATGTAACCCTTAACTCAGACCCAAACATTTCCCAGTTGGCTGATAAATATTTTCCCAGTCCTAAAATACTTTGCTTCCTAAAGACTTGCAATGAGGTCAGTCTCCTGGAGGCATAAAACTGTTGGCTTTATTTCAGTGTTCGGCAACACAAGCGCCTAAGATGCAGGAGCTCTTTGGAGCTAACTTAGAATTGCTTTATCATCTCTCCTCAAGCTGCAGAAAGTCAAATCCTAGACCACTGGAGAAATTGCACAGTTCTGATATTTCCAAATTTCAGAACAGAAACTTGGAAACACTAATGAAGTTCAGGTTTGATTCTAATTTTCCAATGTTATTAAATTTGCAACTGTCCCTCTTTCCTCACCATCCCCATCATTCTTCTGGACTTCCTCCATTTCTGAATCACCTTCTACATAGCAAGGCAGTTCCAGAATGCTGTGGTCATCCTTTCTATTTATGAAGATGGTATTTGCTGAATAGGAGATGGAGCCAGCAATTTTAGGGTGCTTTTAATTTCTTTCATTTCTCATTTTTTTGGTGTGACTTTTTCGGTCTCAATTTCTGCACACAGAGGTTGAGTAGCAACTATCCAAAAGCAAGAAAAGCTAATCAGGGGAGTGACACATCCATTTAATTAACATTTTCTTTTCAAAAGCACAACAATTACACCTGCAGAGCTTTGATATTCAACTACATTAAAAACCTACTATTTTCCATGTAAAATATAAAATGCAACGATGAAACTTCTTTTATGAATAATATTTCTTTTTAAGCAATTTTAATTATATTTCCAGAAGAACTATTTAGTTACATGGAGGAGAAATAAAAACAAAGGAAGCCTTTTTTTAACCTTTAAATAAAGAGGCAATCTGCCACACTCAAATTTGCATTTACTTCAAAATTTTGTAGCTTAACTCAAATCCCACCACAGTTCTTCCTCTGACCCTTAAAATCAATCATGACACCACTGCAGGTCCTAATGAAAGTTGTTCTTATGGTCTCCACATGCCTTTAAAGTACCACTCATGTAAAGCAGAATAAGACCCAATTAATTACACAGTTAAATTAAGTTCATAATTGTGGATGCTTTGTAGTTTTAATGAGATTCAAAGAGAAGATGCAAGGATCTGGTCCAGAATTTTGTCTTCACCAGGGCTTTACTGGACACATACTATGAATCAAGATAGACCTACCTGCTGATTTGCAGTTGTCTCACTATTTCCCCATGTTCCTTCATCTGTCCCCATTCTTCTATGTCCTCCCTGTGTCATGTGTTGACAGTGATTTTTCTGGAGTAGGCACCATATTTTTGCTCCATGATTGCACCATGACTAGCACAGGTGGGTCAGGGCCACTGAGAAGGACTTCTCAGCTGTCCCAGCTAACAGTAACAATGCAATCAGTTACAACTGCATGTGCACCAAGTCCTGACCTATCCGAGCATGCTGAAGTGATAACCATTCCTCCACCACACCTTTTGAAACTGTATATTGTGTGTGCAAGTTTCAGATTAGTTTAGCACCTGAAAGGCTCTCCAGAAGGTTGATCTGAAGTAGAATCTGATTTCAAAAAATCTGTTTAGAAAATTAGTGAATCAGTTGCAATCACCTACAGGAATTTGCTCCTCATGGCAGCTGGGGACTAAACTTTTTCCTGAGCTTTTGAAGATATTCTCTTTGTTTACAATCTTTTAATGAATGTATCTGAAATATTTTGTCTGATTGTCTTTCAGTTATGAATTCTATCTATAATTACATTTAAGAGAAAATCCCGTTTAAAAAATCTTTGGATACTGAGCTGCTTATTGTTCTTTAATTAAGAGATCTAATTTTGTATCAGGAGTCTACACAAGACTTACTGAAATACTTGTAGATCATGTGGAAGATTGAAAGGTAAGTTTGAAGATTAATTGATAAGTTCCTGCGGCTTTGGAACCCTGTAATAGGGTGGGTTGGGCATAAGATCCAGGGGAAACTGCCAGTGGCTGAACATGCATTTTTTCTTAACTGCTGGCATTTTGCAAGTAAGGTAAAAAAATGAGGTTTTCAATCACAAATTATATGTAAACTTCTTCTGCTTGAACAGCAGCCTCATTCATAAAAGATGGTGATACATAATCTTTGTTTTAGGGTTATAATAAATAATAAAAGAAAAATTACCTAACAGCGTAGTCATTTGATCTTTCTACCTTCTTTATTTTTTCTACTTAACTTCATACATGGAAAGACTTGCACAAAAACTGACTAATAAAACTAGATAAAAGCTAATAAAACATGCTGTGGGCTGAGGAGAACAACTAGAATTACACTGAATTGTTTGTTGGCATCAGGAGAAAAAGGATTAAAAATACCTTTTGTCACCTGGTTTTCACACCCCACCAGGTTCGCTCACAAGACATTGACCAAGTTATGTAAATATGGTATGTGCAGATTTCTTTCATTTTGCCTATTGGCAATTTTTTTTTCCGATGTGAACCTATCAGTAAGCTCTTATAATCATAATTAGGTCAATGAACAGCAGTGAGCTCATTTTCAAAGGAGCAGATCACTTTCAGCTCCCCAGGACTTCAGGATTTTCAGAAACCAAGAACTGAAATTCATCTGTATTTCTGATTCTAAAATATTCAACATAAGTACTTGAAGGCAGCCTAAAAAATCAAAATATGTGCAGCTGGCAGACAAGCATTACATCCGGACTTTGAAAAGGTGCCTCATTTGAGACTCATTGGTGACCTCCAAAGAAAATTCCACGCCTCTGTCTGTGCACTATGTGCTGCAATGCATGCACCAATTTGTGCTAATGATTACTGCCTTCACCAAGAAATAATAATTTTTAAATAAGTTAATAACCCAGCAGCTGACTTTTAAAATTAATGCAATCAACTGTTTTCCCAGACAGTAAAGCTAAAATGGCTGAAGGGCAAAATTATGATATTTGCTGTGGTCCAGCACTGTGGCTTCTTTCATGGGATTAGCACCCCAGAAGAATGGAAATACAGAAAGTATCAGATGAGTGTGCATACCTTGTCAACACTCATTTGGAGATGTTGAGTTAAACTGCCAGGATATCAAACCTGCATCATTGGGCATTTCACATATTTTGGAGGATTTCAAATGTAAAGTGTTTATATATGCAGCTGCAAGCTGTAGAACAGAAAAAGTTCTGTGCTTCTATTCTTATGTGGATATGCAAAACTTGTAAGTTACAGAGGTGACAAATCTCTCCCTATAGTTATACCTGCTTCCACATAATCCTGCAGGCTGGGTTTGGTTATTCCTGCTTGATAAGATTGTGCTACCAGATGCATTTTTTGTCATTTTCTCAGTCCCTTAAAATGGTCATTAGCAGCTCTAGCAAGCAGTGTTGCTGGACAACCAGGACACATTTCCCTCTGTAAATGTTAGTGGGATATTTGAAAAGACAGAGAGCAGTACTGAAGAATTTTTCCAGAGCTAAAAGTTTAAAGGTGTCAGGACATCTCTATAGCCTTGCTTGTTTTCTCTCAAAGTTGCCCTGATGAACATAGTGAGCATTCTCATCAGGAAAAGAGAAATTCCCTATTTCTCTTATTATCTATGGCATCCACCTCATCTTGCAGTTATGTCAGCCTCCCAAGGTTGTTTCTGTTTTAAATAATCAGGTTTGTCAAGTTGTCAGTTGTCACTGTCAACAGCCATGTCCAGAAGCCAACATTTCCTGTCTAGGCTGATGCCCTATAGTAGTCTGATACATGGTTGACCTCTTCAAGGTTCAATCCTCAACACAATCTTTGCTGGAGCAGCAGTTTTTTGGTATATATAGAACAACCACCCATCTCAGCACACCAGTGAATGCCATACATGTGACAGATATTTAGTCACTTAAATACGGGGCCTTTTTTTTCCCTGCACCACTTTGTTGTCAGGGAACAGCAAGATCAGGCTAATCATTAAGAAAGTTCATGAGGAATCCTAAGGCTGAGACACCCTAGAAGGGCCCTAACTCTTGTGGTCTTGTGCAGTCCTGGACTCCTTGTACAGTCCTGGCTCTTGCACAGCCAGTCATAGCACTTTAAATGTGGCAAAACTCTTAAGTACAGCAAGAAATAATAGGAAGCACTGAGACCATGTCAGCCTCATTTATAGATGTATTTTAAAGGTACTGAGTGTAGATATGCACTTTTGCCTAACACCTTGCCTTCGGCACACAATTTAGTGATAAATAATTTGTTTGTTCAACATCTGTTTCAACAAACAAAAGTCAGCTCTGCTTTCATGGAAAAGTGTAAATAAAAAACAAAATTGTTCTAGTTATCTTGATCTTCACAATCTTGCTTTCTGTGAGTGTTATTATGTGCCCAAGGTATATTCAGTATCATTTTTCTGGTTTTGTAACCACTAGCATTTTTATTTTACCCTTGGGGAGGAAAATGGTGAAGAAGTAGGAAATTTCAGTAGAAATATGATATGAAGGACAAAGCTTGGCACAGAATTGTAGCCACTAATGAAAACACTCCCTTAGTAGCTTGCTCATACTCTGTAAAACTGAATTTGTAAGTTGTCTTGTTGTGTAATCTAACAACACAACTGTAACCAGCAAAGTCACAAAGACAGTATTTATATCTCTTTATAATAATGAGGAGCTGGGCATTGAAACCTACCAAACCTATGATATGACTTGGCCTAACCTTAGGAACAGCCTGGGAGAACAATTCCTGTTGTATGTTGATGCAACTCCAAGCTGTAGATAAGTTGCCTGCTCACAATTATTTATTTATTTATTTATTTATTTATTTATAGGCAACTCTTGAAAGGCTCAGAAATTCAGATCACTATATCTGATAGCTCTTCTTATAAGGACACCTGTTCCTCTACTTTCTAATGAAAACTTTTCAGGAGTGACTGTTTCATTGTGCAAATACTGTTAACCCTGCCATAAGTCAGAAATCAAATATCCTGGCAGTCCCACTTTGCTTTTAGGAATCAGAAGTCACTTTTGGAGGGAATTATGGCCTAGATTTTCATTATCACCATTTAACTCCACTGTAACTCCAGTGAATTCAAAGCAGTTTTTCAGCACTTCCCTTAGCATCAGAAGCAAGTTATACCTCAGCAAGTCTCATAAAAACTGTTTAATGCTGTGTCATTGCAGCAGGACTTGCAAACTTCAGGTCATAACAAAACAGCTCCAGAAAGGACATCAAGAGATTACTTTTTCCACCTACACAGATTCATACAGACCCAGGTAATCATTAGCAGATTTTTGTATAATTTGCTTTTTTGTATAATTTGTCTTATTGAATCAGCAGGCTCCCACAACAGCCTGTCCCACAGTTTGTTTGTCCTATTAGAAAGGTTCTCCCTGCTGATTAAACTGGAACTTTCTTCCTGCAACTTAATCACCTGGTTCTCATTTTACCTCTCATGGTTACAGTAAATAAATTATTCTCCTAAATTTTCAAGACTTTTTGAAATCTTGGCAGACAAAGCAACATTTTATCCACACCCCCCACGTCCTCAGGCTTCAAGCAACCATAATTCATTCAATCTTCCCATAGTGGCTGAGCTTCCTAGACAACCCTTGTTCTCTGCTCCCGGGAGCCCCACAGCCAGATCACTGGTCTCCTGTCACAGATCTCAACAGAGCACGACCAGTAGCTGAGAAGTAGGAGGCCATCACGTGCCTCCCAAGTGTAGTCTTCTTTATACATTACACTGTTGTTTGCCTTTTTGCACTGCAGCTTGTGGTTGTTGACGCTCACTGGGTTGTTTATGCTCGTGTGTTCTGTTCCTGAACATCCTTCACGGAGTGATCTGTATTACACGTACACTGCACGTGATGTGGAGAAAGAGATTCTTGTTCAGGCCAATAAAATGTAACTCGAATACGTAGGAATGTTTTGCAACCTGGAAAACAAGATGTGTAATGTCAGCCTGAAGAGTCAGTTTTGCTTCTGCTAGCACAGAATAAATACTGATCTATACATTGATCTAGCACCAACAAAACACAGTTTTGCTCCTTATCCCTCTCTTGCTTTCCTTCTTTCACACAGCCAGCTTTCCCTGTGTCTCTCAGAGAGACTCACATACCATTGCCAAAGGCATGTTTTGGCCAGAGACCAGGCACAGAGGTTGGCTGCTTGCCCAGGTGGGAGACAGCCACTCTCGTGCCTGGGTATTGGAGTGGGACAGTGCAAACAAGTGATATCTGCCAGGCTGCTCCTGCTCCAGGCAGCTGCCTTTGTTCACTGCTCCTCTCCTTGCCTGCCGCTGCCAGGCCTGGGAAGCAGAAGGTGGCACTTGGCTTTGCTTGCAGTTCACATAACTTGTTTTCAATCACCTCCAGGGGAAAGGGTTGTTCAAACCTCCTGCAAGCCAGATGTGTCCACAAGTTGCCAGGTGAAATGTGCTAATCTAGAGAGACTTGGGGTTTAGGATTGTATTTGAGAGTGTTCCTCTATACGACCTTGTGCAGTGTTATCCCGTCTCTACTTCTTGCAAATGTGGAAGAATAAAGTCATCATGAATAAGTGGAAAAAGAATGAAACTAGAGAAGCAGATGAGGCAGAGTTGTATAGGTCATACCAGGCTTTGTTTTCTGTATAATGTGTAGCTAAATGTTTCATACTCCTTTGGTGAGAGGTACCACTTTGAGACCACACGCTGTGCTTCCTCACAAGGAATTCACACCTTTTTTTTTTTCCTTCTCCTGTATCCTGTAATAAAAGTCTTTTAGGCTGTGGTTGGTCTCTGTGTATTGGAAAAATGATGGATGGAGGAAGGAAAGCAACCATGAAAGCTGTAGCATCACATCTTAAATGAAGCAAGCAGAATATGTAGCAATGGCAAAATCACTCCTTACTGTCTTAATAAAACTTAATGTTGTTAAACATTAAAAGTGTTTTTATTATTCTAACTAAGATTCAATTAAAATTAGGAAGGGAAAAACAACAGACCTAAGCTGCATGTGACTAACTGACCAAGGAAAATGATCATGCACAAGACACACCTTTCATTTTGGCTCCCATCTAACATCCAGCCATCCCATCTTTAAATAATCACTATGGTGATGATGCATAGTTCATTCCTGAAATCAAACTGCAAACTATAAAGGAAAAATCACGTGACACCTTGCTGATACATGCTCTTCTACTGAACTTAGAATACAATGTAGAGAGATATCTCTGGCTTAATTAGCTGCCCACTGAGCTGGAGTTGGCTGCTATCTTTTTTCTACATATGAAACCACAGAGATTTCTTAGTACATTTTTTCCACATGTGCTTATAATACTATCCCTACTCCTTGAATCCAGCATTTTAATAAGCATTCATCTCTAAAAAAATATAACAAAATGTCTATCCACTTACCTATAATATCCCTTAGCCCAGACCTCCCTTTCCATCAACGTGAGTCAGAAGAATCCCCAGGGAAATCTGTACAGTGTCCCTGGTAGGTGGCTGTTGTGAATCAGGTCAAGAGGCTCTTTTTTATATAATTTTATTCCTCTTTATTAGGGATATGATTTCTCATTCTTTGCTTCAGACATATTAAGATCCTTACTTTCCTAAGTAGCTATGCCTAAGGTCTTGGCTGGTTACAAGATATGAAGACCACAGCTGAGGCTGGACAGACATGGGCTAACACAGAACAGGTAACAAGATACTGAGGTCTGAAAGTGTGCACCACCAACATGCACTTCCTCTGCACGGGTTCACAGCTATTTTAAAGGTGTCCATGAGTCAAGAAAAAAAGGAGTCACCACTTGTGCACCACTTACACATGCATCTGCCTGACACTTCTTGTGTATGAAGGGATGGTATGTTTGCACCAATATTTACACTTAAGCTCTGGTTAATTCTATATTTTATCTTGTAGCTTGCTTCAAAACCACTTTTCTAGGAACTGGTCCGTTATCAAAATATCTCATGTTCCAAATTTGCTTTACTTAGGACTATTATCAATTTGAAAAGAAAAAAAATAAATATAACTATTTGATTGACACAACAACATATTCATATGTTGTTCCATGTTACATTTATATGATCCCCATATAAATATTTTAAATATTAAAATATTTTTAAGTTTAACCATTTATGACAGAACCGAAATTAAAATTTACATGTAATTGGCTCTGTATGAAGATCTCAGTACCAAGTACTTCCCATTAGACTGCAAAATTAACTTCCTTTTGTGTACTACCCTACAAATATCAAACTGTCTGAAAATTTCACTGTATATGAATTTCTTCTAGTAATAAAACATATTGAATGACATTGTAATAAACATGGTAGGTTTCCCTTTTTGTACATGCTTTCATGAACAGTGAATCAGTTTTATTGCAGTACCAACCGTAATAAAAGTGTTGGCCTAGAAGATACACTTCTAGAGTTATTAGTCTATTCATATAAATGGAGATTATGGCAGACAATAGTGCATAAAACTACATAAAATATATTGTAAGGTAAAACTGCAAAGCAGTCCTTGCAGTCAGCTTAGAAGGAATCAGTGTTATGTATTACGTAAAAGGCTTAAACTGAAGGAAAATGAACAAAATAAAACAGGATAATAAATGCAACAAACTACCTAAAATACAAGACAAAACCCAAATGCAAATTGTTGGTAGGAATACAAACACAAAGCAAGCTTTTCATCTAAATAAGCCTTTTCTATTCTGCAACTGTTTATTCAAGCGCTTGCTATGGCCTTATGGAAGTAAAGGCACGGATAGCTTTCTGGACCCAGATAACTAGGAGTGTCAGGGACACAGAGAAGTCATGTCTATGCTCCAGGTAGGATTTAAAACAGCTCCACCATGAGCTCCCACACTGCTTTACATCAGCTTTGGTTAGTGTTCCAGTGCAGTACAGGCATTTCTAGCTCCTTCATACTTAACTGCTTAAATGCCCCACTATTAGGCTTCACATTCTTCCAGTTGTCAAGCTACAACAGTTGGATTTCATATCTTAGGCTTCCATGATATTATTAAGTCTACAAGCTATTTTCAGAAAATTAAGCACTGAAGATCCTTTGACTCTATTTATAAATATCTACACTGACTGCTCCTTGCTACTATTTAATCCCTTTACTACTTTTACTATTGTCACCATCACCTCAACGATAAACTATTATCCCATTAACCTCTGCTGCCTCTTCTGTAGATTAAACCATTGCTTCTTTATTCCCATCCTCATACATCTAGTCTGTGAAGTCCCTGCTCATTTCGGCTGACATTTCCATCTGGAGCCTCAGCCCGCACCAGAGCAGCTCCTTCAGCTGAGACTGCAGCAGTGTTGGATGGAGGAAGCACAGCTTTTCAGATAGCACTTCTACTTACAAAACCCAGCACGTTTACTTCTTTTGGAATAACTTGACAAATGTTGTCGGATGCAATAGTTTGGCCTGTGTTCAGTGAAAGATCCATTTGCATCTCGGTTGGTTTTCAGCAGAATTTCTACCTTGTCAGTCATTCCCCAGTCTGCATCTGTGCAGCTCAGCACTGTCTTTCCTAAGCACAGAGCTTTGTTCTTCTCTCCGTTGGAGTGAAACCAATATTTTTAGAGCATTTCTGTATTTTGTCAAGGTCAACTTGAATTCTGGTTTCTACAGTGCTGGAAGTCCCTTCAGTCTATTGGTGCCTGCAAATTCAATAAGGCAATTTCTACCTTTCAAAATAGGAACCCAAAACACCCCTGTGAAATTTGACTCAATGTAACTTTCTATACTGGCTCTTCAAAAGAAAATCCTTTCTCCACTGCAATACTCAGTTATTTTAAGGCTTTCAAAGCCCAGAAGAGGATAATAAGGAAGCACCAGTTCCATTCAGGGTTCCTTGCACAAGAAGGACTTAGGGAATGTATTACAGAGGGTAATAGCAGAAACACATCAAACCCTGTCTTGAAACCTGCAGAGGATGCTTCCAAAGAAAGGTATGAAAATTTAGCTGCACAATATTCTTTTATTACATAAAATTTATATTTTAAGCTCTTAGAAAGCATTCAAAGGAGGGCAATGAAGGTGGTGAAGTGTCTTGAGGGGAAGCCGTATGAAGAGCAGCTGAGGTGACTTGGTCTGTTCAGCCTGGAGGAGACTGAGGGAAGACCTCATTGCAGTCTAGAACTTCCTCATGAGGGGAAGAGGAGGGGCAGACACTGATCTATTCTCTGTGGTGACCGGTGACAGGACCTGAGAGAATGGCCTGAAGTTGTCAGGGGAGGTTGATGTTAGACATTAGGAAAAGGTTCTTCACCCAGAGGGTGGTTGGGCACTGAAACAGGGTCCCCAGGGCAGTGATCACAGCACCAAGTCACAGAGTTCAAGAAGTGTTTGGATGATACTCTGAAGCACGTGGTGTGACTCTTGGGGAGTAGGACCAGGAGTTGGACTCCATGATCCTTGTGGGTCCCTTCCAACTCAGCATATCCTGTGATTCTTGTTGCCATTAAAGATTACCACTCCTCAGTCCTTAATGTGCTAATAATGGGGGAAGGAAGCAGAAAGGGAGAATGAACAAATGACAACCATCAGGCAAATGTCTTGAGTATAAGGAAAAATATTTTTAAAGAACAGAACATTAAACTATCTTCCACTTTGGAAAGTGCTTTTCTATTAAAGGGACATCAGCATAAGTTATATGTTAAGAATTAGAACATAGAACTAAAACATATGGCAGTCAGATGAAGCAGAGTATTTGTATAGCTTTATTATCTTCTTTTACTGGGCAAAAGAATATAAACCCACGAACCTGCAGTCTTAAAACACTTACACATACAAGAGGAGTGAAGGAAGAAACAATACTGAAACATTCTGTATCTTTTATCATCTGCTGCCATATAGAAATGGGTGCTTTTTCTCAAGGTCTGGGGATTGCAGGGACAGCTCTAGGAGAGCAAAACAAATTATAGAATGGGATTTTTTTCACTAAAAAAAACCAATAAAAACCTACTGAAACAGTAATTTTACTTCAGTGGAGTCTTCATTTGTACAATTGAGGTATTTTAAATTCTATCAAAATATTTCCATATTTATACTCCTAGGCTTACTGCCTTTCCCCATAAAAAGATATTATTTGAATATACAAGAGACCCTATTGCAACAAACTTATACCAATGTAGGAAAAAGCAGGCTTTAGCTAGATGGCAAGAGAGTTAAAATCTCACTAGAAGGGAAGAGACAACAACAGACAGATCCATTGAAAAGACCCAAGAAACTGCATGATGTTGGTCACTGCAACAGAGCTCAGATCCATGGGAGCACAAGGCTTGTCAACGCTCACACACAGTATTGCATGTGAAATCACAGCAAAGGAGACCTGCTGGAGGGGTTTGCAGGTGAACTGATTTGACTCTGCTGGAGGTAATTCCCTTCACAGTAGCCCAAATGGTGCTGCATTTCAGCTTTGTGACCAAAATAGTGTAAATAACATGCCAATGTTTTAGCTGTGTCCAAGCCTTCTTCGTTCCTCACTCTGTCCTCCTAGCACATAGGCTGGGGGTGAGCAAGAGTTTTGGAGGGGACATAGCTGGGATAGTTGATCCAAACTGACCAAATGGATGTTCCATACGATATTAATGTCATGCTCAGCATTAAAACTGGAGGTACTTTCCAAAGCAGCTGTTGCTCAGAGACTGGCTGGACATTGGTCTCCTGGTGGAACGTGGTCAGTGATGCCTTTGCATCCCTTGCTTTTTCTCTTTTTTCCTTCCTATTTTGCCCTTCCCCCATGTGTCTTTATCTCAACGTGAGCTTTTCTCTCTTAGCAGTAAGCTCTGTATCTGAAAGATTTGCTCCTGCTCACCAAACAGTATAGTTCCTGAGGTTCTCCATGACCACAAGGGGCCTACCCAAACTGAGTTCATCATATAAGACTAGTTATACTACCTCTGTTATAGATATGAGCAAATCTTCTGATAACTTCATGTTAACAAAATAATATACTTTTAAAAATGAGGTGACCCTAGTTATAAGTCACAATGACCCACAGGTTCATTGTTCACAGTCTGACCATAGAAACCACTGTTGTACCACTTTATTTTATTTTTATTTTACTTCTATTATTAAATTGTGAGCTTTAAAACACAGGCAAGACAGCCCCTAAGAAGTGATGAGGATGGGCAGTGGTTAACAGTGTACAGAAACTGTGATCTAGTACAAGTAGTTGTACTGTTAAACAAGCAAACAACAGACATATATTATTAAAAGTCATCTTTAATAGAATTTAAAAATAGCTATTGCAAACTTTATTTGAGGAAAATAAACCAATTACAATTTTCCAAAATCCTTTAAAACAGTCTAGTTCCTTAGCATTTATTATTTGAAAAGACAGAAGCGATTTGCATAGCTGGCATGTTAATTCACCTCTGTTTGCTCAAAACAGCTCATAAAAGCATTATTTTTCTACCATTTCTGATTTGATCAAAAGTGGAAATGTGTATGATGAACCTACCCTACACCAAAATGGGTATCTGACCATGTCTCAAGGCAGCCAAAAATTTTAGTTTAAATTGCTTAAGGCCTGATATAGAAAAAAGATGTGCTATTCAGTGGGACAGCTAATGTATGGTACATTATACCTGCTTATATACTTCCTTTGAGCCAGCAATTTTATATTTCCTTCCTTGTATTTAGTACTCCACATAACCTAACAATACAAAAACCCATAACAAAAAAAACCTAGTTCATAATATAACATCATAAGATCTAAGCAAGGCTGATGAAGTTTTTGGGTAACCAGTAAGAAACACTGAAATAAAATGTGTGATTTTTAAAGATAAATCTTACACTGGAGTTCTGGTGACTCAAAAGCAGTATGTAAGGAGTTAATGCTCATATGCATCTGGAAACAAGCTATTCATAGGAAAAATAGTCACTGGATTGATCTAATACAGCACAGTCAGCCTTTATTGTCTAGAATAGCATTAGTGCAATGGTATTTCCATATGGCACACAAAAATACAACAACCCGAATGACAAACGACATGGAAGTGAAATATTTTGATATGGGGAAAAGGAGACATAACTGCTGTTATATTTTTGACATAAATTACTAGTCAGAATGTCTAATTTCAAAATCTTCAAATCACAAAGAGATGGTTCACTGCATAAAGATTTATGGTAGAAGAAGAAAGGTTGTAACAAAAATATTATTGTTCATTAGAATTAAAACTGAATAATCTGTGTTTGAGATAGAAAAATTATGCCATCAGGCACTAGTTCTAATATATTCTTTCCTAAAAACCTAACTGTATTTTAAAAAATCTAACATCACACAATGTTGTTGGTTTGGGCACTTTGTGGAAATCTTGAGTTTAATTGCACATACACTGCACACTGTAGCACACTGCAGCCTATAGTGATTTTGTATATGCATATGCTTTCTACACGAACCAACTTAAACCAAATATTTTCAATATTCATATCAACTTGAACATCACTTTTGGAGAAATATTGCTAGGATAATATTTTGGAAACTGAATAAAACCAATTTTTGCATCTTAGGCTTGACTTTCAACAGCAACTTTCAAGACAAAAGAGAGGCGCATATTATAAGAAAGACATGGAACTGCTGGAGCAAGTCCAGAGGAGGGCCATGAAGTTGATAAGAGGACTGGAGCATCTACCCCATGAAGAGAGGCTGAGAAAGGTAGGACTGTTCAACCTGGAGAAGAGAAGGTTGCATGGAGACCTCATAGCAACCTTCCAGTGTCTGAAAGGGGCCTACAGGGCAGCCAGAGGAGGGACTCTTTATCAGGAATTTTAATGACAGGACAAGGAATAATGGGTATAAACTGAAAGAAGAGAAATTTATGTTAGATATTAGGAAGACATTTTTTACTCTGTGAGTGGTGAGACCCTGTAACACGTTGCCCAGGGAGGCTGAGGATGCCCCAACCCTGGCAGTGCTCAAGGCTAGGTTGGATAAGGTCTTGAGCAACCTGGTCTGCTACCCACAGCAGGGAGGGTTGGGACTAGATGATCTTTAGAGTCCATTCCAACTCCTTAACATTCCATGATTCTGTGAACATTGGACTTTGGCTCTCATGTTTCTCCTGTACCAGTACGGCCAATTCTGCCTTTTATCACATGCCACTGATGTCCACAAGCCACAGGCTCCTGCTTGTGAAGTAAATGGGACCATGTGGTATGGAAGCAAACTGGGAAATATCTGCACTTCTTGTGTTTGATACAAGTTGTGCCAGGGAGGTTTATTTTGGATATTAGGAAAAATTTCTTCACCAAAAGCACTATTAAGCATTGGAACAGGCTGCCCAGGGAAGTGGTGGTTTCACCATCACTGGAGGTATTTAGAAGATGTGTAGATGTGTCACTTGGAGAGAGGGTTTAGTGGTGAACTTGGCAGTGCTGGGTTAACAGTTGGACTCAATGATCTTAAAGGTCTTTTCCAACCTAAACAATTCTACAGCAGTGCTATGCTGAGAACCAAACCAGCCATCAAGCTGGTCCAGCATGCAGACTCTGAGGTGCTCTAAAGCTGTTAGGCAGCACTCATACCCTATTCTGAAAAACGGCATTTAGGATAGAAGATTTCTAGATGACACCCACCTTGAAACCTACAGAGAAAACCTCAACTAAGATCATGGATGACAGCAAAGGTAGAATTTTTGGGGGGACCTTTAAAATGCACTATGTTTTTTTCCTAGACTCCATCCGAAGTAAATGAATATTTCTTACTGACTCGATAGTGTATTAATGGCCCTGGACACACCATATCCATTGACACCATGTGGCTGAAAAGCATAGTACCAGAAAACACTCAGGTTTCAAAGAAATAGCAATCACACAGAAATGTTCATGCAACGCAACATGAAGACTCCATCACAAAATACCTTTTCCTGACTGCTTTTAGCACCACTCCTTAACGCTCCTGATAGACCTTGTGCTAAAGGGTTCTAAAAGATTTTTTGCTAAAAGATTTCCTATTAACTTCAGTGGGAACAAGCCCCTCTAACATCAAAAACTGACGTTACAGTGGGGATCATATACACACTGAGCGTTTGTGTAAAAGTTCCCCCAAAATGATGAGGAAAACAAAAGAAAAGTCACTATTTCCCATAATATTCCCTGTCCACTGTTCCATTCACTGCCAACACACATTACAAATTTTATCCTCTGCAACTCATTCAAAGCACCAGCCACAGCTGCAAAGTGATTGAAGGCACTGATGCAGGAATGTTATAGGCCACCTGTTGCAAACATTTGTTTAAAGTTATACAATGTACACTGTTCCTTTAAAATAGCTTGGTACAGAGGCAGATTTGGATGTCTGTAATGATATGCCTGCTGTATAGAAAAAAGTAAAATAAAAGAGGATGTTTTTTCTCTGAGTCCAACAATTTCCCTGATATAGTGTATTATGACTGATGTGTTTTTATGTGGTGTGCAAGGCAGCCAAAAGTAATTTAAAAACATGTGTTGTTTGTCTCAAAAACAAATGTAAGGGAATACTAGTAAAAGCTGCACTGTCCGAGACTCAGCTAAGCAGTTTAAATTTGTTTTTCTTGAAGGAAATCAGGAAGATGGGACTACATGCTAAATAGAACTAATTTCTTCTTACTATCTACTGCAAAGGAGTAATTTATCTCCAGTACATCGTGTCTAGAAAATGAGCCTCTTTATCCTAACATCAACCAGGTATCAATGTCCCTTTTAGAAGCACTACACATAGTAAAACCTGAAAGTATGTGAGCTTTGCATTCTTGAACTTATATTAAAAAGAGGCAAATGACATGTCAACACTGCTGTCCCCAAAGACAAGAGACCAGCTTTCATAGGTCACCAAGAAATCAAACCCACAGCAAAACATCCCAGTTTAGAGACTGAACGTTTTCCAAATCTTACACTCGGCACAATTCAACCTATGCTCCCATAAATGAGTAAAGAATTTGTGATGCAGAGATGTGTTTCAGTTTGTATCTTGGTTTCTTGTAGCTTTGGACCCATGTAACCAAGGGCATGGCTTACCGAGGGTCAGACCGTGCATCCTACTGAACTAAGCAGTTTCAATAAATACAGTATTACTTAATGTGGGTCAGAACAGCACAGATGCTCTGTTAAGGCACTATTTAACTCTTCAAGGGGCTAGATCCAAAGCGTACCAAGAACAAGTGAAAAGAGTGAACTGACTACAAAGAACCAGGCTTAAGCTCTGCCAGAGAAACAGAACAGAACCCCAAATTTGTGAAAAACATTGTAAATTCTAAATATAGTTGAAATAAAACAAATAACCCCATCTAAACTAGTTCTGCAGTTAAAACTCTATACATCAGTATTAGAAGGCACTCCCAGTTCAGGAAGTTCAGGAAGTTCAGGCCTCTTCCCATGCTACTACACAAAATTTCCATTGTGAACAACAGTATAGATAAGCATAAATACAAAAACATACATTTTAAGCAGAAGCAAAACTTGAATAAAAATTACTCAAGGAAAGTGTCTGCCATATTATTACATGTGCACAAATACACACTCCGTCTCAAAAAGATATGAAAGAAAGGGAATCAATAGTCTCATAATTTCTACCTCTGTTAGCTGGCATACAGCTATTAACTTCATTTTAGTAACTGTGAGTGTTATCAGCTTGGCTTTCTTATTAAAAAGAAATAAGCATTAGATGTCACAGGCAGTGTTCAAGAAGGATAAATTGGCTGCCAGACAAGGAACACGCTCATACACTCACTCAGCAGCAATAAGCTCTGAAGCCCACGTTTGCACATTCGTACAGACCTTTAATTCTCCCCACGTGCGAAAAGCAGGTTTAGGTTGTAAAAGTGCCTGCTGCTTCTCACCATCCTTCTCCTCCATCCCACTTAAGCAAAGCACTTAAGCATACAAGGATGTGCTTCAAGTTAAGCAAGCCTGTGTGTCGTTTTGCTGGACTGAATACATGCACAGTCCATGCCTCCTAAAAGCCTCTTCCACCAACCAACAGCAGGGTGCACAGATGGCATCCAGGGCCACCAACTCACATGGCACTGAGAGCTGTAAACAGCTGTTTGGGGTCATCCCCCTTAAACTGTTGACAAGATGACACTGCAAATGCAAGACAAAAATGATGCCCCAGAGTGCCATTACTAGAAGACTTCCCAAAACCAGAAAAGGTTCAAGGTAACCTTACTCCAGTTGGCCATAAATATACACCAGCTGACACCAGCATTCTCATATGGAAAGACAATTAGGTTTGGATTTGAATAATTCTGGAAAAATGAAGTCTGTATCTTTGATGCATTTACAGTAAAACCCTTTCAGAGTAAAATGCATGAGAACATCCTGAGGCCTTATTTTCAAGCATGATTAGCTTATGAATTGGCAAAAAATCTGCCTACCTTCTCTGTAATGATAAAACAAAGAAAAAAGGAAACTGACAACTTTCTGGAGCGTTCAGCAGTTTGTAGATGCAGCACTTTTTGGCTCTTGGATCTGCTCTGAAGTCGGCTTCTTTTTTTTTTCATATTATTCCCTATTAGAGCACACAGTGAAATTCAGTATTAAGTGTCATATCTTCATAACAGAACAAAGTCAGTTCTGGTACCAAGCTCCCATTGCTCTGCTTACCAACACTCCAGTGGAGAAGCAGATAGTGTTTCAGAAAAGCAAAGTAAACTAACATACACCCCTAAAAAACAAGCACAGTTGAAAGCTGGGGTAAAATTGAAGTGGGAATATGGAGCTAAGTTTATTTTTTCTCAATCTGCTTTCTCAGTAACTCTGTGCTTCTTCAGAAAATAACTTCAGTATGAAACTAACAAAGTTTTTCCAGCAGACATTTAAAGAAGTTTTCTGGCACAGCCAGAAATTTACCATATGGGCCAGCCCAGTTCTCCCTGAACACAGCAGGAGTTTGGTCACAGTAATCACTGAAGATGGGCTGGTATCTGAACATAAAATTTTCTTTGGATAATTTATGGAAACCTTAGATGTGAAACAATATGTTTCCTTTTACAGCACCCAACTGCACAGCAAGTTTACATGAAGGACAAACAGCACACAGAACAAGGAGGCCAACGAAGAGTGCTGAAGCAAGGCTGGAGAACCATCTCGGTGGCAAAGACTGCAATCCCTTTCACAAAAGTCACAAGAGGTTACACTTTGCATTACTTCTGAGTTGTAGCTCCTCACTGCTCTTCTCCCTGTTCAAAAAAGTTAGTTAACATTAATTAATGAACTTCTCAGAACTGACCAACAAACTAGCTTCACAAAGAAACCATTTTTAAAGGATGCACTGAACTCTGATGCAGACCTCATCGTACACCGCAAAATACTTCCCAGAATTAGTATTTAAGCATAGACATTAATCATTTTTCTTCACCCAGGATATATCAATATATTCAGGGAAATGCTTGTTGAAATGTACACTTTCATTGACTCAATCTCAACTGTTAGACCCAATCTGTCCATAAACCTCAGTCAAACATTTTGAAAGGAATTTTGTCCCTAACTACATGACAAAGGAATTTGGATGCTTTACCTGTCAGGTTATTGGCTATAACATTTAAGAGCTAGGTCTCTCATTACTGATGGTTTCTCTTTCTATCATATTTGGGAGCTTGAGCTTCCTGAATCTGGGACTGCTTACCTGCCCTAGCTCCTGCTCCTGTACTTTACTCTCCCATTCACTGAAGGGTTGCTACAGAGCCAAACAGATTAGAAGTCTGAAAAATCATATTCATTTCAAAAACATCAATGCATGGTAATTGCTCACAGAACAAGCTTTTGCAAAGTTTTTTCCCCTAGTGTGGTGGTTTTTTTTTTTTTTTTTTTTGAATGTTTTCATTCCAGCTAGAGACCTTGCAATTTCTTTTTTTATTAGTAGTATTTTTAAACTGAAATTATATTCAGTTTCATTTCAAGCCTCAAAATACTAAAAAAATATAATAAAATATACAGCTTTATGAGCCCAAATGCTTTCCAAACAGTGAAAACAAACTAGTTCTAAACTGTCAGGTAAGAGAATACTGCTGTACTGGCATCCAAGCCAGCTCTTATACCCAAGACAATTGTACTACTGCCACACTGACATCATATTTTTGATAAATGCCAGAGCATGAGAGTTCCTTAGACATCTCCTAACTCTGAATATGACATGAATCTGACTGTCACTAATCACATAAAATATAGTCCCACAACTTGGGTCACCAACAACAGTGATGGAAAATCATTAAAATAAAATAAAAGCAAATTCCTGTATTAGATAGGAAGGAGTTCTCTCAGGAGAACTCAGAATCATGAGATATGTATATATATTAACCAATAATATGTCTATGCTATATAGTAATAAGAATGGTATCTTGTAAAATAATATTTGAAATAAATAACTTCCTTGAAGTCAAAGCTTTCTATTTCAGCACTGATTATGTCATGCAAGTTTTTGTTCTCACAGATATTAATTAATATATTTAAATTTGTATTAGTTAATTAATTGAGAATTTATGGACCACAGTTATTTAAATATAATAAAAATATTTCACATGTGCATTTATATGTAACTTTGTAATACACATATTCATTAGCCTATCTAATGGTGTTTTTCTAACCGATTAGGTCCTGAGCGCTTCTCCTAGGAACTGAAGTATGTGGAATTTAATTTTGGCCATGGACGCTAAGTGTTATGTGTTTGTTTCAAATAAAAACTTGATGTAATTCTTTAAGCCACATCAGGCCTTAAAACATGCTCTACTTTAATGGACTGTGTAGTTACATTCACTAATTTCCCATTTTGCTTTAAAATTCTGTGATTGAACAAGCATTTCAGCCTACATAGAATAAATGCAATCTTCACCTAGCTACAGTAGCACACTTCATAGCATATTTGGTTGTCTTTTGTATTGTGCTAAAACAAACTAACATGAAAAAAATTGCCTATACAACTTTTTTATGCCTTATCTCAAAACAAGCCCAAATCCTTAACAATGTTCCAACTGGTTGGTGTAATGAAAACCTAATATCTTCTGCAGCAGTTTGTAATCTTTCTTTGCTATTCATTTTACCCAAGAATTTCATACATCTTTCCCTTTCTCCAAAACACACACTCTACACACAAAAAACAAACAAACAGACAAACAAAAAACTTTGAAACTGTTCTTCCAACATACATCTTTATTAGATAGCTATAGAAACCAAAACACTGGCATTTTCTCCAGTGAAGGATTCTTAGTTTGAGCATGAAACAGATGGTAAAGCTACTTGAGAGAGAATCTTTAACTTGATAAGTGAACTACAGTGAAGTTCCTGCTTCATTTTGGTAACTTTGGGAACACACTGGGCCAAACTGAAGCCAATTTATATCAGCTGACAACTAAGTTATGACAACTCACACCAGCTGAGGAACCAACCCATTAGGACAATAAAAATATATATGGGAAAACACTATTTGTTAAGAAATTGGGCATGTCAATGTCCAAAAAGGATGAACTTTAATGAAAATAAGTCAACTTCAGTTTAATGTGGCTTTCTCTTCAATAAAATTTATTCTATTTTCATAAAAAAACCTTTATTTTAAACTTCTGAATCACTAAGTCCTGTTTGAAATGTCTGACACTTACTAGGTTCATAGTAATCCACCACAGTCACTGAAGCATCTTGGATATTTGCCACTTTGAAGTCTCTTGTAGACGGAATATCCACACAAACCTGTGTTGCATTTAGCTAGAAAAACAGGAGAGAAATATCCTGAGAACCCTGGTGGTGGTTTCACGGAAGAGGTAAGGACTTTTAGCTCAGCAGTAGTCCTTTTCTAAAGACTTGGAGTCAGGATGCATATAAAGATGCTTATCTTATTTGTAGTCATCTCAGTCAAACTCCAGCCTTCTTGAAATGTCTGCCTTCTTATACATTATTTTTAAGAGACTTAATTTAGAAACCCCTTACAAATACAACTGAATGGTACCTATCCAATTAGTCTCACTAAAAAAAAGTGGAACTATTAATTCAATGTGAATAGCAGATGTTGATTTCCTCAAAGAATACAATCATAATGTCTTTCCAAATTTAAGCCAAACAATGCCTGAGTCAAGATTAACATCACTACAAACACATTTTTTTGTTATTTTCAACTTACAGAGTCTAAGTATAGGTTGACTTTTCCATTGTCTTTTTCCATCTTCTTAACTGTATTGTCTAATGGAACAAAATCTGGTGACACAGAGAAACCACTGAGTAAGCCAACCTCCATGAGGACCATACCACTACGGGAAGCTGTGCCTGAACCAAAGTACCTTTTCAAAACACAGAGACAAAGAAACTTTTAGAAGAAATACAGTAGCCCACTCTCCAAAGACAGTGTTGGATCTTTACATCTCAACTACAGAAGTAATAATGTTTAAGAATACTTAGGAAACAAATGGAACAAAACTCTGACAAGAAAATTTCTAATTATAACAAGCTAATACTTCATTTCTCAATTATTTTGCCTGTTAATTTCAACCACATATGCAAAAGCAGGTTCAGCACAGACAAAACTACAGTACATGAGTCATATGAGAGACTACACTGACACAGGAGGATTTTTCTTTTGACATCTATAAGTGCAGGTTTACATCAACAATACACAGGAAATATTGCAATTACACATGCTTCAAAAGAAGCAATTAAGAAAAGCTGTTGGAATTCTTGTACTGAAATACACATATTTCCTCTTATGAATGCATTGTTTTGCCTTTATTCATTTTGGAGGGTGAGATGAAACTATACAACAAAAAAGTCTCCCAAACCTTTTTAGATTTCCTTCACAGCAACTGATGGTTCCATTAACAAAGTCATTATCAGATTATTTTTCAAAGTTTCAGTTTTAAAATGCGTAGCTATGTTATTAACCCAGATTTGAAAAAAAGATTTAATAAGTTAAGTTTATTTTTCCTGAATAATGTTTATTATTACATCTTCTTCCAATGTGAAAATCAGATGCTGGACTAAAAAGGTTTGCTCTATTGAGCAAGCCTTACCTACCATGGTGCACAACACACGTAGAAAAATTTTATGGTGCTCCTTGCTACAAGTGATATCTGCAAAAGATGGTACTGCTTTAAATAAAGTAGGTGACAGAAGAGTTTCCCCTGCCTTAGCATGGAGGGTAAATGATTATTGTTACACTAAAATAGAAGTGTCTCCAATCCTCATTTTGAAAGCCTGACAGTAGCTGAAAGTAATTAAACTATTTCTCTGTAGAGTTGGATAGCTTATAAAAAAAAATGAGGGAAGAGTTACTTTCAAAGTAATGCTGTTCAGCCTGACAGCATGGCTGATTCAATGCAGATACAACTTTGAAAGAAACACAGCACAACTGCTGACTTCAGTTGGCTCATAAGATTAGAAACAAATGAAACCATCTGTTGGATGATGTGCTGTGCCAAAGTAGCTGCTATTGAAAACAAATAACTGAATTGGAACTGGATGTAATTATTTCTGCATAATTACCAATAAGAGGAGAGTAAAATACCCGTGTTGTCTAGCCAGCGTGGGGTGCTACTAAAATACCAACAGGCAACCAAACCAGCTTGATACTGTCAAGGAGTGACTTAGATATACGCTTATGAGGATTTGGTTGTCTTAACAAGGAAGAGAGGTAGCCTTGGGCATGGGTCTCTTCGACTCCATGGTCTCTTAAAAAAGGGAAAAAATTGACCATGCAAGAATGAGCACTAAGAAAGACTTGAAGCTTGTACCTGAAGAAAACTGAGCATGTTTTCAGATGCATCTTATGTTTCAGCTCTTCAGCAATATGAGATACGGGTAAGACCCTTTCAGAGATGATGTAAAGAGGAGAAAACAACACCAAGCTAGTGTAGGCAGAAAGCAGAAACAAGAGAGTAAGTAGAGACATCAGTGATCAGCTTCTCATGTCTGGAAAAGGTATGCAGGCAATAAGACTGCAAAGGAATAGGCACCCCCTAGGTATTTGCTTCCCAGACAGTGAGTTAGCTCCTCTAATTAAGAACCACTTCAATTTGAGTGAGACATCATCTGCTCCACAGTCTTAAGTGATACCCCGTGGAGACAACCACGGCCAACCACTATCAAGCTGGTTGAAAGAAGGTGGATATTCTACAGATTAGAGAAACTAAAAAACTGTGAAGTTGCAGCCTCCAGTATCTAACTATGTATATCCACAGCTAGATGCCTATGCACAGCTAGACTATGCATACTCACTGGTTGATATTTCAGCAATCTTTCTGTATTTGCCTCCTTTGGTTTCTCTATTAGAAAGCCACATCATGTTGTAAAGATCATAAGTAGAGCAACTTTAAATTAATTCAGGAATATAAATAAGGCATATATTAGGTACAATTTATAGGGAAAAAAAGTAGAAAAGGATGATGGCTGATCCATCAAGTTAAGCAACCAGAGATGAAGTCTTAGACTAAGGAATAGAAACAGATTTACTAGAAGTTATACCAGTTCACTTTCAATGATAAGAGCTGATGGATCACAATGTTCCAAATAGTCTCTTGAGGAAGTTTTTTTTAATGTCACTAGATTTCCTGCTATCCTTTGAACACTTTATAATTAGAGCATCGTCATCATTCTAGAGCCTTCCTGGAGAGACAGAGCACTTCTTGTCTGTATTTTTGAAGTAAAGGTCTTGGAAAGTCTGATTGCTTCAAAAACTTACTCCAGACACAGCATATAAGCCCTTTACATGTCAGGAGTTTGTGCTAGACTTTAGAATGCTGTCGACGCTCCATAGAAAGTTTTAAAAGAGAACAAGCCCATTCTATTTCAAGAGCTCTCATGTATTCTAGTGTCTCTGCCCACCATCCGTGTCACTGAACTGGATACCACAGACAGATAAAAAGAGAGCTCTGGCTTTATGCCTGCTGGCTACTTCCCAGGTTAAATCAATTCTCCGTGCTGAAATGACATTCTCTATAGCTGATTATTTGTACAATGGTGTCACCTACAGGCTCCATCTCTAGTTCACAGTTCCCTTGTGGTAATCAGAGCATAAAAGAAGTTCTAGACATATGGTGTTCAAAGTTTAAATAAACAGCAAAAAGAGGGTGTGGATGAAAGGAATGCCAGAGTAATCATGCTGGATCAGGTAGTATTTTGCAAATCTTGCATTTACAAAGAACCCATTATAACATCACAAGGAGAAAACAGTGTTTCTAGAGGAAGTATTCACAAACAGATGAAATCCTTAAATACAAAGAATGTAATCATTTCAACATTCTTGTAGATAATAAAAGATAGAAGATAAAAAAACATAAATATATAGAGAGATACAATGTCCTATAGGGTTTTCTATGAAATATGCAGTGGTCTTTAACTACAAGAGGAAATGCATACTGAAGAAACAGTCAGAGGACAAATACCTTCATATATTCCTTTTAAATATATGTATAAAGCAAGTTAAATTGAGGCACAAAGCCATCAAAGAAGCAACTTGGTTTAATGACTGGCTGACCTAGGAATATGCAATATGACTGTTCGATGTCACCTGTTTTCATCTGATCCAAATTCTATTCAGGTAACATCTGGTGGCTGTTCTGTGGTCTCTGAGATGATACTTAAGCAGTCTCAGCTCAGTTCTTAGTAGGTGATTACCGAACAAGAAACGTCCCAGATGCACACACACAGCCCCACATCCCTCATCCTCCTCCCCCTTATTCAACAGAAAGAACAGAGTTAGCCTGGCTGGAAAACCTGTTTCAAACCTACAATAATGCTTACATTGTATTCTATTACCAAATTCATAACTACTGGTAAATGAAAGACCACAAAGTTACTTGCACAATAATGCACATCCACAGTTGAATTTACCATTATGTAAATACAGATTTTGACTCCTCCCAAAATTGTTCTGAGCCAAGTATCTAATTCTGGATCAAAAGCAAAGGATTCTCTTCATGAAAGGTAAGAGTAATAGGCCATTTTCATGGTTTGCTACTATAAGTCAGAATGTGGAAGACATTGGTTCAATTTTCAAGTCCACGCACAGTCTTCCATATAGCTCGGAAGCACTTGTACCAAAGAAGCCTCTGAGTTTTTTGTCATATTTCACACAGACTTTTCCACATATACTTAATGTTTAAGGCACCAGTATCTTTACACTTACCAGTAAAAAAAAAAAATCACCTGGCCAGCAAAAATTGACTTACGAGTTGCTTCTTAACTATTGCCATTTTTACAAAGTAATTTTTATTCTCTTTATTGATACATTTACATCCTATATTTTAGTAAATTCAGACAAACAAATGGATAATTTAGTTCATTTAAAATAATCTAAAAGTTGTATAGACAAAGATGTCCATGAGATGCTCCAATTGATTTACCTACCTTGTGCACACGTTCAAGGTCAAATGGTTTTTATCATCTTTGTCATCCTTTACATCAACATTCAAGTCAAAGGCTTCTTGCTTTTGGACATATCTGAGCCTCTGATCAGTGTGTTTTGTGTTGTACATAACATTGAGCTGCGGATTACAAGTACAGACATTAGATGACATATGTAAGGTAAACCAGTGTGGTTAAAACACGAAGTTTTTAACAATATAACACCAGAGGAGTGTTCCCATGTGACAAGATACATGGACTTGTACAGTTGCACACGGACTCATACATCTGACAGCTGCATACATGAGATCCATAGGAATTCTCAGAAAGAAAAATCCTTTCTGAACACTTCGTAATGCAGCAGAACCAATGCAATTAGGAGGACACAACTGAGGCAAACACAAGGGAGCTCTAGGACAACCATCAATTTTCTCCCTAGTAGCTGGTTTATAACGTATGCAGTTGCTTCCTGACAGTGTGAACTGGGATGAATAAAGGGTGTTGGTCAGGGACTGGGTTAGAAGAGGCAGGCTGTACATAAAAGCAGAGCATGAGCAGATACATAGCGTATGTACAGAATATGTCTTCAGTCTTCATGTCACTGCATTGATACACTCAAAACAGATGAGGAATAGCACATTAGTCCAAACTCAGAACACCACAGCTTTCTTGCAGTTAAATAGTTTCATTTGGTTCATCCGTACAAAGACAAAGCTACAGATTTGGTCTACCTCAAGGACGGAGCTCTCACCATTTCTGCTTAGCAAGAAGCTCTGCTAAGCAAGACTAGTAAGGAAGTGTGACAGGATGTCCAGTGCAGGACAGTAACATTAATATAAAACAAGCTTATTTGTTAAGACACAGTTTGAAGAGCTTCCAATGTTTTTCTACTGTAGACATGCATAAGAAGTTTGAAACAATGGCAGAAGAGTGGTAAAACCAGAAATTCTTAAAACAGATCTCTATATCCTATAAAACTACCAATGCCAACAGCCAAAGCAGAAAAACTGAAGCTGAAATTAAGCAAACAATGAGTACTCTCATGGTATCAGCCATGACAGAATATCGTGTACTGACTACAGAATTGAACTTGATGAGATAAAAAAGCAGCTGAATCATTAACTGCAGTGTTTCCTTAAAACTCTCTTAGTTCCAGACTGGAGGATCAAAAATGTGACAGCAATTTTCAAAACAGTACTGGAGGTCTAAAAAGCTGTGAATATCAAGTAAACTCAGTATCTGTACCAAAAAATGCTGTCAAAACTATAATAAAGAGTCAAACTAGTGGACAAATGAGTAAATATGACACCTTGGAGATTAGGCTGCTGCTATAAACCCCCCAGCTACCTGAATCAAACAAAAAAACATGTATAATGCAGCTCTATCTAGTATAAGCTACCTGGATGTTACACTGGCATGAAGCTGGTTAGGAAGCTTACTAAACAAAGGTACGAAATGAAATGAAGCTGCCAAGGGATAAAGTGCTGTTAAAAGACAAGAATAGAAGGTGGGAAGAAATGTTCATACATGAAAGGAGCAAAGTCCTAAAATAATCTGTGCTTGGTGACCAGTACTAAACATATCAATAAACGACCTGATGTGATAAGGTTTGCTGATAGTTTATTTGCAGTAGTAAAGACTAGACTTACTGTTAAGAGTTGAAAAAAAACCAGAATTTTTATGTACATAATAATGGGCTTTGCTGGTACTACTTGATCTGTTCACCATTTAAGAAGTGGTAAAATAGATGGAAATTCAGCCATAAACAAGTAAGGTGGAAGAAAGACATAGTAAAGGTGTACAGAATGATGACTTCCATGATTTTGCACCAATTCCTTATCTACTGAGTGGTCCATCCATCAAATCCATTTTTCTCCAGTTTAGAGATCAGGATGTGCAAGATAGCGTAAAGTCCTTTGCACAAGTCCAGGTAGATGATGTCTGTTGCTCAGACATCAACCTGTCACATGCTATCAACCTGTCACAGAAGGCCTAAAAATTTGTCAGGCACAGTTAGCCCTTAGTAAAGCCATGTTGTTTGTCACCAATCACTGCCTTATTTCCAATGTGCCTTAGCATAGTTTTCAGGAGAATCTGCTCCATGATCTTCTTGCCAGGCACCAAAGCAAGACCAACTGGCCTGCAGTTCCACAGTTTTTTCCTGTTTAAAAAATGGGTGTTATATTTCCCCTTTTCCAGTCAGTGGGAACTGCACTGGACTGCCATGACAACAATCATTATCTTTTTCCCTCGGTCATCCATATAAAACACATAGTAGGGTGATTTTTAATTCCTTGATTTTGGTAGAAAAATAAGCTGAAAGCAGCTCAAATAACTCCCCTTGCAAGACCCCAAAATGCATTTTGTTTCACTTAAAAAAAAAAGGGAATGAAGAGTGCTTTTGAAAAATTACAGTCCTTCTACAACAGTTTCAGCCAACAAATGGAACTGTCAGTCCAAATTTAAAACTATGACAGGTGGTTGTCCAAGTTATAGGTTACCAAATCAGTTATAGGCAAGCAGGTCTTTGCAAACAGAGGAGTCTTTAATTTCTGATTTTTGCTTTTGCTGCTGTCTCTCACTCCTTGATATGAAAGTTATGTTCTTTTTTTCAATCTACACACACAATTCCTGTTACCCTGCCCACACTGCTGAATTTAGCATGCTGTGTGAGTACAGAGCCAATTCTGTACAGGCATTCAGGACAACCATGGTGCAATGGTGAAGATTTATCATGTACAACTGCTCCACAGGAGAAGTCAGTACCAAGGATGAAGCCAATCTAGAAAGCCTGCCAGTTAAAGGCACGCAAAAAGTTTGGTAAAGACAAGCTGGCAGCGCCTCAACTATCTGTCATCATAGAAACAAAGCTGTTTTAACTTTTGCCAGAAAAAGCTAATGAATGGGAATTTACTGCCAATGTAGGATGTCTGAAGCCACATACTGAACAGGAATAAGTTATCGCTGTTACGGTCTGACTTTCCTTTCCTGATTTCTCATGACAATGAAGGAAAAGGTTTTCACAATGAAGAGTTTAATTAAAGCCTTCTTCTTTATACACCCTTACTTTGGGGACAGAAGGCAGTTATAGAGAAACTAACATTAAATCAACAAAATGAGCAACTGCATTTCTTAACTCTTTAAAGAGCAACTGCTGAACCTAAAGGCAAAACTGGTCCAGTCTTGTCATGCTGCAGCCAGTTCTGCTGAGAGGCCTAAGAAGAGAAACTAAAAGCTAGTCTTCTGTATGAGTGATACTCATAACAGTTGCTGACAATATTAACTGCACTACGCTTCAAAAAATATGACATATTTATAATGCCCTAATTATTGCCTCTTGCCCTATCCTGTGATTGCAATGTCATATGCTATCTGATCTATTAAATTCGACACAGATATAGCTTGTGTTTGGGAAAAAGAGAATTCTCATTCAATGGCCTCAGTGTTCTTTTTTTTAGAATACCAACCTGCTAAAGAAAGCAGAAGGAAAGAACTGATCTCAGCAAAGATAAGGTTTTGGAGGAGCTACTCAGGGGTGTTAAGCACAATATTTTGAATCAAGTCACAGCATCTCTGACTCAAAGCTTGAGGAAAAGAGGTAACAGCACAGTGACCTAAATTAAGAAGGTAATCTGCGCCTTGGTTCCTGAACACCAGTTATTCAGGAGCACATTTCCATGTTCATATAACAAACCAGGAACTTAAACCATGGTGCTATACACCCCCAGGGAGTCCTCCCACCACAGTCAGCTACTGACTATTCAAGGTGGAAGACTTCTGCTCAGTCTTCACCAGGCATGCTGGTTTGAATTTTAAATTTTCTGGCTGGCAATAACATAACTGGAACCAATGTGTTTCCATAAAAGATATTCATTTCAACAAATCAGTGTCTTCCAGCAAGAAACAATTTGCTGAAAAGTTTTTGGTCAGTTCGTCTGACAAATTAGTTGACTTAATATCAGGGAGCATTTCTCAATAATGACTTAAGATTAAGTACTCTTAACTGTTCTGGAGCCCCCCTTTGTTACATTCCATACAAACACACACACACACTGAAACCACAGACATGTGAACGCAGTCCTGCTGAGATGTTCAGTCCTATCTTGGCCTGCAAGACTGAAGCTAAATTATCCCCTGAAACTTTTCAACTTTGCTGTAAACTTTGTTTGTACTTCTGGGAATTAATAAACACGGGTCATGATTTACCGCCCTGTGGGTTTTGCAGACTGGTGGTGAATGAATGAGGTGTATCACTGATGATAGGCAGCCGTGAAGGTTTCTTTGAAAAGGTCTTTTATCCCAAAGCATATTTACCAACCATCACCAGACTTTTTTGTTTCCCACATGCATAAGAACACTAAAGTGAAGGTCAGGTTGGAAGGAACTTGAGATGGAATCTGACCTGGCATAAAACTTTGAGAAGATTAAAGGTAGCCTTAGTTCAGTTTTCCCAAGTATGACTAGAAGGAGTCTAGTAGGAATTCTGCCTGGTTTTGCAATACAGTTGCAATTATGAGTTTATACACTTCCAATAAAATGAGTCTCTCATGCTCAGAGATTAATATTTCTGCATTATTTGTAGCTTTTCAAAGGCCTTCTCTTTCACCCGTGTGGTTCTAACCCATTATCACGGACGGGGCAGCAGAAAAGCGAAACCTGCTAGTCGCCATATCAAGATGGATCCAATACTGTCTTCTTCTGATATGGTATTTCTCATAAATAAGGGAAAATCTTAGAGGGGAAATTTCTTAAAAACCTAATCTCTGATATGAAAGAAGAGTAGGCAGCTGAAAAGTCTATTTATGGTTTGTTAATTCTAAATACAGTATGCACTGATCTCAGTTTAATTTGTTTAAATATAAGTAAAGATGTTTTAATGGCCCCGACCCATGGAAGTGTCCCAAAACTGTCAGTCAGCCAGCAGTACTTAAAAGGCCAGGCCATCAGTCAGAAACAATCACATGAATACGTCCATTCACAATATTTAGTTCACAGAATTCCTCAATTAGTAAAGTGCTTTGGTACTGATTTAAGATATTTCAGGAGATTGTTCCTAGTAACATGTTTTATAAAGCTTCCAAACTATACTTTCCTTAAAGAGAGCATACCTTTAGCAAGAATAACTGCATTCCATACCTGAAAGACAGCAAATCCCATTCCTTCTGCTGACACTGTAAGTGTCATTGATTGTGCAGGGGCAATCTGAAAGAAAGATGAGTAAACCAGTATTTTCAAAGTACTTTCAGTCAGCAGACTTTACAAAAGTATTCATTTTCTATAGTACCTCCTTGCTCTGGAGCAGAAAACGGTTTCGAGTATCAATTGAAAATGTTTCTGGTATTTCCAAAGAAGGTGCTGTCACTCTTATATCCATTTCTGTTTTGCCTGCAGTAGTGAGAGCTGCAAATAGACTCAAGGCTTGCAGAGCCACCACTGTGTCCTGTCAAGAGAAACAAATCCTTCGGTATTAAATAGAAGAAGCCTGTGCAGTGTAAAGGTCATGCCTTGGGGAGCTCGTGATCCCTGCATCAATCCATTTGTTGATTATGCTGGAGTATTCATGCAGCCATCTCCACATCTCTGTTGGGATTCCTGTGGAATGAAGGTCCCAGTACAGAAGGGAGATGGCAACACAGGATGAGAAGTTAGCTGCTCTGATATGATATGAAATACGAGCCAGCTAAGAAAGTTTTCCTCTTGTGCAAGGTATCTGGAAGACTTGACAAGCTGATAGACACAACAGTCAGAATTACACACTACACCAATAGTGAACAAAAAAACAAACAAGAATATATCTCTGATCTATATTATAGATCTAGGAAGCTATAAGATCTTGTTGGAGAATATGTTTTTAATCATTCAAAAGCAGAAATATACCTAAGTTTCAGAAACCAAGGAATACCTTGAAGCACTTTTCCCAAGTCTTTACAATTATATTTTTTGCATTTATATTTCTTGCACTAAATTCAGAGAGAGTTCGAGATATCTAGAAATGTTATCTGCCATTGCTGAAGGTGACTTTAGAGCTCTTCCACATCTTAGACTCAAATGACTCTCAGAAACACACCTGGAAATCAGGAGGGCTACAAACTACCTACAGAGAAGATAAATATTCTCCTTGGCTGCTCTAAAGCAGAAGGCACACCTAATGCTCTTCACCAGGCAACACTCACAGCTGAGGTGCACAGCTCAGCATGACAATACACAACCTGAAAAGTTAGGGAATATGGTTTCAAGTCAGACTCAGAGGCCTCTCTTGCCCAGCAACACAGGCTTTGCAGAATTTGTTACTTCTCCCTATCATTTAAATCTACAGTCATGTATGTGCTATTTTTTGTATTAATTGTATTCCTCTATATATATGAAATATGTACATTTGTGTCCAAACATTAAAGGTATTATAAAGCAAAATATACTGATTACAAATTCATAGTAAGATATATCACGTAAACAAATTCTAGTGAATTATCATATTCTAACTTACAAAGCATCACACATGCAACTGATTACTTTCCTCCTTATTGTTTAACAATATATTAAGTTTCTAATGTACTAAATTCATGGAAGAATATTTTTTAAAGTAATCTTAGAAGTTGACAAAAACTATGGGGTCATTTCTACGAATTTAAAAAAGTATCTAGTGAGACACTAGAGTAATTTTGAAATCAAAACAGTTTAGAGTGTGGAAGAACAAAAGGATTAAATTAAATTCTTAATTTCAGCCTCAGAGGTAAATGGTACATTGCTGAATTTGCAAACTCTCCAGGAAAAAGAAGGTTTCCAGAGAAGAGAGAAAAGCTTTTTCAACTCATTCAGTGCCTCGAACAACCTCTTCAAATAGTAAGAAAGAATTAACACATGAGGAAAATCCTAATACCTCAGGGAAACCAGGTTAGTTCTTAAATTGCATTTTACTTAGTAGAATTCATTTCTCTCAGATTAATACCAACAAATTTTTGAAAATAATGAAGGATAGCCTGTACAGTTTGGTACTAAGCAGAGTGATGAAATGTGACATTTCACTGTGACCAGCATTTGTAGCTAATTTAAAAGCTAGTTTAAACTAATGCAATCCAAAGTACTATCTAATTCTTTTGGATGCCAGCATCGCTTACAAGATGTGGCTTCAATAACATGGAAACCTCTTGGAGATAATGAAGATCTTCCAAATTTCACGGTCCATCAAAAATCTGCACAATAATGAGGACAAAGTAAATTACTGAGTTAAGACCAACTGCCAACAGAGGCACTAGGCTAGGTTGTTTCTCTAAAACCTACTCCCCTTAGTTAAAGGCTTAGTTTCAGGAGTTTGAGGACCTGCATATGGAAAAATAGAAAGAGGTTTCTCTCCTTGGAAAGAAAGTAAGCATGGATATTTATTATATTATTTGGAAAATATGTTTGAATACTTTTCTATGGGTATCACTGCTTCTTAATTTAAGATGTTTTATTATTAATATTTTACATAACAAGGTCTCCCTTTGTCTTTTTCTTAGACTTGCCAAAAGTACTAAAACTGGCAGTCCAGGTTTAAGATTCCAGTATCACAAAGAATGCAAGCTTGTACATAACCAAGGCTGTTACAGCAAAACAAAATTCAGTAATTATTATGTAAAAAATAGTCCCTTCTTTCCTTTCCTTTTTTTTTTCTTTTAATATGCATTGCTTGTTTAGGAAAGTATAACAAAGCCCCCTACGGTAAGATATTACCTGAGTAGATGAAAATCCCCCAAGGTGATTTCTTTGATGACTTAACCATTTCATAATAGGGATCCCCTCTGCTAATCTGTCTTGATGAAAGTGAGAGAGCAGAGCATATGCTGCAAGTTCAATATCAATGGACCGTGACTGCCATGAGTCAGAAATTTCAGAAGCAGGTGTTATCCAGAAACGAAATTCACCTGCAAAAAGAACCAATAATAACCTCAGATTCACAGACTGAAGTCTTAGGATTTCTGCAAAAGACTTAGGGGAGTCCTCTTCAGTAATGCTTACATATAAGATCTAGCAAGGTTGCATGAAATTGTGTTAATGTTTAGGCCTGTATCCCATAAAGGACTGACTTAAGCACTTCCTCAGCAGTGCCTGAATCTATATACAAAAAAAGATGGAGTCCAAATAGTCACTCCCACTGATTTCAGTGAACTTTACATTGATCCTTTCATTATCAGCCTAAAGTACTCACATAAAGGAGCCCTAGCGAAAACCCCACCTTGCTGTTTGAGTGCTCCTTTCTCTTCAGGACCAGAGAAGGCACCTCAGGCAGCAGAGCTGCTCACTAGACTCGTTCTTGAGTGAAGCCTTCCCAAAAGAGTGACTTCTTCCCTTCCCAAAAGTGACTGTCTAAAAGGTCTAACTCAGTAAACGCAGAGGGACGTTCAAGAGGCTCCGTTACCAGGCTACAACATTAATTCCTTCAAATTTTTCAAGAGGTGAGTTACTACTATGAGCCAAAAATTTTCATTTCTTATACTCAATATAGTCTATTCTTCCCCAAAACTAGGAAAATAAATTCAGCTGTGCTAAACTTGAAAGAGGTTAAAAAGAATGAGATGGTGGGTGCCCAGAGAAAGTGCAACAGACCTCTGTACTGCCTTACAGAAAGTTCAATGCCTTACCTCCATTTCAATACTGATTTTAACTAATTGTCCCCCAATACCCTCCTGATCTCTCCCAACCACTTCGGAATAGCTAATTTCATCCAAGTATCTCTCTTTAACCAGGTTGATCTTACAAGTGTGCATAATAACACAGGAAAACTGACAAGTCATGTTCTTCAACAGCATCATGGTTCTCATACCAGGAACATGGTAACTGAGACTGAAAGCTTTGTTGTGAGTTGTCATTCATTTATGGACACTTTTCATTACAGCTGTCTTGGAACTTCTTAGCTTATTCTCTATATCAAACTCAAAACAGACTTGAATTCTATAGGCAGCTGTCAATATATGATAGGTATTTTTAAATTTGACAAAAATCCATCTATAGAACTGTGTAAGATAGTTGTGCAATACCTTGGTGTTCTGCTCTCTCGTTCAGCATATTCAGTGCTTCTTTCGCTTTTGTACTTTTTGCCCAGGACAATGCACACGTCACAAGTGCCAAAGTGTAATTATCTGAAATACCTTCTTCTAATTTATCTTCTAGAAAGTTTGTAGCAGTCTTGATGGCATAAGCATGCTGGAAATGAAGATCACGTTGAAGAATGTGAATAAAATATATATTGAAATACTTAAATGTAAAAGAAAAATTTGTACAGAAACAGAAAAATTACTAGCACCAAACAACCACCAAGAAATACTGAAAAATCTCTTTCAGAGTCACAGACACAAACCTCAAAGGTAAGCTTTTTGATCTGGCACCACCTTTTATGAACATAAGTAATTTCAATGAAATCAACCGGAATGACTTAACGTCTCTAAGACTAGTTCCCCCCATAAATATCTTTGTAAGTTCTTGGACTAAAGCCATGGCAATATTCTTGCTAAAAGCCTTGATAACTGCCTTTAGATTTTGCAAAGGCACATAAAATTGAGGGGCTTAACAGCAAAATTTTGCATCTCTTTGGGTAGGTAAGGGATGTTTAACAAAGTAAGGTTACATTTTGTCTCTGTTCACTTATCCCTCTATGTCTTTAAACTACCAAGTGTTTGCTAGGTACTACAACAATTTATGAATTTTTCCTGTAATTATGAATTATATTTATGAATTCCAATACCTGTTTATCTGGGAACCCTAGGAGGGATGACATGATGTAAGCTGTGAGAGTAATTGGATTATTGGTGCCTCCTTGAAGATCACTGTGTAACACTTTCCCAGGCTCATGAAACTCTCCATTTAATTTCTGATGACGGACAATCCATTTAGCTGTATCCATGAGCACATCTTCATCAATATCTATGAACGGACGAGCTTGAAGGAAACATCTTAATACAAAAGCTGATAACCTTGGGGAAAAGGTTCACCAAATATGACAAAATTAGCCAGGTATTACAGCTTTATTACAGTTTAAGATGATGTAAAAATACCATAAAGCATAAGGTGTTCTACACACACCTCCCAGAGAAAAATATATGCCTCACCCAGATAAGCAAGTAGACTAAGTTTAATCCACCAAAAATGAAGATATGCTCTTGTTCCTAAAGATCACCCCTTCTGCAGCTGCTATGTGTCAAAAATCCAAGTCTGCCAGCACATGTATATCTTTATTCAAATGTTGCTCTCCTGCCTTCTGCTGCTAGGCAAATATTACAGTTTACAAAGCAATGCAGTTATGAGTGTGATATTAATTACCATCATTATCCCTGTAATGATAGCCTTGAAACAATCTTTGTTGCTTTATTTTAATAATTTCAGGTTATCCTTCGATTCCCTTCTTTCCAAATGTGCATTCATGTAACCTGTCACTGTACTGTTTTAGCACTAGAGTTGCTAGCACAGATGAATTGTCTTCATTTTCCAATTCATCCATACTGAGTCAAAGACAAACCCCTCTGATGTCAATGAAAGATGCCCAGTGACTCCAGAAGCAGTGTTTCAGTCAGTGGCTGAGGATAGTTCTATTTAAAGTCAGAACCATGTACTGAAATACATATTTAAACTAACTTGACATGAGTTAGCTGAATAAAGTGCTGGAACTTGTCTCCATTATCTATCTAGTTTCCATGACTAGGGTCTCCATGCTTCTTGGAGCAAAGCTCAGCCCTGAAAAGACTTTTTCAGCTGTTTTTACAGTCTCAATAAAAGGAAATGTGAGAGAGGTAAGTAGGACAAATTTTTATCGCTGCTAACTCTATTCACCCCCTAGGAAATGTCTCAGTCAGTCTTCAGCTTCCTGAATGGAGATAACTGAAAATCTATTTGAAGCAGTGATGATCACATAGCCCTAAATGGTTCCTGTCAACTGCAAGAATAAGTAATTTAATTGTTATCCTTCATTCCTTTCAGGAAAGCAACAGAAAAACTCTCAGACCAAACTATTCCCCTGGTTAAAATAATACATCAGTCATTTTTTTGCAAAATTAAAAAGCTTTACACTAATAATGGCTTTGACAGTATGTTACCCAGCAAGAAAGACTTTAGAGTTGGCCTAAACACCTAATGAAAACCAGGCAGAAGGCTAATACGGCTGGAAATTTTTACCAGCTTCACAAAAAATTTTGAGACACAGGAAAAATATCTGAAACGCTAAAATTCCACAATGATTCTGGCAGAACTACTTACCATGTGCTCCCAGAGGGATCTTCATTTCCAAAGGCACTAAAAGAGCCATCATCCCTCTGGAAAAGCAGCTCTCTTTGGTAGCCTGAAGTGGAAAAGTAGAGACTGGTATTGAACACTCATGCAGTTTCCAGCACAAACTGCTGATGTGAAGCAAGGCACTTTCTAAGGCAGAGAAGGGTAGAACTTAAGCTTGTATTTCCTAAAAATATTCCCAAATATGCAGGAACACACAAAGCCATGTAGAAGATGATGAGACAGTGGGCAGTAATAACACAAAGGATCCATCTACAAAAGCAGAACCATAAACTCCTGCTGCTCTTCATCTGCCACCCAATCATGACAGTGGTGCAGAGAGACATGCTCCCAACATACTCAGTTGTTCCAGTGAGAGCAGAGCAGAGTAGCAGTTAGAGTTCAGTGCTTCATCATTCTGGGGAGCTGAAGTTGTACACCTACAGAAATGCTCTATCTTTCCAGCAAAACGTCTTTTCCAACTGGAAGGGCAAGGCTACACGTGTTGCTGAAAACTAGGCCCTTTCAGCAGCTGGCTTTTGCCAATCAAATGACAAGCTATCAGAAAAAGCATGCTGGAAAAGGTTGTTCTGAAATGAGTGAAAAATGCCAAAAGACCTGAAGATCCTGAAATCCTGAGAAGCAAGCATTTAAAATGTATCCCAAGATTTTTCAGTATCCAGAACAAATACAGCTTTCTCCTGACTACGGGACATCCATTATAAAAGGGCTTCAAGGGCTCACCAGCTGCTCAAAACCACCAGCAGCATCCTTACTCAATAGTTGACTTCAGTACAAAATCAATGTTCATTAACGCTAAAAATTACTTATTGTAGCTTCTGATATCTAAAGCCTTTCTTCCATTAAATTTTGCCTGCCAGTTGTGTATCTGGAACAATAATGATATCTATTTATAGCATTTCACAAGACATCTTTTCTTCTTTCCCCCCCACTTCATGTTTTCCCTTGGCTTTGCTATTTTAGCTATTATAATTAGGAAAGTATATTCATTAGTCTAAAACATGATAGACATAGACACAATACAGAATCAGACAGGCAGAAAGAAAACTCTCAGGCAACATCAGTAAGTCCTACATGAATGAATTTATGAATACGTCCCGTGAGGTGCATCCAGCTACAACTGTTCCCCTGTAAAATGTTCCTTGCTTTCACAGATAAAGGATTAATCACATACTATCCTGACTACAGATAGTCACAGTGAGTGAATCATGGCCTTAATCACTAAGGAACAAATGGTTTGGTCCCTCAGTCTCAGTTTCGGTGTAAAATCAAACCCTAGTCATGGTCTCTCTGTAACAGAAGAGAGAGAGATATAGAGATGTGAATCTAAACTGCTACAGTATACTTGGGCATGCTCCCATGTAATCTCAGTAACATCAAATTTAGCTTCTGACTCTTTAGAAGAGTTTGCAATTGAAATTTTCACTTAAATATAGGGTTGTTGTAACATATTTAGCATTACAGTGGCTAATTACATGACTAAAAATGGTGGATCTTTCCCATACAGACACACCTGTCACCTCAGTTAATGATATTGAGTAAAGCACTCTTAAATGGAAGGAAAAAGAAGAAGGAATGAGTGGCATTTGTCACCAAAGAAAATAAAAGTCACTGTCAAAGTTTAAGCATCAAAATAATGTTCTATGAGGAGCACAAATTTATGTATATATACAAATAGATTGCTTCCTCTTCAGAAATATCTGACTGCAAGGCCTGAAAACAAGGTCTTCTGCTGCTTTGCAGAACTGGCCAGCAATAAGTATTATAATCACCACCTCCCTGGTGGTGTAAAAGCACTAAACTAAGACCAACAGCCTGCTTAACTAAGACTGCTGAGGAGCAAACAGGGGATAAATTTATCCCAGAATTTAAGATTGGGAGCAACCAGAAAGATCAGAACCAGAGGGAGGACAGAGAGATCATTCAGCTATTTCCTACAGTCTGTGTGCTTTTGTCTCAATGCCAACCCTGTTGCAGTCACGCAAGTCTCTAAACATGAGCATATCCAACGTGGGGAAGCCTGCAGAAAACGCTAGAATGGGAGACCTGGAGCCTGTGAACCACCACGTTCATTCCAACGGACACTCCATCAGACATGAAAAATGATACTTCAAATGTCAACATGTACAAGTGGAAAGGCAAGGAAAAGAAGGATCCTATTACGAAGATGTACACTAGTACTCCCAGAGGACTGGCTGGAACCCAGGAGATGTAGGAGGCTCACTGAGCAAGACTGAAAGAGGACTGCATCAGGATGGAAAGGACTTCAGAAATATGTGAAAGACTAAAGGGTCTCACATTTCAAACAGCTTGGAAATACTGCTCAAACCTGTTATTTTTCTGGGTCTAATAAAAAAGTTTTCAGACCAACCAGGAATTTTTTCATTTCAGAAGAAGTGATTTAAAGATGGGACCTGTCATTACCACAATTAAAGAAATATGTTTGAAAGGCAACTTTTCTCTGGTTTTGCCTTTGTTCTAGGTAAATAAAACTCCTATAAGACCATATAGCAGTCTCTTCTGGCTATATGATCCCTTCCTCTCACAAGCATTTAGCCTTAAAATTAATTACATTTACTACAGATTCTGAAGTCACTTTTTCAAATACTTGGTGAATTATGATGTGAAAAAGTCTGTTTTAAATTAAACTTCATGACAATCCTTTAAAAAACTGAGTTTAGAAAAATTACATCTTAGACTAAAGATAAATTTCAACTTCAAGATTACACTTTTTTAAAGTCAGTGCAACAAGTGAAATAAATTGTTAAAATAAAGCAAAACCAAACCAAAACAAACAAAAAAAATCAGAGTATTTTTTAGATTGTGGTTCCTTTCTATATTAAGGTTACAAATATTTCAGCAGACTTGCTGTTTTGGCTATTATGGTGTTGAAAAACGTACATCAATCCAAAGCCTCAGGAAGAAGTTAAGTAACACAACACTTGGTATGTAAGTGACATTTAAACCTATAATTTTGACTTGCTTTGAAACAGCTTTAATAAATCGGCTATTGGAAAACTTCAGAAAGTTATGGTACTAAAGCTAAAGCTTAAAAGAGTGATAGATTGCTTACAAACTTCAGAGTAGTTGTTTACAAAATCTCTTCCTTCCCAACATACTTTTCAACTAAACCAGGAGGAAGGATTTTTAAAAAATTTTAAAAGGGTTTAAAAAAAAAAATCATTTAACTGCTTTGACAGAAAACTGGAATCTTGATGAAAGGAAAATTTATTTTTAGCTGGGCCTTTTCCAAGGGAAATGTCAACAACGTTAAAAAATCAAACAAAAAATACTTGCAGAGAGTAAATAAAAACTGAAATTGTCATCACAATGCCTTAGTAGGGGTGTAGCTCACATGGGGATGGTCTCATTGCTCTCTGTGAACCAGGCTCTCAGCGTGGAGACTGACAGGTGGTGAGTGTGGTGCATCACAGTTGGATGCTGTCTGATCCAAAAGGCACAGAGAAGCACAGAGCAACTATGTTCTCCACATTTTGTGATGCCCTGGAGTATCTCCCGATTAAAATATACAACAGTTCCCAACTACACTGTTCCAGCTTTTGATTTCCAGCAGAGTTCACTTCTGAGCAAGACTAAAACACTGAGGAATCAAAGTCAGCCACCAGAGCAAACGCCACTCCTTGAGCTCTACAAGGACATGTCAGGATCAGGGTGGCATCACCGAAGACAGATACACAGATGGGATGAATACAGTTAACTCTGCTCACTGACTAATTTTCAACCTCTGTGCCTCAGGCAGTGGTCAGAAATGTTTGCTCACACGTAGTTTTATCAAATGAGAAATAACCACCATCTAGGAAATCTGAAAAAAAAAGCAATTATATAAAAAACATGTTTTTTTTGTGAGCAAACATGCCCTTGTAAACAAAAAATTTGCTGTCTACTTCTGTCAGCCCAGAAAAAAGAGGAAAAGAAAGAAAAAGTGGGCTTTTCTTCCAGTTCTCATCTCACCAGAAGAGCAATATTTCAAACATTAAATGCAGAGTCACAGATACCTTTCTACTAGTAAGAGTTCTTAGAAATCTACCATCTTTCTTTTACACATACAGACCTTTTCTCATAAATGATACAGCTTTTGATCTAATATCCTCTCTCAGTTGCCTGGTTTTAGTCAGGTATTGCAAAACATAAACATTCGGAGCAAAGTTGATCATATTCTGTTCACCGCAGCCATAAGGCATCTTAATCAATGATGACAAACCATTGATAGAAGGCCCAAGTAAATCACCTGAAAGATAAAATTTAATCAAAATTAATTAAAGCTTACTGCAAATAAATGCATATCTCACACATAAAGGGTAGTGAAATCTATGCTGGGAGAAAATACGATGTATTAGGAATGTTTCTTCTAAACACCACTAATCAGGCACAAAAAATAGCTACTCTTCTCATTGACTTTGTGCCCACTGACCCAGATCCCTACAGACCTTTCCAACCACAGAGTAATTTCAAATTCACCTACAGTTATCAAAGCCCAAGTGTCACAGGAAACAATTATCAGTCAGGTTATAGGTTTTATTCTGCAGATAGTAGAATTAAAACAGGATACTAGCAAACTTAGCAGGACCTCCCCTGATTAAAATCCAACTCTCCAACTCTGAAAATACCATACAAACAGCATAATATCATAAATTAAATAAAGGAATAAAACAGTCCATCCATAATGTCTTCCGAAATTTAGTCTAATGCCTGATGGTAAATTCCTTTGAACTAATGATTCAACCTATTAATACTGCAATTAAATAAAAATTAATGCCATTCCCTAAAGATGGAAACAGAATAAGATAATTCTTACCAACAGCAGTGATCTGCACTCTCTCACTGTCACTTACAACGTCAGAAGGAAAAGTGAAATCCAAAGCTTTTGACACTGATTGTCGCTTATTCCCAGTCAAATCCAAAAGAACTGTCTGAGAATAAGTTTGTTCCAATCCTTCAGCCTATCAAGATAAAGACAGGATTATTGTAATCTCAATCAGTTTATCGCTTTTAGGACAGAAGTTCTGTGCTTACTGTACTGAAGGATCTAAAACACTGTCAGGTGTTTTGGGCTGCTTGCTAACACATCAAGAACCTGAGCTACTGGCCCAGCCAAACTGACACAGAGATGTTTTTCTCATAAAGACCCACCTCCACTATTTGCATTTCAAGCCCATGTAGCAATTATAAAAATACACCTGCAAAGTCAATGAGAGCATCTCTGATTCCAGTGAGCTCCATGCCAAGGCACAGGCAAGGCTGGAGGTGATGCCTTTCATGTTCTCTACAGTCCTACAGCTTGTACTGAGGGATACAAGAAAGACTTAAACTGAAGTTAGGTACATGTCCATAAAGGTTTCATTTCCTCATGGATGCAAAATACCTTGAGAAAAATTGTCCTTGAAGTAGAGAAAATAAATGGTGTACTGGACTCTTATTCTCTTCTGCACAACAACTGAACTTCAACAGAAAGGGCAGTAAGTGGCTCTACCTGAAAACAGCTCACAACCCTACAGGGAAGTGGTTTTAAGCAGTCTAAGGAGAGGCTAAGACAGCTGCCTCTGTTCAATCTGGAGAAGAAAAGGCTCAGGGGGATCCCATCAACGTGTATCAATACCTGATGGGAGGGCATAAACAAGATGGAGCCAGGCTCTTCTTAATGGTGCCCAGTAGTAGAAAGGAGGCAATGCACAGGAAATAAAGGGATTTCCTCTTACACATAAAGAAATATTTTTTAAACTGTGACAGCGTTAAAACACTAGAATAAGCTGCCCAGAGAGGCTGTGAAGGCACTGGAAGGGGATCTGAAGAATTTTAAAGGAGAAATTATTTTAAAATACGTGTTTTCTACCTAAAGCCACCTGACACCAAACCAACCTCACAGAGCAAGAGGCAGACAAGTAAATTGGTTTGCCTTTTTGCTGCACTTTGTTGCCTATTTCAAGGAACAATTTACTTCAGGAACAAGCCAAGCTGAAGACTGTTTACCTTTACTAAAACTTTCTGAATGATAGCATCAGAAGCAGCAGATGATATTGCTGTCACTTTGATGGGAATCTCTCCCAGCTGTTTCGGCTTGATTGGGAATTGAACAGTTTTGCCATCTTCACTTGGTACAGATATAGACTGTCGATTTTCTGTAGCATTTATTTCATTTGACGTTAGAATAATTTCAAAAGCATCATTCATATCCAGGATCACAGTAACCTGTAAACACAGTAATATTTGCAATACAAAGTGTTAATTTTGAAAAGCTGCTTTCATAAACTGCCACCTGTTTTGTGTATAGAGAAAAAGCTTTATGGTCTGTCCACTAAAGGAAATACTCTAGTTCTCACAAAAGAAAGACCTGGTCTCTACCACTGATGAAAACCCTGCAGTATCTAGTAACATTCAAAGATAAAGAGACTGTTATTTTACCTCAGCTTCTTCTTTCAAATAATTAAAGATGTTCACTTCCAAAATGAACTGCTCTCCTCTGATGATGGAGTATGGAAGGTTCAGGAAAATGAAAAAAGGTTGAAATGCTTCTAGCTGCAAAACAAAATCAGCACTGAGCCCCAACAATCAGATACTAGCAAGAAAATTACTATACAACATATCTTCCAATCACTTTTAAATTCAGATGATAGAGTATGTAGTCTACAGCTGACTAAAGGTATTACTGCAGGGCTGAAACAGAAGGCAAAGAGGTTTCTGGTCATTAGCACCTTTGTGGGAACTCAGAGGCACCATTCAGATGAGAGCTGCTGACAGCTTTGCAGGGCAAGGTCTCAACAAAGGCAACTGAATTAGGGCTAAGAGTCTCACCTGGCAAGTTTGGAAGTTGTGATCTGTCCTGAGATTGCATTAAGGTAAATGTGAATTGTTTTGAGTGTATAGGTAATGAATGATTAAGACTCTGTCAGTTGCCCTGTCTTTATGTCAATAGAGAAATGCATGCTGGAATACAAAATAACTAACTCTCCCAAATTTTATAATTCAATAACACCTTAGAATGATTTTTTATTTTTTAATATTAACCTTGGCATAAGTTCTTTAGTCATATTTCTAAAAATACATATTTTCTTAATTAAAAGAAAAAACTGCAGAAATACACCAGCAAGCAGTTACTTTTATCTGTGAACAGAGGGTTTTGGAAGAAATCTTGGCTCTAAGAAGTCAGTGGTAAGCTCTCATCAAGTCGAATGGGATCAAAATTTCACTGTTTATGAACATCTGTACAGTAAGAATGGCTGAGACATGAAATCCTTTATTACTGAAATGGCAACTAAAAATGGTTTTAATTTGGTTTTCATTAAAGAAATTCTTCCAAGTGTTTTGAGTTTCAGATCCAAAAACCCCACAGCTTTTCTTTTCTAGCTAGCATCTATTCCAATGTGGTTTTTTTTAAAGAAAGCTTGTTTGCTAAAGCTCTCAGTGTCAAAAACTTCTTTAGATATTAGACTTTAGAGAAGTTCTGATGGAGATTTTTTGATTAGTTTCTAGTCAGGGTTTTCCCTATATACCTATTTTCTTTGTCTTTTTTGTTTTACTTTTCTTTAAAACTAAAATTTTACACTCAGGAATATTCCAGTATATTACAATAAAACACAACAGAGTAAAATTATCAACATTCTGTATAGTAGAAGTCAGAAAAGCCCAAGATGCAAAGCAGTAAATGACATTAAGCATGCACATGTCTCTTATTTATTTCCCCATTACACTTTCCATGTATTTCTTTTATTTGACTCTCTGTATGGTACTGATTAACATGTTTTGGCCATATGGAACTCTAAGCTCAATCTAAACATCCCAGCAAGGGTGACGTACTGAACAGTGCATGTGGGTGATTATAGCTAAATAATAATCTCAACATCTGTTCTACTTGCGGCCTTCTCAGATTTGAGGATGAGAGGCCAAGTGTGTATTTCCACACAGTTTAAACCAGAAAACTATTTTTCTTTTTTTCCCATCTCTGTCAAGCCAAGTGAAAGAAACAAGAATCATGATTCCAGTCTCAAAGGAGACTTAACCTCAAAATCCAGATCAGGCTCCAAATTCTGTGGTGGAGTTAAATCAGGATGTTCAAAGCACATGTTCTGTGTCTGGTATAGCAGCCAACTACAAAATCTGGATCTAGATCTCAGTTTGGATCTCAAAAGTTGCCCTTCCCCAAGAATTTGAGGGCATGAGAACTTAAAGTGGGTAAATGGCTGTCTCCAAGCTATGTTTGTGCTAGTCCAGGCATCAAGATGGAAATCTGTGATCCAGTACTGCAGTCTCAAACTTTCTAAATGTAGGTACTTAACTGGAGAATGGAGAGAGATAACTACTTTCAGAAGGTTATTCATAGTATAAAAAAGACTAGCTAAATGAGACTCGAAAAATTAATTCCTATTTTAAACAAGAGATTTCCTTGAACACAGAGTGAGCCTAGGACAACTGCACCTGTACTGCACTGGGAATCTCAGATTAGAGATCTAATCTGAGGAGTGCTGAATTTAGCTTAAATTGCTAAACTATTTGGACACTTGGAAGCACAAAAAGAGCCTGAGGAGACAGGAATTTGGCAGCAAGAAGCATCTCATCCCATGGCAACCTCTCAGTGTCCACTCTGCTCCTCAAGCAAAGGCATCCAAAATTTAGCACCTATGACAGAATCTCAGAATGGCTGGGTTGGAAGGGATATCTGGATAGCACCTAGTCCAATACCCTGCTAAAGCAGGTTTACCTAGAGCAGGTTGCACCCATGTTTACTCCAAGACTGGTTTTGACAGAAAAATGAAAGCAATTTAGTCTTTGAGTAATTCTTCCATTCTCCCTCCTGGGGTAAGTGTTAGCAGAGCAGCAAAGTGCCTGTGCCATCCCAGCTAGTCTGTGCAAACCTCACTGTATGCCTTATCAGCTCATGGAACACGCTGTGGGCAGAAAGCATGGAACACTGTCCTAGGCAGTCATTGCCCCTTCCTGTATACAAAGATTCTGAAGTGGGCACATCCTGTAAGTACTCTAACAAAACAATTGCTCTAACAGAAACGAGTATCCAAATATCTGTGTGGATTTATATGAGCAGGAAGGGAAGGCAGATACAGTATCACATAGGTCTTCAGTGATGACGTTTTCTTTACAGTTTGAATACACACGGCCTCTAAATCTCTTCATTAGTATAAGGAGATGGCTGATGTTAGACCTAAAATACAGCTGCCAGTAACAACCTACAGTGTTACAGCCTCAAAGGCAAACTGTGTAGCACTTTAGTACCTCCACTGGAGCAGTTGTCACTCCAAGCCCGCTGTTTTCAGACATCACAAAAGCACTGGCAACCCAGGATGTGATGGTATCAGGTACAATGACTTCCATTGTGGTTTCTGTGTCAGATCTGATGGCAGAAGGGGAGAGCAGACTTTCAAAACTATCCACTTACCAACATCAGTAAGTGGATACGTATTTTTAAAATGCATGAAAAACTAAGTCCAAATTCCTGGCAGGAAAAGCTGCTCATTATCTGTTTTTCATTTTCTAATCATTTAGAAATACTGTGATGGGAGCAAAATTATTTACAAAATTTAAATTATTTTAAATTACATGAATTGAAGGTAATTACACTGAATCACATTACACCATAATCACCATCTTCTTATGTACTGTAGAGAAAAAGGCTGGGTCTCCCTATTCATTATCTCCCCATCTGTAAAAGCAAGAGAGTTCCTTTTGTCTTGGGGATTTTTATCTAGTTCTATTGAAACTCCTAGGCCCTCAGTCAGGCATGGTCCTCTTTTGTGCAGTTGCACATCTCATTTTTTGGGTCTCCAATCTCACTTGAGGCCTCTAGGTGGTAGCAGAATATAAATACTACTACATCGTTTAGTGTTTTTCAGCATCAGTGCAGAATGCTACTAAAACCTACAAAATAACAATGGCAAATGCAAATCAGTTTCCATTTGCTTCTAATCTTATACCTAGTTTTAGTGTCGATCCAAAGCCAAGTCTCTGGAAAATGTGTCCTCACATAGAGATTGCTGAAATCAGGAGGTCCATTTTTAGATACTGGCATATCATCACCAAAACCATCTTCTATGGGTATCATTCCACCATCTACAAAATAAAAAACACTGTCCTACCTACAAACACCTATATTTAGAAAAAACAAATTAATGCAGTTAAGAAAATTCAAATTAAGACGGTGTTGGGAGTATAATCTATAGCTTTGTTATATATGATAAGACTACTCTGGCACTAGGACATTTCTTTTCTTGGGGTTTTGTTTGTCTTTTTTTTTTTTAAGAATAAAAAAGTTTCATGCAAACTTAAATTTCTACATGGCCCTTCTGGAGTGGTTATGAAACTGGTGCAATTTGACTATACCTTTGCAAAATATATCAACTGGAACTGCAAATAAAAACTCAATTCACCCTCAATCCTTTAAGTGTCACTCAGGACAGCAACAAAAAGGAAGTTTTTAAAATACTAATTGTATGCATTTGTAAATCTTGAACTTTTGAATGTTTTGCAAGGCTGTATATAGCCTGTATGCAGTACAGTAAAACATAATAGGAGTCCTAACCCCTGTATCTCCTCCCCACTCAGTAAACTAGATTTGAATACATTTATTTTATTACTTACAAAGAAAATGTTCCTTATCTTCCTCAAGAATTGCATCAGTTGATACCCAAAGGCTGCATTTCTGGACAAAATTTATACAGTATATCTCAATACAGGACATTAAGGACATCAACAGTGCTTATCTATTTTCTTTTCCTTTCTTTCTATGTAAATAAAGTCATAAAGTAATCATAGAACTAAAGCAAGTAATATACAGGAACTAATAAAACAGAGATCATATGAATCTGAATGACTGAAAACTTTTCAAAGGGAAGATTCTGTCAAGCATAAAGTAATCTGTATTTATGGAAGTATAAACATATTTACTTGCATTCAGAGTATTTACATATTAATAAATTTCACAATTCAAAACCCATATAAGGCATGAAAACAGTACACCGTCTACAGTTCCAAACTTTAAAAAGTACATTTTCTTCTAGCAAGTGATGTGCAAATCACTAAGCAGTTAAAAAAAGCCAGGTTATAATGTAAAAAAAGAAGTACCTGAAATACACCAAAAGAACCTCTGACCAGGGGAAAATACTGCACTGTGCTGTATAAATTGAGCTCATGGATGACCTAAAACAAAAAAAAAAAAAAACAAAAAAACCCAAAATCATTCAAAGTGAATGCAAACTCACATTTTTCAAAACTTTCACTGTTGTAGATGCTATTTCATAGGAGCTGTACCACAAGCTGTAGCTTACTTAGGTCTCGTATCAAAGAGAAAACAATCTGTTACAGGATGAAGAGAATTAAGCTGCAATGGTTATGCACTAGAGAAAGTAAAAGGAATTAAAAAATGTGAATAATTTATTCTCCTCTTTAAAGAATAAAATTCTTTATTTTATATTACTAATTTTGGAGTGCACAAAGCACAAATCATTAGAGTTTTTTTCTGACTTCTCTGTCTTTCCTGAAAGAATCATTAGAGTTTTTTCTGACTTCTTCGTCTTTCCTGAAAGAAACTGTCAAGACTTAACTGAGCAGGTTATCAAATGGAAGAACAATAAAATATTAACTGGTATTGGAAATGCTGTGCCTATAACCATGTATGCCTTACAGTCTTTTCTGCTCATGTTACTTGCAGAAGTAAAAAATATTTGCAAGATTACAGACTGAAAATCCTGCCCGAAGAACATTATTTGTTCAGCATATAATCTGTAGCATTTCCATAAGCATACATCTTTCATACACACAATAATGAAAACCTTTAATTTCCTATGTACTTACAGCATCTTCTGTTAGGTCACTACTTTCTCCTAGAAGCTTTGTACTTTTATCAACAACTGCAAGTCCAATTATTGATCCTGGTTCTGTTGTACTAATTTTAAGGGAGACTTTGTCAGATGGCTTGACCTTATCTTTGCTCCAAGAGATTTTAATCTAGAAAAAAAGTAAAAAACAGCACTGATTTAAATTATACAGTGATATTTACAGCCATTAACAATCCCAAGGAAGTATTTTTTTAGATTATTTGGCTATAATTAAGGTTATGGATTTGCTTTTCTTAGGAACTCTGAACCTTTGAGAGTCCCTTTCCTAGGACTTTCAAAAGTTTGCATAAATCATGAGGCACATGGAGACATTTTTCATGCAGCAGGACAAATAGCCTCTTTACTGATGTCTGGTTGTAAGTGCTAAAGTTTCCATAGGAGAGACAGAATTTGAACCTGTTGATGGCCTTTGGGTGGTCTTACCCGTAAAAAGTTATAGTGATGCTTTTATTTGCACAATGGACCAACTCTCATCCTGGTACACTAGAAAAAAATCAATTCCTTGATGTAACAGTTTTCCCACTCCTCTTAAAGTTGTTTTGAGCTAAAGTATGCACAGTCACATGAAACAAACACTGATCACATCTACCTACAGTGTGACCACTGCCTGGTTAGAACAAGCTCTTTATAAACGTTTACAATTCCAAACTTTGAGCACTCAGGAGTACCTATGCCGAGCAATCTTTGGCTCAGTAATTGACCAAACTATTAAAAACACAAGGAGATGCTGTGCGTCTGATTACGTGGAACACACAGGGCTAGTAGAAATTTCTTTCAAATAGGCAATAGCTGGACTCTAACTGCACTGGTATTAACAGAAGTCTTTCCAAGGACTTGTACAAGCCTCAGATTAGGTCCACAATGATGAAGTTTTTCCATTTATAATCCTATGATCTAAAACGCCATTTACCATGCAACAACCAGACAAAACCACAGTTTCAGACTCAAGTTCAATGTAGTTACCTTGTCATCCAAAACAGGCTGGATGGGGACAGTGAGAGCATCATTTACAACTACTCCAAGCTCATCAACATAGAATACAAGTATAGATGCCAAAGGAGCCCAGGAATTTTCTGCTGTTAAAGTGAATGTTTTTGCAGACTTTGTGCCAAAACCCATAATTTGTTCCTTAGATAATACCTGAAAGGGAAAAAAAAAAAAATCACTCAGTCTGTTGGTATATCTCAATATGTCGTAAGCTCAGCAATTCCTTCTACAAGTAGTTGTTAAAAGAAGAGACATATAGCAGTGGTGGTTTTGTTTTTTTTTTTCACTAGGTGGTTGACCAGTTCTGTGAAAATGGACATGGAACACATAGGTAATGTAACATTTAAATATCAGTAATAGATTTTTTTGGTGCTTTAATTCCTGTATCACTATGCACAAGTAATGTACTACAACAAATGCACACATATGCTACGAGAACATAAAAATACAACTGTAGTAGGATTGGTTCATGTGGGTCTTCTATAAAAGCATTTGACTTTGGTTCAGGCATATCGTTTTAAAAGCAAACCTCCAAAACACCCCTACCTAGAACACTTTGGCTTGCACCATACAGAGTGTGAACTGGGGCCCAGTAATGTGCTCCAGTTAAAAGAAGGCATTCATTTTATCAGAACAGATTAGAGCTAGTCTGAAGGTACCTCAAAATACTGGGAGTTCAGGTCCACAGCATCAATTTTTTCACTCTAAATCTGTTGCTACTGGATCATAGCACTTATTAATGAAGACAGAGTCATGAAAGGAGGTTCTCTGCCTTTGATTCATGGACCTGATTTATTTTAAATCTTCTAGAGGGTGTTTCTAATTTAGGAAATACATATGAATGCCTGAATTTTATACAGTTTTCCTTATTCAGTTTACTGTTAAAGTCTCTGAAAGAAAAAGGATAGTAGCTATCACAATTACTCTGGTGTAGACTGTGAACAAAAAAGGCACGTGTTAAAGACAGGATGGGAGACTGATGATGGTATATTTAATGAATCCTTCAATTCAGATGCTGCTAAATACAGTAGAGCAGCTCAGCAACTAAACAAGCCACTACCCAAGACATTTATTTTAAAATGCTTCTATGAAATTCCCATGTTAACAATGCCACCCTGCCCAATGGACCATCTGCTTCCTCAGTAGGCAGGTCTTCTTCACCCTGTACCCACAGGCTCAGCCCTGACAGTCCTGAACATGCATACAGGCTCTGCCATGCCCCTGCTTCCACCTGCATCTGCAAGACCTGCTGAAAAAGCCTCAGCTTGGGCTGCTCCTGGGAAATCCCTGTCCCTTCTCCCATTGTAGATGTTTTGCACAGTCAGAGATAGTATTGTTCTTACAGTTTTCTCACATCTGCAAGCAGAGATAACCCAACACCCAAATCGGAGATGCACTTTTCCCAAAGAGCATCTCCTTACAGTGCCACAGGAATTCCTCCGTGGTAGCAAAATGGAGCTCTCTTTCAAAAAGGAGCATCCTAGTGGAAAGGAAGTTTTTGGGCCGCCTCTTTCACAAAGCACAACAAAAAATGCTGAATATCTCTAACGTTTAATCACATTCCCCTCACTGGAGTATTTCTCAAGATGGTAAAAGTCATCTTGGACTGTGCCCATGTGTAAACCGAGTGACGTACCAGATAGTGGAACTCTCTCACTGGCTTGTTGCTTGCAATGCTCAGCTCAAAAGGCTTCCCAACCTAAGAAAAACATGCAATTCATATGCATGAGTATGGAAACATGATGAATAACTTGAACGGTTCTTATCTTGGCAAGTTTTGTCTCAGACTGTACCTTTATATCCTGGCTCTTTGTTTTAACCTGGAGGTAAGTCTGGCTGGGGGAGCTGAACACATCATAAACACCTATGTCAGTCCTGCTGCTGAGGAACTCTGCCTGTGAGACAGTGCAAAAAACAGCTCTCAACAAAACAGCGAAATCTGTGTGATGCTCACATACTCTTTACATGGTAGTCTTAGTGGTGGTACAGAATCACTTTACTGCTTGCTTTAGGTATCTGTTTTGGTTTTCCCTTGATATCTTGGTGCAATTATTAGATCCCATTTGACAGGATCTGTCACTTTCGTGTTGTAACATAAACATGAGGTAACAAAAATAATAATAGGTGACATGTAAGCTGTCATAGATGGTAAGAACAGCATAACATTGATCAAAGCCTGCTTAATTCAATGTGTCAATGCTCCAAAGCCACATATGGCAAAGCAATACCTGAACTCTCAGAGTTTTTGTATCATACAGGATTGGAAACTCAATATCAATTATTCCATTTTCTGGGACTGTGTAATTCAGGACACGGACTGTCAGATTTCTCTCCTCTGTTGCCTCATTTTCAAGGTGAGAAAGTGAAGAGTGGTGAAAAAGCAGATCTGACTGTTGTGCAGTGACTGTTACAAAATTCTGTCTCTCTTCAGCTGTGAGCTGGTTGCTATCGGAACGTGACACCTTTAGCTAAAAACAAAAAGAAAGAAAACACTCATTGAATAGGGCAAAGTTAAAATGCACAACACGACACAATATATTTAACAATATATTTGCATTCATTTCATATCAAGAAAACACAGGCATCCTCAGATTTCTCTCACAGAATCACAGAATATGCTGAGTTGGAAGAAACCCACAAGGATCATCGAGTCCAATCCTTAACCCTGCACAGGACCATCCCCAAGAGTCACACCAGGGGCCTGAGAGTGTTGTCCAAATGCTTCTTGAACTCTGACAGGCTTGCTGCTGTGACCATTCACCTGGGGAGCCTTTTCCAGAGCCCAGCCACAGTCTGGGTGAAGAATTTTTTCAAATATCCAACCTAAATCTCCCCTGACACAACTTCAGGCCATTCCCTCAGGTCCTATCACTGGTCACCACAAAGAAGAGATGTCTACCCTTCCTCTTACCCTCACAAGGAAGCTGTAGACTGCAATGAGATCTCCCCTCAGTCTCCTCCAGGCTGAACAGACCAAGTGACCCCCTCAGTCACTCCTCATACAGCTTTCTTTCAAGGCCTTTCACCATCTCTGTTGCCTTCCTTTGGACACTCTCCAATAGCTTAATATCTTTCTTATATTGCAATGACCAAAACTGCACAGAAGTAACTTTATTTTTTATCCCTTTTAAGCACTGCAGGTAGGCAAGTCAGCCAAGAACAAAATGACTCATAACTCCAGGGAGGTAAAAAAGAGAAAAAGAAAATCAAATAGAACTGAAAGGTGACCTGACTTTCGGCTCTTCCAAATACTCTTCTTGTTGAAAATGATTGCGTCTCAGGTAAATTATGCAGTCTGACTATTTAATTTTGTCACTTGTATTTCATCACCACAAGAAAGGACAGCCTTACATCACGTGCAGGAAAATGAGTTGGATGAGCAGGGATGGTGCTGAGTCAGATGTGTTTATGGATTCATCAAGTGAGTTGAAGAAAAGACTGAAACTAGGCCCAAAATTGACAGTCTGCAACTTCTTACAATTTACATCAACCTTTATCCCCACGCGCAAGCAGATTCTCATCCACTCTAAAAACATTCTCATTCTGCCTTATATACTCCAAAAAAATCAATGTCTGTATTTAAAAGCACTGAACTAATGCTTCTCTTTTCTTTTTCAATCCATATATCTACCACTGCATTACCTCTCCTCCCCATCATTATTTTCTTATGCTCTCTCTCTGCACAGATATGCAGATCTCTGCTTTTTAGTAACAGCAGCAGTTGTTCCTTCATGCTCCTCTGGGAGCATAACTGATACCTTCCTCTCTGCCAGCTGTAAGCATTGCTAAATGTCTCAGCTAATCTTTAGGAGAGGAGGAAAAAACAGGTCAGAGCTGGAGTCAAAATGGAATGCTGGTAAGGAAAATAAAATGGACGAAAAACAAAAGCCCAAATGATCAGGCTAGCATGAAGCTATAGTTTGAGCCAAGCTGCTCTGAAAGTGTATATTCAGCCTATTTTATTGGTATTTAGGTCTATACAGTAAAGACTCAGGAACTGTAAAGTTGATTCCCCTTTTCAAGCAAAATGCAGTGGTGCAATATGCAACCTCTGCAAAATGTAGAAATACCAAATGCAAACTATGAACAGCATGAAGAACATTAAATACTTCTTTGAGTGGACTGCAACTGGTATGAGAAAGATAGGACAGAAGGTAAAAACAACACTTTCACTTGAGAGCAATGTGGTTTAATGAGTTTCACTAAATTTTGTAATGGCAGCTTGCATATATATATATGCATTATATAAAGTATATATTTGTATATATATATACACACTTAGATATGCAAATACTATTAGGAGGATTGGAACTCAATAACTACTTTGTTGTTTTAAAATACAGTCACTGAACAGAAAAGAATCAGCTAGAAACAAAAAATTTCTCTTCTATAAGAATGTCAACAAACTATACTCAAATATATCCTGCCAATACCACAGCATTCCCTGCCAATTTATACTTTTCTAGAGCAAATGCCTTTAAGTTTAGTATTTGCTGATACGTGTCATGAAAAAGAGGTAATTTGAAAACAAATCTGTAAATTACGCTTAAAAATCCAAGGCAAACTTTGTCATCTAAACAAAAATACAGGAGATGTCATATTTGTTTAGGCACAGATTATAATAAAAGAAAAGAACTTACAGTAGCTATGAAGTTCAGAGAAGGTTTTATAACTCTAGAGTAGTCCAGAAATTCAATAAAATAATCACTTTGCTTTGGAAATATGATGGTACTTGAATTTTGGGAAATTCCTGTTGAATAATTGTATATGTTTAGACAATATGCATTTAACATACACATTACTTTAGGAGCAATAAAATTTACTGTCCATGATTCATAAATAATTCAATCATATTTTTCATCATTTCCACTCCTCTCACTCTTCATCCTTCCAGCTATGCATCAGTACGAAGGTGGCACATGCACTGGTACTGCCTCCCACAACACTAAATAAGACGTACCACACGTAGGGCTCCACTCCAGAATGACACAAGGAAGGAACTTATTAATCCCAAATCAACCAACTTCACCTTGACAGGGTTTCTACAGAAAGTCTGTAATGAAACCTAGTTTCTGGGACTGGCAGAAATTTTGTACAAATGGTTTTTTTCTAATACGCAAGTGCAGCGGAACACAAACTCACAAGAAAAACTTAGTTTGCAAATCAGTGGGTCTAGAAGAGGCTAGACAGGGGGACAACATGGGGCCAGAGAATCAACTAATGTGATTTACAAACACACAAGTAAGGTAAGTTTATGGTTCAGTTTAAATTTGTAAGATTCAGGCTAATGCTAGCAATCCTTTATGCCTGTTCTCATCAAAAGTGATCAGTCATCGACTTTAAGTTCCCATCTGAACATATTTCTTGATTATTTAATAAATCATTTAACATAAAACTCCATTCAACCAAATTAACAGCTGGTTAAACTATTTAATATCTAGGCAAGCAACAGTTCAGATGATACATTTGCACATGGATGGTTTGTGCTGACATCAGCACATGATGCTTTCCTAGCACTCCAAGCTCTTCCACACGGCAGTAAGCTCTTTCAGCACCACCTACTCTGGCTTTCTCTCAGACACCACACATCCACATACCTGTGAGTGACTCAGTGACCACCGCAATCATTTCTATTGGCTCTGTGTAATCACTATCACCTTGGTGCCGCGACTGCTCAGCATTCAAGTTTTGCAACATAAGTTTGTTACAGGTTACATTCACAGATCCGTTTATCTACAATGTAGAAAAAAATAATTGTTGAGCCAGAAAAGCCAAGGACACCTTTCCATCTACAACTGCTTATTTCTGGTTAAGTCCTGTAGCTCTCCTCACATAAAGGCTTTGTCAACACCAGAAAATCATCAATGCTGATCTTTATTTTTTGCTTTCGGCATCAATTTTTATTAAATCCAGTAAAGCTCACTACCTTTTTAGAGATAACAATGTTTTATGGAGAAAGTTACTCATTTTTTCTCCCAATGTCTAGAATTATCCATTTCTACATAGCTAGAGCAGTGGCACCTACTTTTTATAGAAAAATACAATGAACACGCAGGTATACGTGCCCAACAAGGTGGGTATAACCTATTGAACATCACTGAGCTCACAGTTTCTGTAGACTAAGTGCTGCTGAAGGCACTGAAGTTAGATAGCTGCTGAAGTCAGCAAACAGAAAGTGACAGGTACACTATGTAGCAGAAATTTAACTTTTTTTTTAAACACAGTTCACATCTCAAAAGTAAAATGTCTGATTTTGCAAAAAGAATGCAAAGAATCTATCACCTCTTTTAGGTCTTCAGTTGGAAACTGTATGTCCTTTTAGATTTTTTAATTAGTGCAGTAGATCAAATGTCATTACTAGGCAATTATTAGGCAAAATGGTTTGGTTTCCACCATGCTGGAGCTCCACCTAGACAATTGATGTGTTCTGCTCTGGCCTTGTAACACAGGGCTGAGTGTGAAGGGGCAGACATAGGGCATTTCTGGGCCTGTGTCCTCCAGCACCAATGGTGCTACAGTAGCTTCCAGAAAATTTTTCTACCTAGGCCAACTAGTGCTCTCCAAAATAACTTCCAGGCACAGGTCAAACGACCACAGGTGTCAAGTATCATTCCCAAAAAGCAGTCTGAACGGACACCGACACTTCAGGCTGGAAACTGAAGAGAGTTTAACACTCTCCATGCAAGTCACTACACAGACCATGCCAGCTGAACTCAGCATCCCCAAATGGTTCCAGGTATTATTTAACCCACAAAAGAACACAGGCTTAAAGAAACTGCTAAGGACAACTCACCTCCATTGTTATTGTTATATTTCTCTTGTTTGTCCAGTAAGAGACAGAAAGGCATGTGACTGTTACAGTTCCTTTTACTGGCTTTCCATACGTGTACCTGAAACACACCAGTCAAAGAGAAACAATACACCTGAAGAGCTCTCAAAGCCAAAGATTGTAACAAAATAATTTTCCCTGGTCCCAAACATGGCTAGAACACATTTCTCCTTTGAAACGTGGGTTTGCAATACTGACACCAGTTTATCAACACTAAAGCTGGAAGTCCAAAACCTGCACACAAGCTCTATAAACCTATTGCAATCACTAAGGGCTGTACAATGTAGAAAAATTAACTATATTAACTGGAAGCAAGTTTTTGCCACCCACTAGATCAGGTTGCTCAGGGCCCCTTGTCAATCCTGCCTTTATAGTTTGTTTTATCAGATGGTTTATAATATCACATGGTATTGGTTCTAGGGATGGAAGTTTTTTCTTGAAGTCCAAACCTTTGACTTAAATAGCTTGTTAAACAACCATTTCTGCATTTCACTTATCAACAGTTCTTGTTTAGAAGGTATGTATTCTATGGCATTAAATAACCCATGAAAGACCTTTATCTCCAGTCTTCTTGGGTGGATCTGTCAGGTACCTTCATCTGGTTCTCATCTTCCAAAAATAAAACTAATTTCTATTTGAGATTATTGCATACTAAAATTTTCTCTAGATATTTGCTCAAATTAAAAAATAAAATATTATTTATACAATAGTCTTCACTGAATCCTCTCCTGAATTTCTCAAGAGCTTTTAATTCTTCACCCATTTACAGGTATAGGTATTTTGATAGGTAGGAGAAGCCTATAAATGAAATCCACAACGTTGATATATTGGATCAAGAAGGATGTTCATAGAAGTTTGCCTAATTTTCCAAGTAGTCTAATAAAATATAGTTACTCTACCTACAGACCTTGACATGTTAAGTTGGAGAGACCATAAAAGAACCATAAGGACAAAAGAAAAAAAGCCTCAAAATATACATTATAATCAGAAAACTTAAAAAAAATTAAAATAAAGTAGCTGCAAATGTGTAGGCTATAGTCTAGAAGTATGTTTACCAGATCAGAAGAACTTACTAAAAGTCTGAAGATCTATCGAACCTTGTTACACAACAAAATCCAGTAACTAGAAATGGATGTTAGCCAACTAATTTTGAGTAGATAGGGCTTTTTTAGCATTCTGAATATAAGCTTTTACTTTGACACTTAGAGACCCACAATAATTTTCTTAAGAGTAAGCATTACCACAGTATCGATGATTTACTTACTTGGCAGTGACAACACCAGTTACATCTTCATCTCTCAGAGAGTAGTATAATGGTGTTGTTATCATGACATCAAATTTTGGTAAAACTGAAAAAAAAACCCAACCAAAAAGTGTTAAATTCACAGAAGGAATATTAGGGTTTTTTTAAGTAATAAGGGTAGAACATGTAATTTGATAAAGACTACTACTATAGTTTCCTAAGGAGTATAAGGTAAGATATATTTTTAACCCAACCCTATGCATGCCCCAGACTAAGACTTTTTGTTAAAAAGAGAACAAGCATCATAAAAGCCGTCTGCATATAAGCTTGTAAAACTGAAATACAAAACTTTTAGTTTACTCAGTCTTTACAGAATCATCAGCAAGCTCCACAATCAGATATTATACAGATATTTTGGGACGAACACATTGTCTGCATGATCCTGGAAAAACATGGACAATAACTGCCTCCCACAGGCTTAAGATAAGCATTTTTAAGACTGCATGACATCCAGACACTACAGTAGAAGGTCATTAAAACTATCAAATATAAACAGGGAGTTGATAAGACAGCATTTTTTTGTCAGTCTCAGAAAAGCAAGACATTTGGAAATTAAACTTTCTGTGAGTAAAGGGTTCCTGTTAGCCAAGTTAAGTTAGTATAAATTAATGGAGAATCACTAACAATTTTGGTCACTACTAAATACCCTTAAATAACACTTACCATATTCCATCACTTTAAATCTTTGATAATGAAATTGACCCTATTGAAAAAATTCATATGAGAAAATTATAATTAGATTAGTAAGTTTAACATACTTTCTTGGCCAAATCCCACCCATATTCAAGTTAAACTACAATTTCTGACTTGGTGTGATTTTAAATCATGGTTCAACCACTATCAGCTCCTGTAGGAACCAGTAGTATGTATTTGCACAAGAGAAGGACACAGAATTCACATGAAGCAGATTGTAAGTATATAAAATGAAAAGCTTGTGGAGTTTTCAATCTGCAGACATCTACATATGGCTGGTTTCTGTATAAAAAGCCAGAATACCTGAGGCAGCTAACATAAAATTACCTAGCATAAGCAGCCACAGTCATCAGGATAAACCATGACCGACCTACCAGCAGTATCTTTATTAGCTCATTTAAAAATAACTTCTACAAATGAGAAGCTCCTACAGTGTGTATCTAGTGGACAAGACCATTTCAAAAGCATGTTAATCTTATAGTTCCACATTTACTCAAAAGACAGATAAAATGTAGCTACAGTGTACACTCATACTTACTTTGGTGGAGATATTTTGTGTTGTATCTTCCTGTCTTATTTATTTGTTAGTTAAAATCAATGGGAAAAAACCAAAAAAACTATATAGTACATTGTTATTGCGTTCTATTTTCCTATTTTTCTATTTTTTTTTCACTTATTTCCTGATTTTCCTCGGAAGGGAATAACCAATTGCCAGGTGGCATCAAGATATGTCAGACAGGAACAAGTGTCTATAGCAAGGGAGCTGCTATGCTAAAAACAGTAGGACCAGGACCTTAGCTGGAAACCTGATCAATGACTTTCCAAAGTGCTTAATTTTTAGCAATTTTCTTAATTTTTTAGCATTTCAGACCAAGCCGTTTATACATCCCTATTTACAATTTTCCTACCAAAATACTTCTATCAAAGTAAAAATCAGATTGCTGCCAATTCCATGATTAAGTCACTGATCACCAAAAATAAATGCCATATTAATATTCCTAGGTTTGAAAATATATATGCAGAATCTGCTATTTTCACAATATTTGTGCAAATCACAACACTTAGAAATGCTACAGCATTGACATGCAGTCCACAATCAGATTACTATAAGGTAGTCTTAGGAATATGTATCTTAGGAAAATGATCTGCAGCAAACTTATCTCACATCTCATTCTCTGTGTATCTTTTATTTCCAATGTTAGGTATATATGTCACTCTTACCAATTAAGCAATGACCAGAACATTATCTTAGAGGGCAGGATGAAAAAGCATGTCCCTTGAAAATGAAATTTTTTTTCACATTATCTTAAAGTAAAACAACAACAACAACAACAACAACAACAAACAAACAACTAAAAACTAGGAGAATTCTTAAGTAGTAGAAAACAGATTACAGTGAGACTAGCACTCCTATCTGTACCTTCTCTAAAATGACAAGCTTTGTGACAGAAATCATGCTTCACAGTTCAGGGTAAGGAAAAGACCCTACTAGTCATCTTGATGATCTGAATACCAAGCCACTAACACACTTTTCAGCCAGCTAGTTTGGAGCAAGACAAGTAACATCATTTCAACCACTTTATCACTTTAGTTCATCAGGGCAGGGCTGTCTCTCTGCAAATATTGTTCAAATATATTGAATGGGAAGTTACTAAACCAGTTTCCAAGAATAGTGGCTTTTGAGGCAAGCAGTTAGTTTTATATACCATCCAAAAGAGATTTTAAGCAGGTTTTTTTAAGGTAGAAAAACACCACCATGCCTATTCCACTTGTTTCCAAAGGTGCTTTATTCTAGTACAGGTTTTGCCTTCCATGCCTTCTCTTGCTTCTTAAACATACTCACCCTTCCAGACTAATAACATTTTGCGCTGTCATCATTTCCTAAACTGCAAAACACCTATTGCATTCTGTGCCCATTAGCCAGAGTAAGAAAATAGTACCAAAAAGAGATCCATATAAATATTGTGGGATAGTGAGGATGATGGAGCCTTTCTGCAGTTGAGCCTTAGGTGCTGTGGATCCTGACATCTAAGAATCCTTAACAACTACAGTCCAGATTTTGCTCTGTTGTGATGAACCAGTCCTGTTCTAAGTGATTGGGGTCTGATCCAACAAGTGAGGTCACACGAACCGTTCCCTGCAATTTTTTCTTCTTTGGCAACCAAAAGTCCCTGAAATTTATCTGTCCTGGGTCCATTTCCTTATTTGTTTCTGACATTGAGGTGCATCACAAGTTAGAGCACCGGGAAAGACTCTGGGTGTGGTCCAAGGGCCCTGGAAAAGACAAGTGCTAGCACCAGCTGCATTCCAGAGGCTACCCCATCATCTCACAGGCCATGTTAGAAGCACTCCTTCACTCTGGCTTTGCAGCTAAATAAAACAGATTTCTGTCTAGACGGAAGTAACAGAAGCATTTTGTGATCACTTCCATGTTTTATTCTCAGATGTAGGAAACAAACCCCAAAATAAAATTCTGTTCAAATCCAACATCACAGTCTCCAGTGTCACCAGTATTCACACTATCAGATCCTGATTGAATCAGTGTGCATTTGCAAACTACTGAATACACCACAGCCAATGCCAAAGGTTTTATGTACAGCCTGATTTGGAAGGAAGGTGACACTTCTTTTAAGCAATTCTATACAGAACATCAAACTTGATGGATCAATTGTGAAATCTGTTACTGATCTAGCAGTAAAACATAACAGAATTCATAGTGGATACACTGTAACAGACATAAAACATCAAAAGTCAAAAAAATTCAAAGTGTAAAGTATATAATCATTCCCAGTTGATTTTGAATGTTGCTTAATAGCTGAAGTTTTAAAAACAATTAACTCTTAAAATATTTTAGAAAGCCCTCATTGCACCTGAAACATTACTACTCTTCAATATTTGATCATAAATTTATTAATAACAACTTCCATAAATTAGATTACAAAATGCCATTTAACTAGCAACAACTTCTGGTTGGAGGTGCATGCTACTAAAACCCAGCAACTAAAAGCCTTTCAGAGAAAGGCTCCATAACAGGAAATATAAGATGTCCAACTAAAATACAAGGTGGAGACTTGGGAACCAGACTGTAATTACTCTTGTCTTGAGTTTTCCTGGAACAGCTGTACTAACACCTGAACTCATTTTTTTATTGAAAAAGAAAGTACTACAGGATGTTTAACGGCAGCAAGCAGCCAAAACCTGATTTAAAACAGTATTCAGAGGCAACACTTCCAAGAATCAAAACTCAGTACACTTGGAAACTGATGTGTAACCACTAGAAAGGAAATGTTACTCACTTAACAACACTCTTAAAAGACAAGAGAGAAATCCGAGAAAGAAAGGCTGGACAGCTGGCTATTTAGCTAGAAAGTTCAGGTCATGGCATCAAGATACTAAGTCATACAGAGATCAGTCTGGCTTTGCCATCTAAAGCCCTGAATATATCCATAAGCTGCCCTGAGTGCCATGCAGACTCAGAGCTAGCAGTACTAGTACAGATAGGTAGATAATCTATTAAAAACTCCAGACACATACTAAGTATTCCTTAGCAGTAAATCCAGTTTCTCAGTGATCTCTGTTATCAGGAAGAGATTGGTGAATATATATATATATATAATGCAACTTTATATATAACACTGTAGAAAACCGTACCTTCCTCTGACAGCCAAATTGCTGTAGAACAGCAAGGAATATCCAGACAATAGCCAGAAATATCCACTAGGAGTGATCAAGTCATGCACTAGCTTTCACTAAACATCAATTAAATCTTTACCACATCACCACCATAGAGACATCCACAGAGTTTAAACCTCAAACTGAATCCCATCCCATACAATCTTGTATTTCAGGGCATAGTAACCAAGAGAACCAAGTAGAGTTTCCCAACAGAAAAGTTCTTTTCCTTTATTCTGCAAAGTTTCTTTCAGGTTTCATTAATTCAATGGTTGTTGTGCTATCAGGAAAAAAACAGTCTGTGAGACAACACAGTAAGCAGACCTAACGTAATAGTGTGAATATTGAAATAGTCACTTAATATATTTTGCATATGACAGCCTTATCCAGCTTAAGATACTGTGTAGGCACATGCTACAGAAATAATGCATATTGTTTTTTCATTATATTCAACACTGAATTTGAAAATTAAAGCAGAGAAGGTGTGAACAAAAATGGTCTGAAAGTAAACATGACTATGTGTTGGGCTTGGAGTTGCTGCTTTATTCTCAAAGGATAAGTACTGTAAGGATAGCCACGTTTTTCTGTAACCCAAAGCCTAAAATTTCTTTTTCTTTTTTTATTATAATATACTCTTCTTTTTCTTCTCTATTTTAATTTTCAATTCAAAGAGTTTGGTGTCTAAAGGAACCATTTAGCCTGATCTTCTTTTATCCCAGGTTTTGTTCCTTTGTATTCAGCTACTCCAGAAATCTGCATTTAAAATGCATCTTACACAAAGATGCATCAAGTAACAGAAAAACGCTCACTCCCACTTTTTCGTTTGTTCCAGTGAATAAGCACTTTATCAATGAGAGACATATATATGCCAAAGAGAATTTGTCTGGCTTCAATTTCTATTAGTTGGTTCATATTATGCCTTTCTCCACTAGATTAAAAAGCCTTTAAAACCCATAACAGCACTCTCAGACTGTAATCAATAAATCCATTGATTCATTTGATCCTCTGATATACAGTCAACAGAGAGGACTTCTGCAGTCTCTCCTACCATGGAGCTGTCTTCCCTGGCTCCAGGGAGAGTATCAGTTTATATTAGAAACACCTTGGGTGATTGTCGATTGCACAAAAATCAATCCATCCTTCTTTGACAGACTGTATACACACCACTGTTTTTCGTTAAGACTTCGTACAGTGAAAAGCCTTTTCAGAAATCTGTTAAGTCATTAAATCTACCTCATTAACCAATTTCATACTAGCCTTAAATAACGTAATTTTTAATCAATGGAATCCCAAGTCACCTTTGTCATTGTTTTTCTCATACCAGATGACAAGTCTATAGTTTCTCATTTTACCTCACTCTTTTCTGTTAAGAATGTTCATCTTCTGATGGTCTTTTCAAAACTGCCCACAGTGAGACTCGCTTAACTACTAAAAACCATCATCCCTATTAAAAGTTTTCCCCTTTGCCACACAGTTACTGTTTCCTCATGTTACCAGGCTACGCAACTGCTGGAATTCCTTTTGTTTCTAGCAATCTTTAAAAACTCTTTCATACTTTTATTATTAACCATTAAGTTTTCCTTGAGATCTTTACATTTCCTACATACATGCAAGAGTTCAGACTTTCATTTATACTGATAGCTATCTGCTAGTTCATTTTTTCCCCCACTTATTAAACACAGTGTTTCTTAAGTATTAACCATATCCTCTGTCAATGAAAAAAAAGAATTCCACTTCTGTTCTGCCCAAGATTGTATTTTCCCAAAAGACCGCTTTAATATATGTACCAAAAACACTCTGCAGGACTTTCACCTTGAATTGTTTTTTATAACAGTGGTGAACAAAGACATCCTTTCTCTGTGATGAGAGTGATGAGCATTATCCATGACCCTGGATATTCTTCATGTTGCTGAAGCATGTAGAGCTCTATTAAGTACCCCAAAACTCTTATGTTAAAACCCTAAATTTTAAAAATTTAATAGTAGGGAAAATTAGATGAAAATATGATACAGACAACCTAGGAAAGGTTGTAGCCTGATAGATCTAATACGAGAGCCAATGTCCAGTCTTTTGCAGCAAGGTTCAACACCTAGGCAGGCAACTGCATCAATGAGGATAGCCAGCAGTGACACCCTGTCTTGACCTGACACCGCAGGGGTTTCTAGTTATCCGTTCTCAATGGAGTGTACTATGAATGTGTCCAGACATTTTTCAATCCCACTTGAATTCTCAGTATTTACAATATCCACTGTGTTCTGCAGTTCAGTTATGCTGTTTTAGTTATTTTGAAATCGCTCTTTACCTCCTTTACCTGATGCCCTTCAGCTATGTGTTGAAAGAGACTGTGAACAAAACGTTCCCTATTTACTCTCTCCTTCTTCCTCATGCGTTGAGAGACATTCCCACCCTGACGTATGTTTTCCAGGATCATTAACCTCTGTAATAGTACTAAATGGCTAAAATTTAGAATACCATCAACTATCATCTACTAAGATTTCACTTAACTTGTCTTTTCTCACAGCTGTTTCACTAGCCGAGTTGAATCTATAAGGCATTTTTCTTTCAATTTTACAACTTCATTTTTTTCTTTCTGTTTTTGTTTCAGGACGGAGCAGCACTCATTCAGATCCTGAAAACAGCTGCTGCAGTTCCTTCATCAATGATCTCTTGACTTCAGGATTACTCAAGCCTCTGCAGAAAGCCCAAGTAACATTTCATAAACACCCTTTCACCTGGCAAGTAGCCCACCACTGTCACCAGGCTTTGTTCCCATGTCTGAGCCACACTTCCCCACCAGCTGAAAAGCACCTATGTAGCTGTGAGTGGGGATGGTTGTCAACCAGAGCAGTGAACCACTCTGGTCTAGGCAAAGAAAAACATACAGATGCTTTTCAATGCGGTCACTTCCCCATTGCTCTTTAGATCCCATCCTGATTACAGCTGCCTCAGCATGACTGAGAAGCTACTGAAGTCTGGGGATGAGAAGGGGTGGCAGAGTACACAGATTAGGGCAGGAACAACTTAATACATTTTTCCCATCACAGACAACAGCAACAACTCCACACCCACATGAGAACACTTTTGAAAAATCCAGTCCTGACACTCACTTGAGCACCACCCTCACATACTTCAGCCTATAGAAATCTATCAAGTATATAACCGGCACTGGTAAACATTACTCCCAAGTAATAAATGATCACATGAGTTTTTCTGCTTTCTACCCCATCATCTCCTTCATTATGGAACATTAAGCAGTCCTGTTTGTACTTGCTAAATGTCCCTGAACAGCCACTGCAAGCCAAGTCGGAAATGCAGTTCCCAAATTACAGCATTTAAAAGCAGATTGAATAAACTTGACACACAGAGTTTTGAACAGCTAAATCTCTGGCTATTTTTGCAACATTTTCCATGGTCTATGAGGAGTGTACAGCTTAAAGGACTGAACTGAGAGAACTACTACCAATAGCAAAATGCAACGCAGATTGTTCCATTTTTTTTTACTGGAATAGTTGTGCATTACTAGACATCCTTTCTATTTTACATAGTTATTTTTTCCTCAGTAACTCATTAGTCATTGCAAATTGATGAAACGCCCCTGAATTTCTGTGTATTTGCTTGCAAAACAAACATAAGAGGATTTCAGTAAAAAAAAAATACAACCCCCAAAAAAACTCCTCACACAGTTCTCCATAAGGTCTTTCTTGCATGTTAATATTAAAACCCCCTCACGTTTTTAATAGCATTTTTATTTTAGAATCAAAACACAGACTTTGGGATAAAACATGTTTGGGGGTTTTTGTATCCTTCCTTACAAAACCATACACTACTGAAAATATTGTGAGGTTTGCATAATCTCTTTGCATAGCATCTTGCATGATATTTGTCATAAGGGAAGGATTTCTGCATCTCATGGTCCATGTTAGTAACTGGTTTCAGCAAAGTAAACACAATTTTATTCACATCTACCAAAAGAAATAAATATCTCTGTGACTTGGCAATGTTAATACTCACATTCACTTCCACCTCTATGGACCAGTCTCCTAGGGGAGGGTTCATTGATAACTGAAATTTTTTGGAAAGTACACCCAAATCACCTTCCTCCATCAACCACTGCTGAATCAACTTCTTCCGAGGGTCCTAGGAGAAAAGTCAAGCTACGTTGTAAATGCAAGTGGTCCTGCTAGCAAGATTTAGGTAGCAATAAATATCATCTTTATTTGTCACATAAATTTGGAACATATGACACGGGCCAATTTATAACTGTATTCCTGTGGATACTTACTCGGATATATATATTCAGAGGCACTTTGTAAGGTTTTAGATCAGGATACACAGTAACAATCCGAAACAGCACATCTTGTCCTGGTTTGTACATAGATTTATCAGTCTGGATGAATACGGAGATGCTCTTTGACATGTACATCAAGCTGGTACGGTTAGAGAAGATGTGCCGGCCGTCAGCACGGCCTTCCACCAGTAATTCATAATTCCCAGAAGCACTGTTCAAAGGCAGCTTAAAATAAAATAGTGACTTTCTGTTAACCATCAAAAATATTCTTGAAGATATTATTATTTAAAAACATTTGACATAAAGATCTAATACATACCTGAACTTGTCAACTTATGTAAATTCTCAAAAAGTGAAAGGGGATTTTTTTCAGGACTTTAAAGTGTTATTTCAACAATTATCTGAAAACGTGTCATCAGAGGCATCTTTTCAACAGATTTGCATCTAATTTTCAGTAGTAATCAGGTTTTCAACAATGTATGTATCCATGTATTCTCATACAATTCATAGACTCACACACATACACATTGTGCTCTTTCTTTTCTTTTCACAGTTATTGAGAAATTTCTTGGATTTGATATAAGGGGCTAATATTTTTCTGACTTCATCACTTTTTTGTAACAAATTTTCTAAATATAAAAGATCTGAAGAAGGTACGTGTGAGCAAAATGAGCAGGACAGTAAGAGAACCTTGCACTTCTTTTTTTACAATCTTTAGCTTTATGTTCTATGGCGTAGGAAACTCAAATACAGAGTATCTTATGAGGTGAGGTACTGCTTTTCAATTTGTTTCATTTCAGTTTAATGTTTCAAAATTATAGCACACACTGTGACTCATCTAGAAAGAAAAATAATTATTCTTCCCAAAATATTAAGAAATAAAGGAAGAGTCATTTTATATGGTTAACTTATTTGGGATAGACACCCAAGGCTCCTTCAGTGCTGGCAGAAAAGAGACAGATATCACTGGCAAAGAAATTTATACCATGTAAGATTAGAGTAATCATGTACAGGTTTCTCCCTCTCTCTCTGTGTCTTTCCAGTGGACAGAGGAAATCTAGAGCTCATAATTCAGGTGTGTAACTTCACATCCTGAAGTTAGCTGAGAGGAATCCCAGTCACAGGGATTGAAAGACTGGAAGCAGAGATGCTGCAGCACACAGAAATTTCATCTTTGTCTTCACAGACAACCAATGACCCCAGGGACATTCCAGACCAGGTGCTGGCTTCTGTACTGCCAGAGTGTCTCTTTGAAGAAGGAAAACGGTTTTAACACAGCACACAGCTCATTCCAAGGAGCAGTCCTGCTGAAAAGCTTAAAGAGTCATATGCTTCTGCTTGGAATTACAACAGTAAATCTGAAGTAAAACCTCTGGAGTTAACAGAACTAAAGCAGACAGGCTTGCATTTTTCAGCATAACATATGGAACTCAAGCAGTGCTTCTACAGTGTAATGAAAATTACAGCTGTAAACTCACCAGGCACATAACATCAGAAGTATTCTACCAAGTCCCATAAAGAAAAGCTGTAGCGCTGTCAAAGTTTGTTTTAACAGTGCACAGTGAGGTAACAGGAATTCACAAACAAGGGAAAATGTCACAGGGTGGCAAATGAGGTAGATGCAAACATCTGTATCAAATACATTTTCTTCTCTTTGTATTTACCTATAAAGAGGAATCAACTATAATTCCATCCCTTTCTGTTGACTTTCTGTTTTTAAAAACAAGCCAGGAAAAAAATCAGGAAGGGGAAAAATAAACAGGCTGGTTTTACCCATGAACAGGCACATGATGACACAGGAAGAAGATATTCCCCCTTTAAAATCTGGACTTATGTAACTAAATTTTATGTGCAAAGTTCCACACTGAAATAGATCCTCCATTTTCCTCAGCTGCAGGTTTTTTGTGCACACATTGCCAAGAACATATGATTCACATATTTCAACACACTCCAAATTCCAGGCCAAGTATTCTGCAATATCTTAAATAGGAGGAACAGCCTTACCTACTGCATCTGTCAAATATTACCTCAAAACTAATGTATTTATGAACATTGCTATTTATTAAAGAAGCTGTATTCCCAAAAAAGCAGATAGAATTCCCTACAAGAAGTCCATGACACATTATAACCATTCAAAATCAAAATGGGAGAAAATAAGTTTGCTTTGGCTCATCATAGCAGTAAATTGTGCTCTTACAGCATTATTTTAACATGCTTGCAAATACTGTTTTTGACTTCTTTAAAAGTCTGTAAATGCCATTCAGAGACCTCATATATTTTCCTGTACCTCTTTCCTATCATGAATAATGATAGATAGCATGGGTTGCTCCCTAGATTTTTATACTTTTTATATTTAAAAAAATCTTTCCTTCCCATAACATGGTAACAAAATTGCCTGTTGTACCTTTCTTAATGCAACTGTCAGAGACAATGAAGTTTACATAGCCATGGTAGTGTATCAGGACAGCTGAGGTGCAACTAACCCACCTTCTGTTTCACACATCTGTGCTAACAGAAACTGCACTAATACAACACTTCCAGAAGGTCATTGCTACAATAATAGTAACTACCTCAGCCCCACCAACCCTTCTCTAAAGGGTTGTTTCTCAACCCAAATATGATCAAGGCAGCTTTTAACACTAAGTAGTAGAGACTGGCTGTGAAAATACTTTATCTTAGTCAAAACATCACCAAATGAATGGTATTACTATCCCCCTTTTGGCACTTCTAACACAAGAGAGAAAAGGGCCACCTCACGTACTTCTCCTGACTACAGCAGCCACCACCACAAACACCTCAGACAAGGCAGCTACTGTTTCCTCTGGAAAAGATGAGGCTGAATCCAAAAACTCATTACCCACCTTCTGCTAGCAAATTACACTTTGGACAAAACATAAGTCTACTGTGGCTACACAAATGAAAAAAAACCTTGCTATGAAAAAATGAGACATTTCAGATAGCGGCGAGAGAGGGAGGCATCTACTTCGCCTAATTTTAGGTGCTTGAACACTTTAAGACCTGGCCAGATTTTATTAAAGGAATCTGATAATTTATTTTTTTTTCCTCTTTTTCTGTGAACACATTTTTCTATGTTTGCTAAAGTATAGTTCATACAGATGTATTTCAACCTAGTAATCTTCATAATATTGAGCTGCTCACTGTCATTGATTATCCATCTATCAAACATTTCCAGATTATTTAATCACACCCACAGTTTATTTGAGATCAGAATTTAAAACCACTGGATTTAGGGATACTTAGACTTATGGATGACATTGGCAAATCTTTTTTTTCTTATATAAATACCCAGTTCTCTAGATTGGGTTTTCAAGATGAACATCCAGGATTATAAATTTGGGATTCATACATGACTCACAATTCAAGATACAATTTTGTTGCTTATTATGTACTTTTCATTGAATGTGCATTTCCAAATTCTTACAAAGACTGCATATAAATATTTTTATTTTAGTGTTTCTCAGTTATTACTTTGCACAATTCTTTCAGCTCTAATTAGCCCTCATGGTGTGTCTAAAATATAGATGTAGGTATCAGCCAGTCAAAAAAGCCACAAAGCAAATTTCTGTGTTCAAGGTTTATGATAGTTCCTGTTGATACTGGAAATCAGCTCCCAGTACCTATAATTACTTCTAACAAGCAGCAGAGCATTTGACCTGAAAACTCCTTGGCTTATTGGTCAGTAAATACACTCATCTGTGAGACTGTGAAAATAGCTGGGCTCACATGCAAAATATATCATCTCATCAACACCAACTGATGGTAATTTACAGAGTCAACATTTTCTGAGGAAGAAGGAAGGGAAAGAAATACTTACTACTGGAAGCACAAGAGTCCCAAAGGAATCTGAATAAAAAAAGAAGAAATATCACACTATCAGAAATCTGTAAGATTAATTAACAGAAACTCACCAAAACATCAACATTATCTTACATGAGCAGTGCTCCTCCCCACTTCACTGCCCATAATACCTGTTGGACAAATGAATTCCCTTCATGCAGCTCTGGAGCTCAGGGCACATGGACCATCCAGCCAACATACACGCAATGGCTGTGACTGGCTGGCCAGCATAAACACGTTTATCGGCCCACTAATTGCTGCCAAACATTGTCTTGACGTGAACCTAAAAAATATATAGCCTGGAGCAACTGCTGCATTAGTCAGTATTGACATACTGCACTTATACTTCACCGAACATCCCATTCCTCGCAGTTATTCCTCCCAAGTCCTCTTAGGGTCACAGTCGGCCACTATTAGATCACAGGATAAGCAGCTCATCTCCACAGACATGTGAAGGAGCACAAAGGAAAGACAGCAGATGTGGAATCCAAGTAACAGCCATCCCCATGCCAAGGGAGCACTCAGCCCACCATACACACATCACCACAAGCCCAGAGGCACACCAGCAGGGGAAAACCCCAATAACCTAATCAGAGAAACTATCCCCCAACCATGAAGCTACCAGATTCAACAACTCCCTCACAATCACTACCATCACAAATCTCCTAAAAGAACCAGTCAGAGCAGAAGAGCCCAGAAAAACTAAAATGCAGTGCTCCGCTTATATAATGTTCTGAAGGTACCAACAGTGTCCCAGCTGGGAGATACCTGAACAAGGAGGATATGGTTTGGCACTGTTGTCCTTGAGAATCACTTCCCTCTCAGGTACCACTGCCCTCTGCTTCTGCTAAGAAGTTGATTCTGCAACTCCATCACACGTAAGAGAAACCCAGCATATTTTCTACTAATCACCTCTACAGTTTAGTAAGTAACTAATTTCTGTAGTTATTTTTATCAAGACTGACAACTTTTCTAGAACGAATAAAAAAAAAGGAAAATACTTTAAATTACACAACATTGCAGAAGGTAAAACAGTAAAAAAAATGCCTTTATCCTGGCCATTCCCTCTAGAAGTAACCTCCTAACTGGTGGTGTCACTGCTACAAAACAAAGCCAGCAGCATGGCAGCATGTCTGTGCCCAGCCATTAACTGGAAGCTGCTGCTTTAATGGGCATAACTTCTCAGCTTCTTCACCAGATACATCCGCCCTACCCCTTCTTCCCTTCCACGGTTGATGGAAGGTGTCTGATACGTTTTGCAGGGCTGTAAAAGTATGAACTCCAATCTACAGTAACATTACTTCTCTGTTTGGTGGGGGCTGATGTCCGTGTTCTCCACCTGAACACTCTCCTTTACATTCACACTTCAATCCCCTATTCCATTCAAGTTATTATTTACCATTAATTCTGCAGTCCCGACAAAGGCTGAAATTTTCAAAACCATGCACAGAATTTACCACCCTTAAGCAAAGGAGCACCCAGAATTAACCTCACTGCATTACATCACCATGGGAACAAGTAACCAACATATCAATATATTGGGGTTAATATTATTTATTGCTTTGACTATTTTAGATAATGTGACCTCAAATATTTTAGAATTCAAATAAAGAAGCTATTAAGCTCCCGGATATGATTACATTATGAAGCCATTAGTGCCACAGCTTTTATTTTAATTATGTAATGTATTTTAGATTAGCAGAGAACAGAACAGAACATTTCAGTTGGAAGGGAGCTACAATGATCATCTAGTCCAACTGCTTGATCACTTAAGGCTCACCAAAAGTAAAGCATGTTATTAAGGGCATTGTCCAAAAGCCTCTTGAACACCGACAGGTTTCAAACATCAATCACATCTCTAGGAAACCTGTTGCAGTGTTTGGTCACCCTCTCAGTAAAGAAGTGTTTCCTCATGTTCAGTCTGACCCTTCTCCAGTGCAGCTTTCAACCATTCCTATGTCTCCTATAGCATAGGGAGATGAGATCTTTATGTCTCCTATAGCAGGGAGAAGAGATCACATCTCCCTTTCCACTTCCTGTCCTCAGGAAGCTGTAGTGAGCCATGAGGTTGCCCCTCAGCCAAACTAGACAAACCCAAAGTCTGAGCTGCTCCTGACAGGACATGCCTTCCAGCCCTGTCACCAACTTTTCTGGCCTCCTCTGGATGCATTCAAGAACCTTCACATCCTTCTTAAACTGCGGGGCCCATAACTGCACACGGTATTCCAGGTATGGCAGCACCAACACTGAATGCAGTGGCATAATCAGCTTTCTTGATCGGCTGGTAATGCTGTGCTTGATGCACGTCTCAAGGATGGGGTTTCCCCTTTTAGCTGCCTGGGCACACTGCTGACTTACGTTGACTCGTATTTTCTCCTGCTGATTCCACTCAGTTAGACCTTTTTATATCTCCTAAAATGCAATGGGTTTATACCTGTCTTTTACTCAATTGTTTCATGGAGTAAGCAAAAAAAAAAAAAATTTAATTCATTTACTTAGGTCCTTCTTGATCCTGGACATAAAAGCATTCCAAGATGAAGCAATCACTTGACCTCTGAACTTCAAAAAATGTTAATTTTAAAAGTCAATGAATTCTTTCCTTTGATGGTAACAAACAGAAGGAAGTCTCAATGACCCGAACACAGGTTGTCTTGGATGATGCCAGAGCACTAAAGGAAAAGTGCTGTCCAGCATGTATCATCTATTCAAATTATAACCTGGGTTACACCAAATGACTTACATACCACAAATGAAGTTTGTGGGTAGCACACTCCAGTACCTCATTCTGGTATTCAAAAGCTTAACAGGGATGGGCAGTACTGGGCCCTAAGGAACAAAGTTCTTTCCACAACATGTTTATGCGGCTGCTAAAGCTACGTTTTTTTTCCTACCATCCCATTTCCCTCTTCCCTTGAGAACCAACCCATGTAGTCCTTGACTCTGAGCAACCTCACTGGCCCTTGAGGTTTTCCAGACAGGAGTTTCTGGCAAAATACACACTTTTTTCAGTAGCCAATGGAGAGGGCAAACTGCCCCACCGCACAGTGGCAGGGAGCTCCACACTTGGCCGAGCTTGCTTGGCACACAGGGCTACAGGACAACTGTCAGTTCCAGGAGAAGAATTACAAAGTTCTGCAGAATACCTGATCCATAGGCAATGTAAACTCTGGAATCACTGATATATTTATTCCCAAAACCTACCCAAAAAACCCCATGCACAAACAATTGTACTAAGAGAGACATCATTTTAGCTAAAGGAAAATTATGTCTTCCTAACTTAGGAGAAAGGGAGTTACTGTTAACTAGGAAGAATTAATTACTTTTAGAGGATTATATTTCACTGTAAAGGGAGCAAGATGTAGGGCAACTAGCAACAACAGACATGGTACAAAGTTACCTCCTAAAATTTCTCTCAGTTGTACACTAAAAGCTTTACCCTTCTCTAGTTTGTCCCTCTGTGAAATAAGGCTGTGCTGAAGCTGAGGTTTGTACAACCACAACCCATAACACTGTGCCACCAGAGAAAAAAAATAACCTTTGTCACTGCTGATAAGTGGTTATTCGCAAGGACCAGAAACCTTTAACAACATGTCTGAATGGATACGCACATGGTTAAGTACTGCCGCACTATCTTAAATCCAACCCACACAGCTAATTATAGCAATGGCTGCAGCAGTGACTTCAGTACACTGGGAGACACAAAGTACAAATCTGATACTCAAACCATAGCCCACACCACGGAGTTTCTATTTCCATCTTTACCCACGCCAATGCAAACACAGTAGTACCCACACAGCACAAGGGCAGAGCAAGAAGGGGACTGCTGCACACCACCCCGTGCAGCATCTACCAGCCTGCAAAGCAACCTTTCAAGTAACAGGGCAGGTACTTCACAGCCTTTCTCATCAGGGCAGTGCCTGCTTGCCTCCACCTGTTTTGAGAACAACTGGAATGCAAAAGACGGGAATCTGAAGGCAGAGTTTCTTTCGTGTTCCTGCGCCTGGGAGACCTAACATCAGGTCGGAGCCAGATACAGACATGACGCAGGTGGGGAAAGAGTTGGGGAGGAAGGAGATTTATGTCACAGTTACTTTTCCTTTGTGCAACTCAGAAAGTGTTTACCTTCTGAATCAGTGGTAGGGAGCTATAGCCTCCCTGACTGCTGAGAAAGCCCAGAGCACTAATTCCCAGCCAGTGGAGATCATAAAAGAGGCTGTTGGGCATGAGGTAAGCTTCCAGTTCATGTCACTACGTACCTATTTTGTTAGGAACTGAGCAGCCTGGGCAGATCCGAAACTCTTCAGTGCTGCAGTGAATTTCCCTGTCATGCAAGATTTTCCCATGTTCTCAGAGACTACCAAGCTGTAGTCAATTCCCTGGTGCTCTGCCCAGCCATGCCTAGAGATGGCCTCAGATGTGCTCAAGCAAGAGCCATAGGCAAAATGTTTCCTTTATGCTAATGCTGAATGGTAGAAATTCACCACATTTTTCTGTTCGCTTGATGAATTACAGTTATATTTAATCATACAGCAATTTCAGGTTTATAAGGAATTAACCAAGGTCCAACAGTTAGCACATGGCACTGCTCTGCTGGCAGCTCTGCCATCATGCAGCTGGACACTTTTACCCACATACAGTGTGTAACACTTCACATGATTTACACATGGGATCAGTCAAATCTACTGTCTCCAGAAATGGCAACAGTTGTCACCCTCCTTCAACACATCCCTGCAAGGAATATGTTCAGTCATTAAATACAGCTCCCAGTGATTACATGTAACTAACTCCAGGCAGAAGTAAGTTAAGAAAAGAGCCCAGAACAGTTAAGCCACCTACACCAGGCACTGCAGACCATCAAATGCTTCCTCCTGACTCATCTCATCTTCCCTCTGCAGCAGTGGAGTAACCAGCACAACTGCAGTGGGCTAGAGAGTGGAGAGACCAGGCAAGGGCACAGGCCCCTGCTACCACAAGGGATTAGTCAAAGAAAACATCCAGCTGGGAGCCATGACCTAGCTGCAGGGGAAGGCAGGAAAATTCAGTGGACTGTTGCAGACTAATCTTGAAGAAAGTTACAAAACAAACAACCAAAAATCCCCACAGAAGTCACATGAAAAAAATATCCTCACCACTTGCAAAATCATTTCTTTCACAGAATTCCTGAAGCTTGTACTGTATTCATTCAATAAATACTGCATCGAGAAAATACATGGAGATAGAGGGAAAACAAATGCCACACTGTCCTGCTTCCTTTTCCTCAGAATCCTTGGCATTTAGGATTATCCAGCAGAAGAGGAATCAAAGACAGTGTGGTAGTGACAAGTCACCAGTATAGACATCAGGGGGAAATTGTCATCTTTTTAATGTACCTTTTCACCCTGCCATTTCTTGGCATGGTCTAACAGTATTGTTATCAATAAAGCAAATTGAAAAAGTTTGACAGAACGAAACACACGCGTGTTTTTTTAGACCTATGGAAAGACGCACAAACAATGGTATCTTAAATGCTTTCCTTTGCATGGGCCTGCTCCAAACCCAGAAAGTTATGATACCCTTTCTTGAGCTGACACCACTAGCACTAGGACTAGACATAAATGTTTCGACTTCCAAAAAAAGGACAGAGGTTCCAGGAAAATGACTGTATGGCTTGGCACAGTGAACTAGAGCTTGTGCCAATACGTATCAGTACAGCAGCACTTCAGTCTCTAATTTACATCAAGTTAGGACTGACTGTATATTCTAGCTCATGTGGCATATATTGCTACATATAGACTTTCTCACTTAAACTTTTCTACCTACATCCTCATCCCTTCTTAGTCTTGTGCAAGAACAGAAAAAATATAACTGGATTCACTTCAGACTGATTTACTGAAATGGTGCCACATCTTTCTTCTGAGAGCTGTGCTCACATATCCATGCTTAGGGAATGTTTACAGAAAAGCATTTTCCTTGCAGTAGCAAATAGAGTTTTTTCTACTGGTGAGTCTATTTCAAAAACCTCACATCAGAGAAATAAAAAATAACGTTCCTCAATGTTCTTCCAGATTTTTTTCTGTCCAAAATATACATTTTTTTTTGTTTAAAGAAGAAAAAAAAAAGAGGAAGTATAAATACCAAGGTCTAAACTGTCCAGGGAGCGAAAAATACTTTTTCTTCAAACAAGAAGACCTGCAGGTCTGTTGAGTTTATAGTTTTCTTAAATGTGTTCTACTCCTCAGATATCATCCTAAAGCTAGCACCCAAATTAGCAGTGGTTAGTTACACAAATAGCCCAAAATACATAGTGTGAGCCACTGCTGTTCAGTTATGGCTAAATTTGGCACGGTTGATAGAAGGAGGGGCAATACAACACTCAAACACATGCAATAGGGATTGCCAGGGGACGTCAGCATGTGGGCTGACATCCAAAGCCAAATGAGGCCGACAGGCCTGTAGCAAAGAGGTATATACTTGCTCCAAAAAGCCTCCTAAACCCTTCCTGTCTGCCAGCACTACGTATGCTTCCCTCCACAGCCAGTCATTACCCTACTCCCTATTTCCACCACCCCTTTCCTTTTCAGTACTTTCTTCAAATGAGGAGGTTAAAAGCACTCAGAAATTATAAAGCGAGAGAGAGACACAGGGTAGCAGCGCTGCCTATGGAGAAAGATGTAAAAGGGCAGGAGGAATAATCTGAACTGGAACAGAACCTGAGGATCTGGTCAGGAAACAGGGCACCACAGCTCTAGAAGACAGAAGAGAGGTAGTATGTACAGACGTTTTTCTGTTTAAAGCCACATTTTAGCAAACTCCGCAGTTGTTAGCAAGTTCTAGCTTCAGTCTGCAATGTAAAGTGTATGGATATTTTCCTGACAACCAGGAAAAAAACCCTTCTCCAGTTAAATACAAAGATTTTTTCCCTAATCTGCTTTTCTCCACCACCAGAAGAATAGGGGAAAACCAACCCAACCATAAAAAGCACAACCAGAAACACTCATGGTCAGGACAGAACAGATACAGATACAGATACATACCAGAAGGTAGGAAAAGAAGGGGCACTGTCTCATACTTAAGCCTTTTACACAACTAAATGTTATGTCATCATTCCCTTGGTGACTATACACAAACACACAAACTCACAGGCATCTACACATCCTGCTTTCAAGGCACTACTGGCCATAATTACTATCCATTCTGATGTCCACGAAATAAACACAGATAAAGCCACTATTAAGGCAATTTAAAGAAACTGCAGGTTTTTATTACAACTTAAAACACAGGAAAATCATACTAGGACAAAATGTGGCTAAGCCTGTATATGCCAGATATTTGGCAGTATTAATACCATCCTCATCACATCAATTGCTGTAAATGGAGCAAAATTCCAAAGCCAAGTCACATTTCAGACTCATTCACTGCAAATAAATCATTCAGGATCTATTTAAATTTCCACACTTAGAGGAAGTGGAAGAAGAAGGTTTGTTTTCATATTGGTTTTCTTCCATTTTCTGGAATACATTCAGAGTCTGTGATGACAAAGACACATGACTTTTCTGAGGCCACAGAGCTATTTAAATATATAAAAACAATACCAGATACTTTCTTAATCAGTGAATAAAGGTAATATAAACCCCTAACCATACAAAATAAGCACCTCATATCTGCACCTGCAGAAAGCTAGAGAAGTGGTCTGTCACTGTGGCCGTGTTTTCCACACACATACTTATTTGGACTACAGTGAGTCTAGGTGAACCAACATCATCTCTTGCCATTTGCTATTCAATCTTTGCTCATAGGATCTCAACTCTGCCTTCACAAACAGGTAGTCATGCATAGCAAAGCATGGAAATCAGTAACACTGCCAGTGCTGATTGTCTCATAAAAAGAGAAGTCAATTGTGTAGGACTGGAAACTCATGAATTTCCCAACTGCTTGTTGCCTCTGCAGGTACTATAACCCAGCACCTCATCTTGGATCTCCTCCTAATTAGATACCGCTCAGGACACCACCGTAGACCCATCCGGAGATCTACTCTTAGCTCCCACCCTTTTCTCTGTAAAGCTACTTTTTATATACCTAACACTACATAAATAGGTGCATTGCACACTTCTCCTGATACTCGACCCTAATTCCTCCCATCTCTCCCCAGATGCTTTCCAGAATGTAGAAGAGACTCCCTGGGTTAAAACAAAGTCTGTTTGGCCTAAGGTCCCATCTCCAGCAATGGTCAAGGACAGACATCTGAACAGCATAAAAAAGGAACAAGTACACAGTAACCCTTCCTTGGTTGCTCTTCCCAGGCTTGCAGTCTGAGGCTTGGAGCTTGAAAAACGAAAACTAGTGTCTTCATAGTGGGCCAGTCCTTGATGGACTTCAGTCTTAATTTTGTGAGATCACATTTTCCATCCCCAATAACTGGGACATGGAGTTCCACAATTTATTTTCATCTCATGTGACAGCTCATCTTCTTCCATCAGGTTTGAACTTGCCTCCTGAGAGATCTCTGATCTTTCCCTCTGTTCTCCCTGGAATTTCTCCAGTTGGTTCACAGCCTCCATGAGGAGTGCCAAAGATCAGGCACAGCATTCCCCAGGATGCCTAATTAGGCTGTGAAGATTACTAGAATACTTTCTCATAGCTTACAGAAATTATTTCTGTGTATACCTTTGAGTACAATATTTACCTTCTTTTTTAAGAACTACAGTATTACTTACAAGCTTTCACATTCTGCTTTCACCTTTAAACCATCACCCACCCTACACACATTCCCAGTTTTCTGTTGGACTGCTGCACCACCTTGTTCCCCATCCAGTGTTCCCCATACACTCTCTAATTCCTCAACCAAATCAGACCCATGCACTAGCTCTAGTGAAGCACACTCCAGTTTTTCCTCTAACCATTTCTAGTATTGCCAAGATGAGTTCAAAATCAAATCCTTTCTCCCAGCAACCTTACCAGACCCTTCACTAATCTAATAAACACTCTCATTTTTTTCATTCCTGTCAGTCATACTGAACAATACAGTTTCAGGGCAACCCATTTCCCATTTGAGAGTGAACCACTTAGACCTACCTGATGCATATTATTTTCCATCCAGCCACAAACATATTAAATAAGAATTTCATGCTGTCCCTGCGTCCCCAGCTGGCTTGTCAGAGTGCCATGCCAGACTATCAAAAGCCTTAGAAACATCAACTATAACAATATCCTGCTTCTTTTCCACTACAACCCCTGCCAACCCATGGTGCAACACATTCTATTTGCAGGTTTTCAATATTTCAGAGCCTGTCTCTTCACTCATGGTCTCAAAACTTCACTAGCATGTTTAAAATTATTTCAGTCAATTCCTAAATATTCTACAGAAAATTTTATCAGGCCTACACATCTATTTTACCATAGTACTCTATAAACTGTTCCACCCCTTTTGCTATCTTAATTCTTAACCCTTTTCCATAACAGTTAGTTGATCCTTTTAGTGAAGACTGAACACTTACTGCTTCTCAGCATCATTAACCAATGCCCTTCTCATCAGAGTGAGTAGGAAGCCACATCCTTTGCTAGCCTTCTTGTTACCAATATGATATTTTAAAACCCTGTCTTATTATCTTTCACATTCTTTCTTACTAATGGTTTGGCCTTACCAGTTTTGTCCTTTCTTACCTGTGCTACTTCTTTAAGCTCAACCTTTGTAATCTGATCTCATTTTCAGTTATTACATACAGTTTTCCTTTTTTTCTGTTGTTTTTTGGCCAGCGAGAAGATCCTCTTTAGTTACTTTATTTCTTATCTTTCTGCTCCGTTAGGGTAATGTGTACTTATCTTTTTAGTAAGCATCCCTCAAGAGCTTTCTCCCTTTGCTTCCCTCCTTGTTTCTGACAGCATCTTACCTCCCAATTCCTTTGTTTATCATCATCACTTTTTTTTTCCCTAATTCACAGCCTTTACTTTGTTTTTCTCTCTTCTCCTCTTTCTAACAGCTGTAAAGCCCTTCCAGTTCACAGTAGCAACAGGGAACCCCACACTGGAATGCGTAACATTCCCTACTCTGTAAGAGTTGCCCCACTGTCAGCATTTCTACTACATTCCACCCTTCTGAAGGTACTGTCAAACAGCCTGTAGGCACTCGATCTGCCACACCCTCCTTGGCTGGATATTGGTGAACATGGTGACCAGAAAGACCTCATGCACAAACACATAAGCCTTGAGTCACAGAAGGACTCTTTCCCTCAAATCTCAAACAGCAGCCAAGCATTAAAATAAAGCTAAAGTACTGGATGGGATCACTAGTCCCATTTTTCTGCAAACAACTTAAGGGGCCTATTAGCAGGATGGATTCAACAACAGGCACAGAAAACGGGGCTTTTTTTCTTTTATGTATTCCAGCAATATGAAAGCCCATAAGAGAGTGCATTCTTCTCTACTAGTTCCCTTGTCTTTGATCCAACCCCAACACCTCCTTCCCAAAAACTTTTCCTTCATTCTGATTTTGCATAGGTTATCTGCATATGCTGACTATTAGACAAGTTATGTTTCATGAGGCACAGCTACACATACTTTTGGAGGCGGAGGTTATGGATGTAAAATCACACAACTCCTGCTCTCTTGCTGTTTGGAATTTCAGGCACCGATGCAGAATTAGGTAGAAAGAAGATGTCCCACTAAACTGCCAGCAAAACCCTTTACCCTGCAGATTTGCAGTATAGACAGTATAGTCACCAGTAACTCAGTCATTTTATTCTGACATAAGGTACAGATACAACTCAAGGTTAACAACAGAGACTGGCATTCTTGGGCCATTTCACTCCATTTAGGTGTAACTTTACAACTTCCTATTCCTAGTGTTTTTCACTGTTTCACATACTAACGTGCTCAGAACCATATTATTAAATATGTAAGACATGCCTTCTGGTAAAAGCAGATTTTCATTGTCTGTGTGGAGTATCACTACATGTCTGAGTTTGACAAACATTCTCACAGACTACCATGTTTCATAAATCCTAGTTTAGTATTTAGCACACTCTAGCTCAATAATCTCTGTTAACAAGTAAGTTTGCTCCTCTCCAGAAATACAGAAAAGGAGTGCAAATTAGTTAAAATATATAACTAATTTACAAACTATGCATGCTACTGTAAATGAGATTCTTCAGTAAGTTCACAAAGTAGTTTTCACTCACCATGTCTTAAATACATTATATTGTACCTTAAATATCAGAAGCTCTAACTGAATCTTTTTCTTTAGAATTAAAAACATTTGCACTGTCAGGTAGAAAAGCTTTCATGACACATGAAAGCTTTTCTTAAAACTGATTTTTTTTTCCTACTTACATGCTACTTACTCTTTCCAATTCATTCTAGCATGAACACAGAACTTCTCGCAATTAAGGCATAAGGTTTCTCAAACACTACAGCACACAGCAAAGTCTGGGTAGCAAACCCTGTAAGACAACAATTCTTGCTAGTTCAAACTACATCTTTATTGATCAATGACTGGATAAATATGCACGGCAAGAATCATCCTTCACTGCAATCACTGAAAATGAAACCATTCATGCTGGAAATTTAACTTGCCTGTCTGTTATTCCCATCATGGTTTTTTTTGCTGTTGTTGACCCAGAAAACCCAACAGCTCCAATTGCACACAAGCCATTGTTATCTTCTGCAGTCATTTTCAATCAAAGTGAGGATCTTTCTGATACTGCATCTCCACAGAAAGTGTGTCAAGGTTTGGCACGGTGCACAGAAACGTCTTGAGTTAGTGCTTTGTGTTTTTCTGGAGTCCACTGTAGGCAATGGAAACCTATTCTCTTCTGATGATGCACTGACTTTTTTGGGGGGGGGTTGTACTTGCTCACACAAAGTTTACCTGTAGCAGTAACCTCCTGCTTGCAAACATTCAGTTGGTCTGTTTTCACTACATTTAACATAATTAACTTAATTTCTGTAGCAAAACACTGGTCTTAAACAATCTCCCTTGCTATACAATACATTTCGATTCTGAAATACCGAGCCAAGTTCAAAATATCAGCACTTCTTTAAACACATGTGCACTTTCTCCTTCACTCCAAAGAACATCCACTAACCACTTACTAGTAAATACATTTGCCTTTTGTTATATAAAAAGCACAATAATAATGTGAACCAATCTCCACCGCTAAAGCCTTTCTCTAATGGACAATTTCCCATGAATCACTCAGATACCAAAATTCCCCTTCCAGTAACATTAAAACTGTAAATGTTTTATCACCCATCAGAAGGCATATATATTTCTTATGTAAAGGAAGGGTTATATTATAGTAAGAAAAAAACCCTGTGCCTCTAATTCAACAATCAAAGGATCCTTTTATGGAGCTAATTGAGAAACTTAGACTAGTACATGTATCATATTGAGTTGCTACTGGAGAACCAGGCTGAATCTTTAACTTAAAGCAACTGCAGAAGCACTTTGCTAGGCTGGTATGTAATAGCTCTTACACTTAGGCACTTGGCTGAACTTTGCCTACAAGATTAAACATCCCTAATAAAAACTGTGTCCTCAGCCTGTCCTCTGTCTCCACCATCCAACTCCCAACTCTGCACCCATCTCAGTTCCATCAGCACAAATATTTGCACACCGAACCAGAGGACCTGTCTGCCTAAAAAACCATTCAAACAAAATAAAAACTTTTTCAGTCACATCAGATTTTCAGAGCAGTTAATCCCCTGTTTTTGCTGTCACCACGCAAGGAAAAATACAGAGCATATTGCCAGCTTAGGCAACAGTGCCACTGAATTTGCAGCATAACCAAGGTAGGTGTTCAGTGTCAGATAAAGCAACATTTTCTGGGCACTAATATATGCAGTAATGATGTCATTTAAAGATTTTGTGTGCCTGGAGATATGCTTGGGTTTTTTCCTTCAACTGCAACAGCTGGCCTAATAAAACCTCCTCCTCCTGCCTTCCTTCAGTCACATACTAGTTCAGCTATAGCAATACCACTACATATTTTATCTTATTATTTTGTTCTTCAGTGAAGAATTTAAAGCTTTAGGAACTTACACTGACAAACTGCTTTTGCTTCTCCCTGACAACTTGCTTTCTCTCTGAGTCAGAACTAATCCACTCCTGTAGCACTTTTGGATACACATCTTCAACACTACATCCTCTGTTTGAGGGCAGTTCCCTTGCTTCTGGCCCTTAACAGTTTTGCTTACGTATTTGTTCACAGAGAACAAATGACTAACAGATTATGTAACCTGACTAGAAAAAATTGATGGCCACATACTAAATGTTAAGAATTTTCCAAGAGGACTTGCAAACTATACACCGTATACTCAGCTACTCAACATCTTTTTTTTTCCTGTTCCATTTATCAAGTAAAAAAAACCATAGACAATTCAAAGATATATTTAAAAGACAGGAGAAAGATTAAAAGTTAATAATGCACTACAGCATTTCTCCTTTTTCCTCACTGTATCCAGTCTGATACAGTGTCATACCTGTTCCTGATCACCCACTGTTCACTCTGACTTTAGCAGCTCCCAGGGATTGTTCTGTAGGCTCAGCAGATAAGAGACATCCATATATTTTCACAAGCTTGGAATTACCAGTTGTTTGTCTGCCTTTTAATGTTGAAAAGGACAACAACAGACAGGTTGAAACTCATGCAAGGCTCACTGAACTCGACGTTGAAGTAGAATAGAAGCAGGAAAAAGCCAGTATAGTTAGAAGAAGAAAAAGGGAAGAAATTATTTTTCTTTTAATAATTTTTTCTTTCAAAAGAAAACAAAAAAAGTTAGTTGGTTTAGGTTTGTTTGGTTCCATATCAAAATACTGCCAGGAAAGGTTTGAAGAGGAATTGTGAATTTAAAATGGCAAGCTCATTACTAATAGCATAATAAATACATCAAAGTTATTTTCTCCACAGAACAAAAATTTTCCTTTATCCACTGCTGAATCCCCCACTATGTCTAGATCCTAGATTTGGCCTAAACTTCTGAATAAGCAAAATCTAAAATTAGCAGGTAATGTGTTACAGACACTTAAGAATTAGAACTGTAGGCATGACAGACAGTCTGTTTTACCTGCATGCAAATTGTAGTTGCTAAAGTAATTGCCTTAGGCATACATCACCACAACTGTTAGTGTTAGATTAGGACACTAACAGATTAGGTGTATAAAACTGATTTAAATCAGAAATGAACACTTTTTTTTTTTTTTTATTAGCCATACCACTACAGTGAAATTTGCCTCAGGTTTATGCTTTTACACTGGCTATTGGAGGACATGGCACCTGATAACAATAACTGGATAAACAATATCCAAACTGTATAACTGTCAATGCATAGTTCTGGAAAACTTTTCTGAATATTTGAAATACCAAGAAGAGTTTTGATCAGATATGCTTTTCTGCATCATGGGGCCATAAATTTTTTTATCTGGTCAAACGCACTCCATCACACTCAAGGCCTCAGTCTTCTCTACAGGTTGTGAAAAGAGGTGGGCTTTCATGAAGGCATTGAAATGAAGGTGTGATGCTTCCAATTAAGGCATTTATATTAACTATAAAACATTAATAGAAGAATTAGATGAGCGATAGAGAAAGTGCATTATAGCAGGGTAGATTATTCAGGACCTGATGCTGCCCCTAGACTCTCTACTTTTAACAGATAAAAAGCTAGAGTTTGGATGTCATTTATATTGCCTCATATTAGGAGCAGTGGGAAAGCTGGACTATCCATATAAAATATTTTCTTTCTCATGAGGACAAATCTCCAGCAGGACATCTCTATGCTTCTGTTCTCAACTGACCTTTCTGAAAAGGAACACTGACCAGGATATCTCAGCTCTTCAGCTATTCAGAACTGCCACCACATCCTCTACTGCTGCCTGGTGGCATAGATCAAATCAACTTGCTCTTCAATCCCCAGTCTGTCCACAATTCAGTTCTTGATTCTTAAAAATTTCCCTTTCTTCAAATGCAGGGTCTCAGAGTAAAGGTGTCTGACACACTCATCTTCACTACTGTCCTCAGGTCCTCCCATTCTTAGGGCATGAGAAGCAGCTTCAGTTGCTTTATTACCTTGTTTGTTCCACCCTTACCGTTCTCGCACATGCTTCCACTTTGCACCTTAACAAGCTACCGGTAAGCAACTCTTCTTCTACTACTTCTTCAGTGGCCCCACTACATTGACCAGAGTACTTCCTGGCTCCTCAGAAATCCCACATCCATCCCACTTTGCTACTCCTGTTTATTTTCAGAGTTTAAAATGAGTTAGCACATCCACACAGCCACTTGCCATCCAGCACAGTTGCCCAACTGCAAACAGAGCCAGCAGTGTACGAGTTTATTTTCCCATAGCGACTTTTACTTGGTAAAATAAAGTTCCTATTTTAGTACCATTTAGAAGTTGAGATATTTTGGGAGCAACAAAATATTTGTGTGAGAAGGCAAATCAAATATTTCCAGACCAAGTCCATTCCCTTACCTTTCTCAAAGACCATTTCCCTGCTCAAGATGGTCTCGTTATCTCTGATCACTTCTCCCCTTACGGTGACCTGCGCTGGGCTGTCCGGCAGCAGAGCTACCCCAACAGTCAGGTTTGCTCCAGGCCTGATGTTCCAGGGAACTGCCACAAGGAACGTAGGTCTAGAAAGTCCAAACAGGCAGAGGGAGTAAGGGCAAGCAGTGAAATACAGTCCCAAAAAAAGTAACAGCGTCCATATAAAGACATACGATACATGTTGCAAAGCCCTCCCGTTGCTCTCTGCTGCGGAGGCTGGAGGTGATGCTCACCCACTGGGCGCTCCTGGGCGCGCAGGGCGGGGAGCGGGGAGCGCTGCTCTGCCGCTCTCCGGACCGGCTCCAGCCCGGCGCCGGGAGCCCCGAGAAGCGTTCGCTGCCCCGCAGCCCCCGCGCCGGGCGGGAGGGGAGGGGAGGTGCGGCGCCCCCGCCTGCCCCCGGCCCCACGTACCCGGCTGCCGCGGCGCTGCAGAGGAGGAGGAGGAGGAGGAGGAAGCGGACATTGCCGCGGCACCGCGCCATGGCTCTCCGTGCACGCTGCCCGAGGGATCCGCCGCTGTGCGCAGGGCCGGGGCCGGGGCTGTGTCTGTGGCCGGGCGGGAGGCGCCTTCGCGGGCGGGGGAGGGAGAGAAGGGAGAGGCCGGCGCTGCCCCAGCGCCAGGCGCTCCAAGGCAGCAGCACCCGCGGGGGCGTTCCCGGGGCAGGCCCGGGGGAGCGGGGGGGGCGCCCCGGCGGCGGAATATATCCATCTACACAGGGATACCCACGGGGGCATTTCACCTTCCTTCGGCCAGCGCTCTCCGCATCCTCGGGCTGATGCAGCTGAGGAACGGGTGGGATTCTCAGACAAACACAACACCCTCTAAAAGGAACACTGAGGGCAATGTTTTCTGCCTGCAGCTCCGAGAAGAGCGGCGATCTGATGTGGGGAGCTGCCCGGTAATCTACTGGGAGAGACCTGGAGGGACCGCAGAGGCGCGCTGGCGTGGGGCTGGGGTTCGGAGGCGAGTTGGGAACGGTTCAGGGTCTGAACAGGGAGAACGATGCTGGCAGAAATTCAAGGAGCCTCGTAGCAACTTAAACGTGAACCGATTGGTAATGTAGCTCTGGCTGGATTGCCCTCTGTGACCACTCTGTAAAATAAGGTCATGTCCACTTATGCATCTTAACTCACCTTCAGAGTCCAAATAGTGCACTGAAACAGCTTGGCGAGCTTTTGTTCCTTTAGCATGTTCATTGTAATTGTGTAGACTAGACACATATAATGTTTTGATTTATCAAAATTTTCATTCCTGCACAAGTTTAATGCATTTAGAAATTCTACCCAGTTCTTGCAGTCTGTCTCTTCAGAAGTGCTAGGCTGGCATCCTCTGCATTATGTTATGCAGAAAAAATACACTCAGTTATAGTCCTGAGCAGAAGCATCATATTATGTTCCCATATAAATCAGATATTAACAGTATCTGATGTACATAAACATCTGTTGTATCTGATGTACATACATCATATGTACATAAACATTGTTCTAATTGTATCACAGGCAGTCATGCAGTCTTTTCACATTGTTTAAATTTGCTTTTACAATTTTTCACACTTCTACTGTTTCTTTTTGGAGCACCAGTCTTTGTAGTGACAGGAGAAAGGGGCCACCTCTGTAGACTAGGGCAGGCGTGATATTACAGCAACCACAGCTGATGCTTGAAAAGTCAATCTTGGCAACTCCTCACCTGCAAAAGGTGCATGAAGACGCAAAGTTTGGGAAATGTTTGCGGTTGTTTTTAGTAAGTCCTTGTTACATGTGAGAAACAGCTACGGAAGATGAACAGTCACTGCCACTCCTTTTCGTGGAGATGGTGGGAAAAAGAGCTTACAAGTAGCACTGCATCCTGAGCACCCCAGCCTCAGATGGTAAAGCTACGCAGAGTACACATTTCTCCAGTCTCTGGCACTGAACCCAACTGGCACTCCACCGTACCTGTCATTACCAATCACCTCTCTCAGTCTCCAAAACAAGATGGTCACATCCAAACTTCCTATCAGGTATGGTCCATGCTAACCCCCAAACCGTACCATGAATTGTTCAAGACAATACTCAGTGGCCAGGGCAAAAACATGCCAAGGTCAACTTGAGGGTAGAGACAATCAAGTTCCAGTCCCAAGAACATTTGCTGGCACTGTTTAATTCATTAGCATGAATGTAACCCAAAAGTTCATTAGTGAAAATGCTTGCAAATATCACAGATTTTGCCCAGTTTTGCAACAGTATTATGGACTTCCACCTTCCCTTTTTTTTCCTAAGGTCTTGTTATTTAAAGATACTTTGGTATATGTATTTGATCTCTTCTTCTACAAAAATGCCAATAAAGAAATTGTATAGAAAAAAGTAAGAGAATAAATGGATTATAATTATTAGGATTTCATCTGTTCTGAATAGATTTAGAACAAATAAGAAATGGAGAAACAGATATTGTTAAATACCATTCCATAAAAACATATAAGCTTCATTTTTTATACATGTATCCATGAGTGCATGGATCCAGAGACATTTTCATAATTTCATTTCCAAACAGGATATACTACACTGTAAGTACATGTAAAGGGTTTTCAAGGCTAAACATACCATTTAGGAATCAAATATGATATGTAAGGATTTTGTAAGCTCCCAGTTAGCAGAAAGCTAAAGCACATATTAGCCCATTCAGACAAAATTTCAAGAGTCATGTCTTACTAACATCTAAAAAAGGTCTTGATTTGCAAGTGTTCTGCAGCTGCTAATTTTCATTGTAATATAAGCTGTGATTTCCCTGAAACACCACTTTAACTCCTACATTCTTTTATCAAATGTGGTCCTTCTTTGGTGCCCAAACAACACTAAATACTGTAGGTACCTGGACAGAAAGCACTTTTCCTGTGAGATGGTTCTCATGAGAAAGCCCGCATTAGGAGCTCCCTCTCCCATTCCCCATTCAGCACCTCCCAGCTCTGCAGTCTGCAGCCCTGTCAACTCTACTCTGCAGCCTGTGCCATACAGTTCTTTGTAGAGAGGGGTTTACTACTAATTCAGCTGATTTCAGTGGCCCCATTTGCAACACAGTCCCACTCTCCCAGAAGTAGCTATCAGCACAGCATGTAGACAGGAAACTGTGGAGCATGAACAGAAAAGAAGTAAACCAAGAAAATTTTAAGCCAACTTCAGCTCTATAGTCAGTGAATGCCTATAACTATATCATGTATTTCAAGCCTCTGCACATTTCTCTGCACACCAACAATAAAAATGAGTCATGAATAATTGGAGAATTAGCACAGTTAGAGAGAACTGGGCTAAGCTGGTATCCCATTCATGCTCACGAAGTGTTAAGCTATTTGTTCTGTTGGACTTGGGTATCAGGTAAGCATAATTGATCACATAACCCTACCAGTTACGGGAGCATTACATTCCCCTGCGCTCTGTTAATTACACAGTTTGTGCTGAACTGGTCAAACTTCAACTTAGGGGCACCAAGATTTGAAAAGCTTTTGCATACTCACCGGCTTCTGTTATAGGGTACAAAATATTCTCAGCTAAAAAATATCTGTGCATCCAGAACAGGGAGAAGAAATAGATCACATTATTACTAATTAACTGCTAGGACATCTGTGTTTTAGCTAAACAGAAGACCTTAGCTGGGCTACACATCATTTTCAAGACCATAGAAACCATTTGTCAGTGTCTCAGGCCTAAGCATGTTTAAATGCCTGTTTCTGACAAACACCGGAGAGACTAAGTTGTGCACAAAGATCACCATGCAAAGGAAATTTGTTTTGGACTTGATGTCTGCATATTAGGAATAATTTTACAGAAGTATAACCCAGCAGGAAAGGATTTAATTATCTTCAACTGCTCCAAACCAGTCAAAGGGACACTCTGGAGACACAATTTGGGAGGTTGTTGTGTTCAGCATGCCAACCAGATAAGCTAGATGAAAAATCCCTCTCTGTTCAATTGTCACATTCTGGAATTAAGCAAGCATTACCACATTCAATTTTACACCCATCTCTGATATGTCATCATCATGAAAATTCTACTTTTACCACCTCCACTGCTACCCAGGAACCTTATTTTGCTAATCCTTCACATTGTCTTACAAGCAGAGCCTGTAAAGGCTGCAAAAATCATCTACAGCACTGGCTATAGTCTCAGGCAGCTAACAACTACACTGTTGTCTGTTTCTATACAACTTAGTTACTAAGTCCAGCTTAGTCGAGTGATTTCAGTACCAGCTGAAATCACACCTCTGAGTTGCAGCCTAAGTGTATTCTAAACAAAAATGTGTTTAAGTAAATACAGAAAACAAGAATGGTTCCTTAATGAGTCCAAAAAGCAACTTCTGCCTCGGTAAATTAGAAGGATCACAGCACCTAGCAAGCTCTAGTAATTGTATGAAGATTGGCTGGAAATAAACACATTTAGAGCAAGTCTGCTTTTCTCTAATAGTACGTGCTGTTCAGTAAATGCAAAAATCTAAGCATTACAGTACCTAAAATACTGGGGGAAATCTCCACAAAAGTTACAACAGCGAGAACTTGAATGGTCAATGCCCTGTCCTGCTTTTAGCATTAGGCAGTGAACTTGGCTGGTCTGATATTCAGCTGGATTCAGCAGGCATTCAACCATATTGTGGTGCAAACAATGTATGTTTCCATGAAATGAGTCAAATTCAGGGAAATATGAAGAGCTACATTATGTGGAAATTTGAACTAGAATATCACTATAGTCTCTTTCAGCACAATATTCTCTCTTTAAAAGCTTAGCCAGTTGCCTCATGCATCACTGAACTCAAAGTCTGCAGCTCATTTAGGGGATGGATAAATCTTATAATTAATCTCGATAGACTTTGGATGAGGTCCTAGCAGAAACTGTGATTCAGCAGCTCATGGAACTAGGAAGGAAGCAAAAGTCTATTTTATCACTCATAGTAAGTGGACAAGAATTACAGTGAATACTAAAAATAGATGGGTGGAAGATCATTCATGGCAGCAGGAGGGCACATTTCTTGCATGGTTGTAAGCCTGAAGAATTTGCGTTTGCTGGAAAGTACTGACAGGAGCATAGGATATAAATCTCTCCCAGAAGTACTCAGTAATAACACCTCTGATGCTGTTTCTGATGATGGAATGTGTCATAATATTTTACACTACACTGACGATGGGTGTGCCATGCACTGAAACTTGCCCTGAGCTATAAGGGTGGAGCTGTATGAAAATCTAGTCTGGACTGCAATTAAGATATTTTTTTCCTAGTAGTTGAAGACATCTCCCTTGGTGAAAAATGTTATTTGCAAATTCTCTTCCAACTTGAACTGTTACTGCAGCCAGAGTGGGTAGGATTTACCCGGTCAAATGCATACTGTGCAATAGTCTACAATTAGTACTATCGCTGGATAGACAACGGAGTGAAGTAGGCACTTTTCAGAACAGATTTGTATGATTCATTAAAATACCAACATTTGAATGAGCAGACATTCAAAAGTGGCCTTAAACGAATCAAGTGAATCCCATTCTTAAAGCACCAATTACTACTGAATTTCTAAACAGGAAGTCAAGACAAGTAGTTGAAATATCTTGTTATCTCTAGAGCGTATAAGATGACTATAGCTTAACAGTCCTCATTGAGTGTTCAGTGAATCAAACCTAAAGATAGACATTAATTTTGACAAGCTTTAGATCAGGGATACCTGTTTGAAGGTATCAGATTTTGTTTCTGTTTGTTCAAAGACTGGCATTAGAACAAGCAAACAATGTCCAAATAGGAGAAAATATTCTTTTTGTTAAAAAAAAATCATAGAAAGATTCTATTATCTCAGAAATATATACTTATATTTTCATATTTTAATTTTAAAATATCTTCATATTTTAAACACACCCATAAAAATATATGTGATCAAATCTGTAAATACTGTATTATTGCATTATATATAATATTATATATGGGCTTTGAAAAACCCCAACAAAGTAAAGCACAGTCTTTTAGGAAACACGCCAAACATAGAAGGACGTTGTGGTTAAGACTTCATGGGATTTTGAGAGATCCACTTTTAAAAATGAGATTCTGAAAATAAGGGAAGTACAGAAGGAATGACAAAATTATACTGTGGGAAATGTGGAAGTCTGAGGAGCAAATCTACAAATGATACATGTAGGAGTTCTTCTGCAGCAGAAGTAGTCCTCAGTTACCAAGTTCCCTGGCCCTTTTACACTAAGCAATGCAGAAAGATCATAATGGAATGAAAATGAGGACCTTGTCCCCCTGTTTTTCCAGAACAATAGCAGTTGATGGATCTCACAGAGCTGTAATGAATTACTGTGAAATGACCCTATGTTCTTGTTGCTGATGTGCTGAAGGTCCTCCAAAGTGCAACTGAATGGGGTAGTTATAACAGGTTTTTATGTGTAGCTGAATTTTCAAATTTCCTCTGCAGGCAGCCTCAAAGTAGACTCTTGCCTTTACAGAATCAATGGCACTGAAATCATTGCCTTCTGTGAGGTCAGGACTCAAAACTGTATCCTCCCCCTCATTCAAATCTCTGTAACTTTGATAAAAAAATGAGGAGGTTTTTTACACTATTTGCTGCATTTAGTCCCTTAATTTTGATTGATGTACTGTATCCTGTCTGATACATACATGCAGAACATTTAGGAAGGAGGTTCAGGTAATGCCTTTATTTTATTTTAGAATTTTTCTCTGATTGTAAAATGTTCAATCATACAGTAGGGGCATGTTAAAACATGCATAAACATGCTATTTCTATGAAAGTGAGAGAAGTTAAAAACTTATACAAATTATGACTGGTTGTCTCTAAAAATCTGTTTTCCTAAGGTAGTATTTTTTACAATTGCATGTGATTGTGGGAAATATCCCTTTTTTAAATTTAGAAAGACAGCATAAACTCAGGGAACAAAGAAACAAGGAAGAATTTATTCAACGCATTGGGTCTTTCTCACACCAAGTTTCCAGGGGAAAGACCCCTTTGGTTTAAATTCCATATATTTTATAGTTTCACAAAATCCCCACCCTTTTCAGATAAGCTTAATATATTCCTTTTTGCCTAAAAACGTTTCTTTTCTCTGAAAAAGGGCTTTCCCTTCTTTCCAATTGGCCACTGGACATCCTCTGTCAAAAATCATGGATCTTCCTTTGTTCTTAGCCCAAAGAGAGAAGAGAAACTCCTGTGTACAAAATTCTCACATGGCTCTGAAAGATTTTAATTTTAGGAATTTTTATATTTCCCTTATCTGGCCGAAAAAGTCCCTGACACCCAGTCCCAGTCTGGGACTTGAATATCTTACAACTTCACGATACACCTATAAAAAACCATATTTTAATTTCTCATATGATTAAATTCTATTTACCAAGCTTTATTAATAATTTTACCTTAACCGTTCTTATTCCCTTTGCTCTTTGAGGGTTTTGAAAAGGTCAGTACAACCCATCCCCATTGCAAATACTGCTGAAACAGCCAAGAAAAACCTTATTTTTATTAAACAATTTAGCATGACTTAACACTATTTCTTTTTAAAGAAGGTAATAATTCCCTAAGGATTCAATTATCTTAAACTATAGCCTATAATTAGACCATAAATTTAAATTACAGGTTTTTCAAAAGGAATTCCTAAAACCAGTGTTTCCATGATGTCATAGACTAGTATACCACAGCACTCTGGAGTACTTGCATTCATACATTGTAACTTCACTTTAAATTAAGGACAAAATCTGGCAGATTTTTTAATGAATGTGTGTTTCTGTAATAGCTATTTGTGACATTCATCTATCCATAAAAAAAAGAATGTTAGTACAGCAGTCGATTTTATAGACCAGACTATCCCTGTAGGCAGAAGCAGCTTCCTTTCAAAAGGAGACTGTAGACAAAACTCATTCCCTACACTTCACACAAAAGTAAGTCAAAGTGGGGAGACAATGCCCTTAATTACCAGACTAAAGAGATGCGTATTTTAAATAATCAGATAGGGAAGGCTGAGAGGGGCCTCCATGACACTTTCATAGAAAGAAAATAACAGGTGCTGATCTATTGGAGAAAAGTGTAAAAAGAACTAATGATCAGGCAATCAAAGTCAATCAAATGCAAATTAGATGTGAGGTACATACTATCAACAGAAGTTATCTTCCTGAACCCGCTACCCAGGAAAGCAGTGGTTACTGGTTTTTATGTCTTCCCATCAAACCTGAATGCTTTTTCAAAGCCTAAAACAAGTACTTAGGCTAAATAGAGGATCAATTGGCTGAAATTCTGTACTCTATGACTTACAGAAAATCAGACTAGGGTTTCTCCAGACAGGATGATGAAAATCTGTGAGGTTGCTCTTGAGCCAATGGACCAAAATCATACACAGAAATGACAAAACAGGGATCTGCTCCCAAGGAAATTAAACAGAATTGTTAAGAGGGAAAGAAAATACTGTATTAATGGTGCAGACTATACTATTTCAGTCCTG